>NC_066315.1:78368584-79618584 GCF_022539315.1 Serinus canaria | reverse complement strand
AATGTTCATTCACCTAGAAGACAAAAAACTCTTGAGAGGGCTTTAGCCTCAGTTGTATAATCATTCTTGAATGCAATATATATTTAAGTGTTCATAAAATTGAAAGATGTGATGTTTATAGTACGTAACCAATCTTGGTTACTTTTCCAAAGAAAGTGAAATTTTCAAATTCAGGAATAATGTTCTTTAAAAGCAAACAAACAAACCAAACAAAAACCCCATAAAAATCCCCTCAAACCCTACAAAGTACAACAAAACTAAAAAAAAAAAAAAAAAACCCAAAACAAACCAAAAATAAACCCCACTAAAAAAAATTAAATGGCTTGCAAGTGTAACTAGCCTAATTTTTATTTCCAATGGGCAGTGTAAGCTGCAGAGAAAATAATCCTTTGGCCAACATCTTTATGTCACTGTTATTATATTGCAAAGGTTCCACATTGCTAGAGTTTCATACCTCCTTGATATTTCTCGCAGCTCCTCTAAGCACTAACTCTTCCTTCTCCTCGCAGTTGCCAACTGACTCCAAGTCCCCCCTCAACCAGCCAGCCCACTCTTTTATAACACTCTTCTTATTGGCTACAGCTGTGGCTTGTAAAAGTCAGACCTGTTCCTAATCTCTAATAAGTAGCTCAGCTGCAACTCCTTAAGGGGTAAGATTACTTTCTATACTACCTTTAATTTCTTATATTGTATCCCCCCACATCTCTAAGTTTGTCTTCCCTTTTCTTTCTTTTCTTTTTTTTCCACTTTCAGAAGTGGAAAGGCATTCATCATCATCATGATTAAAGCTATTTTTGTCATACACAAAGGGTGAGAACTATGGTGTACGAAGGAGAGCGCGCTTAAGTCTTAAAGCTCCCCACTCTGCCATGAGTCATACACACAGAATATACAGGCCATGAATCCTTGGCATGTATCTTCATGGAGTACACAGTAATCTACATCCCCCATATCTTACACCAAAGAGCAATCTAGTCCTAATTAAAATAAACAAACAAACAAAAAAAATCAACACTTAGGAAAACCTAATAAAGAAAAAAAAACCTGCAAACTTGAACTCCTTCCCCACCTTTCTGTTAATTTGAAAAAAATTGTACAGTCTCCATCAGAAAGGATAAGCTCCTATTGGTATTTGTGCTAGAGGCAGGAGTCTGAGAGCTGATCCAATCCAGCTCAAAATTCCCTCTGAGCACTGACAGCTCTTCAGCCTGGCTGTGTGAAAAGCTGACAGCTACCAACAGAGCAACTGAGTGATCGGACTGGCACACATCCATCTGCTTTCATTTCCCCTGACCCTGATGGTAGGGGTGCAGGGTGGAAGGCATGGGAGGATCAGCCCAACACAAAGCTGGACTGATGGGGTCTTTCTTCAGAGTGAGCCTGCAGCAACGTTCAAATCTGCATCCCAAGTAGCAAAACAAAACTCACCTTCACAGGGCATGTTTCTGCTACCATATGACTGTGGGGTTTTTTAATTTTTTTTTCCTTTTGAAAACCCATCTCCATGTGTAACCAACTAACATCCCATGTCCCAATTTAATTCACTGTAATTGTTATCTGTTGATTAGGTTTCCTTCCTTACTGAGGTGCTGTGAGCACTACAGTCACAAGACAGCCTGCTACTTCAGCACAGACAACCAAAGGGATATTTTGCAAGTGAAAAAAGAAACCCTCTTCAGGGCATGTCTGGGAAAGAGAGCATCTTATAGGCAATATGAGGCAGCCACAGGTGGAACAGAAGGCTTAAGTTCAATAGAAACAGTAGTTTCAATCACTATCACTGCCTCCACAACTCACTGATGTAAGCAGAAGTTTTTCTCCCTTTCAGGCAAAGAATAGTAATTTTTTCTCATATCCATGTGTGATTCTGTACAAAACATGAGACTGTGATAGTTTCTTTAACAGGAGAGAAACGGTGCAATGGTGCTCTTCAAAAAAGCATAAAGCTGATAAAGGTATTTTGCTATATAATTCTCTGGTTAAATTTCCTTTTTAAGTTTTCCTCTAGTATTCTTAACACCCAAACTTGCATAAGGCAGTAGGACATGCAAAAACTGCCAGCTTTTCCCTTGGAGAAATGAGTTTTTAAAAGAAGTTTAAAAAAATAGCTTTAAAAGAAAGCAAAGTATCTTGCTCTGAAAAGTGCACATGGCTTTTCCTTGATGAAAATAGGAGTGATCTGAAATTGGACATAATCTTCCTTCTTTGATCAACACAGCAAAGATGAAACACCAGAAATACTTACAATTCCTAAGGCAAGTTTCTTCTACATCTGCTTTAGGCTATTTTGGCTGTAGTATTTAAATACTCTAATTATTTTGTGCATTAAATACCATAAATATCCCTGTTGATTTTGATCTATTTGTGGGTTCCAACATACAGCTGTATTTCATTTGGTTGAGAGGACATTCTGCAAAGCAGGACTTGTACACCAATGCATTTCAGGGACAATCATTATTATTTATGAATAAACCAGTGATGCTAACAGCTTTTCCCTATGTCATCGTTCAATTTTATGTCTGTGTACCTACACAAAAGCATACCTCTGTGGGACAGAGGAAGAAAATTTACTTATGATTTACTTTGAAAGCAAGGGAACAATCACTTAGCTTTATGTGGCAGGAACTTTGCAGTCCATTTGCAACATAAAAAATACCTTTGTAAGCAAAAAAAAATCCTAGCAATTTTTTCAGAGACAACAGATCTTTCTCCAAGACAATACACTAGATCAACAGAAGTATTTTTTCTCTCTTTATGAATGAGTCTCCTTCCCAAATTAGCTTAACCTACTGTATATGTAGCACAACACTAAGTATTTCTCCCCTTTCTGCTTGTATCTGAGGTTCCATTGGTAGCTGCCATCTGCAAAAGGTATTTTATTTGACTGGCATGCACAGCATACATTTGGTTAAGCACATGAGGAAGAGAAGAAGAGTTAGTAGCAGAGAGTAAGTTACATATCTCATGGAAAGACAATCATGCAGGTTACATCCACCTACCTGTACTAGTGCGATATGTGCCTGTGTGTGCTGGTTGCAGAGGGTCCCCCTGACTCTGGCTGAGACTCCTCATAGGGGGCTTCTGATAAACTCTGTCTTCGTAAATAGGATCTATGTGGTGTTCTGGAGACTGCAGTGCCCTTAACTCGGAGCCAAGGTGGCTGTGCTGGCTGCTGTAAGATGCACGAGACCCAGCTGCAAACAGATTTTAAGAGATGTTTAAGAAGGAGAAAACAAGACACAAATACAGGATCTGACTATTAAAATTTTACTTGAAAGTAGGATTTAAACACAAAAAAAAACCCCAAACTAAGTAGTAAGTGTTTTTAACATGCAAATAGAAATAGCAAACAAGGGCAGCTACAGCTCCATTTAACCCCTTTAGCTGCATCATTCAGCTGCCTGCATCTACACAAAAATCCCATTTCTTCCAAGAAATTACATATTTTCGTGAGATCGATATCATGATTATCATCTCTTCTTAAACAGAGACCAAAACACCCACCATTTCCTCTCAAAAAAAAAAAAAAGAAGAAAAACCCCAATTCTTCCCCCCAACAAAAAACAAAAAAATCTTCAAACCAAACTAAACTAAACTCAAAAAAACCAACACCCCCCCCCAATAAAAAACTCCAAAGAAACAAACAAGAAAAGGTAAAAAACTGTACAACCCAGGAATGTCCTCATCTAAACGGGTCCAGGACTGGGGGAGGTAGGAAGGTTGGGGAAAAAAAAGCAGCAGCAGTCAGAACGAGTTTCACATGTTATGCCCATATCTGAAGATCTACAAATAAAATAAGCTGGAGTTGATGAATGGATGTAGATTTACATGAAGACCGATCTTTCAAATGCTTCTCAAAATTGCAAAAGAATGGTTTTGCCTTATCAACATTTTGTGTTCAACACTAAAAAAAAAAAAAATCAAAAAAAAATCTGCTAAGACTTTCTACAACTTAAATATCCTTTGAGAATGATGAAATTAAACACACCTCCTGAAAAAACCATTTTAAGGATACAGCTTATTTTTTTTTTGTAAATAACAAGATCAATTGTCATTTTATTAAAACATCTTCTTATTCTACTATTAAAAACAGATTATATTAGAACATTCAAAAAAGAGACTTATATACTTGCAGCTGTGATTGAAGTTGTCACTTCAATCCTTTTGCCACTCAGGTACTTCAGCTCTGTGGTCTGTTATCAAGACTGGCAAGAAGAGTCAAGGGGATGCCTAACACACATTACACATTTTGAAGGTAAGAATAAAGTAAAGTAGGCACTAAGTATTCAAGTGACACTTTGCAAACATCAGATCTATACCATGAAGTTGTAACATGCTACTTAAGTGTTTAGAAAAGCAATCAAAAATACGACTATTCTGGCCCTTGCTGCTAGTTCTGTGAGGTTGAAATCCTGGATGTAGGTGATGTTCCATTGGCTGAGCTTGTACTGCTCAGACCATGGGTGTAGCTATTTCTGTTGAAAGCCTCTGCCACAATCATTGTGTTCCCACTGGTTTTGTGGCATAAACAGACACTAAATACTTTTACACTGCAAACCACAGATATAAACTAAGATGAGATAGCAACACAGGATAGAAATGAGAAATATACACTGACACAACATTACTTAAACTTTAATACAAATTGTCTGGAGAAAAAAATAATTTATTCTCTTTCCTTCTTCTAATCAGCTTGTGCTAAATACATGTTTTCTTCTGAATTTTTCAACTTTTGTGAATGTTTTTAGTGGAATGTTCCATTTGCATATTTTTCCCTTCAAACATTTTTCAGTCTGACTTGCCATTAGCACTCTGCTGAAAGTAATTCTGTTGCTCCCTTTACTAGAAAGTCTGCCAAGAATCCCAAATATTTTATCTATAACTACAGCAATTATCCAGAAAGTTGATATTACTATTACAGAATTAAATTCTTCATGGTCTACATTTTCAAAGTGCTCTTTAGCCCTGCACCCTTGAGACTGATTTTCAGAACAGCTGAACTGCTCCCACCAAAGTCTAGTATTCTTCAGAGTGGCCTGAAAAACAGTCTGGTGTGATTATGTCCAAATTTCAATGCATATTTGGCTTAATCTGCATCAGAGGAAAAAATATAGAAAAATTGAGGAGAACATTTCAGACATTTAACAGTGTGTCAACAAATCAGACTTGCTACAGAATAAAGAATTACAACCCCATTCTAGAAGCATTACAATTCTATTGCCCACATACAAGTTAACAGTGGTTTTCGAACAACAGATTTTCTTCCTAACTCAGCTTCCTGTAAGCCAAAAGATTTTTCCCATTGGACTCAGGAGCAGTATAACCCAGATATTAGCATGTTATGGTAATCTTTTGGTGAGGTGGGCTTAATTCCTTCTTCACACTCTACCAATAGTTCTGCATCTGCAAGTGCTGATACTAGTCTAAATAGAAGCTTAATATTAGTTTATTATGTTGATACTGAACAGATATTTATTTGCAAATAATACTTGAACTTAAGACTTTAACGCTACTGTACTAAACAGTAAGCACATGTATAACCAGAGAAACTTCTTGACCAATACATTTAACCAATACATTTGACTGAAAACAGTTAAGTGGCAATCTAAAAGCAACTTCAAAGTATCTCAGTAACAACATTATGACTGAACATCCCCCCCCAAGAAGTTCAAGAGTTAAAACCCTATCAAGGAGTAACTGCCACTATCCTTCTAACATTTCAAGAAAATGAAGATTTCAATGGGTAACTAAAATATTTTCATTTTAAAAACTAAACAACTCTCAAATCTCAGAAATTAGGGCCATTTTAAAATCATGCCTCTTAAACACCTTAAGTTTTAAGCAAAAATGATAGTTTTATATATGCAATTTTACTACTCTTTCCAAATTATCAGGTATCAAAATTTAAACACAAAATACTACTACCCTTTAAGGTTCTTAAATCTAGCTAAAAAGACAATAAATCAGAAGATCTAAAAAAAGATGTAATGCTATCATACTTTCTAATGTTCCTATTAAGTTGGTATTTAAAAAACTAGAACAGCAAGTTGATTTAAGTTAAAATTTCTTTTCAGTTGCTCCTAGAAGTTTTTCTATGTATTAATTTATTCAAGTCTAAACTAAGGAGCAATAGTTTTTTATTGCATATTTTATTTAAATATTAAAATCAACTAACTAGTAGCTGTTACACCAAGAGTTGTATCCAGGAAAGGTCACACAGATAACTTGGAAATTTCAGACAACTGAATCCCACCTCATCTACACACTCAACCCTCTACCATATTCTGCTGCTTTGAAAGGCACTGAAGAGACAGTTGAGATAACTGATCAAAACAAAGACCATGAACTCAAAGAACTGATGTCACTGAGAATGAGAGGGGTAACAGGTCTCCTGCCTGTATCTCGGGTTAGCAGCCAACAGCTACATCCCTTCCTATTCAAAGCTGCAAGCTGATCTGTACCACTGCCTTCAAAACCCCTTGCATTAAAGCAGTTTGAAGTTCACAGAGGCTGGAAAAGCAAGCAGGTCAGAATGGAGAAACCAGCAACCAACTACTATACTACTAGGAAGCAACAGAAGATAAGATCAGCAAGGCCCAGGAGCAGTCTCGCATCTTTAAGGAAGCTCAGCGCCCTCAAAAGCAGTTTCCCTAAACACAGAGGCATCATGAATGTATGGCTCCCCCCAGACTGCAATTGCCAAACCTTCTTATCCAGCTGCCAGCCCTTCACCCCACTAATAGCACTGCACCTCTCTGGCTCCTGACATCAAACCAGTGATGTGCATCAAGGCCACACACCTTTCTCCTACATGCTCTGGAAATGGACTCATGGGTGTAGCTATTTCTGTTACTCCCTGGCCAGCCTGCCCTAACAGAAACGCTATTTTTTTTTCAGAGACGTAATCAGGCATCAAGCCCATTCACAGACAGGTCTATGCTCAAAGAAAACTCATTATTAAACTTTCAGTCCTGCTAGTTGTTATTTCCAGATGTATTCAGTAACAGAGCATAGCCAGAACTCTCATGGTCATGGTAGTGAAAAAGTGGGGTAGTATATTAATTAAAAAAGCCCAAACAAACCAAACCAATCCAAAACCACTGAGAAGAACTAAACCATTATTTAGGGGTTCAAGAAACCATCCATTAATCAATTATTCCAATAGTCCAATCGTGTTTGACAAAAGACTGAGAAATTATTTGATTGCAATGTCACAGATACATCACAGCAGAAGGTATATAGAAGACTATATAGCTCTAAAATAGCTGTGAGAGGCACCAAAATAAAGAAAAAAAGTTAAATATATATTTTTTAGAACAGAAACGGATCAACTATATGAACAAAAGCATATGGTAAGGAGAGTCTTCTCTGTCTTCTGAAGCCCCCAAGACTGAAACCTGAAAGCAAGTGGAATGTCCTATCTTCTGTGTCACTGTGGAGCTTTTAGAAGTCATCTGTGGCCAGGTTCCACTGGGGTATCACATGAGCCCCCAGGCAGGTGAAGAGGATTAGGGCAACAAGGATAACCTAGAATTGTCCAGATGAAAATACACATTCCTACATGTGGTATTTCCTTTCTTCCCACATTCAAGAGGGGCAATAGAAAGAATACATGAAAAGTCAAGTCCTACCAAATTGGATCAAAAGGTCAATCTCCACTCTTTAAACTTGAAAAAGGCCCATCTTACTAGTGAAATTTTTCCATGTTAGTTTGATACGTTCCTCAGCAGCATAGGGACAGTTGTTTCCTAGGAAATGCTCTTTTTTGACAAAGTCTCATTTCCCACAGGAAGATAAATACCATAATCAGACAAGTGTAGCATGAGAGAAATACACCAAATAATCCCTAATTGCTCTTCATAGCTGGTGCAGACTGTCAAGAAAATAAATACAACAGACACGTTTGAATGACACTGCTAGTCTGACAGTTTAGGTCAATAAAGTAAACCAATAGATTGGCATTTGTCATTGCAAAAAACTAAAGACATTAAAATTACTGAAATTAATGGATCATGGGCATTGGGTATGGTCTAATAAATCTTGGACAGTTTTTTTTTGTGCCCCTTTTGAAAGGCTTTAAAACCTATCATCCTGCCTTGCTACACCTTTAGGAAGAAGCCCTATAAAGTCATGAAACTCTCTAAACATCCCTAATAGCAAGAGCATACATTACTGTCCTCCTGTCCAGGATTTAAGAGCTCCTTAGAAACACAAAACATGCTAGTGATAATCTCAGTGTTAAAACACCCATTCAGATCTGACCAGGTATACCATTCAGCCCTTACTCAGAAATCCTAGATCATTAAATACCTTGATCAAGAGTCCTGTTAAACAATATCCTTATGTATATGATGGAGGAACATCATTAGTGACACATGAGCTGAGGATCAGCAATCATTGTACTACCCCCTATCAGTTACATGTTAACAACTTAATTTAATTAATTAAACTTTGTTGCAACTCCACACCTTTCAACACACAGCAGACCTCTGGCTACTTGAGGCTTTGAGTACCAAAATCAGACAGAACACACTACAACACTTTGCACTTAGAAGATGCATCTTTCTGACAAGGAAGATGAAAGATCTACAGCTGGCTGCATCAATTCTTAACTTTAAATATAATGACAACGTTGCTTACACTTCAAGTTTAAAAAAACCAACCCCAGACTATGGTAAAATTGCAATAAGCCCATCATTGAGATAAGAGCCTGCAGACTCGGAATCTGAAAGAGAATCATAGGAATTCTGTGGCTTTGATTTGTTGCATGCTTTTCAGAGGACTGAAAGAACTTTTTGATTTAAATAGCACATCATGGCTTCAAACCCTTTTTGATGTAACTTTCTCTTAGATGCTTGTCCTGAAATGCTACTATTAAATAAACAGTAGCATAATAATAATTCTACTTATTAAATAAATACATATATATATATATATATATATATATATATACATATACACACACACAGTCAATCAGGTCATAGCTTCACTGCACTTCTGAAAACACAACATGTGAGAAAGAGCATATGAACAGTGGGATTTTTACTCTGAACTCATATGTTATAAAACCTGTTTTAGAGACACTAACCTATTTTAATTTACATAGCAAAGAAATTGATGTGAACACAAGTGCAGAATTAGAAGTGAACAGGAGGAGAAGTGGAGTCAAACATTCACAGCTCAGATCTTGATACTTTGTTTTGTGCCAGAAATTTAAGCAGAAACATCTCCAAAACGCCTGCCTGAATGTATGCATCTTCAAGCCATAACATCGTAAAAAGAAAGTATGATCTACAAGTAATATGATTATAAATAAAACTAATAGAACTCAGATAAGGGAAATGTAACAGCACTGTATGATGAAAATTACCAAAGAGAAGAAAACCCTTCTTACCTGACTACTGAAAGTGAATACAAATTGTTAAGACATGACAGATGGTTAAATTACCAGTAAGACATGACAGGCCATATGGCAGTTCCAGCTAAAGCACACCTTGGTACATCAGCTTGGGCCCCTAGCACACCAAAGACCTGCAGTCACTAAAATCAGAACACAGTCTCCAGTGAATTATTTTTAATAATTCACTGGGTTTAGGATTTTTTAAAATAGAGGATTCTCACCTCTTCAGACTTTACATACACACAAACACAAATGTATCATTTTTTTCTTTCCCAAAATACTGGAATGAAAGATTAACTAATGAAAGCTCAGAATTGAAACTCATTTCTGTTTTTACACTTTTTCCATTCTCACTTCATCATTCTCTCTCTGACTCAGGACTATTTGTACAGATACAGAAAGAAATGATGCCTTCAGTGAATTGACTAATTACACATGACATCTTTCAACTGATATCAAACTCTGGATGCCTGAAAAAAGCCCTACAGATATGCTACTCTGGCATCCTCAGCCCACACTACAGGAGCTCACCACCAAACAAAAAGTCTGCCCCAATATTCAAGTCCCCAGAACTAAAAGAACAGCCTTGCCTCACCTATCAGTATCTTAGATTGCTTTTCCCCAGGTTTTCTCCTTAAAAGATTGAAGTACAATACGATGCATGGTCTGGAGTGTTTCTTGCAAACTCTCACTGCACTGTCAAACCTATTAGCAGTGTCACTGTCAGGATACTGCCACATTCAGCTCACACTGTGGAATTTCCCAGACATAATTTGTCCATTAACCAGATTAAGTATCTTAGAAAAGTCTCCTCAAAACAGATTGGCTTTGGCTGCTTAAGGGACACCGCAAAACCCAACATCTGAACTAAGGCCAGCAGTTTTCACATTAGTGCTAAAAATAGAGAAAGGAAGGAGGAAAAAAAGGGATTACACTTTTATAAGTGTAACAAGCAGGCCCCAAATAAACTTTAAAAATCATTCAATAAAGTTTAAATTGTCTTATAAGAAGTACTCACATAATTTTTATCCTATTTAAACTCACGAAATATTAAGTTAGTAAGTTTTTACCCAAATATTGGCATCCATTGCATTTCTAAGCATGTTTAAAAAAAAAAAGGTAAAAATATTTTTAAATAGTCCATGATTTTAGCCATGCAATCTAACTTCACTATAAAGTATTGTATCAGTTATTATAATTCTAAGAATCTAGGGAAAACAGAAGGACCACACTATAACTTTGGACCTCAACCTGAGCATTTTCTTTTTTCTGCTACTGCCCTCATTCTGTTGAAGCACTCACCTGCTTACAACATTTTATCAAAAATAAATTGCTAGTAGAAAAGAAAAGTTTGACTGGGAGCAAAGATATAAGGAGCAAATATAGCCGGGAAGAAATAGCAGATTAAATGTGACAGACAAGTTCAGGGAGATAATTCCTATTTCATTTCTCATTTAGGGTACTGTCAATGAAGAAAAAACTAAAAACAGAAACTGCCCCAAAGCAACCACTACCATACACCAATTTGCCTTCAGCTGGGAAGAAAGTAAAAGGTAATTTTGTTGGGTTTTTTTAAAACCATTTAGCAAATTATCATCCTGTGTGTTACTTTGTGTTTGTTTGGTGTTTTTTTCTCTCCCCTCTCTTAAGCTCTGGCTCTTCCATGCCCCTCAGCCCTGCCAATTTCACAAGAAAAGGGAAGAGAAGTCCCATGCAGAAACGGGAACAGATGCTGCTATCTGGTTATACAAATCACTGTTCCTAACTTTCCTGCTCCCTACCCACTTTGAGTGAGGGCGAGTGCCTCAGCAACAGGATGATGTTACTAAGCAACACAGCCAAGCAGCTCTGCAGAAGCTGTTTGGATAGTTCACCATAGCTACATGAGTACTGAAAACAATATTAGGCCTTTGCAGCAGCAGAGATCTTTGAAATTTTGCTTATCTTGATCTTAGAAAAGATAAGAAATTATTATTTCTAATTCTGAACGCTAATAGTTTGTGTTGTACCATGGGCTCTGTGCTGATGCAAGGGTTGTGGCAATGCATTCAACTCAGCAAGTAAAGGAATGAAATGCTGGTGTATGAATACTTGATGAGACAGGCCCCAAAAGCAAATATCCAGGAAAAAAAAACCCTCTATGGGATGTCTCTGTAGCTCCACTGTGAATGTTTCACTGACAAGGATTGCAAACCAAAGGGAAGTAACAGTTCATCCTTAATTCCCCAGGCTGTGTCTTCCTTCTTTCACAAGGCTGTACCTAAGCAAACTTGGAGACCCAATTTCTGCTGGTTAAGCAGCAGTATAGGCTAAACATCCAAAACCCTAAAGGTCTTTGGAGGGCGAGTGACCATTTCCAGCATCATGAATGATTTGCTAAGAAGCACTGCTGCCTCCAGCAAAACAAATCAGGCACTACTGCACTAATGCCTGCTGGTGAAAATTTAACTTTCTGATCGTGTTTAACACTGTGGAAAAGTACAGCAGCTAAAAACCCCAGCAATTCTGGCGCCTTCCCCCAAAACGAGCATCAGCTCAGTCAACCTTAAACGGAGCAAGTTCTCACAGCAGCTCTGGTGCAGGGGGAAGGGGAAAACCTTTCCACATCAAATCCCTGCACAGGAAACAGAAAGAATATCTAGAGCTTAAATCCAACTAGAAGTGAAATTCCCAAGATTTTCAGAGAATTTGTTAAGTTAGGTACTTTGTGAAATAGAGGTTCCCAGACAAAAAAAAAACAAAAAACCAAAACACTCACTCTGCAAAGCTCAGCAAAAGATAACAACAGAAAACAAAACTCAATTGGGTAATGAAGTGTTAAGTCTGCCCAACTACAGTATCCTGCAACTGGCTTTTGCTGGGCGACCTGAATTCCTTATCTAATTGTAATATCCTTCCTAGAAGTTCACCGTTCCAAGAGGAGGTTTTCCTACTAACAGGGAGAAAGGCAAACATAATTCTAACCAATCTTCATCACACATTCACCTTTTAAAAAGTATTAACTTATTGTGAATATTCTTGTTTTGAAAACCTGCGTTCCAGTTTCTGACAGACAAAGCTGAACTCTCAGACACTGCATCTGGGGTTTGCTCACAGAAAAGTGTTGGCAACTTATCTTTTGTAATTCCTTTTATAAGAAGATTGAACATTATTAGAGGTCTGAACAATACCAAATTTGGAAATTTTATCTGTAACTCTTGGTATTCAAACTTGCCTTTCATTAAGAGAATAGAGAAAAGCATTAGTAGTATTTGTTCTTTCTTGTAAGGTCATCTTTGATAGAATGTTAAAAACTTTCTCATCCTAGAGGCTTTCTCCTCCTCAGCGAACACTTAACTAGCAGTCCCTGGTTTCTAGACTTCACCAAGACATGAAGCATAAGTATGTGACATTCCAGGAGAAAAAAATGGAGTTCATTATCTTTGCTTTTTCTCAATGTCAAATTCAAGAAAGGGAAGATATTATCTGGATATTCTGTGATACTCTAGTACTCATCAAGTTTTCACCATCCATTTGAGACTTGCTGCATTTAAATACTGGAGTTAAAACATGGACTTTTTATTAAATGTATACAAAATCAATTTGAATACAATCTAACTAAAGTATTTTGTTATGCCTGGAAAGAAGTTTAGACCAATAATTACCCACGTTTAGAATTATGCTCAAAAGATTATTGCACCATTATTCAAGCTGGTTTTAGGTTGTTTCCATTATGTACCTATTGAGACCTCTGCTAGAAAACTTAAAATAATCTCCTATTACTAAAGTCATTATAATACAAAGCAACTCTAACAGGGATGCTCTAAATAAAAGAAATGCTGAATGTAGACACAAAGAAAAGGAATACTGTTAACACCAAGACATGAGTAGCTCAAGGACTTAAAATTTATGCTGAAATAATCATTGCATCCCATAAAATAAAATTCTCTTTTCATTCTTTATTCTTACTAATATAGCAATCACTCAATAGCATGCATTTAGTATACAACTTCCAAAGACTCAGAAAAATACCTTTAGTAAAACCTTCCACAATAAGCAAAAAGCAAAGGAGGAAATGGATGGCTACAGATTCTTTTTAGCAGGAACTTATTGTAAGGAAAAAAAAAAAAAAAAAAAGAAAGAAAAAGAGCAGAGAAGAAAAGAAACAAACACAGCAAAACAGACTTTGCAATTAACCGCACAAATTCAGATTTTTGCTGAAAAGCATGGCCAGAAAAGGACCTTAGGCTGAAAGACTGCTGTCACACCAGCAGAGAGTCCATGCTAAAATGAAATGGCCATGACAAATGCTGCAGGAGACAAATGGTGTAAGAAGGTCACAGGCAAAAGGAAAGCAGATCTAAGATAAGGAATATAGCAAAGTGTTCACAGCAGTTAGCATCAAACTACTGGAAGTGTTCAGCTTCAAGAATGGCTTAACAGTAATTCCAGCTAGAAGAATGCGATTCATGTAGCCCAAAGGTGACAAACACTTGAGGCATTCTGAAGTGTCACACCATTAGTTACTGGTTATTCATAAATGTAAATTGACACGATTTGCATGTCAAATGGCTGCCCTGCCTGCGAAGCCAACACTTCCATGGCCATATGGCTGGCTGAAGACATGAGCATCATGTTGTGCCTGATTTTACAAAAGTGATCCAAAATCTAATGCTGACTAAAAAAAGCAGTGGCATGCAATCACAACTTTGATAAACTTCAGAGAAAGAGAGTTTTTCAGCTAAGACAATTAATTCTTGAATTTCTTAAGATAGGATCTTAAACATGGTAGGATGCAAACTAGATCACTTTGGAGGAGATGCTCAGTTATGCTCAAGCATTAGCTAATTCTTGCCAAAGGCATCTCAAGATGCAACACAGAGAAGGATGACATGAGCTACACAGGAACTACAACTCCAGAGAGAAAGAAACACAAAATTTCTACCTATAAACCTGGAAAACTGAAGTTTGGTCAGAGACCACACAAAGTGCAATCATGGCTGGGAGGTCACTGCATTCACTAGGGCTATCGGGTTCAAATCTTTTGAGGGGAAATGGAGGAGCACTAGCTGACAAAGATGCTCCAGTCAAACACATCATGGCTGGTTAGTCAAAGCCCTAAAGTCAAAGGCTGATGGTGAAAAGCCCCTCAGAAGATACCTTTAGCTCTCACTCCCTCCTTGGTCAGATGAATTACAGAAATAAAGAAAGACTTGAGTTGGAAGGAACCTTACAAATCATCTAGTTTCAAACACCCCTCACCATATTTCATCAGAGATAAACTATCCTAAAAGCTGCCAGGGACTAAACTAATCCTGTATTTTTTTCAAAGAAAGTAAATCCTTCATCAAATTAATTATTCTTATCAGGATTCAGCACTCTTAACAAACAACCTCTATTTACTATAAGAGGCTATGTAATCTAGCAGCCTTTCCTCTGTTAAGAAATGGAAGGAACACACTAAGTCAGGTCTGTGTACAACAAGCGTCTTTATTTCTTGACAATCCATGCAGGATAGTTCAGAAGAAATGAAGGCTAGAATGTGTCTGTTGCCTACAGAGGGTCACGCTTGTGTACAGTTCCTCAGATGAAGTCTTAACCCTGTGTAACACTCCCAGTTTTGTTTATTGTGTGAGGCCTGAAATATTCTATTATGTTCCTAATAGAGGTGGCTGAGATATGCTGTACTCCACTAGGTCACACAGGTATTTTCCTCCTCTTCGTTTCAGCCAAAGATGCCGAACATGTAACCAGTATTAAGTGTATTATTACCTCAGCTCCAATCCTGTTCTTCCCTTTCCATCTTTCTTTCTTCCATCTTTCTAGAGGATTTATCTTCTTCTCTTCAGAAAATGCCTCCTAATATTCCACTATCAAGAAGTTTCCTTGGCTTATTTCATGGTTTTGTGCCAAGATAATAAAATGAAAAAGTATTTTTCAAGTAGCCAAAAAGAGTCCTCCTTGTGGAACTTTATTAGGAGTACCCTTCCTTTCCATTACTTCAGTCTTCAAAATGACAAACTGAAAATGTTCCTTTACCCAGGTCCCTGCCCAACTACACTCTTGCAAGAATATCCATCTTCTCTAGCTTAACTAAATATTTCCCAAGTGGCACTACAGAAAATCCATGCTCAGAGCCCTGACAGGAAATACAAAGACATCAAATATCATCTAAGAAAAGGTCAGTAAGGAGGTCATTCCAGCACAATCTGTTTTGGAGAACTCCTGTTGCAAATTATCCCTTTAACTATTTACTATCTTCATGTCTTATATTATCCTTTCTATCAGTTTATGTTGTAATGTCCAAAGAGCACTGTGATTAACAGGTCTGTAATTTTTCTTTCACTCAGTCCTCCCTTTCTCCACAGTATATTAGCCCCAAACACACAGAGGGCTGTCATCTTGTCCCCCTCCACTTTCTTTCCCCTACAAATATCTGAAAGAGTCCATCTCACCCTCCTTTACAGACCATACTCCCAGAACTTTGAAGAGCTCATGACACCTTTTGGTGATAAAATGTAAACAGGACTGCATTCCCACTGAACTAGGATGCTCAGGAAAGTAGTGGGGTGAGAAAAAGACCCCATGGAGAGGTGTCATTTTGCTCTCCAATGACAGGAAATCTGCCCTGGTATCAGAGGGTCACAGCTCCTTCTCCACCCTTACTTTCCTCCCAGTCAACACTCTTTAAACCTAGGGACAGCTTTAGCCAGATGATCAAAAGCTTTTACTGCTGGAGAGCAGCACAGCTGGCTAGCTGATAAAAGGGATGCTTTGCACCTGGATTGGACTGAGAGGATAAGGGGCCATAAGGCAAGACAGACATACACTGTGGAGGAAGCAAATATAGGAAAGCATATGCAAAAATTTCCCCAGTAAAGGGAGGATTGCATGAGATTTCAAACCACTTGTATTCAAACTAACATAGCACTTTTTCATTACAGCATCACAGAATGGTTTGGGCTGGAAGGGACCTTAAAGATTAGTTTCAACCCCTGCTATGGGCAAGGACACTTCACTAACACACTCTAAGTTGCAACTTGATGTACTTATTAAAAATCTATGTGATCCAACTGGCAGTTTCATATGCCATGCCTTATAATTGTAAGATTAGTCATCACTTGGTCCTTCTCATTTCAGCATATTAAATTGTGACTTTTGCTTCTAACCACTTATGATAATGTACAGTTCCATGAATTCAGTATCAGTAGACAATATCTCTCTGTCCTCTCCAATATCACTTCTATAAAACCAAAAGATATTCTGTTCTAGGTCCACATTTATATGATCTTCAAATTTTGACCCTATGATTACTGAAAAATTGCCTCATTTATTTCCCATGATTTGCTCATAGAGCAAATTTGGCCCAGTGTAGCTTCTGGCAGCTGTCAGCACTGACAAGTAATGTGATTCACCCATGAGCATTTGCATGTGGCACAGGCAGACATGGGCAACCTCTCCACACAAGCTTTGGCCTTAATAAAGGGGCCTTCCACAACCGCCCATTTTGCCATCTTCTTTCTGCCATAATTAATTATTCTTGATCAGAGGTACCTGCACTGCTTTAAAGAGTGTGTGTGCACACAACAACCAAAAAGCCATTAGATATACCAACAAATGAATGCTTATGTTACTGATGAGCTGCATGCCAACTTCCTAAATCTGAGCTACTCCATCTATTACTAAAAGTTTCTGTGCCACAGCAACTGGGAAGGATCATGTTCTCTGCCACAGTAAAAATGAAGGGCTTGTTCTGACATCCTTTAAATACCCAAAACCCATGATGAACATAAGATTTCTGTCATTTTTTATCAATACATTTGCAAGGCTACTGGATAATGCCTTGCAGCAGGGTTTGAGACTGAGGAAGCTGCAGCTTTCACATGCGCCTTCTTTGCCCAGTGCACAAGCAAGACAAACATCATCCCATTTCAGACTGTACAGCAGAAATAAATATTTTCACTTATGCCATAAAAGACTGAGTGTCAGAAATTTGATAGAAGGGGATCTTGCCTTGTCTTATACTCCCTATCTCATACAACAGCACTCTCCTCTGCTCTCAAGGACTAAGTTTGAGGCCAAAATATAGCAGAGAATCACATTCCTGGCAGTTGAAGAAGACAATAGGTAGATGAGGACACCACTGAGACCTGAAGGCAAAAATAGGTTTGTAATAGGCAAGGATGAGACTGAGCCTCACTAGCATACCCTTAAGACCCAAAAGTTTGGATGTATAATTGTTTATGAGGCCCTATTCTCTTCCTGCAAACTCATACTAAACAGAACACAGATCAATATAAGCAAGGCAAGCATAGGAACTGTAGTGCCAATACTGGTTAATGTATTTCCATTGCTTTAACCCAAGTTCCATAAACCATTCAGAGGTTCCCAAAACACTGCTCTTTGACTTCATACATTCCACTGGATTTAAGTGGCCAAGAAAAACTGGCAAATTCCAGCTCCTTGGCTTAACCATCCTTCTGCTAGGGACAGAGACTCTTCTCTGTTAGCTTTTTGTCAACTTCACCTCCTTGTCCTCCTGCTCAACAGGTGTATAAGCAGAGACATTTCAAATTCTACTCTGATGCTTAAGAAATTTCTTCTAGTGACTTGAATGCTTAAATTTGAAACCTGGCCTTCTTAGGTACACTGCTAAAGTTCAGGACCAGAGGCCAGAAACCACATTTGTGGTTACCAAGCAACAGCACAGGCCTCAATAGTCCGCAGAAGCATGTCTGATGTTAGATTCGCCTAAAAAATCCCAGAAACAGCCCCTGCCATACAGTTTCCGAGTCATTTGGTTAAAATACTTGGAGCTTAATACAAGTTGAACCCATTTTCAGCAATATTGCACACTGGTGCTCTTTGCCCAAAAAGCTTGTTAGTCTGCAATATTATTTGATTTAACACCCCTCTGAAAGATCATTAGGAGGATCAGGCACACAATGTCCCTTATCAAGAATGGGAAGCAAAAGGAAAGGTGGTAATCAGTGAAAGAACAGGACCCAAGTTTAGGCATATTTCTTGTGTTTGCTCACATTGGGAGCCAACATCAAGTTCATTAGCTCAAAGATGCATATGGGGCTTCTGTATTTGGCTCTTGTCAATTATTCCTCCCCTATGAGCAAATTAATTTCATGTCATCTAAAACTGAAAAATACAGGAGCAAAAATCATGGCAATAATTACATATTTCAAAGTCATCCACCTTATTCCTTCTGCTTTCTTGCTGTATACTGTATATTGTGGATACCTTTTCCAAACTGGAATTGAGCACTCTTGTAAAAGTTCCAGTTGTAACAATTAGAAACATAAATACTGCTAAAGAAATAGGTAGAGTAAGTGACAAAGAAAATCAAAGTGAACATTTAGTTGTATATTTGTATCAACTCCAAAGCAACACCAGCAGATCTAAACTCCAGGTTGCAATGGGGAAGCAAGTAATTTTGTATCAGAAAGACACCAAGTTCCATGTTCTAATTAATATCTGATATATTGCTGGATATTACTCAAAATCTTCCACTTTGTTTTCAAGAGTAAACGAGAAGAAAAAACTCCTAAGATTGCAGTGTCTGTCCCAGAACAAAAGAGCATTAACAGTGTTCTCATGTGTAAAGGCTCTGGCAGCAGATAAAGGAATTTTCCAGCGAATAAAAACAAAGAAAAGAAAAACTTAGAAAAAAAAACTATGGAAAACTACTTTGGTTAAAATTAATGAAGCAATTTGGTTTTCTCTATAAAAGAGATACTCACGGGATTCTGTAAAAATACAGAATAGTTACGGGAAACAACTGAGTGTCCTTTCTGTTATGATCAATCATATAGATGGTCCAAGAGTTTATCTTAAAGCCAAAAAAAATTTTTAAAAAATCAAATATTTTTCTTCCTTGCCTGTCCAAAAATGTACAATGGCACAACACACCTAGACTATTTTATTAGCTCAGCCCTGTGGCTCGGATGGGAATTTAAAGGCACAGAAAACTTTTAATTCTGGGGTGATTTAGATTCACTTTGGCTGTAAGTTGACAGTAATGCAGCTCTTCTAGCACAAGTACAAGTGCAGTGTGATTTACTGGAGACCTCTAATACGTAACAAGATAATCTTTATAAAGATGGCAATGAACTAGTGATATATAGATGATCCAACATTTTCATGCAATCGAAAGGAAACATCAATCTATGTATATCAGTTATCCCAGAGAAAGTTGCTTAAGATGCTCTGTGCCCCTGTGACTGACACTGACATGCTTTAACATGTCAACACTCACCACCAAATAGGAGTCCTGCCATAAGCCCCAACAGGAAACCAGGGTTCAACACATCATATACAGTGAAAAGCTTACAGAAGGAGAAAGGATAAAGGAAGGTCCTCAGCAACGAGAGAGATGAGTGAGGTAAAACATATGAAGGAGCAGAAGGAACCAATTAAGCCTGATAAATTAAGAACTCTTTGATCAATAAGGAGTGGAAAGCATATTTTATGTATTAACCCATGCCACATTTTTATAAACTGGTGTTATTTAAATGTTAGTACTACATTTGCATACAAACAGTCCTATTCAGATAGGAAAAATTATTTTCCATTTTGATTTTACTTGAAGGAAGATTGTAAACACCAGGCTGAGCACTGAAGTTTTCAACACTGGTAGCAGCAGAGCTGTCTAGAGGAATGCTGCAGTTCTTGTTTCAGTGAAATGTGTCACCACTACATGAAAGATAGCTGTGTAATATTCTTTCCATCTAACATTATATCAAGTGATTCACACCAACACTCATTTCTTAAACTTAACCTTTCAACACAGCTTAGGAAACATGGCACAGTCTTCAAGCAGGATTAGTCTCCTTTGAGTTTTTTGTAATAAGGAATTACATGTAACTACTCTTCATTGCTTTGCATGTCCCTAGTCTTCCCTAAACCTGGATGGAGAGGAAGGAATGGCTTTGTAACATTGGGGCTGCTCCCAGGGACATAACCTGAGGCACAAACCACATGAACAACACACTTTGACTGCCTCCTTCCCCTTTGCTCCTAAATCAACTCAGTACTCCTCTAGTACTGTCTGTCTGATTCTGTCCACCAGAAGATGCTTCAGAAGAGCATGAAGAGTAGGCACATGTGCCATGACCTGCCTCCTGAAAGAGTTTTCCCGTGTTTCTGTTGCTTGCTGCCCTAAACACTCCTTCTTGCAGGCAAAATGGGCTTGCTTTGGTGAGTTTAGCTCCCAGCAGCACTCCGAAGCTCAGTCCAGGTGTGGAAGCTGCAAGAAAGTATTTACAAACTGTGCTTTCTGGATTTGGTTTGCTGCTTGAACAGACGGTTGAATATGCTTTGGAGCAGTGCAGAGCAGAAAACTACTTCTAAAACTGTAACTGCAGATCATAGCAATGAAGCAGCTAGACTAAGAATAAACACAGCAAATGTACACTCACCAGAGCCACTATATACACATGTACACACACACCCATACACACACACGCTTGGCAGTGGCAGCAGCTCAAATATAACTAGACTAAAAGCCATTTCTGAAGACGTTTCTAAGGTTACTCGGTTAAAACTGAGTCATTGCACACTGTTGCATGTCTCATTTGAAATTCAGGATGAAGTCTAAGAATTGCCATTTTTAAAATTTCAAGTTGTTTCATAATCAAATTTATAGGAAATTAATATAAATAATGCCAACCCTTCAGTTAAGTCTCACACAGGTTATGTTTTGGGTCATCTATGTAACTTTTTACTATTTTTTTTTTTTTAATGGATCTTATCTGAATGTTTTCTCTTTTAAATATCTAAGTCTGGCACTGATACAGTTTGGCTTGTTCAGCACACTGAAACCCAGTAGTATTCATGAACTAGATAGCTCCAGGACAAATTTCTAGTATAATGCAAAAATAATTAAAACAAATGCATCATTTGTGTTTCTAGTAATTACTACAAATACTTATTTTTTTATTGCCAGATATGAAAATGATTACTTAGTATAACATCATCCCTGTGATGACATATACATGCCAATGCAACTTCACATTAATCACAGCAGGCAAACCATCAATCAGTGCAACATGACAACTGCTCTCCATTCTTCCTCCTCCACCCCCAAAAACTTTGGATGTTTTAAACAAGAAGAAAAACCACTATTTATTGAACATTAGTGTTTCAAAGTACAATTGCTTGGTTTCCTTCTCATTGGGTTTGATTTCTAACACAATGACTGAAAAATCCCTGCAATAAATGATATACTTGGAGCTCAAATTACAAACCTATTCTGAGCAAAAATATTTACAGAAAAAAGGAAGAAAGTAAGATTACCTTAGTAGTATCTGTAACATCTGATCCTCCCTAACTCTAAAGCATATGCTAATTTTAAGCCTCTGAGTAGTCCATTGGCTTCAGTGAAGCCAGTGAAAGTCTAGAAGATTAGTCAGGCACTTAACACTGCTAGCAAATGTGTAACTCTGGGATGGCAGTCAGGCCACGAGGAACATGCATAAGAATGGCAGTGGAAAATAAGGGCAGGAGCACACAATAGAAAACCTTTGCAAAAGAATGGATCATGTGATAGAGCTCCTTTCAAGGACCACTTGAAAGGCACATCACTAAGGGGAAAAAAAAAAGAAATGGTATTTACTAACATACTGTTGCTTACACAGAGTCTTTGAAGTAGCAATACTTTCTCTCTCCAGGTCTGACACCTAATACTTATTCAAGTTACACGATTTTCCATTTGTTATAAAATAAAACAACGAGAGTTTTTACATGTCTTAAAATCAAATCCCTAAGGGATGAGTGACCCAGCAGACTGTAATGTCTGCTCTGATCAGCCCAGCACTAGGCAAAGTTAGTGCTGCTTTATCAATTTTTACAAACTCAACAGCAAACTCAAATGGTCAACCGCTACTTCCCTCCCATAGGAAAATCCACATAAAAACACACCAGCCATTTCTAAAATGCATGTATCATCTATAGGCTTTTTATTTCACCAAAGCCATAAATCAGTAAATCAGGCAACGCCCTGCAGTAGGCTTTAAAAAGATGCAGGTTATGCAAGATGCAGAAGTCTTATCAAAAGCTTTTATTTAAAAACAATCCAAGAAAATGAATGTCAGTTCCTGAACTTTTATTCAAAACAAAGTAGAAAATTCTGATAGGAATGTCTATAGAAGCATTATTGGCCAAGAAGGCCAAAAGAGCCTAAATCCACATTTCAACTTGGATCTAGCTCAGGACAAACAGCTTCTGCAGCACTTCAGAGTCATTATGATGGACCTTAGGCCCTAAACAGAAAAGTTTTGGACTAAGCTATCATTACAGACTTGATGCTGCAATGATTTAAACATGCCTTCTTAAAAAAAATCCAAAACCAAACCCCTAATACAACACAAATATCAATGCTAACAGTCCAGAAACAGAAAAAAGTACTTTGCCTGTTAGAAACTTTCCAAAGCAAAGACTTCTATCCTAGAATAAAGGTAAGAAAAATCAGGAAAACACTAGTAGCTCATAGTCACAGGTATACAAATTTTAAATAGATTTTTTTTTCTCCATTCCCTTGATGATGACAGTTCCATCCATGCCTTTTTAAACTCAAACTCTTGCTAAACAATGAAGTTAGAAAACTCCCTAAAATACAAAGTCTGTGGCAATCCTAAATTTCCACCTTACAAAGGCAGTATTTAATACTTGTGGCCAACAGTGTGTTGGACTACAGCAGGAAGCAATTGTATTTATATAAGAGGTAAATAAACCACTTAGTATCCTGAGACTCCGTATTTGACAACAGGCTTGATACAAGCATCCCGAGATCTTGAATTTCACCTTAATTTAATGATACTGTCACTTTACTCATTCTGAAATTAAAATGCACTGTTATATATATATATAAAGATGTAAAGTTTTAAAACCCCTGCCCTTTAAATATGAAAAAAATTCCAACAAAGAGTTTTTACAAGGAAATAGATCAAAACAGTATTTTATTATTAGTTAATTCCATCTGTGTGTTTAGACACACAGGAATTATATAGGATGCTGACAACAGCTGGAGTGGGGGAGGGGAGGTAGGTGAGAGGAGAAAGGGGGGTGAGGTCTTCACTCCAGTAAGAGACTTGTGTACCTGACTGATAAACTCAGCCTAACTTCTTTATGTATCCTATTTATCTTCAAATCTATTTATGTCACACAAGAGAACATATGAGCATAGCAGCTGTTACTATAGCAATGAAACTGAAAATTTTGAGAACACAAAAAACCCACCCCTGAAGGATGCTCAGTTTAGCAAAGAGATGGTTTAGAGAACAGCGCACCAGTATCTCACTTCTTGGATCTGCTCAAAGTCTGCGTTTACAGAGACATTAAATCAGCTGTAACAGCCTGTTCCCCAAAGAGCACTCGGAGCCAAATCACCGCTACCTCTTACTCGGCACGACTCGGTACACCGGGAGTTCCTGCTAAGTAACCCCAAACTTGTCAAGTACGCCTGAGCCGCCTGTAAATCCGGGGAAAAGCGATTCCCTGAAAAAGGCTCAGAGGTTCTGATGGCGGCAGAGAAGAGATTCGCCATAGTAACAAACCCCCCACCCGCACCGCGGGGCACAGCGGGGAGCGCGGCGAGCCCCGCACCCCCCGGCAGCACGCACACCTGCCCGGCGACGGAAGGCGGGACGAGCCGGGAGAACTCAGGTACTTTGCTCAAGCAGCGGCAGGCAGCCTCCCTGAGCAGGACCCGGGATAAAACCCACCAGCAATTCCCCCAAGTGCCGTTCTCCTGTCAAACGCCCCCCCGCTCCCCCCCGTCCTCGGCCGGCGGCCCTGCACCCCCGCCTCTCGCCCCTCGCCGCCTCCCTCCGCGGGCGCGGCGGCACCGCACGGCCCCGTCCCCGCCGCAGCCGCGGACCCGAGGCGCTGCCGGCCGCGGTTTTACCTGCGAGGGAGCCGGGTCTCTGCAGGGTGGCGGTGGCGTACAGCTCCTGGGAGTGCTTGCTGTACTGATCGGCAGCGTGAACAAGCCGCTTGGTAGGCGACAGGGTGGCGTAAGTGCCGATGGTGGAGCTTAACTGGTGGATAGGAGAGGAGGAAATGTTAGACTGGACGGTGGGCGGGGAGGTCACTCGGATGGGGGACGGCGACAGTCCCGCCGAGGAGACGACGATGTTGATGGGCGAGCTGGTGCTGTAGGACTTGGCCAGGCGGCTGGGGGACTGCTTCGGGGAGGAGAGGCGCTGCGCGGTGGCGTAGGCGGCGCCCTCGGCGGCGGAGCCGGCCCGCGGCAGCTTTGTGGGGGAGCCGCCGGGCTGGGCGGGCAGCGGGGAGCTCACCCGCTGCGCCGGCAGCGTGGAGCTGGCGTAGTAGAGCGCGGCGGCGTGCTGGGGCTCGGGCAGGTGGAAGGCGCTGCCGTGGCTGGGCGCGAAGGGCTCCCGCGGAAGCGGGGCGGCGGGCGGCGGCGGCGGTTCCGGGCCGCCCGGGTGGGCGCCGCGGCCCCCCGGGCCCTGCTGCGGGAAGGAAAGGCAGAGGCGTCAGCGGCGGCGGGCACCCGGCTCCCCCGGCCCTGCGCGGGGCGGTGCGGGCCCGCCGGGCGGAGCAGCCCCCCGGCCTCACGCAGCCCCCTCGCTGACCTCGAACCAGGCCGGCACCCGGCGCTCGCGGGATTACGGGAGTCGGTAATCTGCTAAAGCATTCCCGGCCTTTCAGGGAGAAAACAGCGGCTGGCTCAGCCCGAGAGGTGTCGAAACTCCCCCCGACGGCTGAAGCCGGCAGCCGGCCGTGGGGCACAGCGCTCCGGGGCGCCGGCTCCGGAATGCGCTCGCCTGCCAACCCCTAAACCAGGCAGGGTTTAGCCCCGGCTCAAATACTTACGTACGTACATATACACAGATAAATACACCCGCGCCCCTTTATTCTGCATACATTAGAGAAGAGCGGCCGAAGCCTCGGAAAAGCCTTTAATCGAGTAACTTTCCTCGGTTTCCAGCAATCTGTGTGTCCCTGCGAGGAGAGGCACCGCACCAGGAGCTCGCTGCTCCCCACGGCCCCGACCTGGGGCGGAGGAAGGGGAAGCCCGGGCCGGTGCACGCCAAGCCCCCCTGGCAGCACGGCAAGCGGCCGCCTCGCACTCAGTTACGCGGCACGAAAGGGGCGGGGGGTACGTGAGGAGCTGCCGGGGCCGGGCGCTTCCCTGGGCCGCATCCAGCGGGGAATCTGCATAGAGAAGGAAGGAGACAGCTCCCTGCCCCCCTGCGCCGACCCGCTAGCCCCGGGCAAGGCAGCGCTGAGCCTCCTCTAAGACCAGTAATTGAGGGGGGCTGGGAAAAGGGAGCGAGAGAAAATCCTCGGGAGGTACTGCCTATGAGAAATTTCGGTTCTGTGCCCGAGCCGCTTCTGAAGCCGCAGAGGATGGAGCTCGCCCTTTCACACAGACGGCTCCCCCCCCTTTTTTTTATCGGGGATCTTAGGCTCAAGAGATCATCTATGAGTCTGGTAACATTAAAATCCTCTCATAACTGCACCCCGCAGTGAATGAGAGCTCAGCGCTCTGTTGGAAGATGCGCTGTTGGATTCAGATACTACTTTTTTTTCTGGTTAGGCAGGGGATTTACTTGAAACCTCAGAAAGTGCCCTGAATCCTCGGAGTTGACAGCATAGTTTGAATCTGTCTGACCGGTGCTTTGCCCAAACACATGCACACGCCTCTCAGCTACTGATTTCCTTAGGCAGAAGAAGCTTTAAAATGTGAATAATGAATTTTGTGACTCAATTCAAAGAGGTGTTGTGAATGCCAACAGTAGCATTGTTATACATTGAATAGCAATGTGGTTTTTCAGTAGCATCCTACAAAAAAAAAAAAAAACAAAAACAAAAACAAGTGGGCAAAATCGCCATGTTCCTGGTATGAAATTTGATTTATTTGCACTAGGATACTCAATAAAGGATTTGGTCAAGAACTGAGGACAACATAACTAATCAGAGCAGAAAATAAACAAGATTCAAAATGCCAGAAATCTGTACTTCTTCCTCTGTTCGCCCACTGGAAATGTTTCTGTCTTTTTTTTTTTTTTTTTACTTTTGGAGCCTGCCCTTCATATTAAATGCTTTGTGTCTGGAGTAAGAATATGTATTTTCCTAGACAGAGACAAGAAACAAGGCTTCTGAGAAGCTCCTCCTGGAGTTTTGCTCCCAGTTGCTAGTAGCATGGAAGAAGCTACCAGCACTGACATTGTTCAGGCTTCTTAAGAGAGCACTGCCAGACCCAGACCTCCCTGGCTTTGAGGCTTTGCAGCTCACAGAGCAATGGCTTTACACATAAATGAAACATAAACTGTTCCACTCCAGGTGCTCTGCATGGTGACTGCCAGGTGAGCAAGGGGCTCACAGATGGAAGTAGCTGCTCTCTTTTGAGCTGGACTGTTCAGATTGCAGCAGCAAGTAACAAACAGCACAGCTTCAAGTAAGTCTTGACATTCTCAAACATGGCCAAGAAGTTGCTCACCTGAAAGGCTCCTAACAAAAACCATGAAGGAAAACTGTGGGAACATCAGTGAACTTTTAAAAGCTACTTTCACGCTGAGCTACTTACCGTATATGCGTTAAAATGGAAAGAAGGACTAATCTTCAGCTGACTGTCCAATCATATATTTGACAGAAGTACAGTTTTCATTTTCCAGGTTTAGACTATATGGTAACAACTTTCATTAAACAAAAAAAAAGGTCGGCATGATTTAAGACAACATGGGCAAAGCAAATTTTGCACTTAACAAAATGTCTTTCAAACTAGCTACATTATCAATTGAAATTTGTTAATAAATTTTACTTTTTGGACTGTTAAGTGGCATAATAATAACAATTTTTTAATAAACAGTGTACCAAAATACAGTCTTCTGCAGTGTTACCAGTGCACCAGTTACTTCTTCCATGCACTGGTAACACATTGGTAACTTTAACAGTTTGCTGTTGATCCTAAGGGTTTTAGGCAAGTACTGTCATCATGTATACAAAATTTCTTTTTCTAATCTACTTCTACACTGCTTAATGTGTCAAGGATTTAGAGTAATTAATTTCAAGTAAACCAGTATTATCCCATATTCCTAATAAATCTCTATAAAGCTGCGGGCATTCTGCAAGCACTAATTCAAAAAAAAACCCAAAAATCCCATTTCATGATGATTTGTTATAGGGAGCAAGGTGTAGTGGTGGGGACACAATAATTAAATGCTTAATTAAAAATGCAGTATATAGCACTTCCTAAAAAGCTAAGCATGTGCTCTGTGTGAAGGAGAGAACTTATGGATGAACAGATTGCAATGAAAACACTAGCATGCAGTATTTTCTAGGATGTGACTAATCCCAGACCTGTCTTAAATGTACCGTGAGGTTCTTAGGTTTTTTCAAAGGGCCAAGTGTGCAGTAACATTCTCCACACATCTTTTCAGAGACAAAATGTGGTTTAGTTTTTCATTGTGTTTCTCCGTGTCTGTGACTTAAGACAGACATAAAGACACGTCATTGTTCACCCTGCAGTGTGACATACTTCATATGGAAGAAAAAAATACAATGGTATTTTTCCCTTATTTTTTTCCATTTATCCATTATTTTTTTCAACCTGATAACAAAACTGTTTTTAAGATAATAAACTAATAGTAAATTTGCTTCTCAGTAATTATATTCTCTACCATCATCCTATTTCTTAGATGTGAATAAAAATCAAGGACTTTTTTTACTACAGCCCTATGAATATCTATTCCAAGACACAGGGGTTTCATTTCCCTGGTATCCTAATGAAAAGTAGTCTTGCTTATTTGGATTCAATATATGGATTCTGCTATATCCTTTTTAGAAACAGGAATGTGTGAAAAAAACATGAGAACATTAACACAGCTATAAAAATAGTTTCTTTCCCATTTAATGTTACTAAGAAGATCCTTTTCTACTGATTCAAAACAGTATCTTTAGAGCTTCATACAGAAAATTATTGGGGGTATTCAGTTAGGTTATAGGAGACTAGAGAACAATCTAACTGTTGTTTGCCTGTTCATTCAAGCATTTAATGCTCAAAATTCCAGGAAATTAGTTTTTTGGGGGTTGGGTTTTTGGGGGATTTTTGGTTATTTGGTTGTTCTTGTGTGGGGATTTTTTTGTTGTTGTTTGGTTTTTTTGTGGGTTGGTGGGTTTTTGTGTTATTGTTGTTGTTTTTTTGTTTGTTTTTTTACAATCCAAATGATATTTAAATTGGAACTTTAACCAAGAAAGAGTACATAAAAGACCGCAATATAAGATTTTTGTTCTACAGAGTAGAATCGAGAGGGCCAAATAATTGTGTTGACTTATTTATTCTGCAAAAATTTTTCATGGATAAGGAATTACAAAATGGCTAGACAACTTTAAGTGAAACTTTGGGGTCAGCTGCTAATATGAATCAGTATATCCCTTCTTGGAGATTGCTCCCAGAGGTTTGAGTAGGTTTGCATGCCCATCTTAGGTCTGGATGAACTTTAGTTTAGCAGTAAATGCCAGAGCCAGTTTTCAGCTCATTTTGCTCTCTGGCTCTCTTTGCCTTTATAATCTCAAACAAGTCATATCTGATGAATACTAACATAATTATATACAGTACACTGTGGTCCATGAGAAGACCCTTTCTCTTGATTTTAGGGAGGATTTTCCAAGTTGTGTAGAAAACCTCCCTCCAGGCCCCTCTGGCTTTTAACTACGGGTGTGTGTTTAGCTTTAGGCAGAAAACTTGTTCATCCTGACTAGGGTTTTCTAGAGACATTCCACGGGTGCAGCTCCGTTTCACAGTCTCAGTGATGCTCTGAGCTTTTTTTTAGAGACTGCTAGACTTGCCAGTCTGTTGAGGGCTACTTTTTTCCTGTAAGCCCAAAGAACTTTCCATAAGGCTTCACTCAAGGCATCATTCTGCTGTGGTCCAATGCCTCAATCAGCACTCTTACAAAGGACAGAAGAGGGCATGGAAATTGCATAACATTCTCTAGTCTTGGAATGCATCTTTCAGTCTTTGGCCAGGACCTAGAGAAGGGCCTTTCTTCTGCAAGACAGCTTTAATGTAATTTTTAAGTTCCCGACCAGACTAGAAAGATGCTGCCTGTGTTCAAATGCTCTTATTCAATAACAGATACCAGTCTATACCTCTGAATTCCTCAAATATGGCCTATTAAATCTCTTTCTCCTGATTTTGTTCCATTGTTTCCTTCCAAAATTTCAACACTGTTAGGAAAATCTGTCAGCCTACCTGATCCTGCTCTCAAAGGTCATTCATATAGATGAAGGTAGGTAATTGTAGTCTTCTACATTCACAAACAGAATTGTGTGAGATCTTTTCAGAGTGTCCAGAGACAGGGTTGCATCAAGTGGGTGGCCTGCTACAAGTAGGATTCCCCAGGGATCTCTGTTGTTTGGTATCTTTAACAAAGACTGGACAAGGGGATGGAGTGCACCCTAAATCATTTTGCAGAAAAAGAACAACAAGTTGGGGTGTTAATCTGCTGGGGGGTAGATCCCTCGGCAGGCTCTGCAGAGGGATCTGGGCAGGCAGGATAAATGGGCCAAGGGCAGCTGCATGAGGTTTGAAAGGTCCATCTCTGGTTTTAAAGCAGCAGTGAATGCTACAGTCATTACCTGCGGTAGAATCAAAGATTTCAGCATCACAGAATTTCACTGCCATAATCTCTACTAGTGAATTGTGCTCCAAGTGCTGTAATAAGAGTAATCTGCCTTAAGATTTCATCTTGTTTCCTTTATGACAGAAAGATTCTTATGTTGATATTTGCAATTAGGTTTTAAACACATTGTCGTTGGCCATACCTACCAGAAGGGAAATCTTTATTTTAGCTTTTGTCTGGGTAGGTTATGAAGCAGCCTGTTACCTTGTGGCCAGTACTCAGTTTCTGCTTAAAAACTTACGCATTTTAGCACTCATTAGAACAGTAACTGTAAAACGTCTTTTCAAGACTTTTTAATCACCTTGAATTTCCATATACTTTTTTGTTTTTAAGGTTTTCCAATTCTGTGCCAGCTTGTTCAGTCCAAAAGCATCAGGTGCACAGGATAATACACAGTAAGGATTTACCTGTGTTGCTGCCACAGCCTCTGAAAAGACTGCAACATTACCAAGAGTTAAACAAGTCCTCATCCAGAATGTAAACTTCCTTTCCTGTCCCCCTGCAAACACATGGCAGAGCATGCAGAAAACCGCTCTTTTTAGTACATGCTATACTTTATACTCCTTTGATATCTCTGCATCATACGATGATCATTCTCAAGGTTGCACTAAGCCTGGTTGGGCACTGAGTTTGAAAAGCAGTTTTCAGTGGGGAAGCAGAGTAATTCCCTGCCAGAGGAGCAGTTTTTGCTAAGAAATCCTGTCCCAGTAGATTTAGAAGATAAAAATTTTGTGTTCTAAAGTAGGCAAAGCACTGGAAAAAACTCTATGATCTACAATGAACTCCACCAAATTGACAAAAATGTTAGATTGCACTTTGCAACACTATACAGGAAGTCCCAAGACTAATTAGTTTCTCTTTTTTATACAATTGCAGTTTCAGAAATTGTTCTTGCTGTCACAGCTGGCCTTGGGACTATTTACATTTTTTTTTTGCAAGCATTTGGACTATCATTCATGTTGAGAGATAGCTATATTCCTTGCACAAAAATACCAAAGGAAATTATCACAATCTGAGAAGCTTCAACTCCTGAGGCTTATTTTAATTATAATAGGTATAGCAAAACCTTAGGATTGACTTTTTTTTCCCTGTAATTGTGGGATCAGCAATGGTCATATTCAGGATTTTTTAATTTTGACTTTTGCATTTTCTTGTTTACCTCTTTTAAAATCCCTTTTATATACTTTTAATGGTATTAATTAATAGTTTATATGGCAGTTTGTTAGTATTTTCAAAATATATTTTAATTCATCTGAAGTTGTCAGGCATCTTTTGCAGCATCATGGTTTGAAAAATTATTAAGTTCTCTGAGTTATTTTCCTGTAGGAATATCTATCCTACAATGTGTATGAAAGTAAAAAGAACATCTATTTTCTGTCCTCTCACACCATGAAAAACAAAGGATAGGAAATGTTGCCTTTCTAACCTTACTAATTACCTTTCGGAAGGAAACCAGTTCTCTCTGAAGTGATGGTTCATGAGAGCTTCTCAGATCTAAGCAATGTCTGATCAGTGTAATTCCAATGAAAAAAAAATCTAGGTCATTAATTTTTCCCCCTCCATAAATTCATCTATTTCTATCAATGAATATAATAGAATTTATATTAAGAATATATCTCTTTCTAACCATTACAAATCTGCATGACTTTCTTTCCTGACTTTTTGTTTTATAAAAAAGATTATCCTTCCACTCTCACTTCTACTTAGTTTTTGTTTCTGCTGCTCCCATAACCTGCTCCATTTCCATCATCTTATTTTCCCAGCCTCCTTAAAGACACATCATAGTCTTTCAGGCCAACACCCAGGGTATGATGCTTTTCAAAAAGCAGAACTCCAGATGATGCTGTTTTCCACAAGATTCACCTGGAGAAACTGGCAGCCCATGGCTGGGTGCACTCTTCACTAGGTAAAAAACTGGCTGGGTGACCAGGCCTAGGGAATGGTGGTGAAAGGTTCCATCAGGTAGGTAGCCTGCCACAAGTGGAATTCCCCAGGGATCTGTCTTGTTTGATGCCTTTAACAATGACCTAGCAAGGGGATGGAGTGCACCCTAAATCAGATTGCAGAAAAATACCAAGCTGGCTGGGAGTGTTAATCTGCTGGAGGGATGGCAGGCTCTGCAGAGGGATCTGGGCAGGCAGGATTGATGGGCTAAGGCCAGCTGCATGAGGCTCAACAAAGTGAAGTGCCACGTCCTGCACTTTGGCCTCAACAGCCTCCTGCAGCTCCACAGGCTGGGGGAAGAGTGGCTGGAAAGTTGCCTGTGGAGAAGGACATGGGGGTTCTGATACAGGTAACTGATCATAAGCCAGCATGAGCCCGGGTGGCCAAGAAGACCAATGGCATCCTGGCCTGGACCAGCAATAGTGTGGCCAGCAGGACCTGGGCAGTGATCATCATCCTGTACTCAGCACTGGTGATGCCACACCTCAAATCATGTGTACAGTTTTGGATCTCTCAATGCAAAACAGACATTGAGGTGCTGGAGCATGTCCAGAGAAGGGCAGCAGAGATGGTGAAGGGTCTGGAGCAGCTGAGGGAGCTGGGGTTGTTTAGCCTGGAGGTCGCAGGGGAGACCTCATTGCTCTCTACAACTGCCAGAAAGGAGACTGTAGCCATGTGGAGGTCGGCCTCTTCTCCCAGGCAACCACCAGCAGGAGAAGAGGAAATGGCCTCAAGCCGCACCAGATGAGGTTCAGGTTGGACATCAGGAAGAATTTCTTTCACTGAAAAGGTTGTCAAGTCACCATTCCTGAGGGTATTTAGAAGACATGCAGATGTGGCACTTGGGGACATGATTCACTGATGGCCAGTACCAGGTTAATATTTAGACTCTGTTCTTACCTAAAAATTTTGAAATTTACCTGTGCTTTATTTCATTTTTCAGTCATAGAGAATAGGGAGCTTTCCTGAGAAAATTGAGAGAATAGAATATTGTATGTCTCTCAGTATCTCACAAACTGTGCAATGACTCTAATACTTGAAATCTCTTAGCAATTTAAGGCTTTGAAATTCAAATAACTACTACCTTCTACAGAATCCTGAACTGCAAAATGTCCTGGTATCACACTGAGATGATCTGCTTTGCTAGGACGGTTAGCATCTAAACAGAGAAAATAACCAGTGCTGACCGACACGACCCAGTCAGACTTTGTTTAGGTACAGAGGCATGAACGTGTCTTGTCTAAATTGAAGCTTAACTTTCTCCTGAGAGGCTTTGATATCACAGTGAAAAGCACAGAAAGCGAGAGGGTTACATGTCAGAGGCAGGAGAGATAGTTTAGACAGGTAGAGGGATTTACAAAGTTTTCATGAGTATCTGAGACAATCTTTGAAAATGTTTCAAATGTAGAGGCAACAGTCCTACAATATGTGATGAAAAAATGTTTTCTACACTTGAGATGAGGCCATAGCACCATGTGATGCCTGGTACCCCAGGCAGATTTCACATCTGGTGTCAGCCTGGCTTTGTTTGTTTCCTGGAACTTACTGCTTTCAGTAATGGGGCAATGCTGGCAGGTCCTAGACTTTAGGATGGACTCCTAATCAGCACAGGCACAGAAATTTGCTTTGAAAACTAAATGCTTGAACATGCTATTACCAAAATATATATGCAAGCAAGTAAGTTAATCTGGTATGCAGATCTCCTTGTTAATCAGGATTACTTTATTACTATGCAAGTCAACCCACCGGAGATTTACAAAAATCAAGATGGTAACTCCACCCTGCTGCAGGTGTGTTGAACCAGACAGAAAGTAAAGGCAGGAATTCAGGTGTGGGAAGCACTGAACAGCTCTTTCCTTGGAGCAACTCCACACAATTTCATATGTGAGACCACAATTGCTTAGGACACATACCTGGCTGTAGCTCTGGATGGCACCTCTGGCCTGACTGCTGCGGGACGGGAGCTGAGCAGATGCTGTTTCGCCCAGGGCGAGGGTCTGGTTGCTGTGGTAGCTGGCTGAGTACTGGAAGGATCCTTCAGGTTTGGAATTGAGCTGGAGTGCACTCTGGGAGAGGAGGCTGGGCCCTGTGGGGACAGGATTTGAGAGCAGTCAGAAAGCCTCAGTGAAAGAGCATACCTGCATTCTTTGTCAAGGGAGTCTTGAAATTATCAGATATATCTGGCTTCAGATTTTCAGAATTTGACTTTTCAGTAATAAAAATACATGCATTACTTTGTTTCCTTACCGTAAAGTCAGGATGTTCAAACAACAGACCACATAGCTTTCTTTGTAAGAAATACATCATTTTGACTGGTGAAAAAATTCTATGCCTGAACAAATCTAACCATACTATTTGGTAGGGAACTCCTGCTTTTCAACTCAGAATAGCTGATGAGGGTTTTTCCCCCTGAGGATAAGCCTTGTTTATTTCTCTTAATTATATGTAGTCATTCTGCCTGGGAAATGCTAACTTGTCCCTCCCTGAGCCCCCAGCATATTAGATCTATTGATTACTGCCACTGTCCTGTACACAGAGTGATGTAATACTTTGGTGACTGTAGGGATGGATGGCAGCCTTTAAAATATTAATTGCTCTTCTCATCATGCAGGACACACCCAGATCTCAGTGAATCTTTGACAACTATTTTTCAGCTATCTTATCTTCCCCACCACAGCACTCACTGCATAGCAGGAGAGCCAAGTACAGGCAGTGAGCCTGAACTGGGGCTGCCAGACTGAAGGGCATGTCAGGACCATGAACACTTTCCACAGCTATTTAGTAGTTCTGTGAAACTAAAACATGTTGTAATCTTTATTAGGTCCACGTACAAGTGATTTAGCTTATCACATGCACATAGGAAATTCCCCAATTTTTCCACACAGGAATCAAGTGCACCTGCAGCAAATTTGCAGATGACACCAAGCTGAGTGGTGCAGCTGCCACACCTGAAGGATGGGATGGCATCCAGAGAGACCTGGACAAGCTTGAGAAGTGGGTGCATGGGAATCTCATGTGGTTTAACAAGACCAAGTGCAAGGTGCTTCTCCTGGATCAGAGTAAACCCTGGTATCAAGCCAGGCTGGAGGATCAACAGATCCAGAGCAGCCCTGCCCAGGGTTGGTGGAATGGCTGGACATGATCCAGCCATGGGCACTCACAGCCCAGAGAGCCAAACGTGTCCTGGGCTGCAGCCAAAGCAGCGTGGGCAGCAGGGTCAGGGAGGGGATTCTGCCCCCCTACTCTGCTCTGCTGAGACCACACCTGCAGTGCTGCATCCAGTTCTGAGATCCCAGCACAGGAAGAACACAGGAAGAACACCTGTTGGAGCAAGTCCAGAGGAGGGCCACTAAGTTAGATGGAGCACCTCTCCTATGATGAAAGGCTAAGAGAATTGGGATTGTTCAGTCTGGAAAAGTAAAGGCTTTAGGGTGACCTAACTGTGGTCTTCCACCACCTGAAGGGAACCTAAAAGAAAGATGGAGAGAGACTTTTTATAAGGGCATGTAGTGGCAGCACAATGGCTTCACATTGACAGAACAGCTTTAAATTAGCTATTAGGAAGAAAATCTTCCCTGTGGTGGTGAGGCAATGGCACAAGTTGTCCAGAGAAGATGTGGATAATTAATCTCTGTAAGTGTTCAAGGCTAGGTGGGATGGAACCCTGAGCAACCATGTCTAGAAGATGTCCCGATCCACAGCTGGGAGGTCAGAACTAGATGATCCTAAAGATTCTTTCTGACCCAAGCCATTCTGTCATTCTATGATACACAGAGAGCTACATTAAAGAATACACAATTCTCTCTCTGTCTTCACTGACAGTAGTCTCTTTCAGTGTCTGGGCCCAGGAAGTAAATTACAAGAGGAGGAAAAAGGGCTATACCTTGGCGATTGCATAGGTTACCTTCAACACAACAGCTGTCATGTGTAGCACACTCAGTGGCTCCACAGGGATGACAGGTTCATCTTCTGGTTAGCACTAACTAGCTCATGAGAGCACAGAAGGTGACACAAGCTTTAAGAGATGTGAAATGATTACAGTGATTTTGCTCCTACAGAACATGTGGCAAGTTCAGTTTTAAACAGACTCACAATGGAAAAATTCCAATGAATTTACCAGAAATAACTTCCAGTACATTCCTGATACAAAGGCAGTTTTTATGACCTTTAAATCTTTGCTATGAGGATGTAAAGCTGTTCCAAAAAGATTTCCACTTAGAAAATGTGCAAACAACCCCACCCCCGAATTACACAGAGAGTATTTTTTCCTCTAGCCCATTTCTCAGAAATGGCTGAACCATTACAACTGCTATTTTCCAAATCCAACCTGAACTGCTCATATTATAAACAAATTGTAGTAGGCTATGTAAAGAGGAAGTGTTTGCATCTAAATGCACACTGGATTTTGACACTGTTTTACATATCAACACAATTTATACTGCAAAATCAACGGCATTCATCAGAACATTCGAGATACAGGACAAATTTACAACAAAAGTTCTGGTCCCTGTATTTTCCTTACAAGTACAGAAGGAGGTAGAACTCTATGTATGCTGTGAGGCCAGTAAAAATGTATCACATCCACAGGAGAGCTGAATTTAATCCTCTATGGGTGTTTATAAATCCAGCCTTTGGTACTTTCCATTGCCTGGCTCTGCAAATAGGGTTTATTAAGCATTTTCCATTTAACAGGTTTTGTTGCAAAATTTCTTCTTTAATGGAAGAAATACTTTCACAGATTTTTTTTTTAATTTTAAGAGCATAAAGAAAATACATACTTAATTCTAAAAAGATCTGTAGGGTTTATTTCAATCTTTTGGATTTTGAATTTTCACTGAGAATTTTTCTGTGATCAAGAGATGAACAAGATCAAGTTCAGAAATTTCACAAAGGCATAAGTTTCCCATGAGAAGCAAAAGTTGCAAGAAGAAAGAATTTTTTGTGCATGAAAGTGTTTGTACTCATTCTGAAAGTAATTATGCTGTGACATTTCTAAAGCTTAAATAATGATTAAACTATCACATGCTATGAATGCAATATGTTTAAATTTTCATTGCATCTGGCTTTCAAGTGCTGCTTTCACATTACTGTGGCTCACTAGGGGATTTACATTGCCAGCAAGAAACACATACATGGGTTCCCTGCACCATGTAGTTTAAACACTTCCATGCACTTAAAGAAACTTATCCAACCCCTTGAAAAAAAGAATGTAAAAAGTTTGGCACATAGTTTGAAGTTCACTAAAATATTTGTTTTATTCAGCAGTTTTTATTTTTTACCTTAACAAGCAGTAATGAACAATTAAAATGAACATACACATCAATAATTACAAAGTAATTTCAGAGAGACAGACATATATTTTAAATAAGCCTAGAATTTTAAATAAGCCCAAGCTTATGTAGAATAGAGTAGTGGCTGCTCGCCTGTAAATAGCAAAGCCCTAAATCAAGCATACAAACTAGCAAATACATTTTAGATCAATCAAAGTGACCATGAGAGAACACGAGTTTGTTTTTTAGGGACTACAAGCAGTCCCGCCTTGTCTGATAGGGAAAAGATGGATTGCTTTTCTCATTAACATTCTTGAGATTTCAATCTGAAGGTAAAATCAAACCTTCTAAAGAGCCTGCAGTTCACTCAGAAGAAAAGTTTGTTTGTGTCCTGTACACTGATGGCTCTTGACAATAATCTATCATTTCTTCCTGGCTAGAATTTAAACTCCGTTCATCCAACTGTCTTTCATTTGCTTCCAGAAGAGTTAAGGCAGCTGGAAATTCTCAATTTTCAGCTATGCACTGGAAATCACTAGTTAACTGCTAGCACAATTCAGTCTTACTGGTTCCCTTAATGAGACATAATTACTGCAATTGTTCAATTTAAAACAAACACTTCGGCCTTCATAAGATTTAGTGCAGCAGATATCAATGACCTGCAGTATTGCTTTAAAATTTTGTACTGTTTGGTTTCCATTTGAGGCTGTGGGGTAGATATAAATACCTGTTCTCCCTTATGCTTTCACCACCACATTAGGAAAAAAAAATCCTCGTGAAAGAATATTGATATTGGATTTTATTCAGGGCTGATAGTACAGATTTTTCACTGATTCAGTTAGTGCCACTCTCCTCCTTAATTAAAATAGTAGAGGTAAGTGAAAACTCAGGAAACTGAGTCAGAGCCATCATACTGCAAGAGACACCTCTGTGGACTGACTCAAAATGATGGAGCAGGGTAGAGCAACCAACTCTTTAACTTGTTACCAGTTTGGAGGACAGATACTGCAAACAATACCTTCCTCTTCCTCTCATCCTTGAGCAGAGCAGTGAGCAAGCCTCCCTACATTGCTCACCTTGGCCTCTGTAACCCAGCTCAGAAAGGAGCTGGAAGGAGAGGGAGAGGGTGGTGTCTTGCTTGGGACACAAAGTGCACTTAGGTGGGGGAAAGCTTCTGGAGCAGAGAGAAGACCAGGCAAGAAGAGAAAAGATGTAGATGGAGGATATGCTTACATCAGGGAGCCAACCCACAAAGAAACTTCAGAGGTGATGGAGAGCAGAGGACTTTTCTAGCATCAGAGAAGGGAAACTAATTTCTTCTGTAATTTGGAGGCCCAGGTGCTGGCAGGCATTGACAGGGTTAGAGGAAAATGACTCTCCCATTCAGGCAGTGAGGAGAGGGGGCTTTGTGTGAAGCCCTTTTCCTTAGTTTCTATTACCACCCCTCTTACTGCCAGTTATGCTGGTTATTATAACACAGCCATAACAATATATGGCTACTATTTTTTGTATTTCTAAACTTACTAGTTTAAGAGATGTGGAGGACCTGGGAGTACCTTGCCCACGTCAAGCCAAATGGGGAAGAGGAGCAGAGGCAGTGCTCTCTTACTAAAGAGAGCGGCACTGAAGCCCATATTTGCTGTCTTCCTGCCACACTGCATTTGCCAAAGCAGTCTGATATTGCACTGACCAGCCTGGTTCTTGGCACTGAGAACACTGCATGTGCCATCAGTGTAACCCAGTGAGCTCCAGGCTCCAGACAAACCATAGCAGAGAGCTTCCACAGCAGCTGCCTGCTTCTGCCAAGGGGGAGCTGGGGGAAGCACACCAGGGCTGCAGGGTGAGCCCCGTGGCACAGCTGGGGCTGAGCTGTGCCCCCTGGCCTGGGAGGGACAGGGACTTGCACTGGCAGGATTCCTGCAGGGGCCACTGCTTTTCCTTCTGAAAATACAATGCACAATGCTGCAATAAGGTGCAGTGTAGCTATTTAAAAACCAAACTGAGGAAGTGAGTGGCCTTAAATGATGAGACTATTATTAATTCAAGGACCTCACAGTAGGAGTTGATTTCGGGAAGCAAGTGATGCAAAGAAGCCAGGCTACTATCATAATTCATGACTGGGTCAAAAGTGAAGAAAAAAATTGAATTAGGAAAACAGTTGTCTTTTTAATTTTCAAGAGCAGTATTTTCTTTGAAAATAAAATATCCTGCTTGTCATTTCTGCTCTCTTCAGACCATGTCCTCTTCCTTCTTACATCATTCAGGGTAAAAAAAAACAAAAATCAAACTAAGGAAACAAAATTACAACCTAAAAATTGAATTTTTAATTTATGTTTTAAATAAATTATTCTTGAATGGCAAGTGTTTGCAAGTAAAACTATTTTAAATAGCAGAAAAACAAAATACTAAGATATTTCCCAGTACCTGCTTATATTGTTCTAGCTAAAAAAACCCAAATCGAACCAAAACCAACAAAGACCAAAGTGCATCAACACACTGAATTTTGATTCAATGAAAAGTCATTAATGCTGACTGAAGCTTCATTGAGAGATTACAAAAAAAGGCATCAGCACCAACAGTAGTTGAAAAGACAGGAATCTTGTTTGGGAGTAAGAGCTGGTGAGTCATTAAATGTTTTCTTCCCTTTCACCTTAGGGTAAGAACTTGCTAGTGACCACACAAGTAGCAGACCTCACCTGAATCATAGCCCATGGTGGTCATAAGCCGAAGAGTATCTTATATAAGAAAGTCAGTAGGAACTTGGGCTCCAAGGAGATAACCAGTGTCAGAAGATAAGAAATATTCTAAGTGCTGAGAGATTAATTCAGTACACTGACACTGATTAGAGATGGGGGGCAATGAAGCTTATCCTATTAAATTTGTAATATTTCTAATACTACCAGATCACGAGTGAGGTTTTAAAAACAAACACATTATGGAATCATAGAACTGTTAAGGTTGAAAAAGACCTCCAGGATCATCGAGTCCAACCTTTGACTAAACCACAGCACTAAGTGCCACTTCCAGTCATTTCTTGAACACTTCCAGGGATCGGGACTCTACCACCTCCCTGGGAAGATTCTTCCAATGCTTAACCACCCCTTCAGTGAAAGAAATTCTTCCTGATGTCCAACCTGAACCTCATCTGGTGCGGCTTGAGGCCATTTCCTCTTCTCCTGCTGGTGGTTGCCTGGGAGAAGAGGCCGACCTCCACATGGCTACAGTCTCCTTTCTGGCAGTTGTAGAGAGCAATGAGGTCTCCCCTGCGACCTCCAGGCTAAACAACCCCAGCTCCCTCAGCTGCTCCAGACCCTTCACCATCTCTGCTGCCCTTCTCTGGACATGCTCCAGCACCTCAATGTCTGTTTTGCATTGAGAGATCCAAAACTGTACACATGATTTGAGGTGTGGCATCACCAGTGCTGAGTACAGGATGATGATCACTGCCCAGGTCCTGCTGGCCACACTATTGCTGGTCCAGGCCAGGATGCCTCTGACTACCTGGACACACTCCTAGATCATGCTCAGCCAGCTGTCAACTAGCCCCACCATGTCCTTCTCCACATGCAACTTTCCAGCCACTCTTCCCCCAGCCTGTAGAGCTGCAAGAGGCTCTTTGGCTGTTGAGGCCAAGGTGCAGGACGTGGCACTTCACTTTGTTGAGCCTCATGCAGCTGGCCTTGGCCCATCGATCCTGCCTGCCCAGATCCCTCTGCAGAGCCTGCCATCCCTCCAGGATTAACACTCCTGCCCAACTTGTTGTCAACCATGAACTCGATGAGGGTGCACTCCATCCCTTTGTCCAGATTGTTGATTAAGATACTAAATAGGACTGGCTCCAGTCCTGGCCACAACTGACTGGCCACCAAGTGGATGCAGCAACATTCACCACCACTCTTAGGGTCTGGCCATCATTCCAGTTTTTAACCCAAGTCCAAGCCATACGCTGCCAGTTTTCCCAGGAGAATGCTGTGGGCAAAAGCTTCACTAAAGTCCAGGTAGATTAAATCCAGTCTTTCCCTCATAATCAAGGCAGGTCACCTGGTCATAGAAGTAGATTGGGTTGTTGAACAGGACTTGCCTTTCCTAAACCTAATCCTGACTGGGCCTGATCCCCTGATCGTCCAGTATGTGCCATGTGATCACACTCAGGATAATCTGTTCCATAATTTTCCCCAGCATGGTTGGGCTGACAGCCCTGTAGTTCCTCCTTCCAACACTTCTTGTAGACAGGTATAACATCTGCCAGCCTCCTGTTGTCTGGGACCTCCCTGACCAATCATCATGATAACTGATGATAAATGATGGGGAGTGACTTGGTGAGCTCTGCCAACTCCCTCAGCACCCTCTGGTGAATCCCATCCTGTCCCATATAGACTTGTGAGTGTCTAAGTGGCACAATAGGTCACTCTCAACTTCCTCCTGCATTGCAGGAGGTCTATTCTGCTCCCCATGTGTTTCTACCAGCTCAGGGGTCTGGTTGCTCTGAGGATAACTGCTCTTTCTGATAAAGAGCAAAGAAGACATTAAATACCTCAGCCTTGTTCCTGCTCCTGCCCAAATCCAATAATGGATGGAGATTTTCCTTGGCCCTCCCTTTGTTGTTAATGTATTTATATAAACACCTTTTATTATCTTTCACAGCAGTTAACAGATTGAGTTCCAGTGAGCTTTTGCCTTTCTCATTTTCTCTCTGCATGACCAAATGACATCTTTGTAGTCTTCCTGAGTTGCCTACCCCTTTTTCCAAAGGTCATAAACTCTCCTTTTCCACCTAAGTTCCAGCAAAAGCTCCCTCTTCAGCCAGGCTGGTCTTCTTCCCCATCAGCTCATCTTTTGGCTTATAAGGATGGCCTACTCCTGTGCCATTAAGATTTCCTTCTTAAAGTGAGTCCAGCCTAGCAGGACCCCTTTTTTCCTGAGGACAGCTTCCCAAGGGAAACTCTGATAAGATTTAAGTACAATCAGTACTTGTGATACATATTTAAAGTACAGGAGAGCAAGTAAATGTTGCAGGAGTGTGGATTAACTCTATTACACACTCAGAGATCTTTACAGTTTTTCTGTCACTTTGTAGCACCATTGCTGGGTCACTAAAGCTAAATAGTTAGATGAATGTGAGTTTCTTGTAAATGAGGAACTCCCAAAAAGAAACAACAGAAATTGCTCTCTTGGGGATATCAAGGACAATCTATCTCTAGTGTCTGCCTGTCAAACATCTGAAAAGTTGCTCCCATTTCCTAATCCTTAGACCACAGTATCTTAGGAAATACTTCAAACATTTTAGTTTCACAGTATCTAACAGTTCAAGATAATGCTATAGCAATAGTATGGTCGATCCTTAAAACAAACAAACAAAACAAATAAAAAGGCTGATTTATGAAACAAGATTAATATATTACACCACAGAGCAGAATTTAGTGTGGAACAAGTATTCAATAGTACGTTATCTGGTAGTATTTCCATTATAAAATAAATATCAGATAATGACAAGTTACATACGGCGCTTTATTATTGCAAAATAATGGTATGATTAATTCAGTATTCCAAATCTGTGCAATAATTACCTCTGAATTGGCTAAAATAATTACAGTACAAACAACAGAAACATCTACCTAGTCACCCTCTGTGAGGTAATTGCATGTTTGTTACCCGAGTTTTTCATATGAAGTTACAAACAAAAATAGCAGGCAAGTGAAAGGAGAAGGGTTTTTTCTTCTTGAGATTTAAAGTCAGCTGGCTTCCATTTGCTTTTCCAAGTAAGTAGTAAAGTGTAGCACTACTATTGTGCTATACATCTCCATTTGGTCAGTCATCTATTACAATGCCAGTTCTAATTGACAAAGGAAATAGACCAAAACGTGCTTGAACGACCACTTAATTAGCTCCCATACCAATTATAAACAACACTTCACTCACCTTCGATCAACTGACAAAAGTAGTAATGATAAATTATAGAGTAAGTGTAAATAAAGTGTTTTTAATTAGTGTAATTAATCACTTCACACATTCTTCAACCTGCTTTGCTCATTTGGATAACAGTTGAAAGAAAAACACCGGCAAAACTCCTTTAATGTCCTTTAAACATTCATTTACAGAGTTAATAGGTTGAGGTGCCTCACATCCCATCGAGAGGAACCACCTCCTAACTGTTAGTATATGCCTAATTAAGGATCTCAAATACCAAAAAGTCATCACTTACTTGTTTCTTTTTCCTCCCAGGTCATTTAGTTTGAGTGCAAAATATCGATTCCTACCCTACCACCTACTTTTTTGTTAGTTCATTAAAATGTCTGTACTCCAACTATGCAGTTGCCACCCCCTCCTAAAGCTGAGTTCTATCTGTTGCCCAGTTTTGCAAAAGAATGGATAGTTTAAAAAGAACAGCATAACAAGAAAGAGAGTTTCTGATAGTAACCTGCTGTTGTCCTTCCGCAGTATCTGAGTGTGGAAGGACACCAGCATCTCATAGTATTAGAGAAGAGGTGAGGATAGTTAATGACAAGGTGGACAGACCTATTCCTGGTGATACCAAATTCTTTGGCATCTCACTCCTACATCCTGTGTTCTAAGTCCTGCTCCCAGAAATAAACTGCTCCATCTGGAAGGAGGAGTGAACTTTCCTTCCAAATTAGAAGGGTAAAGAACACTTATTTGTCTGTTTTAACCCCCTCCGTTGCACTATGTCCTATTTTTGAGGTCATCTGAAACATTCTTTGAAGAAACTCTCTCTTGCCAAGATGATTTAGGATGGTTTTGGAAGTGAAGGAATGGAGTGAGCAGAAGGGAGGCCCTGCAGGTACCACAGAGGGTGGCAAAAAGCAGTGACAGTGCCACATAGGTGCAGACCTTCTCCATTTTCCAGTCTCCAGGGAAGTTGTGAGAAATGCAGAGGCATGGGGCAATAAGGAAAGTCCTTGGGAACTAGATGACAGAACTTTGTGGCAATCATAAAAAGAAGGCATTTTCTTAATTAGAAAAGGAAGAGATTTAACCAAGGCAAAACTGAAGATCTGCAGTTGGAAACACAACTTGTCAGCTGCAACTGGTCAAAGAGATTCTGTAGGAAAAGAAGGGTTTTCAAGGCACCTGTTAGACTGACCTCAAATAGAAGATAACACACAGCTCTCCTATAACAACAGTAATAAGCATAGCACCCATTCTCTCTCCAAATCTTAGACTAGCACTAGAATAGGTCTAGGAAAATATTTCAACATTTACCTTCTAGGAGATATTAAATATTAAATTCAGTAGCTTTATGTTACAAGAAAAAATGCCAAGGCTGCAATATAGCAAAGGAATTGCATACCCTGAAATTAAGAAAGTTGAAGGGCAAAAAAAGGCAGGGGGAGGGCAAGAGGGGGGACACCATCTGCATACATAAAACGAAGAAATAAATGGTAATACTTTAAATGCGTAATCACAAGCAGCTCTCTTGTTATGAACCAAACACATCTCTTTAGATGAGAGGCAGCAAATCTTAAATGGGTACACTGAAAACAAATCTGTTTTACAAAAAAGGAAAGTAATTTATATGCAATGCCATGCTCTACCAGCATTAAGAGGGCTATGTTCTACCTACAAATACAGGAAAGGTCTTTAGTACTGCTATAGAATGTATTCTTAGGTATCGGAAAATAGGATTTTGTGGAATTCATTAACAAGTGTGGAATAAGTTCATTTTCAACCAAGAATTCTATAACTGATATTTATATATGGAGAAATGATGCAAAAAACTAGACTGATACCATTATATAAGTGAACAATACAAGGATATCCCTTCTAACTCTCCTTCTGACCTAATTACTATTGGAAAGAAAGATGAAAAACACTTTATTTCAACAGTAAGTGAACTGGAAATAGAAACTAGTTTCATAGATGCTGATTAGATTATGCTTTTTACACAAGATAACACTTCTGCCAATCCTGTAAGAAGAAAACAGGCATCTTCTAGGATTTGAAATAATAAATCTCTGCTCCAAGAGATAGCAAAACACCATAAATGTCCACAAGAAGTAGTAGAAAAGTATAAGACTTGAAGGCCATAAAAAAACCCCAAAAAACAGGTTTGCATTCCATCCCAACAGTAATTTTTATTTTTTTTTTGATTCCTGGAGGATTTTTTTTTAAACATAATGGAATAAGGTAACACAGAAAAACTTAAGTAATCGTGACATGATAGGGTAACTTCAGATAGTGAGTATTTTGCTTTTTATACCCTATCATGTGTAGCATTACTCCAGATGTTTGTATGAAATGTAAAACCAGCCAGATCTTCTTTCATAAGCAATACTGGGTAATGTTTGACAGCAGGAAAAATCTGGAGTTCCATTACTAATGAGAGAAATTCCTCAAGATGCTGCAGACCAGGACTGAAATACATGCACTGAGCAAGAACAGATCTATACATATTTAAGCTTGGAATACAGAAGCTGGCCTCATCTTTGTTTTTCTTCTGTTTGTTTGTTAGTTTTTTAACAGAAAATCTATCCTCAACTGAGTTTAAAACCAAGGAGAACCATACTAATGCAAGTTGTTAATTGACCCCAAGATTAAACTATTTTTTTTTGGTAGAAGATTAATCATATTTTATGAAATTATTTGCTAAACCCTGCAGATATCGAAATCAGATAGTCTCTGAACAGGATAATTTATCATTGGCCATTAGGACAATGAGCTTTATTGGAGCAATAGATAGACACAATACAAGAACACAATGGGCAGAAAGGATGATAACTAAATTACATTTCTGCATTACAAAAGACACAAAGAGGAAAAATAATATCCTCAAGCCTTTCTGATGCTACTTCTGTGACACTGTGCAACACTAGGAGTGGTAGAACACTTCGCTGTAACAGAAGCATGCTCTCTATTAAAATATCACTGTGGAACCACAGGAGAACAGTACCTGAGTGGGACTCCTTAATGGGATTAGATACATTTGTGAATGTGACCACAAGAAGAAACTCATGTACAGGAGGCACTGTACGTTGCAACACAGACAGGAAACTCCAACTCAGAAGAAACTGCCATGTTTCCATTAGAGAAACACGGGGTTTTGGCATTAAAAACTTGTCATTTTTTAATTTGTGTTTTCATTATCAGTGTCCCAATTTTAAAGGAATAACTATATTTAAAATAGTGTGTGGGTTTTGTTTACAGGAAAAAAAAAAGGACTATGTTAAGAACATATTTTGCATTATTAAATCCTAATTTTTTAAAGTGTTTTCTACCTGTGAAAACCAGCTGCGAGCATCAAGTGTTTCTAGTCACCCTCTGTGCCTAGCACAGCCTAAAATTGCTATCAATAGTACTTAACTAATGTGTTCCCTTTTTATTATTAGGAAATACAATCAGATGTTTATAGACATCACACAAACATGATGCACATGGAAGCTGAATGCATTATCCAAAAAGAAAACGAACCGACAAATCTCCTCTGATGGACCTAAATTAGACTGCTGGAAAAAAAAAAGGTGCCCAACAGCTTCTGATTATAAAAGCCTATAAAACCCTTCACAGATATATGGATCTAATACAAAAGACATCAGCAGATCTATTACACTATAATGTTGTTCTATGAACTTAACTACTAGCACAAAACAGGTTTCCTCTTCTTTTGCAAAGCAGAACTCAATTTTTTCCAGACCTTTGACAGACTTAAATCCTGCATCTTTTCTGTCCACAAAAGAAAATGACTATTTGGTCTCTGAGGTGAGGCAGTTCAGAATGTGTTGAGCTCTGCTGCAGAAGTCAATTAAAAAGTAAGTCCAAAAAGGTCAAAATTTTATTACAATCTTTTTCATCTGCCAAAACCTCCTCTGCTATAAAGCAGAAAGTATACCCTTCTGCTTTCTTTCTCTGTGTCCACACAAATGTGCAGCATTCTGTGCTCTCACACTGTCCTGAGAAAATGCATTTCTCCATTTATAAGGCTAGAATGAAAAAAATGGAAGCAGCTCCCTAATCTGCGTTACCACAGAAGTCACAAAAATCCTACTTGATTGAGAGCTGTGTAAACTGCATGTAGCACAACAGAAATCAAACCCAAATTCATACCTGCCAAAATTTTATCTTCCACATACATCATTTTGCATAGGCTAACAAGCCAACTACCTCTGTTTCCAGGGCTGCCTCTCCACAATGCTTACGCTCACAAGCTGGCATAGGCAGATCCCAGAATTATGCGGCTCTTGGCACTCCTGACTGAGCCAAGTGTGCAGGCACTGGCACTGCCACTGAGGCAGGAGAAGGGTGAGTGGTTTATCAGTCTGTTGTGGGGATGTGGGTGCATTTGTTTCCTGGCCCCTTCTACAGGCACAATATTTACTGATGTTCTTTTGCGCTGTAGGTTCAGATGCCAAAAGCCTTTCTTTGTTCTGCTCCATTTCTGTTCAGATGCTACTATAAGTCACTGTCATTTCCTAACAAGTTTCAGTAGCTGCTTCCTGCAGTGGATGAGGAAACACCTGGCTGCCTATAAAGGATTTGTGTTTGACACAGACTAAGCATTACAAACTGATCATTACTTCCTATCCATCTTTGATGTTGCCACTAATTGTTCCTGCTGTCCTGGTCTTGACTCTCATCTTTCCATTTCCCCCCTCCACGTTTGTTTTACCTGCTGTTACTGCTTATTTTTTTTTTACTATTTTGTACTACAGTACTAAAGCTAGATTGTGAGGGGTTGTTTTCCTCAGGCATGGATTTTATGTCAGGTGCAGAGCATTAAATGACACCAGATACCAAAATCAGATTCGTCACAGGACACTTCATGTTCAGAGACATGAAGTAATATTGTCATATAAGTATGGAATTTATATATAAACACATTTTTCATCTTGCAGATATAAGTAAACTCCAAGAAAATCCATGTTACAGGTCACAGCACATTGAAAAAAAAATTCAGCCTGTAGGCTGCTGTGCAGAAATTGAGGGAAATTAGCAACTCATTAGTTGCAATGTTCTCATAATGCTACCTCTGGACTCCCAACATGACACAACAATACACTATCTGGCTTTGCTTCTAGTTAATGGGAAAGCACGTGAAAAGTCAGGATAGCAAGGTCACTTATATGCAGAAAATGTGTGTGTGTGTTTTGGGGAGTTTTGATGGATTTTTTTTTTTTTTTTTTTTTTTTTGTCTCTGAGGATAAATGATCATCTGTTTTAGGGACAAGCACTGAGGCTTTACTGCATGCCATGTGATAAAATAAAAGATAAAGGAAGAAGATAAAAGAAAAGATGTGAATTAAACAAGGAAGGAGGCAAAAGATAAGGATGTGGTAAGACAGAAATGGGTGTGTTGGGAAAGATGGTGCACTAAGAAAAGGTAAGAGAGCATAGGAAGGGAGAAGGGTGGATGTTAAGGTGGTGTGAGTGTCACCAGCTGAATAACTTCCTCAGGAGAGGAAATTGCAAGAGGCACCCTGCAGAAGTTTAGGTCCAACAATAAGAGCATGTACTGTGCTATCAGTTTTGAACAGCACTTCCGCCAGTGGCTTCTACTGCTTTTCCCCTAGAAGCCTGTAAACTCACCCAGGCACCTACCAATCTGCAGAAGGGCTGCAGAAAAATTGAGATGATTGAAGCCCTGCACAGGAGGGTGCCCATAGCAACTTCTGTGCCACCTCTGAGGAAACCAGGGAGAGCATGAACTGCTTCTCTTAACATTGCTTCCCTGAACACTGATGGTTCATTCAGCCTTCACCAGGTTTCCTGCTTGCAACAATCACACATGAACTTGAAGACAGGCAGCAAACCAAAGAGTAACTGGACCTGAGTCCATCCTGAATAAATACCGAAGTCTGACAGGAATGCTGGTGGTGAAAGCCCATACTGTGACTCTGCTCCTAAGTTTGTTCTCCTGCCTGCATAAGGAAAGCAGCCAGAAAGGAAACTTCACTCACTCTTAAAATAAGAACAACGACATGAATTCATCAGGATGTGATATGTCAGTCACAAAGGTGTGCCTGTTATACCACACCAATACCCAGAAGGGCAGAGGTGATGGACTTCTGCATGGCAGTGTTTGAGCTACATCTCTTCTTCTGGTGCTATTCTCAATGCCTTTGAGCTCTGCCTGTTAGAGAAGGAAAATAGTCAATAGAGTCCAAGCTAAGGATGCTTAGTGCTGATGGAGCATTTCCTGAGGCAGCACTGGTTGTAAAAACACTGATGCTGAGATGTAAGAGCTGGCTCTCAGCAGCACTAGAGCCGGCTTCATTTCATCAAACCCTAATGTCTTAGTGGGGTGTAGCAATGAATCTACAGGAGCTTTTCATCGTCAGCTATTTTGTAAAGACATTCATCTCCTGCTGAGGATTGCCCCTGGAAAGCAGGTCTCTGTTTGTGATCAGCCAGTGGCTATTACAATGTTAAATGACTTAATAGTTATTTCATGCTCACACTTAGGGTGACTAGGGCCAAGAAGGGGAGATGGGTAAAGGAAACATCTTATCCCCATTTCTAACAAATCTACATATTTAACAACTACTTTAAAAGACTGAATTTGACTCACAGTTGAGACGATTCCTTTACAACTTTCTCTGTGAGAACGAACAACTGTAAAACCACCCTTGGAAAATGGTGTCCCCCTTTCAAAGATTTACTCCATGACAAACTGGGCAAAGACGACTTTAAATCCCCAAAGTTTTGAAGTGAAGATTGGCCAAAGGCTTGTTTTAGAAGAGATGAATGGAGTAAAGAGAGGCATTCAAAATGTCCAACCATAAATATTTACCCTAAATATATTACAATACTGACAGAAGTTTCCCTGATAAATCAAAATTTCATCAGACTTCATACTCTGAGAGATTTATCTGGAGCTATGAACTGTTGAGTCAGACACTGCCAGGTTTGCATTAATGCAGCAGACAGAAAGACAGTGTACCCTGTGTTAGGCACTTATGCCACTTCTACTCCTAAGACTCTGATCCTGAAATGCAGGAGGGGCATGCACACTTCCTAGGGGTTTTTCAGCTTGGAAATATGCTCAAAGAGCACATGATTTTATTAGTGTGTATGTTTATCAGGAGATCCCACAAGAACACCTCCTTTGCGTGCACAAAGAATGACTAAACTGGATAGCCCTGGCTCTCAAAGCAGATAATGAAATGGAAATAACTTCATGTGTCAAAAACTGTGATGTCCACCATTGCCAAATTTCATCTCATTGAGCATGTCCAGCCATCTGACAGGTGGCAATTTCACAAAGCAAGAGCTATGGGATGGAAAACACATAAACAGACATCCTTTTACACATTCATTGTGTAAATAGTGCCTTTTTGTTTCAATCCATTTTCAGTACCTATAATAAAACCAGCTGATAAAAGCTGAAAATCATACAGGTTGAACAAGAAGTGCTTTTTTCAAGCTGGGACAACTGCTTTCCACTGGGTAAGGAGGATCTCTCTTATTACAAAAAATTGCTGAAACAAAAGTGAATTAGGAGAATAAATTAAGAGTTTAGCTACCTTTTCAGCCTCATAATTAGACAGGGGTTTTAAGTGAAATCCACATCTGTCTAATGCAACATATGTACATAATTTCATGCAGTAAAATGTTCTTGTAACAAAATCCATTTTTCAGAGGGAAAAAAAACCCCAGCATCTAAATGGTACTGCTACCTATTTGTGCTGCATTTGGGGCAAATTGTTTCCAATGACTAAGAGTTAATATATTGTGGGATTGAGACCAGAGTGGTAAACCATTATTTTTCTTCCCCAGAAGAACTTGGACACTCTTAATTGCTTGCATTTCTGTCAATATGTAGCATCTGTGAAGTGCATTATGAAATGGCCTTAGCCAAGAAAATGGCATTATTAAATCTGGATTGTATTTATTCCCTTATCAGTGCTCTGAATTCTACAATTAATCCTGAGCACCAGGACAACAGGGTCATAGACATAAATAAAAATATGTATCCAGAAAATGTGGGGGAAAAAATTCATCTGGAGTACTGGCAGTGTTGTGTGGGAAAACTGCAATCCTAATGAAACTGCTTGTTGTAAAAAAAATTAAAAATTGAAATTAAAAATGAGCATTTAAAAATTATCAAGACAATTGGGAGAACTATTCAGAAAGTTTTCTGATCCATGTCAATGAGAGCTCAGTTCCTAAAGTCTGTACTGTTGATTTAGAGAGCAAATAAGGAAGGTTGCCAAATGAAGTGATAAAGCAAGTGAAAAATAATGAAAATATTCTGTTTTAGTTAGAAACAAACACTGAAAGCTTCATAAATCTGCCCAATAATCCTTTAAAGACCGGTCCTATGGTTATGTTGTGGAGGCTGAAGCAAAGGAAAAAGTGTGGAAGATTTAAGAATAGATGAATTAAAATTAGAGACTTCTGAATTAGCAGATATTTGAGCCTATGGTTTAAGCTAGGAAGAAAGTGCCAATGGATTTGCTCAGTAATCTTAGAAGTCTGCTAACCCTCCTTTTGCTAATGCCATGACAGAAGGAAAAACCACAGCCAGTCTCCACTGCTGTAGACTGTAAGGATGCAGTGTATTCTGTAAAGACTCAGTGATCTTCAGGTAATTATCTCAGAAATTGTTTTTGGATGTCAATCCTCTAATGTGGCATGCTAGTGTCCCACAGGAATAGGGGGACAGAGAAATTAATAGATGGGAATGAAATACAGAACCAACTTTTCCTCTTGTTCCACTTTTACCTTACACTACCCATCTGTAAACTGCAAATTTACAAACATCACCAGGAAAAGGTAGTTTGGTCTCAACAACTGCTTAGAGGACTGCAATTTCTCTGTCACAGAGGATGGACATCTGGGGGCCTCAGGCAGTTCATCAGGACCTTTCCCACTCATCTGCAGGCCAGACTGCAACCTTATTAAACCTTAATGACAAACCTCAGCAACCAATCTTCTTATTTCAGACAGCTGTTTATCTGTGTTTACTCTCTTTCCTCCCATGCAGCTTTCCACCTTTTCAATTGTTCTTACATATAAAGTGAGTGGAAAAAAGGAAAAAAAACAAAACCAAAACAAAAAAGGAGGTGCATTGACAAGACAGTAAAAGGAATGGATCTGAATTAGTTGTGTGATTTTGAGACAGTGGTTCAGTGATGGGAAGAGGAGGAAATAATGTCTTGCTTCTTTTATCCCACATTTTTCCAAGATTTCTAGTCAGAAATATTAACTTTTCATCTCCACAGTGCATAGTCAGCCCTCACAAAATTTATTTTCACATGCCTTTTCTCACTAGATTAAACCATTCTGCCATGAAAATACCTTTCCTGAGCTACATTCACGTTCAGTATTGCTGTGTCTCCCAAAACATCCTTAATGAGATAGCTCTGTTCTGAACTAAATTTTGTTCCTCTGCATGCTTCCTCACCCAGCGATTTCAGGTCCTGCAGTTACTGTGCATTCCCATCCCTCTTCCATGACTCGTTTCCAGTATCTTATATGTGATTACATTGGCTCTCACATGTCTGGTCTTTCCTTGACACTATTTAAGGTGACAGTTACTTATCTTCATTTATGCAAAAGCAGTGCTTTTGAGTTCCTGTTAGAAAAAGGTAATGGCAGAAGGAAGAAATGTTTTCAGAGAGGAGCAGCCAGGCAAGCTGGGTGTTACAGCAATGTAGAGCAGGGAGGAGGATGGATTGAGTGCCCTCAGGGTGAACTCTGGACCCTCTGTACCTGACACTAGCAGGAGCCTGTATGTGCCCTCCCTCAGTCCCCGAGGGGATGTGTGGACCACTGTTGTTCTGATGATGATCCCTAGGAACGCTCAGGACAGGCTGAACACCCTCTGAGGCCACAAAACTATGACATGCTTGATGTAAACTGGAGTGACATAGTCCTGACAGATCTAGAGCTACACAGAGATAATGAGAAATCACTGCAGTATATGGGGAACTGGACCATGGAGATGCAGGCTCAGGGCTCTGGTCAGATGCAGTTTCTTGCATAATTCTGGAAGTTTCCTGACTCTTTGTCTGCCGGTTGTAGCTGGAAGCGCATGGTTTGAGGAAGACAACTAAGACTGAGTTGGGACAGAAGAAAGAGGTGGGAGACAGTGAAGGAGCTCTCCTTGTTTGTATATAACCTTGTCCCAGGGTCAGCTCCACCACAGGAAGCTTGTATGAGAGCTTGCAGCAGTTATGAATGCATCTGTCTGATAATAATTACTTTAAAACAAGTGATCATTCTGCTTTCACTTCACCAAATAAAGAAGTTTTATAGACAAGGTTTTTTACATTTGCTGATTCACACTCAGTAAAGATAATTAGTGAGGATCTCTATTAGCAATCCAGAGCCCCTCCTGTGTGAGCTCCTTTCATGTGACTTGTCCCATTAGCCTTTTTTCCATGGCTTTTATTTGCTACTAAAGGAATAGCACATGTGAAGTGATGTTAGGGATTTAGAGTATTATAACAGCTCACTGCTATGTGACGACTTTTTAAAACTAAGTCTGAGAAAATCAGAGTGCATGAAAGCAAATTGTAAAGATTCTGAGTAGAGACACACTAATCCTCTACAAAGGCAGGGCTACTGATAGATTAAGTCATTAGACTAGATGCACACAGTTCAGAAAAGGAAGCTGTGGTCACATCACTGGGCAGGCTTTCATATGATGATTTCAAAAAATCTGCTTCAAATGCTTGGCAGGCAGGAAATGCTTTCCTCAGAGTCAGTCTTGTTACTTAAAACACAGTTTTGCAGTCAAACTGCAGAGAAGTAAACATAAGTAAAATTGTCAAATTGGGAGCTCAAAAGTTAGAAAATGCCAGACCAAGTTTCCTTTTCTGAGTCATTGCTCTTCCCCTCCTTCCATGCCTAATGGCCAGTGCACACAATGCAAAATGGTTCTGTGTTTTTCACTGCATCACATCAGGTTTCCATTGAAAAACGTTCAATAAAAAAAAAAATAGCACCCTAGTGGATAATTCTACAGCACTCAATGTTTACTTCAGATACATCACAAATGGTGATTTTTGGAATACCTGTAAAGTGAGACATTTATATAGATCTCATTTCCTATTTCAAAATTGAAAGGATTAAGAACTGAAGTGTCTAGGAAATGCAAATACTGTGTTTGAGACATTACAGAGTGAGCTTTAAACTTCCTTTCTGTATCATACATATGCTTCAAATATTTGAGACTGTGCTCCCACAGTGGTCTGTTACAACACTTTGTTCTCAGCACACTTAACTGGGTACACCTAAAACCATGTATCAGCAGAAAATGCTTTGAATCATTTCCCAACTGTAACAGGAAAGCTTTAGGACACAAAGGAGGGACACAACAAAATTTTAAGTAAATACAAAACTTTTGTTTTCATTGTGTATGTGTGTTCTACTCCTTGCTTACAGAAGTGAGAGAAACTATCCCCCCTATAGAGTGCTGTTGCAATTTGAGCCTCAGCTTGGGGTAAATTAGGCATGGACAGAAAATGTACAAAATAGGGCATGATAATAATTGTTTTCTAATGCATTCATAAGAAATTGAAATTATGCTGTACAGTCTTGACTTTTGTACTTTTGACTTTTAAAACACTAACATTTTACCTGTCTGATGTGTTTGTAACATTTTACTGGAAATTCAAAAAAGACCTCCAAACCAGAAAAAAAAAAAATCCAGTATATGACATCCTAATTATATTTATGAGTGATTAGCAGAGCTGCAACTGTTATCTTTGGCATATAGATCTGATTCTTAATTAAACCTATAAATGGCAAATAGCAATCTAGTTTTATTACAAGCTGAGCCCAGAGCAGAAGAATAAGGGCACTGTGACAAAAGGCTTTATAAATATTTCCTGACAATGCAGAAGATCAAGCTTGTAGCCTTGTGGGGAAGCCTTCTTCCCTGTGAGCACATGCACTTGCCTGTTCTCTCCAAACCAGTATTTCTTAGGGACAACTACTGTCCTGTCCATAATGATACCGCTTTTCCTTTTCTTAGCTGTCATTCTCACCACCCTGTTGTTCCCTTTCTTTGCACTTAGCTCTTGCTCCCACAAACAAATCATCAAGCCTAGCAAATTCTGCTTTCAATATTCTGTATGGATGGACATCCTGCTTCAACAAACCTCCGTTCCTCTCCTGATGATCCCCTACAAATCCATCTCCATTGTTCCTCTTCTCTATCACCATTTTCCCTTTGCCCATGTTCTTTATTTTTCTTTTTATCTACCTGCATTCCTATTTGTCTTTTAGCTTATTTTGATGCTTCCCAGAAATGTCTTTAGTATTAGTTTTCTTCACATAGACATACTCTATTCCATGTACTATCTTCATCTTTCTCCAATATTTTTTCCTTAGTTTCCATCTCTTAAGCCAGTTTTTGGCAGTTCTCCATACAAATTGGCCCCACTCTGCTCTCAATCTCCCCTACTGCCATCTACCCAGTTTCATTTTTTTATCACAGTATCACATTTTGAAGGCAATCCCTATCATGCTAGTCTGTTTTGTTTCTCCTCACCCCCAAATGAAGAAAAAACCAAGGGCTTATGTTGTTTCATCATTTTCCCATTTTGTTCAGATCAAGCAACATTTTAACAGATGTCAATCATAAAGACTGTGTTCAGATTAAGCAAAACCATAACAAAGGTGTTAGTGACACTGTTGGCCCAGAAATATTGTGCACATGAAAAATGAAACATTTTCTACTCTCCCAGGATTGTCAGCTTTAATTTGACAGCAAACCTTGTTTTAAAATAATGAAAAGTGTTCTGGAAAAATAAAATTCTGTATCCAATGTGCAATGTCTTCCTTCTGTCACCTGATGACCATACTGCAGGTGATCACTTGTCACTGCTAGAGATGCTTTGAAGAAGGTGGCTGTCACAGTTCATCAACCTTCTCAGATGAAGGAGAGATTTTCCCTTTTGATATCAAGAAAGCTGAATTTGGGCAGCCACCTCCAAAGATGTGACTCAGTCAGAAGGCACTGGGTAGCAGGGATCAACTGAGAAAAAGGGAACGAGATCTAGAGGAATACTAAAAAAAAAGCAAAGCCAGTGTCAGGAGCTGCAGAGGCCGGGAAGTGAATGTGGGTTCATACTGTGGCAGATGGGGACAGAATATGAGATAGGAGCCTGAGAAAAAGAAAGGAATCTAGGGAATTAACCTGCTCTTTCATCATCTAGTGCTACATGTGATAACAGACCAGTTAACATGCTGGAACACAGTCTTGGTGTGACTCATGAGCACAACTCTTGGTAGACATCTGCACTACAAACACACTGAGTGGCATGTCCCTTGATCACTTTTGCTGCTCTGTAGCCTTGATTCACTTCCCCAGTGGTTGGTTCTAGCCAACAATCCATCCACTCAGTGCACAGTTCTGCCAACAGAAGGGCTGATAAGTGACTGGTGAGCCAGCCTTGGAGGAAAGACTTCACATTTCTTGCTCCAGCTGCTGTTCTGTTCATCAGCTTTAAGTTCACTTATTTCTGTCTCTGTATCCACAAGAAAATTTTAGCCTCACAGCCACCCAGCATGTTTCATTTTATTACCATTGGATAGTGAAAAATTGCTGTTTGAATGTTATTTTTATGATGATGATGCTGAAGTTTTGTAACATGACCTTATAGTAATGCAACATTGCAATTAGAAAATATTTTCCTTAAAATATATTTCATGTGCTTGTTTCCCCCCAAAAAAAACCTAGCAGCACTTAAAGACATGCATTCAGTTTTAAAGCAAGAAATTTTTGAGTTCTAGAAAATATATTTCTAGCAACTTACTTTCACTGGCTGAATAGTCCTGTGGATCAAGTATCCCTGATTCCTGCAGTGATCTAATACAGGAATCCACCAGCTCCAGACCAGTGGTGAGTTCATCTTCTATATCCTTCTGACCATCTGTAATGAAATTAACAACACAAAAATGTAAAAGAAGGCCAAAAAGGTAAAGCCACATACATGACAAAAGTTAAAACCAGTTATATATGACTAAGCATTCACAGCTGATGAAGGAATAGAGGCCACACATTCCCAGGACGCTGGCCATACTGAAAATTGTGCCATTCTTTGAAAGTGTGGCCTTGGATTAATAAAAGCAAAATGAGAAGATGTAGGTCTAGTAGTAAAAAAAGCCAGAGACACATTTAGCAATGCCCCTTCTCAAAACTCTATTTAGTTTCAGTGTACTTTTTGTCAATCCTAAAAACTTTTGCCAAATCTTGGCACTTTTAAAGTACAGTTTTCACACACTAACAATGAGAAAAAACACACAAAAACCCCAGCAAAAGCTTCCACATACATCAATGTGCTTTTCCCCTCAATCTTCTTTAGGTAAAAATGATCTTTCTGGAAGAGAATGTAAGTAACACATATCTGTAGATAGGTACATTACCTTGTGTTTGCCAGTGGAACTGCTCTTCTGTTGAACTGGAAAGAGAAAGAAAAAAGTGATCATTTTTAATTAAATTGTTTTGTAGTGTGCTATGAATATTCAGATATAAATCTATTCTGAAGGAACCTATTTAAGAGAAGAACACACTTAAGAATAAAAAACGTATTTAGAATACATAATTTGATATATATTTTTAATTACTTGTACATCATTGACTCAGCTGGAGGGAAGCATCTTTATTTCTTTATCAAGTAATTTGAATCCTGCATCTAGAAACTGGTCTCTTGGTCTTGATAGACAAACTACACTATTTCAAAAAAACATTAGCATTCTTCAACCTTTTGGATCCTTCCATTTGTCTGATTCTCCATGTTTATCAAGAAAATTATAAATTGCTTTCTCAAGTGAAAAGTTACATGTGATTTCTGAAAGAAATTATGAGTATGAGTCCTGGTTCTACTGATCATTATGTGCATTTTTATATTATTCAAATGTGCAGCCAAGTTAATTCAATTGGCCTACACAGGAGAGTAAATTTAGATGTGTTTGTGCTTCTATGTACAAGCACTTAAGCAACAGAAGGTCTTAATTTTAAAATAATGAGCATGCACACCAGAGGATGGGTTAGGTAGGTGTTTTTTTTTTCCCCCAAGAAAAGGAAAGATACAGTGAAATGAATGATAAAATAAATTGTATATTCAATTAGGCAATAACTACACTTTCCTCCAAGGCATGTTCTGTTTATGCTCAATATAGGTTTTTATTCTTTCTCACGTGACAAGAATACAAAAAGGATTGAAGTTACTCAGTACTACCCATTCTTTTGGTAACAGTGAACTGATTATGACACTCATGACTGAAAGACTTTTCTGTACATTTCTGTAAGATAGGGGAGAAGAACATTATCTGTTGCATCCATAAGCTAAAAAAAAAAAAGAAAAAAAACAAAGACTGAAATTATTTTAACTTTTCCAACAATTATATTTATTTTTTCATTTATTTTCTTATGTTGAGACTAAATGCTCTTTTGGATGAATAAAAGGATTTAAATCTCTAATTGTTTTCCCTTTTCCCAGCAGATGCTGGATCACTTATGAATATATCAGTATACCTCTCACTGTCTATGTTCTGAACAATAGTAATGTAAATGAAATTAAATGCTTCCTTATGAAGGTCTATTTTTACAGTAAAGAACTTGTGTAAATTATTTACCAGTTTTGATATTGCGTAAAAAAAAATTATTGTTTAATTTACATAAAAATAGTTCTAAAAGAACTTTTAATTTCTACCTAGCATCATAAATGTTAACATGGCAAGTTCAAATCTATACATCATCATAAATTTCCTGATATCTATGGTCTGTGGTTTATATTGACTCACAGTAATGAGAAGCTGTAGATTAAGAAGCCAGTCCTTGGATGAGATAGTGAACTAAAATTCTTGCATTCAAGTCCACTGAAATTAAGAATATTGAAGATAAGTATTGCCAGAGTCCTCAGACAAAAAATAGTAACTGCAAAGTGCTGGACTGGACGAAATTACTTTAATTTAAATTACCTTTGAAATGAAGTCCTTGTGGTGACTAGGGACAGTGACTTCTTTTTTGAAATAACACTTTTTCCAATTTAACATTCCTTTTGTCTGATTTTTAGATGTACTAAATAACTGCAGCTTCATCTGACACACTGGGACTTTAGAGCAATCTTCCCTTCTGTAATTAGCGCAATCCATAATAAGTAATGTACTACTTTCCACTCTAAAGTCCCTCTTCCAGTATCCAGATTTCTTTGTGATAGATATCACCTCACCAGCCAGAAAAATGTAATATCTCAGATATTCTTTCTGGCAGAATGAATTACTAGATGTTGCTGGCAAGTACACCACGATGTAAAAGCCTATGCCACCTCATCCAAATAAGTTAGAGAAGAAAATCAAGTCGTGCAGAAAGAGTGAATTACCACTTCCAGGAATTCCAGCTTAGCCCTTTTTAAGTACCAAGCTTGTACAAAATTTAACAAAGGTCATTATGTTCAATGAATCACTTGTGGTTGATTCATAGTAATCCCCAATACCACTTGTCTGACTTCCACAGAAACACTACAGTATCCATACTAACCTCAAGATCACAATGAATTTTCACTACATTTTGACTTTTCCAATTTTAGTCACGCTTCTCCTCACCAGTATTGTAATGGTCTTTCAATAAATAATGTAGCTTTTAGAGTCATGATGGCAGATCCACTATGAAAATTTTTATCCTAATGCTACCTTTGTATTCAGCATGTGGAACATGAACCAGGCTGAGCAGGGCAGTGGTGAGTCCCCATCCCTGGAGGTATTTAAAACATGTGTAGATGTGAAACCTGGGGACATGGTGGACTTGGCAGTGCTTGGACTCAGTGGTTACTAAGGTCTTTTCACACATAAAAGATTCTATGATTCTCTATTAAAGTTGTATTTGCTACTACAAAGATATCGTTATATTCTAGTACGGAAAGAGTTTTCCTTAGTTAAATTCATGTTCTTTAGGTTTTTAACAATCCAGTGTAGTTGGATACTGAAGCTGCCATTTCTTGGTTGCAATCCAATGCCAGAGCCTTGCAAACAAACATTTAAAGGGTTTCAATAGAAAACTTCATTAGAATTTCCCATAGTTTTAATCTAAATACTCTCTATTTTTCCTTTTTCCCTTTTTTTTAACCAAGTTTTCCCTGCTTTTGGCCTGAAAAAGATTCCTGACTGAAGCAACCTGACTTATTTGCACAGGAAGCCTTTAGGCTGTCACATGACTGTGCCAAATCTGCTTGAGTGAATAAAAGGGCACACTTTTCTGTCCTTTTCTTTCAGGTGTTTCCCAGCTGCACAAGAGATCAGTGCAATATCCATTTGATGTATCGTTACATCAAATGAATCAAAAGACAAAAAAACAATAATTAACAGAACTATTATCCTAATAAATTTTTTCAGCATGTTCAGCAAAACGTATTTTTGCTTAATATTTTTTTATAAAGAAAAAGTGCATTAGCAACCACTTTTCTGAATATTCCTATGCCTCATTATGTAAGTTTGCAAATGTTAGTATCTTTGACTGAGGAAGATGAGCAATAAAATTCTTTATCAAGCTGTTCTGAGGCATGGTAACCTGAGCCCACCTTTAGAGTTTGAGGAAGAGATTTCAACCAGAATTATATTAGTATAGCATTAGAAAATCCTAGCATAAAAAATTACTGACATGAGAACTCAAGCAGGTAGAATTACTATGTCCCTTAACCCAAACTCCGAAAAATAATTGCAATTTATTTATTCTTTGATTTTTGGTAGTCATTGCATCCTGTTTATACTTCAAGTGTTCTAGATACAAATAAGACTACTGTTTTACTTAATTCTACGTGACTTACAGAAGGAATCCTCTATCACTATTCAACTATGCAAAACTTGATTCTTCTAGGCCTATATTGCCTTTGAAAAACTCAATGTATTGAAAGAAAATCACAAGGAAGTTGAATAAATTAAGAATGAGAAGATAAGATAATGCTAAAATCCAAACAAATGAACAAAACACTAAGAAGAACATTGTTATATGTTTAGTTCTTGATGTTAGTGTTTAAGCTAACGAACCTATCTTCTGTAAGGATGCACTACATTGTGCTTAAAACTTTACCTTTAATAACTGCCTAAGAAAGGAAATATTCCAGTAAAAATTGTTTTACCTCCCTAGGCAAGAATAAGGAAAGGAAATATCCACAGAACAGTCATCTTGATTCCAGCTTAACTCACACATGCCCATTTCTGCACAAATGTCATAAAAGCACCAAAGCAGTGAGAACCCTCTGTGTGTGCCCTTGCATAGGGGGAGGGCAAAAGGCAAATGAGCACAGCACACTGCAGGGAGCTCGTTTTGGGGAGCATCACCTGGGGAGCTCTACTTGCCTCTGCACAGTGAAGGAACAGCAGCAGCACAGAGCATTGCAAAAACAGACTTTCTACAGCCAGCTGAGGATGTCTGACTATTACCAGCAGCTCTGTATATCAAGTTTATCCCTTTTCAGGCACAAATAGGAACATCCCAGACTGACCTAAAGTTTGTCCATAAACAAGCAACAAGCCAGGCCTTACGGAGCCTTCATTTTTTCCTGTGCCTCAAGTCAAGTTAAACAAGAAGCGGGTGTCCCTTCATGATGGACTTGATAGGAATCCACCATAAGATCAGCCAGCACCTGCATAGCAAGGTGAGTTACAGAAGACCATCAAATGCCTCTCCCAGCAATTTACAGGAGTCAAAAGCAGTTTTGGTGGTGTAGCAGTGAATGCTCCACGTGACACCAAAATAATGCTGTCCTGGATAACAGTCACCAGCCATATTTCTATTAGAGCAACCAAATTCCTCAAGGGAGGTAAGCCAGAGGTTACCAGGGAAATACTACTGAGTATTTTGGCAGAAGGAAAGCTGCCTGAGACATCCTCAGACTCTGCTGCTATTAGGGCTTGTACAAACATCCAAAGATTCACTTCCAAAGCAGGTGCTGGGAAGCAGCGAGGGCACCTTGGACTCAGCTAAACTCCTAGCAGGTGGATGTGTGCCTGTGGCACTGGCAGCAGGGACAATGGTAGGCAAAGGTAAGTTACACCAAACCCCAGCCCAAGACACATTTTACACACTACTTGGCCACAGCAGTACTTGCAGCATCACTTGGGTTTAGTTTGAGACATTACATAGCCTAAAGTGAGACCAGGCCCACTTCAGAGGAATGCCTTGATAGGTTCAGAACCATTCAGTGCAAGAAGGAGCTCCACTGCCCTGCACACACCTCTCCAGCAACAGTGTTTACTATGCAGCCTGCAGAAATTCATTGTTCTTATCACATGCACCAAAATACATCAGTGCACATGCACAGCAGGCCAAAGCATTCACTGCCTTGCTGCTCCCCAGAAGAACACCACAGCAGAGAAACTCACTTCTTGTTGGGAAGGGAGGCAGGTTTTCTTTCATTCACTGTTTCTGGCACACTCCTTGCTTTATCACTGAGCCTGCATACAGGCTGCCAGGAAAAATTCACACTTTTGTATTCCTCTAATTATCCAAGAAGGGTTTGTGTGCCTCTCCTTTGTGTGAAGTCATTCAGTTTACAGTTGTCACTCATTTTTTGAAAAAGTGCTATAGCTATCTGCTACACCAAAATATTTTTCTTGTTTTCTAAAACAATTAATGAAATTATATCCACAACAATTAATGAAATTACATATAACACTACTGTAGAAAAGCTATGAAAGGATTTTACAAGGAGTTGTATCAGCACATGATCTTTTAAATTATTTCTACAATGGAGCTACACAACCATTGCTGTATATAATTACAGGCAGATATTGTCTCATTGATTCTCATTTTTTTATTTTGTTATGGAAGGTGGAAGAAAAAAGATCCAGAAGCATTTCACAAAAAGCAAGGAGGCTAAAAACTATATTCCATCTAAAGCAAAGGAGAAGCAAATATTAAATCAGCAGTACATTTCAGGTAATCTGCAAAATAGTAAACAATTTTTAGGACCAACTATCTGCTGGGGAAAAAAAACAACCTAAGAATAAATTTTACATTAAATAATCCTGCAAAAAAGTACCAACCCTTCAATAAATTGCCATAATAGAAAAACAACCCTCAAGAGCAACTTTTGGGTTTTGAGGCCAATTTAAAATAACATCAAAATCTATGACATTGGTAGGCACTCCCTTCACCTCTATAAATGTGACACTGTAGGCTCTCTCAAATATTGAATAGCACTCTGTTAATCAGCTGTGGTATCAACTTGGCTACCCTATCAAGGAGTCCTTTTTTTTGATGTTCCAACAAACCTCATTCAATTCCCTACAATGATCCTGGAAAATGAAAAAAAACAGTCCAACAAACCAAAATAAATAAACAATACCCCCACAAAACCACACATATTTTACTGATGGCTGTTCTCTTGTACCTTGGAAATTTCAAACTGATTTTTAAGATGATGAAAAAGTTCTTAGCTGCAGATGCCAGGAAACCATTCAGGTGGTTAATTTCCACCTTTATTAGAACAGCCTCACTTCAAACCCTGCAGGGAAAGAAAACTGTCTAATTTTTTTCATAGAAAAATGATTGTTATTCCCTAGGTTTTATGAAATCAATAGCAGAACTTTGTGGCTGTGCTGTGAAAGTTTTGTACTTCTTTCTAATGATACAGGGAAATATTTGCAGCCAAATTTCCAAACGGGTCTAAAAAATCAATGCTTCCCTCTACATTTAATACTTGCAGAAATTTGCAGACATGATTCTCCTTTAAAAAGACAAGTTTTAAACTGTTCCAGTCCTATTTATATTCAATTTCCTTATGCTGATTGTGCTTAATAAAACTGTTCTGTTTCTTCTTATTTAAATGTGATTTAAAGTTCAGGTGTTCACCCCTAAGAACACTGTTCAAGTACACAGCAAGCATGGAAAGGCAGTAGCAGCCTTTCATTCCACACAGTGCCCTGCTAAAGGGCTTGCAAAGCAGGCGCCAGAAGCTGTTATTTAATGGACAAAGCATAACACAGCCTGTTTCCCTGTAGTTTTTGACCATCACTCCTGAAATGGTCTAGAAGAGCATCAATTGGGGTAAATTTTATTTTGTTACTGAATTAATTTCACACAGACCAAACCCTCAAAACCCATCTACTTCAGTTTTGAATGAACTTGGTCACCTAGGGAGAGAACACTTGTTGGTTCACTTGCAACCAGCCAGTTTCCTTTAGCTTCAGTTCTGCAGACAGACCTGGCATGACAGTGAACACAGAGAATCCTTTCAGAGTGGAAGCCTTCGAAGCTCTGCTGCTCTAAGGAAAATAATTTAGAGGGCAATAGGTACTTTTTGTATTTATTTAACTTTAAACTTGGACAAGATAACAACATTAGGGAAACAAGCACCGTGTGATTGTCCTGTTCTCACTCTTCCCCTGATGTTCCTTTCATGCCCTTAAGCATTCCAGCCAGGATACTGGGCTAGATAGACCCCGGTTTTGAACCAATGCAGCCACTCTTCTGTTCTTATTTAGAGAAGCCAACATCAAAGCAAATTACTTAATTTTGTAATTTCCCATTATTAACTAATTAAGAAAATAGATGGTGGCACACAATAAGAAGGAATTAGCTCAAGGCTGGATTTCTGCTAATACTGTTAGTTCTTCTGGTTTGCTTCAAACCTATTTTTATTTGAGAAAAGAGCTCAGTTCCCAAACTGAACATAGCTACACAGGAACACATTTAGAAAAGAATAGAATTAGAATATTTCAATTGCAAGGGACCTACGATGACCATTGAGTCCAAATACCTAACCAGGGCTGACTGAAGCTTATAGAGCAGGTTATTAAGGTCATTGTCCAAAAGCTTCTTAAACTGACAGATTTGGGGCCTCAACCACTTCTCTATGAGCCTGCTACAGTGTTTGACCACCCTCTTGGTAAAGAAATGCTTCTTCATGCCCAGTCTGAACATCCCCTGACACAGCTTTGAACTGTTTCCGGGTGTGCTCTGTCTCTGGATCCCAGGGAGAAGAGCTCAGCTCTTCCCTCCCTCCTTCACCTCCTCAGTCAGCAATGAGCTCACTGGTCAATTTTCAATTTTGCCGCTTCTGCACGGAGCAGTTTATACAGCAGTGTACTGTGGTATTCCTTCAGTCCTAGTGGTGGTATTTGGATCTGATCCAAACCCAACAAGCATCTAAAATAGAATCAGAAATGGCAAATTATAGAAATCAATAGTGGATAGATAGAATCATCTCTGCCCTAAGGCAACAGAGCAGTCTGGTGCCTAAATCACACCACAGTCTATCAGTACCCACAAAACTGCTCTTCAGGCATGCCTTATTGACAACATTGCATAAAAAGCAGAATAGTTGTTGCCACGCTTTAAAAAAACAGTACCGTGCCCTAAAAGATAAAGTGAGGTCTAGTTTCTTCTTTCCCTCCTCCCTCTTATTCCAAAAGTTTAGCTTTTAAAGCACTTGTGCACAATATGATGGGACCAGTTATAATATTTTGTGAGAAATCAAAGCAGTGATTAAGTTCAATGTAACCATCAGGCGATTCCCTGTCTTTCCTATTGAAACCTCTATTCTGTATAAAAAACAATACATTATTTGGTTAAGAAACTCCATTATAAAAGACACCACCACAGCTACATTTTCTTTACACCAATTTTTGAAAGATGCCTTCAGGGAAAGTGTGCAGACAGTAGCATTGAGGAAAGGTATTTTCCCCGTGGAGCAGAAAAAGGTACTGAAAACCAAGGAGTGAGAGTGAATTTCTTGTAAGGTACCTTAAACATCCTGTGTTTTGATGCTGGGTAAGAAACCTTCAGTGAACATGAGATCGATTCTTTTCTGAGGCACATAGTTCCCCATGCATTGTATGATCACTGTGGTTTGGGTGTTAACTCAAACCATGGATGCATGGAGACCGTCACTTAAAAATAAGAATTACAACATATTTTTTCAGTATATTTTAGTTCTGGTCCTTGGTACCATAACATTCATTTCCAAATAAATATGGTATAAAGCAAATGAAATTCCTTTAAGGAAACCCACTGCTGTAAATGAAGATAATTCAATATTTTTTTCCTAGGGACAGCTAACTACTAGAGCAGGTAAAAAAAAGAAACTTCTTGTCTTCTAAATACCAACAAATTGCACAAGGATAACCCTTCTGCAGAAGAGTTAATCCTTAACATGAAGATCAATCCAAGAGCCTCTTGCTGACCACTGTTTTAGGTAAATTATGTAAAGTATGATCACACTTTATATGACTATTTCAGCAACAATGTTTGTTCTGTGTTGTCCTTGGTAAATAATTGAAAGGGATTTTCTCAATTTTTAGGTAAATTATGTAAAGTATAATCACACTTTATATGACTATTTCAGCTACAATATTTGTTCTGTGTTGTCCTTGGTAAATAATAGAAAGGGATTTTCTCAATGTTTTGAGGGGATGATTCATTTTAAATTCAGCACTTCCTTAGGGAAATAAAGCAGACAGAAGCCAGACAGCCTCTACCTTGAAGAAAGTGTACTCCATGCAGGAAATTCCCAATACATACACACAGAGCCTGTCACTGTGTGAAATCACACATCACAACCCTTCCCAGTTTTTCTCCCTTACAGCCTCTTCAGATTAGCTTCACTCAGCTGCTTCTAAGAAACCTCCCTTCACAGGGCTCCTCACCTTCACCTCTTTTGTTGTAAACAATTCTTTCCTTTTCTTTGCATTCCTTTTCCCCTCTACAGAAGAAAATACAGAACCAGGATGTTTCTTCTTTTTATTTAGCTACTTCCTTCCCTGCAGCTTATGCCTGCTGGAGCCAAGGAGCAAACTCCTACTGTGCCTCCACAGCAGTTGGAAGGTCCCTCTAACTAACAAAGAATAGTCTCAGTGTCAATATATTGTCTGAATTTGGCACTGAAGAGACTGCATGGTGGTCACCCACACCTTATAGATTGTCTTTTGTTTCTGCATTCTCCATCAGATGTGCGAACATGAAACACTCCCATAAAACATTCCCATGAAACAGAAGCAGATTCTGCAGGAAGCAGGAAATTTTTTTGATCTTTAAGGGAGAATTTGGCAACATTTAGTCCAGTCGCACTTAAAGCGGGGCTACTTTCAAAGTACTGTTCTTGGATGTAATGCAGCATGGCATGTGGGAGACTCCATCAGTATTCTGCTGTTCAGCATTTTTTAATTATCTTTTTTTAAAAGAGAAAATAAAGACTGATAAAAGCTGTCATCAGGAGAGTTTGGTGAATTTAGATGAAAGAACTGAAGTCTGAGAAGGGAGCACCTGGCTTTTATAATTTAGCAAGGCTGAAGAACAGGAGAAAAAGAAATAGTCAGAGGAAGCACATGTGGGACAAGGACAAAAAATTTCAAGCTGGTCACTGAATTTTTTGATGGAACTTTTAAAAAGGTATTAAAACATCATGGAAGCAGCCAATCCCACACAATTTGAGTTGAGATGTGAAAAGTATGCTCACTCTGCTCTTAGAAGGTTGCTTGGTAAGTTTATTAGAAAGAGCCAATATTAGTTCCAGCTTCAAGGAGCTGGAGGACAGCCCAGGATGGTGCCTCCAGTTCTGTATTTGAAATAAACCTAATCTGTGATGCTGGTAAATTGATGATTGTTACAGAGCAGTATCCACACATAACTGATACCACCAGAAACACAGGCAACAGAGTTTTCTAGAAGCAGCCAGCACCAAGAGTAATGTATGCAAGAACTGATGAGTGGAACATTTACATTTCAGTGGATGAACATAAAGGCAACAGAAAACTACTTCCTAACCAAAAATGTTAGATGAATGTAAAGGTAATTGGGTCTGTTAGGTGGATGATAAGCAGCTGGATCAATCCATGAAAAATTGCTATTGGTTTATGATTTTAACAACAGGAGTGAAAGTTCTTATTTGTAAACTGTCTGTTTGAATGTAGAGTTGACAAATTATCCAAGTAACTGAAATGGCACATGGTAATAACAGCTATTTAGCTATATGGATAACCTTTAATCACACATTTATTACTGAAAATTACTAAAATTATATTAATACAAGCTGACAAAAAGTAAATGTAACCTTTAGACAGACTGGGAACATTGCTGTAAGCACAGATTCTTTTTATTCTGGCTTTTTCCACCACTAAGGCACAAAGGGGAAAACAAGAATCAGTTCCCTATGAAAATAGTATTTCTTCCATTATTAATTGCCTACCAGAAGAAATACAACACAGGAAACATGACACAAGTAGAACCAGGTTCATAGGTCAGACATTTAGCAAAGACAGATGTAAGAAATATGCTGTATTTTTAAAAATTATATGCAGGCATTAAAAAAAAATTCCTAAAGAGTAAAAGGTGATTTTTTTTTTTAGAATAAACAAGAAAATATCTTACAGATATCATACTAGTGATGCTGAAAAAAATATTATTTTAAATCATCTTTATTCTTAGAAGAATATTACAATATAAAATATTGTGAAAGTTACTAGACAACCAAACCAATCCTTTGAAATAGTTTTAACAAAAGGATGAAATCATCTTTCTACTTATATATTCTTTACAACTAGAACATGAAGTCTCACAAGATATATTAAATTAAAAGATTTAATATTTAACTATCATCTACACATTTCAATACCCAATTACTTCTGTTGCAATTACTTTGCAACAAAACTCTACGTCCTGATCCAGTCCCAAAGGTTTGCCAACCAGGTAAGCCATGAAGGGATGTACTCTAGTAGCCAGAGTTAGGCTAAAACTCTGATCAGATCCAAAACAAGTGCTCAGTCAATTTTGGAAATTCTACACACAACTTCTTTGTTCTTTTTGGCTTTTCTATAACCCCTCTTTGCTCACTGTCTGCATATTGAAGAAAGTACCAAATTCCCCATCTGCACCTATTACCATGCAGCTGATATTGCTACAGCTGAATTGCAAATTTTTTCCTAACACTTGTGTCCTCTTTTGGGCAATCTTACCAATACTCATGAAAAACAAAAGCCTACCCTCGAATTCTATATCAATGCTCCATTAAGCTGCAAAAAAGACCATCTTTCTCTCCACTAAATGGGGAGACCAAAGCAGAGTGTAAATTGGACAAGAAGTGAAAGCCATCTGTTACTTACTTATTGCAAAGTTTTCCAACACAAATGTGGCAAATATTAAAGAAGTGACTATATTCCCAAATATTAAAGGTTTTCACGGCGCATTAAAAAAAATGGAGCAGGCTTAGCTATATGCTTTTATCACTTGTAAATATTTAGGAGACCAATTAGTCTGTCACTTCTGGTAGCACTGAGTTCATATCTAAGAACTCTTTCATAAAAGAATTCAACTGCTGAGATGGCTTGTTTGGTAAAACAAGATTCTACCTACTGCAGTCCTCAAAGCACTTCAAATTTGAAACTTGTAAAACTTTAAAGTATTAAGATAGGACAGTGATCCTCATCCTGTGCACAGGACCATCAAATGCTTTCTGCAACGTCTGTACAGTAATGGAGAAAAATATTAAACTATATTTGGTTAAATAAAATCACTACTTTCCTCTGCTGACTCTGCTGAAACAGCAGACAAGGGAATGAAACCCAGACCTCAAATAACTAGCTGAGCTTTACATTGGCAGATACAATTCTTTGAAAGTTCTTTGTTTTAGTGAAAAGGTTACTGAACCATAAGAAAATTGAGTTCTTGGCTACCTATGCAAACCCCTCTCTAGGATTCCTCAACATCACTTGTTCAAAGCAATGAAAATTCTCTCTTTCCCATGCCATGTAGATCCAGAATCCTGTTAGTGGCATGAGCTTTAGTGAAAACTAAGTAATATTTTCCTCTCAGTGCCCATCTAAATCACCATGTTCCATGTTCAGAAATACTACATATACACAGAAGTTACCAGCTTTGCATTCATTTTAAGCTTTCTTTAATTACACTAAATGAAACTTTGTGGGGTTCTCAACTGAGTTATGCCATCATTCGCTAACTCTCTTAGCTTCTTTCTCTTTGAATATCTTAATCCAGGCTTAAAAGCTGATTGTAAAATTTGGATTTTATATTACTTATTCAGTGCATCTTGGAAATAGTCCAATCAAAAAGCTAAATCTGTTCTCACTGCAAAACAGAGCTAATATGAAAAGCAAGGAAACCGATTTTTTTTTTCTCTCTGAATATGAATCACATAAAATCTGTTCTAGACTTCACAAAATTAATTTTTCACAGATCAGAAATGCTAAAGCTAAGAGCTGAAAACAATAATTTTGTTTAAGAATGCAATGAGTTTTGTGACCATTTTGAAGAAGAACAGTATTTGCAAGTTAGCTTCAGGGCTGTCAATGTCAAGCGCAGAGACAAATCTTTACTGCCCATCACGTAGTACTGCTCAAAGCCGGATCAATGAGTGCTGGCTGGGAGGCATTTATAGCCTTCCACTGTAAAAATGTAACTAGATCCTAATGGGGTTTTTTTTTGTTAAATAAAAAAAAACCCAAACAGTGAGTAAGCAAAAAGTTTGTAAAGAAAACATGAAAAGACCCACTGACAAACAAAATTCTAAGAATCTCAATTTCAACAATTTCTTGTGTTGAGAAATATTGTTCGATACAACCCTGTGCACAACAACTGGATAGTTTAGACTTCAATACAAAACAGCTTTCTGTTAGGATGGACTGGAAGAGAAGTGACCTGTACAGAGAAAAGCATTATATCTGGCCTGTTTTCAACAAGAATGCTGTTCTACTCAGGGATAATGGTAAGGAGAAATTGAATAATATCTCTGTGTCCCACAATGAACTATATTGTGTCCAGTCCCTATGTGAAATAAGCAGATATAATCACACATTTTGTTATTCTGTCAAGATTTGGTGGGGGGGGGCAATTTCTAATTAGACATTACAAAGTATCATACCTATTTAAGAAAGAAGATAAAAAAATCAAAACTAACAACTCAAGCCTAGGCTGGCTTCTAAAGTTAAAAATTTGCTAATAATTTAAAAGGAAAAGAAGTAAATGCACTTGCTTATATTAAGGTTTCACAGAGCACAATTTCTTTCACTGAGTAAAAAAAAAAAGGAAAAGTAGATCTAATACATCTGGAATTCCATTGGGCATTTGACCCATTATCAGATGACATTGCCAAGTTAATAGCTTCAAAAAGAAAGTGAGAAACAGTACAAGATTCAAACACTGTGCATAGAAAGAGCCAGACAAGAGACAATTGGCAGTGTTAAACTGAAGCTGAGCAAGAGAGACACAACCCAGCATTTTCCAAAAGTCAGTCTTGGGGGAATACAGTTTTCCACAGAAGCATGCAAAACAAATTCAGGCAGTTTGAAAATGACACACGATCAGTACCTGAAAAAAGGTCTTAAAGCAGTCCTTTTGTATTAGATGAGACTGGACTTCTTGACCTCTGTCTGAAATGAAATACTACTAAAACTGCATGCCAAATGTCGGTGATGCACACTAATAGCGGCCAAAAGCTTTCTGTCCTATTTTTCTAGTCACTCTTTTCACCACTGAGGAAAAGAAAAATTTGAAAATCTATTCTTCTACAGCACGGTGAGCCCATAACACCTTTAAAATTTCCATATTACACGTAAAGACTGCCTTCTCAAAATTGACATGTTCTGTGAAGTCCTCCTTACAAGAGCAGAAGCGCTTTCAAGAAGTAATACATAATTAAATAACCTACACAAGAATCCAGGTTGCACTCCATCACCAAATGACTCCCCTGTGTGCCAGGTCAGTTCCAGACAGCTGCAGAGCACAGAGCTGGAGACACTGGCAAGAGGTGACCTTGGTGTGACAGCAAGCACCCTCACCTGCCTTTTCACAGGGTGAGCTGAACTGGTGCTGGGTGGAATCCAGAAATACCAAAGCACATGAGCGAGCACATCATCAGTAGTAGGAGAAAAGGATCGAGGATTCCCTGGTGTGTCTATGTGAGGAAAAGCTCTCCTACGGCACACGGTGTTTGTACACATGGTGGGTGGCCCGACTGCCTAGTTAATTCCTCTTCACTCCAACCCCAAACTTCTATGCTCCTGCTACCCAGCACCTGTACTCAAAGAGTTGTATTTCTGAAAACCTTTAACATGAGTTCCTTGGAGTTTTTTATTTTAGATTTTGTTCTGTTGCCTTTTTTCCAGAATTATTATGTCCTCCTCCCTATTACAATACGCATTAATGGAACCTGTGACAAGACCAAGAACACTGGAATCTCAAATACTATTTATCCAGTGAATAAATATATCTATTGCAAACAATTAATGGATCCTTTTATTTCTTCCTAAGCAGCTCTTAGATTCAGATTTTACTCACATTAGTAGGAACTGAAGAAGGTAGATTACTATGCAAGCGAGGTTATCCATAAAACATGAGATTAAAAATGTTGGTATATTAAGCAACTTGATTCCAAGCACATAAAGCAGGTATATTTGCACATACCAGTACTTAGATTCAACACACAGATTTAACCCCTGTAAACCCAGAGCCAATGCTGCCTGGAAAAAGCATGTGGTTTTTTCTGGCTTGTACAGTGTGCTTGGCATTACTGTCGGTGTCCTCCTAACCAGGACATCATATGTAAGAAGGTCTGGCTGCATTTAAAATCCAGTCTCAAACCGCATTGCAGACAGGGAAAAGAGAAGGTGAATGCAATCCCCATGTTTGCTTTGCACCTGTGAAAGTATAACCTGGAGTCACTAGGACAGCAGAAACAGCAGACCATGGTACCATCTTCTCAGGGCTGAGTTACATTTTCAGAAATGTATTTGAAAGGAAAGGATTCTTTTAACACTTCTTCAGCTGAAGGCAATGAGACATATGTGGCATCACCTGAAAACCAATTGAAACTTGTGACCAAAAAACTGCTTTCACAGAAATTCACTCTTTAGAGGGCTGACACAAGATAGGCACGTGGCAGATAGGGTCACCTTTATCACAGCTGCAGAACAACCTGCAAAGCAGAAGTGTGGCATCAACTAAGTGAAAGGCTATCTTACATAAGACGGGCACCTTCCCCTTTCTCCTTCAAGCCCTTTGTTAGTGTTCATTTGAGCAAAAAACTCTTACTTCTGAAAAAAAAAAAAAATTCATTGTCAGTGTAAAAGTAGCTCAGGACACTTGACATAATTACTATGTGTGGAAAATTCAGCTTTATGGGAGCAGCTGACCGCACAGTTATTATATAGTTTTCATTTTTCCCCATAAGACTCAAGCTTTTCTGTTAATCCAAACAAATTTGTAACATCAGCCCCATTATTTTATGAAAGCCTTGACCACCTGAATGAGTCCATAAAAAGCCAGGCCCTACAATGACATGGATTACACCTGCCCAGAAATCAGGCTTTCTCCATATCCCCCAATGCCCCAGTCCTATTTTACATCAAAAATGCCCCAGCAGGAATCTCCAACAGGCGGATTCCACATTGCTCCACTGCAGCGTATGTCACCTGTGTCTAACTTACTGTATCAGAGCCATCAGCCAAGGGTGATTACAGCTCAGACTCTCCACTATTGCCACTACACCTTTCTGAGCCTATCACACTGACTTCAAGTGCATTTCCATTTCCTTCCTGCTCAGTGACAAACTGAACGTGGTTAAAATGCTCTGCATTGTAGTAGCCAAATAATACTGCCTTCTTTAGGAGTACAAACTCCTCTCAATTTCTCAGGCAAACAGACTAGCCAGGGTCAGCACACCTTGTTGGTCCCACTTGTGTACCAGCAGGTGATCCACTGGACAGCCACGCTCTTTGGCTGCAGAACTTACAGGCTACTGGACCTATCAGAAAACGACGTCCCCTACAAATTTGCCACATCTATGTTGCAAGTTCTAGACATACTTACAGCAGCAAAAATATTTGAATAATTCTATAAGGCTAGAATATGACCCAATCAGTAGCTAAGAGGTTTATTTTTGTTTTATTTATTTATTTAATTAAAGAAGCTACTCTCACTCCTCACATCACAGTGTGAATCACATTTAAAATTAATTTAACCTTATAAATATTCCTGTCATAAACATTTTTTCTACCCTTCTCTAACTTCCATGTTTAAATTCTATTCCACCATTTTATCAATTTTCAGCTCTAAGGTTGTGAGTAATACTTTGATTTTTATACAAATGGATTACTGGATCCACAGCTGTCAGTACAATTACAGCGAAGGACTTTGTAGCCTAAACAAAACTACAGAAACATTTAAAGAGAACCTAGTTAAATGAATAACCAATAAACCAATATTCCTGGTAAAAATAACATATTTCCAGGGAGAAAGTTATTAAATATGTTTTTATTGTCCATTAAGTATGAAATTTGAAATTGCTAACTACTATGTAGAGACATATGTAGAAAACAGATTAGGTACTGTGGCAGTAATTTTATGATGCTATTATCTCCTAAAAATTTGATAAAGCAATACATAAAAAGACATTTAAACAGAATGAGGTATGTACTTAGGGATCAAATACAGATAACAGTAAATTTAGGAGATGTTACATGTGTAAGGTAGAAGAGGTAGTGAAAATCAGAAACACGTGCTAGAGGTTATTTCCCTTCCAGTGAGCCAGACCCAAAATTAATACATTTGGTGCTCAAAATGAAGTCAAAATGAGGCCTTGCATCTGAAAATGCTGCATTTCTACAGTATTCATAACTAGACTCACCTAGGTTTCCAAGTGCAATATCCTTTCCATCTGAACTGTTGGTCTGTAGCCCCTTGTGAGGCTACAGGAAATTAAGAAGTGTTCTTTTGTTGTTTGTATACAGCACATATACTCCCTAACACATATTCCCTCTCTTCATCAATTCAAGGGAAAGGCAGCTGGGTGAAAATACCACATGAATTATATCAGTGTGGAGATGAGCATTTTGAGCATCATAATTTAATTGTGTAGATAACAGGACAGAATGCAGCCTCAGCAAGTTTAGAGATGATGAAAAATTGTGAGAAGTGTTTGAGAGACAAGGGGACTGTGTTGCCATTCAGAGAGATCTCAACAGACTGAAGAAATGGGCTGACAGAAACCTCACAAAGTTCAACAAGGGGTTAAGGAAGAACAATCCCACCAGTACAGGCTGGGGTCTAACCAGCTAGAAAGAATCTTTGCAGAGAAGTCCTTTTGGGTAGTAAGTAGCATACAAACCAACACTGTGACCTTGCATTAAAAGGTGGCCAAGAGGACCCAGAGCTGTATTAAGAAAATAATTTCCAGTGAGCTGAGGGATCCTTTCCCTCTGCTCAGCCCAGATGAAGCCACATGTTGTGCACAGTGGGCACTTCTGAGCTCCCCAGGATATAAGATACAGAGAAATTGAGTCTGCATTTGCAAGGAAAGGCTGAGAGAGCTGCAAAGACTTCAAGAAGGAAAGGCTAGGAGGGATCTTAGCGATTTGTGTAAGGACCTGATGGAAGGGTGCAAAGAAGAGCCAGGCTTCTCAGAGGTAGTGAGTGAGAGGGCAAGTGTCAATGAGCCCAAATTAAGACTGAAGAAAATCCACTTAAACATGAAGAAAATTGTTTTACAGTTAGGAACTAGAACAGGTTGATCAGAGAGGTTGTGGAGCCAACCCCACTGGATGCAATCTTGAGAAACCCGCTCTAGCTGACCCTCCTTTGAGCTGGCACCAGACACTTCCACAGGTGCCTTGCAATCTTGACTGTTCACTGGTTTTACAACAGAATGTCAAAAAGATGGAGCATATTGGTGTTATCATCTTATTGCAGGGGTTCCATACTGCTGTCTCCTATCACAGAAGTTTCCTACCTTCTTGGTGTTTTCTCATGGGCTGCTCCTCCAAGCACTGACTCTTTCATCCCCACAAAGCTGCCAACCAACTCCAGTTCCCCTCTCCAGCAGCCACCCCACTCTTTTATAGCACTCTTCTTCTCACTGGTTACAGCTCTGGCCTGTTAAAGTCAGGCCTGTTCCTAATCTTTGATAATTGGCCCAGCTGCAACTCCTTAGGGGTAAGATTACTTTCTACACTATCTTTATTTTCTTATATTCTATCCCCCTACATATTGGGATCTCAATGTGATTTTAAAAATACTCATGTTTTGTAAAGGAACAGAGAAAATGTAACCAATTTCTAGATTACCCTAAGACAATGTTACTTAGATCAGATAAATTATAAACCAGAATTTAAACCTGGCATGCTGAAAATTGAAAAATAAATAAATTACCAAAAATGCTAGAAGATCATTGTTGTCAACCTTTACATGCAACTTTGTAGGCACAGAGAAAGTATGAACTTTCTCTGTTTAGGAAAGCAAAGCATGAGCCTGAAGTGCAGCTCTGAGCCCTTAACCACAGCGGTTCCCCTGGCTGAAGTGCTGTCTGTCCCGCCTAACATGTTCCTGACTGTACATCAGAAGGAGTTAATGAAAATAAAATGCACCTGCTTTTGGAATAGAGGGATGACACCAGCAGGTACAGCACTCTCTGACTGCTTAACAACATATGGTTTCATTTTGATCTAGTCTTGAGGATGCATATATGGGGAAAAAATGTCATGTAACTTATCCTTGTATGCCTCTCCCCTGCTGCTTGCTATCACAATCAGAGACCTAATTAGGAAGACTCTGCATCTTTATTTTTCAAATTAAAAGTACTTTGAAGACAACATAGACCCATTTTTCAGAAGAGAGAAAGTGACATTCATATTTGCAAAAGAAAGTACAACCACAAAAAAAATTTTTAAAAGAATCTTAGCAGAACCCCACTGCCTTGGAACTCATATTACTTTTGAGTTTCAGAACTCAAATGTATTATGGTCCCATCATCTAATGGTCAGCTAGAGGAAACTGAGATTTGATTTAAAACTGAAAAGACATCCTGAAAATAAGAAATGTTTGCAGCTCCCAAAACCCTTTGCCAGCACATATCAACTTAGCTGGATCATAAGCAAGCATCGGAAATACCACTTCTATTTTCAGAACATCATGCATCCAGGATGAAAGCTGGGTTCCTCCCACATCTAAATTGCTCAGTAAATCTTATATTTCAAGAACAGTCTCATGATAAATGTCAATTTTGTGCTAACTGCATTCTGCAAATATTTAAATCGAGACGTGTACAAAAAACAGATATGGCTTTTTGAACTGAGGATGCACCTTGACCAAGCAAGGAAAACATTTAAGCCATGTTTGTGTGTACCCTTAAGATGAGCTAAAAATAGAACTTTTCATACAAGTGGAATGATTAGATATGAAGGTATGTGATACTACAAAATAATTACTGTTAGAACTTGGGGGAAAAAATTAATAGACAGATGGTCTCCACTTACTCTGAAAAGTTAAAAAAAATTATGATCATTCTAATCCCTGCACAGCAAACTATTTTTAAATTCCAGATTTTTGTGATGTATTAAAAAATAATCTGTTCAAATCAGACAGACATGAAAAATAAAAGCCTTGTTCAAATTTTCTGCCAATGTTGATTTCAGTTAAAATTATCATTATCTGACACTTGAACTATTAGAAATCTTTTATTTCATGAAAAGTGTGATGCCAGTGCTCCTTCCAATTAGAACAGGGATTGCTACTCAATAGCATCTTTTATATATGAGTTATATCAGTATAGAAAAAAGAAATTACAACTCTGAGATAAATGACTAGCTTATCATTCAAAAGAATCAAAATTTTCCATTACTGGGTTCTAAATTTCAGAGCTGAATAAATATCTACCACGACTACACCTCTAAACTGCTTGATTTTTTATAGTTATGTTCTTCTACTGTACTCAGCAGAGCACAGACAGATGATAGGATAAGGACCTCTTCTTATTGTCTAAACTGGAATCCAAACTGGAAAGACTGTATCCTCAGCTAGCTGGTGGTCTGTGGATTAAAATTGAGTGGGTAGATAGTTCAATTTTTCCACAGACAAAACCAATAATAACTAAAGAAAGACAGTTTGGTTATCAGTCTTAGTGCAGTAAGGGGTAGACCTGGAGATGATCACTATAATGTGATATCCCAATATGTACTCTTGAAAATAGGCCTAAAAATCAGTACCTGAATATTCACAGCATTTTAGTCTTTCCTGTACTTAATATCCTCTTTATGAAGTCAATATATTTCACTTATTTCTGGATATTTGTCATGCATTAAGAGAAATCAGAGGCCCTCAAAGCAAAATTCTTAGATTGTAGCTGTATCAAACAACAAAGGGAAAAATCTGAGCAGTACACAGTAAGTATTGCTGCTAGAAAGGCATCTCTAAGAAGTCTGGATAAAGCTACTGAAAATGCAAATACTGACTTTCTCTCGCTTGCAAAATATTGTCAAATCATTATGACAGTGCATGCACAGCTGTACATAAATGTTTAGTAATGATGATGGTATCCATGCAAGAAATGAAAGAATGAGGATAGAATAAGTGGCTCCAGAGTCAACTCTGGAGAAAAAAGCTTCTTCTGCAGAGATCTATAGATAGTAAATAATATAACTGGTTACTGAAAGCTATTTTATTTTTAAAATATTTGAAGACATTTTATAGTGTAATCATAATGAGAAGGCCAAGGAGAATTTTGGCTAAAAAAATTCAAACTGCATAATAAAGTGGAGAATAATACACATAGATTGAAAGAATGTTTCTAAATGGAAACATCATGGGAATATATTTTGAATAACATTACTCACTACGCAATATTTCTTAGGCTCCAGCTGCAAAAATCTGTAACATTTTTATTTAATAGCTGAAGCTATTGCATTTTACTTGCTCTAAAGAATTCATGTATCTCCTTGGTTGTCATTTCCTGGAGTAAAAGATTAAGCTAAAAAATTTGTATTGGAAATAAATGTTTCAAGGGGCAACTCTGAACAGAATATGAATCTTGTACTTCCCTGTCAGCTAGAGAGAACAAACACCTAGAAGAAGCCTGAAGTAGATAAAAATTTTGAAGGGAAGAAGCCAAACTCTGTCAGTGTTTAGAAGCGTTTCCTTAAAACTACGGAACAGTGAGATATATTCTCACTGTATGGCAACATTCACAGAAGTCACAAAATTGGCACAGAAACTACAAGTTGTTTGACAAAGGCAAAAGGCCATTCACTGGGCAGTTAACAGTAAGCACATACAGAAGGAAGGCAGCTGTTTTCTCCTGCTCCTATCTCTGAATATTACATATTTTTGAATTACTCATTGTGAGTGCCATATAACTTAATCAGGCTAATCACCAACAAGTGTAGCAAAGTGCTGTGATGTTGCATTGTTCTTCCTTATGAGCACATTTGCCAGGAAAAATGAAAGTGATTACATGTAGAGCTCACAGCAATGTGAACTATATGCAAGCATAAACACTTTAATTTTCATATTGTATTTTTTGCTAGAACTGTAACATTGACACATGCATTATCTACATGCTCCACGTTCCTTAAGTGTTTTGGACAATTTCACACAAAAATAAGAATGGCACCTCATCCTGTAAAATTGACACAATTGTGATGCTATTTTTTTTTTTTTTGATGCTGAACGAAGAATTTAATGGAAAAAGGAGAAGAAAAAGGTCTTAGCTTTATTATAAATGGCTGTAACAACTGCTAATGTCAAATACAGCGTCACTCACCAGACTTGGCAAAGACATGAAAATCTTTGTATTTACTGTTTGAGGGGATCATCCCCCCTATCAGCAGGCAACCAGAGCAGTGCCTGTACCTTCTCATCTCCAGCTCTTACACTGTGTGGTAATCCAAGCCATATGGCTCCTACCTACATCTCCTCAGCTGAACCCCTGAACAGGACAGTCAAGTAAGGAGAGGCTGCTTAGGTCTGTGAGCCCTTCACAACAGATTCTCAAGTGGAACTTGGCCACCAGTGAGCACTGCTACAGGGGGTAGGAGCTGCTGAGCTCACTGCTGTCTCTCTGTCAAGCCTGGTGTAGAAAGCACGGTCTGATACTATGTCTGATGGTTAAAAAAAGAAAAAAAAAGAAAAAGGGCAAAAGGCAAGCTACCCCACTTTCCCCTCTGAACTGGGCACTGTCACAAACATTTTGAACATCCTGCAGACCTGCAGGCATATTAAAAGCTATAGAAACAGTTTTGTCTCAACTGAAAAGTAATTGTGACACTGCTGTGATTCAAATGTTGGAGTCTAATATATTATACAGTCCAAACTAGTTAACAATTTGAAAAATGGAAAAGAGAAGATTGTGAGTTTTTAATGAAAACAAAAATTTAATACAGAAAACCCTACATTAAGTTAATAAGTTAATTTATTCCTGGATCCTATAAAAAGAATGGTGAATTATTTACAACAAATAGGAAATGCAACACCTTACAAAGCATGTGAAGGGCAGTTACAACAATTCAATGAACCAGATGAACCAATACTGGTTCATTTGCCCATGATCTCAAATGCTGATTCCAACACCCTTTTGTCTCAATGAATTTAAAAAAGGTCAGGGTTAATCTCTTGCACAATTTACACTTAGAAAATTATAAGATTCACAATGAAATTTAAGTCACACATTCTATTTAGCAACTTATATTTAAGCCTGTATTCTGGTAAGACAATTAATTGTAAACATATTGACTGGCTGGACTAAGCATGAACATTCAGGTACTATTAGGTAGTCTTGCTTATTTTCAAGAATACACTGAATACTAGACTGTATAGCAACTTTGTTCACATCACTTGTGATCCAGTTATCAGACTATATGTTGGTTCAAACTGTAAATTGTTTTAGAGAACTCTGGTCAACAAAAAAAAAAGTATCTTGTTCTAAGCATAAATTTGTCAATAAATCATGCCTGAATAACAGCCACGGAAGCTGAAATTCTTTTGAGGGGTTCCATGCAAGAGGGAGGAGAAACAATTTTATGAAAGTCTTTTTACAATTTTTGCTTTAGTCCACCTTATTATTCTTTCACTTCCTGAATCAATTGGTGGGACTATTAAGTATTTTATCTTTGCAATGAACAAGAGCTGGTCCCAAATGTCAGTCAATACCAGTTTACCAAGAATCATTATTATCAAACCAATGTGATTGCATTCCTAGATCTAAAGTTTCACTTTTTAAAATTAATCATAGATACAGTTTACACAATGCCATTCTGCATAATATTTTCAGACAGAAAATAGGACTGGGCAGAATCAAAGCACATCTAGAGAAATGACTGACATCTCCTGTAGCAAACGGGACAGTATGTAGGACAGCTAACACTATTTTCACTGATGAGCTGGAAGAAAGTATTACAACGACTTTATAAAGCTTCCTGATGACTGGAATTGGAAAATTATTAGATGTGAAGGAAACAACTGGAAAGAAAAATTGTGATTTCTGTCCTAGGTATAAGTGTGTTTTATTACAGTCAAAAGAAGAGTAATTCATTAAACAATAAGGAACTCTGATTTTTCCTCTACATTTTCCATTCCTGAAAAAATCGAGAATGTATCTTGAAAAAAACAATTAAAAAGTATTTTTGGTGTCATGGTTAAATATCTTTTTGTTAAGCAATATGCCGTGGCAGGAAGAGCAAATTTAAAAACATTGGATGTTAAAAGGGCATAAAAATATTGGAGAAAATTCTGTTTTGGTAAAAGGCTTCCAGAAATAGTCTCGATATTCAAATATTGCTTAGAGAGATAAAATTCAAAAGGGGTCATTGAAAGAACTGGAGAAAAAAGTGAAGAATAGTACAAATTAAACTAATGAAAATGCCTCGGTATGACCTTTATGATTAAAATGCTTCTTTTGATCAGTTAATCAAGAAGATTGAGAGGGTTTCTGATTACAATATATGAAACTTTCTCCCAGTCAAAGCATTAGAGTTTTCTCCTAGTACAGAAAGCAGAACAGGAGAACATTACAATAGCAAACTCTTCCTTTGAATAATCTGATATAAATATTTATGAATGTATGTAACCACTAGAGCTGCAAACTACCAAGGGCACTTAGACTCTCCATTCCTTAATGCCTATAAACAAAGAGTTTGCATTTATCTGAAAATTATGTGAGGTAAACACATGTTATTCAAGTACATTTAGGTTGGCTGAAGGCAAATGAGAGGTCAGATCTGAACACTCACAGGGTCATTTCTGTCCGCGATACTTTTAAAACTGCACCCAATTTTTATCTAAGTAACAGGGAAAGTAGTCAAATCCATACACAGAAGTTAGTGATTATGTTGAAAACCAGAAAACCAACAGCAAAAGTCAGACATAGTTTCAACTATTGACATTTAGCAAGTAGATTCTTGAACTCCAGTGGGATCTATAATGTCCTGATGGCCATGGCCTAGACTTCACAAGCAACTTTTCTCCTGCAGCTCCTCTACCCTATCAGAATTCTGCTCCACTTGAAAAACCAAGAGCATGAAACTGTGTCTTTAGAAGCAACTGCAAAAGAAAGGCAATTAGTGTGTGCAGCATAGTGCTTTAGGAATGCCAAAACAAGCTAGACTTAGTTTATTTGAAAGCCAGTTTCTGCTCTATAAAGTATCCAAATAGTATGATGATGGGTGAAGAGGTAGAAAAAAATGGGTGCCCTGAAGTGGCGTTTCTTATGTCACATGGGCTGTCTTCCAGTTCTGACAGCCTTCCAGTTCTCAATATCAACCTGCTCTGTAACCATCAGAGAGTGCTTTCAGTTTTATTCAGTGACTGTGACAGAGTATACACTTACCTTTTGCAGCCCCCCCTCACAAACACAGAAGACATCTGATCCGACAGCTCGGTGAGCTGAAAATTGACTTTGGACCTCAGCAATCAGCTTGTCCTATTCCTCTGTAAGTCTCACACAAACATTTTTAAAGGGTGAAAGTGCAACACCGCATATGTGGGAATCATTTAGGTCTTGTATGCACTTGCTTAAGAGGTTCAGACTTTTTGCATCAAGTTTTCTTAATTCTCAGCAAGATAAAGAATGAATAAATGTTTTCAACTGCCATAGGCAAGAATTGATGGGAAATCAGAAAATAATGAACAAACGAGGTGCTGAAATTCATAGCTGGAGATTAAGTGTTTATTCTTTATTTCTGATTTCACCTAAAGCATTATTATAATCACAAACACACACGTATGCTTTTCCATGTTGCTCATGAAATTGCCTGGATGATTACAAAGACATAAAGATGAAGTGCACTACAACAGATTATTCTAACACTTGATTGGTTTTAGATAGCTGCAGGGCTTTGACAGCTGATACTTGGCAGATGTGCTTCCATTTTAATACTGTTTATCTCCAAGTGATCTACTTCAAGACATTTGATCTTTTATTTGGAATGTGTGATTGTCTTCAACAGGATCAGGCAAACCCTATGTAACCATGGGACTGTGTGCACTGAACTAGAACTGTTAACTGTACAAAAAAGTGTACACTTAGCTTGCAAAACCTTAGAAACAGGATTCATAAGGATAATTAATCTTGTGACATCTGGCTCAAATGCTAAGACTCAATATTTTACCAGCTTTGTTTCTCTTTGTTCATGCTAGAGATTTGTGTACTGTCACATGAGCAATGAATTGAACTTTGATGTTCTTTCCGTGAGAGCTACTACTAACTTTGTGGTTATACCTCTTCTCAATGCAGAAAAAGCTGGTGGTAGAAGGAAATTACCATTCCTTCTCATCAGTCTTCTGCTCTCTTAAGAAACTAAAATAATTTCTTAGTTAATTCATATCTACAACCAACACAGAGCTAGGCATACTTGCAGATAAAAGGAACAGCTCTTGTCCTGGATTTCAATAGAAGATGTGATTGTATGAGTTACAGTTCTTTCTTTTTTTTTCCTCCCTAAGGTTCACAATACCACTGGGATATTCTCAAAAGAGAAGTGCTCAAGTATGACATTTGTGTGTGCTGCCAACAGCATGCTAGCAGTGATGCGCAAGATCATATCCACAGCTCCATGGGTACTGATTAAAAAAAAACAAAACACAAACGTTTTGAACAGAAAGCTGTAACTTTATAAAAAGCCCACCAAATCTGATATATACTCTCACCTCCCTGTGCCATTCTTATTGAACAACCTTCAACAATTTCAGTTACACAAACTGTATTCTCACCTTCTCATAACAAAAGATCCTATGCTTTTTTTAATGCCAGCAGAGAAATGACAAGACATCTTTCCATTTATGTTATTGCATTTGTTTACCTCCAAAAAAAAAAATCACTCTTAGCAAATGTGGCATGTGGTGGTGATAAAGGGAAAAAATAAAAATAAAAGCTTTATGTTTTAAAGGCTGATTTTTCAGTCCATGAAACCACAGTACAGAAACAGTCCTGGAAGCACAGATGGAAATTCAGGTACCTCCCCAGCTGTCAGAATAATGTTCCTTGACCTCTTTCCACTCTAATGAATCTTCAGTTCTGTGCATAGTAGAACAGCCATCATAGGAAGTATAAAAATAAATCTTAGCCAAAATAATTTATATTTCTTGTCATTAGAAAATTCTCCCTGTTGGTTGGGGAAATGAATTGAACTTAGTTTTCATACATTTTCTACCTAGAGCATTCAACACCTTTTGTGGTGGCCTTTTGGACATGAGTGGAAGACACCTGGCACATTTTTTTATATACCAGAAAAGATTTAGGCCAGCATGCCTTAGCTGGATGGAGCTGACCTCCTGAAGCTTGCAGTGATGGACTGAAAATGTGACTAGCTGTGTGCAGCTGTGTTCTAATCTGCTGTTGATTCAGGTGGTGCCATATTCAGTATGCTGGCTGTTCCACATCACACTGACAAGCTCTTAACCTCATGTGGTTTAGCTCATGGTAACAGTAAATTAAAGACAAGTTATGTCTACTGTAGCCAGTATTTGAACTCTATGGTGCACAGTGCACTTGAGAAAAACTCCAGGCATACCACAGGACACTCAGCAAATGTCTGGGAGAGCAGTAACTTCACTGCTCTATGCACCTACCTGTCCAAACCACAAATACCAGAGATGAGCTCACAGAGTCTTACACACATGGAATTGAAGGTAACAACGTAAACATGAGCTACAATCAAATGTAACCACACTAAAAGCTATTTATCTTTCCAGGATTATCCAAAAGATAGGTTATGATTATTACTGTCGACCTTAAAAATATTTGGCTACAGGCCAAATGATAACAACTCCTTCAAGCATTTCATGATAAATCTTGAAGGCAAAACTCAATTTTTACAGAGCTAAAATTCCAGTCTTCCCCAAAGATTTTATCAAAGCTGTAGGACTTGACTGTGAGATAACAGATGTCAGAAGAGATATGTGCACAAATTTTCAACACAGGAAAAGAAGACAGGTATGTCCATGATGGCTAGGCAGGACCAAATAAACAGATCATCCCTTAAAAGTGTTTCAAGAATCAAAATGGAAAAAGAAAGAACAAAACTTTTATTTTGCTTTATCCTACAAGTTATTAAACATTACAGGTAATGTTATGAGCACTTTAAAATCAGGAACCATATATTTTGTCTCAAACTTGTGTCCTCTATTGGTGTGACAGTTCTTGCATCTGCTGCTTATTGTTTTTAACTTTCTGTGTAAAAGCAGTATTTAGATACCAGAAGATTGGTAATTCAATTTATGTTAAAGGAAATGCTGGGAGGAGTCGGTGCATTGGATTTCATTATTCCAAACCAGTATTTGAGTATTATTACACATATTTTGGATAACACATTCTTTTTCTATCTAAAATTCCTTTACAGGTGGACCCTCTACTACTTTCACTTGATTTTCTAGTGCGGTAGCAATGCCATTTAGATTTAAATCTGTGGCAGCTTTGGCCGCCTAGACTAAAGAACCTTTTTCTTTCTGAAACATAAATGCATGAATACCACATATCGTGATTTTAGTCTTCAGCACTAATATCCAAAGGTCCTGCACTTGAAATGGTGTTAAAAAGTGCTCTGAATTTCAAATCTCCTGTTGATTACAGCTGGTTGAATGTAGATAATGAACATTTGATTCCTATTAAATGCTTTATACCAAGCATTTACCTGATGCTCAGTTACGTTATTTCTGCCAAAATGATGCCTCATAATATTACCCCCAAAATGAAGTAAGAGAAACCTTAAAGTGATTACTAATGCTGCTGTCACTTCTGTGTTTGCTATAAAAATCAGAAGTTGCTATACATCTGTTCTCTTAGGTGAACATGTAGGAAAGTTAATATTAGGAACCAGTGCTTACCTAGTAATTATTAAAATGAACTTATAACTAAGACTTTGCTCTGGTTAATGATTTTTCTTTCTAAAAAGAGAAGAAAAAGAATTTATTTGAACTGATAACTTCCAAGGGATTTGGCACAGGATTTTTTTCGGCCTTTTTTTTGTTTGTTTGCTTTGGTCATGAGAAAAGTCGCTCACATGTACTTTAGCTAAATGCAAACAACAACAACCTCACCTCAAAAAAACCATCTTTTGTTTCTTTGCATGTAAGTTCTAGAGGAAAAACACTGGACCTTTGACATAAAGAGCAAAAAATACCCATAAACATATTGCCCTCTCTACACTTTGGCTGAACTTGACAGTTCATTTCCAACAAACTTTCTTGCATCCTTCCCCATCTTGCAAGTCTTAGACCCCATCTTATCCCTACATTTATAGTTAATTTAGAACTGTTGTAACAAGTCTTTTGAGGATTAAGACAAAAAACACCAATATAGCCATTTTACTAGTTTTATTTATATGGAAAGATTTTAATTGTAATGGAATATAATTGCACCTTCCTGCTTCTCATCAATTTACAATACAGACTAATGTAAGAGAATCATCCAATATGGTAAAGTATATTGAAGACAGAACTTCCATAATTTTCAACATGTGAAAAATGCATATTTTGATCTAATAAATGAATAAGAAATATTTAAAATTGAAAATAAGCTACTACATTGGATAGACAATTATTTAAGCATTTTTTTTCATGCAGTAGTTTTTGTGTCTTAGATAGCTGTATTTATAGAATCATGGAGCAGGATTGTTAAAACTGGCTTGCAACAGTCAAATAATGCCAACTCAATCCAACTCGCTAAATTAGTTACCATCTTGCCACACTACAAAAGAGAAAGGTTTTAAAAAGTGTTCATAGTTAATATTTCTCAAAGAAAACAGTGACCACAGATAGAAAGTTTGACTGTTATGTACCAGCAAGGTTTTTGTTTCTGTCCCTTCTAATAGCACAGTGGCCCAGCATTCTTACATCTTGTCCTGGAAAGTCACTATTCTTCCCAAAATACTTTAAGCATTTACTCACTTATACACGGCTGTTCCTTAAACTTAACAAAGTGAAAATCAGATCCAAGAGCACATCTCCTTTGGCTTTAAAGGGACAGCATTCAGACACAGCAGAACAGTTTCTCATTTCTTGGCTTATTCAAAGAATAAGAATAGGTGATAACTGTACCTTAAACCCAGTGCAACATTTTTCATTAGAGAAGTAAAGTAAATTCCAAACAAAAAGCATTTGGCAGCACAGATTTTGTACTGCTTGCCATGCTGTGGTCTCTTCTACTAACACAAGGGACATCTACAGGCATGGCCATGAATATGCACTGCTCAATCTAAACCATTTTCATACTTTAAGAAATAGAGATTCCTACCCTAGTTGTAAACAAACTACTGTCTGTAGAAGGGAAAACTAGAAATCATAACTTTTTGCCTTCTTGCATTTTCCTAACATACATCAGTTCTTGCCTCAGAAAGTGAAAAAGTGACATACACTGCAGCAAAGTAGAGCTGGCAAACCCTACAGGGGATTTAGGGTTTTTGTTGTGGTGCAAATGTTTTCACCTCCCCTTTTTAAAACTATTTCTTGGTCTCGCACATAATCAGCCTGACACTGCCATCCCAGTATTAACAGGAGCTGCAGACCAGAGGAAAAAAGTAACAAAAAGAACAAAAGCTGACAATGCAAGAAAGCCACAAGGAAGTGTGGCTGGGACAATAACTGTTGCAAGTACATGGTTGAAATTTGAGCTCACAAGGGTCAGACAATTTGTGAAATTCAGATCATGTTTAAGCCCCAAACAAGGTGGCATCAATTTGAAATGCATGTTCATAATTGTAGAGGGAGAGAAAATGGAGTATTGAGGTTCTACAGCTTTTTTATGTCATTACTCTGACAAATACCATATTCTGTGACTTAATAACCCTGCTAACTGTATGGCTAAGCTTGAAGAAGAAAATGATTCACAGGATATCTCACTGTTATGTACCAAGTGATGTACCTGCCTAAGTAAAATCTACTGAGTACAAATGGAAAATACGACTAGAAAATAGTAGATCAGGAAGCTTCAGAAATCATATCCAAAGTGAGTGACTATGCAATCATCTTTTAAGGAAGAGATGAGAAGACTGCCATGGAAGACATAAGGACACCAGCTTTTGTGTCAATTTTAGACCTAAATTTCATCCTCTAAACCATTCAGACCCTACAATGCCTGTTTTTCTGCATTGCAGCAAGGCAGGCTTTGACAGAGGAGGCAATTTATCAGGACAGCCATTGCAGATGGCACACAAGCCCCTTCTTCAAATCCTGCACTACCACAACCATTTTTTCTTTTCTTCAAAGAACCTTTCATGTTCCTGGTGTAATTCCAGTTAGTAAGTTTTAAAATTGCCAACAGAACTTCAGTTGTGGACTGGATGATTTCACTGACAGAACTTTCAGAACATAACAGAAGTATACAGGAGATCTTAGATGGTCTTCACATTATTTGACATTTCAGCCCTTAAAACTGGATTTAAACAGTAAAATTCTAAGGAAAACAATTTTGGGAAAGTCTCAAGTCTTCCATCAGCTTTTTTAGACCGGACAGAAAATTGGTTTTAAGTAAATAAAGATTAGGAATTCCTGAATTTCCATACTAATTGACTTTGAAGATGTACTAACGTTAATCAGCAAATCAAGACTTAAGACTAAATCACACTTTGATATATAAAAGCCAATGAAAAACCCAATAACTTGCTTGCTGCTGATCAATGTTCAAATTTCAGAACAATTTTTCAGTCGTTAAGGATGCAATGCAGTAATCTTAAGGGAAGCTGGTGAGGGATAAATGCACTTCAGTTGTTTATTGAAACAAGAATACTTCTCTAATTTTTAACACAGTACACTTCAGTTTGGGAACTGAGTACATCACTAACCATGACTGCAACTACTGATCATCTGTGATTGATCATGACTGCAACTATTATAAATGGTGATATATTTGCCAAAAGACAAAAAAATATTTGAATAGAAAGTCCATGTGTGATGTTTTCATCCATGGCTGAATAAAAAGTGAAGGAGGATTTGTTGCTCAGTTTACTAAAAAATCTGAGACACTGGAATGCAATACTCTGAGGAAGTGATGAGTAGTTAAAACATTATAAGATCATGTAGTAAGCAACTTTACTACTACTCAATTGATTAAGGCTAATAATTACTTCCCTCACATTGACCTATTGAATTAGTTGTATGAGCAACTATTACATTCAGTAGGATCTCCCAGCCTAGATAAATAATTACTTTTAAATGTTTCTTTCAGTGTTTGCATATAAATTACACGAGAGACAACAGATGTTTTTACTCTGTAACAATTTCTGGCTATTAAAACTTGTAGAATATCTTGATAGTTTTATTGCAGATATAATGTTACTGATTTTCTGACGTCTACTTAATGACTTGTTTCTTACAGTTTTTTACGCTGATTTTACAGCATTTCTATGCAAACAATGTTTCCTGTATCTTCATTTTTCATAAATTCCTTGTTCTCAAATGATTTTTTTTTCATTATTTTACCAACTTACCAACCCTTGGATTGATTAGTCCTTCAGGTAGAATGCACACCTGTGGCCAGTTACAGGATTTCAGTGTCCTTAGTTAAGGACACTGTCCTTTAGACAGTCAATGATGAGCTTTCATTAGGAAAGGTAAATTGGATTATGGATTATCTAATCTCCTTCAGGACTAGCCCATTTTATTTCCATAGTGAACAGATCAGCAACGCTTCCCTGACCCCCACTCCTCCAGTTCAATAAGGCCAAATTAAAAGTGGAAATTACACCATCAGACAATTTGTCACCTAAAGCAATACAGGACTCAAGGAATTTCCTTTTGAGAGACTAAAGCCACGTGAAGTTTGTCTGGCTGTTTGTTTTTCCGCTTTCTATCCTTTTTTCAGAGCAGAAACAGAATGGAAACTGTGTAGCAAGACAAACTTCTACCTGCACCAGCAAAACATTTCCTTTGGTCAGATCGTTCCAGGAAGCTCTCTGAGGAAAATGTTACAGGCTTCCACCTTCAGTGCTTTACGGAAATGTGCAGAGGCCTTCACATTAGCCTGAGACCTCAAATCTTTGACCAGCTCTTTCCCTGAATGGATGGTAACATTTCAGTACTCATCAGTCTGCCCTACATGTGCCTTACATCTCTTTGTGGACGTACTGTATTACAAATAAATCTGCAGCTTATCACTTTCTCCTGTAAGACTCTTCATTTCTACCTTGGCTTGCACCCCCATTCCAGGCTCTCCCCTCAGAACCTTCCTGTTGCACCAAAACACAAGGATAACTTATTGTATCAACACAACCTTAAGGAGGACACCACTTCCTGCATCCCTCACTTAAACTGGAAGATGAATGCAATGCAGGAGAACCCATGGCAGTTGCTATGTCAACTTGAAAGACAAGTGAGGAGAAAAAAAGTCTCAGGAATTTCAGGTTAAAAAGTAATGCAGTAATTTTTTTTAGAATTAGTTGGTAAATGGATAAATTTCTTATTGCTGTCTATATATATTTTTTTTGCCATAAGGAGATGATTATATATATATATATATAAGCATCTCTTTTCATGTTATACAACTGATATCTACATAACTTGATGCTGACTGCTCCATCTTAGTAATACATGTGCATGTGAGTGTGCAACTGTGTCTCTTCAAGGCCTGTCCTGATTCCACAGTGAAAAATATGCCAAGCAAACACTGCTCCATAAAACAATAAGATCTTACATTCAGTTAATTTTACTCTTTGCTAAGGCTTCACAGCTGAGTTACAGTAGATGTGAGACATCACACAGATCTAATTCAAAGCTACTTAAACAAAGACTCTTATAAGCCAGGAAGAAGTAGATAGACCTACATAAAAGCCTTAATTTGGAGACGTGCTTCCTGCTGTTATCTTTTCCCATTCCTCTCAAAGGTGTAGGGAACAAAGCGAGATGGCAGACACACCCACTGGGTCCTGCCTTAGGATACATCTAGTCCCTGCAAAGGTCAGAGCTTACAGCTGTAGTGATCAACAGCAATGCATACTGGAGGATTGCTACTAGGCAATCCAAAATAGTGTGCACCCAACCAACTTTAGCTACTTTATGATCATGAAAAAACAGGTTTAAGACCAGGACCCTAAAGGCATCTTTCCTGATGACAGACATCATTCCCCAAACCTGACATGCATCAGCTCAATACAAGATGCCTCAATTTATTTTTTTTACTGGCATACTTTTTAAGAAGGCTTTTCCAAATGTGCAAGCCTAAAGATAAAGAAATCACAGCACATTTTTGTATTCTGTAAGATTTTGCAACTTACCATATTTTTCTCACAATTATTTCCCTTCAATCATGGCAGCTATTTAACTTAAGATAAATGGACTTAGCAACTCCAAATCAGCAGTATTTAATTTTAATGTAGCTATCTGCCATGAAATCCAAACATTAACTATTTTTGTGATACCACTGAGGAGAGTGACTGTATATGTATTTCAGAAATAAAAGAAATTCACGTGTATCAACTCAAATATTTACTTCTGTACCTTACATCACAGAAATTTTTCTCTTCACAGTTCAGGTATAATCCATATTTGAATTCTTAACTAAATTCTGCAAAGAAGCCCTAGAGCTGCAAGAGAGAGGATCGTGACTTCTTCCAAATACAACAGATTAAGTGCCTGAAAACAAAAGGCATACACCAGGAATAAAAGGCTGCTTTTAAGGAAAGTCCAAGATCATGCATACATACATACAGAGTTCTTTCCATTCACTGAGACTGCACTACTAAGATTTATATTTTGCAGACAAATACTATTAGACATTCTGGGTAAGTAGCCATATAAATCTAAAGAAATGGAGGAAATAATTTCATCTTATCACTGTTCCTCACAAAGGTGACATACAATTTTCTGGACCTGGAGTGAGAAAACATGAATTGGAAATCACACATTTGGTAAAGAGAAACTTGAGAACTTGACTTCCCTAAAAAGCGTTTACATTATGGCTGATTTAACACATAAGATTATGTTTAGAGGTGTTACTATATTTTTGTTTTAATTATATTATTTATTTTTAGACTGGCTGGCCAAAAATTGCAAGGAGTGCCTGGGAGACAGAAGGAAGTGTGGCAATTCCAGAGGCATCCAATAAGATTTTTCCTCTCAAGTGGCATAGTTCTGCTAGATTGAACAATACAGCATAACTGGATTAATAAAATTTTAATATATCTTACAATTAAATAACTTATATGGAAGCTACATTGTGGATAAATATATTTCCCACTGACTTCAGCATTACTTTATGCTGAAATTTCTTTAGCCTAGTGACATTTGAAAGCAGCAAGTTTTATTTCTAAGAGAAATTGCCTGAGCTTACTCTATTATGACTTGACATTTACATCGCAGTCACAGCCTGCAGCTCCAGCCAAGATCAAACCTCACTGTTCAAGCCCATATAAATGTATGGTCCCTGCTCCAGGGAATTTAAATCTGAGGTCATCTGCTAAGCCAGCTACAGAAAACCAGAGAATCTAAATAAGAAATTACTAAGGTGGCCATTTAGACAACTACAACCCTGAGGTTATAGTTAGTGACATACAAAAGCCTGAAGGAGGATCTTTGTTACCCACAGCAAAACTACTTTTTGCATGCAGCCCACATAATCTGGGTAAATATGCTTTTTGTGATGGAAACCAAACAACATGGATTTGTTGTGTGGTCTAGTATTTGAATTCAGCAGCTTTTCTTGTGCATTAACATCATGATATGCTTCAAACCACTGAGAAAGAGTCATTAATTTAGAATTCAATTTATTTTACTTGCACATGAAAGGCCTGCCTTAACAATTTCACTGAAGTTTTATTATGCTTGCTCAGATGAAAGCATACTTTTTGGAAAGGGTTTAATTTTCCATTTAAAAAAGAAGACCTTGTTGAAGTCTACACTTGGGTCTTACATTTGATTGTAAAATGCACCTTAACTTGATTTCTATGTCACCAAAACTGGACAAATGTTGAAGGGCTAGCTATAAGTCAAAGAGCTGGACTTTTCTCTTAATGCAAGGCAACTAAACAGTGCACTGTTTAGCTCTCCTTCTGTATGAGTTGCTCTTAATCCCTTCTAAGATTTCTTTCTCAACTCCTACCCTACAATATTCCCACCTACAACAAAAAATCAAATTCAAATACAGATCATTAAATACATATCAAACAGACAGCTGCCAATGCTTAATCTTTTAAGTTATTTTACCTGGCCTAATGCAACTTACCTGCTTGATGTAACTGTGCAGCCTGCCAGTGAACTGGGAGCAGCTGGCATCCAAAATTCAATTTTATCCTATTTGGGAAGGTCACACAATGGGACATTGATAGGTTTCTCAACCCTCTCTCATTCTGTCTCCCCTGCATAGGAGTCTTTAGCAAGAAATTCTCTGGTGTCAGATAAAACACCTTCAGGCACTAATAGCATTACAGAGACAAGGCTTTTTCAATCAGTGTGGCAGCAATTGCTGGTGACCCAGCCTGTTGTAATACTGCAACTAAAGTAAGACCCGTTCTCTCTTACAAGACATTTCCTTAAGCATGCTTATGAAAGATTTTGCTATCTCAAACACTTTTTTTTTTAGGCAAAACCTATTGAATCTATTGCTTCTTTCCTTGAAAACATTCTCCATATAGAGGTTCTTTACAGCGTGTGTTTCCAGCTGTTCAAGACTCTAAGAATACCACTACATCCAGTATTTTCTTCTATGCTCAGCTTGTTGTTTACACGTGGAAAAGTAGTGAGCTTCTTTCACAACTGTACTAATTTTTTGTAATTTATTTGCAAACTACTTCTCTGAATACTTAGGAAAAACAAAATACTTGGTTTTCATGGCTGGAGAGTTTTCACTTTAAATTTCTCTGTCTGAGTAACTGTTTTCATATGCTGTATTTGACATTTCTTCATCACTTTGGATCAGACAGAGGAAAATTAAACAGGCAGTTATTTTGCTCAAACGTAATTTTGTAGGGGTTTATAATTTTCTGAAGTGAAGAAGCATAAATATTAGAGCTGAATCTTAGGTGTTAAAAAGCCTAAAAGACAAAAAATTACACAGTAGAATACACGATGTGAATTTCATTATTAGAATTTCTTTTTCTTCATCTTCTTCTAAGTTTTCACATTTTCTGTTAAAAGAATGCTTTCTTGTTAATCCAAATCTGAATTAAATTCTTGAGTTAACTTTTACTATTACACTTGGAATACCTTTTGCAATGCTATTTAAATTCTTTTACTGCATGACTTCATATCTCTGTTATGAAGAACTTTATTGGTCTGCTGGATATACTTCAAGTGCTGTTAAAGATTACTCAGGATTTTGTCATGTTTCACTAGTAATTTTCCCAGCAGTGAACACAAACTATTTTGTTGCACCTTTCACCAATCTTGATTTGATCAATTTTATGCTTTCAAGGTTTTTTTCAAGTCACTTGCCAATAAATTTGCTCAAATACCTTATTTATTAGAAGTGGCTGCATCTTCTGCTTGGTTAGCAATGGTGGATGAACCTATCATGAGTAATTATTGAATTAAAACAATGACTGAGGTTTTAACGATTATTGTAACTTTCTCAGATTGGGATTATATCAACATTCATATTATTCATAGTGGTATCCTTTGAACTCTGAAGGCAATGAAGAAACTTAAATGCCACTTTCAAGTTAGTGAAGTTCTAAGAGCTTTTAGGCTTCATGAGGAATTTAAAATCCAGTATTACTGTTACAAAGCTTTTTTACTGTATGGTTTGGATACATTTCTAACAGAGCCACAGAACATGTCTCTGTCCCTGGCCCAGCCTACAGACCTGTTGACCATCATTCAGATAAACACCTTCCAGTGTGCTCCCACTTGTCTTCATTTGTCAAAGTCTACTGGACTGTGAATTCCTTCAAAAGGTTTGAATTCTGCCAGGGTTTCTACTTCATTAATGACAGCACTCTCCCAGTCACAGAAGAGGAAAGGGAGACTTCAAGAGCAAAGTGAAGGAAAAGACAGTATCTCTCCAGCCCAACTGCAAACAATTCTTTTTTGAAAATTACAGTCAGTTTGAAAAAAGAAAATACAGGTCAATAAGGAAACCAGAGTTGCTCACATCAGCTGGCTGCCCTAATGCCATCCCTGTGATTTACTCCACTGGACTCTCCACATTCCCATAGAAATGCTAAGCCATCATGACCTTTCTTTAGTGTTGTCACTTACCAACACAGATTGCACAACAAAGTTTTTGCTTCATTTTCCCCTGTAGCTTTTGAAGGTATGTCTAAGGTGTACAAACATTTTATGTTTGTATATTACAGGCAGTACAAACATTTTGTACTGCCTGTAATAACTACTTGCAGCTGTTTAAGGTATCTGTTGTTTGTTTGGCTTTTTTTTACCCTAGAAGATGCTGCCAATAAAGACTCCTGTTCTCATGAGTGGTCAATTCAAGAGCTGCCCAGATATGTCAGGAACCCATGAGCCTTGCAGTCCCTGCCCAGTCTTTCTTGGTGCTCCCCAAACCTAACCACAGCCCAGGACCCTACATAAGTCCTCCAGGGCTGTCAGCCTCTACCCCAGTGATGCTGCAGCAGGACCAGTCTCCAGCTCCTCACAGCCCTGCCCAGCCAGTCCCAGCCTGACTTTATCCCATCCCCAGGGAGGTGCCCAATGCCAGGGCTGGAGCTTCCCCTGTGCCTCCCTCAGCTGCCCTGCTTTATCTGACAACTATTAAGTTCAAGCCTAGCCCTAAACCATTGCCTTTTTTGCTGCCAGCACAAATCCAAGCCTGCCACAAACAGCTCATGGGCACTGTGCTTCTCCTCACAGTTTGTGTCAATGGAAATAGCCATAATGCAGCAAGGCACAGACACTGGCAAACAGTTATTGAAAAAAACAACTCAAAACTTGCAAATTTATATGCTTTGCCTTGGGTAACACTCCCAGACATAGACAGATTTCACACAGAGCATGGCCAGCTGCTGTCTGAGTGGCAGCAGCAGCCTCTGCATGCGCCCCTGCAGCAGTGGCTGCACAACTTGGGTGAGATCTCCAGACTGTTCTGCGGGATTCCCACCACCTGTCTGTCCCTGTGCCATCACACAGGCACACGGGCACCATGTCTCCTAGCTGTCTTACCTCCTGGCATCACCATCTCTGCATCCAAAGAAATGGCTTACAATGGATCATTTAAAATTACCCACATGCAGTTTGGCAAATTTGATGGTTGAAGGCTCCTGGTGATGGCCACTTCCAGAGCAGCTGCAAAGAGAAATGCTGAAATAATACAACTCTAATTCTGAATATGGATAATCATTTAGGTTATAAACTTTCCATATAAGAAAAAAAACAAAGTGCTTATTTTAAAATAACGATGGTCTAATTCATTCAGCAGCTCTGCTGTAAGACCAACCCAGGCGACTACTGGAAGATCAGTAATGCCAGAAATAGGCTCATTTTCTCATGACAACACTGATTTCTTAGCAGAAACATGGCAAGTTATTTTGTCAAATAAACACCAAGTTCAGGCCCATGAGCTTTTTGCCTTTTTTTTTGAATATTTAAGCATACATAGATAAACAATTCTAGATCCCTTTGAATCATCAAATTCAATGGTTCTGGGCTGGAAGATGCATGTAGTCTACATGTTATGGAGTCTTTCTTGGCAAGACTGAAGATTTTAAAATGCTAATCACAACCCACCAAACTCAAAAATCAAGCAGCACATTACCAAGACACAGTTGGAGGTGATCTCAAAGTCAGTTTGCTAGAAACAGATGCTGATTCCTAGGAGGCTCAAGCTAAATTTTCTTGCTTTTCAACATGACCAAATCATTTTGACATTTGCAGCCATATAAATGTTATTGACTTCTTTAAATACAAAATGAAAAATGCTCACATTTATATGTAGTGTATCAAACCTCACACTGTATCACAACCTATTTCACTTAATATTCAAATACTTAATTTGTACTTTCAATCACCACATTTATACTGTGTGATCTTTTGCAGATGTCTAGTTGCTAAAAAAAATCTTTAAAAACACAGTATGAAAATTAGTTCATTAATTTTTTTGAGTCTTTGTATATACATAGTGACATAACGTGACCATTACAGTGCAAGAAACAAAGTGACTCTATACAGCCTATGAACGATTACTGAAATGCTAATAATCTCCTGACAGTGTTAATAATTCTTTGCTGGCTATGTCCCCTTGAGGCTTTCTTTGGATTAAACTGAAGTGATTGATGTTCACTTTAGAAGGGTAGAAGGTATTTAAGCACACTGTTAAAAAGAAAACATTAAACATGGGCAGTTAGTTCAGTATCCTATAGTCCAAAACACTTTGTCTGCTGAAAACAATTTTTTTCTGGAATAAAAAATGAAAGATAAATCATTGCAAGGCAAAAAAAAGAAAATGATGAAGCAAGATTGTTCAGTGACACTGACCAAAGCCCTTTGGCACTTAAATATTCCCTGGAGTTCCTGTGTCTGTTAGGCTTTTCCTGCTGAAGAGATGAGACAGCATTATGCAAATTTGCAGTGGAAAAAGACAATTTCCATTAGCAGTAAGGCCCACTAATTGTAACAGGTTTTCTCTAAAGAAAGAACTACTCACTGAGTGGGGAAAGCATGAGCCAGGTACAAAGGGAAAAGTTCCAAAGTTTTACTGCAGTTGTACCACTTAGTGCAGATGGTGCACACCGAATACCAAAAGCAGTGCTGCCATCTCTTGGTTGCTTTTGGCTGTAGTAAATACTGCATTTGCCACATAAGAACAAAACAAACAATGAAACTGCAGAAATGAATGGCACAAGGCAACACTGTTAAGCAATGTCCGAATGACAGGACATGAAAGGGTGACATTCAAACATTCCAGTAAATGGGGCTATCCCTACAGATTAGGTCTATGCCTCCCTATTTGCCACGTAGGAGACATATATACAGTGGTAGGTGTTTTTCCCCTTCCTCTTTTTGCCTTTGGGGTCATTTTACTTTCTGATAAAAGATCATATTTGGGTTGGACAGAAACAAAATATCTCAGGAAATATTTAGGACATTATCTGTAAAATACTAAACCTAAAAGTGTATGAATCCTGCAGGGAAAATTTTTGCTGGGTTTCATTTTTTTACTCAAGAGAATACGTGTTCTACATTTCTATCTTTTTATATGTATGCATATAAGTTTTTACATAAGCAATACAGTTGTCCTGTTACCTTGGAGGAATAAAAATCCATTTATCAATACTGCACAGATGTTTGGTGTTGCCCTTCTGGCAGAATCCAAAATGCAAGAATTCCCAATGAAACATCAGAGTTATAGCCTTGGTCTTCTCTTTCTACATTTAACTTCCTTGATTTGTAAACAAAGATTGCATTGTATTTCCTTCCATCGGAAAAATACAATAAATCATGGCGCAAGAGAAATCTACATCTCACTCTCTTATGATTTAACATTCCTAATATTCTTAAAGTAGATGCTTATTGCTGTGGCCCTATTCACCTAAGTTTTGCTTGAATATCAGATTTAGAGACCCTGAATATAGTCCTGTCTAACTTAATTTTTAAGATACTCCAATGAAACAGAACTTGTGTGTATAAAATACTGGCATGGAATATTTCGTCCCTACAACTCCAGCCTTTCATAAGTTCTCAGCTGAAAATCTAAAACTTGAGTCAGTCACTGGTCTGTCCTAAAAACTAGATTAAAATGTTGTTCAGAGTAAATTCATTAGACATAGTGCAAGTCACAAAATTCAAAAGCACTTTCTGAAAAATGTACCTCATTTAAGTTTGATTTTTTTCTTTGAGATTGAAAATTATATACAAGGAAGTAAAAAACATCATTTGTATTCCAAATTCAACAATGAAGTTGCTACATTAGGTACATTCTGCTACCCTTGCAGGGCTCACCCTGGCTTATCATGAAACTATAGAGAAATTAAGGTCACAAAGCACCTCTGGAGACCATTTAGCCCAGCTCTCCGCCCAGAGCACTTCCAAGTAGATCAGGTTCTCAAGGTTGTATTTGTGTGAGGATTCAATATTTATGAGGATGAAATTCCACAACCAAAGTGTGCACCTGTTCCCAAACCTGACTGCTCTCGTGGTGAAAATAAAAGAATCCACAATATTTAATCAGAATTGGCTGTGCTGCAGTCTGGGACTGCTGCCTTTCATTCTGTCAGTGCTGGTTCTTGTCTACTGTACACCAGGGCCCCTGAGAGGCTTCCACCCAGGCAGCCCCAGCCCTGCTTTTGGATGGGGTTATTCCATTTCAGATGCAGAACTTAAATTGTGTGTAAAATGGAGAAAACAGGAGGGCATGAGACAATTGTCACAAGTGAATAAACGAAGCAGAGGGTGGAAAGATAATACTGAAAAATATTCTTTTCAATGAGTACCCACCTCCAGGGTTAGTTTTGTTTGGGGATTTTTTTGCTTGTTTTGTGGGTTTTTTTGGTTTTGTTTTGTTTTGTTTTGTTTTACAGCAGCTATTTGGCAGCTAATTTCTTTGTCACCAGGGTACAGGTGCAGGATGGGAAAGGCATCAGATTATCAATTATCTGATATAGCAGTACAGCCAAGTAGCGAATTGCAATTTATAATATAACTCTGTCACACACAGCTTCCTGCTGCTTTGCTCCTGCATGGATAACTCATGACAATTCAGCTGCCTTTAGATTTGGATGCAGGTAAGCACTCTGTGGTATTGGGGTCCCTCTGTAAGTAGCATGGGAAGAAAAGAAGAAAAATGAGAAGCCAAAACACAGAAATGAAAAAACCCTAACCATGATAAATAGAATTTAAAATCTGCCATAGATCAAACTGAGACATTCTGCCTAGAGCTGCAAAAGTATGCTAGTAATTAATATGTCAGGTAAACAAGGGAAGAGAAATGCTCTGGTACTAAGCTGCATGGAAACTAAACAAAAACCTTCAGTACACTGTACAAACTTAACTGAATAAAATTATCTCAGTATCAGGAAATCCTGTTTAATATATCAATATTGATACAGTCAAGCAATTCAAATGGTGCATTCAGATGTTCATATTTTTTCTTTTAATATCCCAGTGTTTTTGTCCAAGGGGATATAAGCAAGAATAACCTTTACATGAAGAAATTTATACTTAAGGCTGAATGGATATCCCCACCTACTTAGCTGTAGTTTGGCCAGATGTGTCCAAAATAAAAAAGAATCTTTAAGTCTAAAGTGTGCTTAATTATTTAAAATTGGAGAAGTTGCAATAAAAACCAAGAACCACTAGAATATACTATTCTGAACCTTCTTTCCTTATATTACTGAACCAAGTTTTTAACAATAAAAATGATAAATGGTTCTTCATCAGACTATATGGAGTCACAAACATGACGAGAAACAGACAAGCTGTGGGAGATGTAATATTATGTTATGCTACAAACAAATTTTATCTCTCAGTGACATCAAGAAGAATACAGTATCACTTTTTGTACTCAAATAATGCCAGTTTAGAATTGTTTAAAATAATCTCCAAAGAAACCACAAATAATGTTATTTAAGATATTATATGCCTGCTGCAGTATTTTTACCATATAATTTAAGCATCATTTGCCAGGCAAACAGTGTTTCAAATTAACTAGGGGCATCCAAAGGGCACCTTGTAGTATGGCAGTCATCAGATGTAAGAGCTGGGACTGCTCAGCCTGGGGAAGAGAACACTCAGGAAGGATCTTATTAATGGCTATAAATGACTGAAAGGAGGTGAAAAGAAGATGGAGCTAGACTATTTGCAAGTGGTGACCAGAGACAGAACAAGAGCCAATGGACACAAGGTGAAACACAGGAAGTATTGCATGAACATCAGGAGACACTTTTCTACTGGCCACGTAGTGACACAGCTTGCCCACAGAGGTTGTAGCATCTCCATCCCTGGAGACATTCAAGAGCTGCTTGGACATGGTAATGGACAAGTAGATCTAAGTGGTTCTGCTTGAGAGGTCCCTTCCAACACCAGGTCTTCCATGAGACCAAGCAGGCATGAGAATAACTTGCACATAATGTGGCATTGCTGTCACAGTACCAAAATCAATCATCCTGCACCAACTGTAGGAGCTACCAACCATAGCTATCAAAATATTTGAAAACGTTCTCCTAGGTCTTATGCATCATTTCTGTATGACAGTTGCTCATGTAGTTTTCGAGGGCATTATGTTTATTACTTTCAATAGCATTTGTGTCATAAATTAACCACTTTTCTGCAGACACACACTTTATTAACAAGAATGGTAATTATTATAGTGTTTTATGTACTATTGACCTCCCACAAGTATATAATCTACATAACTATGAATTTTTATAACAGTATCAGTCTCTGGCAAGGCTTTTATTTATCCCTTTCTTAGTTACAGCATCTAACCCTGGCAGTTTATCTGATGGATCCAACAATAATCTGGAACCAAGTTATCTACCTTTTCATGTACCTCTCCTCTCATCAGTGCAGCCATGTATTGTTGTTATTGTGACTGACGGATATTATATGGAATTTTATGGGTGGGACAGAGGAACAGAGGCTAATGCCATAATCACCTGTAACTTTTTTTCCAGTACCATTCCTATGATTTTCCAGGCTGCTATACAGAAATGCTTGTTAGTTACTATGAATTACTATTTTCACTGAATTTTGTTTCTTGTTATATATTTTCTTAGGAATCTTACTGATACTATTTCCTACTTAAATTAGAAAAATAAGAAAAATGAGGAGAGACCCTAACTCAAGGGACATTTTCAGAAACTAAATAAGCAGATTTAATTATGTAAGACAAACAATAATAGAGGCTGAGGTTAGAACTGTTGAGAATGAAATGAAACTCTTTTACTGCTGTTTTGCTCACAACAGGTACTACCTGAATGCTCTTTGCTAATATACATGCATGGTTTTCTTATCTACTTGAACTTGAATGGCCTTGCACAACATAAAAAGTTTTATTAATTATGGTTTTGTCTCATATAAACTCAGAGAGAATATTGCTCTTCCTAAATAAATATGTCAATTCCAGTGAGTTTAAGGGCTTAAAGACAGCAGCACTTTAATCATTCACAAAGGGGCCAACAATAGTGGCTTAGTTATTGAAATCATTAACACATATGAGAGAAGAGACAGAACATTATCTTCATGAAAAAAATTCTTTAGTGAAGCCCATTTCTCACCTTAAATTCACAAAATGTTCTATTTCAGAAAACCAGCATGACTTCCAGCACTCAACACAGCTCTTGGCTATTCTGTAAGCTGTATATCCACATGCAGCCTCTGAAACCTCTGCCTCCTCCAGTGTCATGTCCCACAGGAATCCAGGTACTATCAGATCTTCCTATCCATCTGTTAAGCATAAAACTTGCCTTAAAAAGAAATCAGTTGGTGTGGAGACAGCTATAGAAAGGAAAAATTCATCCCAAATTCGTCTCCTTCTTTCATATTGCCAGTATAAAGATAATAAAGTGGTACATTCTGTACTATTTATCTCTATCCCCTTCTATGAACTTCTCACAAGAGAACTCCCTAGCTATAATGAAGAAAAAGAGGTGCTCCTAGAAATTCCAAGATCAAGGAGTTTGTTATGCAACTTTCTTCAGTTTCCAATGTTAACCTGTTGAAATGTACTATGTGAGGTCAACTCACTTTCCTAGAATATCTGTGAAGCACATTCCACAGCTAGAAACCTTTTACAGACAAGTTTCCACAGGCTCACCACCTTTAAGGATGAGCAATAAGCTTAAGAGTTCGTGTTATCCACAGCTGCGATAAGGATAAAAGCAAACTTTCTATCTGCCAGGTACTGGTCTTTGATAGTGGCCCAATGGCAGATTTTCTCCTAGGGCCTCATTTAAAAAAAGATCTGAGCCTGTCTTAGACAAGGTTGTTATCTGTAAGCCAAAGAAGAAAACCTACAAGGAGGGAACTGGAAACATTTTCAGGAGGGTGCATGAGACCCATTTTACAGCAACATGTGCCTCCTTCATCCTCCAGGAGAGAGAGGAATGTTTGCCATGGATGTGGCATTGATTTCAACATATCAATACATTTTCAAGATGTTTCTTCTACATCTGTCCTATCCTACTTCCCTCCAATGCTAATGTAGGATGTGCATTTTCAGGAAGGGCCATGTGTCGAGATCTATGAAGTTTAAATCGTAACTGTGAATAGTTACGAAAGACAAAATAATAAATCAGTCATGCCTGGGTATCAGGGATTTATATGCGTGCATATCCAGGATGTCAGCCATAAGTTCCCTGGGTGGGCCAAGACCTGCCATGCTTGGGTGAACCATAAGTGACACCCTGGACTGATCTGAGCCACTGAGAACACTAACAGATCTCCACACTGGCTGTTTTTCAACAAGCAGCCTGTCAGTGAGCACATGCTCCATGCAACAAATATATCCAGCTGATCAGACACTCTGGAATCAAGAAGAAATGTTTCTCAGGGTGAAAATTGATAAAGACTATTTTCCCTGCCCCTACCCCACCTTTCCTGAAGAGGAGAATGCAATTAAAATTAATTAATAGAGATATATTACCATGTTCAACCAATGGTTTGTCCCTTACTGCTTATACCCTGTACAGAAAAAATAATTTACCCTGTACAGAAAAAATTATTCCTCAGATGAAAAGACTGCCCAGGGTATTGCTGAGAGAGCTCTCTGACTGTCCAGGGAGAACTTCAAAGCATCACATGGCAGAGACTTTTTCATTAATCAAAAGGAAATTGGTCACTAAAAGAACACAGCACAATCACATTAAGTTTGATTTTGAGAAAATCCCAGTACTGCTTAAAACCTATGTTTATCAAACGTTTCAAGTCTCCCCAAGTCCAGTGCAGATTCTTATCCTTAAATATAAATTGGGAGTCCAGGTAGAGCCAGGAACAGTTGTTCTTCACTGAGGAGCTGGAATGTGAAGAATGTGAGCTGGTTAATTCAGGTACACTTCAGATACAAGAAACCCATAGCAAGCAGCTGTCCACACAGAAGCTAAAGAATTACTTGAGGAGTCTTAGCCTATAATTTCCTTAAAAAAGATTGTTCAGTCAAAGCAATACTAGGTGAAAAGTGAACCCTAAACCAATATGTTACCCAAAACACAGCAAATATTATGTTTACACATTTTGTCCAGAAGGAGTTGAACTATGACTGTTTGACAAGTGATATCTGCCACCAAAATGGCCACATAATCAGTGGAGAAATAAAATCATGACATGACCATTAATGAGAAGAGGTTAAAAGAACATCTGGACTAGTAGACCTTCCTACATGCAACTTAAGTTGTGGTTGTAGCATTATTAGGCACTAACCCACTTTTGTGCAGGCTAGTGCCTAAGAGATCTTCATCTGTGTCATCCTCTACTGTGCCAGCAGCTATTTTATCTTGCAAGACTTTAATAGGTATTGTAATCACAGAAGTCTTCATTTTATTTCTAAAGGGTGTGTTTATAAATATCTATAGTGAACCTATAATGAAACAACTTTTTTAAAAACCACTTCCATTCCAATTTCTAATAAACCATTTTTATTTCATGCTTTACTACTTACCCATCATCCTGGAACATGTGAGATGCTTCTACTGTTTATTAGACATCAATTGACCTTGGCATAACATCCACATCAGAAAAAAAATCAGTGAATGAAATTCTGTTTAGCTATATGTGAAAAACCCAGACAGTTCTGATGAGAGAGTATACAGTTTAATAGAGGTCCAGGCTTTGGGAATTGCATTACCACTTGCATCAGCCTAAATGATCCTACAACAAGCATCTCACATTGACACAGCTTGCAGATTTATGCACTGTGTAGCAAAGAGCCAGCCTTATCACAGCTCATCCTCTATCAAGTGCTTGGAAAAGATAAGAATTCATTTGCATTTTTAATGATAGTTCAATGTCTTGACTTCTTTGCAGATGCTACATTGACAAATATAAATTATAGCTGCAAAATTTCACTTCCTCTAAGCTTACTACATATATTTTGGGGATGTATTTCTTCAACAAAGATCAAGTACTTGTATGGCACCAACTGACACAGGTGAATAATTATGCAGTATTTAAAGCTATATCAATTCTTTGATGGAGTATTTTAATATAACCTACAACCTCCTAGATCAGAGGATTGCAAACCTTATTTGCATTCCAAGTCCACCCTTTCAGTAAGAGAAATCACTGAAAAGGGCTGCCAATTGATACACACAAGACAGAAATTTTTTCCATCCCTTATTTCCATTCCTGTTCTGCCCTCATCAGGAGAATATGCATGGAAGACTGAAATAATCCACATTCATTTGCTAAATTACCTAATTATTAATGATAGGTATTGGCAGACTTTGATAGAGTTATCTCCTTTGTTTAGTTTGAATAGATACCCTTTATCTCAACAATGTCCTTCCTCAAAAAAGTATAATATCCTGATAGTAAAACATTCCCAAAAAGACAATCTAAGATACTGTTAATGAGCTATGCACCATGTCTTTGACTTTAAGACCAACATATGACCTTCTTACTATAAAGATTTCAAAGAAGTGGTGTAGATCTGAGAAGATAAGCTGAGATGAAGAATAACTAGCAAACATAACACAAACCATGTTGCAAGTCATTTAATCAAACATTTAGTTCTGATACATTTCTAGGAATGTACACTGAGTTTATATGACTTCTTAAGTCTGTACCCATAATTCTGTATACTCTGAATTTAGCACTAATCATTCACTTTCAAGATGTTAACTCCTTATACTGTGTGACTATGGAACATCAACCATCCCTGCTCAAATCTCAATTGATTAACAAGGCCTCAGCTCATCTTTTAAGGAATTCGGTAAGGCATGGTAGATAAAGACATTTAGATAAATTCTATGCTGACACACATAATGTGCAACTTCACTGAAGGATTTGTTTTTAAATCAGCTGAAGCATCTTGTATCATCATCACATGTGTTTAACAGCAACTATTTAAAACATGCAACAGCAACCTCCTGGAGGACCTTCCACAGGAACAGCAACAGGAGAGGGAGGTTGCAGAGTGCTTCTTCCACAGGGTTCATTTATTTACAATTCCATCATACACTACAGCATGTTCCACTGTAGTGACAGTTATATGTAATTTTCTCTCACACTAATGCTTTGGTTATATACAAAAGAGAAAAAGTGAAAGTAAATCACTGTTGACAGTAAATACGCTGTAGAAGACTCAAATATGTTTTGCTGTAACAGTGATGGATGGACTGTTCAGTGGATAAGGAATTGCTCAGATGGTCATTTCCAGAGAGTAATGGTCAATGGCTCAATATCTGAACAGAGATCAGTGGTAAGTGGTGTCCCTCAGGGGTTCATACTGGGACCAGAACTGTTTAACACAGACAGAGGGACTGAGTGCACACCCTGCAAGCATGAAGGTGACACCAAGTAGCACGGTGCAGCTGACATGCCTGAGGAATGGGATACCATCCAGAGGGATTGGCACAATCCTGAGAAGTGGGAGCATGGGATCTCATGAGCTTCAGCAATGCCAAGTACAAGGTTGTGTGCCTGAGTAAGGCCAACCCCTGGTATCAAGAGTGGCTGGGAGATGAAGGGACTTGAGAGCAGTCCTGCCAAGAAGGACTTGGGGCTGCTGGTGAATGAAAAGCTGGACAGGAGCCAACAATGTGTACTTGCAGCCCAGAAAGCCAACTGTATCCTGGGCTGTATCCAAACAAATACGGGCAGCAGGTTCTGTCCCTCCACTCCATGCTGGTGAGACCCTGCTTTGAGTACTCCATCGAACTCTGGGATCCTCAGCACAGGAAAGACATGAAATGTGTTCACAAGACAGTCACAAAGATGATATCAGGACAGGCTGAGAGAGTTAGGTTTGTCCAGACTGGAGAGGAAAGAGTCCAAGGAGACCTCATTGTGTCCTTTCAGTACTTACAGGGTGCTTCTGACAAAGACAAGGACAAACTTTTTAGTGGAGCCTGTTGTGATAGGACAGGGGGTAAAGATTTCAAAGTAAAAGGGAGTAGATTTAAATTAGATGTAAGGATGACATTTTTAACTAGGAGGTTGGTGAAACATCAGAGCAATTTGCACAGAGAGCTGGCAGATGCCCCATTCCTGGAAATATTCATGGTCAGGTTGGGTGGGCCTCTGAGCAACCTGACCTAAATGATGCCCCTGCTCTTCAGTTGGGGTTTGGACTAGATGACCTCTAAAGGTCCCTTCCAACACAAACAAAGGAAATATATCTATTATATAATTCCACAACAATGAAAACTAACAGCTGGAAGTGACTTGTGAAATTTAAGAAATTTTCTCAAGCTATGTCTGAAAATACAGGCACACATAACAATTTTATTACCGTATGAAACTTTTTTCCAGTATTACCTACTCTGTTACTAAACACAATATTTTAAGCAGCAAGAGTGTTATTTCACAAACCCAGAGCCAAATGTAAAACTTGGCAACACACAGGCTAATTAATGTGTGTCCATCAAGAGAGCATAAAAAGAAGTATGTATTTGTTGGACTGCATATTTAGTATTTGCTAACAATTTTGTTAGCAAACAACATACTTGTTTTCTCAGACTTCTATCTCTTAATTACTAGATTTTTCCTCAGAAGTGAAATATTTGACTTCCATTTTATACCATTTCACCCTACAACTCAATTTTATTTAAAATTTTATTTGCACTCTCAGACATTTCACATTAAGAACTTAATATTTGTACAAGTATTTTGATTTTTTTTTTTTACATGACAGAATCATTTGCATCTAAAATGATAAATCTAATTCTTCATCTTTGAAACAGGTTTAAAGTAATCAGGCCTGCAACTCTTCCTTAAAACCACCAGGAATTAATAACTTTATCAAGGCTTCTTTGAAAATCTTAGTCAGAAAATCAACTTACTAATTTTAAATTTTTTTCTTCATTTACCTAATGTACCTTTTATATACAATTTTAAGTTCTTGTTCGCATTAGCCATAACCTTTATGTCCCATATTTTTACAACTCTGTGTTTCTATTTTACATGAACTTCTCTTTGTGCTATCATATATTTGCTATGTTCATATTTCACTTAGGCCCAAGACAAGGGCAAACGTAGCTATCACTTGTGCATGCAGTACTTGTGTGTGCCTGTGTGAGGCACAGAGTATGCTCATGCCTTTTAGGATAACTGAGAGAAGCATTCTTTGGCTCAGTGTTCTCAGCTCCACACAAAATGAAATCACAATCGAAGTCTCTACCCTTATACCTCTTGCAAGCAATGATTGGACAGAAAACTTACTGCTGCAATGAAAAATGTTTCATCCACAGACACCCTGCAAAGAAAAGAAAGAACAAAACAAAGGGAAGTTCTAACCCAGGCCCACAGTGAGTTACAGACTTGGCATTGCAAAACTGAAGTCAAATTGCAAAATTAATTCCATCTTGTAAAACCAGTGAAGCAATCTCAGGCATTTTCTTCAGTCCCACACTCAGTCCTCTCTTTAGACATCTATCCTGCTAGTTCATATATTCTTGGTTGCGTTTTACTACCATTGCACTTAATTTTACTAATTTAGTGAAGTCAGAGATTTTTTCAATTAGTAATTTTTGCATCCCTTTAGCTGGATGTTAAATAAAGATGACAGGCAATATCCACAGCACAGTATGTATTACTGCATGCATCAGAAAATTTCATCTGTAAAGTAAACTACTCACAATACACTACTGACCATGTAAAATAAATCTGAATCAATGCAGCAATATTAACTCCTTATTTTGGTGAAAATATTTTCATGCAACATTTGAACTATTTCAAAAATTCAATCAAAGTCTCTATGTATGCCGTCAAAACCCTGGGCTTTTAGCAAAATACAGATGTGGTCATCCATTGCTGTTTATCTGACCTGACAGGCGACAAAATTACACAAAGCTCTGGTGTTCTGGTGTATGAGAAAAAGGTTGCTTGCTTCTGCTGAAGACTCCACACTTACCACTTCATTAACTCATAGGTTTAAATAGGATTAGTCTCTACACTCCAGGAGCTCTTTGAATTAATTCAATTTCTTCCCTTTGACCTCTATGATGGAGCATTACTAAGTCTGCAGGTGGTAAGACAAAACATTAGTATTGCTCATTGACCATTGTTATTTTTCAAGCAATTTTAGATAGGCAACCTTAAGACTGCAGTAGCTCATCTTTCTGCATTCAAATACAAGTACTGTACACAAGCACTAACAAAATACATTGATGGAACAGAATAAAATTTGACATTTTGGAATGTAGAATATGCTACTAAATCAAATTTTTAGAGTGGTATAAAATTCTCATTTTATTAGAAGGAATCAATCAACCAGTGCATATTCTGATCTTTGCATGCCCTGCAGCACAGCATCTGCGCACAAATTACAGTTTTACTGGGAAACAAGGAGCAATTTTCAGTAAACACAAACAGTTAGGAATATAAAAATTGCTTATGGAGAAAGGGAATATACACATACTCAAGCTATTAAAAATGTGGTAGAAATGAAGTCTCCTCCATAGTTTTTAGCAGTATTCTGATTGAGACAGTTTCAATGTGGCCCACTCAATAAACAGGAATCATAAATATCAGCTAAAGTTTTCAAAAATTTAAAAGTCCTTGAAAAAAATTTCATAATTTTTCTTGTCATGTCTTCCCATACTCCCTGATGTAGTATTTCAGAATTTAAACTGAGATGTAAAATATATATGTACAGTTATCTTCTGTTTTACTTGTGTACATCCTCTAGAAGAAGAGCAAAATTTTAAAAGAGATGCAGATATGACAAAGCAACAGAAAGGAGAAAATAATGAAGTAACAGGATAATAAACAATCTCACTTTCTCCATGTGCTCTTTAGAGCCTTTAGAAAATTGAGATAGCTTAAGAGTCTACAGTGGATTACCAGTTTTCTATGTCAATCCTTCAGATTCTCAAAATGAATGTTTGTTACTGCAAAGCTATGATTTTCAAACAAAAATCCAGGCAGTCTGGGAATTCATGCTGAGCACATACACACCAGTGCTGAAGTTTTGATTAACTGATCCAGAAAAGGGCTCCTAAGCAGGTCAAAATAACTCTCCCTGTCTGATGAATTTACTTCAAGGCTATAGACTCAATGACCGTCAACACATTTAATGTCAATAATTCAATTCAACAGGCTCCCAAATTCACTGTTGTCAAATGAAATCCTCAGACTTCCATTCAGTTTTCAGTGGTTAATTTGTTACCTAAAAAGAGGAAGTGACTGTTGAAACTTGACTGAGTTTGGCAATGTCCATCATTAATGACATTTATGTGCCAGCAAAACTACAAAGCGGGATTTCACAGTAAATAACATCACAAAAACTAAATATTTCTCGCGGTAGTGGAACCTCTGTGTACAGAGAACAGTGACAAATTGAAGTCAAACAGTCATGTGTGAAATTTTACTATAGTTGATTTCTCAGAAATTGAAGGTTTTCCTCTTTCTTCTCAGCACAAACGCATTGCTTCCATTACAGTCCATGCTCATACCTTACACTTGCCCTCTCTTGAGAAGCCAGTCAGAAAATGTCTTTAATTAGTTTATGGGTTAAAAAAAAAAAAAAAAAAAAAAGTGAGAAAAAAGAACTAGGAGATCTAAAAATCTTTATTCTTTAATACTTGGCAGTTCTGGAAGTCACTGCTAGCAAATAAATTGTCTATTCCACTCAAGGCACATGAGCTGAAAAGCACAACTTTGACTAGTCATCTGCAGCCTCAGGAGTTGTTATTGAAAGATTTTCAACTTTTGTTTGATTGCAATTGCAGGGTTAAACTAGGAAAGGTTCAGTGCAGAAATAGCAGTGAAAAATATGCTTAACTTGAAACAATTGTTATTAGCTCTTATCTTGAATTGAGGCCTTACTGTTCTACTCTTCAATTACAGAAAGGATTAAATGCAAGTCCTTTTGCTGCATCTACACTCCTGGAATGTTTCTTGTCAGTTACAGTTGCAAAGCAGCAGCTAATCTTTAAAGAAAGCAAAATTTGTCAAAAACTAATGGCATTCTCCATAAATACTCATTTTTCCTTCTCTTCCTTCTTTGTGGAAGCACCTCAAGTTGTGTGACTTATGAAGTTACTCAAATTGATTTAGTATCTATGTCACACATTGAAAAAAAATATATAGGAAGCATAACTTTGGGGTTGTATCTGATGTTATACTGTAGCCATTTTCAGGTTTTTTTCATTCTAACATATAATTGGAGTAGTCATCTATAAATACTAGAGCTATTTGTTTAAACATTAAATACAGACATGCACTACTATCCCAACATTTGTTCTTTTGAACTAGACATTTTGAATAAATGTTTCTTTCTCAAGTCAGGAAAAATACTAAAAAAGAACAAGCATAATCAACAAATTAGGTAATTGCAACCTTTGTGACTTGTCAAGATGGTTTTCAGTCAAAGATAGCTTCCTTATGTCATAGAATTGTTTAGGATGGAAGGCACCTTTAAAAATCTTCTAGTTTCAATTATGTGACAATGAGATGGATTAGATGTCCAAACTGAAGACAGCTACTACTGTCAAAATTACATACCTGGATATTTGCAGAGATTTAAAAGAAAAAAAATTAAAATTTTCAAAATTAGTTCTTTAAATACGGGCCATCTTTTATCAAATTTTCCCTTCAATTTTTCTTGCTCATCTCTTAATCTACGTATTTTTCCTTCTCTACTTCCTTTAGTTCTTGTCTTCCCGACTGATTTTTTTTTCTGCATATGGAAGTTCTGATCCTGTTAAATAATGAGGTTTATTGACATACATGACCAGATGAAGTGGTCATCTAGTGCAGGTATTGTCAAACAGAAGGCAACCCAATTAAAAAAAAATCACCACTCTTCATAAAGGTGAAATGCTGCAGATTATAAACATGAGAGCCTCCCTGGACCTCTACAGGCATGGAAGAAAACATCAGCACCGGAATTTAAAAGGCAAGTCAAACCTTCTGAACTACTGTCATGGGTGACACACATTAGTTACTTCTAACAGGATTCTTTTTTCCTACATATTTTTAAGCACTGATATTTTTCTCTGAAAAAGGTTCAGAATCTCAGTTTAAGATGACTAATCTGATTGCTGGATGTTTACAGTAGCTGTTTGCTTAAAAATCCAAAGAGCTCAACCTGTTCAGGGTTCTTTTGAAAAGATTGGGCCCTACTACAAAAGTGTAGAGTGTAGATGAGACTTCATGTATTTGGGATAGATACTGTGTGTGACCTAGTCTTGATGAAAAGATAATAATGCTAACTAAACACAGGAACCGTCACTGAAGCACAAAAAACCATGCAATGTGCATTCTCTAAGCAATCTTGAACAGCATTATCTTTTCCAAATGAATGCAGAACTCTTTTTATTCATTAGGTTAAAGAGAGTATGAAAAAATAATGAAGATTAAAAAGATGCAAAAAGTAGCAAATTTAAATGCTTCAAGCCTATCACTGAAATACTTGGTAAAACTTCTTCTGCCCTTTGAATTGTAGTATGCCTTCATCTTTGCTTTAATTTATGTATTGGATTTTAATATCTTTGAATCTTCAGCGAGTCATGAACCTACTATGGGGTTACAGTGAGTATTTAGTTATTTTACCATGGATAACCACTTGTTCAAATAAAGGTGGCACCAGATAAGCTTGTTGCAGCTTTCCAAATTGGTGACTGAAGTGCTGACACTCCAGTTGACAACTATTTGCCAATGGATTTAATCTCTTCCAGAGGATGCTGTCACCTCAGAAGACAAAGATTTTGAAAAAGCAAAGACTACTTTGGTAATAAAGCAGGACAAGGGAAAAAAAAACCTGGGTAGAAGTGGCCTAGTAACCCATGCTATTAAGTACAAAGCCCAAGGGCTCCAAGCTGATCTGTACAGTAAGGAAAGGTTAATTTCTTCTGTATATTTTGTATTCCATTTTTTCCTGGTCTAGTTTCAGAAATCACCTCAGAAAATCTGAGCTCTAATTTTTTAAAAGCCACAACTGTTGCCTTCAAAGAGTAAGTGTCTCAGTTCCCATTTGGCCACTTACAAATACCTGGATACTTCTTTAAATTTCTAGTTTAAAACAATATCAAATAGCTACTAAAAAAAACAAACAACAGAAAACCCTTTCAATTGATCACTTGTTCCAATTATGTAGCTATATATAATTTCTCTTGGACTCAAGAAACCCTTTCTCTTGTACCTTGCTTTTAAATAAACTGGAATTACCTTATCTTCAGCAAGGCATTGTGAACTAACTGTAAAATGAGGCAGTTGGTTTTAATCTGCTTTTGTAGTCCTCTCTTTTGCTCAAGATTTTATGCATGCAAAAATTGTATTTTAGCAGAGGAAAGAAAAAAAGTTACAGAAATTTAAACAAAAAAATTTTTGGTTTATTTTTCTTATAGTTCTCTACTTAGCTTTGTTCCCCTTTCTTTGCCCATTCTTCTGCACTTAGAGAGTTCAGCTAAAGCTTCTTTTTATAATTTTATACATCAAACCTTGGTGATGGAAATCCCAAAATATTTGGCCAAGAGTATGGAAAAATCAATCTAAAACAGGACACTGAATCACATACTAGTTTGAATAACTAATTTGTTGTTCAGAATATATACTAAACCAATCATATGGGTCAGTTATCATCAGTATTGCACACACAGTCTGTAAGTGAAAACAGAATGAAGGAAACAAGCAGGGAGCTCAGGTGTCCAGTGCACCTTTAGAAACAGATACCTCAAATTACACTGTGGTAAATAACTAAATTTTTACTTCAACTATTTACCAAGGCTAAATTCTCTGGATATACAATATCATTTAACAGTGCCATGTGTCAGAATATAAAAGGATCTTTTCAGCACTTGTTTTAGTGTTCTGTTTTCAAAACATTTTGGGGGTGGAGGGCATAGGCAAATAACAGGACAGTGCTAAAAACTTAGGTTTCTATTTTATTTTTTAAAAGCATATTCAAATATGAAGGTTTTTAACAATAGGTAGTAAGATTTCCAAAGTTAAAAGAACATTGTCAAACTAACAATGTGAAAATGTGCAGACAAAATGGGGCTTGTAACAGTCTCTTTATTCACAGGCAACTGTAAACCAATAGAAGGGTAAAAAGCCAGACAAGCTGAAAAGACATGTCACTTGGAGGATTTCCACACATTATTTACTGGAAATATATTTGACAAATTCACCTTACTCAGCTTGTGAAGAGGTACAAAAGATTCAAAACATAATGTAAGTGTCAGCTTTTTAGTGAAAAACCCACCAAGCTGCAGTCCCGACAGCCATTCAGTGTTTCTTCCTGCTCTGGTGTGACACTTGGGAAAGCCACTCAAGCAACCATTCAGTAAAGGGCACCTTTTCTTCTTTCCCTGCACTTGTCCATTTTCATATCACACAGACCCTTATCAGCAGGTGTGGTATAACACAACAAAGAGGACTACCACTGAGAAAAGATGCCAGAATTACTTTGAGATGCTGAGGAAAACTTCCTCAAATCTTAAGCTTGGAATTAGGAATTTCCCTCACTCGTATATTGTCTCCAGAGAAGCAGCACGAAATTACACAAAAAATAGGGAATGTTGCTCAAATGAAGAAATATCAGCTTTATTAAGACCTGGTTACCAGCAAACCCGTATCTCTAGCAGTATTAAAGCACTCTTCCCTTTGATTGTCTAGTGCTAACAGTAAGCCTTTAAATTCCAGAATAATTAAGGCTGCAGGCTGTTATTCCTTAAGTCAAGGGCAGCTTTGTTTTGCCTCTGCCCGAACTGTGATTTAGCAATTGCTGGAAAGCAGCAAGCAGCTGCATGCAGAGTAATTCAGTGTCTGTGGGGAAAGCTCTCACCATCCACCTCGTTGAGGTCTGGGCTCTCGGAGGAACGCTCCCATCCCTTAAGGGACCAGGCTGCAGGTTGTGCTTCCCTGCTGGGATGCCCAGGGATGCCAGTAAAAAGCAGGTTGCCTGCTGGGGCAGGTGGCCACGGTAGGATGTGAGGTGTGGGGGGAAGAAGGGAAGCCAGAGGAACTCTGGAGCAGCTGGACATCAGGGGTAAGCAGAGAGGAAATGCAGCAAACCATGGCAGAGGAAGGGGGAGAGGGAGAAAATGTTCATAGTTTGCAACTCAAGGTCACTAGCTGGCATAAAACAAGCCCAGAAGGACTAAATCACTGTACCATGACACAGTAGGAACCACTTTCATCTCTGTGCTGTTTTCTTAGTAATTTGGAATTTTTCTGTATTTAAAAGATAAGTTTTCTACCCTCTTTTTTTTCACCCCTCTGCCCCTTCTGCACTTAAGAACCCTTCTTATCTTCTTTGGGCAGCTTATTTTTAGGAGGAAGACTAAGCTTGCTCATCTCACTTGAGATCTTGTCACAACTTCTCACATCTAGCAGCAAGGTAACTTCAGTAAGGTTCTGGTCTGAGGAATGGTTTTCAAACCAGCTGCCACATAATTTTTGCCTTACTGTCTTTTCCTCTAAAGAGCCACAAATACAAAGATAGGGTGATGGGTTCTACTGAAACAGAAGTTGGGGTAATAGAGTGGTATCATCTCATTGTCAGAAAGACTTAAAGACTATATACTGTATATGTATTTCAGATCAATTTTCCTTGACAATAAACTACTATGCCTATAAATCATTCGGGTGTTCTAACACTTTCAGATTTTGTAACATTTTTTCCAAAGATAATTAGGGCTGCATATCCCTTTTCACAAATTAAATTCAACACAAGGTTCTTTATTAACTGTACTAATCCAGGAATTTGGCAGCATTGCTTGAATGCACTTGCCATTTCAAAATAAAATTTTCCAAGTGTACTTAAGTTGAACAGTTGAAAAACCACACATAGCAAAAATATTTTCATTTTGCATACAAACCATGTGCCATTCAGAACAAGAACCTACACAACAATTTTACAGTCACAAGTTAAGTTTTCCTCATGCTTTTTCTTTGCCTCTAGGGAAAAAAAAAGTCTTTTTTTATTCCTGACAAGCATATATTAACTTAAGTACCAAAGTAAACTTTACTTTATATATATCTTGAAATTATTTTCTTTACTACAAAACCTCCAGTTTTCCTACTCACTCCTTTCCAGTGCACCATAAATCTAGTCAGAAAAATAAACAAATAAAAATCAGTAAACAAAATTACTGAGCCATCAAATGTAGCCTTCCCCAGCCATACAGACAGTTTTGATTTAAGGGACTCTGTGTTTTTCCTGAATCTCTCTGTTTTGTGTCATTGCTCTATGCTGCGTTTGGCTGCTTCTCACTACATTTCTACATGACAGAAAATAGATCCTGACACCTGTCAGAGTGCCCATTGATCACAGAAGTTCAACAATGTCCCAGAACATTATGAGAATAACAATAAATCTCTCATTAAGTTAATTATTTAATTGCAGAGAAACAAAATCAGAGAAGGTAAGAAAAAATAACAAGCCTTAATAGCAGCTGGTGCCTTTACCTGGGGTGAATGCCAGAGAAACTTTGAAGCACAAAAAACCCTCAGCAGTTCCCTGCAGACTCCCTGCCGAATGTCCCCATTATGCACAGAAAGCTTTGCATAGGCTTTACATAAAACACTGCCTTGATTCGAGTAATGAGGTCCACAAAAACATAACACTAAATATCTATTCTGGTATATTCTGCAGGCAGGTCACAGTTGTAAGCAAGTGCCAGAAGAGACAGCTTTCCACTTCCTAAAGTCTGCCCACTAAATTGTGCCCAGGATCCCATAAATCTTCAGCAAGGAGAGCTAAGAGCATAAGTTCATAGGGACAGGTGAGCCCGCTCCAGCAGGGAAAAAATACCCCATGCTTCACAGTTATGGAAAGGGGAAGTCTTTCCCAATGGTAGTGAGCAGAAGAAATTGCACAGAAGGCACAGCTTGCTCACAAAACTGCAAGGCATCACAGCTACCTTGCCTTGCTCTAAACAGCCACAAGACACTTGCTAAAAAATACTTCCAGCAGCTTTTGCTGCTTCACAAAATTTGATACTACAATGTTGGATGTGAGGGGCAAGTCCTAAAAGAAAGAAAATAGAGGGGGCCTTCATTTATCCTTTTATTATATTGTTTAAGACCACGTGAATGATGCTGTCACTTATGCTGATCATAAGGTTAGCATCTGTGCCAGGTAAAGTAAATTCAGTATTTGAGCTCCTGTTAATAATTTACAGAAACTTTTTTGTTGCAAGTATGTGAAATGTAAATAAGGAGAGGAGTCCCTCCCTAAGCTGAGCTTTCCTGGGTTGACATGACCTCCATGAGTCAAGGAAGTGATAATCAGAGACCCTCACAGAGACCACCTAGCTTGCCTCCTGTCATTCCCCACCCACTACCTTCCTATGGCAGAAGAGAAAGAAATAGTCTATGGATGTGACCTTCTGTAAGAAAATTAGATACTCTTTTGCTGATACTGCTTTTTGCTAAAAGCACATCCAGAGGGCTGAAGATTTTAAAATTATTTCCCTTAGATTTGCTCTGTGGCAGGGTTTAGCTGCTCTCCTACAGGAACTTGAAAGAAAGAGTCAGTCTCTGAAAGCAGACTTTCATGTCTGCCTCGTCACTGGTTGACATGTACAGTCTGCCTCCAACATCATAGAGAGCAGAGATTAAGTGTCATAAATCTGTGGATAAACAGTATGGACAAGCATTCCTATATTGTTTTTTAAAACTTTTGATAATTCTAGATCATTCCATGGGCTATGGACGATATCCCAGTAGGCTGTCCTTGGATGTGTATCAGAAATGTTCTTACTTTGTTAAACATTGATCAAAAGAGAGTATTTTCATATCACTGTCATATGGGAGACAGAGATGAGACTTCCCAATGGCTGTCTAGACAGCAACACACCCCAGCCCAGCTTTGTGTGGCAAAAGCCAGTGTGAGACATCCTGGCAAGCCTGAAAGAGCTTTTCAGGAGGAAGCTGGAAGAAGGTTTGGTGGCTGCCATATGCCTTGTATAGAAATGGCTGCAGAGCTGAGGCTGCCACACTTGGCCACAGACCACCTGAGCTCTGCTGCCACCACACTGCAGGCGCCTGTGCCTGGCCATCGACCCCACTGACCCAGACTGACTTCCGAATGTGACACAGCAACTGCCTTGTCCCTGGGATCTCGCCTGGTGACCTCTGCACTCTGGCTGACCCAGCTATGGCCTCTGGGCCTGCCTTAAGCAGGAATCACTGACTGGTGTTCTGGGCTTCACCTCAGCCCTGCCTCATCACCAGGAACTTGTCTGACCTCTTCACTGAACCGAGGTGAACTCCTTTCTCCTCTGAACCTTGGTCCTGTCTCCAGACCCACCCTGCTTGGATCCTGAGGGACAGGGCCCAGGCTGGTGAGCCCCCCATGCTGCCAGGCTTGTTAGCATGCTCTGCCCTGACTCCCCAGCGCTGATGGCCAGCCATCCCTGGCCGGGGCTGACGGTGACGCTGGAACTGGGAATACAGACCGGATGCCCACAAAATAAAGGTCTGGCACCGTGTTAGAGCCCTGCTGAGTTGGAAAAAGAATCCAAGAGCATCCTGTTAAGTGGTAAGAAATACTATTTTGTACTTGAACACTGTAGCCTTTGTGAGGGATGCTGGCACAGAAGCAAAGTAAAACCTCTCCAACAGTCATTCCAAAAGCAGAATTTATACTCCTTCAGCCTGACATTGGGCAAAAGAGAACCTCAGCTCCCCGCAACATTTTGTGGTGGGGGATGATCCCACACAACAGGAACAGACTGCCAATGTGCTGACTAGTCTGATCACAAAGGAAGTTTTCTGGCCATCAAATGTTAGTGCTGGGCCAGTTAAACACAGTTGAACAGAACCGGTAAATTACAGTATCACCCTCTAGTGATATTAAAAGCAAAGTCACGTACACAAGAAAACTGTACAAGATTTCCCACACCATGACTGAAGTTTAACATTAATGAGAAAATATACTAATTTTGACAAGGAAACAAGTGGTACACTGTAATACATATACAGAGATGAAGACAATCTCCAAAATGCTCAAATGCTCCATTCAATCAACATATTCTGAACACTGTAAGTTCTTAACAGTTTTTTCAGAGAGAGTCGTCTAGAGGCAGTGTGATCCTGAGCATGAACTGAGAAACACTCAGTGCTGTGCTGTATCTAATATTTATTGTAGATTATAACCTGTATCTTGACACTGCCATTTGACAAGTGAGCAACTTTATAAATTTGCATTGTCTGATACTAAGTTGCCAATTTTAAAGTTGCCTCATACAAGATAATAGAATACATTCTTTTCTTCCTTCTGTTAGTCCATAACTTAAAATAATATCATCCATCAAATCCTGATACTTGACCCAGCCATCAAAACCTGCAAGTGATCCACCAAGTTCTAAAAAGCATGGCCTGACAAAAGAAGGGTAAAATTGAGGAAAATAGAGGCCAACTAATTGTCCCTCATACTTTTCCACTGCAACACATTTAAGCTCATTAAGTACATCACCTAAACCACTCTTGCTACATGAAACGAGTCAGAGCCACAGGCGCAGAGCCCTGCAGACAGCTGTTGCTGAACTGATTGTGTAACCTGCCTCTAACACTGCCCTCCCAGAACAGTCTGTGTCTTCTCCTCTAGCGCTGCACACAACTGCACAGCCAAACACAGCACAGAGAAATCCAACCTTGCCGAGCGTCTCTGTAGTCAGGAAGGACATGAGAAAGCCCAGCTAGCTCACACAAAAGGCATGGTAGCCCCCTGGGTAAGGTGGCCCCTCGGCCCCAAAAACACAAACAGTTCAAGTTCCTGGGCAGCAGGTCAGCAAAAAGAAATGTCTGCAAACACTGCCACAATAGATTTTGAGTTATAATTTAAACTTTCTCCTTCCCCCAATCTCAGCATTTCAATTGCAGCTCAATAGGAGCTTTTTTTTTTTCTGCAATTCCAGACCTGAATTAGTCTATACTTTCCATCCCCAGAGCAAAAAGACCTAGACAGGAGATGAGCCAGAATGTGCTATGTACATGCCCTCTTTGGAGTTAAGTATTGAGTTTGAGCAGTGATCCCTGAATCACTTACTCTGCCACAATAAGAATCCTTGAGATTAATCAAACCATGGAAAAAAAGCTGTGTATGCACCAGGCTTTCTTCCAAAAAGACACAGCACTGACCTTTTCCCAATAAATAAAAATCAAAAATTAACAAAGCCTCCCCATCAGTGACGCTTACATTTCTTGGTATGTTCAAGAGAATATAAAATATATGTGGGTACTGAGTTATACTTTTTGAGCTCAATTTACCAATAAATTAGATTGATGACTGGGTTGAAAAATTAATCTTTTCTGAAAGATAATCAAAATACATCTAAGCTGAGCACATACTTTACTGTACTGATATCTAACAAAATTGTTATTGCTTTTGCCTGCCATTTAATACAGTGGAACAAAAATCCCTGCTCTATAGCCTCAACACACAACTTGATTGTCTCATTATAAAGACATGCTTTGGCTTCATCCTCATCTACTATTTTTGTTAATAAATTCTTCTGCACCTCGAAAGGAAAAAGCTGGCTATTTTCAAAGACTGAATATCCAGTTTAACTGTTTTCTCTTACGTATATCCAAAATACAATAAAAGCACAGACAAAAAATGTTCTTCCATTAGACTGTAACTGGCACCTTGATATGATACAACAAAACTGCAAGTGAACAGGAGTGAAGTCTGCATGCTTCCAGAGATATATATTGTGTGTGTGTAAAGATAGATAGATAGATAGATAGACAGACAGATAGACAGACAGATAGATAGATAGATCGATAGATAGATAGATAGATAGATAGATAGATAATAGATTGATTGATTGATTATTAGGAATAATCTTATTTTTGAGAATACTGAGCATAATACAACCCATTTAAATATATTAATCCTTAATTTTAATACCTCAAACTGCATAATAATGATGAACTAATTTAAGAGCTGATCCATCCTGTTTGCAGAATGACACAGATGATTGTAGAAAAATACCCCTGATCACCCTCTTAAGCATTGTAACTAAAAATGTATAAAATACAATTAACCTTGAAAATCTCCAACACAGATACCTATTGCACAGTTTTCTCCATAACTATGTCATCATGCTGAGATCCATGCAGATCAATAGTATGATGAGAATTGGTTTTGAATTGGTTTTGCATTCTGTATTAAAAGAGTAGTTGGCAGATTTGAAGGCTGATAAACTTTGCCTGTAACAAGACTGGACATACTTCCCAACAGACACTTGCTGACAGCAAGGATGGAAACATGCAGGATCAATTCTGAACTCAAACCCACTTTCCTGGAGGACATTATTTCCTACTCCATAAGGCTACCTTTTCTCTAAGCCTGACCTCCTCTGCTTTATAGTGCCAAGCTGTTTTGCCAAGTCCTGCATCCACAAGTATTCCATAAACATAATTCTGGCATCCCTTTCTTGGGTTGGAGGGAGTCAGACTCCATCTCCCTATACAGTGACATGTAGGTTCACTTTCTCCAGTTTGATTATAACTCCAGCATGCTTTTCTTTTCCATCAGCCTTTCTCCCTTAGCTATGTAAATACAGTTTTGGCTATCACTAGCACAAGGTCAGAGGCTTGTTGTTCAGCCAGGAGCACAGGATCTGTGGATGTGTCTGGCTCTGCCTTGGTGGAAGCTGCTTTTAGCTGTGGCAGCAGTTGTCTCATGGCCACACAGCTGTGTTTCCCTACAATGGCTTTGGTTTGGGGGCACCCAGAGCACTGGGCTGGCACTCCTATGTAATCACTATGTGACAAACAGCCCCTCCAGAGTAATGGGACTTGGGGAGGCAGTGTGCAGCTCCCCGGTTTGGAAAGCAGGGGGAAGACAGGCTCTGGGAAGATATTACATAAAAATATCCCAAGACTGAGGAGAAAGGGACTGCCTCCATGAACCTTGCTCAGCAAAGCCCTCACACTGCTGAAAAATTGTTCTAATTGCCCCTGTTCCATTTAAGAAACAGTGACACTTTCAGCTCCAGAACCCAGAGGAACACTGAAAGAATACACACAGCAGCAGGGTGAAGGGGCATCTACTTGAAAGCGTCTCTTGTATTTAAAATTTAAAAGCTATTTCCAATGAGGGGTTTTCTTTTCTTTAAAACTATTTAAACTTTTAGACAATTTAAGTATTTATTTGCTTTGGAGAGTTCCTCTTTACATTCCATGGTATGTACCCTTTGTTGATAATAAGATTTTAAGTCTAACAATCATCATTTTGTGCTGAAACAGGTTTTCCTTATCTTTAAATGGTTTACCCACTTCCTCTGGCTCCCATCGACCTAGCCCAGTTCCTTTTATAATCTCAAGTTACTCTTTTCTCAAGTTATGGTACACCATTGCCTTCCTGTGTTTGCTCATCCAGTCCCAGCTTGCCACTCACTCTCTTCTGCTCCTAACTTACTCTCCTTACCTTGCCACTAAATTCCTGAGCCTCTCACCCTTAAATATCCGTTTAAATTTCTCTGCCACCTTCTCATGGTTTATTTTTAGGTTTTGCTCTGTTCTGTTCCTACCCTCCTCCTTTCTCATAAAACAGTAGCAAAACACGAGGAGAACCTTATGAAGACAAAAGGGAGAGGTCTGGAGGTTTACAGTCTCTGCACAGAGCGGACCCTTCAGAAGGCCAGAAGAGTTAGGGGCTGTATCCACCCTCCTCACATTTATCAAGGACATGCAGAGAGAAGGCACATTTGCCAGCTTCTGTCAAGAAGCCATAGCTATTCCTGTGGAGGTTCAAGAGCTGAGGGAAAACAGAGACTGACTTGTTTGCTTAGGTGAGATATACAAAGGACTTAGGAACAAGGAATTCACCAATCCTGCCTCATAAGTTTTTAAAAGATGAAATTTACAGAATCATGGAATATTCTGAGTTGGAAAAATCACTGAGTCCAATTCTTAGCCCTGCACAATAAGTCACCAGAATCACACTACGTGCCTGAGAGCATTATCCAAAATGCCTTTTGAACTCTTGTGGTTTTGGTGCTGTGACCACTTTCCTGGGAAGCCTGTTCCAGTGCCCAACCACCTTCTGGGTGAAGAACCTTATTCTAATACCCAACCTAAACCTCCCATGACACAACTAAAGGCCATTCTCTCGAGTCCTGTCACTGGTCACCACATAGAAGGGATCAGTGTTTGTTCCTCCTCTTCACCTCATGAGGAAGTTGTAACAGCAATGAGAACTCCCCTCAGTGTCCTCCAGGCTGACCAGACCAAGTCACACTCCTCATGCAGCTTCCCCTCAAGGCCCTCACCATCCTCATGGCTCTCCTTTGCATGCTAAGAGCTTAATGTCTTTTTTTTATTGTGGCACCCAAACCTGCCCCCAGCACTTGAGGTGAGGCTGCCCCAGTGCAGAGCAGAGCAGGACAATCCTCTCCCTTGCCCAACTGCTGATGCTGTGCCTGATGAACCCGAGGAAAGGGCTGGCCCTCCTAGCTGCCAGGGCAGAGTTGACTGAGATTCAAGTTGCCATCAACCAGGACCCCCAGGTCCCTTTCTGTGACACTGCTTTCCAGCTTCTCACTCCCCAGTGTGTCTGAACATCCAGGGTTGTCCCATCCCAGGTGTAGAAACCAAAACTTGCCCTTATTAAAATTCATAAGGTTGTGCCTTGGATTAGTTTTTGTCTTGGACTATTCTAGACTTCCTTATGCTGTTTTTTCAGTTGGATGAAACTCAGAAGTGCAACCAGAAGAGACACAATCATTTCACCCAACATTATGGGGAGAGACAGGTTCCTTGGGGACCATAGGCAAAATGATGAAGGTAGCAGGGGTTAGGAGCAGGGAGTAACTGTGACAAATATTTGTGGGTCCTCCTTGAGGTCAGCAAAATTTGTGATAAAAGGCCATGTATGCAAATTCTCTGTAAATAATTACTGTAAAGCTTATTCTAGCACAATCATTAAGCACTCTCCAGAAGCAATGACTTGGTAATTTCTGTCTAAGTCTTCAACACACAAACTTACATGTTTCAATATATCCTGTCACAACCTTGCTGGACATGCTCAGATGTGTATTTTTCACAGCAGAAAAACCATTTTGGTTTCATGAATAGTAGCCATGGAATTGTCAGTTCAACCAAGGTCTTCGTAGCTAGATTTGTTTATCACACTTCACTTTCCCAAAGCATGCTTAATATAATGGATATAATAAACATCAGATACCTTAAATTGTTCAACCATTCAGTTGTAGTCAATTGACACACACCTAGTGCTAAATCTGGACTGTCCTAGCTACAGGCTCACAACAACTGCAGGATTTAATTGAGGCCAAAGGATCTTCCTTGGTATCTGCTTTTGTCTTCATAATTTAACAGTGTGTTGGGCAAATTGTGCTGTTGAATGTGATGCACAAACATTATCTTCTATTATTGCTAAAAGTGTGTGTGGTCAGCTATGTTTCCTGGCTGTTGCACTCAGAACAATTATCCAGAGGGAAGAGGAAGGGCTTCCAGGATGAGGCTGAAAGGCAGAAATGCCCAGAAGGGAGAAGCTCTGCTCAGAGTAGAAAACAGACCTCAGCCATACTGCAGAGCAACCTCTGGAGAAAAAAAGCCCAGACCCTTAAGAGCCTAGGAGGAAATGCATGGTACCTGTTCAATCTGGAAAAATCTCTGAAAGCTGTGAGTGTACAAAAGTAGCAAGAAACAACTTACAGTACAAGAATACAAAAGATTTTATTTTAGAACTTCCACCTTAATCTGCCCATACATCAGCACTGAGACTTCCCAATTTCCACAACTAATATGCTCTAATTAGATAACCTTATTTCTAACAAAATGTATATTTAGGGAATAGAAAACTCTCCCGCTGCTTCCGTTCAGTTTAGTTCAAAGTGAGCTGAGAGTAGTTCCAGCAAGAGACTCAAAATTCAATCCTAGACTGAGTGGTGTTTTAATATGGCATTTTAATGAGGGTTGTTGTTGGTGGGGTTTTTTTAGAAAAAAAATAAATAGATTGGAAAGGAAGCAGATAATATGAGTTTTGCCAGTTATAGGTAGAAAAATACAATACAAAATTTTTATCTTTATCATCATCCAAGTACAGATACACAAAACCATATTAAAATTTGGAAAAATACTGACCTCGTACTAAAACAGATTTTGGAAAGATGAATAAAAGAAGCATGATCTTAGAGCATTAGCTACTGTATCAGCCTGTGAATATCATACTGATTATAACAGTTCACTGTTACTTTCTGAATTTTTTTCATTCTTCTGAGAAGGTCAGAATAAAAGAAGAAAACCAAACACAAATCCAGTGTTTTTCCATTTGTCAAGAAAGACCTACATGAGACATCTGACAATATTTGTTATCTGCTGAAAAAAAATCTCAGGGATTTGGGGAATTCCACCACATTTTTTAAACAGTGACTCTTCAGCTGTGTGAATTCTCAACCAGTAGCAACAGTGATAATCTTCTCTAAATAAATTCACATGCTTCTCCTTCAGGGTGTATTTTCATATTAGACTTAATTCAATCTAACAGCAGGCGGAGGCCAGAGGGGATAGACCCGTGTTTTCCCTGCTTTTCTGACTCTTCCCTTGAGTTAAATTTAGTAATTGTGCAACTCTCTAGAGGCTCTCCTCAGCTTGCTCATCTGAGGGAAAACTCAGAGGTTTTCATGAGTTAGCTTTCCCTCCAAGCAGGGAACGTTTAGTGTGACAAGTAGAACTCAGAAGAGGAAGCAGAAAGAGCACACAAAAAGTGATGTGAGCACGAGACAACTATTGCTCCTTTCAGTGGCAGGCAGTCATGAACCCATGTCCTAAGGCTGCATCTATGGCTCTCTTTTCAGCCTTGAGAAGTAGTATCATTTTGAAGCAAATCCATGAAGTAAAGACCCTTTGGAATGCCAGCTCAGCTTGCAGAATTGGTACAGTGCATGCTAACTAGATCCTTTTATGAAGAAATTTAGCTGAAAACATTGTTCCAGAGGTACACCAAATACTCAGTAAACACTCATACGCCATCCAAAAGGCTTAGGGGCTCAGAGGTACTCTCTAGTGCTTCTTATACAACACTGCAATGTGCAAGCTGACCAAGTGCTGCATTGTCTTCATGAAGATGAAAACTTTCATCTTTGAAGACCCTAAACCACCACCAGATTTTGGGGGTAGTAAAACAGACATGTCCCTGTTACAAAGATCCCGAGCTCATTTTCACATGGAAACACAGCACTTGAGCTTCGTTCTCATTTGGATATCCCCACCCACAGAACCAAGATCATCACATGGGAGAATCCTTCAGGATAGAAGTTTTCAAGCCCCAAGGACAGAAGACCCTTGTGAAGAAGGATCCAGGGACACACCTTTGGTCTGCTCAGTGCCCCACACTGTGCTCTGGATAACTTCCTCACTCCTGCCAAGGAACAGAGCAGACAGGGTATCAGTGGTATCAGTCTACCTACAGTTCCTGAAACAGTGAAGTAACTGACTGGGTCTAGAATACATCCAGGGGCTTGAGTCACAAGCATCCAGAGTCAGGGCTGGGAACAGACGTGAATACAAGATGTAGTGCATATTCAAGAGGTCTATCTAGGAGAGAAGTTACCCGTAATATTTATTCAAGGTCCCCCTGGGTGACAAAGCAATGCACAAGGCTGAAGACATGGCTACCTACAATGGACATGCACTGCTCCTCAACGAAATGGGACTGGAAAAGGAACACGAACTGGCTCTGTGCCCTTAGTGCACCATTCTGTAAATTTATCTTTCGGGGGGGCAAGGATATCCACACTCTTCATTTATTTTCCACTGGCCCCTGAATGCCTTACCAATACTATGTTGACAGCAGACAAAGAATGCTATCACAGATAACTTAAATTGCTCTGCGTAGGGTAATGAAATGGAAATGACATTAAAGATACCAGTGTATAGCAAAGTAATGGTGACACATTCATTTCAAGCATGACCTGCCCATACGTTTATGAAGTAACATAAGCAAACTGAAAAGCAAGTTCTGTGTCACTGTCACTCTCATAGCCAGTCTGCAAGTGCAGTCATCCTGTACCTATCTCAGAGAGAACAAATATATTGCCACTTGGCTGCAACACTTGGTAAAACTGACAACACTATCTATCAGAGAAGCAGTATACATTTTCTGCAGGTGAAGCACTGGAATACATTCAGAAAGGATCTTCAGGTATAATTAGTTCAGAGAATGCTTAAATAGTCCCCCATTAAGTAACTCCTGGCCTTTTTATTTGATATAGCTTTTTTTTTTTACAGATAGTCTCTAAAATATCTGTGAAAGCCTTATGTGTATACATATATTTATAGCTTTCATTGAAATGGGATTGTTTCTTAACACCACTTTTATTTTATTACACAGTTATCCTGTGTACAAGGGAGCAATGGCAGGTGCCTTGCTACAGTACATCAACTGTCCCTGGTATGTCATTACCATGACAAAAGAGCAAGCATAAATTTAAAGTTTCAAGTGCACAACAGATTAAGACAATGACAAATTCATAAGTGAAGTAAGAACCAAAAGGCACAATTGGCTTCCACTTGAAAAGAACTTGGCTAAACAGACAGTGATGGAGCTAGAACCAGACGCCCAGAACTCCATGTCTGGACAACTGGTGGCCAAGTGCAATGAGATTGTAAAACACGTAGAGCCAGTCACTATAGAAACCTTAAAGTTGCCTTTATTCCCCATGTACCAGTAGAACAACTCATAGTATCCAAAATATCACAATTTTGAATGTAATGAAGCACTATCTTTAATAGTTATAAACTCTTTGGAACACTTCAGCTTTTAGGTTTTTTACTTACGACGTGTTTAAAATCTCAGAGAAAATCTGGAAACCATGAAGAACTCACAATAGACTTTCAAAGAATTGCCAAATATAATTTTCATTAATTGAAAACATAATTTTGATTCTGAGGAAAAAAACCCAGCTATTTACATAAAATATATTTCCTGTAGTAATTATTCTACAGCTCATGAATTTAGATGAAATATGAAAATAATCATATGCTGCAATATTGAAAAAAATTAATCTGAGCAGTAAGGCATTTCTTTTCTAATAGTAATAGTCAGAAATCCCTATGGTTGCTATAACTTCTAATAATATAGTGAGCTTGTTTAAACTTATTTAAAAAAAGATATTTTGGGAAAATAATCACACTAATTGGAATACCCAATACAGTCAACACTGGCATTTGAAGGCATTTTGAATTGCACTCAGAAAGTAAGCAATGCCATTTTAGATGCTATATTTCCCATAAGAGGCTGTGTGTCCTCATGTATTTGAATCTTTTTTTCTTAACGTTAATAGCTTTGCTCCCTGATGCTACCGAAAGGCCATCAAGATGACAGTGGAAAAGATAAGAAAAGTCACACTAACTGTGCTTAGTGTCCTATCAAAAAAGTAACACCACATTCATTGCTTCTCTCCTCTCTTGCCATTTCTTTGACTGCAAGCTTTCTGCTCAGAGAGAACTGGCCAAGCTTTTCCAGGCAGTAGTTAGTGGTGAATCTTTCCCATCAGGCTTCACGCTATCACACTGCAAAACCACAGACCTAAAAGATCCTAGTTTTAGAAAGTCTCCAACTTAAAAATAAAGGAGGTATCACAGTGTGACAATCTTGGCAGAGTACTGATGCCACAGAAGAGAATGGCTGCCTTGGCAGAACTGAATGCTTCATTCAATCCCTGCCCTTCGTCCACGCAAATAAAACTCCTTTTCACTTTTTTTTATTTCCTCTTTTTCTTTCCCTTTTTCTTTTTTCCCGTTCCCTTGCACATGGGAACAAAAGAACTGAATGAAGGAAATCAACATGTCTCCACAGGGTACATTACCTACGTCCCTTCCTTTTAAAAAGAAGCATGACAATTCAGCAGAGAAGTAAAACTTCAATATTTATCTCTGCTCAAACTGTGTTATAAAAAGCAATTAAGATTTCACCTTGGACCATAAAAATGGTCCATTAGGAAATAACCTTGAATTTCTGCCCTGATGATCTTTATAATCTTATTCCTACAGATATGCAGGGGTCTCAAGTTCCACAAAAGAGAACTTGTAATTTAATACATACTGTTTAAATTTAACTGTGACTGTTTAGGTTGTTTTGAAGCCTCTGCCTTCTCTTGCAATTTCATCTTAGGAAAGGACAAATGCCAACCCAATGCTGTAAGGTGGGGATTTGTTTGTTTTTTTCTGTTTCGTTTTATTTGAGATTAACCCTTAACCATGACATAGTAACTTAAAGTAAATGTATTTTAAGTTACTACATACTTAATGTACTTTCAATTATGCATTTACTACATTTTGTTCTACATCCACAGTTCTTTTCCATAAGAATGATGCAACATTTAAATAGGCAAAATCAAAGGTCATTTTCTAACTTCTTTGCCCAAGCAATACCATTGAAATTATTGAGCAGTCAATGAATTGAAGACTGGCTGCAAGACTTGTATCTTCACTAAAAGGCTTGCTGCCTGCTTACAAGTTACATTGCATGGTATCCCTCTGAGATTTGTCTGCAATAAAATTAAACAACAGTCAAAATGGATTTATTGGATTAATTTTTTAATAGATTGCTTGCAAACTTCAGCAACATTAGTGGAAGACTTTTAGACTGAGCAGTTCAAGGAACCCAAGGTAGGAAGGCAAGCATATTTCATTGAAAGTCCTGAAATTTTAGCTGCAATAAGTGCATGTGTTTGATTATAATATTCTATGTATCATGACTACCAAGAAATGTAGCACTTAGTATTTCTGACAGGCCTTCATGAAAGCACTTTTTTCAGACTGCTAGTATCAATGAAAGCATTACCATTTTTTCCAAACTACACTACCTTTTGTCTTGTGTCTCCTGATTCCAACCCAAGAACCATTATTGAATGGAATATGTTAGCAGAACAGAGGGGTCTATCATCATCATCAAGTGATGGAAAAGCTAAGGGAGCAAAGCAATTGATTGTTCTTGCAGAAGCAAATGACAAGATACCTCCAAAGCCAAAAAAGAAAGTGGTATGGAGATTCTAAAGAAAGTAGATTGGAAAATCCTGTATGTCCTTCTAGATTGGCTGAGAACCAGAGATGATCAACAAAGAAAAAAATTCTCTGTCCTTTTAGACACACCTTGTTTTTCAGAGTGGGTTAATTGGTAAGGATTTGCTGTCATTAAGACTTCAGGGCCCTTGGGTCTTGAAACTCATGAATATGACATCACTCCAGTAAAATAAATTATTTACCTCATCAGACATTCTAGGGTGGTAAAACCATTGAATGATACAGGACAGATCACTGCTTATCAAAAGGCCTACACCTTTATAATATCAATAAAAAAGGAGAGAGAGAAGAAACTGCTATAAATATGACAAAAATCTAAAGCAAAACTGAAATGTTAAGAAAAATACAGAAGTGATTGAAAATATGAGATTTCAAAAAGTACAAAAATGACATAAAGAATATTCTTGTTGTTTCTTTCATGAGATCTGCTGTACCTCACAAGCTAATGCAAGGCACTTGAATTCTGAACAGCAATAGTAATATCAAAACAACTTATTCCTGTGTATAATTTGAATGAAAAAAGGAAAATAAACCTTTAAAATCCTATCTTAATAACTGGATTAGATTACAAATATTTAGCATTATTACTGCTTAGCATCACTTAATATAGCTTTAAATCATAACAGGATAGAGTAAAAAAAAAAAAAAATTAAGATCCAAAAAATTGTACCCCTGGCTGGCTGCACTCTTAACCAATGATGCGCTACTATCAAAACATTCAGTAAATGCAGTACTGTTTTTCACTAAAGTCAACATTAATGCACAAAGCTGTACATTAACCATAATATCTTTCTAAATGACTACCCACAATTGTATCTCTTCACTATGTGTATCCTGCATTCTTTTGAACAAAATAAAAGTAATTCATAACCTACATTTTCAGTAAATGCTTTAAATAATCAAAAATGCTTTAATAATCAAAACCTGACAAGGGTTATATTATGCATGGTAACAGGGCCTTCTTTAACTTTTATTCATCAAGGGATGAAAATCATGCTTATTGAAATATCCTTGATGTTAGGCAGTTCCTGTCACAGATTATTTTAATAGCATGAAAAAGGGCATTTACTGTAATTATATCAATATCCCTTTTTTGTTGTTGGGTCTTTCTTCTAAGCTGAATATAAACTGTCATCTAAATTCACTGCAAAGGAGTAAAGCAACATAGTACCAGTGTCTCGCTGCAGAAAAAGAGATTAATATTGAAACAGTTGTTTATTCCAAAGCTACTAAAATAAGTCTATTTTTATGTTTTATTAGTAGAGTTGACTATAGAAAGATTTACATGGATTTAAAAACCAGTTCAAAATCAGAACAAAAGTGACTTGTAGCACAATTAGATTCTTATAGTGGTAAGGAGGGTAGTGCACAATGTCCTCTTCAGATTAGTGCCAAAGATAAAGACCCAAGGAAGGTGAAAGTCCTAAAGTCTTTCTCTTCAAATATAAATAGAGTGCCTTCTTAATTGAGAACATGAGGAGGATCTAAGTCAGGAAGAAAGGAAGGGAGAAGAGGTGGATGAGAAAACACTCAATAATAAAAGTACTAGTCTTCCGCCATCTAAATGGAGGTATTTTTTTACCTTGTAAACAAAAGCTGGGATACATAAATGCTGCTACAGAAGCTGTTTCAAACTGACTTCTAGAACCTACTGCATAAAGTACACTCCCCTTTTCAAGAGCAGATTTATAAACACCATTATGTATGGATAAACTACATCTTTAGCTTATTTCTTCAACATGATTAACATGGCCTGGATGGAGGAAATCAGAAAGCTTTTTGCAAAAGCCTTTCATAAACACACAGAGTTCCTTATGCCCTTATGTTTACATACCCCTAGGAAGCAACATGTAATCTATTGTGATGCAATATATTTATCAGACTAAGAAAGAAAGTGGAGCTGATGATTACTTCCAATTATTAATAGGGTCTTCTGTTCTTATCAGAAATTTGCAATGATTATTTCCTCCTAACAGCTACATTTACCAATTTACATCCAATACATTTCATTGACAAATTATTTGGCCATGAGCTTCCAAAGATCAACCAGAGCTTTCAGTGAATCACCAAGAAGGGGAAAACTGGATAGCTGAACTACAAAGCACTGATTATAACTGAATGGGTCCTATGAGTGTAATAAAGAAAATTCTTGTAATGCTCTCTTATTTACTAGTCTGGTGTTCTGACTAAAAGTGGCTCCATATAGAGTAACACTGTCAGATCAATGTTGCTGAAATACTGATACTGTGTTAGCTTGAAGTGGTTGAAATGGGTTTAGATTTAAATACTACTTACTACTGCTTTTTAGAATAAACAAAGTTATTCATGAGAGATATAAAAGTGAAAAGGAATGGCATAATAGCACCCCATCTATACATGCCTCAGCTCACAGAAGGGAACTTATCCCAATACAGGCAATACATGCCTTCAAGGACAAGATCCCTTAAGTACTGGGAGCTACTCACAAAGTGTGGCATGAACCTACTGTAAAGATAATTGTACATATTATTCAGTAAAACCATAAACCTAGGCCAAAAAGTAAAATATTAATGACATCTATTTTTCACACTGTGAGAATGGGGGGAAAAGGCAGTGAAAGAAGGGGGAGAAGAAAACTACAACTTTGATGTGGTTGCTGCTGCTGCATTCCCTGCACAGTGCCCAATACTGTGAAAGGAGGACTGCAGCTCTCAGATGGTTTAGGTGAGGGGGAAACTCCCATCTGCCCATCTACAGCTCCCTTGCTTATCCTTGCCAACACTACTGTCTTGCACACTGTTCTTGCAGAGCCTGACCTAAAGTAGGACTGCTTCTAAAAGTCTTCAATCAGACTCCACAGCAGAAAAGTTATTACCACTGTGAGATTAGTCCTCCATCCCAGCACTCTCCCAAGTGGAGTACAGATACTCCAGGCATTCCATGAGACAAGTCACTGGAGTGCAGGAAAAAATTCTTTTTGTACCATTAATACATAAAAGAAACATAATTTTTAAAATTATGTTTATTTCATTTTTATCTCATACTTTTTTAATTTCTGGGGTTTTATGGTTCTAAGGTTCATAATATATTGATACAGTAGAACACAAATGTAATGGATAAATAAATAACCATATATTGTGGGTGCATGCTCAAAAATGTTTTATTTATAGGGGTTCATTAACAAATAGGTTTGGAGAGCACTGCTCAAACCCAGAAGGGAGCCTGGAAATACTGGCCAGAATCCATAGAACCTACTACCAAGTTAATCCTCTTGAAACTATGGATTCACTGGTGGGGGGAGGAATGCTATGGCTGTGAAGCTCTTGAAGTCGCCCTGAAACTAAAACTTTTCTACCAACAACTGGTGCCCTATATATATATATATATTTTTTTTTTTTTAATGCTTTTTCTGATAAGCTTTGAAGAAAGCATTCTTATCCAAGATAAAGACATTCCTTTCAAGTTAGCCACTGGCTCCTGCTAGCCATTCATTAATAAGTCAAAAAAGTCAGTAGCTCTATTGGGAACATTTAAGGTAACTTTCATAGGATATTTGAAATTAGGCAAACTTCACACCATATTCAGTTCAATATTAATTCTATTGCAGCTGCACTCACAGCCAGTTTTGTGATAATATGTAGGTTGAAGACTTTCAAGAAAAAAATTCAGAAAGTAGATTTAAATGAAAATACACTATATAATCTTGATCTAAGATAGCAGAACCAACATAAATACAACATTTGTACTAAATTTTCCTTCTCTATACCTGGGGAGCTGGGGTACATTCCTCTATAGAAAGTGAAGAAGCAGTGAGTTGATGTGTGCAAAAGTTTTGGGTTTTTGCTTGGTTTTGATTTTTTGTTTGTTTGGTTGGTTTTGGTCTTTGAATTTTTTCATCATTTGTTGGTACAAACAAGCAGGGTAGAGAACAAGGTAAAAATAGAAGGGGTAAAGGAAAACCAGCAGGAGGCAGAATATTCACAATTAGCAATAGCTGAGATTATTTCTATGAGCTGAAACCATGAGGGATTTAAAAGCCCCTCTAAGTTTAACATTTAAAGTCTATAAAATATTCCTTAACTGCTGAAGTGGCAACATGCCTAGAAAGCATCTAAAATTAGCCATTTAAAGTACACTGCTATCCAGTTCTGAGATGCCAGTGGAATAGAACTGTGTCCATTCAAGCCTTTCATTCAACTAAATATACTAGTAATACTTCCAGAGCCCTTCTGGTAGTCAAAATACTTGAGTATCAAAGAATGCATAGCTCAGTTGCCACTACAGAGCAGTCACAGTTGCAGCAGCACCATTAAGAAGTTCACATCAATCCAACAGAAAAGTATATGGACAACACAAAGGATAATCAGGACCAATTACCACATATGAGCAAGGAGAGAATACTTTAAAATTGAGAGCAATAGAACAGTCAATTTCTAAAGTTAGGATAAAAGAACAGAAAATAAAAAAAATCACCCCCACAGTGTTTTCTAAGTGAATTGGTAAGTTTTAAATTTGCTGTATCAAACACTACAGCTAATACAACAAAATTAATCTTTTTTTTTTTTTTCATCAAGACAAATCATGGCAAGATACAGGATCCACTTTTGCTTTGACTGCAGAAATTACTGCTGTCAAGAGTAGTATATCTTTGAGAGCTGTGACTAGTGGGAAGTCTGTAACTTCCACCAATACATTTCTATTGAAAATCAGTTTCTTAAGATTGCATTGAAAAACAACTCTGGTTTTATTAAATCAATAACCCAAAAAAAGCCACCTTAATAAAAAAATAACTTACTAGGGACAGATCAAGTAGCCAGGATGAGCCTTTGGCTGGGACCTTTAGTAACTGTTCCCGTATCTGCAATGAAAGGTAAGCAGGACTTGCCAAAGCAAGGAAGTACTGAGAGCATGAGTAAGAGCTCTGTTTTGTCAAATTACAGTGTCTAGTGATTTAGGTGGAATTTAAATTTAGGCAGGGTTGAAGAAGAAAGATATCAGAAGAGTGGATGCTCAAGACATAATTCAAGGTTGTCTACTCAAGGTCTGATGGTGAGAAGCAAAAGGTAGGGGTGGTAAAGGGAGAGAAATTACCATGCCTGACTTCAAAAGTTCTTTGAACTATTTATTTGAAACTCAACATCAGACTTTCTTTTTTTTATTTTTCCCCTCAAGAAAGCAATAAGATAGGCTTTGTTTTCACTGGAAGAAACACACACAGGAAGAAAAGGTATATCTGGAATTCTGGGACACCTTCAGTTGGTTGCATTTTGACTTAGTCCTTGTACAAATGCACTGTTATACAACTTCTGTTTCACAACTGCTAAATTTCTAAACTGCTTGAGGGATAAGTCATGCTTGTCTGGAGGGACACTGTTGTTTACAGGACCAATAGATCTCATAACTTGCAAAATGTGCATTAGGAAAAGAACTATCTGTCTGCTTGTAATAGCTGAAGGCAATCCAGTTGAACTGTACCTGTGGAATTGCTCTCCTGCCAAATGCTGCTAATGTAAAGATTCATTTGAATCCCTGTCAGGTATTCTTTGCTTCTTATTTCTCTGTACAGCCTTCCAGACATGAAGGGATCCTAATAATCCGACCAAGAACCCATGTGCAGATGTGATGACTGCTTATAGCAGCAAATGAAGCCAGTAGGATCTCTTCAGCAATTACTCTGAGATTTCTCAGACTGAGTAGCCAGGATAAAAGGGTATTTTCAACTCTAGTCTTTGATCCTCTTGCTGTAAGGAAAGAGCATAGCTCCCTGACTCCTCTGCCTTAGCCACCTCTTCTGCTCTTCTCTGCTCCTGTTTTTTCCTCATCCTTCTTCAACCCACTCTTCATTTCTCAAGTCTCCAATTCTGACCAATCTATACTTTATAGACTGAATCTGCATTCTACCAGATATCTCATCCACATTTTGAACAAAGGTTCCTCCCCTCTTACTTTCCCCCATACATGCATTAACTGGGATGTTAAATGCAGCTGGAAATCTGCTTCTTAACCTCTTGCCCCTGGATTCAAAGGACACATCCTTACCCTGACAACATGGAAGGAAGGATGGAACAACACTGAAGAGACTTCCCTCCAAGCTCCAATATTCTGCCCCATCATACATCACATTAGATAGAAGACAAAAAGCACTGTAGGAAAATAGGGAACTATCTCCATAACTCTGTGCAAAGCTATGCTTAATTCCTCTGATAACAGCAATGTCTTTTGGTGCAAATTTATAAAAACACCAAGAAAGTTGCTTAGCTGAAATGCCCTTCAAAATCTCAGTATGTGCATTTTGGAAAGGAAATACTCAGCCTGGGAAGTGCAGCTTATCAAAATGAGGAACAACTGAAATCCTGGTTCTATACAAAGCAGCAGGCAACTTTGATGACAGATAGCACTTTGGTCTCTGTCCACAGTTTCTCAGAACTGACTCCTTGAAGTTCCTTGGACACCTGGATTCTGTTTCAATGTTTGATGTCAATTGTCCATGGCCATTTTTTACTGGCACCATGTTACGGGATTTGTTCTCAGCTGTATTCTACATCTAAGACATCACAAAATCACTATCTAGTACCTTTGACCCACAAGCAGTAAGCACTAAAAATGAGCTTTCCTGGAGAAGTTTTATCAGACTTGCCTTCAAGCACTCTAACTTCAAGAACTTTTAATAATAAGACACTTTCAGTATATTTTTAATTTTGTCTTTGTCCTAATCGATCCAAAACCATTTTGACATACAATAAGGAAGGATGGGAACAAAAAGAACATTGTCAAATTATTAAAGCAGTGCCCAGCAAGGAGAGCTAGAAGGGCTGTAGAGAAATAGACTTGTCACTTGTGTCCCATTCTTGACAGATATTCTACATAGCCTTAAGTTTCAAATGATAGTTTTTATTATTGTGTCCTTGGGCAAACTGCTACAGAGCTTATCAACCCTTTATGATTAACTGAAGTGTCCTGATATTTCAACAAACAGCTTGTGAACAGCAGGTTGAACACAGAACCCCACTTTGTAAGACATAACCAAGTTTTACGTTAACAATATATTTCCTAAGATCTGCAATTCCATGTATATTTCATATTAGCCATACCCAAGTGTCAGGTTTTCAAAAACACATTGAAATTGTGACTGCAAAATTTGGAAACAAATAACTTAGTAATATGCCAAAAATCCACGAAGGTAGAGAATTTACTGTTAAGTACTGTCTTCATTGGCCCACATATCAGTAAAAGCTGATATGTAAAGTATCAAAGTATCAACTTTGTCTGTTGTCATTCTGCTTTTTTGTGGTTTTGCCGATGTTCTTTTTCCCATATTATTCCTGTATGTTCTGTATTAATAAAACAGAAGACATAATGAAAAACTTGAGAGGGAATATAAGTGACAATTGGCAGCCCCATATAATGCTTTCAGACTTTAAGACCCTTTCTTAGGGCAGAAAAATGTCCATATCCTTACTGGCATAGCTTCTCTTTATTGAAATTAAATGAAAATCTGAAACTTGCTTTCATTAACATGCTAATGTAATGAATTTGGCAATGCTGTGTATTACTGGGTTACTCCTCTCATGGAGATGGTATCCCTGGATGGTGTTCAGCAAGCAGAAAAAGAGGAAGAGTATCTGTAGAAGGGGTGTTTTAAAACTCCTGTTGTGCCTTCAAAGACATATCTATCTGGGAATTATATGATCCATACTACTGCTGTAAAAGATATGGATGTACTGTAAAAAACAAAATTACACCAAACCTGATTGTTTGCACATATGCTGGAAACTTGCCTTTCAGCAACAGAAGCTTATCTGTTCCAATACTATGAAACTACTTAGTTTTCTTAGTTTTTGACAGAGGATAACAGGACTAATCTAATAAATGCTTTCTTGATATATCTCATTGTGGAGAATCAGCACAAAGAAGCTACAATTATTCTTGTAATGGAAATACAAAAAAAAAAAAATTGGACAACCTTTGACTTCATCTCATTTTTTTGCTCCTGTACCAATTCCCTGTCTCAGTGATTTTTAAACCATTTCCTTCAACACTGGACGTACTATAAACTCAGTCTGATACTTTAATCCAGTAAAATGTAATTCTTCAGAATAGAATTAGGTAGGCACCAAAAATTGTGCCAACTGTTCCAGCCATAATTTATTTCCTAGAGTGACATTTTCTTCAAATCTTCTTTATTGGTGGATTCAAACTAATTTATTGACCAAGCCAAATAGTATACAGAGTTCATCACATTTCAGGTCTCTAGGTCTCACAATCAAAAGGTCAAGAGGTACCAAGTACAAGGTGATACTGAAGTATTGAAAATACTATCCTCAGTATTTCCCCGGGTTCTAAAACCTTTTCTCTGACTCAAACACTCTTATATGTGGTGGTAAACACAACACCAGGAACATTAACTATGGATGTCAAACTACACAGAAAATCAGGCCTGGAACACAGTTAAAACAACAAACAGCATCTGCCTGTTCTACTTCTGGACAACTTATTGTATTCCACAAAATTCTGATTCCCAAGATTTCAGACTTAGAGAATAAGCTGAGTTGGAAGGGACCCTCCAAGATCACTGGGTCCAACTCAGGCCCTCTGCAGGACACCCCACGAGTCACACCCTGTGCCTGAGAGCATTGTCCAAAAGCTTCTTGAACTCTCAGGCTTGGTGCTGTGACCACTTCCCCAGGGAGCCTGTTCCAGTGGCCAACCACCCTCTGGGTGAAAAACCTTTTCCTGATATCCAATTTAAACCTCCCATGGCTCAGAGCTTCATGTTGTTTCGAGCCTCATCACTGGTCACAAGAGTGACCATCAGCACCCGCCCCTCCAACTTCCCATCATGAGAAGTGCCTAAATGCTGTGACTGGGCATGGAAATCAGCAGCACAATTTTTAGAAGTGCTTACAGCTATTTTCAGAAGGATTCCAGCTATTACCTAGCTGGGCACATATAGCACAGTGACTATCAACCATCAGCTAGCAATCCCAGCAACCCAACAAAGTCACAAACATTTTTTGTGGTAGCTCAGTCGATTATCGGAAAAGATGAATGGTATGGGGAAGAATCCCTCAATGACTTAGTTAAGCTCTAGGCTGAAAACTGACACGGGAAACAAACAAACAAACATCAAAACAACAAAACAAATCAAACCAACCTTTTAAAAAGTGGCAAGCATTAAACCGACATTGTTCATTCTAAATTATGGTCTGACAAAGGCTGCTTCAGTTTCTTTTCTTCTGAGATAATACAAATGAACTCCTTAAGGATTTCGAATGTAAGAAAAATACCATCTTTTCAACTTTTTCTAAGAAAATCTCTATGTTTCACTGGGGTTTTTTTTGTTTGTTTTTTGGCAATGGTGGTGTTTTTAAAGGTATTTTTTTGGCTTCATGCCTTCCAGAGATAGCAAAGAACTCATATAATAATGCAAACACTTCAATGAAAACCTTCTGGTACAACAAACTCTTGCACATTTTCCCATTGTTTTGCTCTAATTGAATGCTTCCTTCCAGCTAATTTCATTTTCATTCTGGCTTAACAGCATTATAACCAAAGCAAAGAATAGTAGGCTGTTTTTAATCTCTTGTACCTTGAAACCCACAACATATTTTTACTAGGATGTTCAGCTTTATCACAAGCCCACACAAGCTTTGCACAAGATCTAGAAATGTATCTGATAGTACCATGCTTAACACTGACAAAGCCCTTCAGGAGTAGAGCAATCCACATCTTTTTGACATGTTCTACCTGACCTGGTCACTTACAGCAACACAAAAACATTGTGAGATAAAGAAGGAGGTGGGGGGGAAACACAACAAAAAAAACCCTACAAAATGTTCTCTTATCACAGATGATTAATTCTGACTTGCAGAATTTGTGATTAATATTTTCACAATCTTACACTTTCAAAAACCTGCATGCTTTTATTGCCATTTTTAATTTTGTTTCAGATAAACTTTTTAATAATTCAGTTGACAAAAGTTCATCCAAGTATTAATTGTTAGGCTTTACACAATCCACAATGATGAACAACAGTGTGTGAAAAAACTTAAAGCTTATTCAGCTTCTGAACTACTAAGCAAACACACATTGCAGAATGAGATTAATTTTAAGCTACAGCATTTGCTGACAAAAGTTTAGTAAAATCTCCTCCTCCCACTGGTGAAGTGCCCATTTCTTTAAAGAATATGACTTCTTAAAATCCCGTTAAAAATAGCCATGCTATTGGCTTGCTTTAAAAAAATAAGTACAAACATTATAATTGGCATTTTCATAGGTAATGATAAAATACTGATCCTTTTTAATTCTGCTCTGCAATAATTGTTGACTTTTTTTTTCTTTTTAAAAGTTAGCTTTCTAATTTACATTTAATTTAAAGGATTTTTTAATTTTTGTTTTCAAGTAAGAAACTTCCCAGCAGCATTTGGAGATATTACTGTAAGCAAACCAATGTGAAACAATTTAACACATTTAACTGATAAATCTTGGGTTGACAAAGAACCACAATGCAGGCTAAACTATCTTCTAATATGTACTGAAATGTATGTTTGATATGTATGATGGTGTATAAATTTTACTGAAAGTTGAGTGTTTTTTTACACAGGACTGTTGATCAAACTCTTTGCATTAAAAAAAACCCTGTTCTGTCCTCATAATATGACAAACACATCTTTGTCTTTTGGCTCATGTTTTGTTCCAGAATCCACACTAACCATGTATTTTTCAACTTTAATACCTATATTCTTATTTTAACATCCACATTCACAGGCAAAAGCAAACACATTGACCAGTCCAGGTAAGAGAGGGATTTTTTTTTTTCTGAAATACTTGAATAGAATCATAGAATATCCTGAGTCAAAAGGGACCCAGAAAGATCATCATCTCCTGGCGCTGCACAGGACAGCCCAGAAGAATCTGACCATGTGCCTGACTTACTTAAATGTTTTTTTCATTCTGGCAGCCTTGATGCTACAACCATTTCCCTGGGGAGCCTGTAATTTTGTGGGAAAAAAAAGAATGCTAGAATACTAATACAATTCTATTACCAGGATTTATGAAGAAATAGCAATAAAAAACACAGGAAAACTTAGGTGGAAACAGAAACTCTTTATTATTTGTACAGATGGAAACGCTAGAATCTATCAGTGCAACCTGTGACATGTTTAACCAAATTCATTCTGAAAAACATCTTACACCTAATTACAATGCTCTGTGTTCCAACTTCCATCTGTCATTCTACCCCAATGCACATCAGAGAACACTCTTGCCCTGACTTCTGTATGTCCTTCCTTTACCTGGTTGCAATCAGAAGCTGGCCCCCTCCTGACCCTTCTCTTGTAGTTAAAACCCCTTGTTTCCTCAGCCTCTTTTCACACCCCAGGTGCTCTCTAGCCACCTGCCTTCCTGGCAGCCCTTCACAGAACCTGCTCCAGAATGCTGATGTCTTTCCTATAGAGGAATGCCCAAAACTGGATAGGGCACTCAAGATGTACCCCCAAGAGCTTCAAACAGAAGGGATGAATCACTTGTCCTGATTTGTTTGCTACACTTTCGCTGCTGCAGCCCAAGGTGCAGCTGGCCTTTGCTGCAAGGACTCACTGCTGACTTAGAAAATCACTAAGTATCACAGTAATTCAGATAAACACTTAGGTTGGAAAAGACCTGCAGGTCTTTTCCTGCAAGGCTGTTTTCTATCCCTGGCTGTGTTGTAACAACAATGTGTACTCCATCCCAGATGCATTTGCAAATCATTTATGAATTTCAACTTGATAAAGTTCCATTCAGCCCATCTCTCCAGTCTGTGCAGGTCTAGCTACCAGCAGCCTCACCTCTTAAGAGGCTACTGGACTTGACAATCCTTAAAATTAAACATCTACAAAGACTACTATATATCCTTTCACAATAAGTAGCCTAAATTAGATTGAACACTGACAGCTGTACAGGAAAACTCTAATTGCAATTTTATTTACTTGACAACACAGCAGCATTTGTCTGCCTATGTCACAATACATTCCAGCTATTTCTTCCACGTTCTTGAAATGAAGGATCTTATATGTTTATCAATTAGACATGCTGTACTTTTATTTTCAGTGAATTTGCAAAAATTTTATCTAACTAAGGAAAATATAATTTTCCAGGTAATAAAGTATGAATAACAGAGGCATTTCTAAGGGAGAGAACTTAACTGAAAAAAAGCATATACAAAGCAGGTATGTTTTCCATGCTATTCAGTTTATTAGACTGTATTTTCGCTACTTTTAAGATACAGAAACTTCAGCATATTGCTTCAGGAACTCAGGCACAAATGCCAGTCTATTCAAGAGACTTTCAATAGCAAATTGCACATCACTTCTACCAATTTCAGTAGAGAGTAGAAATTCAGTTGAGAAAAAGTCTGTTGCCTGACCAATTTGCAAACGCTGTGTTCAAAGACGAAAAGTAGGCTAGGCTTGAGCTATGCTCCTCAGTTTGAACACTAAGGCTTTTTCAGAAAAAACCTCAAAAACAAAAAACCAAAGAAACCATTCAAAACAGTGATAAAGACTATGAAACAGAAACTTCAAGTTTTAAGGATTTGCTAACAGTACATTTCTTTAATATGTGCTTAAAATGATCAGAGACTGAAGAACTCCAAAGAGATGCTGGCATCTAATTGCCTTCCCCAACACCAAAGGGAGTGACAGACTGATAGATCTGTCCCAGAAGGAATAAGCACTTCAGCCAGAGGAATGGAGCAGCATAAAACATGACTTGTCTCCTTATGGAATGTATCATGAAATTTTAATACTCAGCAGGCTGAGTAATGAACTGTTCAGTATCTGCCAACAGGGAAACTGGGGAAGTGAAGAGTTTACAAGTTTTGTCCTAACTCATAGTCTAAACATTTTATTCAATTTTATCAGAAGCAACTGATTCTGTCTTTGGTTCACATCCAAGTACCTGTTCCTGAAAAGAATGCACTCAAGTTTTTTTTTTAGCAAAATTCCCATTGAATACAGTCCCCAGTCCCCTAAAAAAATGACTACAAATCAAGTATATGTCAAAGAATACAATGCTAAAGAAACTTTCTCAAATCTAGATGACCACTGGAAAGTCAGCACAGTAGTCAGAAAGATACTTGACTTATTTTGTAGTTGTGCCAATTCTAAGCCCGCCCCTCTAATGAGGAGTTAGAATTTTTTGGACAGAAGATTACTCATTTAATACATATGGGATAAACAACAACCCAACAAAACCAATATTAGATTGTTATTTATTTCCTCTTTACATCACTTGCAAAGTCTAAGGGCAGCTATCTATCTGTAAACTTTCAATGTTATCTTCTGCAAAACAGTATTTCAAGGATTTCCTAAAGTGTTTTTAGTTTAAATGCTAGAAACTGCATATGTGAAACATTTCAAGGGCAAGTTACAGATGTCAAAAATTTGCATAAAATCTCTTCTGTTATTCTATTCCACTATTCTTCTGTTATTCACAGACAGACTAGCAGTCCAATTATTAAACTTCTTGAATAACTGGAGTCTCAGAACTCATTCCAAGTCATCAGACCTTGATATCACTGATAGCTCAATAGTAGAAATTTATCAATAAGAAAAAAGTTCATCAAGGAAATATCTCCTGCATAACAAAAAATTTCCCAACCTTCATACCACTGACTGGAATAATCCTAAAATACTAGCAATATTTAAACATACCTCAGTATTACTCAGACATATTTCAGATAACTTTCTTGAAATGCAGTCATACCATTTTAAAAATTTAAAGTGCTAGAGAAGCAAACTTGACATGCCAATATAAGGCCATGCTTAAATAATTTTAAGTAACTTTTTCTAATGTTAACAAACCTAGATGGTGACATCATATAAAATAAGAGTTTATCTTATAGAGTTACTTCTCACCTGACTTATTAAGAATGCTTAGATTTAAGTCAACTTCACATACAGCTTCTGCTGAAATAGTGAAAGATTTTCCTCACTTCTGCCATTTTTAATTGAACTTGCATTCCATATTTTTGTTATATCTTTGGCATTCTACTGAATAGTTATTTCTTACCTATGGAAAAATCGTTCACTTGATTGAAGTATAGTTTGAATTGCTTAAACTGAGGAAGTGATCAATGCTTTTTGTATTTTTGCTACTATTATCACATAAAAATTGGCACTAAGCTTGCCATGTTATACTTAACATTATCTATTCATATTTCCACTGATTAAAAAAAGAACACATGCCTATACAACTTATTTTTTCTCAATTCTTGAAACTCAAGTAGCATCATCTTCCATTTTTTAGGTTCACTGAGAAAACAAAGAAACACACTTACCAAGAAGCTAAAAAATGCAAAGTCTTCACTTCCACTAAATTCACCAAGAAATCAGTTTCCTTTTGTTACAATTTCTTAAATAAACTTATCATCCTTCAAACAATGCACCAGAACAATTTCTTAAAGTAAACCAATGTTTACACAAAGAGAGGCACTTGTATCTCCTCATAAACATATAAGATATACCTGACATTTTGAGGACAGGTCAGCAGCTTTACATAATTCATTCTAAACCTTTTAATACCTTGAATGATAAAATTATGGTTAAAGAGGTTCACAAACCTTATCAATACATCTCTGCAATTAGGAAGCTAAAAATCTTCAGCTGAAAATTACAGCTGTATTGGTGGTGGAAACAAGTTGCTGATAATCCATTCCAACTCCAGCAAATCAATGAATTCCAAATGTGACTACTATTTTGTTACTGAACAAAGAAGATACAAAATTGCAAGAAATTTTCTTTTTAAAAAGCAGGTCATAATGCAAATTTTCAAACTCTACTAAAGTCTCACACTCTCTAGTGTATATTATTTTTACCAAAAAAAAATCAAATTTATTCTTGGTGATAATTCATAACAGCAACAAAACTTACTAATTATAAAGATATCAACAATTTGTACATTACCTAATGCTGCTCATGCTTCCAGTTTCTGATCCCAGCTTACATCTCTCCAGCTGGCTCGCCACAATCTGACGTTCAGCCTCAAGTTCTCGAGTCAGTCTCTCAAACTGCAGTTCCTAAAAAAAGAAAGTTAAACAATTTGCTTTGACTTCCCTTGAGATTAAGAAGGAATTTCAGCACATAAAAATGAAATTTGTGCAAGAATTATTAGCTTAATATCTTATAACAAAGTTTTCTTTTTTTCCTTATTTAACACATTCAAAATTCAGATTTTTGTGGTGACACCTACTTGTTCCTTCATTTATTCTAATGACGTATGTCACAGAATAAGAGAGTTTATCAGGAAAGGAAATTCTAAGTATATTTAATAATTTCACTTACAGAGTGAAATTCATGCAGGTCTCTCAGTAACACAGAGATCTTAGCAAACTGACCAAAGTGTGATCATAATTAAGTATAATTTGTGTTACGGAAAAAAAGATGCTAAGTTCTGTGGAAAATTTAATTTAAGTTTCTGCACTTAAAAAGACAACCATCACAGTATACACCAGCAAAATAAACTAAATGGAAGGTGTGCTGATATGGCCTGAGCACAGTTTAATTTCTGCAGTTAATGACGTGCAGAAGGGAAATTCAAGTAGTTTTGGACAGAAGCTGTGCTTAAATTCCTACCACTAATTTAATTTATTTTCTTTTATTCTATCAAGGAAACCAAACCTACCAAATAAGATTTATCCACAGAGCTTATAAAAGTACTTATAAAGTTTTATTTTTAATACACAAAAGATTCTTTTTTTATTGAAAAAAAAAAAAAGAAAAGGAAAACCAATATAACTAAAATCCCCACTATTTCTCAAAGGGCTACATTCCTCACATATTGTAGCAGTAGTTTTATCAAATTAAAAAATTAAATACCTCTAGGGAGCTATGGTTATTGTAAATTTGTCAAGTGTTGCTGCCCTTTCATTTTGATCAGTAACATTGCATCATTTCCACAGGTAAACAAAAACATCTCTCCTGCCTCTTTTATTTAGGTTTGTTGAAGGGTCAAGGAGAAATATCTTGAGAATCCACTTCTTAAATAATTCCCTTATCCACACCACTGAACCCATTATCTTTTCTTACTCTATTTTTTTCCAAAACAACCCCCTGTAACACAGAGGTATGGGAGGAAGTCCCTTGAATAACTCCCCAGCAAGGTCCTGCTGGGCAGAACAGCACTGGAAATTACTGGAGTCATGACTTATGCCCACCAAGTGACATTGAAGGACTTAGTATTTGAGAAAAAGGAAAAAATGGTAGCAGTAGAGTAGGATTTGTAAGTGTTCATTCTAAGTCTTACATAAAACCTCTGACCAAGTAATAAAGGGTAAATAAAGGTATTAAATTTTTCAAATCTCTGAAATTAGGCAAATGATAACTGAAATGTAAGAAGGAACTGGCTGGTCGTCATTCTGCCTAATCCAGCTGGATTACACCTTTGTTTCTCTTGCTATTGTCATGGAATAATTTCTACCCTGCACTATGAGTAAAGGGAGACATCTACATAGGTTATATCCAGCATGAAATAGCTGAATACTTAAATGACCACTGACTATATAAAAAAGCCTGCTTAACTGTGAATTTATTATTCCAAACAAATCTATACAGACTACAAGAATACCGCTGAAAATCAGATTGGTGTAATGACCAAAACATCACTGTTCATTAAATGGCAACACTGCTGTAGTAATCAATAGTTAATAATATTCTCTGCACATTTTTGTAGTGTGCAGAAACATCTTTTTCACTGTTGTCTGAAGATACGATGAATAAAAATCACCTGACAATAACCATTTATTTCATATATGCCTCCTTCACAGAGAGCATTTCTCTCACCTAGAAGAATCAATTGCCTGAAAGGCTGAAAAGACAGTTTATCGGCTTTCTAAGAGTTATTATTCAAATCCAGGTCTTGTTTGCATAAAATAAAACCCTTAATGCAGTAAGGAATGTAATAGAAATATTACTAAATTGTTGAAGAATGAAAAATCAAAGTGGTACAGTATTTGCCATGCCAGCATGCTTAAATCAAAGGGTGTAAGCCTGGAGAAATTTTGATAGTATAAAATACCCAAGAAAATCTAACCCAGCATTATGTTTACTTTCTAAGTACAAGCAGAACTTTAATGGCTACTTTGTGCCACTGCATTTTTTAAGCCACTTGAATCTACCTCAACGATGCAATTTAGGTGCTTAGCATAGATTTTCACCCAGTCACTTCAGCTCTCACCATCCCAGGTGAGGCAGGTCACAAGTGGTCTTTGCATGGCTCAGCACAGGCACTTGCCTTACCTGTCTAGTGAGAAGGTGCAGCAGTCCCCTCAATGATGCTAAGAGAATGTTAAGCACCAAGACCTTGGGAACAAATGCTCCTCACTCTCTATGTTGTCCACTTGCCTTTTCCTAGACAAAAAAGTGCAGCTCCCTGTGTTTTTTAAGGCTAGCAGGGGTGCAAACAATGGTTCTCTAGTTTCTCTGCTTTGTCCATGCTATCCCAAGCCAACTAAATACAGAAATGCCTCAATCTTATTTTACTGAAATACTTCAAAAGTAAATATAATTTTGCTTTTTTTTTCTTCAGCTCTCTGGATTGTATGTCTTCTCACATCTTTTCTATGCTTTCTATTCCTTCAGTTAATCACTCTGGTTGACAACTTTTTCAGAAACTTCTGCATTTCCTCAACAAACACCCTTTTGCTATGATTACTTTTTTTCCTCATTATTCTAGTCCCCAAAATATACTTTTCTACTCTTCACTCTTTTTTTTTTCCTACTTACAGCTTTCTGTTCTCTTCTGCCTTCCATCTTTCATTTCCTAGTGTATTTCATGACTCATCCTCCACTAAATCTCTTTTAGGCTTATTACACAAAGTGCTACTCCAGCAAATGCCCTAAATTGATTGGTTTAAGGAGTTTCTCTCATTCTCTCTCTCCCTAGTTTCTTTATTGAGGAAACTCTTCTGTTCTTAAGATGTACAAATTGATGTTTTCTGGTTTCACTGCCCACATAATTTAAGTCCTGCCCTGCAGAGATGATTAGAAAAGGGCAGTTGTATCTACGTTACTCCTCAAGCAGGAAGGAAATATGTACTTGATCACTTAAGAAAGAAATAACCTGGGGTTTCTAACACGTGAAAATGGCTAGAAAACATGAAGAGGAACTTCACAACTAGCTTTTTAATTGCTACTATTTCTTACTTAACTATCTTCTGTCAGGTGCCCCCAGAAGACAGAAATGAAAGAAAGGAAACTAAAGGTGGGAAGGTGGGATTTGTGCAGAGCCAAACAATTACAACTTCAAGAATTGTCCTCTACATTTAATTTAATAAGCAGTTTTCTTTGGTATTCGTTCATGCCCATGAAAAAGGTACAGGTCCACAGGGTTGCCTTTGGACTGAAAAAAGGAAAGAATTCAAGTAAAATTTGTGAATCTGTTTTCCCACCATACCAAGAAATCCTGGCAGAAAACAAATTAACAAGCTTCCTTGTCTTTGTCTGGGAAGCAGTGAGATTGACAAATATTTGAATAAATCCATATGTTTAAATTTCAAGCAGCTGTCATACCACAAGAAGACAGAAACCAGAAATAGCGTTTGCTTACATTTTATAAAAATAATCACTGAACCTGACTCCATCATTTGTATTATTTGTTGTGTTTACAGTCATTCCCACCAGTTCACGCCACGTTGTGTTATCTTCACAACTTTCTATTATTTATCTGAATCAAGCTAATCAGAACATCAAAATTAAAACCAAATTCCCACTCACTGATTATGCAAATCTGTTGTCAAGACAATAGCCGAATGAAGAAGAGCAGAAACTACAATGCAACATCAAAATTAATTTACATGATAACGCGTCAAGAGCAGCCTCAAGGACTGTGCTGCAAAGGGCAATAATGCCAAAGCAAGTGCCCAGGCAAAGGCACTACAAAGTACAGTGACCAGCTTGGCAGTCCTAAGCACTTGGCACCAGGAGGGGGTGTGGGAGTGGGAAGCCACCAGAGATCAGAGATAATGATGAGAGTAATCCAGAGAAATCACTCAAGAGAGCAATTTGGAACGGGAGGAACTTCATGATAACCTTATCAAATTGTTTTGAAGTGATACAAAGTATTTATCTGCTAGGGCCAGAAGTAATTTATGTTTAAAAAATGTTATTTGTCCACAACCATGGTGGGGTCTATTTTGTAAAAATAATTCATTTTTACATAGATGGCAACTCAATGTACTTTTATTATCAGCATGAGTTTTGTATTTTAACTATCCTCTCCAGCCACCGAAGCTTCAAGCACAATATAAGACTTGAGTCAGGTCATAACATTTCACAGTGGTCCAGACATTAAACAAGCAAGATGGAAATCTCCACAGCCTTTGGACAAGTTAGGAACTCCTGAGCACAGGGCACACCAAACCAGAGGGTCTTTCGTTATTTTTATCTTTTACATCTGATGGGCCATCTAGTGTATTGACCCATTTGAATGTTGGGAAGGGTAAAATCGGGCAAAAAGAAATTTGGCTGGTATTTGGAGTTGACCTCATTTTACTTTGTCCTTTACAATCTTTAAGTAATCCTTCAATCCTTTCACAAACAGATGTGTATCAACACTAAGCAAAAGACATAGCAAAATCAGTAGTGACGGTAAAAAGCAGCTTAAAAAAAAAAAAAAACAACCTAAATAAAAGAACCTAAAAATATCTAAATTTAGGCACAAGAGGCAAAACCATTGGGTCCCTAAGAATCTTTAGGTCATGACATTAAAAAAGGAGAAGTGTCTAGCTTTTGATTGTGAATATGCTATATAAAACCTAATTGGGGCACTGGTGATCATTTGAATCTTCAAATACAGACAAATAACAGCAGTGATAACCCAGGTTGGGAATCCCTGGTGAGATGAATACAGGAAACCTGATTACAGCTACACAAACAAATAAATTGTCTCTGGGATCGAAGACTTTCAGAGGAATATGTTAGAAACCACACAACTCCAAAAAGTACACAGGCTGTAAAAGTGTACAGCATTGGCTCTACCTTTTTGTAATCTGTTAAACAAAAAAAAACTTACCTCAATTAACATCACAAGTATGTGAATATTCCTAGGCACATCCTATAGCATCATGCACAATTCTATATATTCCACATCTATACATTCCACTGAACACCACTACTCAAGAGTCCCATTGGCAACAAACTATTTTTAACCTACAGTACCAACCACACATGAGCAGCAAAAACTGGAGCACATACTTCCTAAGGAAAACAGCAAAACCCAGGAAAGTCTAACTTGGCAGAAATATAGGGACAGATATCATCAGACATAAACCAGACCTGACAACCCATCCTGTAAACAGAAGGAAAACAGAGTGTCTTGATGCTTTCAAAACAGGAAAAAACCACCACTAGCAATGCTCCGAAACATCTGACACTAAATGTTGTTTAAAAGCTTTAAAACTGGGCTTTTGAATGTACCAATCAATACCTTTCACATTCTCTACACTCTCCATTGTTGGACTGCATTTTCATTTGTTCTGTTCTTATCCTTTTTCACTGGATTGTTTCATGCTTCCATTATAGTGAATAAAAGGGGGGTGATGGAAAAAGCTCACAGAAAGGTAATTATGTAAGCAGGGAGGCAGAAGATTCAGAAACTCAGTGGTAGGTATGTACGTTCTTGGAGAATCTTAGTGGAGAGATGACTGCACCTATAAGCAAGTCCAAGTTTCCAGGTAACCAACCTGAAGGAAGCAATTCACACACTGGAGGGCAGGACTACCATTCAGAGGAACTTTGACAAGCTGGAAGAGTAGGCCAACAAGAAGCTGATAAAAGAAACACAAACAGTCCTGCAGACAGGATGAAGTGCCATGTAACAGTACAGCATCTCCCCAAGAAGGACCTGGGGGTGCAACAGACACAAAGTTATGACTTAGCAGTGCATTCCTGGGGGGACAATGGCCAACCACTCCTTTCACTGCACTAACAAGAAAACTGCTAGCAGAACAAGGAAACAATTGAACTAATTATTCCCCTTTATTTTCTACTCCTTAAGCTTCATCTCAGTGGTTGGCTTTGGGCCACCAGGACAAGACATGACGAGATTCTGAAGCAAGATCACCAGAGGGCCACAAAGATGGTCAGACTGAAGCACACATTATACATACAGAAAGTGGAGGAATTTGGTTTGTTTAGCATGGAGAAGAGACCTTCTAGGGAGGATGTATTTTATAGAATCTCCAAGGCTGGAAAAGACCTCCAAGATTAAAAGTCCAACCTTTGACGAAATACTGCCATGTCAACTAGACCATAGAACTAAGTGACACATCCAGTCATTTCTTGAACACTTCCAGGGATGACTCTGTTACAATGCTTAACAACCCTGCCGGTGAAAAACTTCTTTCTGATGCCCAACCTAAACCTGCCCTGGCACAGTTTGTTGTGCTCGTGATCTCTCGCTGGCTGCCTGGAAGGGACACTGATCCTCACCTTGTAATATCCCTCCTGTCAGGCAGTTGCAGAGAGCAACAAGGTCACCCCTGAGTATCATTTTCTCCAGGCTAAACAACCCTAGCTCCCCCAGCCACTCCTCATAAAACTGACCCTCCAGACCCTTCACCAGTTCTGCTGCCCTCCTCTGGACACCCTACAGACCCTCAATGTCCTTCTTGCAGGGAGTGGCCCAGAACTGAACACAAGATTTGAGGTGTGCCCTCACCAGTGCTGAGTGCAGGGAGACAATCACTGTCCAGCTCCTGCTGGCCACACTATTACTAGTAGAGGCCAGGATGCCATCGGCCCTCTTGGCCACCTGGGCACAAGCTGGCTCATGTTCAGCTGCTGTCAATCAACACTCCCAGGTCCTTTTCTGCTGGGCAGCTTTCCAGATGCTCTGCCCCCAGCCTGTAGCTTGGTTGTCACAGATTCTCACTTCTTTAAGATGATTATAGTGAACACATCACCAAGCTTTTGCCAGACATATGCAGCAAGCAGACACAGGCAACAGTGACAAGCTGAAATGAAGTAAATTCTAACTGAACAAAAGGTAGAAGAACAAACACAAAAAACAAAAACAGTTAATAAAAAAAAATCCAAAACCAAACAAAAAAATCAAGGGTAGTGAAACACTGGAACAGGTTGTACATGTAGAATCTCCATTCTTGGAGATTACAAAAGTCATCTTCGTATCTGATCTAACACTGAAGCAATGCTTCTCCACTTGCTTGGAGCAGACCTCCAGAGTCTCTTTTAACCTATTTCCTCCATGATCCTAGAACTGATGAACTCTGAATGTTTTTTCAAGTCTTTATACCAATATTATTGCTTAGATCAGAGGCTACCAAACTCTCTGATCATGATGATTACATAAATACATATTTCACTTTATGGATATGCTTGTATTTTATCAGCCTGAATTTCTCTAGCTTATTCCTTCATCTGATTTGAGTGTTTTAGTGATCCCATGCTTCTTTACAAGACATTAGCATGGCATCTAGGCTATTATGCATATGGATTATTTATGGGATAAAGAACTAGTTTGGCTGATTACAGTGTTTAAAAATAAACTATTCCTTCATTTTCATGTAGGATTACTTCAAAGAAGTTCCTTTTATGCCTTTTTCAACTTTTATAGAAATAAGTCCCTATTTTATTTTCCATGTTTAGGATCCTGATACAAATATGGTGACAATTGGATTCCATGGCATTGTTTTAGCTCTCTAGGCATACTGCCCTGCTCCTCTGCGAATTGCAGGCAGGCCTTGCTCTCTGAAGGCACACTGCCCAACAGCCTGGACTCTGTTCCTAGGAAACTGCATTATTTCATTTCCAACATAATCACCAAAGTTTTTAAAATTTCAAATAGCCCTTTTTTATCCCATTTTTTCTTCTCTTCATTTTATGTTCAGCTTCAGTCTTTAAGCTAACTCCTTTCTTCTTCTCATTAGTTTTTACATCCCTTGCCAACATTCCCAATGGTTCATCACCCACCATGATTGCTGTGCTATTCCACTTCCTCCCATGCAAACTACTTCTACCCATAAAGCAATAAACTCTAAGTAAAAATTTAGAGTGTTAGGACGGATTAGGACTGTGAGCTTTCTGATGTAAGTGCTGTGCTTCTCCACCCTCTGCAGCAGCAATTTAAGGAGGATGCAAGATAAAATTGACTTTCTACCTTACTAACTTTGACCTGCTTTAGGGCTTACTGTTATTATTTGTAAAGCTCAATGTGAGAGCAAAACAAATTGTTAAAGTGGTAGGCCTTCTCCAAGGAGAGCAAGAGAAGTAGAGCTGGAGTTTAGTAACAGACCCTGACTCTTACACTGGCCCAAACTTGTAATTCTCATTTACTTCTCAGCTGTCCAAGCATATATCTAAGTGGAAAAGGGTAATTCCATTTACAGTAGCAGCTCTTGAAGCCTGACTTTACATTTTCAGCATATCTAATATACCAGACAAAACTGTGCACTGATGGTCTTTTACCTTGATTTTCCAGTACATATCTGCAGAGTAATTTTATTGAAGATGGAAGATGATTAATTATACATACATTTGTATCTATGTTTATATAGTTTAAAGACATGAGAAAAGCAAAGGAAGTTGAACAACATGGTCACAAAATGTGAAATTTCTAAAAATGTCCTAGATGTTAAAGCACTAAAAAAGCCTTTTTTGGTTCTGACCTGGATGTTTCCTCAGGTTCTAGTTTCCCCTTTCTTATCTGCTTAGATCTGTACTCTGTTGGGCAATGTGCCAAGATGCCAGCAATAGCTGCAGAGCTGTCAGAGCACACACCAACACACGTGCACACCAATGACATACACAACTTCTTGACCAGTCTGTCTACATGCTTAGAGATCTAAAGTCTCCTCCAGCATTTTATTCATGGAGTTCTCCAGTTCCCTATCTCTATGCCTCTGAACTAGTTCTCCCTCCCAGAGAACACACATCATCCTAGGCACTGGGAACAGATGGAGAACCAGCATGATAAATCATTAGCTTTACATTTGTCCAAAATGGTCCAAATGAGCAGCCAACTATTCCCTTTCTCTTCTCCTACTTAAATTGAGGAAATTATTCTGGTGAATAATTTTTTTCTATTGATTTTCCTCATCTTATAAGAAAGTGTTATTTCACAACACAGACAGACTGTAGGTACAGCATATCCAAGAACACGCTCCATAATTTACAACAATCCTTGAATTTCTGAATTAATTAGGATACTAGATCTGAATATTGCCATGAGTAGCTATTAAAAAGCTGGTCATTAGCAAGTTACTAAGAGATTCAAAAGTTATCTAACAAACCAAGATGGGCCTTTTTTTGTTTAAGACAACCTAACACATGCAAATGAATATCTATATAATTTTTTTCTTGTCTTGAGACTAACAACTTAGAAGCTTGATTTTCTGCACACTTGAGACATGCAGATTGCTACACTAACTGAATGTGGATGGACTTTCAAATAAATAAAGGATTACATCACAATTGTAAATTCAGCTCAAATACAGAGATGTTCATAAACAAAAAATTCTAGTATTTTGGCTGACAGTACGCTGATTAGTCAAATAATTAATTTCTGCTACTAAGTACTATTAAGTGCTAAAGAAAAAAATTCCCAGCAAGGGCTAAAAAAAATTTGAACTCAAGGACTGCAAACCCTTGAGATTTGCACATTTTCTCTCACAGATGATTCTATGGCAGTAGCAGTTAACTTTAATAGCTTTTGAATATTTCCTCTTTTATTATATCTTTTATTACAAAGAAGAGAACTAGTGAAATAATTAGGCAATTCATTCCTTTTCTGGCTACCCTATGGAAATACCACAGTTTCAGGAAATTCCCAACAGATTCATATTGTTCCTTATGAAAGAAAAAAGCAATTAGTAATGAAAATGTTAGTTTTAAGAAGTATCATTATGGTCTTATTCTCCTAATTTCTGGTATGAATAGCTCATCTTTTGAACAAAGTAAAAATGTTTTCATAATGAAATTATAGACTAAAAAATCACCTGTTTGAAAGCAAATAGGTAAGGAACATGTACTTCAGGGTAACATTTGTAGTATGGGCAAAGATAGGTAGGGAAAGAGCATAGAATCAGTAAAACAAACAAATCTCACTGAATAAAAATTCCTTTTATGAGCTGACATTTGGGTTGATTCAATATTGAGTTGGCAGAGATGTAGTTTGAAAGATGGGTACAAAATGCAATAGTTCTGGAAGTCTTCAACCCCAACATTTAGTACAAAAAAAGAAATAAAGTAACACGACAATGTGGCACATAAGCTGCATTTTGGATAATGTCATACACAGATGCTTGGGATGCCCACAGGAAAAAAATTAAATTCTTGAATTGGTCAAGGAAGATTGTTTCACATCTTGCAGTTGAGAAGCCATCCTTAGTGATCATTCTGTCCTTGAATCCAACATCCCTACAGAAAGCAGAGCATCTGCCAGTTCGGAGCCACATAAAAAGAGAAAATTGTAAGAAAAAAATATCAAAAAACTTGTGTAAAGATAAAAGTTAAGTATTTATAGACAGCAGGGAAACTAATAATTGGAAGTGTATGATGAATATACACAATCAAGGCAGTGTATCAAGAAAAGGTCAAGACACAAAAAGTTAGTGAGGGCAAAGGAAGCTGTTACTAAAAAAACCCTTTTTCTGAAAGTTGAAATCATCTTCAAGTGAAGAAAATATAATAGCATAAATGTTGACAGGTTAAACATAAGAAGACAAGACAACACAATATGATTTTGAAGGACAAATAGCCAAAAGCATCAAAGCAACCAACAAATATTTCTCCAAATGCATCGGGAGCAAGAATCTGTCTGGAGAGTCTATAAAACCACTGGTGAGGATATAAAAGGGTTCACTGAAGAGAAACCAAATGAATCCCTCATGGAAATTTTTACTATTTTATGGGAAGTTCTTGTGCTCAGAAATCACTGAGGGAGTCTTACAAGAGGATCTGCCTGAAATTGAAGTGAATAGGTCATGAAACAAACTGACAAAACAACCTGTAGCAAAATTGAAGATCAGATGGTATTTGCTCAATAATTCTAAGAAACTAAGAAATACACAGGTTAAAATTGTAAGACACTGAATGTAATGCCAGTTTCAGGGAGATCTAGAAGACCATAGACCAGCAAGCCAGATAGTCTTACTGGGCAAATTATCCGAGTCTGTAACAGAGAAGAGAATTCGTGGCCTCTAACATAAACATGAACAAGTTATCTAGAAGGCTTCTGCAGGGATAAGTTCTTTCTTAAATTGTGAGAGCCCAGGAAATTCCTCTGGCTGCACTGGAGGGCTTGAGACCCTGCCCAGGGGGCTCGGAGACCTTGGCACAGAACCCAAGACCCCTGTGCCTTTGATTTAGCCCTTGGAAAAAACAATTACCAACCTTTATATGAAGAATTACAAGCCATGACAGTTTAAGTAGAATCATAGTGAATTTACCATTGGGTGAAAAAGTAGATTTTGGGGTTTTTAGTATGGGGGTTCAGGGGGCAAGATGGAGGAATCTGGGTGTGTCCAGCCTTTTTCCTTCTTCTTCTTCTTCTTCTTGGCCTCCATCTTCTGCTGTGATTTTGGCACTTTTAGATTGGTTTAGAGTGGAAGCTCACTGTCTAACATAGGTGATAGGTATTGGAAAGTAATTGTAAACATTGTACACATAGTTTTTAGTAGAAAGACATAACACCGCCCTGGGGGCAGGGAGAGCGCCCTGGACTGTCTTGCTGAGCAGACCTCGGCTGGACAGGAGAAAATATTTTACAGATAAGATACAATAAACAACCTTGAGACTGAGAAATGAACAGCTCTGACTCCTTGTTCAAGTGCTGGGCTGGGAAAAGAGACTTTTTAACTTTTCTCGGGATCACTCAGACAAGTGAGAGACCCCGAGACATTAAATAGGAAGTCGAATCAGGAAAAAAATGGTAAATTCTTCCAGCAGGAAGGTATTCACCATTGAAGTTCTGGTGCCGTGTTCCACACTGTTTAACACATATAGAATGCCTTGAAACAAGGAATGAGCAACAGGTCAACAAAGTTAGGCAACAATAAAAAGTTATGGAGGACAGTAGGGCTGAAGGGCAACAACACTTGATCCTTCTCTATTATCAGTGGTTTGCCATTTGCCTTGTTGTTTCTTTCTGACACAGAGTTTTGGGGCCTGACATTACCCAAGATGAAAGGCTGAGTGCCTCAGCCTTTTCTGTGCCATTTTTGATGAACTTGCTGGCCCTTTGCAGCAGCAGAGCTATATCTTTCTTGTACATCTACTTGCTAACATACTTGCAGAAACTCTCACGTTATTCTTATTATCTCTTGCTACTATGAGTTCCAGCTGAGCTTTTGCCTTCCTAATTGCATCTCTGTACACTGAAGCAGTACCTCTCTATTCATCTTTGGAAGCTTGTCCCCTTTTGCACTGCTCCAGTGCTCCTTTTCTCATTTGAGCTCTTTTGGTAGCTTGGTGCCTTTCCAACTGATTTCTTTTTATGTCTGCTCCTTTTCCTGCTTAGGGGCATAGACTGCTCTTTTGTACTTCAAGAAGCAGCTGCACTGGGAAATCTCCCAACATTCCTGAACTTCTTTGCCATCCAAGACAGGTTCCTGTTGGATCCTTCCTAGAAGTTCCCTGACTGAGTTGAAATCTGCTTTTCTGAAGTTCAGGTCTTTATTTGATCACTTGTTCTCCTCAGGTCTTTGGCCTCTATGCTCTTACAGTCTCTGCAGCTGCTGTTGATATTTTTATCTTCCAACAGGTCTTTATTGGTAAACATTCAGTCCAGGAGAGTACTGTTCCTACTTGGTCCATCCACAACCACATGAAGAAGCTGTTCACAGCACATTCTGGAAATGTCCCAGATTACTATGTATCACTGTGCTGTTTTCCCAGAATCCCTCTTGAGAACCAGAGCCTGAGGCCTCTTGGAAGCAAAAGCTTGATCCTCTTTTTCCTCACCTAGGTCCATAGTAGACACCATGAGATTTCACTCAATAGCTCTGATTTTGACCCAGAAACACTGTACTGACTTGAAAACAGATGAAAGATAACTCTTGATGTAACAGGCATGCTTTTGATGGTTACTAAGTACATAATAACTTCACTGGGTCGTGGAAACCTGAAAACAGGTGGCTTTGGAGTGTTAGAAGACAGTATCACATATTACAGCCCTGCTCTTACTCTTTAGTCAGCATATACTTGATGTCATCAGTGAAGACAGTTCATCAGACCAACAATGGCTGTTCTTGCTAGTGAAACATACATTTATTGTCACCAAACAGATACCAGAAAACATAACGTATCAGGTTTTTCATCAGAACAACAGATTTTCATCTTTTAAACATCCAGATTGGGAATGCAGGCTATTCTTTCAATAAAACACTAAATAGATTTTACTACTGAGTTCTCAGACAGTCAGTCAGAAAGATTCCAGATTTGTACTACTCATGATAAGTAAAGCAATGCATAGAACAGAATAGTTATATATACTGGACTGGATTTGTGGCTATGCCTCTGGGAGATCAAACACACAAACAATACTTGCTGCACTCCAGAATTACCATGCCTCACTAAGACAACTGTGCTGCTTCCACAATTACAGCACAGATTTCAGTTCAAAGACTATTCAGCTGCCACCAAAACAATGTCAAGGAAACTGTCAGTAGACAAAAAAAGAGAGAAGCATCTCTACAGGGATGCTCCTTACAGAATGAATATCAAAATTATTCCTATGATACAATTATAAAATGAGAGCCACAGGAATAATTGTTGCTTTCATTGATTCAGGGGAAAAAAAAAAGAGGGAAGAGAGAGTGAGTAGAAATAATGAATGAATAAATTTGTTGTATGACTTCAATCAGAATATTTCATTGATAGTATTGTGAAAGTCACCTGAAATGTATGTCTTTATTACAGCAAAACATAGTCATCAAAACTGCATCTATCCCTGTGGAACTGGGTTCCTGCTAGGAACCTTCTAGCAGTGTTGATAACAGGTCCAAGACCTGTCTCAAACAATGCATATTACTAAAGACCCTGATTCCAAATGCAGACTAAGCAGGGAGAAGTTGCAGCTCCCTTTTCAGGAAAAAAAAAAGGTTCATAATGTCACAGTATTGAAAAGGAAAGGGAAGTAAATGGAAAAAAGCCATGCATGTAGAATTTTAAACTCAAGTGTTTTAAGTGAATTTAATGGCAGAGGGTCAATTCAAATTAATTCCCAGAAACGGTTTCTAGGCTGTGGTTTAGAGCCATACTGTTCTTTACCCTGCCTCCCCATCTTAAATCTGACATCTCTTCCCCCAGTGGGAATTCGGACTGGGTAAAATGAGGCCTCTCTCCTCCCCACACCTGGCAACAGCTGAATGCCACACATATTCCTTCTCCTGTGACTCCAGGCACCGTTTCCATGACAGCAACAGGAAAGCCATTTCAAACTGGTCTGGGAGGGAAGGAATGAGAATCACCCCTCCAGCAGAGCTCCCTCTCACCTCCCTGGACAAGGCATTCTGAGAAACCAGGGACAAGAGTGAAGCTGATCGCACAGCCTAGGAGTGACAGAGGGCCTGGCAGCATTATGCAGCCTGAAAATCTCTCTCTGTGCCTGGTGAGAGCTGTTGAGGTTCAAGCCCATGTGATGTGGTGGATGGAGTGCCTAGTTTTGCTGGCATGTAGGAGTAGGTCTGGGATGGGCAGAATGCATTTGGCTCTCCTGCCCTCCAGGAGCACACTGACTGTACAGCAGATGGATTTCTGGCCATTCCATGACTGAGGGGAACTAGAGGTATGTACTTGCTATGAACTGAAGCAGCACAAGGGGAGCCTAGTTTTTACTTCACAAATCAGAAATACCAAACTCATGGTAACAAGGGTTTAGCTGGATATTTAAGCATCTCAGAACTGTGCATGTGTTGAGATTGCTTGTCAAAGCCATATGATTTGCACAGCCAAACATCTCAAAGACAGAAATGAGACGCGATGTGACACTTTTGAATGATCTTCGCTAGCCTGAAATAATGAGAATCTGGAATTGCAATCTCTGCTTACACAACACAACTAAGATGCAAGATTACTCTGTCTGTTTCCAATCCCCAGCCTGCTCCCAAACCAGGATGTAATGCATCAGCAATAGACATATGCCCTAATCATGCATGTCAGGCACCTTTAAAGGATCACAGAAGTGTGGAGGTAGGCAGAGACCTCTGGAGGCCACCTTGTCCAATTCGCAGAGGGCCATGCTGAGCAAACTGTCCAGGACCACATCCAGGTAGCTTTTGACTATCTCTAAGGAAGAAGAATCTACAAGCTTTCTGGGGAACTTGTACCAGTGTTCAGTGACTCTCCCAGTAATGGTGTGTCTCCTGGTGCTCATACACCACCTTCTGTGTTTCAGTTTGTGTCCACTGGCTCTGGTCCTGTCCCTGGGCACCACTGAAAAGAATCTGACTTCCTTTTGTTTGCACCCTCTGTTCAGGTGTTTGTACATATTGATGACTTCCTTTCTCAAGCCTTTTTTACCCAAGGCTGAACAGTCTCAGCTCTCAGCCTTTCCTCAAAGGAGAGATTCTCCCTCAGTAGCTCTTTCATCTTAGCAGCTCTTTGCTGGACCCCCTCCAATATGTCTGTATCTGTCTTGAACTAAGAAGCCCAGAACTGGCCCAGTGCTTGAGGTGTGGCCTTACCAGTGCTGAGAAGAGGAGAAAGATCACCTTGACCTGCTGGCAACACTCATCCTCCTAAGGCAGCCAAGGACACTGGTTACCTTCTTTGCCATAAGGGCACATTTTTGTCTCAAGCTCAACTTGGTGTCCACTAGGACCCCTCAGGGCCTTTTTTGGCAAAGCTACTTGCCAGCCAAGTGGCTCCCAGTGTGTACTGGCACACGGAGTAACTGGGCACAGCCCTGCCTGAAACTAACCTTATCAAGGTTACTGAGGCAAATACATCCTCTCAGAAACAGCAAAATTTAACCAGACAGTTGTCAGGCACACTGTACTAGGTAACCTTTTTTGTGCCATCAAAATTACTCTCCCTCTCAGAACACTTCTGTAGTAAAAGAGAGATTTTCCAGAATTTTTCTCCGTCTAATAAGAGTAACAGGTATAGCTTCTTCCTAGGGCTAGGAATGGATAAGATATCAGATTATATCAATATGGGGGAACATTGTTTTATTTTCTGAATTGATCATAGATAGTTCAACTTGTCTCACCTTACCTTTATTCCTCTCATCTCACAAACACTCTAATTTAAACAATAGCCTGTGCCATGCAAAACACTAACTTTCCCTAGTCTAACAGCTGCACTGGATAGAGTCCTATGAAGCCTCTTTGCTCAGTAAGTCTGGCTCCTTGGATTCAGATCCTTTCGAGGAGAGTCTCACCAGACTGGAATACACAAGTACCAGAAACATTTGCAATGCTAAAATGTAAGAATAAAAGAAAAGCTACTTAATTTTCTGGACCTGTTCTGTTGTCTATTCCTTGTGTATTTTACATTATCCAATCATGTGACAACAAAATGTGACATCAAACTAATTTAGCAAGTGCTAAAAATTTATAGAGCAAGTTCCTCTCTGTCTTAAAAAGGGAAAGTATATATTTAGTGTACCAAAATCAGGATTTTGAACCAAATTTCACCTCTACTGAAGCTTTCTTAATATTGTGTTACTTTCCCATCCCTAAAGCTTGATTCCTATTTAGTACAGACAGGTTTTTATTATTACATGGCTGGCAAAGTGTGTATCCTTTCCAAAAGCAAAGTCACTGAAATTAGAATGAAAGAAATAATTTAATGGGATGCACTTTACTTCATTTCCTCAAACAAGAGACTGCATTGACCAGGAAAGACATTTCTCTGGCTCACGTCCACTGCAGAGAAAAGCCAGAAAGAGAGAGACAGAGAGAGAGAAATACAGCATACCCTCCCTTGAACACATTCATGAAAAGTGGGCAGAGACCTTGCAACAATGTTTGGGATGTCTTTGACAGCATCATTGGAATATAAAGTGCTTCTAACAACTTTTCATGTCTTTTTTTGGAAGAGCAAAGTCCTCCAATGGTGTAATGTCACTTAAAGAAGAGGACTTTGAAAATTAAAGCCTTATAAATCAGTTTCCTTCCTTTTAAGCAGCTTCACAAACACTGCAGACAGTTTCTACCTTTTGTTCCTCCAGCTCTTGTTTGATACAGGAGACGTGCAAGGAGCCCTTCTGGATCCAGTCCTTGCATAGGGTACACTCTCTACAGACAATCCTAATTGAAGTTTGGCAACTGGATTATTGTCAGGACAGGACAGAGGGGAACATAACCTCCTGGAGGCAAGCCAAAGTGCATAGGGTTTGGTTTTTCAGGATTTTACCTTCCTTTCCTGAATTTACAGAACACATCTCTCAAGCCAGTGACACAGGTTTCGTACCTGCTAGCGAATTTTCTGCACGCCACTGTTTTGGGCATGTTTGGTGCCAGGCTGGACTATCACTTTTCTTGGAAGACAGGATGACAGGTGTCTCCATAGCAACTGAGTACACATGGCTCTGGATACAGTACCTCACATAAATAACTTGCAACTATGTGCTCCCTAAAAGAAAATACTCTACAGTTAGAATTCCACTAAAATGGAAAGTACAAAATTATTTACAGTGAAACAAGCTTAAGCTTGAGAAGCAGTCATGTGAGAAATAACACTCCAAATAATGGTTAGCATAAAAACTATGTGACCTAAATTATAATTTCAAATATTTCTAAATGAGAAAGCTTTGGATAACTCAGACAACTACAACCACTGGAAATGCTAACTTTCTAATGACAATGACTGTATGCAAATGATCTAATTACAAACATCAACACACAATGCCTTGTTGAAAAACAGGGGGAAACATTTTGAGCAGCTTAGGAAGAAGAAAAAATTACACTTTGAAAATATTACTATGCATATGGAATAATGAGGCCTCATAATATATGCTGCATCTTATTTACTAAAATTTCACTGTTTGATTCAAATGTTAATTTTGTGCTGAATTAAATGAATAGCAGATAAACCCCCTTTCCTTTAAATGTTCACATCAGCTTCAAAATTATAGTTTAATACATTTTTGAATTAATCTTACAAAGCACTGAATTTAAATTTGCAAGCTGTGTTGATTTAGAATTTTAAGGAGTTCTAGTAGTGGGAATGAAAAGAGACAGGAGCAGATAATAGAGATAGGATGCCCTACCCATGCCAACAGGACCTCCTGATGATAGAACAGCTGGATACACCAACACTTTCATTATACATAAATGGTTCTGAAGAACAATGACTCATAAGTTAAACATCTGTCTAAATATTTTCCGTAATTATTGATATATTTTATATTACATAGATCAAGTTGAGTCAACATTCTATTTCAGTAATTTTAGGAGTAGACATACTTCTGGCACACACAGAGCAGAATATAAAAATCAAAATTAAAAGTTATTCAGTTAGATAAACCTAGAGGCTTTTTTTTTTCCTAAGGGTGACATTTGAAAAGTGTGCAATTTATCTTCTGCTGCCTATGAAGGTCTGAAGTATCCAGTTGCACTGCAAGAATACCCTGTTGTATGTCAAAACCATAAAGCATCCCACTGTAGTCAAACCTAGCACTTCAATATATTTGGAAAGATAGAGTAGGGGAAAAAAAAAAAAAAGGTTAGAAAGAAGGTAAAACATCCTGCAGCTAAGGCTGCAAAATATGGCTGCTGCAACAGGTGAACTGTTTTGCAAGATTAGCAGCCTGCCATAAAATCCTTCTTTGTAAGAGAGCAAACCACAACACGACAGTAGATAAACTCCATTACAGTGAACTTAAGTACGTGTAACCATGTAGACAGAATAAGCCAAACATCTGCCCATGTTTTTTTCTATACTTTGTTGATGTTGCTATCATCTGGACACATTATCCACATGTCCCCTGAAACCATGTATTGCAATTTCCATCAAATGGTATTACACCTGCTGAAGAGGGCAGAACTGATCGACTACAGCTTCTCCTGCTGTTGAGCTCAGCCAACAAGCTGTTTCTGAATCCTGCTCATGTTTTGGTAAACTGAGCCAAACTGATTTTGTTTGTAAACTGATTTTTTTAATTAGTTTTCAAACTAAATTTTTTTAATAGTGTTTTTCAAAGTTATATTGTGCCTTACTGGTACATGCTTCAAAACTTCAACTAAATCAGTATGAGGTTAATGACAAAAATCAAAATGAAAATTAATTCCTTTACATATAAAAAATAGTATGTCATGCACAAAGATATTCTGAAACAATAAGGACAATGCTGCCAAACAGTAATGACTGAGCCTCCCATTCCCAGAAAAACTTTCAATCTGTTCACAATGCTTGTATATTATTTTTTTTCCAAATTCCCTTTCAAATATACTGATTTTCAGATGCAAGAGTGTGTTTGAGATTTTTTAATAAACCTACTCTGCCTTTCAGAAAAATCAATCATGAAATGCCAAGTCCCAATGCTGACTGTCTCAAATCTGCATCTGCCTTCTCCCTTCAAAACACAAAACAGCTAATTCTTCTTTTAAAGCATTCAATGAATATTAACAAAAAAAAAAAAAAAAAACTTAAAAGGAAAGGAAGAAAGACAGCAACCCACACAAGGAGGCTGTGTTAAGAGCTTGGAAAATGCACCTATGTCCAAATAGGAATTTGACTGGTTTTATGGACAGCTGTTTTATAAGAGCCAGTACTAGCTAAAACTTAGGTTCTGTCTCTTTCCTGTCTTAAAAATGTTTAAAGATTACATTAGGAGGCCCATGTGCAATAAAAGCCCAATCATAAGGCATTTTAGAGTTTGTCTAAACAGATATCCAGAGTCTATCTGGAGGTCACAGCCAATTAGGCAGTTTCTTTATCTGCTCTATCCTGCAGCTATGTCACAGCCACCCCTATTTGTACGACATCCTAAGCCAAGGCAGTTATTAACAAGTGTCCAGGCATTGCCTTTACATTTATCCAAGCCTATTTTCATTTTAAGGCATTATAACACTGATGCCAAAGAAGTAAAAATAAGAAAACAGTTGAGATTATTGCTACCAGACTTTCTGACTTGAAGCACCTGAACACACTACAGAAGGAAGCAGCGTAATGAGATACGGACAGCCAAAAAATGTCATAGATTTTAAATACGTAAAACTGATAGCAGGGCACTAACTAATAGTATGATTCAATATTACCTGAAATCTTAAAATAAACAAAACAGCAAATAAATCACAATTTGTTTGGAAAAAGAAAAACAGAAACTTTAATCTTCACACATATATAGACAAAATAAACCCTTTTTAGATGGATGCAGGTGCTATTTGTACATGCATTCCTGTTTAGGAGTAAATGAGTCCACTTATATCTAATGCTGCATTTACCACAGCCAAAAATGTAATTTCTAACCATTTCAATAACTCAAAAAGAACTCAGAATTTCATTATGAAATAAATTTCAGACACACAGTTCTTAATGAAAAACAACAAATAGTTCAATATATATTATCAGACAAGAAAATTACACCCGTAACTCAGAGAGCTCTTCAAGAACATAGCAAGACCCATTCATAACACACCAGTACAGAATGGCAGGAGTGAACACAGAGCAGAAGTTTGAGAGAAGAAAGAAAGTGGTGCAGCAATGCTAGAATCACTGCTGTACTTGTTTACTCCCAATGCACAAATTATTCCTGGGGAAAAAAGAAAAGAGAAAGTAGTGACAAAGAAAACCACAGGAGACAACTCTCAGAGCCAGGAGACCCAATGGAAGTAAGGCCATCCTGGAGCCTGCCAGAACAGACACCCTTCCTACTGCTCCAGACTTCCTGAATGGTCTCAGATCAACCAGGGAAACTTTTAAGCACATAAACACTTAACCCCAATCCGATTTTAACATCACCTGTCTCCCAGAAACACTGGCTGCTTAGAACACTAACCAAACTTCTCAAGGTGCTTCTGGATTTTACTCTCTAGAAAAGCACAGAAGTGCAAACTCAAGTTAGGGATGTCATGATTTTTCAGCTCAGATGCTGCCAGCTTACTAGCCTGGTACCTGACCCTCCAGTTAGTAACAGAAATGGCCTCAAGATGCAATGCAAGGTGCTGTCCTCCACTTGTGAGCACTTGAAAATGATGGGCAGCTGCTTTGTAACTTACTTGTCTACAGATCATAGCAAACACACTTCAAAGTACGTAGAATTTTGCTATTATTTAAAACAGTAAGAATCTTGTCCTATAAAACACCTTCACCTGTGTCTTCATGTTAGCAGTGCAGGAACATGGATGACAAAGGAGCCACAGCCAAATTTAGTCTTTCTATTTTTCCTCAAATATCACCAAGCACCTTCACAAGGATGAAATGCCTTGTGTCTTTCCAGATGGCAAGGCTATAAATAAAATTTCATATACTTGAAGTAGACTCTTAGTAATTCCAGGATATTATTTCAGGTAACATTTTCTGGAAAGAGATAAATTCACATGTGTAATGCACATGCTCTGAAGCAATGCTATTGTGTCTGTGTGCAAGTCATCACCAACATATGAACAAACTGGCAACGTTTAAAAAAAAAAAAAATCTGTCATGATAACCTAAAGAAAGCCTAAGGTTACAAATGTTAAGAAGCTCTCATCACAAGAGTTTATCCATTAAAGGAAATCCTGTAACTTTTAAGGATGTTTTCAGGCAATCCAGCAGATAGTGTATTGCCATAGTCCACAGGAAAAAGATGAACTTTGTCCATTCCATCTGAGTGTAACACAGTCCTGAGATGCCTACAGGAACATTGCAAAGGTGCTCTGGGTCTCGTTCAATATGTGATGGATCTATAAACCCTTCTGCTTTACTTTTTCCTTGAAAATGTCTCTACATTTTTACTGCACTGTTAAAATAATAGCAGCCTTTTTTCTTTAGTTGGAAGGACCAATATATCAGCTAGATGTCCAAATGAAAAATATCATCACCTTTTAAGACTTTACTTTTTATTTCCCCCTTCCCCTTACCTGCCTCCCTGAAGCTATGACAGTGTTAGCTCTCCAGCACAGCTACCAAGCAAATGAAGTTCTGGCCAATGCCATCAACTGAATCAAGGAGCATGTGTCTGATTTACAGCAAGTTCTTATTGTACAAAATTTACAGTATAAGCCAGACAGCTCATAGGATATTAGGAATAACTTATTTATGATGTGCTGCACAGGTTCATTATGATAATTTAACACTAATTTAAAAATATACTTTACCATTAAACACAGTGAAAATAAAAGATCATCCAGCTAAAAGATACTGCAAAAATAACCATTTGTTAGGACTAATGTTGTGTGAAATGCCACTCTTCAAAGACAGACAACTTGTGCAAAGAGCACTGAGGGAGAATACAGATGCACATTTCTGTATTTAAATACAGAGCTAATTTGCACATGGCTAATTTTGATATCATTCTTCATATAATTCAGCACTATATGTGTATGTACATGACTTAAAAAAAAATGCAAAAGCTTATTTAAGGGGGGCAATGGCACTTGAAAAAACCCACTTATAGGTATACTAAACAAACAGTAAAATAACTTTATTTTGTGGTAAATACTTATTAGAAACAAAGTACATAGGGTACCCAGAGCAATATCTACATTACAGTTGAAAAGTGAACAAAGTAGTTATTTCATCTATGAAACAAAATTTAAGCAATAGTTGTAAAAACACAGACAAAAGAACCAAACAAAAAAACCATTCAAAACCTCCACAACAAAATAGCAACAAACAAAGAAAACAAATGCAAAGACCATCACCCAAAAAACAAAAACCCAAACCAAACCAAAACCATGAACTGCTAGCACATTACAATAGCAGCAATGGGAGAATGGAGGTATAACATGACCTCCTCAGAAGTAGATGCAAGTAACTCATATGGCAAAATGACTGAGAAATCTATACACTCCATTATGCTATTGCTGAAGGAAAATTCTCCATCTCTGTAACTACAGTTTCAATACATTTAGTATTTTGGTACTGAACACACAGTCTCTGTTATTTGGGATGAAAATCACAAATCATTGCTGGACCAGAGTATATATATAGCCTTACAGTGAACTGAGACAGAAAAAGAATTATGAAGAAGGAAAAATGATTAATGCTGGGGTTACTCAATACTCATTTTGTAGCATTAATCACATACAGGAACAATTATATTAAAATAAAATTGCTCTAGATTCTTTTCTATATGTTTGTTCAGTTAATAGATTAGGGAACACAAGTTATTCCTCAGATCCTAGCACCAGCAAATCATTTACTGGAAACAACTTTTTAGGCATCTCTGCTTGGTTAAAATTAAACCCAAAATATACCAGTGTTTGAAACTTAATGAATGTCAAGCACATACCCTTCCAGTACAATGTCTACCCTTATGACTGTTTAGAGGGGAACAAATATGGTGAGGATCCTGTAAAGTTATTTAAAAAAGCCCAAGGGCTTTTGCAGTTTATATATTATTTTCTTTCCTCTTTTAATTACATTCTTCTGAGCACATAATTTCAAATACAGTTTATGCAGATAAAGCTGGTGACATTTCACTTCTTCCACAGGATATGCCAAGATGTGCTGTAGTTTACTATGGCTGAAGTTTCTTAAAGCAGTTGTGCAGCAGTTTCAGCAAGAGCACAGCAAAACATACAGATTCCATCAGGTCAGGCAAGTCTTCCATAACTACAAGGGCAACATAAGGCAGCCCAATACAGATCCACCTCCTGGTAAGTAAGCTAAATTCCACTAATTTCAGCAGATCTTGATACCTCATTTTAAACCACCTAAGAACTTCTGGCTTTGACTGTATATCATCAAGTTCATTATTAAAAAAAAAAAAAGAAAGTACTAGAGACAGATCACTAAAAATATTTCCTCTGATTCAGCAGCCACAAACTTCCCTCCCTAATGGCTCCAAATTTCACATGAGAACTAAGGAGCATCTCTCTCCCCAGCTAATGGCAGGGACTGGGCTGACAGGGGCTTTTTTGAAGGACTTTACCCATGTGACTATCAATTAGGTGGGAATTATTTAAAAAGAGTCATAGCTCAGCAGTATAGAGCCGTGAATACATAATGGCTTTGAATGCCACAGAAAGACAATGAAAAACAACAGAGCCACTGTGCAGACTGAGGTGGAGAAAAGGAGCAGAGACCAAGGACAAAGACGAGAACCCGCTCCTTACAGAAAGCTGTCATGGAGCCATTTGCACGCTTGACTCTCAATTTAAAATTGGACCATTCAATTTTTATCACATAAAAAACAAATTGAGAGGGTCAGCTGGGGAGCCAAAAGAAATCTAACCTGAAATCAGGGCAGGGAAGACAGGTAGCACAGTAACCTTTAGAAAAAAAGAACTGTAAAACTGTTTATTGGGATTTGAAGAGTTTTGTTTGTTTACTTAAAATCTCTGCAATCCTTCTATTTTAATTCTTTGTCTTTATCTATTGTCAGTTAACAATCTCTTGCATTAGAAGAATGGTTTAGGTTTTCTAAGATAGTTCCCAGCAACAGGCTGACTTTTCTATTGCTTAAAGGCCACCTTGTGACAACTAAAGGTCTCAAGACTTTAAAAGATAAAAGCGTGATTAGAAGGTTCATGCTAGAATGGGCTCAGCAATAAAATACTGATCCTTCTGATGATGGCCATTAACTGCAAAAAATAAACTACAAGTGTGTAATATTTCCTCTTCACTTTTTGTCACTGTCATATTTTCTGAAAAATCCCTTCACCAGGATTTCTTCTCCTGGGAAGCCGAGAAGCCTCAGAAAATAATGAAAACAATAATGATCTGATTGCTTCTGCCTGTTTTGCTGCATTGGAATGTGGTCTGGAGGTTGTTTACTAACTGGTCAATGTTTCATTGGTTTCACGTGAATTGTTTTTAGTTAATGACCAATCACCATCAGCTGTGTCGGACTCTGAGGAGTCACTCACGAGTTTTCATTATTCATTCTTGTTAAGCCTTCTGTCTGTATCCCTGTCTTTCTTTGATATAGTTTTAGTATAACATTCTTTATATAATATAAGATCATAAAATAATAAATCAGCCTTCTGAGAACATGGAGTCAGATTCTCAATTCCTCCTTTGTCCTGTGGTCCTCACAAACTTGACAACTTTTATATGATTTTCTACATTTTAATCAACAACACCCCTCTGACATTACTGATGATGCAGTCACTTTAATCCTCTGTGCAAGAGATTTGCATCACATGTGCCCCTTTTGCACATTCATGAACTCTGTCAGTTAAGAAAAGTGGAAAAAGCTGGAAACACAGAAAAGCAAACTTATTAGACCTCAGATTTACTACAAATTCCAACTGTGCAGTGGGTTCACAAAACATGGCAACCAACATCACCTTTGAGCCACTGTGCATGCAAGCCTCACAAGGAATGGGTATCTGTGCCAGGTGAAACAGCCCTGAGCATATGCCAGGATGAGAGCCTATACATACTAGAAAGCAAAGGCAGCTTCTGCCCTCAGTTTCCAAATTGACTGCTTATTACCACGCCATATGTAGATATCCTTACAAAACACTCGTACAAAGCTAAGAGAATGGCAATAATCAGTACTAATTAACTTATTTATTACACAATCAAAATATCTTAGCCACACAGTGTACACCTGCTCAGTGGTGATATTATTTAGGAGAAGTCAAGTTTTCTTTAAAAAAAAATCAGTATTCATCACTATCAGGAAAACTGATGCCACAACAAGGGAAAATCCCCAAAAATGTGATGACATCTGAGTTCCTGCTGATCACCAAACCAATGTAATGCTCAATGCACCAAATTTAATGTAATTGCTCAACAGTTTAAAAAAAAATACTTCTCCCTATAGTTTTAGAAGAAATTGTCAATAAATATTTATTTCAATCTGAATAGACATTTACAGAATTCCTTGGCACAGAAAAGAGAGGTGTCCCAAGACTTAGCTTCTCTGACAACTGCTAAAGCTACAAAAGTTATATGACTCCAACAAGTTTCATTCCACTAAGAATAAAAGACCATACAACTGGTCTTAACAGGAATTACATACAATGGTGATAATTCCTTAGCAACATCCTAAATGTATAAGTGTTTTTCTTATTGACTCCCAAGTTCTGATTTGCTCCACTGTGCTGTGATAACAGGAAGGACTTTTGCTGAATAAGATAGCTGTGCACACTAGATTAGAAAATGTTAGACACAGGGTGTATTAAGTAGACCCTTACTTCAACTGAGTGTAATGAAAGTTGTGTTTCCACCTACTTTTTCTTCCAAACCCCTAAAACTTTTTGCACATTTTTGTAGCACTCATCTCTAACAGAGATGTTTTCATGTGTTCACACCTGGGAGGACAAAGTTTCTGCTTTAATTTTCAGGTTAGCTTTTTCAAAAGCCAATTACGGGAATGAGCATTCTGAGAATGCCACACAAAGGCCTTGATCTCTGGCAGAAATTATTCATAATAACATGAACCCCATGCTAAGGATCTTTTGATAGGATCTCTCTGGATCTTAATTAGTTATTAACTATTAATTAAATAGTTAAATTTAAATTTAAATTTAATTAAATAGTTAAATTAAAATTTCTTCAACGTCATTCTCTTTTAAAAGAAAGAAAGAAAGAAAGAAAGAAAGGAAGCTCCCCCACAAACAATAACCCCTTTCATATACAAATTTAAATGTAGGGATAGTAGCGTCCATCAAGTGCATTATATACTCTGTCACATGAATGACCTGCCCAGAGTCAGCATTTTAAATCTAGTCCAAGCAAATGGATCAAGGCTTTTCATTTTCTGTTACTTCTGTCTCTCATGGTAAGTTAAAGCAAGTACCTGGTCATTTAAAATGTACAGCTTGTACACATGCACACACACAAATGCAGCACATCAGTATCATGGACCCAGGCATGGAAGGCTGCTTAAAAGAGGCAGAGAGATTGGATCGTGGTACAAAGAAGTGTGTCAAGAACTTCTAAGTTAGTAGGTTATTAGGATGAATTTTATCAATGACAGAAAGCTGGTTTATCACATCTCTCAGTCACTTCAGCAACTAAAACATTAACCATGGGGTTTTCTTCAGAAAAAAAGAAGAAAAATTAAATTCTGCTTACAATTATATTAATGAAGAAATGCTTAAGCTACCAAACATTAATAGTTAGTGTACAAACAACTCTTACCTGTATAATAAAATCACCAAAGTAATTCCTACTTTGCTTTGGTCTTCCAAAAAGCAAGATGTACACATATGGGTGAATTAGTTCAGTTACTCAGAAATCAGTGGAGTAATACCAAAGATAGATTTGGCCCATTATCTACCTGCACAGCACAAATGAATAATGCAAATGTGTATGCAGAGGACCATGAAGTATCTCAGCTTAGCAGTGCATTTAAAATGTATCACTAACTTTCAGCTTCTTGAAATATTTATCAACCGCAGGAGGTTCCACTGAGAGCACACTGTATTAGGAACTTCACTGAATTTTTATTTCTACACCTGACTCAGAGGACTTCAGTAAAGGAGACTGGAATTAACTACTGTAACAACTTCAGGTACTGTTCTGACACCACAGGTTTCAGGAGCACTTCATGAGTGTTCCTAAGTCACTTTAATGTTCTTCCCACCGTTGAGACCAACTGGGGTCTTCATGCAGCACATTTTAAGAGGGAGAGGAAGAAGGTACCCAGTTTCTGCAAACGACTTCAGAAGGCACTAAAATTAAACTGTCTGCAATTAGAAAGCTACTGAAAGAATCCACAGTAAATGGGCATCCTTTAAGATGCCACAATCATTTGAAAAATACCACAGAACAAGTTAAGCAGTCTTAGTAGTATAAACTTGTTAAAATGACTAGATGGAGCAAGTGGGAAAAAAAGCTTGGATCAATTGCACGCAGCACTTAAACTACTGAGCACTAGTGAAATTTGTTTTACAAAGCTTTTTTTGAAATAAAATTTGGTCTTGAAGTAATTACAGAAGTTCTATTGTCTAATAAAGATGGGAACATCTGAAGAAAGATGAATACTGTAGATTACCAGAAGAAAAAAAACCAGGAAAAACAAAGAAAGCAAACCCACATGACAAAACACTCCAGCCCTTAGTTTGAGTAGTTATACCATTTTGATCTAGAAAAACTTTTGTTTTCTACTTTAACTGATTAAAACTAACTATACCAGAAAAAAAGAATCCCCCAAAGTCATGTATTTCAGTCCTTACAGACTTTGGGAGGATAAATGTTTACTCCTTTAATTGCACAAATGCAGTCATCTAGTAAACACATTAAGACATTCCTGCAGTGTTTTGATTCAGGAAAAATACATAAAAATAACACGCTCTAAAAACACTCTCGCTCTTTTTTTATTGTTAGCAAAGAGTACTAGACATAAGGAAGGGTGGTTTGTTTTTACATTTCATGTATTTCATTTATCCAGCCAAAACATAAAACTATTGAACTGTTACCTTAACAAGTATTCAGATCTGTGTAAAAGAAGGCTGTCGGGACTTTTTCCACACTACTGACTTCCACATGAAATTCATTTATTTAATCCCCTGAATAGTCACTCACATTTCCCTGGGACTTGGGCAGCACCAGATGAAACTAGCAAGTCATAACCATGCATTATTTTTACTATCTGTAATGAATTTTAAATTAGCAGATGCATCTAAAAAAACAAATCTACCTGAAAAGCCCCCAGCGAAGTCTGAAAGGCTAAATATAATTCTAAAAAATGCAAATCCCATTCTCACCTACATAAGACTATAACTTGAAAAGAGATACATCACTACAGCTGACTATATGGTATTTTACTGAGAACATTTTCTAGGGTGAAAGTACAAAGCAACAGGTCTGCGAACTCAAAGGCATGCATTCACAGAAATACATTTTTGCACAAAGATCGGCTGGTTGAATTATTATAAGTCAGTGGAAGTGGTGAAAGCTTTACTTTAGACGGGTCGCACCAAGAAATAACCGCGGTCAAATCAAGCGCTGCTGAATAGGAACACGAGGCATTTGGGGGAAACAAGGTACTGAAGAGTAACATTTACTTTCTTGCCTTTTCTGTGAACTCTAAATTGTGGCTAATTATGCTACCTATGGTAAAAGACTTACAGCATTTTGAAGTAGAACACCATCCGAAAGACATTCAAAAGTGACGTTTTAAGACTAGTCATAAACCTTTCCACGAAAGCTCCCATTCCATCTCACACAAGGATCCATCTTTCAGGCTTTACCTTTTGTCGCCCACTTGTAAATTAATCTCCTGAATCAGTACTCTGCTCCCTGGGAAGCCTCCTCACCGCCGAGCCGACTTTCCCTCCTCTCCGGAGCGGCGGCTCAAGCAGCTCTACTCTTCTTTTTTAATCCCCCCCTCTCCTTTTAACACTCACAAAAGGAAACTTGGGGACAGCAGCGGCGGCGGCCGCTCCCAGCGGCGGGCAGAACGCGGGGCCGACAACAACAGGCAGCGCGCGCCGCCGTGCGCTGAGGCGGGCGGGGGCCGGGGGCGCGGCCGGGCCCGGGGCAGCGGCGGCAGCTGCCGGGCCCGGGGGCAGCGCGGGCGGGCCGGGGGAGGCGCTCCGCGGGCACAAAGGGCTCCATGGCAACGGCGGGACGAGCCCCCCGCGCCCCCGTCACCGCCGGACCCGCCCACGCCGCCCCCCGCCGCAGCGATCGCGACAGCGGCTCGGGGAAGCGGCCCTCGGCGACACTGGCCGGGAGCCGGGCGGGGGCTGCAGACCCTGGCCCTGCCACTGGCCCACACACATGTCTTCAGTCATTTTTTTTTTTTCCCACCAGAGTGCAGATCAATCTTCACACACAGGTATAGTCATTTAGGTTTCCTAACTGAGGGAAGTCGATAAGCTTCTAGTGAACAAATTGGAGGGCTGGGTAATCGCCAACCCTGCGAAATTTAAGCAGGGAAAGTGCCGGATTCTGCAGCTGGGACGGGGCAATCCTGGGGGTATGGGCAGACTGGGGAACCAGAGGCTGGAAATCAGCGCCAGGGAAAGGGACCTGGGGATCCCGGTCGATGGCAACTTGAATCTGAGTCAGCAGAGCCCTGGCAGTCAGGAGGGCCACGCGTGTCCTGGGGTTCATCGGGCACAGCATCACCAGCCGGGCAAGGGAGGGGATTGTCCTGCTCTCATCTGCTCTGGGGCGGCCTCACATCGGGTGCTGGGGGCAGGTTTGGGTGTCACACTAAAGAAAAGACTAAGTTTTTAGAGACCATCCAAAGGAGAGCCACGGGGATGGTGAAAGGCCGCGAGGGGAAGGTGCACTGAGGAATGTATGGGTCACTTGGTCTGTTCAGCCTGGAGGACAGTGAGGGGAGACTCAATTTCCTTGTGAGGGGAAGCAGAGAGGCAGACACTTCTCCGTGGTGACCAGTGACAGGACCCAAAGGAATGACTTGAAGCTTTGTAAGAGGTTTAGGCTGGATGTTAGAATAAGGTTTTTCACCCAGAGGCTTCTTGGGCACTGGAAGGCTCGTCAGGGAAGTGTTCACAGCACCGAGCTTGACAGAGTTCAAGTGTTCAGACAATGCTCTCAGGCACATGGTGTGATGTCTTGGGGCTGTCCTGTGCAGGGCCAGGGGTTGATGTTCCTTGTAGGTCCTATCCAAATCAGATATTCTATGATTATGCATAGCATAACTTCACACTGAATGGATTTAACTTCACATCAGTCTTACAGGTCTTACCAGTCTCTTATAATACATAACATTACATTTTGGGGCATACATTCTTTTTTTAACTTTTCTTTTAAACTTCTGCTTTGAAGACTGTATGGCCTGAAGGTGTGAAACTTTAAAATATATAAAAATAAAACTTACTCTTGAATTTTTAGATGTATGCACAGCAACAGGTGACAAGGTCACAAGCTAAGGGAGAAGTGCCTGGCCCAGCCTCTCCAATGGGGCCAAGTCTGAGGCTCCAAACCACGTTGCTAGGAACAAATCCATGTACAGCATTACCTGCCACTGAATGCAGCAAGACTTTGTGTGTACCCTGAATTCTGAGAGCTCTTGGGTCAAGGATCAAGAAGCCAAAGGTGGAAATGAAACTCAATCAATATTCATGACAAATTTCTACAACTGCAGGCAAGACCCTCACAGGTGTAATTATGCCCATAAAAGATTGGTGGTCTTTTTGGCATGGTGCAGATGTTAAAGTGCTTCAATTATTCTGCTGAAGTCGAAAAGATTTAACTTGCTCCTAAAAATTTCTTGCTAAAGTGCCTTATCCAGTACACGCATTTCCATTGGTCAACACCTCTGTGATCTGAATGCTGGTAGAAAACAACTGTTCCATTATTTTGTATATAAAGAGCCTGTCAGGCAAAATAGCCTTCTCTTTCGCATAAATATTAAGTTTCATACTCAGATACTTTGTGTGAATAAACTGTCAGCTTAGACTCCAAAATGGGCCCTTCCCAAGTTTTTTTAATGTAATTTTAATATCCATTTTAATTTTAAAAGATTTCCTTGCACACAGCCTTTGTTACTTGCTGCCAATGATTAGGTAAAAGGCTGCAGGAGTGGACTAGAGGCTTGCATTTTAGCCTTTTCTTAAAATTCCATATTCAATACAGATCTTAAAAAAACAGCTCTTTTCTACTTACAAAGAGCCACCCCTTTCTCTGAACCCCAGTGACCATGTATTTAACATACCCTATCATTAATATTTACTATTTTTGATTAGGAGTCATAAAATTTCACTGCACACTTCAGGAGCCTTCTCTAAAAATGTCACAATGAAGTTGAGGTCACTTTTGCTTGATTTGACAGGACACGGCATAAACGTTGAGGGAGGAAAAGCAGCATTTCAGGTCCTGAAGGGAAAAAAAAGTAGCTGATTTGGCTTCTACCAAGCTTGCCTGGGTTTGTGTGTGCTGCCAGGTGCAGGGGTTGCCCTCAGCTTCCTCCCAAAAGGGAGGGAAGAAACAGATAGCTTCAAAGAAGTTTCAGAGGTTTAGCATTAGAAACTTCTTTTAAACACCTGCTGGGGCCAAATAAATAATAATAGAAGTAACAACTACAATTATTATTATTATTATTATTATTATTATTATTAATAATAATTATTATTATTATTTTTTATTATTATTATTATTATTATTATTACTATTATTGTTATTATTATTATCATACAACATCAGCTACTTATCCCAGAAACTTTTGGAAGGGGAAAATCCAGCAGTTAATTGTATTTCTAAAATTTCAAGGAAGTAAAATGTTGCTGGGAGCGATGGATAAGTCCTTTATTTTAGCTCCTGAATGGCAAACCTACCAGCTTCCTTGTAACTCTGCCAAGCTGTAAGTGTCATTTAAGGAGAGCAATACAACAGTTTATTGTTGTGCTCCAGAGCTGCTTAGGATGTAGAAAGAAGACTGTTTGTGATACATTAAAGGTCACAAATAAATGGCAATTTAATAGGAAAAAAATCTAGTCTACATGCAAGAATATCTCAAAGGCATAAGTTAATTACATAGCAGCCTGAGCATGTTCTCTTTTATTAAAATATTGTGATGGGCCATCCTATTTCATTTCAATGAGCTAATATGCATCACCACCTCAAAAAACCTCTTTTAAAAAAATAAGAAAACAGGTACTATAAAATTATTGCATCTATTGCAGCACTGCACAACACTCAGGCCATTTTGCAGTATATTTAATAGAGAAATTGAACCTCTCAATACAATTCAAAGGGATTTCACTCTCATTGCCAAAATCAATGATTGGTATTAAAATGGATTGCCACATATTCATGAAAGAGTTGTTCAATCATTTGACATTTGTGCAGATTGCTATCTTTATATAAAGGGATTCTATCTCATAAAACTGATTGATGAAAAGTGGAGGAAAACCATTCCCATTTCAAACCCATATACTGTTACTGTATATGGGTAGAATACCTGCTTTTTCTGAATCACAGAAACTCCTACGCACTTAAAATTGATCAACTCCTTAAGTGCTCTGTTGATATTTCACCCATTGTATGCTGAAGCTGTGCAAACTTTGAGAGTTTGAACAGAAAGAAACAGAAAGAAACCCTATAATGTATTCCTGAACTACTGGAATAAAAGGAAAACTGTGTGTTGGAATGATGAGAAAGAAGATCAGGTGTATGATTTTTCTTTCATTCATGCAACACATGAACAGTTATCTCTGAACTATAATTCAGTGCTTTTATGCAAACATCCACACCTCACTTTAATCTACACAAGTACCCATTCCCCCTTTTTCATGTTGGCTCATCAAGAATCATTTGAAACATCTCCAGACATCAAGAGTGTAGTGCCTAGGTGGATTCATTGTAATTTGACTGAAAAACATCAATACTGAAATCTATGTTTTCAGGAAAGATCCATCTGTTAATATTTCAATGCAGGTGTACTAAGGCCAGAGTTAAGGTTAGCTTGTGCTATCCTTAAGTGTGTAGTGAGCCAACACTCATGCACAGGATGAACTGCTGCACCTGCTAGAAATAAGACTATTTCATTTAAATGAAATAAAGTAAATAAAGATATTTACTGAGGTAGTTTCTGTACTGAGTTGTGGTAGGGTTTTTTTCCTCCTAAACCCTTTCTGGGGGACTCTTTGTTGTTCTTCTGCTTGACAATCTATGTATATCCAGATGGAGATTACTCCAGAATTTTTTCTTTTACTCTACTAACATTTTCTGGGACACTAAGTTGCCATGAAATAGTCCTCAAATGCTGCAAAACTTCAGATGTTTTTCAGAAGCTCAGGCTTTTTTCAGAATATCTTACTATATTTTACTCATGTTTCTCTCTTGATCTGATAACCCTATGGGGACGATCACTCTAAGAATACTGGGCTTGTGTGATACTGGGCATGGTGGCCCTGCAGATCCCTACGATTTTTCTTCCATTAAATACTAAGTTCAGGCAAATTGAATTAACAGGGAATCTTGTTCTTGCATAATAAATGAAGAAAGCCTTTTTCAGGGTCTGAATAGACAGTAGTAGATAGCAGTTATTTTCACCAACTTTTGCTCTTTATGTTCTGTAACACCAATAAACAGCAAAATTATTTTAAAATTATATTACAGGCCACAGAGTCTTTAAGACTTACTCTGTTTTCCTATTTGGGGGAATAACCAGTTCAGTAACAGAAAGCAAGAAGAGAACACGCCCATTTGCTAGCCAGCTTTGTTAAAAGAACTACTAAGAATTTCCTACTACTATGTAGCAGCTTTGAGAACAACATTATTGCTGAATGTTTTGAACATTCAGCAAGAACTTTGCAGAATGTGAGCCACTTTTAAGTCATAGAGTAGAAAGCAAAACAATTTCAGAAGGCATGCTGAAGATAATCCTAGTTTCTTGGAGAGAACATGAATCACCTGGGCTATGCAGAGCCTTCTACACAGAAAGCTGCTCTGAGCTTTGTATTAGAGAAGTGGGATGGGACAAAAAACGGCAAAAAAGAAGTAGGTTATTCTACAGTGTAATCTGCATGGTTTTTTCTGTTGATTATTTAATCACCATCAGAAACATGGGATCTGATAGATAACCTCATTCTCAAGAAACCAACACCACCCACCTCTCATAGGCAGTGCTCAATGGTCAGTACTATTCTGTGCTACTTAGTACTCCTCACTATCTTAAAGATTAAATGCAAGCATAAGAAGAGGACACAGAAGCCATGACACTGGGGATTTTTTCTCCCTTGTTTTCAATTCTTGGTTGTTGACTTATGCAGAGAATATAGGATAAATTGAAGAAATTCTCCCTCAAAGGAATATTCTGTTTCTACCATCTATGTGCATTTATGGCTATTTTGCAATGAGCACAAATGAGACTAGTTTGTAGCCTGCCATTTTTTTATAATATTTCATCTTGAATATCTATAGTTAAAACAGAAGAAAATTGGTGCACTGGTAGGCATTACTGCTAGGTAAGTCATCCAGAATAGTTTCATTGCCTCTTAACAACATGAGAAAAATCTACTAGCTGCCCAGCAATGCAGAATACAATGCATTAGGATAAGAAGAAAGAATCACAAATTTTTAGAATAGTTTTGGTTGGAAGGGACCTTAAAGATCATGTAGTTTCAACCCTCCCTCCATGGGCGGGGGCACTTTCCACTAGACCAGGTTGCTCAGTGCCCCATCCATGGACTTTGAATACTTCCAGAGATGGGGCATCCACGATCTCTCTGGGCAACCTGTTCCAGTGCTTCACCGCTCACATGGTAAAGAATTTCTTCCTAATATCTAAACTGAACCTGCCATCCTTCAGCTTAGGGCCATTCCCTCTTGTCCTGTCACTACACACCCCTGTAACAAATCCCTCTCTTGCTTTCCTGTAGGCACTGGAAGGTGCTATAAGGTCTCCCTGAAGCCTTCTCTTCTGCAGGCTGAATAACCCCAGTCTTTCAGTCTGTCTTCATAGGAGAAGTGTTCAGGCCTCTGAGCATCTTCAGGGCCTTCCTCTTGACTCAATCCAACAGGTCCATGACTTTGTTTTGTTTGGGACTCCACAGCTAGATGCAGCACTCCAGGTGGGGTCTCACAAGAGCTGACCAGACAGGCAGAATCATCTCTACTGATCTGCTGGTCCTGCTTCCTTTGATACATCTGTGGATACAGTTGGCCTTCTGAACTACAAGTGCATATTGTTAGCTCACATCAAGCTTCTTTTCCAGCAATACCCCCAAGTCTTTCTCCACAGGGCTCCTCTGAATCCATTCTCCACACAGCCTGTATTTGTGCTTGGGATTGCCCCGACCCGGATGCAGCACCTTGCGCTTTGTCTTCATGAACTTCATGAGGATTGCAAAGGCCCACCTCTCAAGTTTGTCCGGGTCCTGGATGGTATCCCTTCCTTCTGTTGTGTTGATCATATCACTTAGCTTGGTGTCATCAGCCAACCTCCTAGGAGTGAGCTCTGTCCCAGTGCCCATGTTGCCAACAAAGATACTGAGTAACACCAGTCCCCATACCATACAACGATGAACACCACTTGTCCTTGGTCTCCACTTGGACTGCCAATTCACTTCCCTCACATCAAGTTGTTAGTAAAGATTTCCTGATCAAAATTTTATCTTTCAAGTTTGATGCCTGTTCAGAGTTTGTGTTCACATCATTCTAGGACAACTTTAACAAATGTAGAGAGGGAAGGTTCTTTAGTTACATGTGTATTCTTATTAAACTTCAAAAATACAGAATTCTGGAAAACCAAATAAATGAGAGAATGTGCTCAACTGTATAAAATCTTGGAGGACTGGGTAATGTGGGCTATTTTCACTTGAGCTATAAGGTCTTTTTTAGTTAGTATTTACTATTTGAATGGAGAAGTCCTCAAAATTTGCTGCATTTAACCTCAAAGAAAGTCTAAGGCTGCATTGGAAAAAGATTAATCAATATTGGAACTAACAAATGGAATGTGAAAATGTGTTATTACTCCATTGCTGGCATGGTGATCAGTGGCAGAAACAATTCATCATCACAACACAAAACAATGTCTGTAACGCAGCTTCACTTGCTTCTTCTTGTATGATGTATACAAGCATCAAGAAAAGTTCAACATCTGTGATGCTGAAGCTTTGTAATAGTCAAACATTATGATGGGTTTTCTATCAAACTAAAAAGAGTTCAAGACTCAATACTTTGCACAGAACAAGTGCACAGCAGCGGTGTGTGTCATAAACAGTCTTACACGGTGTCACTTCTTCAGCCTCCAAGTCACTTTGAACAAGTAGAAGGCTTTTGAAGTCTGACTTTGTGTCACAAGGCAAAGAAGAAATATATCCTTTTATCTAGGAATTCGTCTCTGACCAGAAATAAAGACTTTCTGCTCGCAACAGGTTGTTTTTCTTCTCTTTCTGAACATAAAAATACAGTACGGGTCAGGTAGCATGAGGCTGCTTTCTGCTCTCAAAAAGATCTTTAAAATGAGACTACACATTTGGAGAATGAAGATTTAGGTTTTCACGTAAACCAGAATATAAACAGGTCAGGAGCTGGTAATCAAAGTAACAACGTAACAGAAATCCATAAAGGGAGTGGAGAATATTGACAAACATGCTTTTAATTAGAAAATACTTTTTTGCATCAATTTTTGAATTAAGAAAATCAATCAGAAGTGAAGATATACTGACAGCAGCATGAGGAAGCAGCAAAAGTTCAACAGAGAGAAGCAGTGCAATCAATTTGACCTTTTGTCAGACACTTTACCAACTCTACAGAAACTGGGTATTAAGCAAGTAGTCATAAAATAGGTTGAATTATTTAGCAAGTGTGGGACTTCTAAATCAACCCAGGCCATGACCTACCTGTGTCAGCAAATCCAACTGCACTGGAAAACTGAGTCCCCCAGGATGCAGCCATGGTTTGATGGGAGAGCAAGAGTAAGGAGAAGTTCTTCAGGACAGAAAAGCCAAAATCTGTGTTAAATTCAGTTAGCTAGCAGATGCAACTAAAATTTTAGAGGGAAAGACAGAAGTGTTTTTAAAATCAAACTGATGGGAGAAAAAAATTGGGGGAGGTTATGAATGAGCATGAAAGGTGTTTCAGGCTTCTCTTTTCATAGTTAAAAACTCCACTTTTTGAAAATTACTGTATGAGGCTGACTTATTTTTTTCTATGTGTATTTAAAATGGACATTATAAAATCCTTGGGCAGAGACATAATAATGTTAACAACAACTCTTTTTTCATGCAAAATTTCTTTGACAGCTTGGCATATAGTTAATCACTTCTTAAAAACTGAATGCACCCCAATGCAGCAGACCTAATTTTTTAATCTGTCAGCCAGAATTTGTCATTAACAAACTTTAAAAAACTGATTAAATACTTCGTTTTTTTTCCTCAAGCTTGGGCCTTGGCAGTGGGCTGAATAAAATGTGTATTTCCAGCAAGATTAATGAGCAATTATTGGTTGAGATTAAACTGCTATATAGATTTAATGGATTTCTGTTTTGGCTGTAGAAGTACTCAGAATAAACTGATGAATGATTGCCACAAATGAAAACAAGTTAACTTGATCAGAAGGGAGCTGTGGAGGCTGAGGAATAAAAAGAGAACAGATAACACTGGGAATGAATCTGATGTTCAAAAAGGTCTATGAGACACTGATACTACCAGGAAAGAGAGAGAGAGGCACATGTTAATGACTGCACCCATTCCTTTAAAAGTGACAGCCATACTAACCTTCCCTTGCTACAGCAGTCATATCAGGTAAAAATTAAATCTATTTCAGGGAATTCTTTTGGGCAATCATGACTCCTTGGCTACTGGAGTTTCAGTTTAGGTTTTTAATTGAATAAGGATAGAGCTGTCGTTTTGGTTTGGTGTGGTTTTGGTGTGGGGTTTTTTCCTCCTAAAAGCACACAGTGCATCTGTTCCATAAGTTTTATTACAGATACATTGATTTTGTAGAACAGAAAGTTATGAAGTATAGTCCCATGTTACCATAGCAAATTCTAAAAGCCTCACATTCTACCCGCTGAATATTTGCGGCAAAAACCAAAAAACAATGTTATGTATACCCAAGAGAAAGCAACTTGGACAATGATTAACAGACCAATTAATTAAGTTGTTTAAACTTCTGCTAACATTCTCCAGTCAATAAGGCATTCAATCTAATAACTTAACAATGCTACATTTAAATAACAACCTTTTCACACTTTGTCTTCACTCTGCAGCTCCATATTTTTCTTCTCAATCAGTCCTATTCTTTCTTGACATTTTGCTCTCCTTACCGTAAATCCACTTCCCTTAAGGAAAAACAAATCCCAGCAACACTCAAGCACACAGTTCCTTCCCTCTGTTGGCATGTTATCTCTCCACCTGTGTCCTCAAATAAATGAAAAAATATTTTGTGAAGAAACAACACCTACTGCCCTTTCTGCACACACTCTTGGAGACCATGTTGCTAGTTACTTATAGTGCAGTAAGCATGAACTGCAGTAGTATATTTTTTTAAATCCAACTTGCCTTCAAATATGGCAGGAGGTTATCAGCACCCCAAAAACCTCAGTGCCCCAAAACCACACAACTATTTCAATTCAGCCTGGAAGCCAGACCCACCATTTCCTGTGCAACACCAACAGGCTGCAGTGCCAGACCTTCACTGCCCAGCAAGGGCACACACCCCTGACCCTGTGTGAAGGGGCTGAATTCCAGCTCCGCTTTGAGCACCAGGTGCTGGCTCCAGTGACCATCAGGGAACAGCAGAGCTGAGCTGCACTGGAGCAGGGAGAGGCATGCCTTCACCATGGCTAGAGCAGTGTCCTCCCCTTGCTGGGTGCTGTCCTACAGCACCACTTTTATTCTTCAAGTGTGGCAATACACCTTACTACCTACAATATCTTTCCTCCCACCTTTATGTGCCCAGTAAACCACAAGTAACTTTGACCTAGTGGACCATTATTTCTCTGTGCACAGGCTGCTCCATCACAATATTTTCTTCTCCCTCTTCAGAGATGCCAAGAGGTTTTGGTCATTGCATCTTCCCATGCTGTGATGCAAATTTATTGTCTCCTTTCTTTTCATGGCAACACATTGTGCAAGAATTTCTGCTTGTGTCTTGGCCCATGCTGAGCTGTCTGTCAGTCTTTACACCTTGCCCACAAGTGTTAAATTCAAAATATGTTTCTAAGCTTTTTGAGTAGCTGCCCTCAAGTGATATAAAAGGTATCAGTAAACCAAGCTGATACACTGGGTAGAAAACATTAGTGGAAACTACCGAGTGAATGTCCAGTCTAAGAACTTATATTTATGACACGGCATAATCTCTATAAACTGGAAAGTGAAAAGTTACATTGTGTTGACCCACATAAGAACTCAAACTCCCTTCATTCAAAATATTTGCTGGGAATGGGCACAGAAAGGTAGCAATACATTTCCCAGGATGTCTTTGTTGAGTAAGGAATTTAACCCATCTAATGAGAACCTTATTCATGCTATCTATCTTTATAAGAAGAATGGCTAAAGTCTTCCCTAACTCATGTCTCCTGAAACAACTTTGAATAGCTGACAACACCATGTCTCAGGGAAGACTGTCTCCTTCCCTTGGCCTCCAGAGTAAAAGGGTTGTCTTTGGGGTGTGTTCAAAAACTGGTGGATAGGGCCTAGTTACTGTAAATGAAGTTGCCTTTATGCTTTGCTAGTTAAGACAGAATTTCTCCCAGTTAGGATGTTATGGAGATTAAAACCAAGGGCATGACAGAGAACAGGGACTTTCTGCATGAATACAAGCAATTTTATCTGCCTAAAAGAATCTTGAAACCTCTTCTGCAGGCATTTGTATAAATTGTGTAAATTACAATTGAAATTTCCTTCATGATGAGGTAAGTAATGCCTACTGCACATTTCTAAACTAAAAACACCTAACTGCACAAGCACATGCTGGGTTTCTTCCACCTACAGAGTGGGTTGTGTTCTCTGTGACCTAGGGAGAGCAGTTCTGCTCACACACATGCAGACATACCCCATACATGTCAGCTGGAGCTGTTTTGGAAAACAAAATCACTGATTCTAATAGACCTGCATGTCCTAGATAGCATCCAATTTGGCCTTTACTTATTCTAACAATAAAAATAATTGCAAATAAATGTGGAATTATGGAAGGAAGTTGTACTTGCTCATGTTGAAAGGTCTGAAACAGCTAAATGTTTATGCAACACTGGAATATGTTGCATATAGCTGCAACATAGCTACCATATGCATCCCAGGAGTAAATATATGAGCAGAAAGTGTTGCACCCATTGAAATAAGCTTTTCCATACTTTATGCAAATCTTTATGCAAAAGGTACCTAGAGATTAATCTGCTTAGAACTTACAGAATGTTATATTACTTATAGCTATAGGTAGTACAGTCTTCTAGCAAGTAATATGTGACAACCACCATTTTCTTAGAGACTGCAAACCACCATTTTCTTAGAGACTGCATTAATAAAGCAAGATGTACCAAAATAATAATAAAAAACTTCTGGTTTTTAATGAAAAGATTTTTCTCATATTCAGTAAAACAAGTAGTCTTATCAAGCATCTAGAATTTCAAGCAGATGTAAATAAGTGATAATCATGATTGATAATCATGTCCAACTTTCTGCTTCTTTGTTTTACTGAAGACAATGAGAAAATGAGATATGCTTCAGTAAAAAAACAATTCTTTTGCCAGCTGTTTAGCACTAAGTAGTGAAATAAAGTCAGTCTGGAGATTAATTCACACTACTTCATAAGCCTAAACCAAATTATTTAGACTGTGGGAAGGCAATTGAAAGCAGTGAGTAAGGAGAGCATAGAGCCCAGTGAGGCGATTTGCCCTGCTCTCACAGCCTGGGGGGATGTTCACTTTTAGCATTGCAGCAGGAAATCATGAACAAGAGCCTGTGGCAGTGTGCTCATGGGTAGTCTTCCACTGAACAGGACAATGGCTTGGAAACACCACATTAGAATCAGTTGTATTCCTTATACCAGCCACCAATTCACATAAAACATTCTGGTTTTGGGGTACATCAAGGACTTTGAAACATTTTGGGACCTTGATAAGAAAGGCTGTGGAGCATCCTGGGGAGAAGCGTGAGTGAGTATATCTCAGTCATTCAGAAGGGTAAGGCCTTTTCTGGGGTGTTTGTCTCTTGTTGACAGCTGGTACTGTTAATGAAGCCAGGAGGCGGTGAAGAGGTAGAGGAAGTGTTTAGCACTGAACACAAGGCTTGTTGCAGAAAGTGTTTGCTTGCTTGGTTTTTCTTGACTCTCTGCAACCTAACATTTTGAAGCTATTTTTCTTAAGTTGCCTTTTCCAGTTTCTTTTCTCCATCACTCACAGCTTTTGCTCTTTTTATTGGAGTGTGTCTCTAATTATTTTCCTCCATGCTAAAGTAAGGGCAACTATACTTTTCCTTTCCTCAAATTTAAAATTGTATGAAGTTCACATGGAAAATAACCGAGTTACCACACAGTATTTTTCCTTTTAATTAAGATAACTACTTCACAAATCTACTAAATTCTATTTCACCTAAAAATGGCAGGTAATTTTTTAATTCAGGATTTGCATAAAACAGAGAAACTGCAAGCCTCCTACTGAGTGTTTAATTAAGGAAAAATTGATATGGCCTAGAAGCCATGAAAAATTCTCTGTGCCCCAGACATTTTGTCATCTGCTGCTCTACCACTGGAGCTATAAGCATCAAGTACCTTCAGAATTTCTCCTATAACAAAGATACTTTGATCTAGCTAAGTGAAATATCCAAGAAAAAAAAAATCACAGAAAGTACCACATGCCAAATGTGTCGTATCTTTCTCAATGTGAAGATATTTTTAATTTGATAAACTTAACCATGACCAATCTCCTAAAGTAGATGCTGGCTGTATCAAGCAATTAAAGGTCACTAAGGAATTGTTTAAATGTTGAGATTATTAAATGGCCTTATTATATGCTTGACTTGTTGACTTAGAGAAAATGCATGAGTATTATTTATTAGATCAAAATACACTGACTCTTTTCTGGAAGAACACATTTTAGGAACGGGAATAAGTTCATAAGTCCAGAGTAATCCTATACATTAAGAATTAATACTTTGTTATTGAAGACTGAAACAAGTCAGACTCATCCTTATGGGCTAGAGAGAGTATTGGAATATAAAAATATAAAATTATTTGAAGATAAAGGCAACAATAACAAGAACTGCATATCAGTTTGGAGCATAATAAAAAAGGAATACATGGAATTTACATAACAAATTTTAAAGTACAAACAATGACACTTCCTTTCCAGTTTACCATGATTTTATATATTTATAACCAAATGTGAGAAAAACAGACACACAGAACGTAATACTTTATGTAAAATTGCATCAATGAGAGAGAAGTTAGGACTAAATGGCTGTGCAGAAGTTAAGGAGTATTCACTTTTTGTTCTGTTATCCAAAGTAAATCACTCCCCAAACACAAAATGCCCACAGTGGCTTGGTGTCACTATAGGCACTAGGAGGTGCTAATATAATTTCATGTTTTCAGTTGATATCACTAGTGCTACTCACATGTATTTGTACAGTTCAAAAGTTAGATATCTTAGCTAGGAAGAGTTACACATTTCCTTGTTGTTACATTAAAACAACAAAACTTTAATTTTTTTTAGTGAGAAGGAATTTGGAATGAAATTACAAAATGCCAGTTAAGAAGAATAAAGGCAATAATACCCTTAAATAGCACACGATGTTTTCAGCTTTTTAAACACTCTCAAAATAATTACAGCACAGTACATGTATTATTTCAAAAATGCCTGAGATATAGTACCATAGCACTATGAGAATATGATACATGCCACGTTGGGTTTTGTCTGTTAGGAAACAAAACGTTTAATTTTTAAAAGATGTTTATATGGCTTTAGCAGTGTATTAGCCTTATAGATTGTATGTTTTGCATCAGCACTCAACCAAAATGGCACTGCCACGCACTGTATTTGAAACCTATTTTGTAGAAGGTTTTTGAAACCAACAAACCAGAAAATCTGTTGTTTGATAAAGGAATAAAGCTTTAGTAGAGTATTAACCCCCCCCAAACAGTAGGTATTTGAGACTTGCTCTTGGAAAGAAGGAGAGAAAAGAATTAAAACTCCCTTGTGTATGTATCTCTTGCATAGAAAATTTGTTGCCTGAAGTCCAATGATATGAAATAAATAGAGAGAAAGGAAAATTTATTTGTATGATGGAAACAGTATTCAAGCCAACATCAAAAGAAAAGTGTACTGTGAGGCGATCATTTCCTAAAAATTGAATCTTTCCTTTTTTTCCCTTATTTTCCTCTTACAAACTGACTCAAACAGCCTTGAACTCTCACTCTCTCAAAAACAAACACTACAACACTGTTTCCTTGTATTTACAGGATCAGTGCTGCTATAAGAGATGAAGTGCACTACAAATGATGAACAATGTCAAAAATTTATCCTGCACAAGATACATTTAAATCATCTAAATATTTGCACCCAGTCTCTGGTTGGTTTTTTGTTTTTTTTGTTTTTTTGGGGTTTTTTTGAGGGTCTTTGAACCTCTGCTGTGCAATCTATACACACAAATCTGTCTGAGAAGGTGAACTCCAGAAGTGTGATAGCACATGGCCATTCACCTCATTTGCACAATGTTTTACAGAATCACAGACTCACAGAATCCACTATGTTGGAAAAGATCTTTGAGATCATCAAATCCAACCTATGAACTAGCACCACTGTGTCAACTAGACCATGATACAGAATGCCACAACCAGTCTTTCCTTAAACACCTCCAGGGACAGTGACTCCACCACTTCTCTGGGCAGCCCATTCCAGCATCAAATCTCCCTTTCTGTGGAGAACTTTTTCCTACCTAAATCTCCCCTGGCACAGCTCAAGACTCTGTCCTCCTATCCTACTGCTAGTTGCCTGGCAGAAGAGACTGTCCTTCACCTGGCTACATCCTAATTTCAGAGACTTGTAGAGAGTGATAAGGTCTCCCCTGAGTCTCCTTTTCCCCAGGCTTAACAGCCCCAGCTCACTCAGCCACTCCCTAGAGGACTTGTGTTCCAGACCCTTCACCAGCCTTGTTGTCCTTCTCTGGACACTTTCAAGCATCTCAACATCCTTCCTAAGCTGGGGGCCCAGAACTGGACACAGCACTCAAGGTGTGGCCTCACCAGTGCTGAGTACAAGGGGGCAATCACTGCCCTGGTCCTGCTGGCCACACTATTGCTGATACAGGCCAGGATGCCACTGGACTTGGCCTCGTGGGCACACGGTGGCTCAAGTTCAGCTGATTCAACCAGCAACCCTAGGTCCTTTTTCACCAGGCAGTTTTCCAGCCAGTCTCCATGCAGCCTGTAGCACTGCAGGGGGTTGTTGTGGCCCAAGTGCTGGACCTGGCACTTGGTCTTGTTTACTCTCATATTGTTGGATTTGGCCCATCGATCCAGCCTGTCCGGGTCCCTCTGCAGAGTCCTCGTACCCTCCAGCAGATAGACACCCCCTCTACTTGGTGTCATCTGCAAATTTGCTAATGGTAGACTCAATGCCCTCATCCAGATCATCAGTAAAGGTATTAAGCAGGACTGGGCCCAATCCAGATCCCTGCAGGACACCGCTAGTGGCTGGCCACTCCAGCCAGTCCACACTGCAGGCTGCCAGCTTTTCCAGGAGTATGGTGTGGGAGACGGTGTCAAAGGCTTTGCTAACGTCCAGGTAGACAACATTCACAGCCTCTCCCTCTCCCACTAGACATCTCAGCTGGTCATAAAGGGAGATCAGGTTGGTCAGGCAGGACCTGCTGCTCCTAAATCCATGCTGGCTGGGTGTGACCACCCCAAACACCCTGTAGGTGCCATGTGATGGCACTCAAGATGATAACTGTTCAAGTTATGAATGAAAGACTGAGATCGTAGCGAAGACTGAGGAAACTGGGAAAATCTAAGTTCTGTGAATTTCATAAATAAAAACTTTTCCATGAGAATGATAAGTCCTATGCTGAATAAGGGCCTCTGGCCTTTATGAACTCACCTAACAAGAAAGCCATTATTAACAATCTAATTTCAGGTTTACAGATAAATTTAGAAATTAAAATAGTTACTAGTTACCTTGCAACATTTTCTTTCTTTGTATCATACATTATTTTGCCTTAATAGCGTTGTTTTCTGCCCTAAGACAGAATAGGAAAATGTGTCATGTGGACTTTTCATCTCTACTAATCCCCAAAGTCCTGCTCTAGTGTCAGCCTGACTTCTCTGTACTTTAATGTATTGTTGCTTTACTCACAAAGGTGAGTAACACTGGGACAGACTCTTTGTGAACCTTCTGCTGACTTTTTTTGCTTGGTTATTATAATTGCAGTTGAAGATGGAGAGTAACGCATTATTAATGTTGATGATGCTTCCAATTGGCATTGCAAGCTTTATGACTGGGCAGCCCATTCCAGCTGCTGAGCCAACCTGGACAAAGAGATTGACAGCAGCAAGGCAGTGATGCATGTACTAATCACAGAAACCAAGGGCCGCACTGCCTCAGAGGCTAATTTTGCTTCCCAGCATGTCTCAGAACATTCCACTGCACAGGGTCACATAAAGAAATAGTACAGCACTGGGACCATTCCTGATGTAATTCAGCGCCCCTTTGTTTTCCCCCAGAAAGCTTTTGCTTGTGTTTTAGGAAAATCAGGATGCAGCTGGGGGAAAGAGAAACCATCCTAGTGTTCTACCCTTCCATCTTCTTCAGCAGCATAAACAGAGTAGAGAGTCTTGTGATGCTGCTGCTCAGTGCTGCAAGACATTACAATCTTCAGAACTGTCACCAGACCTAGAACAGGCTAGAAAGACAGAATTTAAGGCAAAGGCCATTTAAGCTAATATCTCCTGAATCCAGTCCCCGTTTTCTGTACTCAGTTTTGGTCAGAAAAAGGATTTCAATTATTTTCCATAAGAATTAATAAAACTACTGTAACACTGTGATAATAATCAGGAAGTCATTGAGTACTGCTTCTTCAGAAGCATGAGTACACTGGATTCAAAATACTTTTTCTCTATAGCCCCTCCAGTATTTACTCTTGGTGCCATCTATAGGTAGCCCTCACTGAAAAACATTAGTCCACTAAGACAGTGAAATATGTTATAATCACCAATACATTTTTTTTTACTGCAGAAGCCGTTGGGCTCTTAGTAAGTACAATTAAAATTTCCCTTGTTTTTAAATTACATCTAAGCATCATTAATCTAAACTTAAGACTCCAACTTATCTTCATTTCTTTGTATTATTAGAATTCACTCAAATAATCACTGAATGTCTGAAAATTAAAATTTTCATGTGATATGAGCAGAAAGTCAAGACAAAAATCTCAGTCTAAAATAGCTATAAAAGTTACCAACAATTTCTTCAGCCAGCGTACAATGCAGATGTAGGATTTTGTGCAAACACTGTTAGGCTGATATAAAGGCATAACTATTTTGGAGTTATACCTAGGACAGGAAAAGAGAACCTTCTAATCTTCCTTTCCAAAAGTCTTACACAGAAAAAAGTCATCTTCCTTTGACCCAGCAAAATAAAAATGGGAAAAAATGCTTTATTAATAGGCCATGAAGAAAGGAACCTATGAAAAGAACTTTAATATATGCAATATTATTGCACTAATATCTTTTTTGTAGTATCTTTTTCTTGTCTTGCACACATGTACTATCATGATGACTTAGCTCTTTTATGATGCAGGAGAGGAGAAATCTATTCTTGTAATCTAAATGCAAAACCTATATTTGCCATAACCTAATACCAAAATTAATGGTTCATATGCATATGGTGTGTAGCACACTTCAATTTGTTTTATTAAATCTAAAACACTTAAAGGTAAAATTAATAATTAAATCCATGGTGTTTCTGCATTTTTCAGCTCAGGATCATGCTTGGTTTTGGTCTCCCAGTTGAACTAGAATACTCTATACAAACCATGAGCATCACCCAAGCAATTATTTTGAATTGTAACCTTTAGGAATTGCCTAATTTAAATTATTACCAGAAAGAAATAATCTGAAAAGCTTTAGCTATAGTATATAAAAAGGATCTACATGAGAAAGAAAAACCTCTTTATTTAACAGTTCAAGTAGGCTTAGGTGAAGAAAAGTAAAAGAAATTGATAAATAAGATGAAAAGTTTAAACAATAAAGGAAACAAAATTTTGGAGTAACTTTCCAGCATTGTACTGGATTATGCATCACTTCCTCTTTTTATACTCTGTCTTTCTAAAACAATTGAACAGATCAGCCATGGCTTTTGAAACAAATACTAGGATTGTTGGCTGAAATCTTATGGCCTGCAAAATATATCACAGACTATCACAGTGTCCCCCTTTATCCTTACAATGTATGAAATAAAAATCTGAATGGATGACAGCAGAGATATCAAATGAAGACATTGCTTATAATCATAAATACAAGTCTTTTTAACCTCACGTTACACCTTTAGAAGGTATATCAGCCTTAGAATGTGAATATACTCATACTCAATTATTGCATGTGCTCTGAAAGGTATTGATGTAAACAGTAGTTTTTTCATGTAAATGCATAATCAATTTAATTCAAAGAGAAATAATTCAAGATGTGGTAGAAGTGGAAAGAGAAAACAAACCTAAAACAAAAAAAAGGGAAAATAAAGGATTTTAATATTACCAAAAAAAATCTGAAATTATGTGTTCCTTTATATCATAGCAAACAATAAATAACTGCAGTATTTCATTATTAGAGTTGTAAAGTATTTGCAAAAGATAGGCAAAGGTATAAGACATTCTTTTTCTACATATGATAGTGTCTGCAGCGAACTGATGTATTTACACAGTGAATGACAAGCCTCTACCAAGATTTACATGGCTTCAACGAGCTCTGTCAAGTACCCTCCTCTGACATCCTTTCCACCTACCATCCATTTCCTGTTTTATACTTACCCTGGAGTCCAGACTATTTAATTAGCCAATAAATGCTATCAGGAAAAGGTTTGCCTGATGCTTTTTTTGACTGTTCAACTGCATGTTATAAACTGATTATTTGTTGCCCAGTGATGCAAACTGATTACCTGAGATAAAACCCTTAATTAAATAGCCATTCATTAAACTTACAGTTAAACAGAACACATGATACTTTGTAATTAAATTGTTGTACACAATATCTTTTAATTCTATGGATTTATGACCTATTAACAGTATATGAAGCTTGAATACAAAAGTAGCCCTGTGACTGAAGTGAAAAAAGGCATATACCATATGCTTCAAATGGGAAATAACTATATAGCAAGCAATAGTTATTATTTATTATAGCTTTTATTATTTTGTATCACATTTAAACTAACTCACAATTATCTCACTCACTGGGGCCACTTTTTAATGCCTGTACATATACTGTGTGTTTTGCATGAAGTGATCACTGCTCTTTAAACAGAACATTTGACTGGTGCTGCCATCTACTATTATTAGAATATAACAATTCAGGTTTTCTTTAGCAGAATATAAATAAGCACAAAATCATTCCAGTTCAACATTTAAGGATTTGAAGATGTTTCCCTGACCTGGTAAACCAGTTTATTTCTGAGGCTTTTCCCAATATCACCTATATTTGTTTTTTGAGCTCCAGCATGGCTTCCTTTCACCTCATGAAAGGTGAAAGGAAGCTTATCCTTAGCCATCTGAGGCTAGTCAGGTCATCCTGCTCTTTCAGAGAGGAAGCTATTTCTTTTTCATCCTCCCAGGACAGTACAAGGACCACTTGGACTAGGCTAAAAGAGATCTGGAAAGGAGGCGATTTTTATCACAGCAGGGTAAAAGGTAAGATAAAAGCAGCTTATGCAACTCCATACAACAGAGAGAAAACCACTACAAAATATCTGGCTGCCTTTGCCAAGGATACATATGAAAAACCATGGCCTTTTTCAGGGTAACAGTTATCTTCAAATCACAAGGCTTTTGCTGGTTTATTCTTCAACAGCCCCTTCACCGCCCTGTTGCACATAGGTAGATTTTCACCTGCTTATGGAATAAACCCAAATCAACACTGTGAATTCTGTCAGTTTTCTCAGATCAAGCGGTAAAGGAAAAGAGGAGGAAGAAAGTATAACTTCTTCATTCTTCACACTCCAAGTCCTCATATAGGGAATAATGACCCAAGAAATTGAAGTATGTTCTAGGTGAATTTTTTATTAGAGGGCCCAGGAAAAAAAAAAGAAATTGAATAAAGTTTGCCCAGCATGATCTCTGTATAATATAGAATACTCGGGTTTTTTTATATTCAAAGTAGACAAATAATTTCCCGGTTGGAAGCTTCTGAATAATGGCACTTCCCTCTATTTTGAGTTCCTCTAATTTTTTTTTCTTCTGTCAATTAAAAATAACTTGATAAAAATAGCTTTATAAAGAATAACTTAATAAAATGCTTATAGTTTAATCCTTTAATGAGAATCAGCACATAGTTCCAATTTTATTCAAGTGCATTTAAAAATCTTACCTACTTGCTGCTAAAAACTGAATTATTTGAAAGTCAAGTCAATGTCAAATTAAATCTTACTTTTATCCTGCAAAAGAAGGCTCATGAAGATCCAAAGAGCTGCAAGATTAAGGCAGCATAACTAATAACTGAAAGCTAAGATAACTCACTTGGCTTTACTTTCAGAGTACAGTGCTTTGTGTGAAGCATGGAATTGGTCTCGCACCTTGTCCTAAAATTTCAAGTTTTTATCAGCATGGCTGCCTGCACTGGGGTGAGAGCCATGATCATGAAGTATAGATTTCAGTTAGTGGTAACCCATTCTTACAAAATGGAAATAGTTTTTCTCACTTACATAAAAATGAAGGCAAATCTCAGACAAACAGTTGTAAAGAAAGGGTTACAGTCAAGAACAAGCATTACAAAGTAATATTAATAGAACAGAGTATTCACAATCTCTCTTGACTACTGATAACTGCTATTAAGTTGCAGGCATAGTGCAACTCTGAACTTCATCAGTCATCATGAAGCCTACCCTTTTCTCACCTTTAGCTGTGAACATCAGCTGAAAGGTCTTGCTATGTGCCCTTTATTTACAATATTCCAAAGCAATCTTCCAATCCTACTAGACTACTTATCAAGGAGATACAGATCTGCAGTGATGAGACATTTGTCTGCCTAGGCATCAGAGTCAATATGAGGTGACAAGTTCTGCACTCATTTTAGGAATCTATATAATACATGTTTCTAAGTTACAATATTTATTTCCACACAAGAAATTGTTCTTGGAATATGCCAATTCTGTTGGCAATGGCATATATTACTTAATACTCCTGAAATTGTGGCCTATGCTAAAAGAAAAACAGTCTACTTCTCAAATGAATTTGTTCTTGTGTTAGTGCTGTATTAAAAATGGTACACGCAGTACTAGCAAAATCAAACCTTCCCTGAATCCTAAACCCCTGTCCTTCACTGTACCACTGCACCACTTTTATCACTCAATGTTTTTTCCTGTCTACCATTATCTCTCTCCCTCTCAGTGTTTGCCCCCATTCCACTGCCTTTCCCACTCAAATAAAACATCATCACAGAATTTCCACAATATTTCTTCTATCGTTCTTGTTTTGTGTACCCATCATGCTACATATGCAGTGTGTGTCCACTAAACTGTTCAGAGTAAGATGGAAATGCTACAATGTTGTTTGCCCTGTACCTAGAATGACTATGTTCAGCCTTGATTGCTTAGTCAATGTAACTAGGAAATCCAGGATTATGATTTATGTGGAGCTAAATGATTTCTGTTACAGTAATATCTGATATCCAACCCTTTTTCATCTTTTTCTCCTTATGTACACCATTAAGTAGGAAAATGTGGAGAACTGGGGAACAAAGAAATTCAGTGTCATGAAAGCATTAACAAGAGGAAAAAAAAAAGTAAGCATCTGGTATGTATTGCCCTGTCAGTTGTGTCTCACCACCAAAATCCATGAGAATTGTTACCTCCTCTCAGGATGAAATTCAACCTCTGTATCACCAATATCCTTTTAAGTGCTCCCATTGGTCTTGCTGTTGATGCCATAGCATCTAAAACTCTAAATACAGGATAGCGTATCAGTAACCACTCCGCCTCCAGCTATTCCAATAACTGTCACAATGAATATGAGGAGCAGCTGAATTGACCTACATCACTACTCACTCACACAGTTACTTTATTTTCACAGCATTGGAACAAAGGGTTTGTTTGCTGGATTTTAAATCTTTGTTTTGTCAAATAACAAAATCTTTGCATTAAATTTTTGCTTATACATGCACGCAAAACAAAAGTCAAAGGCCTTTGTTATCTACAAGCATTTAAAAAAATTTCAGTGCATTCAATTTCCAGTCTTCTCAGAGTCTGAAATATGAGTTGCAATTCACATCTGAAATCTCTCATTGATTCTAAGTGAAAAATCGATAATGTTATAGTGTATTAATACGGTGTTCATCAGGGAAACACAGAAATCAAGCAAAAGTAGTGACATAAACTTGCCAGCATAAAGGGATGATCAGAGTTTTTTCATAACAGAAAGGAAAATATGCCTAAAGCATGAAAAAATAAAGCATAAACCTTAATGAGAACACTTTTAATTTAATGAGAACACTTATCTGTTTTTTTCTGGCCATCTGATTCTGAGAGAGATACAAGGCCAAAAGTCCAAGAGTATAGATTAGAGCAGGACTTCTTGGTAAGGTAAAAAATGAAATAGCATTCCAATACCATAACTTTTCAGAAAAATTGCCCAATGCGTTTTTAAAAAGTAAGGGATCTTGCTTTCCAGAATCTGACCTTTCAGGATACAATATGTACTAGAAACGTGACAGCAATACAGATTATGAGAGATTTCTTTCACAGATGATAAACTGGATTTAGGATTAAATGTCAGTTACATCTTACCCAAGTCAAAATTAGGTGTATTTATATGACTAACACATGTACACTGGCAGAATTTTTTTTCAGGGTCCAAAAAATGGACCTGTAATGGGAATTGATAGTGTGTTTTTCTACTTAAAAAGGAATGACACAACTTATACTGCTAGATGAACTTAAAAGGGAAAGCACATGAGAGACAGAAGACAAGAATTGCCTAAAAACTGCCCTCCCACCTACAGGTATACATTCTCAAAAGTACCTTCTTTGCACGTCAAAAGACAAAGTTTTTGAAAGCTTCTAACTAAAGTAACACAAATAGCACTCATTTTGGTCCTCTACTTTGCCCCCATTCACCACCAGAGGAAAAAAACTGTTAAGGATGCACTGCTGAATCCTACTCTAGCATTCTTTGCCAAAATGAATTGTTTACGTGTAGTAAGCAAAATGTGTACATTTGTGTTCTGGAAGAGCTGAGCATCTTGCCAGCTTGACATTGGGTCAGGAAGGGGTGAAAAACTTGTCTTGACCAAGCAGACCTGCATTGTGACAGTCTGCTGACCATAACCTAAGCTTGTTATATTGTTCAGGGATTTCTTACATAACACAGTCTAAAACATTAGTAATTGTCAAGAACTGGCTGGAGTCAATTTAGCGAGCAATTTAAATAACAGAATTTTTTAAATGATCCCAATAGAATTCATTTATAAGCCCAGTGTGATTCTCATCTATAACAAAGTCTACAGAACTGCAAGGGGGATGTTGATAGAAAAAGTGTAAAGACACCCTAGGAATCAGTAACTGTCCAAGCCAGCACATTCTGCCATGGCTGCAAAGGATGACAACAGCAATTAAAGGGATCACTCTGTGCACTCTATTAGATAATTATCCAGATAAGGTCAAGGCTCACATTCTCCTCAAGTGCTCTGATAATGGTTTATTACAGCAGCCCATTTCAAGTCACATTAGGCTGACAGCTGGTGTATGGAATACATTTCAGCACAGCTGCAACAAAACAGTCTGGAGATTAATGGGGGGGACTGGTAGTCAGAATGACAGGCTTCTTCTCTCCCCACTTCCTCCCCAAGGGCTGGGAGAGTGGCACATAAGGCTGCACTTTCTGTGCAATCCCAACAGGATGCACACCCCCAGAGTGTGTTCCTTCCTTAGTCACATGAGACCTGGGCCTTGAACAGGCAGCTTCTGCATCCAGGGGTTTCTACTGAAGGGCTTTGAAGACAAAATGTCTTGCAGCGTTAAGAGCCCACCCCTGGGATTCTTGTTATTTGCACAAGCCCTGCAGAGATACCATAGCCAAGCCCTGCAGTAGGAGCTATTTAATTGTTTTAGTTAAGTCCTCTTTTCATTTATACTTTATTTTTAAACCTGAATTTTCAAAACAATATTGTAATGATTAAAAAGCACTTTAACACTGATTTTAAAGATATAATTTAAAAATTACCAATGCATATATGCCCTTGTAAAGCTCTAGCTAAAATAAAGAACTTAACAAAAATATAATTTTTTTTCTACTGATGGTAATGAACTTTAAATTATGCCTATTAGTGCCACTCTTTGACTTTCAAACACCTGCTGTAGCTGCAGACTCTATACATTTGATATTAAGCCCTGCTTACAAGAATTTATTTATGGATGAAGTCTTCAGAGAAGGCATATTATGATTTCCCTATATAATGAAAGCCCTTCTTAAATTTTTTAGTATTCTGAGAAGACAAGATAACCAAGTTAGCTTCATAATTCTATACTTGAAGCAGCTGTTTAAGTGACCTCATTTAAAAAAAGATAAAAAACCCAAAAACTTTGCACATTTCCTCTTAACTTTACTGAGAGACGCTGAGTGCTCAGAACTGAAAATAAAGTTACATTTTCAGCTTCTTTACTTTGATTTAATTCATCATGCCACAGTTCGGAAAATATGGCCAGAAAGATTTTAAATCAAATTTTCAAATGCAAGCTGCAGAGGTTTTTCACCTCCCAGGATTTTGCTTCCTAGATTAGAAAAGGAGCTTGGCTCTCTGACATAAATGAGATCGCTCAGATAAAAACCAAATAGATTGTACTCTCTTGTGTCTTAGATTTAACATTGTCCTATTAACTCCTCTTTGAAACTCTCTGTAAATGCCAACTAATTAATCCTTAAAACACAGTGGGAAGAAAACGCTGCATTTTACAACTGGGAGAAGAGAAGCAAGAACCACACCTGCCAAAAGAAGCCTGTAACAGCAGGTAGGAAAGCTCAAAAGTTCTGTCCTCCATCCCCATTACTAGATCTGGGCATCCTGCTGTACTGTGCACACTGACCCCATAGGCTGTCTGGCTCAATCATTTATCAAGAGCACAAAGTAAGTGGTGACGGTGCACATGCATCAACAGTCTTGCTGTTACTGCATAATCTTTTGATTACACCACTCTGTCAAGTGACTAAAATAGCTGTCTTGAGACAGCATGCTATCTTGCAGCACACCTTTTGAGGTCTCATAGTAATTCCCTTTGTAACAAGAAAATTACTCACTCCCTCCAGTGATGGGATACTACCAGAACAGGTGGGCCAATGAAAGGGCTGGCTTCAAATAATTTCATCAGTCAGCTCTTTTCTCCTGTTGGGATTTCATGACAGATCATGAGTGTTTGTTACTTCACAGTAGCTTTAGGCTTTTGCTCATGTGCCTACAATGCCAGCTTGCCTAAATTGTAAAAAAATGAGTAAATATTATTCCAGCACAAGAAGTTAAGCTGCCTGGATATAGTGGCTCTAACCATGTACAGCAGGCATCTCCACTGGATGGCAGAATGCTTGAGATTGGCAGGGGCCTCTGGAGCTCATCTGCTCTAACCTGCCTGCTCCTGCTGGGACACATAAATAAATCAGCTTGTTCAGGACTGTGTTCAGGTGGCTGGTGAATACCTCCAAAGAGGGAGACTCTGCAGCCTCTCTGGGCACTCTGTGCCAGTGCTTAGCCACCCTCATAGTGAAAAAGTGTTTCCTGATGTTAACAGGGAACCTTCAGTGTTTCAGCTTGTGTCCATGGTCTCTGATTCTGTCGCTGGCCATCAATGAAAAGAGCCCGGCTTCCTCCTTGCTGCATCCTCCCTTTAGGTATTTCCATACATGGATGAGATTCCCTCTGAGCTCCATCCTCCATCATGTAATACTTCAGCAAGCAGCAGTAAACAAAAGTAGAGGTTTCAAGTGTACACATTCAGAGTGAATGCAGCATGGACAGAGGTTGATGCATGCATATATATCAAGAAGTAACATTTCTTTCTTGAAGCTTAGGAAACCTAGCCCATAGCAGATTTTGACTTTAAAAAAAAATTGGTTTCTTTCCTTAAATTTATGATTGTCAAGCAATAATTCACTATCTAATTCACTAGTTTTATTTTGGATTTGAAAGCAGGAGTACAAAGCTAAGTTCTTTCTGTGTTAAGCAATACATCCAGCAGCCATGCCCATGAGGCACCATTTTGAAGATCAATTGCATCAAAATTTTAATGCTATCTGTTAATAAAACCTTTCAAAAATATTTAGCCATTTCTTTTCTCAGATCTTAAAAATGAAATATTTAGTCCTTACAACAGTGAAAGGGTGTGAAAGCCAGTGTTTAAAATAATTCAAACCAAAAACTTAAAACAGCTTTTAGACCAAAGTGCTTTGTATTTTTAGGGTCTCCTTCCTCACTCTATCAGCATGTACAGCTCAAGACATTCTCTTATAGGCCTTCTCCTTATAAAGCACACCTGCCTACCCACCAATTATGCACAAGATGAAATGCTTCTAAGTATAGCTGCTCCCTTTTGCAACTAAGACCTTTAAAAAAATGGTGTACAGCAAGCCAGCTTGCCTTTTAGACTTCTTAGATCTTACTCTACATCTCACTCTTATATCTTACTCTTTTTCTACAGAGATTTCCTACAAACATACTACTATTTAGTTTCCCTTCACTTCTTTAGAGAAAAATAGTAAAATATAGTATTTTTCCCCATAATAAATCATCTTAAGTGAAAAGACGTTTATCCTTATAGGAATTCATTCACATTACAAAGTGTTGGAGATGATCCAGATTTTCATCTGAGAAGTGTTTGCAGTAATGATCTACTGCATATATTAAAAAAAATTAGTGAGAAACAAAAGCTAAGCTGCATTTTACAGTGAAGATAGAGCTGAAAATGCTGTTGAAAACCTCTAGCATTTCACTGATAAAGTAAAAATTAGGGGGAATTATATGATCCAGCATATTTAAAATAGCATGATTAGTTTTCTCTATCCTAAAATCTGGTGCAAATCTTTTGCCAAAGCAAAACTCATCAGGACAGAGTTCCATAACAGTATGTGCTGGGAAGGCAGGAAGGAAGGCGGGAAGGAAGGAAGGAAGGAAGGAAGGAAGGAAGGAAGGAAGGAAGGAAGGAAGGAAGGAAGGAAGGAGGAAGGAAGGAAGGGAAGGAAGGAAGGAAGGAAGGAAGGAAGGAAGGAGGAAGGAAGGAAGGAAGGAAGGAAGGAAGGAGGCAGGAAGGAAGGACGGAAGGAAGGAAGGAAGGAAGGAAGGAAGGAAGGACAGGAAGGAAGGAAGGAAGGAAGGAAGGAAGGAGGAAGAAGGAAGGAAAGAAAGACAGGAAAGAACGAAGGAAGAAAGAAGGAACGAAAGAAGGAAAGAAAGAAGGAAGAAAGAAGGATCTGAATTAGGCTAGGACAAGAGTGAAGCTTAGTTTACTTGCTTTTTTATGGACAAAATATAGCTTGAAGACATGGTTTCAAGGAAATGGAAGGATGGAAGGATAATGCACTTTCTCTAATTTTTCTCCTGTTAAGAACCAATTTTTTATTTGCTTGTCTTCTAGCAGGCAGAATTTCAGACATTCATTGCTATGTGAACAGAAGCTGAGAGTAAAGTTGTTTATAATTATTAACAGAACAATCTCTTTCATACTGAAATAAATCATCTAACTTTACAGAAAACATTATGTTCAAAACCTCTGCTGATTATCATATCCCTGTATTATGTGGTCACGCTACCAACATTAAGGTTTACATTTTTATTATTATTTCTTATTCCTTAGCTGAAATACTTGCCATTGAAGCATAAACTAACCTACCTTTGTTTTTTGAGAGTCTTAAATACAAGAAACTCCCTTTTTACATCACTATAAAGGCTAGTGTGTATCTTACTTCCCAACAGTGGGATATTGCAGGATAAATAATATCTGGTTATAAAGCTAAACTCTAAGACTGATTTTTAGAGAGGAGTCATGTGTGAGTGTAGAGAGGAGTCCAACATAACAACAAACAAGCAAACAAACATGAAACACCCCTAAATCCTGAAACTCACTGTTCTCTCATCTATTTTGCTAAGGTGGAAACCACACCAGATTATATGGGACTTGGATAAATGCATCAGCAACAAGTAGGAAAGACTGCTCTTATCCAAGTTCTCATCCTACTTTGGAAAGGAATGAAATTCATTGAAGTCAATTAAATTTTTGACAAGAAAATTAACATTGGAAGTATTATGGGTTATTTTTCATATTTAACATGTACCAAGGAAAAATGTTGCATCCCAGCTGATAACCCTAGTTAAAATATTCCAACAAATAATCATCTACAGTTGGTTACAGTTCAAACACGCTGTAAGGGTTAACACTATTAGCAGTAGCTATGGCATTCCCTCACTGTAAATTCACGAAATAGAGAATACTGGTTGAAGTGATAGTAATTATAAATTTGAATGAACTGCTAAAGTGGATTTTTTGCATAGATCATTGAAATGTCAAAGCAATTAGAACAACTTTTTTTCAGCGGATTAATTCAGGAAAAATTCCAAGCAATGGTAAAGTAGCTCTTGGAAAATAAATACTAATACAGTTAATGGAGTTCATAATCAGTAAAGATGCTAACTTAAAATGAAGCACAGTTTCCTCCTGAGTAGATGGCATGGCATGTCACCTGTTTCAGTGGGTTCAGTTTTGCTCAGCCTGGTTTTTGGTAGCGGGGGGTGGGGGGCACAGAGGTGGCTTCAGTGAGAAGCTGCTAGAAGCTTCCACCATGTTCAGCAGAGCCAATCCCTGATGGATCTGAAGATGGACATTCTGCTGGCCAAGGCTGGGCCAACTAGAGATGATGGTAATGCCTCTGTGATACCATATTTAGGAAGAAAATAAAAACAAAAGCACACACAGTATTTTCCTAGCCAGAGAGGGGGAGGAGGTGAGAATATATGAGAGAAACAACATGGAGACAACAAGGTCAGTTGGGAAGGAGGGGTGGGAAGTGCTGAGGTTCCTCTGCAGGCCGTGGTGAAGACCATGGTGGAGCAGCTGTGCCCCTGCAGCCCATGGGGCATCCATAGAAGATCCACTCGCAGCCCATGGGGGAGATGCCCATGCTGGAATGGGTGGATGCCTGGAGGAGGCTGTGATACAGTGGGAGATCCGGTAGAGAGAGGGGTCCTTTGCTTCCAGGATGGAGCAGCCTATTCTTGGAGGACTGCACCCTGTGGAAATAGAGTCACGGCAGTTTGGGAAGGCCTGTGTGCCTGTGGGAGGGACTCATGTTACAGCAGTTTTGTAAGGACTGCTGCTTGTGAGAGTGGATCCACCACACTGGAGAAGTTCACAGAGAACTGTCTCCCATGGGAGGGACCCCACAGTCTCACAGGGGAAGGACTCATCTCTCTGGGCAGTGAAAGAAAAGCTCCGGCAATGAACTGTCCAAAATCCCCACGCCACTGTCTCCTGCACTGTCAGTGGGAAGGAGGGAGGGGTTGGGGGAAAAAAAGGTATTTTTAGGGCTTATTTTACTTGTCATTATCCTGCTCCGATTTAGTTGGTAATAAATTCACTTTTTACCTTTAAGTTGAGCCTGTTTTGCCCTTGAAATGTTTTCTCCCAATCCTTATCTCAACTTGTGAACCCTTTGTTAATTTTTTTTTCTCTCCACTGCTGAGCTGTGGTAGGAGAGGGTGAGTGAGCAACTTTCCTGGGTGCCTGGCACTTGGCCAGTGTCAAACCACAACATCACCCTAACCAACCTATGTGCAGGTCACTTAAAATTGTATTTTGAGGAAAGAAAACAAATTACTACAGGAATGCTGGCTCACAGATCACATTTCTGCTGTAACTGCTTTAATTTAGAAAAACTGTAGCTACTCATCACTGAAATGTAGCTTCAACACAATAAAGGACATAGTAAAAGGAAGGAAGAAAGAGGACACAATGTTTTAGTCATGGTAGTATAATGATAGCTATGAGGAAACTACTTCACTAATTAGTTCCAAATGCTCATCTAAGTAAATGCTCAGACAAACTTTACACAGCAAGAATTTGGGGCTATTTGGAAGGGTAAAGCAAGGAGAAGAGATACATGGCAGATCACATTAGCTCTCTGAGAAAAACTAGGATTTTTGGAGCCATTTTGTGGTACATTTAAAATCTATTTTGTTACAGATCACAGATTGCCATATTGTTTAAAATCTGTAGTGGCATTTTTTTGTTACCATCTAAATACATCTTGGATCCTGCCTTTCAGAATATTGCAGAGTTTTGAATCTCTTAATGTATCCTAAAAAGGACAGCCCAAAGTGCCAAGGCAAAAATGTCACACCTGAAAGGCAGGTTGCAGTATTTGATTCAAGGATACAGGGAGGACTAGGGGATATTAAACAGGCTGCAAGTTTATCACTTTCCAGTTGAGAGGGGTCCTGACAGTCAGACCCAGGTTGCACCAGGAATCTGCTCTATTGCCAACCCTTCTCTATCTCAGCTGGATGCCACCATCCATGTCCCTAACTGCTGGTCATGCTACAGCGCAGGAGTTCCACTCAAGATGTTGCTAGTCTATTCAGTGGTTTAAAAGTCTAAAGAGGCCAAGGCAGGAGAGCCGCAGGCATGTGGCCACCAGACAGCTGCTGCCCTCCTAAACCTAGCTCACAGCAAGGCAAGGTCAGACATGTCCTGAGATACTATCAAGTCTGCACCAAGCCTGTGACCTCCTATTGTCAAAGCCAAAACTCTACTTACTGGATTTCAGAGTGGGAAGGATGATGGAGAAATCAGCACCAGCTCCTGTAACATCTGCTTTTGGTTTACTTAGCCAAAACAAGACTTGAAATCTTGTGCAAAACCGAGAAAACATTAGTCTGATTAGTGGTTTTAATTTGAAGAGAATGCCTGGCAGAAAGTCTGCTCCCACAGCACCTTGGCTGTTGAGCCAAGTTCTTCATAGGGGCAAGGACTACAACAGCTGACTACAACCTCTGAAGGGGAATGTTTTTCTGGAGGAGACACATGAAGGACTTCCTAAGAAGACTGCCTAATGGGATGTGGAACAATTCAGAACTGAGTGCAAGTAACAGGGTAGGCACTAGGCTGGGGCTTTTTCTGGCCAGAGGCATATGACTACAGGCTCATTTCTTCATGGACAGCTCTTCAATGGCATCTCTGTCAACATTCCTTCTCACTGGAGTGAGCAACACATGCTTAGATGGAGACTGTAGCTGCTAGAGGGGAGGCTTCAGCATGTAGAAGCCACCTAGGCCCTGGCAGATGACAAGAGTCACAAAGAACGTACTCTATCATGCCAGACTGAATGAAGGCTGGCCAACACTGACAGAAACTGGACACCCATTCTGCATTTCTGGGATCTGGGTCAGTCAGTTTCAGTTAAGAACAAATTGTTAGGGTTTTGGGGGGTTGTTGTGGTTTGGTTTTTTTTCCTTTTTTTTTTTTTTAACTCAATTGCTCCAATATGATTTAGCCAAGCAAATTTTGGCAAGGTATTCCTGTTATCGAAATACAGTATATTACAATATGAAGAAAAGAAAAAATAATTTGGAAACTATGGAAAATTTGGCTTCTTTCTTTTGTCATATACAAACATACGAGGGGTTAAATCTTGCCATTTCATCTTTATCTTTCCTCTAGGAGAAAACCAGAAGTAAAAAATTCCATAGAGTTGGAAGAATAAGTGCTTTGGATGCTCTTCTCTGTAACAGAAAAACCTTCATTAATAATTAAATCAAGAGATGAATCAATGAAAGACAGTAGAAATGACATGATTAATAGAATATGGAAGTCTGACAGATTTTGAAAAACCAGCAACAGGATACACATAAAGTACCACTTCACCTAGAATGTAACCTATTTTGGTTTTACTTAGTTTCTGTCCCTGTATCAAATATGAGTATTATTTTTTTGGACCAAAATGTCTGCAGTGAGATTATCCAAAAAAAGTCCTGCTGATTTCATGAAACTTTAATTGGAACAGTATTTGCAAAGGCTTATCATATTTTAAAAGACTATTTTACTGATCCAGTTATGCAGAAATTAGAAAGTTCATCCTGAATTGTTGTAATAACTATTACTTACCTCTGAATCAAAACCAGGAATAAAGAGCAAGAAATATGGAAATAACTGTAGCTTAATCCATCCCTTTGAATTGATGAATGAAAAGGTTGAGGTTTTTTAGCGAACTGTTATGCCAGGATAAGATGGCACCTGTATGTTCAGCTTTCTGAATGGGTGGAAGGATTATTCATGTTTATTTAAGAAAAGACTCTGTCATCTTCATTTATCAAGGTAATTGCTTTTCTAGGCAAGTAGTCCAACTCTCTCAGCTAGGGCTTTCATGTGGAATAAAGTATAAGACACTGTGAATAAAGATGGTAGGAACTGGCACAAAGTCAGCATTTTCATTTCCTTTTGTGAGGAGCCAGTTCGTTTACCATATAAATTACCAACCACTTTTTTAATATGCTTAGAAATTCATCAGTTTTTTTTCTTTAAAAATCAATTGCAGCTGAACAGTAATGACTGAAATAAAAGTAATTTTAAGTGGAAAAGAACTTCATTGACATTTTTGAATAAAATCTTCACAAAAACAAAGTTTTACTGCAGAATACATGTTCTGTGAAACCTAATGACCTTCTAGCATAATAAGAAGCAAACTTAATATTCATAAATTTGGAATCAAGTTTCAGCACAGAATTCTTTCTCATTCTTCTAACTGAAGTTTTTCAAAGATATAATCTAATGATCAAACACATTCCATAATCTAAATTCATTAGAGGTTTTCATTAATATTCATTCATTACATTTGAAGCACTCAGGTAGAGAACTGCAAGGACACTCAATTAGCAAGTGATCAGAAAGCAAAGAAGTTTCACTTGTGCCACATTTCAAACAGACCAGATATTCTTAAAATGCAGAAAATACATTAGCTCAAATTAACCCCTATCCACCACTCAGGAACTGGAATCCCTAGATGTGGGAGGCTGCTGGAGGGGGGACTTCCAACTGGAATCCAAGATACAGACTGCAACTTAGGAGGCAACCAAAAAGGCCTAATCACAAATAATTACTGTAGTTTGAGCATTATCTTCAAGGCTGAGAGGGAAAAATAGGAATCTTATTTCTGTTTCAGCACTTGCACTTTTCACTCAAGTATCTACTTCATTCTCCTTTAGAAAAGATGGTTGGTATTCACTCCTTCTAATGTACAATCAATATATAAGAAGTTCTGTTTAAAAGGCTTACCTTCAGTGTTAGGTTGCACCTTGGGATAGTGAAACTCTTAAGTCACTTCACCAAATATTAGGTGAGAGTATTATTTTTGTCACTGTCTTGCTAGGTAGCAATCCCTAAATAACTCAGGAAATGCCCAATCCTAGCCTGGTGTATGAGCTTTCCAGATTACATATCAGCTTGTGTGTTATTTCACACATGCACATGTATGTCACACATGTTCAAAAATGAGTTCAACATGTCAGTTGTCACAGCTGAAGTACTGCAATTTCTGAAAATCTAAAATAAGAATCCCAATCCATAGATTTATTCCCCCTTGCTGTGGTCAGTTTACTTAGCAAGTGCATCTGAACAGCCCCACAAAAACTGAGAAAGACAACAGACTTTACAGATGCATTATCTTTCATGAAATTACTTTCTCAGACCAGCAACACTTTGACCACTTCTTACACAAGTAAAGTTTTCAGTTATCCTTGCTATAAGATGGCAAGAGGTACAGTGTATAATTACTAGAGTTAAAACACAAGTTGCTAGGCAGGAAGCCACTTTCCATGGGCCTCCACTCCTAGGGAAATAAAGGTAAATAAATGCTGGTTACTTTTGGACTTTAATTTGTATTGCTGAGCCTCACAGCTGAACTGCAGAGAACTGCATTTAAATTGCTTTTGTGATGTTTTGTTCAGATCAGAGCAACTTTCAAGCATCCAGTCTGCCTCTATTTCTTTAGTCTTCGTTGCAGGAAAGAATTTGAGCATATAGTTAGTTTCAATTTCCTTTATTGGGATTTAAAGGTGTGTTAAACTACTTCTAATTGTATTCTGACTTGGCATCTCAATGATTAACACACCAAGAATATTGTCTGTTGCCCTTAATGGGAACCCAAATGAGTTTTAGACAATGGAGTGGCCTGTCATGAGGTGAGAAACTGCTTCTCAACACACTGGAAGACATTTCAAGCATGACATTTTAAATCCCATCACTTTAGAGGTCTATCATATGTACCAAGAGAGCAACAAACATGGCATTAGTTTTACAGGCTTTTGAAATACCTTTTATGATACAATTACTTTTTAAATCAAATTAGAAAAAATGTTGTTGAAAACACTATTCACTAATTTTAACCCCCTCCAAGTCAATTACTGCCATGCTTCTGCAATTTATGTGATCTTGTGTAAGAGAGAAATCACTAGATTTGTATTTGAAAAAATATGTATTTTATAATTACAAGAAACAGCTGAGATAATTCCAACTAAAAGGGATTTGGGAAAGACTAATTACACAAAGATATGTAGTGATTTTACATCTTATAGCTTTTTCCCCCCAGGAAGGTGAGCTCTTACAACCTCTGCTGAAGCTTTTTTATGGAAACAAAAAGAATAGGGATTTTTAATTTTTTTTTTTTTTTAATTAAAAAAATCAAAATATTACCATGAGGGAATACTATTTCAGGTAAGGACTAGTGAAATCTATGGCTCAAGGCCAACTAACAGTATGAAACTCAAAATCATTATTATATAACACTAAAGGTGTTTAAGAAAGGCATTCAAGGAGGAAAATTCCTGTTTCATTTTCACAAGATACTCCAGTTAAACAAATTCCCCACGAATAGAAATACCTAACATTAGAAATTATTTCTGACTGCCCAGAAAAAAGAAGTCTTTATGACTGAAAGATAACTGATGTCTTACTGAAGTAATCAGGCTGTTCATTAACCTGAGACCTGTCACAGGAATGCTACATTACAGTCTGAGACTGCTACATTTTAAGACCCTTGCTGCGGTTCCTCATGTAGGATTACCCAGTATTGCAGTGGATGGGCCAAAGCAGCTCTGTCTTTGCTCCTTGCTCCTGTAACAGGTGAGACTTGTTTATAATAATATTAACTTATTTTTAGACATTACTGAAACCTCCACTTGTGACACCTGCAGGTGTAAACTTAGAATCCAGATTTTCAGGGATAACATGTAAGGCTCAGATTCAAAAAAGCACTTAAGTAAATATTTTACATGCGGGTCAAGCTCCAAAGCATTCCTGCAATTGTTAATGGGCTCTGAAGCAGATTTTAAAAACATCTTCTTTACTAAATGAAAAAAACCCCACCATGTGGACATTAGCTAGCAGAAAAGAGTGCCCCTGTGGAGTGAGAACTGCTCTTATATTAAGCTCAGCAGGAAAACTCTCAAGTTCCCTGGATTGCTGGTACATTTCTCACTTTTTGCCAATAAACTCCCATTCATTTGAAAAAACAGATAAAAATAGATCCACATTTCTAAAATAAACCACGCTAAACTGATTCCCATCACAAAAGCCCTATGACAAGGCAAGCAGTTAGGTAAATTTTGACAAATTCTTGAAATATTGGCCTTGGTTGCAAGAACCACTCTGTGCATGGAAAATTACTGCAACAAGCTATTTCTTCCTGATTACTACCACAAAAAAATCACTGGTTTCAGCCATCTTAATATTCAGCAGCTGCCAAAGTTTTCCATGTAACTAAAAATCAGTTATTTAAGTATCTACACGAGGCTGAAGTATACAGAAAACTTTCCTTACTTAAATGCTGGCAGTGTTCTTGCACAAGACATTTCCATCAAAGACCAGAAGTTTTGAAAAGAAAGTTGTATGGATATCATTTTATTGAACATCCTCAATGCTCAGATAACAATGGGTTGCAATGACATGGAACTAAATAGGGCTTATCTGTTGGGGAAGCTGAGCAGGGCCTCTGCTGGAGCCTCTGCCAGGAGCACTGGTGTGTGATTACGAAGTCAGAGTCTTTAGCTCAGCTCAAGCAATACACATTTGCAACTTCTATTCAGTTGCAGGCTTGTCATACTGCTCCTGCTTGTTGCTTCTGAATGACCTCTTGCACATTTGAGTTGTGCATCAATTTCTGCTAACTTTAGCAACCATTCATACCCAAGATGGCTCCATTTTTCTGAGCCATTGTCATCCTACTGCCTCTTACTTGCTCCAGAGGTCCACTTCCCTTCACTATATAAAAGAGGCTTATAAGCAAGATAGAGAGAAGCTTTTTACCTAGGCCTGTAGTGACAGGATAAGGGGCAAAAGTTTTCAATTGAAAAAGGGTAAATTTAGATCAGATAAAATAAACTTTTTTTTTTTTTTAATGATGAGAACATAAAATATGTTCTATGGAACAGGTTGTCCAGAGAGGCTGTAGATATCCTGTCCCTGGAAGTTCAAGGCCAGGCTGGATGAGGCTTTGAGTGACCTGGATCATTGAAACATGTCCCTGCCCATGGCAGGGGGGTTGGACTGTGTGATCTTTAGAGGTCTCTTCCAACTGAAATGAAACTATGGTTATAAAATTTCATTTCTGTCTCCAAGGTACATATGACTGTAGGTCCTTCACACATGAAGGTTTTTAACAACACATTTATTAGCTAAAGAAGGATAGAAATTTTGGCCTCCAAATGTTTTATTTTTAATTATTGAAAAAAAAGCACATATGTCAAATTAATTACTGTTGTGGTAGGTTTTTACTGTCTTTTAGACCTGGTCAGTCCCTTTTCTGTGTGTACCCTGGAATGATGCTGAAGCCAAATGGGTGCTGTCTACTCATCCAGCCTTTTTATTTGTTCAGGTTCTTTAAGCAAGGGGTCAGTATCAGCTACACCTATTCATACCAATCTTAGTTTTGGTTCTCCCTTGGCAGTGATAGTAATGAAGTTCAATCAAATTCTTTCCTAAAAAACATATTTGGAAATAAATACTGTAATTACATTTTTCTGAAATACAGTAAAATAATTTGGTTTCTTGCCGCAGGCAAGAGTTAATAATTTTCTAAAATCAAAATTGGTACTGATGGAAAAAGTCATCTTCCTTTCTAATATTCCTAAAGACTTTCTCTATTAAAAAATAAAAATCCTCTTATTTTCCAAAGGCTCCCTAAAGGCAAATTGTCTTCTAAATTTCAAGAGTTTCTTTTATAACACAAAGATTACATTCTCAATAAAATCTTCCTTCTACACTCTAAGTTTCTATTCAAATGGACATATTCCATCAAGCAGTCTCCAAAAATTGACTGGAGAAGAGGCCCTTTCACCTGACTGAAGCTTTCCAGCTCACCAATTTCATTGCTAAAACTCATCAGGTATAACCATTTTTCTTATTTATAAAGAAAGGAAAAATACCCTCACTTTTTACTGCTTCATCCTTGAAGAGAGCTTTACTGTTTAAGCTTTAGTGTCTCATCCCCATCGGCTGCCATCATCAACCCATGTAGAAAACAACAATAAAATGAATTCACCCATAGAGGTCATTCTTTTTGTCCTGTGATAATATGAAGACCCAGAAGCCTAGCAATGAATTCCAACACTTTAACAACCTGAATAAATTGTGAAGTACAAACCAGAATGAATATAGGATATAACAGTCATTTCACATGAGTCAGTGCACAGAGGTGCAGTCTGAAATCTGCAAAAATATCCTCTTGTTTTTACAGAGGAAAAATGACAATGAAAGGAAATGATTGCTTTTTATATACATCTTTCTCAATAAGGCAAAATCATTTTTTAAAGATGTAAAAAAAGTGTGAAAGACTAAATACATCTGAATGAAAGCACTCAAAAATTGAAACGTAGGACCAGTGACTGACCCAAGGCTTCTGATTTTTCCAGTTCCTTTCTCTCTCTCTGTCTTTCCCCCCTTCTTTTCTCTTTCTCTTTCTTTGTTCCATTCTCTCTTTCCCTCTTTTCCTTCTTCTTCCCTGCCTCCTTCCCTCCCTTTTACTTCCTTGTGCAGTTTGTGACAAAACCAACAAAGCTTAACTTAATCCCAAAATCCATACCTAAAACTTGTTACAGAGCTAATTCCTGAAATGGACTTGTAATGACTCAAGCTGGATGATTACAACACAAATGCTTATTTAACAGCACCATCTTTTGATTGAAAAAAGCTTCAGTCAAGCCTGATCATCAAAATGATGATCTGACTGACAATTTTCATTCATGGAGTTTTATTTCTACTCTAAAATACTAGCATTACTTATGTGATAGCACAGAACCCAACATTAAAGAAACATAGAAATAGTCATATTTTCCAAGCCCCCAAGATGATCTATTGATGACTCAGCTTCAAGAACTCAAGCATGATTGTCACCTTAAGGTTTTGAGATTTATATAAAGAATTAAAAACAATACATTTTATAGATTCAGTAACTACAGCATATTGGATATGATACCATCTTTCAAGTTGCTTTCAAGTTGCTATTTCTTCCTCACAATATGATCCTACATCTCTTTTTCTTTTTTTCAAATACCTGCAATTGACACCTCTGATTTATGTCTATTTCAGAAATACACATTGCTTTCTGTCTGTTCATTGTTGCCAATTTGTGATTTTAAGACTGTTTGGTTGCCCCAGGGAAAAATCCATAGCAAATATGCCTCAAAGCAAGGGAATACAGTAAATATAAGCAGTCATAAATCTAACATATATCTGAGTAGTTCTATGTTTACTACAGATTTTTTTTCCAGAAAATGATGCTTTATGGTTTTTGATTCCTTTGTTTATTTTATAATTCAGTTCCTGCATTAAATAAGTAAGCCGATATATATGACACATAAATGAAAAAAAAGTCATGCCTTATTTAGCCTGTTATATATTGCAGTAAAATGATATTTGGCAGGAAACAATCTCTCTCGTGACAGAACTCACTCAATACAGAGACAAAGAACAATTTAAATTGGACAGATAAAGATTTTACAACAAAAGACATAAATTAAGTGACAGTCAAGGAATAAGTATTCATGACACAATCTCTGAAGCTTGAAGGAGAAGTGATCTCTTTGTTTATACTGCCAAATCCAATGTTAACCACAAGCTACAATCACATGACATGAAGCTTCTAAAGAACTAAAACCCCCACTCTGGTTTACTTGTTTATGTTTCCTGCTCATCCTGTGCTGACATAACAACAGCAGTGTGATACAACACTTTTATTCTATGAGTTCCAAGGGGCTCCAACTAAAATCACAGTTCGGGTTTACCAGATTCACTTTAAAGACATGAGCTTCTTTTTTCTTCCAGATGTTGCACTCCAATCAGACAAAATCTACAGACTTATTGGAAGGGACAATCACAAGAAAGATACAAGATTTCAATCAAGTTAAGCAGAAAGATTTTAACCAATATCGTAATGCTAAAAATACTGCACTCTTCCTGACAGGCTTAAACTTCAGAGAGGAAGATGATGGTGTCATATCCAACAATTTTTCTTTGGAAATAAGAAACAGCAGCACACACTCATTATAGAAACTGAAAGAGATTACATCACATTACCATGGGACCACTTATGCAAAGTGTGCAGGAATAACAGGAGAAACAGTAATCAGAAAATGTGTCATTGACTTTATAAAACCCAACGTTTCCATTTCCTCTCTCTTCAACATGCAAAAAAGCTTGCTATCAGCAGTGATTTTATGGCTCTTTCTAACTTTAGAATTTTAATACTATGCACTTCAAAAACTGTATCACATTATCCTTTGAAACAGAATGCTGTATAAATTAAGTATAATAAAAGGTCATGTTGCAGGAACCTCAGAATGGCAATGCAAAATAAGGAGACACCTTTGTCTGTAATTGCTCAGAGCCTCAGTTCCCCATCACTGAAAGACGGAATCTGTATTCTTCCACTGTAGTAAAGTCTGTGCTATAAGAAACTGTCATGGAAAAGCCAATGAGGAATTTAAAAAATCTATCTTAAATCACAAGGCAAGTGGTAATAATTAATAGCACCCAAGGCTGAAAGAGGGTAAAACAAATCACTAAATAGCCAAGTGAATACTAAATCCTTTATACAGTAAAGAAGGCAAATGCTGTGGAAAATTGTGTTGTGATCATGTAATAGGAGATTTTCTGAGTGGGAACATAAATAGTTTCCTGACAAATCTGAATCCCAATGACTTGAGTTTTGAGCAAACGGTTATTAAATTTAGGTTTAATAACCCTAAGTTACTTTTGATATCTTTCTGCAACCCTTTTAAAAATTAACAATATCATATTTGGTCCTATTGTCTAAGTTTCATAAAACAGAATGACCAGGACAGTGTCATTCAACTTCTCTGAAATTCACAAAGCATTTCCCCACTTTCAAATAATTTTTTACCAGCATCTTCATTTATTTCCTCCTCCAGAGTTTTTTTCCGTAGGCATTTATCTCTGGTGTGAAAGCCTGTCAAATTCTTTTTGAAATGTAAGGATGCTACATCCTCTAAATTTTCCTTATCTTTCTTACCGCTAGTATCTTCAAAGAACTCAAACAGATTAGCTCAGCATGACCTCTTCTGCCTGAATTCATGCTGGATATCCCTTATCAAACTGTTTTATTTATTGGTGTTATTCTGCCTCATCTTTCTCAAAATAGGAGCTTTGGGATATTGTTTTTTTTCCTATCACTCTCCCTTCAGACAACTATTGTGCCATCTAAGAAATCTCAAGCATTGTATCAAATATTTAATTAATCTTCACAACAGCAAGTGAGAGTTGAGCTCAGGGGTTTTTTTAACATTAGATACTTTGCAGATAATGCATATATTTAATAAAGGCTATATCTATTCTCACTGTACTGCATCTCAGGTCTCTGCACAGAATTTCTATACCTGTTCCTTGCCTGTTTTGACAGCACCATCTAGTTTCAGGTGGTAAGGAAGGTGGCCTATGTTTTGATAAATATCCAAGCCCTCTGACGCAGAATTTCTCCACATACACTTTTTAAGCAGGCAAGGCTATTAGAGTTAGTGTTAGAATGGGAAAGATCCATACTCAGACCAGCCCACAGTACCTGAGATTTTTTTGAAACTTTTCTCCTGAGCTGCATTTCACTACAATTATACTGGACTGGTAACTATTCTTAGCTATTTCTAGCAATAATTTCAGGGCAGGAAAACTTCCTTGACATACCTCCCACCACATGGAGAAGCCCATCAGCACAAAACTGCACACAAGGAGGGAAGGTAGGATAATCAGGAGCACAGACAATGAAAAGAAGCAAGACCTCTGATCTTACAGAGAAGAGCAAGTGTTCCTGTGGGAAGCCAAACCACAGAAACAGTTGTGGTTGGGACTATAAACAACTATAGCTCTAGTTTTCTCTTTCATTGTGTGACTTTTTCTTACATAATTTAGCCTCTCGCCTCTCAAAAATCCCTCTCATTTATAATTATCTTGTATAAGGAACAAGCATCTCACACCTTATTTTCAGCCATAATACTATACATTTAGGCCTTCTTCTGTGGTGATTAGGTTCTGTTTTTCTTTGCTTCTCCTTCCAATTAGAAATTCTTCTTTTCCTGGTTGCTGCCATCAGTTTACTGAATCTCTCTATTTCATTCTTTATGTTAATTCTAGAGCACTACTACTAAGTGATAGTTTTTAGTCACTTTCTTTACTCTTCATTTTGATATTCTCAGTGTGTTCTTAATTATAATAAGCTACAATTGCTTATGTTCCTTTTCAGGATGACTTTTGGGTATAGGTTATTCCACACTTACATATCTCTTTACTTTCCAGCACAGACCTTTCAGATGTTACAGAGTTTTCCTCAAATCATTCTATTTTCCCTCAGATTCCTTTTTACAGAAGTCAAATATTTTCCTACTACTGCTTGCAGAACCCATTTCTGGCGTAGTAAATTCTAGGTGCTCTCCCAGATGAATGCATTTATCATACTTGACTCACAGCCAGTAATTTTCCATGTCCAGTATAGCTTTTGACTGTATTGATTGCTCAGCGTTCTGCATTTGACTGAAATTGCATTTGCAGCTTAGGTTATACTGTCAAGATGTCTGGTTCCCATTTCTGAGAGGGAATTTCCTTACATAAGAGGAAGTGCTTCTGGCCTTTTGTGCTCCTCAGTATCTGACTGCCAGAGAATTCTGCCAGCTTCGATTAGCACAGAGTCAGGAAAGGACATTCATTGGCATAGCTGGAGCTGAGCTCCAGACCAAATGGCAAAGCTTGTTTATTCTCCCCTCATGTGATTCTCTCCCTCAATCCTCTCACTTTCTTTTCATTGCACTGTTCCTTTTGCACACTCCTTTCTCTAAACTTCCTACTTCCTTTTTATCTATTTAAAACCAAGGACACACTCTTTCCAGCTCTTTCATTCTGTTGGAAGAGGATGCTATCCAGCATCCAATACTGCCATAAGCTTTAACTCAGTGTCCCACCTTGGGGTTCACTCAGGACATCTCACAGGGAAGCGGAGGAGGCTGACAATGCCCTCGCACAGCCCTTGGGCAGCATATTCTTGGTACCAGCTAGATCCTGCTGTGTGTACTGAGAAGCTCCTGCTAAGCTGTTGTGCTTGTGAGATCATTTGTGGGAGCACAGTGAACAAGAGTTGCTTGTCTTTGTCCCTGTTCTGTATTTAGCTGTCACCAATAACCTTTTTTTGTGCCAACTGTTCAGTCTTTGAAACCATTGTTCTTTTTTCTGCTTTTGCTTCCTGCCAGATTTCTCTATTACCCTTATAATTACCTACTTGAATGAATTTTTTTACTACCAATGTAAAATGGACTGGTTTAAATGAGTAAGTCATTACACAGTCCAAAGATATGGGTTAAAGCTAGATTTTATAATATCAGTAGTTACATTTGTTGATGATTATGCTTATGTTTCATGACATGAAAAAAAAAAGAACTATAAGAACCTCATAATAGTATCTAATACTGAAGAATGGAAGTATTATACTATTTTCCAATCAACTTTACCTAAATCAAATTAATCTGGGCAACTAACCTGGATGTAATGAAATGTTTTACTTGCAGGTAAAGTAGGCCTTTTGGTATTATTCTCTATCCCTCTGTTTGGCAGAAAGCTATAATAGTAATGCATTCCTTCATTTCTTGCCTTTGTCAGGCACAAGCTCATACATTTATAAATGGTGACACCACCCTACCCCTGCCCCCCACACTCCCAGCCCCCTAAATGCACCTTCTTTACCCATTTAATACGATGACACAGCCTTCATATCACCAGCATAGTTTTTTTCAATCAGTTATTTTTGTTTTTTATTTCTGGGTTGGTATGCTGCAAATAAACAGCTGAACTAACTGAATTTATATTCTAGAGCAAAATCCGAAATTGGATCTCCAGTGGGGTCAGCCTGATTAAAGGAACAATAATACTCTGATTTCAATGGCAAGCATCACTCTTCAGTTCCATAGAATTCAAGTGTTAAAAAGCAAGCTCCCTACTATACATGTAGATTAAATTCCTTTCCTTGCCATATTTTTGTTTTTATTGAGGAATTTGAAATATCTAAAGTCCCAAATTAGAAAAAAAACAACAAACCACTAAACAGAAAACCAAAGCCACCCAACCAACCAACCAAAAAGAAAAAAAAAAAAAAAAAACCAAACCAAAAAACCATAACTATGAAAAAATCTTGTGCAGAGTCTATTCAAACTTATTTTTTGGTAATCATACGAGAGGTAAGATTGCAAAAGCTAGCAAATCTTTTTAAAAAGGATTTCCTCCTTTCTAAAGATTTATAATATTTTTTGTATGGAGAGAAGCACTCTGGCAATCAGATAATTCTGTGTAAAAATAAGAGCTGAAATGTAAATTTTAAAAAGATTTATTGTTTCATAATTTATCATATTCAAATGTAAAATTCTTAATGTACTCACTGACTCAAAATCCAACAGTAGTTATTTATTTATTTTTCTTGTACAGGCTTGTTTGGATTTTATTGAATACCTGCAGCAGTTTCTGAATCATGCATGTAAAAAGCAAAAAAAAATCCCTATACTCAGTGACCATCCACACATCCACTCATACACAAAAAACCCCCCAACAAACCAAAAAACCCTACACACCAGGCTTATCACTTCTCTACCATTCGCTGTGGAATAAAAAGATAAAATGCTCACTTCTGTCTCAGCCAAGATTACCAATTCAGCTTATAAAATCTAAAAACACACTCATGTTTATTTGAAGTTCTAAGGAATTATTTAAACTGCCCTTTTAATGTTCCCTCTTAGGCATTCTACATCTTTCAAACACCTTCTTGCATAAATATTGATTGTAGTATATAAAGATGCTTTTTGTTCTTGTTCGTGGTTCTTTGATTTAAATCAAAATGAAAATAAGTCACTAAGTTTTAAAAGTCTTTTTCTATTTTTTTCTATCCTTCAAAAAAATTTACTTCAGTCAGTAATCATTAAGCCATATTTAATTTCACTTTTAAATGGCTGAATATGGATACAACTTCTAACTACAGAAATGAACAAGGAAGGTCCTAGTGAGGTTGGGGACAAAATAAAGGCTATCAATATATGGCTCAAGAAGTAAATTAACAATTCCCTCAAATTTCAGAAAGGAAAATTGTTTAAGAAGGAGAATGACAAGTGGAATGGAAACAAATAGCAATGTCCAAATTAGAAAAAGTATTGAAGAAAAACTCATGGAGCTTATCTTGTTCAAACCAAGACATGATAAAATTTAATGACTGAATTCTAATGCAGCTAATATAATATTATTCAATGATGAATAGCAGCCAGTGCATTGACTGACTGTAAAACATCATACTAACTTTCAGAAAGGGAAAAACATCTTATATATGACTAGAGATACATAAAACACTTGTGTTTATGACACAGACCAAGAGGTATTTTGTGCTTTTCATGTCCTGCTTTCTGAATGGTCTAAGAGCCCTTCAGCTGGGTGTCTTGATCCCTTTGCTCAAGCTGTGATGGGAGTGCTTTCTAGAGCCTCAGTGGCAGCATTTGCTCTGCAGTTCTTATCCAATCACCCTTGTGGTGTTATTCCTACAGCCTTTTACCTGCTGCAGACCTCAACAGTGTTCTTGTGGTGGCTGTCAAGGGAAGGAGCTATCACTGGTCACTTCCTCCTTCCCCTCTTTTCATTGTAGCTCTTGGTTTACATTTGGGCAATCAATATATTCATGCAGAGAGCTTAACAGCATGGTGTCCCCCCACCACTTCTCCTCCTCCTGCCTATGGGGGAGTTTATCCTTTCTTTCTCGTTCCTCTCCTCCTCTTTTTCCATTTCCCCCAAAAGTAATTGACCATTAGAGCCAACATGGGGCTCATTAGCCACACATTTCTGCATCAGTATATATGAACTCTCTTGTATTCCTTTCTCTACACACATTCGTCTAACTGAAGACAGGACACTCAGGTGGGTGGGTCTTTGCACTAGCTTGGTGTAACATTGTTTATATCAAGTACAAATTGAACTGCTATAAATCAGTGAACCTAATCTTTTTGTATTATGAAGGATTAAAGAGTAATAGAATTGTTTTTAACAGTGAAATTTGAGTTATTATTATATTACTTCCTAAGGGCTGGCAAAAATATTTTGTGGTAAGTAACTATATCCACTTCCAAAAGAAAAAGAACTTCCAAAGGCTTTTCTGAATTAAGCATTCATAACGTGTCTCCGAACTAAGCATTCATAATGTGTCTCTGAACTAAGCATTCACACACAATAGAATAATCTTAATGGTATATATGTGATAATTCTTATAACAGTTTATCAAATCTTATTTAACTTTATTATTAATTTATTACCTGAGTCTGTATTTTCATAGCTTCAATTTCCAGAGTTTGGATGATTTACTTCTGGCGGACTACAGATTAACCCTGTTATCAGATATCTTTTTTCTAGGCAGGTCCCTCTTATCATCCCCTTGATAAACTAATCAGATCAAGTTCTGTGAATCTTTCACCACAGAGAAAGTTTTCTTGATCTTTGGTCATTCTTATTCTGTAAATACTCTTAAGTTTATCAGCATCCTTCTTGAACTATTGACAAATAAGAGCTAGTTAGTAAACTCCTGTAGGATTTGATTTAAAGACACTCGTAAAATGTTCACTCCAGTCCAACGAAATAATATGCTTGGCTTTAAAGTCACACTTGGAACTGTCCCATTCTGGCTTCCAGTCATTTTCCCAACAAAGCTGACTACTTTAAGTATGGTCTGAAATCTTTGTGCATACAAGATAGAAAGGTATATCTCCATAATGACATCCATCTATCTATCTTCCATGACATCTTCTTTGACCCCTCTGAGATAATACTGATTAACCTGTCTGTAAATTTGTTAGCCATGACTTGCTCCCTTACCAACAATAAGCCTTTTCTAATCATAGCATTCATCCTTAAGATACATGCAGTATCTAGCAGGTAAGCAACAGTCTTATTTTGTAATCTGGGACACTACAAAAAAAAAACAGTAAAAAGAGAAAGTTTTTTGCTGTTGACTACACATAGCTGCATTTGAAGGCTTTTTCCTGATACATCTGAAATTCATCAAAACCCTGGTTTTTATAATTATTTAATGCATGCTATTTTAATTTCTTAGGACAGAGGTAATATTAAATCAAGTGTATTAGGAAAGCCTATTCTACTATTTCTGTCATGTTTATTAATGCAATTTGAATTTAATTAAGAACAGGTATAATCATCTTGTTTCTTCAGTTCTTAATTAAACAGCAATGATTCTGTTTCTTCTTTGAACACTGTAGTAATAATACTAATAACAACAATAAACCCCCCATTAATTAAAGTAACTTTTGACTGTTAGTATGCTGTGCAATATCAACTCCTGTTATACTTAAAAAACCACTCTTTTGTTGCCTCAACTTTCCTTATTACAATTCTGTTTATAGTTCTCACCAGCTATTTTCTAAATGTTTCAGATTCCATCAGATTGTGTTTACATCCAATGGCTTGAATTGTTAATCTATTTGTGTGTATACACATACAAATATATACATATTTTTAAACTGACTTAGATTGCATTTTTCTGCATGCTGCTCTTTTCTATCCCAATTTATTTCTAACTGGCATTATGTTCTAGTTATCTTGAAAATTAATTGCTTTCCAAATATTATTTCTTCTTCTTTCCTAAATACTTCCTTCCAGATAATATGCCTTATCATGTTGAAAACCATTATAAAATCAGCTATTTGGAAACAGCACCTATAATTTCTGTTAACTTAGATTTTAATCCATCTCAATGCAATAAATAATAATCTGATATTTTATAGAGGTCATTTCATTAACCTTTATTTAACATGTCAGATGCAAAAAGGATCTTTCAATTATTAACTTAAGCTTAAAAAGTAACCTCTTCACACTTATGATCTGAGAACTCTAATACTCTCTCTTCCTTTTGTCAGTCATGATTTGCTGTGGCAAGATGGGTTTTTTCAGTTGTGATTTTCTGAGCTACTTCTAACTCTGGAATATGACCACAGATTAAAGAAACCATGAAATAGATCTCATTCACTGATAGCCCAAGTCTTTCCATTTCTTCTGTGTTCTTCATTTGTCTTTCTCATTTTTTCTCTTAGCTGGTATCACAAAACGCTGCTCTTGTTTTGTGCCATGGAGTTCTGATGTATCCCACCCCACTGACCAGCAGGTTTTCATGTAAGCAGGTTACAAATTATTCACAAGAATAAGAAGCAGGATGGCATAATTGGGAATTTCCATTCTAGTACACACAGCTGATACAAAATGCTTCGCCATTCTGGGGAATCTGCTATTAAAACAAATCCAGCTCTTAGTGAATTATTTCGACAAGGAATATGTTGAAACACCAAATGTAGAACACATCTTGGTTTGTCTAAACCATAAATATGGAAGATAAATCACAGAGATTTTAATAAGAGTCACAGCCAATGGCAAATCTCCTGTATAACTCTATGAAAAAAAAACCCTAATGAAACTGCAATAATTTTTTTTAAAATAAATAAATAGTAATAAACAAGCAAAGACTTGCTAAGGTCACCATGATGGATAGAATTAAGCCAACATTTTACGGACTACTGCAAAAAGAAAAATAAAAAATAAATTGTGACAAAAGAGATGGAAATATTTCTTAGAAATTTATTTCTGCTCTAGAGTGTTGCATCCAAAATATAGAACTGACCAGTTATTCTCCATGTGAAAAATAAAAAGAATTAGGACTGTTTCACTTCCATTTTACCACTGGAAAGAACAAAACGACTGAGGTGTTTTTTGCACTCCTCTCTAATATACTGATAAGCTATTGCAATTGTTGTATTTCACTTCAGTTGATAATCATTACTTAATCCATATAGCTTAATGAGTATGCTTATTTTGAATTTCTGTAGCTGAAATACTGCAAAAATCTTCCAAATCTGAGAAGAGGAGGGGGAAGCAAAAATAAGTTTAAGCAATTTTACATTTATTCCTATCTTCTAAAGGGATTTGAGATGAAAAACAGTTAGAAAACACAATGTGGGATGAAAGAAGATCAGTGAAAGCTGAAAAAAGATTTAATTGATTATCATTATAAGCTGTAGTAAAACAGAGGTCAATTAAATGAATGAGTTGCAAATACACTTGTAATATTAATATAAAGCATTTCTTTAACTCTTATCAGAGAAGTGCTTTGCAAACAATTAGTAAGTCTATAAAAAGAACAAATTACACTGACTGCGGGAGAGCACGGTTAAGAAGGCCAAGAAAGTTGATTTAATTCCATCTTTTCTTTTGTCTTTGTTTTGAGCCAAATTCATTCTAGTGTATTACAAAACAAGTTACCTTAGAACAGGGAGTTAAGAAGACAAGGACAATTGACTATGGCTCAACAGGTTTGAACCACTATCTCATTTTAAAACACTTTTTGTCTCTTGATTACTAGCTTACACACAGCTGATACTGTTTTATTTAAAAAATGGAGAAATTCAAGTGGCAGAACAAAGATGTCACATATAAATGAAGTAACCTTTTAAGCTTGCAAAGAAATACCTCATGTTTGTTCCATAAACTGTTAAGATAAAAAAAGAAAAATTTATGTAAATGTAGATTTTTAGTCAAGCATATTATGATCTGTGATTAAAATTTAATTGGAAGCTGTGTAAATCCATTAAACAGCTTAGATTTCTGGAAACAATACACTGAATGCAAGGGTAAAAGAAGTAAAAGCTAGGGTGGTGGAAGTCCAATGCCTGAAGATGCATTTCAGAAAAATGGTATCTGGAAAACCTAATTAAACAGAATTGTTTTCTGCTTGTTGGATGTTTAGGTGTTTTTATTGGGTTTTTTGCGTAATTTTTTTTTTTTTTTCAGGAAATGGTAATTTCTCCATTCTTCTAGTAGAATACAAGCATACAAGCAGAATATGCTTTTTTTGCAAGTTTTGTCCCCTTTTTTCAGAGAGGCTGTGAGTACATTAGCAATCCCATTTAAACACTCTCAAACTAAATTCTCTGGTTCGCTTCACTGCGTTTCCTGTGTGCTTGCTCAGTTCTCAGAGCAGTTTTGAGAACAAATTAGATTTTACAAAAATCAACTAGGAGCACTGCACCAAAGGGCTCTACAACTCCGATGGGGATAATTAGGTCCAAACTCCTACAGAGCTGAAACTGCCACATGCAACCTTCAGCACCACAAACTTTTACAAAAAGTTTGTAAAGCACAGCAAACATGAGGAGGCTCCTCCACTATTTCAAGTGGCTGAAAGTTCTCAAACTATTCTTCAATTCTGCTGTTCCTTCTTCAGTCACACACATTTTCTGCTCTGAAAGCCTTTCTTTTCTTTACCTGCACTTTCTTCTACTGCAATCACCCCTGGTTAAACTAGTTTTTGTTACTATTACCTATTATAGTTTTCTACATTTAGCCATCTTCTGTCTTACCAGTCAATGGCTACCCTTGCCACTCTTGGAAAAAGAGAAATGACTTCATGAATATGACATTACCTTATCTATCTTAAACTCTAAAAGAGGACTACAAGTGTCTTGGACAGTGGTTCAGTTTGATGACAGCATCAGCAGGTTTGTAACTTATGGATGCAGTCCAGTGTGAGAGGAATATTCCATTAAACCAAAAGAGGTGATGCCAAGTTTCTTGGAAACAAGGAATAAGAATCATAATACAAGTAAAACTACTTTAAGTAAGACATTAATCTACTAAAAAGGGGGTTCAGACAGGACCACATCACTGAACCCTCCAGTTTATAAGGGATGAGCTGATCTCTGCAGGTTGTTTGAACCCAAACTTCCAGGCTTGCCATAAGGGAGAACCTGAAAAGACCACACCATCCATCACTTAAGTATTACTCCTACATGCATTCCTTACATGTTTATCCTTGGGGGTTTGGGGACAATGTGGGTGACACAGTAAGCACAGACCCAGATGCATCAATGGATCGTCATGATTTGGGAAGTGCTTGGACACTCAATGAATTGCTCCCTTTAACCTGGTGGTAGGTACACCAGGGCACTTGGTCAGTGACTGCTCCTTGTGCAGAACAGAGCTTGGAGAATAGAAAAGGTTTCTGTGTGAGGTCTGAGGTTCCTCAGACCTTTTGCATGGTCATTACCCATCCAAAGGTAGAAGACCCATATCTACTCATAGCAGAGAAAGGTGATATCTCCTGAGAGTTAAATATAGTGTGGAAAATAAGATAGAGGCTCTTCTCTCTCTGGGCAAAGAGAGACAAAAAGATTTTCTTATTGAGAGGGGTCTCTTCCACAGGCACAATTAACTACTTCTGCCCTTGGTTTAACTCTCACCCTCTCTCCCAAGCCATGGACACATTCACACCCTTTTCAAGTCCCCCTTCCATTCTGTCTCACAGCACCTACATGCAGCACCTCTGCTGACAAGCAAAGCCTCTCTCCCTTGCTCCTGAACAGGGACTGCTTCTCCCACACTTCCTTAGTTCACTTTGCAGTTCCACCTCCTTTCCTTGGGCAGTGATTTGCAGAGCCCTAAGCTAGCAACCAGCTACCTAGATCCTCTACTGATACACAGAAAGTGTGAACACTGAAAGCGTGTGACTCTGCCAGTGGATGCTGTTGAGGCTTCAGGACCTCTGCACTAAGAGGTAGGGAGGCAAGGAACTGCCATCAGGTAAGGAATTAATCATGAAAGCTCATCAAGTCTGTAGCATCTGGTGCACCTCATCATCCAAGGCTGCTGCAGAACTGGCTGAAGTCTTAAGAAAGCCAGTCAGCCCACTTCAACCGAAGAGAATATAGTGGAGCAAGTTCTCTTGGAGCAAGTTTCTGGGATATGAAGAACAAAGACCTATTTCAGTAGGAGGCTGGCATAAATTCCTACTGAGGTGCCTTTCAGCCTGGATATCATCTGGAAAATTTTCAGAAATTTATGTCACTGACAGTGTTTCCTGTATAGAAAAATAAAAAGGCACTGGAGCAAGTGTCCAGAGAATGGAAGCATGACCTACCATTATAAAAAAGATTTAAATACACAAGATATATGGAGTGCACTGATGACTATAATTGCTAAAAAATATCCAAGTATAAGGTCATTTTCTACAATCTTACTAGCAATGTGCATAAACCAAATCACAACTAGAAAGAGCACATCTGCATGTATAATGTTGGTAGGTAATATGTATGTATTGCCAAGTAATGTAAAAGCTTGAAATTTAAAAAGACACCCAAGAGTTATAGCTTTTTATTCTTATCTTACAAATATCAGATATTGCACTTCATAAGCACAAATAAACCTTTTTGAGTTGAAATTTTCACTAACAGAAATTATAAGCACTGAAAATTCTGTATAGATGAGACTAGATGACAGTAGCAAAGGAACACTGAGCACTTGTATAAAGCTAATATCAAGACGCCTCAAGGCTCCTGGAGACTGTGATATGACAGAATGCCACTCCTAATGTGTGTACAGACAGCTGGAGTACAATGACAGCAGTCTCTAGAACCACAGTTTGCACTACTGACTCTAGATGGCTGAAACAAAAAGTGGAACAAAAATAATGAAGGAAGGAAAAATAAGCAGGGGGACAAATCCAGTAAATGCCAAACCCCTTTTTATGATATCCAAAACAATAACATCCTGCATATTAGGAGGCTTCTCATTACCACTTCCACACACTACTTGAAGTGGAATTACATGAAGATAAAACTGAAAAAGAAATTTTCAGCTTATTCCTTGTCCTTTCACCAACAGAGTTACTTCATCTTTTAAGTTCCCTGTGATATTATAACCTAAGACAAGACAAAAACTGTTCTACTTTTCAGGGAGATTCCTCCTTGGATCAACACATAAAGCTCTCTGCTTCAGCAGCATATATGCTTCATCTAGCAGCCCCACTCAAGAACTTCTTATACTAACAACTCTTTTGAAAATATAAAAACTTCAACACATCAAAGTAGTTTGTTTCTTCATTCCTCATTTGACAGTATCTCATGTTATATATTTTTCCTTGTATAACTAACATATTTTCCCTCTTGAGTTTTTTGGGGCTTTCATTAGGTTTTGGGAGGTTTGAGTTCTTTCATTTTGTTTTGGCTTTTTCTTGTATGTATTATCATGCCTCTCAATCTCTCTTTCTGAAACCAGTTATTGGGCATTTTTTTTAAATACCTTATGTTAAAAATACTGCCTTTTTCTCCTTGGCAACAACGTCTTCCTTTTTTCCCTTTCTTCATTTGCTAAATTCAGAATTGTTTTGTTTGCCTTGAGTAAATTTACAACATTTGGGGAGACATCAAGGTATGGGGTTTTCTTAGTATTTTATGAAGGGTTGGGAACAGAATGTCACTGAAACAATAGTTATTATAAGAAGCCCTGACAACTTAATTATTATGTTTTTAGTAGTATTAGTATTAGCATTAACATTAGTATTATTATTATAGAACAGAACAGAAGAGCTTAGGTTTGGCCAATCATTAAAAATATAAATGCTCAGATTAATTCTGTGTTCCCCTAATAATTTATTGGAATATAGAAAGTGAGATTATATCATTCAGAGTGCAAGATGAAAACACAGTTGAGCCAGATTAATCTAAAACTGCAGTACTGCTGACACTTTTACATGTGAGAATGAACATGCAAACTGCTTATGATTAACTCAATCAGACATTTGAAGCAGGGAAAGCTTGAACTGAAAAATGACATTTTACTTAATGGCAATAATAATTTAGCGGTAGAGTTACTTCCACCTTTGGACTCTAGGGATGAATGAGATGACCTCACAGGTCTTCTCTAGCTTAAATTTTTTTAGTGATTCCATGAAGCAAACCAAATGAAACAATGTGAAATGACAGATTATACTAATCTTTCGATGGACAACAGAAACTGTTTCCAGGACTGTATGGAATTATGTTAATGGAGAAAAAGACATACAAACTAAATACACTGTGAAAGCTTATAATATTAAACCTATGCCAAGAGCAGCCTCCCTTACTAAAATGAGCTGTTGGGATTTCTGATAATATGTCTGATTATAGCATATCTGTAGGAAGGGTTAAAGGAAAAATAATGACCTTCTTTTGAGAACAAGCTATCATACTGCATCATCTTACTTGGATATTGCAAATGAGTGTTGATGTTGGGTTCCCTAAAGCAATCCAACAGAAATAATCAAGCCTAATGCTGTGGAAATGCAAGACAAAAAAAGTTTGAAAAAAGACTGTGACCATCTGCAGCAGCTTGGGGGAAGCATTTTGATGATGGGGGGAGAAAAGTAAGAAGAATAAGCTTTTTTAAAAATCAATCATTTTCCACCATTTGAAAAAGCTTTTTCCATTTAAAGTCATTAGCTACAGCTAACAAGGCATCCAACTGATCATCCTCTCTCAGTCTTTATGCCTTAAATTGTGATTTTCAAGACAATAAAGTAAAAGAAAAGGCTTTAATCCACAGTAAAACATTAGTTACTTTTACTCCAGTAAAATAAAATGCATCAACAATTACTATATGCATCTGTTTGGCTCAATGTATTATGCAGAATGAGGAATTTGGGACATGTGCTTAATAATAAATTCATACTTAAACTATGTAATCAAATGTGTGAGTGACATTTCTGAGTAAAAAATAAAAAGAATATGAGCAGTCTTCTACTGTCAGATGTTGTTTACAAAAAGAGTTCCCAACAACAATGAATTATTTAAAGAGATAAAATTTGGGTGCACCTGTTGACATTGAACAGGACTGTGTAATTCTGCTACTTGAATGAACTTGAGGGAATCTGAGACAAAAGACATTCACCAGGAGAGACAGAACTGCACAGAAAGTCAATAAAAACTACTAAGTGAGCAGGCTTTCTGCTGTTTTCTAGCATGGAAAACATCCCGAAATGCACCTTGGGGAGTTGGTTCTCTCATAGACATTTTACAAACAGGTAGTTGAAATGTAAAAAAGAAAATGAGTTTGTGTAATTAATTTCTACCTAAATGTTGAGATAAAATGGATTAAAATTATAAGGCACAGTCATCAAAATACATTTTAAATGATGTAATCTTCCCAGATAATTGCCTAGGTGTTATTTTTAATTAAAAAAACCCATTGCTTTCTTACTCAAGTATAAATTGGGTAAGGATAATTAAAGTTTCTCCTATAGTAACTGTAGCTTGCTTCATACTCATTTGATCCTTCTGATGATGAATTTATATGTGAAGTGCTTACCTATACGGCAGTTAAATTCTAAATAGAAAAGTACACAACAAAGATGAAAATGTAACAAAGATGATGAAAAGGACAAAATTGTATTTAGTCCTTTAGACACTCGAGCTAAATTCTAGCAAAGCATGTTCTTCTAATTTTTTTTCCTGCAAGAAACTCCTCACATCCTTGTGAGGTGCTACATACATGGCTATGATCTCCCATGCAAAATGGTAATTTTGACCATAACTGTTTACATACTGCCTGGAATTCTTGGTATTAAAGTAGAAATTTGGAGAATTCCCTTGACAGACTTATTTTATTCTAATCCAATGTGCAAAGGGTTTCTTTTTCTCAGTTGCATCTGATAATGAGCAAGTGAACAAAAAATTATGTTTAGTGTGCAAAACAGCAAGGCTGCCTCTCAGACAACTAGGTCTGAACAGCTTGCTGGCCCCTGTGCAGGTAAATGCCACAAGTATTGGCCTGGCCTTCCCACTGTTACTTAGTAATTCAATAACAGAACATCTGCAGCTCAGTGCTAGTGAATCATCTTGCATCTTAATACATTTTTTGAATTATCTTCATACTACTTAGTAGATGTGATGCAAAAATTATAAGCAAAATATTTAAGAAAGCTGGCTGGGTATCTGAGTATCTGCTCCTTACATTCCTAAAGGACGATTTATAAAATAATCAAAGCCAATCTATTTAGTAGAAGCATGGTTCAAGAGAGAATGCTTCTACATAGCCATATGAACTACTTGCTATTAATAAACTGATGGCAATGAGATGATATTGCACTTCCCCTACATCACCAGGAGTTTCAGAGATGTCCTTGCAAAGGAAATATAAAACAGCAAGTGGACAGCCAATAAGTTCTCAAAGCAGCCCTTGCCCTGATACCTATATCAGAGGCCAATCTTACACCATGCAGTCAAAGGCACCAGAACAGTGTAGTTTTTCTTTAGGTACCACCTCTGGGGCAAAAGGTGAAAGGAAAATGGAAAGGAAAAAAAGCCCCACAACAATAAATAAAATAGAGAATAGAGAAGTTCCTTTCAAAAACTTAAGCCATTAGAAGCAAGATTTTTAACAATCTTTTTCCAAAACTTGCTAACATCCTTAAGAAAATATCAACATACTACAGAAAGCAAGAATTTTTCAGGCCTACATCTTGTTTTCAAATTCTGCTTGGGATTTTGATCTCTATTCTTATTTAATTCAAGTTTTATGGTCCTATTTTCCACTCAATTCAGCTACCCTCCCTGCCACAGTATGCATTTGTTTAACACGGTAATCTTGTCCTCTGTTCTTTCCTTTTAAGCATTTCTTTCCTTCAGAGAATTGTGTAAGTGGAGGGAACAGCCAATAGTTGAAATACATACATATACACATACACATATATATAAAATACATACATATACACACCTACAGATATATACATTCCTCAGCAAATGCTGAGAAAAAAACCCCAAACTTTAACCTCAGAAAGGTCCATCAACAAGAGACTAATAAGGCTAAGGTTAGAGTATTTGATTTCCTCCCTGTTTTTAATCTACAAATATGAGCTTTCAGGCATATGCATATCTTAAAACTGTTTTGAGATTTTTTGGGTTTTTTTTGGTTTTTCTTTTTTTTTTCTTTAGGTTATTTAGAGAGGTTGGTTGCTCTTTTTCAGCAGTCCTCATAAATACAAAAAAATCTGAAGAATATTAAGAGCATATATCCTTTTCCCTTAATGATAATACATATTGTTATACCAAGGAAACACCAAAGACCAATGGACCCACAATACTTTGGAGAAGCAACATCTGTGGAATATATCGTGGGAAGAGAGTAAGAGAAAGGACCATTTTGCTAGAGGCTGAAAATATTCAGTTTGTATCCTAGTCTACCTTGCTGAACTCAGGGAGCAACTTTGTACTCACATAGGGCACACACCTCCTCTTTCCTTAACTTTTGTTACATCATTCTGCCCCTTCCCAGGGTCACAGTTCCTCTGTGACTTAGGAAATCTAGAAAAGTCTGAATGCTGTGAATTACCCAGAAAAGTCAAGGTTGTATTCCATGTATCTCTTGTACTTCCTATTCTGTTTCATATGCTGTAGGGATCAGCAGGAGAAAGCACTTCTGTCAACCTCAGCTGTTTTTCTCCACTTCCAAGAACAAAAGGCCTTCTAACATTCACTGGAAACCTCGAAAATGTAACCTAAAACTTTCCAGGATTCAATGGCTAGGGAACAGATGCAAATATAAAACCCCAGGGAACATATGTGGAAAAGGCAACAGAGAGTTAGTGCCTTGTCCCCCAGAAAATATCAGGTTTTTTGTAATTTTTAGAGGTGATAACAGGTAACAGCAAATGCCTAAAGGGGAAGGGAAGGCTGTGTAAGAGTGTTAACACTGCTGAGAAACTCCTGAAACAGAAGCAGTAACCAAAAGGACACCAAGCTCTGGAGAAGTCCGTGTGATACCAGGAAATAACGTGGCTTCAAGCCTTCTTTTGGAGGCCACACTGACCACTTACTGAGACACTGAAGCTTCCATGAGTACAAAGTGTCTTCAGAAGCTCCCCAGCTCAAAATAGTCTTCAGTTGGTGAAAGTCAGTGAAGACAAAAGCTCTTCAGATTCACCTTCAGCTCCAGCAGCTTTCCCACTCAGGCACTTCATGCCATATCCTTCCGCAGAGGGGGGGCGGCAGAAGGACATGGGTGACAGTGACTCCCAAAGACAGGGCTCAGGCCCATCAAAAAGTGGAAAAAGTGAATCTCCCTGAAGTAACATCACCTGATATTCCACTGAGGCCAGATTTTCCTCCTGTGTGATGCAGCTCAGTGTCACTGTCAGTACCAGGACTGAACCTCCCTGCCTTTGCGAGACACTGCCCCACAAGTAGATGACAAACTGGCGCCTTCTCTCTCTCAAACTTCTGCAGCACACGCTTTCCCTGGAGTCATGCTTAGGCAGATCAGGCACTTGAAGGAGCAGAGCAGCAAACTGGGCAGCAAGAGCAGCTGTAGGCATACTTGAGTTAGCTTACCCATCAGTTTTAATCTTCATACTTTTTAAATGGCACTTTTTAAAATTGGTATTGAGCCACATTATTTGAGACTTAAAAATCAAAGGCTTTTTTCCCACCAGATTAAAAGAACTTTGCATCAGTATAGAAATAAAGCAGTTTTCTTATGCAATTTGGCCACAGAATTAAGATACAGGCTCTTGAATTTACTGCTTCTTCTCATTATGAAATGAGGAATTAAAATATCATTCTTATCCCTACTGACTTCTAATTATGAAAGAAAAAGTAGTTTCATATAAATTTTGCAAAGTTTTAAAAAGCTGGGGGTTTTTTTAAACAAAAAGACCCCCCCAACAGGATTTACCACTCAACAACATGCAGGGTGCAACCTGACATATTTTGCTTTCAATCTGGCAGAGTGAATATACAAACCAGCTACTCCTGGCTTATTGCTCTTTTCTTAAATATGGGTCTCAAATAGCAGCAGTTTCTCAAAGCCATGCTAAGATGACACCAAAAGAATTACAGTTAATTTAATGCAGAATTTCTGAAAGGTTTAATAATTTTTACCACATCTAACCTACTTTATGATTACACATATGAGGCTTAAACCCAGGTTTTCTTTTTTTTTTTTAAGTCATTTTATCAAGCACTTCTGTTCTAAAGCTGAAATTTAAGCCACCTATGAAGTCACACACCAAATCTTTTTATTTGCATATTTAGAGAATTAAGATTTTCAAGATTGCATAATATAAGTAGATTTTAATAAATCTGTGGTTCAGAGATATTTTACCTCCCACTTTGATTTGACATTTTGCTTAGAGATGATCTGAAAAGGTATGATTTTCTCTGTTCTGAAGCCTTTTTATTACCTTGTTCTATCACTCTACTTCTTTATCATTTGCAATTGTATTCAGCTCTCTCCTGAATGCGCTAAAATTCTTCGATGACACATGTTCCTTGTATCTTTATTGAAATCAACACACCCCATTTCTCCCCTTACTACTATGTCAGGTTTTTCCAATAATTTTCATACATCAAAGGTTTTGGTAACATCTCACAATGTCCCTATTTATGATTCCCATTGTTATTCATAGGTCAAGGGTTGACTTCAGTGTTTATAATCTGTATTTCATCTGAAGCAGTTATACTTGCAAGGGGAAGCTATATATGAAATAATTTCTATGTGTTTAGGAAAATAATTAGTACCTAGGACAATTGCTTCTGGCAAATTATGCAAGCCTAACCCAAGAATAGGCATCACAATGCCTTGAACATCTGTGTCAACTGACGCTCAGAAAATTTGAAGGTAATATTTCAGAAGGAAGTTGTATGGAGTAAGATTCTGGAAGATATGCTGAGGCTGAGCTATCCAAAATGTGTAAGACAAATATATACGATATGAGGTAGCTAAGACAAGGTCAAAGAGTATTATGTCACCTGATTGGAAGTGGAAAAATGGAGGAAAATTATGACCAGCAGACCTAAGTTGGACAATATAGTCTATCAAAATATCCAGGACCTAATCTGGTTGATGCTAATAGAAAGACCAAAAGAGAACCAAAGGTTATGAAAAGCAGAACAAAAAAACAAGAATGCAACAGAAAGCTGCCTAATTAAGATGCAAAATAAGGAAAACCTTTAGCAAAATAAAAGAGTTTTTCCTTTTTTTTTTTTTTAAACAACTTTCAGCAAATTCTACCTACATGAGGTTCGGGGCAGAAAAAAATAAATCACAGACCACCTAAAAACATAGTGCTTTGCATTTCTGAGAATGAAATGCTATGATCTCTCTGAGAAAAACATGTTGATGTGTATCAGATCATTGGAGTGTTAAAATTAAAGCACATCTTTCAAAAGAAAAGGGGCAAAAAAACCAATTGTCCCTAAAACTCTCCCTCGCTGTTTCTTCTCACTAAGTATTTTAATTTAAATGGAACAGGTGAAGTAGACTTTTCAATGCTGTTTTTTCCATACCTTTCCAGGTACCAGCACTACAGTTATATAAATTCTGTGTCTATTACAAAATAAGCTTAAGGCAGATACAAATTCTGTATTTTTCTTTATCATTTGCTACTTTTTTAACTCCAAATTCTATGGATAATTGCTGGCACTTAGGTTTCTATTCTCCTTTACCTTTCATTACAAACAAAATCACTATGTTCCATAATTCCCCAGTACAATGCCATCTGTGTGGGCTACAAAACAGGACTGCAGCAATCTATTTCTGTTGGAAGACTTCAGGTGTGTTCACAAACACACCTGAAGTCTTTTTATTTTGTTATAGGGGTTCAACCTATCTCTTACTTTCCCAAGGTTTCACTGGACTGCTACTGGGCAAAATACTGACAAAATACAGAGCCCTACACAACCAAGGGTTCTCTCCATAGGCTGATAGAACAGTTTTTGTTTGTTTGCTCACTGGGTGGCCTTTTTTAAGACACAGAATGGCCAAGAGCAATCCCTTCTTGTAGGGTGGAGAGATATATGACATGGCTGCACTGAACAGTCCAACAAAAGTGTCCCCATCTCAAGAAACTCCCTCTGAACTTCTTGAAGCTTGATAGCTGCCTTATAGCATGGTCAGATATAAAGGAAGTTTTTCTGTGGGAAGCAACTATGCAGTGAGAATGGGATCTTCCTTTTTAACTAGTTCAGGAACCAAAAATAGTACCAGTAAAAAATCCAAGCTATTTGGAGCATTACTATAGAAGTGACAACAAACAGAGGGATCATGAAGAAATTTCATTGAAATCAGTCATAAGCAAGATGCTGATGCACAGCATTTGTAACTTGAAAAAATTGTCTATTCCAATAACTTTGACCTATTCTTGTTGTGACAAGTTTAAACACTGTAAGTGAAAAGGGGTTTGGAGAGGGAGGGATTTATTTTTAAGAAAAGCACTCTCTCCTGTACAATCCTGTAAATAAAGAGAGTACTATAGGCTATCCAGATGTCTGTACCACACATAAGGAATCCCTTAAAGTGAGACAAAACCTGACAGGCGTCCTACAGGTTGTGCCTATTGTTTGTTTCTTCCAGATCCATTTTTCTTCATTAATTTAAAATCATCAAATGAGAATAAAAACAGTTGGTATGTTTGACAATGAGAATTAACACTTAGCTTAAATTGGTTCATTAGTGGAGAAGACACACAAAATATAGGGATGCACATAATGTCTTTTTAGTTATTCAGATAGAAAGAAAATCATGTTTCCTTCCTAAAACAAGTTTCAAAGTTATTTTATTTATTATGCTATGCCATAGGATACTGGCCTTTTTAATTCACAGCTATTTGACAAGGACAGAGTTCAAGTGATAATTAGATTCTCTTTTATTTTTTTGGCTGGTAAGTAATCAACATAATCTTGTTACATTCTCCCCTAACTTTGAGATCTTTTATGATTGACTACTCTGGACACATATTTGAACTGTGGAGCAGCAGAAGTAAACATTACTTATATTCCAGCATGCAAATTAGTGTTATAATTCAGTCACTCTACTACATAGGTTGAAACACTTGCTTCCAGTGTGCACATCTCTTGCAGGTACACAAGAAAGGGAACCTGTATCAAAGAACATTCAGAAAGCTTTTGGGACAAAGCCATTCTTTCTTTCCGCTGCCTTTTACTCTTCCTTATTTAAGAGAGGATTCAGACCATACACAAACTTTTAGGATGCCCAAAAGCAGAAGGAAAAACTTTACCAAATGATTGAAATATTTTGTAATGTGCATAGTTTACATGGTGAAGAAAGGCCTCTTGCTGCTTCAGATGTGGAGTTGTACTTAGTAACAATCCTGAGTAGAAGGAAGTGAAAGATAAACCACTGACAGCTAATAAACTCTGTTTCATGGGATTCAAAATGATATATTAAAGGAACTGAAAAACATATCTTCATTCCCAATGAGCATATCACATGGAAAGGTGCAGCCTCCCTTTATAGGATGGGATAGTTACACAGAGATAAGACTCTACCAGATGATGCAAGAGCATCTGCCATACCAAACAGTGCCAACAAAAGGCAAAGGCACTGTCAGGCAAAATCACTGTAGCCTGTGTGGCAGACCTGTGTCTGTCTCACACCTGTTGTGCCATGCTCTTGGATCTCAAAACTCCAGTCATTATTTAGAAAATTATGTTATCTTATACTTAAATATAAATATGTCATATTCTTCTTCATCAAAGGCTATAAAAATAAAGAGGCAAGAATTTTATGAAATTATTGAGGTGTTTTCTGAATCTGCTTCCAAAAAGTTGAAGTGTCTGGCATTCTTCCTGAAATAAGAAAGCCTCTCAGGAAAATAGTATTCACCATTCACCATAGTATTCATCATTACAGGCAAACAGCAACAGCAACTAAAACCTATAACAGAAAAAACCAGAAAAATTAAAGACACTCCTATGCAAATTTTCAAAGTTGAAAGAGTTGCATCTTTTCAAACCTAGGATGCTGAGAAACCATTTCTAAGATAAGTGAACAAAGAAATGGGAATTACTTTTTCAATCAAGCTTTAAAACTAATTGGACTTCAGCTTACTGGCAGAAATTCTGAACATTCAGAAAAATCCTAAGGCTATTAATTAATCTAGGGAAAACTGACCAAAACAATTTCTGATCAATCTAAGATGTAAAAATAATTTAGAAATCATTCTTAGGTAGCAAAACAAAGCACAGTTCAGCTACAATAAACTTTATATAGCTAGATACTGTGATGACAAAACTTGATGTAATATCAACTCCAACGTAGTCTAAAGTACAGCATTACTGCTGTTAGTTCATAAAATGAAATCTAAATAATATTGAGTGGGTATTCAGTGAGGCTTCTAAACAAATTCACTAACAAAGAAATAAGATTATATGCCTAACCAAAATACAAAGACGACAATATGGATCTATTATTTCATTTCTTGGTTCAGTTAAACACATCTTTCATAAACAAAAAACCCTAAATAACCCTCATGTTTTCATTATTGCCAAGACAAATACAAAAACTACCAGAAACCAGATAATATGAAACTATTTTAAACCTTTAATGCAAAGACAGGTAAGACAACTCCCTTAAAAGCAACCCCTACAGAAACATCCAGTATCATCATCACTTGAAATACTATTACAGCTGCACGTATATTATACCCTCTGTTTACCTCAAATAACCTCAGCTTGGAACTCTATATATGAAGGAAATCTATCACATTCAAACAAAGGAACAGAATAAGCATTCTGCCTCAGCATCATCAGGAACTGATGTCTCAGCCTTTAAAGACAATATGTTTTAGGTGCAACACAGAAGCAAAGGCCGCTTAAACTTTCCAGCTGAAAGCACTGGTCTCCCTTTTTGGCCACAAAACAAAATATTTCTTAGTAGAAGGAGTTAAGTGATGAGGTAAATTAAAACATATTAAAATTAAAAAAAAAAAATCATGATCACTGAGGAAAAAACACAATACACCAGATTAACACTTCCTCTTCATTACTGCTTATCTTGTTTCCTCACACTATGAAATCTGTCAGTCAGTGCTACAGAGGTAGGATTTACTCTTTAATCCCATTTTACTCCAAACAATTACTCAATGCCACTCTGGGGCACGTATTTCATATCCTCCCTTCTCTCACAGAGAGCTGAAACATACTTGCTGAGATCCAAGCTGCTATCCACAATAAGGCTGCAGAAGCATTTACTTAGTATCCTCCAAAATAACTGTACTCCATCTTTCACAGATGGGTAAAGAGAGTGCTCTTTGCCAGATTTTAATGACATGGATCAAGATATGAAATGAAAACTTTCCATACAAAATTTTATGTTACATCTTCTTAATAACAAACCTAATTGCTCTGTGAATACTTTTCAAAAATGTTGGAAACAGGAACCTCTATGTAATTACTGTCAAAATAACAAATTGAATGGGTATGCCTTTTTTAAAAAAACAATGTTTTTCTTTGGTTTTTACCATACTTTAGTAAGTCAACTACAAAATCTATATATAAAGTATAAATGTAGCCTTTTTAAGCTGGTTTCCCCTATCAGAAGACTCATGGACAGGGCAGGGATTCAGAAACTGGAAGAAAAGCCAGGAAATACCCCTACAAGAGGTATTTGTTTGTCTGGTGAATCTGAAAGGAGCAGGGATCAGTGTGGGATTTGAAGAGTATGTTTTCTCAGAATGTGCCTGTAGCTATACAAAGACCATAAGATATGAAAAGAATCGATATTATCTTCAACCAGAATTTTCAGAGCTTGATGTCTGAATTTAGGCTTGCAGATCTTTTTTCATTCACCAAGTGCCTAGTTGCTTGTAAAATGTGGAGCACTTGCTGTAACCACTAACATCAATAACTTAAGAGTGTTCACTAACTAAAAACAATATATCCCTTTCTTGAAGCAAATATTAAATGTCTACACAGAGGCTTAGGGCTTTAGGAACCAAGTTTTGAAATTCCCTGTTTTCCTTCAGTTTTTGCAAAAAAACTGAATGTTCTCAGTTAAATGAATATTTCATTTTGCTCTTATTAATGAAATTATATTACTTTGAATATCCAGGCTACTTCTGACCACTATGGGTAACAGTTGTGTTTTCTTACCCCTCACGCAAGATTTACCTGTGTATAGACTAGACAGCAAGTTTTAGCAGAAATATGTAAAAACATATATAAAATATGAATTTGGGTGTGCTAAGAGAGAAATGACCACTTTACAAGCCAACATTATAGTTCATGTAGTGGAAATTTAAAAGGGAATCTTGTGAGGCTAAACCTGCACTCTATAGTCTCACAATATTACAATTAGAAAATTGTAGTCATCAATAAACGTTAAAAATATCAGGACAATAAATCTGACTTCTTTTATATTTCAAAACCAAGAACTTTTTCCTCAGGCTTTTTAATGGTACAGAGCTTGACAGCCCAGAAATGAAGTGGTCTTGTTTCTCCATGATCTGACAGAGTTCAGATGAATTAATTATCAACTGGATTTAAGGTATTCTGCAGCTGACACATACAGATACTCACACTTCAAGAATATTGGCATATGCAGTGCAGCTCTAAAATTACTGCAAGTAACTCCAAAGGGAATAGCAAGGATCTACCTACACACTTCCTTGCTTTCATGCCCACTCCTGCAATTAATATTTGTAAAAATAGGTTGTGACATCCACTTGTCTGCTCAGCAGTGTAGCTGCTCAAGGCGATCAGCAGGGGAGTTAAGGATTCTGGAACCATTTGGTGCCATGCTGCCACTCTCCAGGTCATCCATTTACTCAAATTAACACCTGTATGACATTTGAGAGGTACACCCCAACAAGCTCTTTGTCCTTTCTTTTACAATGTCTATCCCATTACTGCAGTACTCTGGTCACATGTCCCAAACTGTGTAACACCTAGCTCTGATAGCTGCAGGTTGAAACTGCAATCAGGCTTCCAAACCTGTATTTAAAAGCATAAAAGCAGGATACCTTCTAAGTAGTATGGATGTCAATGACTTACCAAAATGTTTTCAGTTATATAACAAGCAACTTCTAAGTCTGACATAAGCTTTGCTATGCAAAAATAGAATTATTTCTGTGTTCAAATATATTCTGCCCTGAAGATTTCAGTGAAATTGAAGTGTGCTTTTGGAAAGCAGCTGTGATAAAGCACTTAAGGTTGTGTGGGCATTGGTGATAGGGCTGTTAAAGTTACATGAGTGCCCTAAGTGTACATTTCCATATCACAATATGGCTCACCTAATTTTAGAAAAAACATAAATAGCTGAAACTTCATGTATCTAAATAAGGTTTGTACCTTGCCATATGTAATGGGCTTGATCTGATTCACTGAATAACTCTTCTAAATTACTACCTTACCTTATAACTCCCCTTAAACGATGAATTTTGGAATATTCAGTAACACTTATTGTCCTCTCTATTTCATAACATATAAACAACATACTTTCTCTGTTGTGAGTGGGTAGTAACAAGACACTATCAAAAGAAAACATCTGATCATCATGTGGATTATAACTGTAATCATATTGAATATCACAAGATAGTAATTGAACATTGCTTAGATTATTATAATAATCATTTGGAACAGAATAACTGGTGATTCTTTCAGATAAATGTGTTACTACAGTGGTAGGCAAACTAGGTAAGTATCTAAGCAAAATGACTACAGATGCACAGAACTGATAGTTTTCAGTGGTTCTTTTTCCTTTTTAGTATAGTCTATATTTAAGATTCAGTAATCAAACAATATATAAAAGACTTGAGGCTTAGTGAAAAATTGTTTAAAAAATCATATTTTCCATACAGGTTTTCTGAGCTATATCTCCTTATGAAATCTCTTTATTTTATGTAAAATCTCCAAATAAATATCAATACCTAAAGCATTAACTGGAGAAATCATATTAAAAAAATTCAGTTGACCTCAAGTCCTCAACTTCCCTCCCCATTAATACAAAACACATATATAGAAGTTTTGAAAACAGAATCCAGAGAAAGACATCTTTTTCTCCAAGACAGTTATCAGTAGAGAGTTCCAAAAGTAATAGAACTATGATTCTGAATGTTTTGATTACTGCTAAAAGCACTAGTCAAATGCAACTTTTTGTACTGCATCTATAAAAGAAACTGGGCCAAATTACAGTCACTCCAGTGGTGTTGAGGATAAATGATAACAGAAAGCAAAGATTTCACATTGTGTATATCACATCATTCCTACAGAAGCATTTAATAATGTTTTTCCACCAAGTGACTGTCATGTACAAACTGATGAGAGGAAGCCTACGTAGAAGTCTCCTGTGTACCTCTGAAAGCACAAGCTTCAACTGCTTCTATTTATATGCAGTTTCCCAGTTTTCTCACACATGCAGTGAGCATTCACATAAACTAAATACACATTGAATAAAACTCTTCCTCCGTCAGAAGATGGAAGCAGAGACAAGCTATAAAGGAGGAGTTTGAAAACACTGCCTAGGCATGCAGGGGATGTTATTAGAAAAGGCCAAAGCTGAACTAGGATAAGATTTTCAAAAGAAATTGAATAAAACAAAGAGACCATTAAATTAGTGGTAAAAGTGAAACAAGCAAAATGTGGGACTATGAATGAATAGGGTGGATGATTTAATGACAGCAGACATAGATACACACTGAGATAACTGATGCGTCCTCTCCTCCTTCTGAAGGTGAAACAACAAGGTCTCCCAGTTCTCTATTTCCATAGGAAAAGATAGGAAAGCAGAAGAATTACTAGGCATGAAGGAAGACACAGCCAATGATTACCTGAGAGATCTTGACCCACAAGTAGAACATGATTGGCTTCACCCAAGCATGCTGAGAGCTGTCTGATGTTCAGATCCAGAAGGACAGCTGGACAGTGGACCACAAATTATTGGGAAGGATATACAGGGTGGATACAATTTGTGTCTTTGTGTTCATCAGAGGGTAGGGGAAATGAATGTCTCAGACCTGTCTCAGAAGCCTTTTCATTTCTGCTTCAGGGGTCTTGGATCTGACACCCCTATCTTCCAAAGCCACAGGTTCCTTGTTAGTGTACTGGAAAGGCGAGTTCCTTGCCCTGTCCTTGAATATTTGATGGAGCACAGCCCTGTTGCACTGTGGATGTGATAATTGCTGAGATCCAACCTGCTCCTCTGAGCAGAGCATGAGAGGCCTGCTGAGTGGGACTCTGGTTGGTAACTGGGATGAAACATGGAAAACAGGCATGGCTGGTGCCTGAGACAGGTGAACACACCACTGGGACAGGTGATGTACAACCACAGAGCTAAACAAGCCTTCTTATTTTCTAGGTATCTGATAACACTCTCATCCATCTGAGAACCTTTTGTGCCTCTGCCTTTAGTAGAATCAAGATTATATTTAAGGAGGATTTATAAAGCTTCTAAAAATTGCTCACTAAAATTCAAAAGGGTTGTGTCAGTGATCCAAATTTGGGAGGGGGATGGTGAAGGAAGGGAAAGAGGGAAGCAACAAAAGGGAAAAGAGACTTTAAAAAAATGAATTGTCTTTGGATGTGTATTTTTTTTTCTTGTTTACTGGATTTGGAAGTTTGTGTTGTTTTATTTTACTTGAAGGCTTAATCAAAGGCTCTCATCATGTTCTAATTACCAGGTACATATTTTAGACACTAATATGATACAGGCACTATAATGAATGAACATTCAACAAAGAAATATGGCCTACGAACCAGTGGGATGTTACTATATGCAGATTTGCATTTAAGCTCTACTCCCTGTTTTCCTCTCTAAGACTTTAGTCTCTCCCTCTGCCTTTCTTAACTCAGTTGTCATATAACAATCACAATCCTCTACAGATTTACTGAAGTGAAAGAAATGGTCAGAGAGATTACCATATCCTAAATTTTGGTTGTGAATGAACAACTGAAGACAGGTTAAATAGAAGAGCACAATTTAATATATAAACTGAGCTAAATGACAAACTATTTCTTGTTGTCCACTGAAACAATGTTTGAGATACAGAGAGATAAAGAAGGACAAAGTAGAAAAATGGCAATGTTTGAGTAGTATCAACTTCTAAAATTACTTTAAAATGTTGTGGGTAAGGGAAGAGGTAGAAGTGATGGCCTATATGTTGAAAGGGATGAGCGATTAGGGAGTGGAGCAGCAGAATTAATCAGCTTAACCTTAAGAGTTAGATGCTTAAAATTACTTTTCCCCACAGATGCCTTAAGCTGTTAAGGCTGAAATGAAAACTGTGATTTCATTCACCAGTCTCATTAAGTAGTTAAGCTGAAAAAATCCAGCTTCAGCCACTCCCACAGCAGTGCAGAAAAGTGGGGAGAAGCCCTTTGCAATTGTGTATTATCCTTGTGTATTATCCATGGTGAGAGCAGTGCCAAAACCGCTGGCTGCAATCCTCACATCTGCCCTGTGTGCTCATGGCCTCCTGAAAGAAATACTTGCATTACACTTTGATTAATTTCAAGACATATGGTTAAATTCAGTTGAATTTGTCAGTGCTATCTATTGTCTTTGCAACCCAAATTCAACTACTTGAATACTCAGAAATCTAGCATTCGAGATACATGTCTGATAGCCAGTACTGTTCCCTTCCTCCAGAGACTGCTTCCAAACTTGCACAGTTTTACTAGAAAGCTGCATTGAAATAATGATTGAAATGCCCAGTTTACTCTGTATAAAGAAAATAATCTGCTTATGCTTACACTGTTTCCAGCCTACGCAATCCCCCCCATCATACACACGATGCCATCCACCACCACACTATTACACTATTTTATTGGCTAGCATGTCGCTTAAAAACCTCATTTAACTTTCACTTCACTGCTAAGGATCTCTAAGGAAAAGGACATATACGTCTAAATTGTAAAAAAAAAAAAAAAAAAAAAGAAATTGAGAGAAAACTTCCATTTACATTTGCTTGTTTTGTTTTTGCTTTATTCTGACCAGCACAAATAGAGGTATATCCATATGGCATTCTCCTAGCAAACAAAACAAAGCTACAAAGTATTAAAACACTGTTTAAAGTGAAGTAAAGCTCAGTAAGGTGAAGAGTCCAACTCTTCTAGATTTAACTCAAAATGTGAGAGTCTATGGGTGGTGTTTTAAATCCTTGAAAGAGATCAATGCTGAGATTACTTCATTCAGAGGACCTGATATGTAGGATGCTATATAATTATGATGTGAAAATTTTATATAGCAAACTGTCAACAGGCCAGAAGGAACAACTTTATAAATATTCAAGGAATATAATTTTACTAATAATCATAGCTTTTGCCTTTCTACCACTCCTTCCTAGAAAACTGAGTCTCAGTGAGTAAAACTACTCTCAATGAGTAAAATAAACTTGTATCCATTACAAGCCTATTTGAGTCTAACTTCTTTTACAAAATATCACTTCTTAATGAAACAGTTCAAATTTTATAAAGCTGCCACTCACAGTTCAATTTTGTACTGGTATTTTAGGTTCCACTCCTTTCCACAAAAAATATTTCAGTAATGTTCCCTTTACTTACAAATCAATGGAATAGGTATAGAGTTAATATCTCATAAAGTACAGTGTTTTACAGGGGATGGCCCAGAGTTATTGCACCAATTTTCTTTATGAGAGGATTAGTGTTTAAAGGTTTACATAGTCTATGAAGCACGGAAGGTTGAAACAAAAGTTTTATCTTTTAGTACTGTAGTTGAAAAAAAAATCTTCTTAATTAGAAATAAAGAAGTTTGGTGTTCTTTTCCTTTGTTTTTTCCTTTTCAAAAATAAAAAATATTTTTTTTAAATTGAAAATTAATGATCTCAAGTTGAAACAGAGCCTGGAATAATTTCAGCCCCTGAAAAGCACTTGAAGTTACAAGCATTTAAAAATCTATGGGTTAGGTAATGAAAACTGCATTTCAACATGACATTTGCTTATTAGCAGTGTCTTCCAGACTTTCAAAAACCATTTAAGCAGTGTCTGAGCTTTGTAGCTGTAAGCTACAGAAATGCAAATCTTCTCCTGATTCCCAGCAATGCATCATGAGCTAGACACACAGGTGAGATCTGTAGCTGTATTCTTTATGGACATATGGACAGGTTTAGATTTTTAAAACTGTAAAGATAGAAGGCACCTTTTTGAGTCATCTCAGGATTCCATGGCAGGTTTAGCTGTGTCCATTGGCACACAGCACTTAGAGAGATCCAGCACACAGTAGAGATCCATAAGAACAAGAACAAGGTGTTGACTTTCTTTAGGGCCCCTCTACAAAGGTTAGCCCTGCACCAGCGTGGCCAGCACAGAAACAGAGCCAACAAGGTGCCTTATACCCAAGCTGAGTCCTAATTAACAAGTTAGGTACTTGAAGGGTGAACCCAAAGCTCATGTCCGCAGAGATTTACCAGAACAGTCTTGTTGCATGTACAGGGAGCCATTTAAGTTGAAAAATCATATGTGTGCTAATAGATTTTTCTGGTTCACAGACCACTCGTGTGTAGAGCTTTACACACAAATGTAGGAGTTACCTCAGAATTAGCCAACCCATTTTTGTGTCTTGTTTAACACACACCATTGTGCATATGGGTGACCCTATTCCTGGGCAGTCACCAGGATGTGTGTGTGCTTAAGATTCCTGGAATCTATTTCTAGAAGTGTTCCAGGAGACAGCTGCCTTTCCAAGGGTACTGTGACACATGGTATTCCCATTGCATCACAGGTTACAGGAAGCTGACTGTATTACAGAAAACTGCATGCTCCAAAATATTTACTGAAGAAGGCTATAAAATAGAAAAAGTAGAGAACCTAGAGTACCTAGGTTTAAATATATATCTTAACTGCCAGAGTAAAGATCTGGGTTACAGTAAAAAGGGAACAACCAGAGGTGACAGCAGATACTGATTTGGCTTTTGTATTTATTATGTTCTTGAGGTAATGCAGTCATTTGAAAAGGTTCTAGTGAAGAAGAACACATGAAAAATGTGAAGCCTGACCATATATTAAGTGGACTATAAAATAAATATCTAACATACATTTTATTTTAAATATTAGCTGATATGGATTTTTAGGCAGGAATGAATTAAGAGAAAAACTGTTGTGAAATCTCAGTGTTTACAGGGATCACATGGGATCAATGCACTAATTAAGAATGAGGTGACAGTGGGAATTTCACATCCTCTTAGTCTCAGCTACCTGCAGAGCTGGCTGGGACTGGGTAAACAAAAATTGTAAACTGAATCACTCATCAAAATAAAATATCAGTTTGCTTGTATAATTTGAGTTGTATTTCAAGAAAATTACTCCTTAATAATCACTTCTAACTATGACATGACCATAGACTTCAGCTGGAGGTAGTTTTCACTTTACTCCTTATCCTGTCATCAGAAATACTATGTGGCAAAGCCATACTATTACACTGCTCATTCTCTTGCTGAAAGGAATTTGACACACTCCTATGCATATTGGTGCATTTACCCCACACCAAAATAATTTACTATGACATTTTTTACAATTAGAAACACTACATTTTGCACCCCCATTTTCACTAATTTGTTTCTCCTCTCTCACACAGGAATTTTGCAGTCTGCTATTTTTGTAATCACTTTTTTTGTAATCACATTCTTTAAACAAGGAAAGTCTTTATACCTCAGTATAAATCTTACTGACTGTGGTGACATGACAAATCAAGTCCTGGGCTATTCTACTGCATCATCAAGGCTCCTTGATGTTTACATTTTCATATGTATAAGTTCAGATGAAAGTAGGTGTCTACTCAGTTTTCAATGTAACTTAGTGCAGGACTAGGGTCTAGAGCTGGGATGTGCCCAAAAACAACGGGAGTATCCAGTACCACTTGGACACTACCCTGTGTCAGTGAGAATCTTACAACTTCCTGCTACTCCTACCAACCACCATCCTTACATGTGCTGGGTCACTGGGGTAAAACATCACCCAAAGCAACACAAATTGCTTTTAAGCTTAATCAAACTGACTTTGACTTCAACAAGGATTTAAATACTCTCATTTTGGTGACACTCAAAAAGTGCCCGGCTCCTAATTGTGATTCTGAAAGTTGGACAGGCTGAGGTCTATCATTCCCCATAAACCATTAGCAAAATGGCATTGGCCAAAACTACCTATAGCCATTTTCAGCTTGTTTAATTATTTTCTAGTCTATGCTGAACATGTGTCAGGAATTTTGATTTTCTGCCCATGTAAAACTCTGCCATTTTACTCAACTTTTGAGATTTCTGCACAAGCACAAGAGTAGCCACAAAAGTGGATTAAAACCTGTACCCGTGCTGGTCTGTCAGGAATTCTAAGAAGGCTGTTATTTAAATGCAACTTTGACAGCAAATTAAATATTAGTTTAATTTGAAATTACACTCTAAATCAAATTTTCTGGTAGAGGCTGTGAACGTTTGCTACTGAGTGATGGTTTAATTTATTCCTAACAGGGGCTTAAAAGACTTCTCTCGTAATTGTAACTGAAAAAAAAAAAAAGTGGAACAGAGTAAATGAAAACAAAAAGTCTTTTGTAGATATTAGAATTTTGGGAGTTATAAAAATGGCAAGTTAAACTCTTTTAGAGACTCATAGGCCATGAACTTTCAGACCAGAATTATCTTTTGAATTATTTAAACCATTAGGGGAGAGGAAGGGATTGATCAGTAACATTTGGGGGATTGCTTTTATATTATATTTTAAATGGCTTCCTGGAAATAGTAAAAAAAAAAAAAAAATCCTCAACAGTTTCAGTTCCTGTTGCTCCATACTGCTACTACAGATATAAAAAAAGACTGGAGTCACCAAAATATTCATACATGAATTATTGATTTCTAGTGACTGACATGCTCAAAACAGCTGGTTTCAATATGTCCCACCACTGAATATTAGGTCATTTATTTACCCACATGAATTTGGTAGGCCAATATCAAGATTAAAACCAAAACCAAAGCCAAAATCAAAACAACAACACACAGATATACAACTTGACCCCAACGACTCTCTAATGAAGGAATGGAAGCAATAAGGCCTCATTCTTATCCTTTCCAGAAGCCAAAACCATATTTCAAGTATGCACTATTGCTCAATGCTTCTAGCTCCAAGTTTCTGCATCACAGATTCTGCACTTCAAGGATTTACAATGTGATATCACTTTGGCAACCTGGCATCTGAAGAGTTATCTACTGTGTTTTTAAAGCAATAGTGTAATTGCCAGTGTTCTGCGAATACAGATATTTAGATCAGTGATAAAAATATGGAGAGAGAGGCTGGGAAGAGTATTCTTTTACTTACTACACTGAAGACCATGTTTATAAAAAGCACCAAAAGGTAATGAAGAGACTTGAAAACAGCTTAAAATACCAGGGGCTCCAGTGGCTGTTTTATCTTTTTTGCCCTCAGCATTCTGAGAAACTTTGACAAGCAATCACAGTAATTTTGCTTTACGTTATTTTCCCATTGAAATGATTGTAATTCAAATAATATGTAGTATCCATAAAAATACTTTAACTGAGCTAAGGGTTTGGGTAGACTCGTTTGAAACCAAACTAGGAATTACTTCTTATTAGGAGCTTAATTATTTTATTGTAAAGCTATGAAAAACTAAGTATTACTTCTGACAAAGATTTAGTAATGCTTTTTCATTTACTCCTCGTACTTTAAACTGAAGTAAATGTTAATTTTATCCCTTGTGTTTAATGTAGAGAAATGAAACTTTTCTGTATGTTTACATTTGTACAATCTATTAGTATTGTGACTCTCAAATGAACCTGAGTGGCTTACTTATAGCTCAACAATGCTCAAATTCTACTTCAAAGAAATAATTTTAATAAACACACACATTAGTGGATTGACTATATAGTACCTGCTTATTTGGTATGTCAATCATCATAAATGGAGACAGTTATTCTACGAATTCCAGAACTTAGGAAACAGTAGCTAAATTCAGACAGCTTTACAGGATATTTCTTAGCTTTAGATCCTGTAAGGAAGAGGTATTTTCCCTGAAATTCAGAATTCTCTCTGAAAAACTCTCAAGAGTAATAAGAAACCATACTGTTATTGTTCCTGAAGGGATGCAGCAAATTTTTCTCATACTTTGTCCCTACCTACTACAAAAGGTAGGTAATAAAGGAAGCCTTCAGTCATTTGTTGTCATATTTCCTGAAACTTCTGCCTTCTTTGCTCTCTGGTAGTCAGTAAGAAAATCTAATTTTTCATCAAAAAAAAAAAAAAGCCTATATTTATGTGAAAGCATGAAAGTAAGTGAATTCCTATGTTTAAAATCTGAAGGATTAAACAAAAGCAAACCAAAATAAAATAAAAAGGACTTTTCTTGGCCTGTCTAGTCACATGTTTGGGACTAAAATCGTGTCTGAGGAATGCACTCCATTATGATACAGAAAAAGAAATCTTTACAGTCTTGTTTCTATAGGTACCACCAGAGTGGCTCAAGGTAAGAGGCCATCCTGCTTCCCTTTCCTACAATGAAAAGTCTTGTAGGAGTCAGAAGTTTCTCTCATTAGAAGATATAACAGTAACTCATCAGTGCCAGTGAAAACATGGTTACTTTCTAAAATAAGTTTAAAGTATTTTGAAGTTCAAATCTTTGCATTGTCTCCCCAGCATTCTGCTTGGTGTTATAGAAGAGTGATATACAAGTATTTATTGCAACAAAAGATTAAATTAGGTGTTTCCACATGTGAATCATGATGGAAAATATACTTGTTTCAGCATATGCCAAAAACTACTGTGTGTAAATGATTAACCAAACCATGTCAATTCCTTAGGAATATTTTAAAACTTACAAGGGCTTACAACTTCAAGTCAAAACATTTCAGTTCTCCTTATCCTGCAGACAGCCAGCAGCATATTGATCTCTCCAGATATAGAAGGGCTGCTCCTTCTAGGCTGGCCAAAGAAGAGACAGTGCTATAGGTTATGTTGGAAAAACAGGAAGTGCAACCCTCAGTGCAACCCTCAGACCTTGCCACAGTCCTGCTTCGTCTCAGTTCACTGTCCTACAGTGTGTCAGCAACATCCAGAGGCAATGGATTCGGCAGGCAGAGCTGAGCACTGTAGCACTTATTCCCACAGGACTTGAAGCACCCATCATGCCTTACTCCAAAAAAGAATAAAATTCCAAATTAAAAAAAAAAAGTCACAACAATATTTTCCCCCTCTTGAAACTAAAGCACATCATCTGTGTAAAATTCAATTTTTATTTCTATACTCATATATGAATAAATTTTCCCCACTCTCCAAGCAAGGGAATTCAACAACATTTTTCCTACAGTGGAATATTTTCTTATTCTAACAAAAATAACAAACAAAAATTTATTTTAGCAACTGAGAGCTTTCACCTTTTTAAAATCTGACAGGTAAAAGGAAAGAATTTTTAAAAACTGTTGCAAGATTTACATGGAGGGAACACAGGCACCTCAGGCAAGAACACAATTAACTGCAATCAGATCAGAAAATATAATTTGAACTTTCCTGTTTTACTAAGAGCAAAGATAAAATATTTATATATTATTGCAAAATGACTATTTTTTAAATTGTTTTTATATTTATTTGTTTTACTGAAACTGACACTTAGCAGAGGAAGTATAAATACATACAAAACCAAAAAACCCATAAAAAATACTGAAAATATTTGAATGGCAGATTTATTCCTACAATCCTCCTTTTCAGTTTCAAAACCTGCCATTAACAGAACTGCAAGGAGGGAAGAATAAACAGCTGCTCAACTAATTGTTTGTTTCTTAAAGTACTAAAGAAATAAAATATTCATTTACTAGTAATTTATTTACCTTGGAAATCAAAACCAAAAAGCAAGTAAGAAACTTGTATTGAATTGAAGAATTTCTTTACAAATAAATTCATGAATAATGTCAGATTTGATCCTTAATAGCATTCAGGGGAGTGAAATGCAGAAATCCAAAATATATGTTAAAAAAACTACTTTTAAAGCTATCTTTTAAATACTCCATACTGACTATCTGACTGATAAAAGCTGATTATGAAACATTAAAACTATTTTGGAATGAAGGCATGGTATTATATTTCTGAACAGCACAGCCCTTCAGCAGCTTTTCATTACGTTCAAGTGAGGCTGGCTTTACACCAAAAGCATCTTCTATCCCTTTGTGCCCATACAGACCATACAATCCTTCCTGCCTATGTCAGCTGAAAGTAACTGTGCTCATGACACATACCCAGGCCCACGACTTCCCTCTGCACACTTGCCATTTCATGTTTCTGTCAGCTCCTTGCACAGCCTAACCTGCCCTGTGCCTTTGTGCCCCTTGGAGTCACAGGCTGGTGCAAACAGGACAGACACACGGCACGTGTGAAAGCACACGCTGCCTCTGGAGTCAGGCACAAGAGCTCCCTGACTGCAGTCTCAGGAGACAGATTGCTGCTCCCTGTTTACAACACTGCCTTGATCTTAGGCCAACCTGAACTACTGGGAAAAATCTCAGGGCAAATCAGCTTGAAATCTTCAAGGCATAGTTTTTGTGAAACTACAGAGTAGGAACAGCAGAAAACAGTATTTACAAAACAAACACATCCTGCACTAAATATGAATTACAAGCAGCAGTTCAACAAGTACAACCCCACTAGAGAGATGTTCCCTCACTCCAGTCTTTATGACTGCTGTAATACTGTGAAATTACCTAACTGCAGAGTACAAAAGTGCTCATTCTGGAAGCTTAAAATACATACTTCTATGTACACATGATAAATGGTTTTATTTTGATAGCCAAGATCAATATTCAGGCACAGCTGTTTCTGCCACAATTACACACACTCAACTAGAGTGCATTAGGATACACTTGTGTTACAGTAAGATAACTTAAATATGAGCAAAAAATTTTTCCATTCCGGTCAAACTTTTAGAAGACAGTGGGAGCCCACACCTCTCACTGACTTGAAAAGACAAAGAATGCAAAGTATCTGAGAATTAAAGAGACTATATTTTCTTTGTTTGTTTTTTGGGCGGGATTTTTTTGTTTGTTTGTTTGGCTTTTTTGGTTTGTTATTGTTTTATGTTTTTTTTTTCTTTTTCTTTTTTCCCCCCAGGTTTTGTTGATTTTTTTCCCCCCAAGATTCCCAGTGCAAAATGATTCCATTTTGAGAGAATCACTTGTATATTGGTTCTGGCAAAATTCCTGAGATCTATAATCAAGCTCATTTTGTCCTGCTTTCATATCTGCAAGTAAGGATGATGAGGCAGTTCAGACTCATATCACTGCAGCTGTGCAACTACTTGTATTTCATTTAGCTTGCAGTGATAACTAATAAAATTCAATGAGCTTGCAAAGGAGTAAATGAAGACAGAATGCAAACATTCAGAGCTCAGAGAAAAAAAAAGACAGTAGATGCATGAGAACAAAATGATCACTCTCACAACTCTACTACACCAGCAGAAATAAAATAGCTTTGCAGTTTTCACTATATGCATCAGATTTTGTGCATTTAATGAGTAAGAACTTTAAAAATAGTTTCTTCTTCATGTTAAATAAACAAATGCAAATTAATTTGTATCTGTAGGTTGGTAATATTTATAATTTTCACTGCTTGTCATATTGGAATTGGGTTGTCAAAGTGGTCCAGAATTGATCTGCACACTGATTAGGTAATATTAAAGTTTTAGCTGTACTTTCCATTAGATTCCCTTTAAAATATTCTGCTGAAACTTTTTTTTTTTTTTGGAACCTTGCAATAGAGAGAACAAGAATGTGCAGGGTGTAGTTCTATTTTACTATATAAAACCACAGGAAAACTATCCTTGTTAACTTGGTTAATAAGTAATCCTCAAAACATTAGCCACACCTACACATCACACCAAAGCCTCCAAGTCCTCAATTGTACATTATCTAACTTTCTACTCATACAGTTATTTTTATTAATAATCTCCTAAAGGTTATTACTAAAGTTATATTAAGTTTACTTTAACTAATTATTTGCTTTCAAATATTTCTCTCCAGTTGAAGATATCTATTTCTGGTCATTGAAAAAAACCCCAATTAAAAAAAACCACCACCACCACCACCAACCAACCAACCAACCAACCAACCAACCAACCAACCAACCAACCAGAACACCCTGAAAGACATAAAAGCAAATGTGCTTTTTACCAAGAGAGAAATAGCAAAAACTCTAATGAGGATTTAAATTAATTTCTCAATTGAGACTTTTTCAGCACCTGACAAGACTTTTAACATTCCATCGACCTTTTAGTATTTTAAAATATAAAGGAAATTTTCCAAATCCTTGTACAAATACATAGCTCAGATACAGATGTCTTAAATTTGAAACCCATCTCAAGTTTGAAATGTATGAAAAACTAGACAAAACCCTTCAATAAGCCAAATAACTCGTTGCATACGATGTTGTTAGTATAAAATATTCACATACAGGTTATTTGCTATATTTAAAATCTGTGTCATATTATGCAAATATATCCTGTTTCCTTTTAAAACAGGAAAGTAAATTCAAACAGTAAAAAAAAAGAAAGCTGCTGTAAAAAGTCATAGGATTGGGATATTATATCACTTACACTTGGAAATTTATATGCTAAAATTGATTTGTACTTCCATATAAGTATTTATTTTCAAGAATTAACTTAAACATCACTTGAACCCCAGTCTTCAAAGCCATCTCTTCAAAATTAAAATCAGGATTCTACTCAAATCTCTAAGCTCTCTGACTGGCAAACAATGCATACAAGTAACTTCACCAGCTGTATTATGATGCTCAGGTGAGCACAGTTATCCTCAAGGATCTGCAGGATTATTCCCCCTTCACTATAATATTTACACAGAAATTGCTTGAAAATTTAACTTCTAGCTATTCATATGAATACAGCTACATCAGCACACAGGAAAGGACTCCCCAGATGCCAAAGTACAGCAAGAGTATGACAGGGAGGTCACATGAAGAACTAAATCTTTCCTGCCCAAGAAGTAAGATAACTTCATATTTACCATATCCACATAAATAGATGTGCTTTATGATCTCCTTTTGTATAATTTCTTTTTGTATCAATTAATTTTCTAGCACCCCTGTAGGTGCATACCTTTAGTAGCTCTCCTAGCTCAGAAGACTGAACACAGCTTGGTCTAACAAAGGCAACTTTGGAGCATGGAGAAAGTAAAGTTCAGGGCACTGAATCCCAGCAGACAGCAACGTAATAAGACAAAGTCTTGCGCCTAGGGAATTGTGGAGAGATGAGATGTCAAGAAGAGACAGGCAGAGCACCAAGCCTCTGTAAGCCATTCAGCACATGCTGGGATCTAGAACAATCCATTTATTTCATTTTGAGACTACAACTGCTCAAAACCATGGGGAATTCTGATCACAAGAAGCCACCTCAGGTCTTCCTCAGCATATTAACAAACACAGTACTAGCCCTCCCAGATACTGACTGACAGAGAGCTACATACCTGTACTATTTATGTTGCTCTATTACATAAGTGTGCAGATAAAAAAGTCTTGTTTACAAGAACGTGCTCCTAGAGATTTTTCCTAACTTACTATGAAAGTGTCAAAGATACTGAAGATTAAGTTATTTTAATTCAAAAATTGCATTACAGCATCCATAAGTCCTAGCAATAGAAAGAATTTTACTGTGTTGGGAATGAAATGCTAATGGAAAAAGTAAACTTTTTATGCACTATGCAAGTCCCTCTGTCAATAAAATATGTCATACTAAAAAAAAAATATTGAGCTACAAACATGATAACTGCATAGGAATTCTTGTGCTGCAGAACAACAACTTCATTAGGGCTAAAGTTAACTAGCTGAAACGCAAAACCTACTGAAAAACAACCCAACCCCAGATGATATCTGTAATCCAAAGCTAGGCAGTATCTTAGTCAGAAAGCATCTTGATTCATGTAATAATCAAGAACACTATGCCAAAGTTACTTTAAACTGCCAAAATCACAGAAACTTGCTGTAGACAGTAAGGCTTTACAAGTATATGAAAATGCAGAACATCAGTTTTACTGACAGTGATGCAACAGAGGGAATTGGAGAAAGTTAACTGTGAACAGACTGCTGTAGAAAATACTTGCACATTAGATAATGCACATTAGCTGCAGCAGATTCTGCAGAAAATTTTATTATTACTACATCCCCCTTCTGGACACTGCTCAAATACACTGGATTATAAGGTATGGCCCAGAATTGAACAATACTCATGAATAGTAGCATAAAAGGTAAACCAACACTGTTGAATAGCATCTCAGTAAACTACAAGATGCTCACAAAAGCCCTTAAAGTACAGATTTTCTTTGAAACACCATGTGTTTCTAAGGATTTAAGAAAGGAGGGCAGGAACAGGTATGGGTATATGTCTACTGTATAAATAGTCTGATAATTTAGGTAGAAATAGGCCACAGTCACACTTCTGTTGCCTGCAATCCTCATCTGGCATGCTGATACTGGAACTTCTTTTAAACAACTCCTAAAAGAACAAGAACTGTGTCTGACTTGAAACAGTCATGTATTTTCATGCCAACCAGTTCAGTATTAGAAAGATAACAATCAACAGACTATATCCTAAAAATACATCATTACAACAATTACATTGTATTTCTCCTTCAGCTCTAGGAAGAGCTGAACAAACACCAGGAAATACCTTGCTAAATCTGAGGATTAACACAAAGAATAGTCTCCTGCAGAACTGATCATGCATTCAAAAATTGTTGACTGTTCTCCGTGCCACTGAGATCAAGCAGTCACAGACAGCCAGTTTATTGCAGCAACATGAAATCACTCAGTTTCCTTTATTAGCAATATCTTGCTCTGGTTCCCAGCCTAATTATGTATATGCTACACACAGCCTATGAGGTGATTAATTTTCCTGCTGAAGGCCTAACTGACTTGCCTGGACTTATTTTCTGTGACCCGAGGTCCAAGTCACATGGGGAGATCCAAAGTCTCTATGAATTAGCTCTGAATCCTCTGAAGGGAAGGTTCAGCCCTCATGAGATAGGAATCTTTGCCATATTAAAGTGTATAACATCGTTTTCATACCTGTTTTGCTCTTCTCCAGATATTCAACCTGACATAAGCAACTGAGAGAAAAGTGCCCTACCTCCCTTAAGGGACCTGTGCTGTCCTTCTTGTACATTTACACGCAAGCTGTCTGAAAAAAGGTAAATGCTACTTAAAAAAAAAAAAAAAATTAAAAAACCTAAGGCATTGTGAAAAGATTGGTCAGTCATACAAAGTTTGACAGAAATGATATCAAATCTGAATGTGAGGCTACCTTTACACTTTTATATTATAACATCAAGAAAACACTGTTTATTTATTTCCACATCTTTATCTCTCGCAAATGCTAAGTTCTGGCAGAGTTTGAGGATTGATAAACTTGGTATCTAAAACCTATTTAAAAAGATAGATGACATCTCCAGGGTTGCAAAAAGGTAAATATTTTCAAAATCTTCCAGTATTCCACTCTGTGTAAGCTAATTTTCCTCTTTATCCACCAGTTCTTTTAGCTGATCTATTTTACTGCTTGCTACTTAATATAAACAGTGAAGAGTATTGAGATTCTACTAATCAGCTATTCTCAGTTTCTATCCTATTTTTAAAGCATTAAAAGCTAAGCAATCACAATGAGGGAAATGTTAAGCTACACCGTCCTCCCTTTCATTTTATTTTCCATGGTCTACATAAGAAATATTTTAATCATAATTTCAGTAATATTGTATGTTATCAAAGAATCAATACAGAATCATAGAACTTTTGGCTGGAAGTCACTTGGTCTCACCTCCCACTAAAAATATTATCATTTCCAACACCAGATCAGAATTTATGTAGTTGACTGAAAAAGATCAAATAGCCTTTCTGGTCACCTCTTCCATTACTACAGTAACCTCTTAATGAAGAAATTTTTCCTGCGTCCAGTCTGAACTCCCCAAGCTGTAATTTATGGTACCGCCCCCTGCTAAACTGTATACCACTACTGAGAAAAGTTTGGTGCCATCATCTTTGTCTCTCCTGTTGATGATACTGTGACCTAACCTAAACTCACATCCTCTGCTTCACCTGGCCCAGCTCCCTGAAAATCACAGCTTCTTAACCGCTCCCATTACATCATGTTGTCTATGCCTCCAACCAGTTTATTATCAGACTCAGGATTTCTCAACATCCTCTCTGTATTGGGGGGTACCAAAACAACATACTGTTGTGCAAGAAGCAGTTCCAAGTAGGGATGGTAACAATTTCCTTCAGTCTGCCAGTCATGTTCCTCCTTCCTTCTAATGCAGCTCACTATGCTGTGAGTTTTGTCTGCAGCGCTGGCTCCTATTCAGCTTGACATTCCTAATGATTATAGGTCCTTTTCAGCAGGACTGTGATTCAGACAGGTGCTTCCCAGCCATGGTGTTGTCCTACCTCAGATGCAGGATTTCAATCTGTTCTTTTTTAAATACATGGGTTTCCTATTGGCTAAGTCCTCGGTTCATTCAAGGTCTCAGAATGATTTAAGACTGAAGCTCAATCTGGCTTTCCAAGCATCACCCTAATTTAGTATCATTCATAAATTTGCTGAGGGTGCATTCTGTTCAGTTCTGTCATCCAAGTCACTGCCGAATTGAGTAGCAGGAGTGCCAGAATCAACCCTTGAGGTATTTTCACTTCTTACTGTCTGATAGTTGGTCAATTGGTTAGTTGGTAATATTGATTACTACTCTTTCAGTGCAGTAGTCCAGCCAATTTTCAACCCACTCAACACCCAGCCCGTGCTTCCTCAGCTTACTACTGACAACAGTGTGGGAGAAGGAATCGGAAGCCTTAATAAAGTTACAGTTTACATCACACCACATGTGCTCCCCTCATTCACAGTCAAATAAAACACTGACTGCACTGCAGAAATCTGTTCTGACTCTTTCTAGGCATACTTGCCCTTCTCATGTCTAGAAACAAGAGGATGATGATCTCCATGATCCTCCTGGAGACTGACACTGACCTGACACAGCCTGTGCATCCCAGTACCATTCTCCTTACTTTTGTAAAGGCTGCTGTAAGATTAGTCTCCTAATTTTCAGGACTTTCCTCACTGACCATGTTTCCTCTTGGATGACAGCTGTCTTGCAGTACTATTACTTAAATGAGCTCTTGTCAGTCTTGGCACAGACCTCCAAGAAGCAGAATACATCCATTTTCTACTAAACTGTCCTGAACGGGTATCTCTGTCATGGTTCCCTTGTCTGGGAATCACTGAAAAAACAAAGAAAATTTCTCTTTTTTCTATGTTTCTAGGTCCACCATTAGATTGCCTCCAACATTCAACCATGAACCCGCAAATTTCCTGAGTTCCCTCTGGAAAATACTTGAAGAATCCTTTCTCGCTATTCTGTGCATTCACACTTAGCTCCAAGTAGGCTTTGGCCTTCCTGATTTCAATTTCCTTCCTTCAGAAATAATGGAGGAGAAATTAAAGGCATTATATGAAGCACTAGAGCAAACTTGAATTCAACTTCAGGATCATAACAAGGTTAGGAACAAATTCTGTGTTCTTTGAAGGAATGGTGTAGGCTTTTTCTTCAGTGACATAAGGCATCACACATAGAAACTTTTATCCAGTAGGTAATGCAGGTGAAAAATTTCTTAGAAATCTGAGGGATCATTGCAGAAAAAGAAATGAAAATAGATGAGTTTTTCCTGCTATAAATCAACTAGTCTGACACCGGTGGGAGGGGGAAAGAAAAGCATACAGCTGGTGATAACCTTTGTAATTTACCTACCAAAGTGAATGGAATTGAAGTAATCTTTCCCATATTATGCATTTTAGTAATGAATAGAAACATTTTAAAATTTGCACAGCAATTTTTATCTAAAACAATTAATCTTCAACTCCAGAGAAAAAAGGCAATATTAGACCACAACTGCAAGGACATCCTGGTGCCACCATTTGATGACTCTTTCAAGTACATATATAGAAAACATATCCTAAAAATAAACACACCCAACTAGGAAGGTCTATGTCAAGAATATTCAAATTAAAATCAGAATTATTTTAATTTAAGTCACTTGTGCATCTTTGTTATTGTTAATACAATCCTTATCAATGTTAACCTGAAGATTTTCACTTTTCTTTAGTCTGTCCATTCATGCCTCACCACAATCATTGATTGAGAACAACCTCTCTCCCTATTTCTCCATTTTCAAGTAATGAAGATTATTAATGCAGATTACAGATCAAAGAAGTCAATTTAAAAAAATCAAATTTAAGTTCACAATGTGGAAATCTTCACAAATATCTAAAACACTGAACAGAACAGACACAAATTAATATTCTTGTTTTTAAAATACTTTACTTCTCTGTATGCATACCTGTGCACTGCTACGCTAAAAGGAACCATTGACTGCACTAAAAAAAAATAATGTAAATATTGCGGTGCCTAAGTTAGACCACAGTAAAGGGTGCAGCTGGCCTCATAAAAGTTGTTAATTATACCTATAAATCTTGCATTATGGCTACAGTAACACAGTCTACCTTATTAAATAAAAACCAACAACAACCAAAAAATCAAGGGACTCTATGTACCATTCAAATTTAGTCTAAGAAGCCACAAGGCAGCTCTTTGCATGACCATAGATTGAGAGGGAGTAGACAAAGCTGCCAACGCGAGGAAATAAAAAGCAAAACTCCTTATGTGGTGGAGAAAACTGAGAAGAATAAGCTTCACATGAATCTCACTGTAGACAAAAAAGATGTAAAGAGGAGGGAACACGCTTGTTTCTGTTCTGACTAAATTTATGACAACCAGATGGATTTCTTTAAATCCTTTAATCCCAATGCACAAAGGAAACACAATTAAGTATGGCCTATGGCCTTTGCAAACCAAAGTGCACCAACTCTAGTGACAGTGTAAAGATTCTCTCTCTCACCCAAAAACAACCTAGCAAAAACTCTAAGTATTGGACAGTTTCTCATGTTAAATATGGAAACTGACACACCACTGGTGCAGAAAGTACTTTTTTACTTGTTTTGAACTGTGGAACAGGCTGTAGTTCACTTTCTAAAATTAAATAAAAAGCACTTAGTGGACTTCTCATCAGCCTTTAAATATTGATGTATTACTAAATAAATAAGTAATTTATTTAAGTTATTAACACAGCTCTTCTGCATTTAGATAGGCATCACTGTGGCATATGCTATCCATTAATTTATATTTCTGTGTCTGACAGTGAATCTGGCAGGTAAAGCACAGCACCAGCAGCAATGTGAATTCAGAATCAGCCAACAGGCACTGGTTCAAACCTCAGTTTTAGTGGCTATCAGATTTATTATGGACAACTGTTCAGGTTCCAGCTGGTCAGTCCCTCATGCAGCCTCAGTGTGACAAACCTCCAGGCTGGTTGCTGGTGCTGCCTTTCAGCTGGGGAGGAGCATTGTGGCAAATCCCTACAGCATGAGGTCTGTACTCCTACCTACACCACTTCTCAACCCAGTGAGCACCCCAGTGGGACACCCAGTCCCACTTTCGGAGACAGAGGCCTTACCTAGTGCTGTATCTGGATCCATAATTCATTTGTTGTGCACATAGGATGAAAACACATTGCTAATTTAATCTCAAGAATTTATTCACTGTTTATATAAGCCTTTTAGGACCAGTACAGAATGTGAAAACTGCATAAATTTTGGATTTTCAAAGCTCCAGCAGCATGTACAGTGATCAAAGGTTTCAGAATGGTGCCCATGCACATTTGCAGACAGAGCTGCTCCTAACTCCATTCCTGTGGCTGTGGCCATACAGAACACAACCTATTCCCAGGTTTTTCCATGCCTGAAATTTTTTAGCCAGTAGAACAGCATCTTGGAGCTGTACCATGCAGCTACCTTTGTGGTAAGAATGAGTACTGTTTGGCTGGTCCCTGACACAATTTGTGCTAAACTAAAAAACAAAAAACGAATCCAAAGAATCATCTATTTTCACAGTACAGGCTACTGAAAGATAAAGTAAGAGAAATAGTATCCTCTATTTTCTAAGATCTGGAACGAACAGAACAGCATAAAATGTGTTGGAACAAGTTTTCTTGTGTAAGCACTGCTTACACTGTGAAAACAAAAATAGAAATTTTAAAAAACATAATTTAAAAAGAGATCATTTAAGGAGTTCATTTCACCCTTCTAAACAAAATTAGTAATCCTGTATTAATTCAAAATTACTAAATTCTGGAATGTCACAGTTTTGAAGATGTTAATGAATTAAATGTGATTATGTTACTGGGTGACAGAAGAATGCAGTAGATCCTCCATTTCATCAAACCTACTACAAAGCTGAGAATTTCCAAGTGAATCTGCTGACTTACTATGAAGAATCAGCCCTATTTATAGCATCAGATGTACTTACCCTCAAGAGGTCTGTCAACAAAAGCTTCAAATAATGACCTAGATTGACAATGAGCTGAACAAAGATGAATCTAACTATGCAAAGGAAAAATAAAAAAGGAGGAAAAAAATCTGGAACTACTTTGAAACATGAAAACAATATTTTCCAGGGGTACCAGCTGTAAAACCTAAAGCACTGAGCTACTTCAGAAAATAACAATACACTAAAAATATAAACAGGATTTTACCAAGATGTGTTACTCTGCTGGAATCAGACAGGGGGTGAACAAAATATTTACTGCTTTCAAGACAATATACAGTCTAATCCTTAAACCTACTCATCTACATCAAGACTCTGAAGATTATGAAATATGTAGAAGTGAACCGATAAAGTTGGAAATTTTTCCCATTCTGAGCTTGTTTTTTTTTTTTTCATTTTTCACTGAAAAAAATGTGTTGAAAATTACCTAGCTATGTGAACATGAACAACAATTTTTCCTGGACGAAGGGGCTGGCAATGGTATACAAACGGCTCAATTTAAATCTCATTTACAGTCAGGCACATTACTGCACTGTGTTACTGTTGGGGTAGATGGATAATCATAACCATGGGATAGCAGTCCAACAAGAATTGCAGGTTAGAGTGATGGAATACCACACTAAGCAGCAAAATGTCATTCCAGATTACTCAGATCATTATGTTGAAGGGCACTAGAAATCCAAGCTAGGAAAGATCAACACAGACAGGAGCTAGTAATGCAGAAGACATGGGACTGTCTGAAAAATGTAAAGAATAATGCCTTTTGATAAATCCAGGAAAAACAAATGTGGTAACTAAAAGTACAGCGATGAAATTTGAGAAGTACAGCTCACATTTTGAAGCAACTAAGGAAATAGACTACAAGCAGCTATCTGCTCTGTTACAATCCAGACTGAAGAAACTGAGGGAATACTAACAGAAACAGAAGTTTTACTCTGTATGCTGTCGAGTAGATGACCAGTGTTGGGTTTTTGCTTACAAAAACTGGTGTCATAAATGATTATTATCCAAAAAGGTAAATTTCTGCACAGGGGAAAACAAGATTTTCCAATCAGGTATTGTAAAATAAGGGGCCAAAGAGCTTTAGCAGATCAAAGATACCCCTTCCCCACACAGCCCCCTACACACTCACAGCTTAGACACCCACAATGAAAGAAATGCTCTGAAGAGATAAATAGAGGCTACATGACCTGAAGGCTCAGGGGAGAATAATGGCATGATTGATCACGAACTCTGAGAAGGAAGCCAGACTCATCTCCCTGCCAAGGGAAACCCAAGGGTGCCTTTGTTTTAGACAAACTGACTGTATCAGCAAAGTATTTTGACTGTTTGCCTAAGAGCCTGTCCCTGAATGAAAGGAATGCAGACCCAGAGCAAAACAAAACTAATTTCAGGGGTTAAGTTAGTTTTAGCTAGTTTTAGCTTCTGGATGAAATAATGCAACTTCTGTATGTACTGGATCTGCTTATAAATTATCATCCTATAACTCTAATCAAGGGTATCTTTTACTCATATAATAGGTGTTTAGATTATTGTTTTATGCTTTTCTGCAGAGCCCAGTCATGCCCTCAGCAAGTGACTTTGTCTGCTGTGATTCCATCTGCAGTGAGTGAATGATGAAGTCCCAGTGCAACAGCAGACTCCAGGCAAGTGGGATGAGCTGGAACACACCTCCTGGGAGACCTGCCTCACTCCCCTGTGGCTGCCAGCCTTGAGCTCCAGGCATGCAGGACAGCTCATGCTATTGGACTCAGAGGGTGATGGAGGAAGGAATATGGTCCCCAGTGGGGAGCTTGCTGGATAGCTTTATGTGAATTATATGGAATTCTTAATGAACCAAGTAACTCCTTTCTGAACAGAGTTGTAGCCTTCAGCTGACTTCGACAAACACATCCATTTCTGGGGACTTGGAGATGCCCATGATGCTGAGCTTGTTCTAAATAATTAAATTCCATTTATATTGTATCAATTGTATGGTGCAATTGCTGCACTTCACTAACTCAATTGTGATTTGAGTGAATTGTTGTATCACTTTCAAATCAAAATCCCCTGTAAGTGCAAGTAATATCAAATTAATTAAACTTTTTACTATTTATTAGAGTCCTCTACATGTATCTAAAAGAACATGGTCAAAAAGTATTGCACTATGACAAGGTTTCAACAAGAAAAAATGTTTAAGCTGCTGTCATCTCATATCTACCCCTTAGAAAAAAAAACAATGAAACCTCTTAGAAAATAAAAAGGAGAAAAACATCTTTGGGCCTCAGGACTTGGATTTGCTCCTTGCATAGAAAAAGAAAATTCATTTATAAAAAGTAGCAAGGAACCCCCACAAAAAGTCTGGCTCCACTATTAAGCATATCATAGGTTATACATCTAATGCCTTCCTCCAAAACAAAGTGAGTGAAGTTTTACCTAAAATGCAATGTTAATGCTTAGGAAAAGAACTATGAACTAAGCAATTCATTTGTCTAGTACTTTACTATGAATCTTCAAAGTATTTTTTTAAAGAATAATGTGCTTTACTGGCCTTTTACCCCTGTACACTGGAAAGATCCGCATCAGAAGCAACTAGAATTCACCAGAAATTTCAGAGATAAACACATTTTCACCCCAGAGGAGGAAAAAGAGAAGTACATGCTCCACATGTTGAAATCGATTTATTATGTTATTCTAAACTGGTTTATTCTTATAATAACTCTGTAACTCACAGCCTAGGTTAAGGGTTTTTTTGGTAGTAAAGTACCTTAACTCTGGGGCAGACTTAAGTCTAAACTTAGTTTCGCATTTCCAGTGTTCTAGTTTTCATGTATGGGGATAAACTAAATTGTAGCTTATTTTATCAAAACATAACATGAATAGAATTCAGCCTACCCCTAAAGTAGTTTTACCTAGAAACACAAAAGATTTAAACTACCCACATGAAGATATAGTTTCCTTTAGCAGTAAATGCATCAGGAGCAGAAAATAATAACATGTGAGAAAACACATAGAAACAGATGGGGAAACACAACAGAGGTAGTAAAGTTTTCAAAATTACATACGGGGAACAAAAATTGCTAAAATAACTACAAAAATCAAATCTCCTTCAAAAATCCCATTTAAAATGTAAGTTTTAAGAGCAAGCTGCATGAAAAACACTGGCAAGACAACTAAAAGGAAACAGGGTCACTGTGGAATCTGGAAAGTTCTCCAGTCATTTTTTTCATTTCCCAAGAAGACAGAAGAAATAAAAGCAATCACTAACTGAAGCCTTCAGAGTTTTGCCTTTTAAAGGCACCTAATTTTCTCTGTAGAAGAGGTGTGATGGTTTTGAAAGCCTTGGAACTCAAGCCTCAAATATTCTCTATACAAATGAAAATTACTGTTGATGGATATTGCCTAATTCAAGTGTAGAAAGAGAAAAATGCTGAAAACAGGTTAGATAGCTAAGTTTCATAAAGACTGTAATTTGCTTTTAGAGAAAGAAGTGGAGCAGATTTGTGAGAGACACATCCAGAACTTCCACCCCCCTGAACACTTATATAGACCTTTTATGCTGGGCTTTCTGAATAATTCCAAATATTACAGCAAAGTTGATTAAACTCATTACCTGAAGTATATGTTTATATCAGCCATGCTAAAAGAGCCCAATACTTGCAAACAAGCTGACACATTGACCCATCCACCCTTCACCAAAAGGGAAAGCAACACACTCGACCTCCAATAACCCAAAGCTTCCATCTCATCTTTTCATATTTCCAACCCACTCAGCTCCCCAGCAGCATTCCCCACATGGCTGCAGAAGTACATGTTTGCCAGTACAACAGAGGGAGACGCATCAGAACTGGAAAAGGCACAACTTGACTTGCTTCTTGTAAGTATTTTAAGCTCAGGTCTGTCTCTCAAGTGACTCTGAGGTGAAATAAACACTCTCTTCCACTATACTGGTTAAAAAAGTCAGGTTTAGGAATAAAAATATGTTATGTTTAAAGTAGCCCTAATGAATGATACCAGAGAGAAAGTAATCAATGATCTTAAAAAGTAAAAAATGTAATATATTAAAATGTCAAAAATGTGATATACTAAAATTTAAATTATGTTGGCATTGAGATCAATATTATCTCTTTCATAGGGTATCTTTATTCCAAGCTTGAAACTATTCCACTACTAGCAAAAAAATAATCTAAGGCAGAAGTGCTTTTGGATTACCAAAAGCATGTTCATATACTGGCTGCCTGATAAGAAAGGATACTTTGCCTTTCTTTGTGATGGCCTTTATTAATGCTTTAAATTAGCATTAGGCAGAGCTGTGGCTAAGTAGCTTTCTATCCAGCTTCTCTGAAATTCCTGGCTTTGAGATATTAATTTTTCAACATTACTTCAAGTCAAAATAGTATCATATTTAACTCTAATTTTATTCTGATAATTAGCATTTTCTTCCCTCTCTTCAAAGATGGTTTTGCTGGGAGGATATATTGCCTCAATACTCTTCGATCACAGTAAATCTCTGCAGAAACCTTTCAAACCATCCCAAAAATGTTTTGGATTATCACTGCAATCTTTTATCAATGAAGCAATTTTTAGTTTCTTCATACTGTATCTCCTATGGCTACTGTGCCTTTGGCACAACATAAGAGCTACAGGGTCCTGAACACGAATAACTGTTGCTTGCCGAGTTCTCCAGTCCTGTTAACTTCTCTTGCCTGAGAAGCACCACACAAATAGACTCCCAGTTCCTCTAAAGAACTGTGTGAAAGCAGTCCCAAACAAAATTAAGAGCCTGAGAATCTTGTGGAGCAGGGTGGATACTAACTACAATACACGATTTCCTGTCACTGTTAAGACAGTCGTAACCAACACAAGAACACCATGCATTTGAGAAGTCTTATCTCTTATTTTTGCAGCATGCCGTCTTTTTATACCTTCTCACAGAGTAAAAAATAAATCAACATAATGTTTATTGGTGTAAGGCGGTCTCCACCACTGTTTTCTGCCAAAATCTAACTGCAGGCCCCTCGTTTATCTCTTCTTCTCCTCCCTTTCCACACCAACGACCTTGATAGAGCTCCTTTCAGGGAAAAAGACAATTCTCATCAACTTCTCTTCTTCAACTAACTCTTTCTGACTCACAGACCAGCTGTGAGCCCCTTCCACAATTTCCTTCTTCAACAGGCAATGTGATGGTGTTCTTCAAAACTTCTCCACTCATCTTGCCATTTCCAGTAGCAGAGTTGTACATCTCAAAAGCAATTCCCATCAACCTGAAGATGTATCTGGGAAGCACCAACTGTACTCCAAAGCTTCATATTTCAATAATGTGTTGGTCCATTCAGCAACTTAGAAGCATGATATCCACTGTACAGACCTGTACTATTCCAGATCATATAATAGAGCAGGGTCCAGGTCTTAAATCAATATATTACTGAAAATAGAAGAGGAATATCTCTCTGGAATATTTTAAAACCCAACTGGAAACAAGGGACTTCTATAACTAAGGAAATGAATATATTGACATGCTACTTAAGGGAAATTATGAAAGAAATATCTATTGATCGAATATAATTACATTGGTTTGAAATAGAGTTCCTAGAACTTTAAAAGTCAGAAACAGAGCCTGTTGTTTGAGGGGAAGCAAGACATGAATGTATCATCATTGAACCTATTTAGAAAACCTGCTGAACACTTGATACCACTAGAGAAATTAGTGGTATCCATAAGGCAAGAATAGAGTTTTATTCAGTGAATATTACCTATTACAATATGGCATGCATTATATTAGGGAAAACAGTGCATATGTCGTTCTGTAATCAGGTTTGGGGGCCAAAAACTAGGATGACTCTATGAAATGTTATGACCTGCTGGTCAGACTAGATGATTTTACATCTCTTCTGGACTTAAGAACTCAAAAAAAAAAAAAAAAAAAAGTCTGAATTGAAACATCAATCACCATATGTGACTTTTTTTTCTAAAACTTCAATCATGATATAAAGACATGAGAAACACAACCAGGCAGGCCAAATTAAAAAAAAATACTGCAGTTTTACTTACATGTACCTGTATAAGATGTGCACGGCACACATAACCCTGTTTCCAAAGTGTACTAACACCTAATAAAAAAGTTTACTTAAGTCAGATATAGTGCCCTTATTTAATACTGACATGAAAAATAACACTTAGTAATTACTGCCCTGTATGTGATTTTAACATAGTTTCAAATCATGATTTCTTGACAAACAAGTAGCTTTCTAGTGGAAAAACATAGTAAATATTAAAAGAAACATAAGCTATTTTAGGAACAAGACACATCTTACAAAGACAAAAAACCCCCAAACAACCCAACCCAAAAAGCCCAAACCAAAACCAAAAGCCACCAGCAACCACAAAAGCCAGACTTCTGGATTCTCTGGAATCAGCAATATGATTTAAAGAACACATCAATCAATACTTATTTGAACCATGTGAGAAATATTTCAAAAGGATTAGTCTAAATGTTTTTCTTGAAAGGATGCAACTGGAAAAAAGGATCTTTATTCAAAAAGGTACGTATAAAAAAGATTTAAAAGAAATATTAACATTGGCACAATTTGTTCTTCGCATAATTTTTCTGAAAGTGAAAGCTGTTCCCTGAAACAGCCTACTACTAAGATGCTAAAGGAATCTAGAGCCACAAGGAAAATAAAAGAGATGCATGATACTATTTCTGAGTTGAAAATAGCTGTCCATACTTCAAGATGGCTCTTACTCCTAGGAAATTAATTTACCTCATCTTTTCCAAGTGTTCCTATAAAAATAAAATCTGTCAAAACAAGCCTCTGCTAGGTCACAGCAATCATGCTCAGCTTCCAAGGGAGCAGTTTTCTGTATGCCAAGAACCAAGTACTGTGAACCACATATGCCTTGAGACTTCTAGGAAAAGCATCAGCTTCATTACATATTTACTCAAAAGGCTCCCCAGCAGCTATTTCCACCTTCAAAAAAGCACCAACAATAGCTCTCCTCCCAGGATGCTTTTTAACAAGTGGGCTCAGAAGTCTCTTCTGCAGGTGGAAATTCCCAATCAGAAGCAAATCATACTTTTTGCAGAAATAGTTGCATCTATCACATATATTCTCACAAATTAAGAATCCTGATACCTCACTTTTTGTTGAAGAAGTTTTCCCATATTTACAGATACAAAACCAGATGATAAAATGCCAAGAGAAATGGCCTTATGTTTCCTAAAACCTAAGAAGCATTGGGCCAAAGGTGTTTGCCACTAAATCATAAGAAAGAAAAAAACTCCTTCTTCATACATTTCATGGAAAACTGAAATTATTACTTTATTGGTTGAGTTCTCTTAAAAGAACTTGACACTGTCTAAAAAACCACAAACAAATAAAAACCACACAAAATAAGCCCCAAGACAACAACTCTTATTTTCACAGAAGTTATTTACTATTTTTCTTCATAAGGACTGCTCAAAGAGCTAAGCCATAGGTTATTGCCTAGCATCTCATGGTTTCTTAGACACATGGTGAATCATTCTGACCAGTGAATCACTGCTGGCCTCCAGCAGTGCCGTCTAACCTTAAGAAAGTTCACAGCAAGGGATAAAGAATGGATTCAAGTTCTATATCTATCAGTTCTGAATAGCATCTCTGAAGTCTGAAACCCAAACATGAATCAGCATGCTTGTCCAGAGGTAAAGCACAAATTAAATGGCCTGTATTTTAAAGCAAGGAGTTTTGCATTTGCATTTCCCAAAATCAACCTAACTCCTAAACAGCAAAATTCCTCTTTTTGACAGATATCCTCAGCTTGAAAAACATGTGGCTAAATCTTCTTATCAAGTCATGACAATCATGTGTGTCGCTTTACATTTCATATCAAGCACAATTTTTTGCCCCAATAAACTTTTTAGACCCAATTAGTCAGTTCCTCCAAATGTGACAGCACAGGGATATGTGTTTTTCATACTAAGCACAGCAAAACTTTAAATTTTCTGAATATATCATTTAAGTTTCACATAGGAGATTCAAGTAAAACAAATAAATACAACATTTATTACCACTTCCCTGTGCCTTTCATGTATCCTGCCCTCTTTGCAGACAGACAGCAAACTCCTTTTACTTTTTTCCATATCATAGATACCACAGTTTACTTTATTGCCATCAATCAGTGACAATGTTCTATTTATTTTATGAGAAGTAACACATGAAGTTACCCCAAGTGTTCCCAGAGAAAAAATGCAAGGGAACCTTTTAAAGCTAAACATCGGCAGAGAAAAAGAAAATGAAACAGACTTGATTTGTTGAAAACCATTTTAATTATGACTGATATGTTGAAAAATACCTTAACTTCGCAATATTGACAGTACTTTGGAATAATTGTTATCTGTGTAACTCTAGTTATATTTTTGGCTACAGTCAAAGACCAGGATTGTGGCATTACCTAGAATTTTTCCAACAGAACATTAAAAAATGGAAGTGTGCCAAAACACGCAGTCTTGTTTGGTTGTGGGGGGATTGTCTGTTATTATTGTTTTGTTGTTGTTGTTGTTGTTATTATCATTATCATTGTTATTATTATTGTTATTGTTATTATTATGGCTTAGTTTTGAGCTTAGTACAGTCTTCTGGCTTCAAGATAGGTCTGACTAGAGATACCTGCCAAGAAGCAAATTTCCTTAAGAGAACACCTGTTAAATTTTGGTACCTTGTATCACAATAGTTAAGACATTACCTTTTTAGTCAGCAGTACCTTAGGTTAGCTGGTAAGGCTGATCTTGGTGATAAGTGAATACAGAACTACTTTGTTATAGGCTCCTTTCTGCTGTGGTTCACAGGAATCAGAAATAACTTTGCTAATATATTACCACTTGTGGTAATAGTGGATTCAGCAGCAATTTCCTCTGGTACTCGATTTATATGGGTGGGAGGTTCATTTGTAAAACACATAACCAGGTATAAACTAGTGAAAATGACAACACCAAACAACAGAGAAGTTCTTGTCACTATTGCATACTGCGATTCACATTCCAAGACACAGATATAGCTTCTATCTATGTAATCTCCCTATACACTTTTCCACTATCCAAGAGTCAGAATATAAGGCAGGTATTTTTCTACAAAATAATGCAGTGATGCAGGCTGAAACACTGGTACACACCCAAGAAATATCACTGACATTGAAGAGAAAACATCTAAACCATGGACAATTTTCAATTCCAATGATGTGCCATAAATCTCTAGACAAAACTCCACATTATAACATTTCAGTTTTGCACTCCTCTTTTCAGAACAGAAAATATGACTAACCTTCCATCCAAAAGAGAGAATTGGCATATACCAAAAAAACTAAGGAAGAGCAAAGTTATAATTTTTATAAGATCTCTAAGACTAAAAAGCTATTACCCCAGTGCTGAGAGGTATCATAAGCTGAATTCATGCACTAATTTAAATCAAGAACCAGTGAATGTCTTTGGTAGGGAAAGTTCATACTTGATAAAGAAGAACCAATTTAAACACCTTCAGCAATGAGAAAGCTGCCTAAAAACAGCTGATTTTAATGTCTCTTCTTGGAATTCCTGTTGATGCTGTCAAACCAAAGGAGGTAGCAACAGAGACCAGTTGTTTGCATTAACTGAAATATTAACCATCTCCTAAAGTACAAAAAGCCACTAAAAGCAAAATCTCTGACATTCGGCCCACAAAAACTACATTAAAATGTCCAAACCTGTCTTATTAGCATCAAGCAGATCATCACACTGAAGACCTTTTCCTTGAAAATTTCTAATATTTTTCATTTAATCATCCAAAACTAAATGCCTGTATCATACTCAGGTTTCCCTGAATTAATCAAACATCAGGTTTTAGACAAAACTCCAAAAACACGTATATAAATTTTAAAATCCTAGGGCTCTTACTAATCCTTTAAAAATTCTACAATAACACATCTTCTCCACAATTCATTTGTCTATAACTCTTACAGGCCAGTATACTGTAACTCCACATGCAGACTGCCAACAATAAAAGGAGAGACATCAGAAAACCACCATCCACAGTAAAGTGTGAAAGTGGAGAATAAAACAAGCAATTCAATTAAACTATATTAAATTTACTGTAGGAAAGCTTACAGAAGTATATTAAGGCATGAAGAAATGGTTAACATTCTTTGGAATATGCATTTGGAACTAAATTATTCAGATATCAGCTATAAAACATTTGTAAAAAAAAAAAAAAACACCCAGTAAATCATACTATTGTTTTCCAGCCTACAGATGCATCATTTGCCTACCTGTTCTTTGACGGAAGCTAGAATGGCAGAGGTTGTCTCAGTTTCGGAGCCATCTCCATTGGATGTGTTCAACACAGGACTAAGGGAACTTGTCTTGTCAGAAGACGAGGGCTGGTCTGGAACAGGCATAGTTTCTGCAGTTCATGGAAAAATAAAACAATGGATTTGCTATCATAAACCTGATAAATATCAGACTCATATAAATACAAAAATAATAACACTTATTTAAAGCAAAAATTATATAATATGCCTCTGTTCTTTACTGTAGAATATATCACATATTTAAAATATAAACAATTTCTTAATTAAAAAAAAATTAATTTATCTCCCAGTCTTATTTTGAAATAGTTACCATCGGTACATTTGAGAGGATTCAAATAACTTATAGCTGTGATTTTTGTAGAGTATTCCAGTGGCAGCATACAACATAAAATTATAGTGTCATGAAAGTAATGAATCATGAAACACTTTGCCAACAGAAACCCAACAAATGATACATGAGAGAAACATGAGCTATCTAGTGTTTACTTGCTAACACATGTTTATTTAACATGTATTATATTTTAAGCCTAGGTAACTTTCATACTCTTTCTTCTAGTCCAGAAGGTGATTTTGCCAACATTTTATCTGAGTATTTTTATGAAAAACAGCACACCAGTTGCTAAGCCATTTTTAAGATCTCTTACCAATAAAAAAAAAAAAAGGAAAAAAAGAAAAAGAAGAGTCTTGGCATTTGAAGGCATTTCTAGCATTTCTTTTCAGAGGGCAAAACAGTGGTGTGACTGTGGAATGATTTATCTTTCTGAAGGCTAAGCTATAGTGCAGTATCTCTGTTTAAATGTCACTATAGGCACATCTCCAGAGGCAGACACGTTGTGCCACATTCCAGAAGTAAAGGAGCAAAGAGGCAGCTTGCATGGTTATGCACAGGCACGGTAGGATAAAATGATGTTCATGTGGGAGCTGGCCAGAATTATTCTGTGCAAGTGAAGTGGCCCACAGGCTGCCAGCTGAATGGGCCTCATAAAGAGCAGTGGGGATATTCAGAGCAGTCACCACTTGCATAAGCAGCAAAACTCCTGCCTTGGCTCTATTCTGCTAAAATATATAATAATACAGCTTTTTCTGGAAGAAGTGAGAAGGCTGAAAACAGTAGGAAAGGGTAGTTGGTAAAAACAAATATAAAATTCAATACCCAGCCCAGGGCATCCCTGCGTCAGTCTGCCATGGAAATTAGAGTTCTAAAAGAAGGGAAAATTACATTCTATAAAGCTTTGTCTCTGAAGCCACAGTGCCGCCCAAGAAGACACAGCTAACCCAGCTGGGTAGCAGTTTTCCAAAGCTTCCTGAAGCTCAGGACACTGGCATACATATTCAAGACAAAACCATGAAAACACAGATTATTCATAAAAAAGCCAGTTATTTGTTTGAAGAAAAATCTCCCTAAATCTCAGGCTAGGTTAGTTTATATATTGAAGAATATGATTATAGATAGTTTTAATTAAAGAAGCTACATATTTTCATACAGCTTACTTTTTGTAAGCGAATCTTGCTGATAATGGTAAATACCAAATCTTTGGCTCTGGTAATGCCCTTGCTCCAGACCCTAACACTATTTGAAGTTAAACTAGAAAACCTTAGGGGTCATACCTGCCTTCTTTTATCACAAGTACAAGCAGACCAAACAAAACTTCTTAACAATTCCCATACCTCAATCTAAAAGGACTTCTTGGATTACATTTTCTTGGGTTTTTTTTAACAAAAGGACTTATGTTATAGGAATTTAAGTAGTTTGTGACATACAATTAAACTTGCTGCTTTCTTGTAAAGAATCAGAGAAAAATCATGCAGGCACACACATATTAATCGTTATTATGTTACCTTGCTTTCAAACCCTCTAGTTATTATATTTTCTTAGTAAATTAATAATTACATTATCATAATAGAAACAAGAGTTATTTTCTTTTTGATGTGGCTATTTACATACCAAAAAAAAAAATTGCAAATGGCCTAATAATTGATTTTGTTGCCTGACAGTTAATTTTGCAGAGTGATATTTGCAGAAATCACTGTAATGCAGCACTCCTTGCTATCGGCTCCGTAGCCTGTGAAGTCTGAAGGAGCCCACGGTATACAAGCGCATGAGCAAGGACAAGTGCAGCAGTCCCACCTGCCTTGGAATGCACTCGCTCCAGGCGCAGGGAAGCCGTGCCTCCCGCTCGGGGCAGCTCACCGGGGAGACACGTGGAACTACAGCAGCAGGAGGCTCAAAGAACTGCATCCCGAGACTGAGCCGGGCTGGGAAGGAACACCGGAGCTGTGAATGAGGCGCCTGGTGGAATGTTTTCAGGCTCCCTGGCTGGCAGCAGCTCCTCTGCTGCATCCCGCTTTCGGTGCAGCGCTGAGGAAGCTCTCTGGGAAAAGCCCCTTTGTCTGCTCAGCTCATCCCCTCGCTGCCCCAGGGCAGCCTGACCCCCGGCGGGGAGGCTCTGCTGAATCGGCTGTTTCATAAACAACACTCGCCCGAGGAGGTAAAACCCAGCAAAGTAAACGAGACTTGGGAAGCCAGGACTACACAAATTGTTAGCCCTAGCACAAACGGCTCAGAATATTTAAAGTGCATTTGGGAGTGACTGCAGGGCTGCCTGGCCAACGGGGAAGCCGCTCTGGGACCAAAAAGATGCTACTGGTACAACAACAACAACAAACAAAAACAGTGAGTTCAAAACAATCACATCCATGAGACACAGGCAGCAGCTGCCTGCTGCTATTATTAAATTCTTTTAGGGTGATATTCAATTTCAGTAAATTTTAATTGTTAGGCCATAAGTTTTTTTAAACTCTTAGTTTTCACCAAAGAACACTTCAGTAACTGTTTTAGTAATTTACATTTGCAAGCAAGTTTAAATGGAAAAAAAAATCTGATTACACAATCAGCTACTGTCATAAATTGTACTTGCTTCAAATAGGCTCAATATCTGGACAGTAGCCAACATTCTGCAACCATTGCATGTTTCCATATTTTTTGTTTGCTTGTTTTTAAATATAGATATTAAAAGAAGGGGGAAGAAAAAGATAAAAAAAAAAGGCATGCTGCACATGTCCTCTTCATCTAGAAACAGAGAAATCAAAATAAATGTGTTTGACATTAAAAGGAATGTTTTGTGCCCCTATTAAAATATTTCTTCTGGACAGAGAATGTAATTTCAAACATCTAGCATATGAGTTCATTTGTTACTACAGTTCTTCAAGGGGAAAGGTTGCAGCCAATAGCACTTAGTAGCCCAGTGTCCCTGGATCTACAGCTCTGGGATATCCAGCTTAACTGTTAACAAAACAGACTCCAACAGCTATTTGTTCATTACATAAATCTGTATGAGAGATACCATACAGAAAGGAAACACAGAATGAATTTTCACAAGCTACAGAGACACTACTGTACTGAAGGTACAGTAGATTAAAAAAAAATAAAACAAACAAACATGACTCAGCAACATAAAACAGTGTTTCAACAGAAAACATCAATATAGCAAGCACTCGCATTTGCACATCTGTTCAGAAATGAACTTTTAATTTAGTTCAGTATAAGAAATTTTACATTCTCAGGTTTCAGTGGTACCTAAAATGGCTAGCAGTGTAGAATTACAGAAGAATAGGGTTGAAATGAGCCTCTGCACCCCTAGCCCACTACAAAATCCCTAGACAAGGCAGAATTTTTTTCGTGTCACTTCACATATTTAACACACAGAACCAGTCCTGCACAGCATCTCTCCCTGCAGCCTCTCTCAGCCACCTCCCTCTGCTCCAGGCTCCACTGGCCTTATCAGTAGAAAATTTGTTTTGCTGTTTAATATAATACATTTAATCTCCCTGTTTCCTCCACTATTCAGCATGGCCACAAAAAACCTAAAAATTCCACCAGTTGTCTTTAAAAAAGCATTTTCCCACATAATGATAATGATCATGGTACCCTTCCTTCTTCTCTGGCTTCCCTTCTCTAAAAAAGCCACCCCAAAGCTTTTCATTTTTCATCATAAGGTAGGTTGGCTGATAGTCTTTTTAACCCACACTCCTGGGAACTTAGCACCAAAGACAAAGTTACAGGGAGTTCAGGAAGAAAAAGAACAGCTAAGCAGCTTAAGAGAGTACACCATACCTGAGAAACTGCTAGAAGTAACTTGGCTACATTTAATTTCCTCAACAGCAACACTATTTTCTATCTGTGCCACAAAAACACAGATGAAATTCTGTAAGTCAGAGCATAAACATGCTCCTGAGAGAACCCAATTAAAATCTTAGGCGATCATAGACAGATGAGCAGGGAAAATACTACCAGCCTTTTGGGAACATCCTGGGAAGTCAGACATAAATATTTCATGGCTTCCCGTATTCCAAAGCGCTGGCAAAATTCTGCCTAGAGTTTGACCCTTTAATTTTTTTTTTTTTCGGGACCTTCTTAGAGCATCTCAAAACTTCGTCTCAACTTAACGAAAAAACCCAACAACCCTGTAAATCCGGACGAGACCATCCTCTCCCAGCCGGGCACAGTGTCCCGGTGTTGGCTCTGCGAGCGGCCGGCGCTGCCCGGGCCGGCCCCAGGCGGTGCCAGCGGCCCCAGCGCAGGGCACGGCTGAGCCCCTGAGCCCCGGGGAAAGCCTGGGCAAGGGAGGGCAAAACGCTGCCCGGCAGCCAGGGCTGAGCCAGGGGAAGCGAGCGAGAAACAGCGCTGGGAGCCCCGAGGGGACAGCGGGAGCAGGGATGGGGCGGGAGAGACCCGGCAGGGATGGCCCTGCGGCCTGGAGAGAGCCCGGCCGGGCTGGGCTGGCCCTGCAGTTCATGGGAAGGCCCCTCTTTGGAACAGGGCAAATGTGAGGAGGAAGCCTGGTAGAGAGCTGCCTGGCAGAAATGGACCTGGAAGCCATCCAAACGTGATCCACATGTGCCCAGGTGTCCAAGAAGGCCAATGGCATCCTGGCTTGTATCAGCAGTAGTGTGGCCAGCAGGACCAGGGAAGTGATTGCCACCCTGCACCAATGAGGGCACCACGAATCCTATGTCCAGTTCTGGGCCCCTCACAGCAAGAAGGACACTGAGGTGCTAGAGCGAGTCCAGAGCACGGAGGTTGAAGGGGCTGGGGTTGTTTAGCCTGGAGAAAGGGAGGCTCAGGTGACACCTTATCATTCTCTACAACCACCTGAAAGAAGCTTAGGGTTGGTCTCTTCTTCCAAGCACCATATGATACAACAAGAGGAAACGGCCCCAAGTTCTGCCAGGAGAGGTTTAGACTGGATATTAGAAAAAATTCTCCACCAAAAGGGTTGTCAATCATTAGAACAGGCTGCCCTGGGAACTGGTGTAATCATCATCCCTGGTAGTGTTTAAAACACATGTGCATGTGGTGCTTAAGGACATGGTTTCATGGTAGACTCACAGTGCTAGTTTAGTGGCTGGACTCTATCTCAGAGGACCATCAGTTCGTACCTCTGTGATCCAAATCTTTGTTACTAGATCACACAAGTATCTGGCAAAAGTAATAGGATGACATTCAGAACCGTAGAATAAAAGATGGCAAGACCACATTCCTTCTGTGATTCTTGGGATGGCAGTGGATGATGGATGGCAGACACCCTTCCTTGTAGGAGGATTTCATGCCTCCTCTGAGGTAACACATCCAACGTAGCTAGTTCCAAGGTCAAATTGCAAAAGTCTGTTCAGGCTAAACTGAGGCACAGAGGTCAATTCTACACCATAAATAAATCCTTAGATAAAACAAAATATTTATAGGTTTTAAAAATGCATATGAAAATGGTAATGTCAGATGTTGAGGTTAAAATTAAACTTAAAAGTTTAATTTTGCACACACACTTTGCATAGGTTATAGGCAGAGATTTACTACATAGGGAACTAAAGATGTATAGCTGTGAAGATGTCACTGGTGAAAGCAGTTTAGTTGCATAGTTCTGTAATTACACATTGCCAGTCTTTCTGCTCTTTCTCAGATGGGGTAGTTATATCTGCCTTTCACTGATCTTATTCTCCTCCTCCACATCAGAACAAAACAAGCTTTATTCACAGAAAAAAAATCTAGAACTTAAGAAGCCGCAGCATCAATGGTTAATGTTGCTTAAAGAAGTAGACTTTCAGGTTTAAATATCAGATTGAAGTTCCTCTAAAAGCAACTTTGTTAATCATGTTTATGTAGTCTAATGTTTTATCACTTTTTTATGGGTAGAAAGTACTTATAGGTTAAAAAAACCTCAAACCAATCAGCTCCACAATGTCTGAGAATCCATGGCAAAAGCCAAGTCAGCCACTACACTAGCACCTGCATCAAATCATGACACCAGAAAATCCAAATATCTTTAATAAAACGATATTGTGGTAAGAAACACGTACACGGCAGTGAGTTCTTCCTGTAGAATGAACCATTAATCAGTGAGTGCATTCATTATAGAAGTGTAAGTCATGATGTCTTACTGCACAGTTATCAAATGTGGCATGTTACTGAGCTCATCTGGAAAGACACAAATGATACTGAAGTAACCTTGGATAAGAATCAGTCACTTAAAATAATCCAATATGCAATCATGCATCAAGAAAACTTTTTTCTTCCTTTCTTCTACCTTACACATTCTGTGTAGAGATTACTGTATGACTAGAATTTAATAACAGGCATTTCTATTGATCATATAAGAATTGCTCCTACCTTTTTTCTATTGTTTCAAATATATGAGGACTTACTGTAACATAAATATGATTTTTCTTTTTTTTTTAATCTAAAACTATTCCTACACTTATATTTACTGTTTATGATATCTAAGCTAATATCATGATGTCAGAAGGGCTAATGTTGATCCGATTTTTACCTGTTCACTGAGTCATTCTGATAAGCTAAGAGTTCAGTGGGTATAAATGATGAGTCAGAATGACACAGAATTAAATAGGTCTGGTCATTCTTGCAAATTATTATATATATATATATATATATATATATATATATCACTAGTCATATTAATTAGGTACAGATATGAATGGGAAAAAGTACCCAAAATAGTAATTCTCACTATTACATATTGTGAAGTCAATTCAAATATTATCACATACAACAGGTAGACTAACAAATACATTTACATTAGATTTTTGGAATAAGATTCCAACTGGAACAAGTAGAAATTGATGCTGCTTGAGAATTTAGATATGCAAATTATCACTCCCTGTAGAAAGATGACCCATTATTCCTACAGTAATCTCAAACTATGGAAGTGACTGAAGGCTGAGATAGCATTGGCTCTAGACAGCAGGACACATACCTACTAATGCTGCATTGAAATTTTCTGCAATGAATCTGAATTCTGCAGCTGTGTGACACTGAAACAGGGTAGAGAGTCTGTAAACATAGGCCCTCCCTCCTCCTTCACAAAACCCCTTTGAAATTGCAGATTTCTGTTACTGTCCTATCTTAGCTGACAAGCCTGGTTCAATTTGTGTCTGGGTAAGTGTTCTTAAAAATAGGTTGATAATCTCTTGAGTCAACAGTAAGATAAGAAAAACTGCCAGAACCTGCCAAATACCTTGGAGGCGAAAATGTCTTCTGATTGCCTAAGTAGTTATCACAACATCCTAAAGCATATATCTTCTGTGTTGAAATTACTAAGGCAGGAAAACAGATTAATTAAAGGAGACAGGATATCTTAAAGACCTTTGGAAAGGCTTAGGCTCAATTAAAGATCAGGGATATGTGGGATCAGTCAGCACTCCTCTTATTCTAGCTAACCTATCAGGAGGGCTTTCCAAAGAACACGGGCTGTTTTCTTTCTTGGATTGTTCTTTGTTCACAGATTCATCCATCTCTCTGCTCATTAAGACAGATGAGCTTGGCTTTTGTCTTCTTTTGTGACTTCAGCTTGTTGCACTTAGTTATTTCAACCATACTGTATAAGTATTTAGGGTGTTTAAAGGTGTGAAAAAGAATTCTCTGGTTTAAAATTTAGGCAAAGTTGAGGTTCAGGTTCATTAGATCATAAAATTTCTTTTTCTACCCTCCTTCTCTTTGCAGAAGTGTGGTAGAAGACATAAAAAATCCTCACTAAAGTAAAGGATAAAGACAACTATATTCTAGAACCTGACAGAAGAGAAGCTATACTGGAAAACTTCCTCCAGTATTTTCATTGACTTAACCTGTTCTAAAGTCCGATAGATAAATATGAAATACCTAAAAGTTCCTTCTTTTCCACAGATGCCTGACTCAAAAAGGCATTTCCTGAAACATTCCAAAGACTAAAGCCCAAGACAAAAAAGGTTCTTCCTCAGGAACTCTCTACTTCTGCCCTGAGTCTTGATTAAAATATCTCTATTTTCCTGCTCTGCATAGAGGAAGCAAAATGAAGGGTCTTTTGTACAAAGCAGCCTGAGGCCTCCACAGGCTGTATCAAATATTTTCCTGCCACTGTCTATATTAACCAGTGTAAGAACACTGGAGGCTATATGAAACCTGAAGTCTTGACTAGTGCTTAAGCCATCTGCAATGATTCCAAACTTTTTAGTTCAATATGATCCTGCTAAGTATTTTTTTGCTCAAGTAATATGCCATAAAACATGGCAGCTTTGTTTTTTGCTGTAATATTCAAATACTTCAAATTACTTATACAGCCAGCCTCCTTAAAAGTAAACAAAAATTCTAAGTCATTCCAATCGTTTTAGCAGGATAACTCAGAAGTGCTTATGAGAAAAAAGGTACAGCATTTAGCCCAAAGGACCTTTAAAAAAAGGCAGACACAGTCTAATTGAACATCCTTTGTTGTTTTTTTTCTCTCAAACCAGGGCCTGAACCACTGCTGACCAGTGCATGAAGATTTAAAGATCAGACTCAAATCACAGAGCCAGAGCTGTGTCAGTTCACTCCCCCCAGCCCCCTTCCATGTAAATTTATTGTAGCAACTGAGTAAGTGATTAATCAGAACAGATCAACCACATGCTGCTTCTTCCTGCTTCATTGGTCCTGAAACCACCATCTTAATCTGTAAGGATTTACCCTAACCAGCTAGCATGACCATCTGAGAACTGAGGAACCTCCTCAAATTCTTATTTTCGTCAAATATTTCATTCGGAGTTAGTAATGCAATCATATAGAGAAACCAGCATAAAAATTCATCCTCCTCTCTGTATTTTAGAGACCTCAGCATGAGGATTTACAAAAATGTATTTCAGTTTTGCTGAAAAATCTATTCATAAATCAAGCAAATTTGTTTCATTCATGGAATCCAATGAGAGTATATTGTTTGCTGCTTTTATTGAGGGAACTGGAGTTCTTACTTCAGTGACGATGCCAGTATCCTCAAGCATCGAGAGCAGAATGCACATCTACAAATGAAAGCCAGAAACAGTCCTTCCAATGAATTCTTAAAATCTTGTATTATGTAAACACCATATGAGTAGGTGATACTAACATAATATTTTGTTGCTTTTTTTTTTTCACAGTTGGTCCTTTATTGCCTTGGGGTGAACTGAAAAAAAGGTGGTATTATGTTTTGTTCATGGTGGAATGGAGTTAATTTTCTTTATAAAAGCTCATGTGGTAACACTGTGATTAAAAAACAGTGTTCAGCTACTTTTGAGTGGTGCTTGCACAGAATCGAGCCTTGTCTATTTCCCGCTCTACCCCTCAGCAGGGTAGGGAGGGGACACAGCCAGGACAGCTGACCCCAACAGATCAAAGGCATACTCCATACCATACAATGCCATGCTTAGCATATAAGCTGGGGGAAGTTTCTCCAAAGTAGCTTTAGCCTGGGGGCTGGTTGGGCATTAGTCTGATGGTGGTGAGTCCTTTTACATAATTTTTAACTTTTTTTTCTCTTTTATGTATTAAGTTGCTGTTATCTTGACTCACTAGAGGGTTTTTTATCACTTTTGACTATCCAGTTCTCTCCCTCATCCTGCTGTAGTGAGTTACCAAGCAAGTGGGTGAAGGCTTAGCTGCCAGCCAGAGTCAAACCCCAACCACATCACGGCTAGTTCCTCCAAACACCACCAGCAGTAATCAGAGGAAAAAGAAGTTTGTAATGAAAGAGATAGAATGGAAGAAACACCTGAGGACACATGTTTATTACAAAAACCAGAAATAGCAAGGCACAAGCACAGCCCTATGACTCTGAGGCAAATAATCCACTAAAGTTCTTGCCAAATTAGACTCTTTATTATGTCTACTTTAAATTTAAATTGCAGGCTGATTCATGCTGACTACTCTTGATGTCTCCCATGGCTCTGAACCTGAAGGAGGATAGACAGTTCTGGTATTGGTGTAATCTCAGGACTAATCTACTTCCTCACTAATTCCTGCAGTTAAGGAGCTTACTTATATATATCATACTGAATTGCACAATCCTCTTTGCCTCACATCTCTCCCTTTTATTAGAGCCAGACAGCAGAATGCATATTTCCAAGCCCCATACCACACTCTGCAACCTACCTCCAGACTGACCTTCAGAGACACGTCTGGCAGGTAGGGCCACCCTAGGGAACCAAGACAGCAATAACTGGGGGGTTCTTTCCATGGCTGTGCCCCTTAAATAAGGGGTTGGCAGATGAGCACAGCATCTCCTCACTTGCTCACAGCATGCTGAATAGGAATCTGCTGAGTTATGGACTCAGAGTTATCTGCTTTGTAAACATCTGGAAGCACCTCCCCAAGCCAAAGATTAGCATGACAATAAAACATTTCCTGACTTTTCCTGAAGAGTGCTGTACTCCTAATGGGAACTGTAGGTTCTTGTCTTCTCATTCCTTTTGATATGGGCTTATGCACACAGCCCAGGCCCCACAAAAAGTAGCAAATCCCAAATCAGATTCCTCTGTGAAGCTGGGATGTCGTATTATTCTTGTTCTCCATATATATATCATTTCAAGTTTATCCACATAAATTTTTTGTCATCCATTATTTTGATTTTTTTGCTTCATAAACTCTTTACAATATTTTGAGAGTCTAGGGCATCTCCACAAATAACACTGCAGAATGGGAAGCTCCCTAAACAGACTTTATGACCAAGAAAGTTGGGACAAAAAAGACAAAAAAATACAGAACTTAGGGGTTTTTTCTTCACTCTCTGGAGCAATTAGCATGATTTATGTCCAGACAGGATAGCTGTTAGCATAAGCCAGTAAATGGTAAACAGCTCTTTACTGTTGCAAAAGCAGATGAAATACAGTCAGCCAGCTGTCCTGAAAAAGAGAATCGGTTTTGCACTCTGAAGAAAACAGGTAGCCAAAATATGTAAACTGCCCGATGATTCTCAAAAAGTGCAAAGACTCAGTACTAGCAACAGACTGTGAGCAGCAAGAGCAGCAAATGCAAATCGGGAAAGATCAAGATCAGAAAGGACTCATTACCAACATGATATTCCCTGCCTAGTCCTACAACTAAGGATATTTAATCTTGCAGGAAACCAGAGTACAAAAGTGAGAGGTGAGAACCTCATGATTCTACAGCAAGATTAGGAACCACCTCACCAACATGGAGAGGACCCAAGAGCACCAGAGGGTGCTCTGGGGGACCCCATTACTCCACACCAGGTCTGCACACCATTCAGCTTGAAACACTGTGCTGACCCACCTGCATCTTTCCTTGACTTCACTGTCACCCTGCAGAAAAGACATGTGTGAAGCAACCATTGCACTAACCTGCCCAGATTTTCTCCTGGACCAAATAATCTCTCTGACAGGATATTAAAATCATGTGTCACTTAAAACTGCATACATGTCTATAGAGTCACAAAGAGGCAAGGTATCTCACCTAAGATACAGCAGAAATCTAAAGGGCATCAGAGTTGAATACAGCTCTTCCAAGAGTCAAACATCTTTGATCTATATGACAGTATGTACAATTTAATGGAGAAAACAAACCAGAAATTCTATCAGTGCAATCCTAGCCATTTTTCTAAACTCTGTACAGAGGAATATTTTATGTGCTTCTAAGCATGAAATCTGGATTTTCATAGAAATAAATACTGACAGAAATTTCTGCTGAAACATCAACTAATAAAGTCCATTAGAAACATAGTCATAAAAAAAATTCGATAGAGTAGATCCGTTTCTGCATCTCTGCTTGCCAGAAAGCAGAGGCAGAAGTCCTGGCATTAATGGATCATTTTCTGCCAAGTATACTTTACACACCCAAAACAAGTTTGAAAGTTTGGATTTAACTGAAATATACTTAAATCAACAATGACAATCTTTATAAGAATGTGATGACAACTGCATTTTCTTCACAGTTTGTCTGAAAGTTTGGAAATTACTAACCCCCTCACAGTTAAACTGAACCCAGTGTCCCTTGACAGTATGTATCTTCTGTTTGACTTTCTTTCTAGCCAAAAATTATACTATCCAGGAGATAGCTTCTTGACAGAAAAGAATAAAAATATGTATGTTTAAGTTGTGTAAGACTGTAATTAGTCTAACAGTTTCAGCCTTCACTCTGTCACACTAAAGGGGTATCAATTTAGAGTGTTATCATCATACCCATATGTTGAGAGCATTCTTAAAATATATCAGTTAAGCATCATTTGCAAGGCTTATAATGGACTGGCTATGTTAAGTCTGTCTTCTTCCTCTTTTCTATACAACAAGTGAGATAATCTGTTAAATAGTAGTAAAAATTGCTGGGGGAAAAGTATGAACAAACCTAAACCTTTGTACAACTCTCTCAGAGCCAATTGTTTTACAGTTGTTTTATGGGGCAGAGCAACCAACATAGTCTCCTTGGATTTACTCAAAGTTCTTGACACTGTCCTGCATTCTTGTGCCAAAATTGGAAAGACATGGATTTGATGGATGAACCACTCAGTGGACAATGAACTGTCTGGATGGCAAAGGGTTGTGGTCTGTTTCATTGTACAAGTGGAGACCAGTGACCAATTGTGTTCCTTTAGGGGTCAGTACTGGGACTGATACTGTTCAGCACCTTTGGTGACATGGACAGTGGGACTGAGTTACCCTCAGCAAGTACACCACCAGGCTGGGTAGTGTGTTAGACACAGGGAGGGAAGGGAGGCCATCCAGAGGAATGTTGACAGGCTGGGAAGATGGGCCACTGCTAACCTCGTAAGGATCAAAAAGCCAAATGCAAGTTCCTTACACCCAGGTCATGGCAAGCCCAGGCAGACCAACAGGCTGGGTGGAGAAGTGATTGAGAGCAGCCCTGTGGAGAAGGAGCAGGGGGTGATGGTTGATGAAAAACTCAACATGATCCAGTAGAGTGCACACACAGCCCAGAAAGCCAGTGGAATCCAGGGTTGCATCAAAAGGAGCTCAGCCAGCAGGTCAGGGGAGGTGATTCTTCCCTTCTGCTCTGCTGTTGTGAGACCTGCCTGTACTAGGACAAGGGGTAATAGGTTCAAACTGAAAGAGCGGAAATTTAAGTTAGACATTAGGAAGAAATTCTTTACTGTAAGGGTGGTCAGACACTGGAACAGGTTGCCCAAGAAGATTGTGGATGCCTCAACCCTGGCAGTGTTCAAAGCCAGACTGGATAAGGCCTTCAGCATCCTGATCCAGTGGGAGGTGACCCTGCCCATGGCAGGGGCATAGGGAATAGATAATCTTTAAATTCCATTCCAACCCTTACATTCTGTGATTCCAAGTGCAGAACTAGTTCATTCAAATATTTTTGTTGCTAAGCAGTAAAAGACAGGAAGCAGATAAGGACTCTGCTGTTGCTTAAGAAGTTCTCTTCAAACACAGACTGACTAAACTTAAGCAGGAAGGAGGCTCAGAATGACGGCTTGAACTGTATTTGTGAAGAATGGACATCATGTCTTGCTTATCCATGGCCATTTTGCCTACAAGACCACAAGTGAAAAGCAATCTCACATGGCATGAACTGATTAATCATTCATAAAACAGTAAAGTGTCACCATAACTTGCCCAAAGGAATGGTCCTATGGTACCATCAGAACCTTAATCAAATTCCATATTTGCAAGGCATGTTTTGCTTGCAGAACCACAGACTCTCCCAGAACAGAGACATTGGACCATTTCCCAGTGAGGATTAGTAGCTAAACTAACATAGCAACATAAATTGACCTTTAATTATGATTAGATTTTTATTGCAACTACAAGTATTCTGGGCAAGAGAACTTGCAATAATTTTCTTTGCAAGCCTAAAGCTAGGGCCTTCTTTTACAATATTATCATATCACTTTCTTTTATTGAGGGCCTGTTTACTTTTGCAGGACTTGTCAAGAACATGAAACAGTACAAAATTTGTTTACTAAATCATGGGCCCATTAAAGGCTATGCTAAAATATCAGAAACAGTAATTAAGTTGCAGTGGCAGTTAAGCATAGGAAGAAAGTCAGCTCTCACCTCAATGACTTGGGTTTAAACCAGCTAGCTAAACACAGAACTGAAAATCACCTGTGACTTACATGTACTTGAATTTTATTATACACTGTGTAACTCTGTTTTTCCAAATCAAAGTTATTAGCAGTAACAGAAAAGAAATCAATATATTCAATTCAGTACACATCCTCCAGCATCTACTTTTTCCATTTGTGTAGCCCTACAAAGATACACTACTCCTTCTTTTTTCCTTAAACACACTCACGGACTGAGAATGCATCCCAGTCTTCATGCAGATTGACTTCTTTTATTCATTCTTTCTTTTGAGAATACTATTTTCTGAGTCTTCAACAGAATTAAAGCTAAATTACTGCACTATGGAAGTCCTTAAAATTGCCTTCTTTGGTTAAACTGGAGCGCTGTAATAATTATCTCCCATTTTCATTCTGAGGTTGTTTTAAGACAGCACTGAATTCCTTTGCACTGGCTGGAATGGCAGCAACATTCACTCAAAGCAGATACATCTGAGTGCACATGGAAACACACACACAATTGTTTTAAGTTATACACATTTTCCAGTGTCAATTTTGGCTGCTTGCATTACCTAGTTTTAACTTCCTACACACATACTTTGAACGTATATACAGTAATCTTTAATCTACTTATATCCATAGAATCTCAGTTGTTTTTGTGATTCTAATTGCATGCTCATCCTGTCAAATTACACATCATAACAGAAAATTAAATTTCTTTGCCATAAAAAATGTTTGCACAAGTTAAACAAACATCATGTTCAGGAATATACTGCCAGAGATATATCCCATGATACTGGGGAGGAGGCCAAGGATGTGGGCAGGAAGCCAAGAAAGAAGGTGCCACTCCTCCCTGTGCCTCTTCTTCCTTTCCCCTCCCTTGACTAAGATGAGAAGAGCTGCTTCCTGAAATAAAGCTGGTAAAGAGGGGGAAGGTGAGCAATGCAGACCTGAGACATCACAGCTTCTAGGAAAGCAGTCAGCAACAGCAGGAAGTCAAATTTGGTGGGAGCAATTTTTAAAAGCAGTTCTGGTGGAATTCCATGATGTAAAGCTGGTGAGAAAGTTTCACAATTTTCTTTTTGGTTGCAGACAGAGTTAGCAGTGTTTAGCACTTCTCATTTTAAGATCCTATTTTGAGCCATTTATACTTTTCACAAGCTCACTGTTTGGGCTGAAATACTCTATCCAAGAAGCTGTCTTGTAATTAAGCACACACACACACACACTCCCCCCTGTCTTTAACTGTTCAGGCATTTCCAAGACTTGTGTTTCTGGAGAATATCTTTTTCTGTTTGCATTATAAAAAAAATCTCTCAAGAAAGTGGAATCTCTGGAAATGTTTCTGTTCTACAGGGCACAGCAGCAAAATAATTGTTTGTACTGTAGGAATATCTAGAGCTCTCAACTGCAAATGAACATCCATTGGCCTGAAGACTGTATAAATTACAAAAAGACTAGAAAAGATATCATGAAACCCTAATATGAAGATCTCTACTGAATTCAATATTGTCAATCAAACACAGAATTTAACACATGTAGGTATTTTCTGACTAAAAAATAAATTATTCACAAGGATTATTCATAAGTTATTTGATACTGTTATTTGATAAGATACTTGGGGCTTGTTAGTCCAGACATGCACAGGAAAAAAAAAATCTACTGGAAGTTTACCTGTCTGCAGTAAAGCCAGCTATGAGAAACCGGGAGATTAAAAGTGACTCAAAGCTGAGGTAATTAGAACATCATGATCTCTCTAAAATAATTAAAGAAGCACTCTAAAATATTTTAAGTAGAAAATCATTAATTTATGACCAGCAAACATATCCAAGATTTACAGAATTAAAATACTAAACATAGTGACAGTAGAAGGTTAGAAATAGCACTTCACTGGCTGTATTCATGATTACTCATTTCTTTTAATAGGGGTGTCAAAATTTGCCAGAGATGTTTGAATGTGCAACCCCAAAAGAACAGTCATTCTAATTAATCCACTAGACTTAACACTTACTACAGTGTTGCACACAAAAGAGAAATCTTAACAACACAGACAGCTATTTCCTGTCCTGCACTTTAAACCCTCAGATAAATTCTATATTTTGAGCTGATTTGGCATTGCTTTCATTGTTCAGCTGCAGGCAGTCTTTGAGTGCTAAGCATTATTGCTATCACCTTTAGCCCAGGAGTTCAAGTTGGGCTTTTAGAAGTGCTTATCAATTACATGAGTTTTCTATGAAATACACACAGTTCTGCTGCTAGAAGAATGAACTTGCTTTCAATTACTTTCTGAAGGAAAAGAAACAAGTAATACTTCAGATTTCATCTGGTTTAATCTGAAGTAGATACAAACCCATGTCTGACTTGTCCTGAAGAGGATTAATGTACTGCTAAGGGAGAAGAAAAGAGGTATGTATCTAAGATCAATCTGCTTTTAAGTCTAGCTAGCAATCAAGAAAAAGAAGCATAAGAATAGGAAATTCCAGTATAGGTTTGGAGTCTTATTTCACTGACATCACTTCTAGAGTTTCCAGAGTCTCCCAATGCTACTGTGGTGGGTTGACCTTGGCTGCATGCCAGGTGACCACCAAGCCACTCTACCACTCCCTTTCCCAGATGGACCGGGGAGAAAAGATGGAAAACGACTCCTAGATTTAGATGAGGCAGTTTACTAAAGCAAAAGCAAAAGTTTTCATGAGCACAAGCTAAGACAAAAACAAGTCTCTCTCTACTTTAGCAAGTAATGTTCAGCCACTTCCCAGCAATCAGGGCTTCGGCACACATAGTAGTTGCTCCAGAAGACAAACATCACAAATAATAAATGCCACACCTTCCTCCTCCTTTTCTTAGCTTCTTTATCTGAGCAGATGTCATCTGGCATGGAATATCACTCTGGATATTTTGGGTTAGCTGGCCTGGTTGCATCCCCTCTCAGGATCTTACTCAAGCCCAGCCCCTTGATGTGGGGAGTATTGAGAGACAGAGCTGATGCTGTGCCAGTGCTGCTCAGCAGTACCCAAAACACTGCTGTGTTATCAAAGCCTTTCCAGTTACTCATGTCTCCTGTGAGATATCCAGAGATGGGGAAATGAAAAAAATGCACATATACACACACACAGGCACAAACACCCACAACAAAAAAACTACAACCTAAATCAAATCCAAAAACCCCAAATAACCCCCAAACCAAGCATCACCACTTCATCGTGTCCTGCAAAAAACCCACTCTATAGTACAGATGGTGCTGACTTCATGTTCCCAACAAATCATACCAGGTATGTATCTGCTCCAGAATGGTCTCCAGCTGAGTTATATTACAAAATTCTACACTCAAATAGACACTTGCATCAGCTACCATATCTAAGGATAGCTTAAAGCAATTTTTTTTTTTTAGTTGAGCTCACTTCTGTTTCTTCCAAGTATTTCTATGATATTTGAGAAACAAAAAGTGCCATAGGATGAGTCTGAATATAGAGATTTAAAACATAAGCATAATAAACTAGTTCTCCTGGAAGAGCTAAGTGCCTAAAGTCCCCTTCTCGTTAATGGGTAAAAGAGGGTGCTTTGCAGAGTGATTAATTTTATCACAAGGCAAGCCTCTGAGGCAGACAGCATGACTCATGTTTGGGGATAGAAAGAATCATCTCTATTACCTGTAGCGAGTGCCTAGGCAACTATTTTAAACTCAGTGCCTACCTTTTCAGGTAGCTAAAATTAGGTAGATGAATTGCATCTGAGATGCATAATAAATATACCAACAAACAAGCTCATCAGGGAAACGCTATGTAATCAAAAGGTTATTCAAAACTTCTTCTGGAAAGATGAGTATAATTATCCAGGACTTAGAAATTGTCCCTGACATGAAAACATCCAAGCCCTAGCTTGTCTGTATCTTTTTTTTTTTTTTCCACACACAGAATTAGGCATAATCTGAGATTTTTTAGTACAATATTTTCAGCAGAAATATATGCACATGCAGATTCGGTACAAAAATAATTATGCTAAGTACGCAGCATTTATGATAGAGTTAATTGTTAAGGTTTTTTTCTTTGGAAAAGGAGATAATATAATACTCCTCCAGTGCAGGGGAGGAGGATTTATTTCAAACTAAAATCCCTTACAAAAATGATATTATTTTTGCATATTTTTAAGTTATGTCTGCATATTGAAATGTAAGAATTCAATCATATGAGTGCTAAATGACAGTATGAACAAATCTGTTTTCCAAAGTATAACTTTTTTTAGAAACATTACTTTGCTTTAAGCTAAGAAGCTGGATTTTAATAAGCATGCAGGTAAGAAGGTGAATATTAAGAAAGAAGCAAGTATAAAATGAGCAATGACCATACAAAATTAATTATTCAGCCCAGAAGGGATCTCAGTAGACTTTCTGATCCAACATCCCAATTAAAGCAGATCAGGATTTAGCCAGGTGATCAACATTCAAGACCAGGTTACTTAGGCTTTGTTCAGTTGGCTCTTGAAACAGCCAGGAATGAAGATCCTGTAGCTTCTCCAGGCAATCTCTTCAACTGCTTCATTACACTTAGGGTGAACTTTTCTGTAAGTCAAGCCAAAATATCTCCCCTCAATTAATGAGTCAGCCTCCAACCATACATCTCAGCAGAAGAGCCTGCCTCAGTCTTCTCCATAACTTCCTCATGGACACAAGAACGTGGCTGCTATGTTCCCTCAAATCATCTCTTTTCCAGGCTTAACAAGTCCCATCTCTTTGCACAGAGCAAGTGCTCCTGCCACTGGTCCTCGTGGAGGCCTCTGCTGAACTCGCTCCAATGTATCAATGTCTTCCCTGAGCTGGGCTGTCCCCCCCACCTGTGCATGGCAGTCTAGGTACAGTCTAATGAGTGCTGACTATCAGCGAATAAACTCTCCCTCAGTCTCCTGACTTCGCTGCTATTAACAAAGCCCAGTTGGCTGCCAAGGCATCCTGCCAGCTCACGCTCTGGCTGCTGGCTACGACAGCCTGCAGGTCTGTTCCAGCAGAGCTGCTTGCCAGTGACTGCCCAGGATGTACCAATGGCCAGAGTTTGTCCATCCGAGGCTCAAGACTGAGTTATCTGCCTCATTTCACATGGTCTCTGCCAGCTCTCTCATCAAGCCTGTGCAGGCTCCTCTGAATGGCAGCCAGGCCTCCGAGTGCTTTGAGTGCACCTCACCATTTGTTGTCATCTACAAACTTGTCAACAATGCCTTGCATCTCTGCATCCATCTCACTGAAAAAGAACTAAAGAACTAAAAAAGTAAAGATACACCTCTGGTCTGATGTTCCACACAGTTTTTCATCCATCTAGTAAGACCAATAATGTTCCAAGCTGGATAAAATGATGCTGTGCAGCCTGTGCCAAAGCCTTTCTTAATTCCTTCACTTAAAGTTTTTGGGAAAACTGTAGAGGTATTACAGAGGATAGAATATTCCTTCATGAGTGACTAATTTCATGAGGACAAACAAAAGCAGAGAGTAAGCTCTTTTGGCAGACACCACAAATTCCAGGAAATAGCTGGGTTGCAAGCTAGGTTTTTGTACATGTTCATACTGCTCATTCTTTTTTTTTTTTTCCGATTACAGGCGGTAATGAACCTGCTAATGATATGAAATTGAAATATTACAGCAAATGGTCAGTTAGGGAGAGCAGCAGAAGCCCTTGCAAGACTAAATGACTGGTCAATAAACAGCAACTTGCATCTTGAATATTGTGAGCAGGTCTGGCTCCCCTTTGCTTAAAGAATACAGCAGAACTAGAAAGCCAGAGTAGGGTGACTAAGACAATCAGAGGCAAGGAATGGCTCCCACATCAAGAATAAGGATGCATGTCAGAACTCCTTGGTTCGGAGAAGACATAGTTGAGAAGATGAATGAGATAACACTGAAAGTCTGGGTAGCACAGGAAGGGTGGATTAGGAACAAACAGGGATAGCAGATGAAGTGAGTGAGTGTAAATTCCACACAGACAAAAGGAAGAGGCTCTTTGTACATTGCTGAGCTGTTGAAGTCCTCGTGAAATGCTCCTGCAGTTGCTAAACACATACATGGTTTCAGGTGAGAAAAATGCACCAAGATTACTAAATAAACACACTGAGCCACACTTTTTGTGGAAAGTGCCTGAGGCTGGCACTGTGCTGAAAAGATAGGTAATACACACTTGCCGTGTTCAGACCTTTTTCCCGTGATCATTTATATTTGGCAATTTTTGGGGCAGGACAGTCAGATCCCATAGAGCTGTTCTCATCACAATACTCAATTTAAAAAATGAGTAATTACATTAATTACATGAAAGGTAACCAACAACAGGTGTCTACTGCTGCTTGGGAGGCCTTTGGGTAATCCTGCTTTGAGTCCAGGCACTCAGGAAGAGTCTGTTGAAGGTCCTGTATTGTATTTGCTATACTGGAACCCCAAAAACTTGGGTTGTCTCAAATGTCACTAACCATCTATGCTGAGGTAACTGAATTGAACCTTTCATTCCTAGAACTCAGTGAAACAAGAGAAAAACACCACATAAAGAGCTTAATGCAGGGAAAATTTATGTATTTTTTATGGAAAGCCATTGTCTTTGCAATGCACACATGATTTGGAGAAACCAGAGCTTGCTACAGAAACAAGACATTTGTTTTCACTCCATGCTGTGGAGCTATGGAACAGGTTTAATGCATAACCAAAGCAGCACTGCAACCTCTCAGCAGTTGCAAGTTACATGAAATTTAAGCACTGAATTATGAAAAGTTGCAAAAGCTCAAAATAAAACCTTACTAAGCAAATGTGATAAAAAAGCCACAGGAGCTCATGGAACAGAAGTCAAATTGAGCAATATGGATATGGTGAAATAGAAAAAGTAACCTTGATACTGGCAAACAATTTAACATCAGGACTATGCCAGTGATAAATTAGCCTATTGTAAGCAAGGAGACAAAACAATTTCTATGAAATAAAATACAGGCATTTATCCCTCCTTTTTTAAAGGGTCTGACATGGAATTTGATTATAGTTTTGGAAAGATCCCACACAGTGATGAAGTTGGCCAGTTTATTTATTTAAAATTGCTTTTAATAGAAAACATGTTGCTTAAACAGAATAAGAATCTCTGTAAATTCAAGAATACTTAGAAAAATACTATTTCCTTTCCTTCCTAAGTCATTTTATTAAAACTCTGTAACTTAAAAGGTCTACTTTTAAAGATCAAAAGATCTCTCATTTTGTTTAAACAAGTTATTTTTCACTTTCCTATTTAGGCATGCAATAATGGCCAGCATAGAAGATCCATGACCTACCAACAAATGCTGGTTGTTGCAAGTACACCAAAAGGAAGCAAAAAATATTCCTAAACACTCTGTGACCCAAGAATCAAAAAAGTGGCCAGCAAATTACTCAGAATTACTGGCAGGGAGCAGTGAAATGTGGCCAGAGCACTCACTGAGTGAACTGAAGTAGCTTCCTTCAGATGGGCTGGTGTTCAGGAGTGACAAGGCAAAGTGCCATCTGTCTGTCACATTAGACAAGCTCTCTGACTGCAACAATCACACAATATTAAGCTCTGTTTTAGCTGGTGAATGTGAACTGAACTCTTTCTGGACAAAAAATCCTTGACACAACTTTGCATTCCATGTTTTATTTCTGTGTTCAGGTATAACTGCTTTTGAGTCACATATCACAGGATGATGTGTATAATTTTTAAAAAATAAAAATTAGAATAACATTTGAAATTAGGAGTGGACACCTAGAGACTAAGATGCAAACCAAGAAATCTGCAGGAAAACAGGTAAAAAATCTATTTTTCCATTGCACATTTAAGATAAGTTATATGTACAAAGAGTGGAAATAACAAACTGATTACACCATGTTATTGAGAATACAGATTCAAATTGGTAGTTGTAATACCAAAGTCCTTCTCAGAAGTGAGGTTTTGCTTGACTATTTGCATGAAGGATTTTTTTACTGAGCAGGAAGGCAATGAGGCCCACATAAATTACATGACAGGCTGTAGAAAAACAGACTCTTTGTTTCTCTTTAAAACTCCAGCTGTATAAGAAAGCTTCTGGCTACCTGAGATAGCCCACATCCAGTACAGAGGAAGGCACAGTATTCACTGGGTGTGAAAACTGTGCTGCCTACTGTCAGTGAACCTGTGGCCTCTTGAACAAGATTGTAAGAGAGGTGCATCAGGATCAACAGTGGTGCACAATCTGCTTCCTGCTCTGTGCTGTCTTACACATGCATTCATCAACATCTGCCAACTGATAAACGATGGTCAGCTAGATCTAAACTGCTGGCCTGAAAATAAAACACCATTTCAGCACCATTATCAGCACTTTGTATTTTTCTGTTTACAATGGAACTCTCCTCTTGCCCACAGCAGATAGCTCAGTATAAATAAAAATAAATCATTTCTTGAAGTGATACTGCAATGATTTTCCCAGCTATGGAATTTGTACTGTATGAATTATCTCTTATAGAACTAAAATGTTCCCTTTTACAGTTTAAAGTATGAAATCAGGTACATGGAAAGACACATACCCAAGATGATGTACAACAAAGATGAGTAGATGCAATGCAAGTTTTATCATAAATCTAGGCTTTACAATTTCCTGTGTACATGTTTTGCAAAGCATTTACAGATTTGCAGTATTATTATTTATCTTAACCAAACACAATTTGTAGTGCAACACCACAGTGCTCTGCTTCAAAATACTTTCCTTTTTTTATTGTGACTTGGTTAAGAAAAAAATGAAACACAGGTATTTTACTATGCTTATTGCTTGCTTTTTGGCATTAACAGTGCTTCCTTATCCTTTACAACCACAAGCCTTGAGATCAGCTGGATAGGCAGACTACCTTGAATAGTAAAGAGAATTTCAGGAAAGTCCAAACAAAAATTGCTATACTGGAAAATGGAGGAGTGATTTTTAAATATCTTCTTTAACACTGACCTTCAAAAGCAACACAAAGCAGCTATTTTAGAAAAACGTAAATCCTACAATGTACTGCAAACTGTGCAAAAGCCTTCTGAAGAAATTCTTCCACAGATATCAGATTTTACTGTAAAACTTACTATATATTTTATTTTAAACAGAGAATTCCATTATTCTGTGAACTGACAAAGTACCACACAAGTTTCGAAATCCTTCATATAATGTATATTTTTTTAAATGGCCTTTTTCTGAAACTGTGCATCTGTAGGGAGCAGCAGTTTTTCCATACTATTTACAGTTTTTCTCCAATAGAGACAGGTATTGTTACGTGCAGAGTTAAAATTCATACAAAGATTATCTGAACTTCATCCAAATATTTCTGCACTAATTCTAAGCTGTGCATTATATTTATAGCACATAATGATCACAAAAACATTGTTGTACATGGCTGTAAGAGTGAAGCTTACATCCAATATGAGTAACAGCAACTTCGTCTCATGGAAATCAGTGTTATTAGAGCTCAAGAAAAACAATACATAGCTCACTTGAAAACAACTAACTAATATGTATTGGCAAAGAGCAGGAGAATATTAATGAAGTCTAGTATTTCAACACCTATAATCTCAATTTCTTCAAAAGATATGAAGATAAAAACATTACTGGATAGAAATGCATATCTTTCTGTATCTGAAACTGTACTTTAATAATTTACAGGAGGTGCTTAGTGAGTAAATTTTGGGTGAAAAATCTAGCAGTCCAGAGATTGCAGAACGATAAAGGAGTCCACTTGGGCAGTTTGTCATGTCCAGTTGGAAACCATATGCCAAATAAACCATTTACTGGAGTAATGCAGCACTTATTACTGCTGTGAGGTGACTTGTGTGTAGTGTGGTCAACAGATTGTCACAAGACACAGACAAGTAATGACATTACTAGTGACAGCAGCCAGTCTTTTTGAACAATGCTAACAAGACCAGGCAGAGAGCAGGACTGATTAAGTCAATAAACAAGGCAAGATTTCCAGCAGAGCTGACACACAGATACAGAAAAGTGCCTCTCTACCGAGGACAGAGCTGAAGCAGGATGCTGTTGAGAAATGCAGCTCTGAAATCAATTCAGAGACTGTTAACAGAGATTGAAAGACAAATCAGAGAAGGAATAGAAGCCATAGAAGATGACCTTGTGATATTGACTCATATCCTTTCACTGCAAAGGATCCGCAGACACTGAAGTTGGAGAAAATCACCGAAGAGTGGGAATTTGTCTCTGTGCCTCCAACAGTGAATAAGATACACTTTCACAAAAGCTTTGAGATCTATTTCAATTCCAAAATGTTCAATATGCTAAATATTTTCTCAAGGAAATGCTGAGCTCTGGTATGCTGGGTAGACAGGCCCCATTTCCATTCACTATGCAGTGAGAACCCCATTTACATTTACTAAAAGCATGCTAGTTTTCATGTATTCATCTTCAAGGAATATTTAATCTCTAAGTATCTTCTCAATGGAAATAATTAACAACTGCAAATTCTAGTGCTTTGATTTAACCTTTTTGAAACATTTAGCTCTTGCACATAGTTGCAAGGCAGATCTAGTGAAATGCAATGTACAATAATGCTATTTCAGCTGGCTACAAGGAATCACTTTTCTAGCTTAATTAATGCAATGCTAGTGCTTCCCTTCCCTCTATCACTAAGACTGATAAAAAGAAATAATTTTCTTTATCCACCTTCTTTCACTCCCTCAGGATATAGATGAGTCATGTAATTTGCACAAAAATCCATTTTCCAAGGTACCTCGTACATACCTTACATGGAAAAGAAGCTTGGCTTGGAAATAAATATTTTCTGCTTTTTGGGATTTTAATTACCACAAAGTTATACTTCTGTCCTGTAGAAGAAATGAAATACACTAATAATTTCTTTTGCTCTTTACAAGAAATAATTACTTGTTTTTAGAAAGGTTTCCCTATTATTACATCATTGTATTTAGAGAGCTTGTATGGGTTTGTTAACTTCTTTGTCTTATTTCCCCTTCCTCCTTGTCTGGGTATAAATGCAATACTTTCTGCTTTTGATCTTTAACTGACAATTCCTTATTCTGTGGCTATCCCATATTCTGTCTGCTTCAAACCTGTGTCTGTGAGCTGCAGTCATATTTTTACTTTTTCATGATTTAGCTGCATCAATGTCAGCAATTTGCTTCATGAAGAAGTCCATTACCGTGTTGTAGGCTAATAGTCCCTAATCACTTGCACAATGCCTTTTTACTGTCTCTCTTGCCCTGGTTCTCAGTTTGTGAATTGTGCCTCGTCCTCAAATCTGATAAATTTTCCTTCTCTCCCAAAATGACAAAAAAACATTTTAAAGTTATCCTTAACACAAAGGGTTAGTTTGATTTGTTTTAATGAGTCATTTGTCAGATGCTTCACAGAGACAAGAAAGATCCTCAAAGGCTTTCAGATAAAATTTCCTTGGAAGGTTTTCACCAGTGGGGATGACCAAGCCTATTCATATCTTCACCACAACAAGCTGATCTACAATGTCCCAAGTCCCTGCAGTGTGGAGATTTGGGGCTGCCTTTTAGATCTGCTTCACAGCATCACTACAATGTCATTTGCTTTTCATTTCAACAAGATTGCTTAAACATAGACCTGCCTATCATATCTTCACTGTTTTTTAGGGTATTTTTTCAGATGTGATGTTTACCTTTGCAATCCTCCTACATTTATTTATGAACAGTTCTGAAGTATTGAGAGCAAGCATTGCTTTTCTAAATGCCTCATTACTTCATTACTTTCTAATTCAAAGATTTTGTTTACCTTATTCAAAGGCCCATGTGCATTTGCCTTTCCTATAAACTTTTCTACAGAATTCTCCTCAGCATTTTAGCGATTGATGCCTCTCCCTTCACTTTTGCACCTTCTTCTATCAGCTCTCTTTATGCATAAGCTTATCTAATGTCTGTAATATCACCTTACATCTTTAACTAAAGGCACATCCAGTAACAGGACACAAAGTGGTTTCTAAAAACAGAAAAGTATTAACACAATTTGTACTTAGCCCAAGAAATAACTTTCAGCTTGATTAAAATTTGTTCAGAGCCTGTTTAATTTTTCTCTTGTGAAACTCAAAGGCAAGAACCATGCCGTTCATTTCATTTGGAATGGCATAAGCAAGGTACAAAATAATTTCCGTTTGACTTTAGTATTCTTTTTCCAAAACATTTCACTGATATTATATGCAGTAGTATGGTGGTTCTTTGCTGGTGGGTGGCTTTAAAATTACTTTGGCACTACTCTCTTATTTTCTGACAACAAGTGGGTAAGAGAATACATGATATCTGTGTCTTATATAATTATAGATACTTTTTATAGGCTAACAACTTTATTACCCTTAGCATAAATTTTATCCATGAGCTGTGGTTCAAAAAAAACCAGACGTGATGTCCTACTTATGTTAAAATCCACTGGAGCATCGCTTATTGGTGCAAGCACAAACAAATATTTCAGGAAGGCAATGCATTAAAAATCTAACTTCAAAATCAATCAGTGTTATGGATCTTAATATACCCAGTACTATCAAACATATTTAAAGGGCAGTGTCTCACATACAATGGATAGCAATGATCCCTTCCAGAGGCATATTCAAAAGGAGAGAGGGAAAGAAAAAAAAAAACAAACTTCCTTTGGACATAATCTCAATTGAAGTAGAGAATGTCAGAGATTTTGCCTTCATTTTCTACTTTGTGTAAATCCACATCTCTTTACTGCCCTTGTCCAAACTCCAATGAACATTAAGTTTTGATTTCTGCATAATTTCCTATTTCTATGCAAATTCTCCAATAATCAGATACATAATTTACTTCTCTGATGTACATGATGTTCTCTTTACACCAAATCCCTAAAATTTGCTTCACTAAGCTAATTTGAATAAATTTGTATTTCAGCCTTTTCCAAAACTGTCTATGAATTTATTCCATGAGATTAGAAATACTCTGCTCAGTGCATAACATCCTACACTGGTTCTGCTAGGAAATAAAAGTCTTATGAAATTACAGGTAAAAATAAAAATGTGAGCACATGATAATGCTACACACAAAGTTGCTTTCTTAATAATGCTGAATTTAAGACTCTGACTTAAGCAATTTGAACTGCAGCTCCGCAGTACACATACTCAAATGACTTCATTTTTTTACAAATTAAAATAATAACTCACTAATTACTGCTGAAGGCTGAACAACCTTCTCTTCTATTTTCCTTTTGCATTTCCACTTACTTCATCTTTCCTTCCCCCAGTTTTAATTTCCCTGCTCTCTTGCTGCCTGATGCTGAAGGCACTCTTTCTCACTCACAACAGAGAAGGTACCTATCAACCTCCATTTGCAAGGGTGGCTCAGAGCTTTGATTTAATGCAGTAATGATTACAATGCTGTAACTCAAAGCACTGTGAGGCAGGCAGCTGACAAGCTGAAGTCTGTTGACACCAAGAGAATTACTTGAGCGCTGGTTAAGCTTTTACATCTACAAGGCCATGGTGGGAATCACCTCTAAACAACAGGAGGTTATGACACTTCAGGCAGATAAAGTAATAATTTTCTTTAGCTGCAGTGGAAACAGCACTTAGACTAGGCACTGATTTTTACTGTTCACATGCAGAATGAACTTTACCATGGCTTTTTGGCAATAGAACCAGGTAGGAGTAAAAATAATGTACAAAGAAGAATGCCTAGATCTACACTTTGAGACACAAGTGATGAAAAATATTCTTGAATACTCTTACCCAAAGTTCAAAATAAAGCACTGAAAACCCAGTGCCCAAAAAGAATACATCTCAAGTGAAAACTGGTGGGAGACTGGCATGACACATGGACCCACAGGGACAGGCCACAAACAAAGCAAAACTAATACTAGAACTTCAAAAGATTGGTCATATGTATTGCATCCACTGAGGTAAATTATGAACTCACAATTATTCATGAATTAGCACAAGTCTCTTTTCTGCAAATCAAAAACACACCTTAAAGTCTGGCACAGAATTCTAACAAACAAAAAGCAAGTATCATCAGATTTTTAACATATCTTAAGAATCATTTGCTTTGTGTATATTTCTGCACCAGTGAGGAGAGATGTAGCTACAAATGCTGGACAAAATTGTTCCTATCACAAGAGTAGCCAAACTGGGATCTTTAAACTGCCTCTCACTTGGATACTACACAAACATGCAAGACACAGCCAAATTCTCTCCCAGGAAATTCAGCAAGAATAGAAACTGGTATCAAAGGAAATTTCAAAAGCAAAACGAAAAATTCCCCAGCAATCAGGTTTCCTTTATTACAAAAACAATTTTTTTGTTCTGTATTGCTGTGCCAGTTGGTAACTGGACTAGATGGACAGTGTTACAAAGGCATCTCATTGTCATAACATTAAAATTCCAGTAGATATACTGGAAGTTTACCTCCAGTTCATTTTTGAATGAATTTTGAATGAATTTTGAATTTTCTTTCAGTTGAAGAAACTAATATCTATGATTACACAAAGAAGAAAGAGTGATGTAGGATGTTCTAGGAGGATGGAGAAGGGAAAACACAACTATTACTTAAATAAAAGTGATCAATGGAAGATTTTGCTAGCGGTATTTTTTAAACTCTGTGTAGGTGACATAGTAAGGACTGATATGGTTACTTTGCATCAATTTCTGACTGATAATAAAAAAAGCACAGTACTCTGACAGATGTCGGAGTAAATCCTAATGAAGAAGCTGCAGGTTTACAACAGCACTTCCGAAGGCAGAAGAATAGTGCTTAAAATTCAAATTTTGAACAGACAAGCTCAATCCTGGAGCAGATGTGTGTACAGAAGGACACAGTCACACTCATTCATTTCAAAGGGGGAGGGAGGGGAAGAAAAAATGAAATATTAAGAGTAACATTCTTTCAATTTCATATATTCTATTGGTTTAAATGCCATCATGTTATTTTGAAGCTCCCACAAATAGAATACCTGCTGTAGGATGCACATTTTAGCACAAAATAAAACTGCCTCTCCAAGGCAATTATTTTGAATGAGAACCACAATTTCAGCTTTTCATCTGGCATATATTTACAGAATATAAAAACAGAAACAAATTGGGCAGATGCAGATTCTTTTGCCCCCTTTAGACAGGATATTGTGGCAAAAAACCAGTGAACTAAAGCATACTTTTCCTCTGGCCTTGCCACCTAAGCTGACATTTGCAGTATGCATATGCAGTACTAATAGGATAAAAGCATCACACATGCACCATTAATTCATAAAAGCATCACTGAAAAAAAAAGGAAAGTGGAAAAAGGAGGGAAATTGTTTCAAAGCAGTTGATGGTCCCAGCCTGATTGCAATTTGGCAGGGATTCCCTCCCCAGTTCTGCTTCAGTTATGCAGTAAATTTGCACTATTTCAACCAACCATATCAGTCTGTCAAGAAACAGATGCCCCTTTTTTCAATAGCTTCCACAGAGTTTGAATAACTTTGAGAAAAAAATATTTTGAAACTTGGGGAACTTACAGTAAAAGACTGCTGGGGGATAAAAACTTAACCACCCTGTTTTTCTCCTGTTTTGACCAGAGGGAGAATTTCTCAGCCATAGAAATGCTGGTACAGCAGGACTCTATTGGGAAGCCCAGCATGGCCACCATCCACAGTGCGCACTTCTGTCTGGGCTTCACTTGGCTGTCTGCTCTTTTCTTATATTACTTTGTCTGCTTCTTCAACTACCAAACTCCATGGCAACATTCAGCAATGGCACAAGGATGGCTTGCTAAGTGGAAGAGATTTTAGTATGACTTAAAGCAGAATGTTTAGACCCTGTTTTCACATAATCAGATTTCCTTCTCATCATGGCCATAGCTACTATGCTTAATATCAGGAATAAATTAAAAGTCACAGGCTTATACACTTAAAAAAAAAAAACATTTACAGTATACTATTAAGCCTTTGCTTTCTCCTTCCACTTTTTTCTTTTAACACTATAAATTAAAAAGGAAAATTAGCTCTGCAGTTATTTACAAATATGTACTCTAGATAATTCATTTTCTAAAGATCTCCCATTGATATTACTTGAATTTATTGCTTGGCAAGTGTATATTTATTTTTAAAATATATCTAAAATGCTTTAATTTAAATAAGTGTATATTGAAATTGTGTGTGACTATAGATTTTGTTGCTATAATAATTGTAAAAAGGAAATTAAACTTAGTACAGTCGATCAGCCTATTTCATTTGCCATTTGAGGAAAAAAAAGCATTTTCCAAGATTATTAGCATCCAAAATTTGTCAGATACTATGATAATGAACAACTTCCCTATGAAGAAGTGCTGAGAGAATCGGTGTGGTTCAGCCCAGACAGAAGAAGGCTCAAGGAAAACCCTGCTGCAGCCATCCATTATTGAATGGCTTATAATAAAGAGGGAGGTTGGCCTAACAGCAATTTCTGTAGGGATTGAAAAAAGGCAACAGTTTTAAAAGGAAAGAGGGCAGATTTAGATTAGATATTAAGAAGAAATTCTTTACTGTGAGGGTGGTGAGGCACTGGAACAGGTTGTCCAGAGAAGCTGTGAATGCCCCTTCCCTCCAAGTGTTCAAGGCCAAGCTGGATGAAGCTCTGAGCAAGGTATCTCTGCCCCTGGCAGAGGATTAGAACTGGATGATCTTTAAGGTTCCTTTCAACCCAAACCATCCTATGATTCTATGACAACGTGAGTCTGTTCCTTCTCTGAGCTATTACCTCTGCCATACAAAAAAAACCCCAAATTATGGACTTACAGCTTTCCACAAGGGCAAGTATTTTCCCTAGCATTTATCCTAAACATATACCTCTCTCAGTGCACAACAATTTTTGAAATATATTTATACCTTCAGGTAGCAGGCAAGCACTCCAACCTTTGCCCTCTCTAGTAATATTTTTTCTTAAAATTGAACAGCCTATGCTTTAGTTTCAGGAACCAGCTCTCTCATTCCACCTCCTGTGTTTTAGCTGAGGCAAGGTATGGAAAGAAGGCAGCTGTTTCCCTTCCTCTTGGGCGTACAAGAATTTCATCACCGTACAAAGCTAATCCTTGCTACTGATGGCTCTCTGCCGCCTTTGATTATCTGGTCATTCCAATACTCCACTGGAAGTACTTTGAACTGAATATGCTGAACAAGCTGGATCTAGAATCCACTCTTTTAGGACTAGCTACATCTTAAACCGAACACCAGATGAATGCCATACCAAGCCTCATGGTCACAGAGCAGCACTAAGAAAACCTTAAGAGAAAACCAACATTTTCTAATTTGATGCATATCCAAGCTCTTGAATTACCGAGGAAAAAGAAAAAAAATAGGTAACAAAAGAAAAGGAAACAGAAGGTGAAAATGTATTGTTTCCCAAAAGATAAAGGAATGAAAGAAAAGGAAACAGAAGGTGAAAATGTATTGCTTTCTGAAAGGCAAAGGAGACAAAAGGAGGTGGTATATTTAGAGGGACTCCTTAGGATCTGAGAATTTCTTATAATGCTCTTTTTCTTGAGCCTGGGGGCACGTGAGGGAAGCCTTCTTCAAGTATTTGAGATTGCGAATTTATGAGTTTTATTTAGGTGTTTTTCAGGGAGCAGATTCCCCACAGGGTCTAATGTTTCTCCCCTGGATAGTCTAAAACACAGTCAGCCTAGTGACATGGGATTCTCCAGGACAACCCACCTTGCCAAATCCTGTGAAACTCGTATGGACGATGGCAAGAGCAGCACTTCAGGCCTCACTCCCCCTGCATGACAGGGAATGCAGTGGAATGCTGAAGTAACTCACAAGTATGAGACAACTACTAAAGGGTGGGACGCAGAAAAAAACACTGACCAAGGACTGAGCCAGCCCAGCACAACACTTCACATTCTGCCACAAGTCCTCTACCAGTTTTAGCATGAGAACTTTCAGAGACACTGCTGATGAAAAAGATAAGCAAACAAAATTTTAGAAAAAGTAATCAATCCATAACAGCAAGACATACATTAAGTAAGTTGCTTCAAAGAACTCTGGACAGTCAGAAAAAGAACGCAAAAAGGAGTATACAGTATCAACCACAAGAAATATCTGGCAGCAAGGATGGTTTTCCTTCTGAGTTACTCTATATGAGAGTGAATAAAATGCAGACACAGAAGAGAAACAGGAAGGAATGTTAGCAGAAGTTCACCAGCTAGCAAATCACAACAGAATAATGCTTGAAAATATACTGTAGCATGTCTATTCAGCTTATATGGGAGGAAAGGGAAGACACTAAAAGCTGAAATACATCCAGAAGAACACAAAATTTTGCAAGACTTTTTCCAGACAATAAATTAACAGCAAAGGATTTTTCCGTATTAGGAAAAATAATAATTCTTTTTCCTCAATAAATGAGACTGCTGAGTGCTTTAGATGCACATTATATATATTCTTGCATATAAACATTAAATAAACTGCTAAAATATAAGATTCCAGTTGATCATGCTCAATAATATTTCAATATCTTATGAGGAAGAAAGTTGTTACAAGTAGTTTTATCAGTGATGCTCTTGGAAGTAACTCAGTAATAAAGTTACTGATAACTTCCATGTAAAGGTAACAGTTGTAAAAAGGTCTTACAGCAGATGGGAGTCCCTGTAAAACCACATTTTTCTGATGAAAAATGTGTAAACAGACATTCTTGTAGTACAAGAATTACAGAAATTTGAACTTACCTCCAAAAATGGAATGAGAAGTCCCACTTCTGTTTCTCTCTAAAGCTCACACTTTTGGCTCCACCAAAGCTTTCCCCTCTTTAAGAAAAAGCTTTTCCATAGGTTTGAGGCATGCTGCAAATACTCATTATTGCAGATGCGTTTCTACACTTGCCACTCCTATACTCAGAAGTCCTTTACTTTTTGCAGAATCGCAGAATCACAGAATGAGCTGAGTTGGAAGGGACCCACAGGGATCATCAAGTCCAACTCCCACAAACCATCCTGATTATTGATTTATATCACACTAATTCTTTCAATAGGTAAGAGTATGGGGGGAAGCTGGGCCGACCATGATGTTATAGACATTTTAATTCTAACATCTATATCATTCAGACTTCCATGATGATTCTGAAAACAATATTTAGAACAAGTGAACTGCATATTTCATAGTACTTACTCAAGATCAGCTAATTTTCATTGTTTTGTCTTCTTTTTCACAATTTCCTTGGAATTTATATATCAGCAAGCTTAAGGCCATTTTAACAGAGGCTCTGAAAATAATACTTGGTATGGACACATATTGAAACACTTCATTGCAAATTATTCCAAGCACACGTTAATCACATGCAAAGGTTGTTCAAATATATTCTTTGTTCAGTGACTACCCTTGTCTCCAAAGTGAATGATCAATAAAAGAAAGTCAAGACCTTGACCACAAAAAATCCACATCGTAACGCTAAATCAACAGTCATTCAACCCACTTTGCATACATTCATTTATTCAAAATCTTGCTTACATAACTTAATGACTTTACATTTTTGGTATTTTCCTCTACAGGAGAACAGCAGTCGATATCACAGCAGCCCAGCCAAAGTACACACTGAGATGATGTGCTAGACCGTGACTTAGAGGAATGGGAAGATGATGAATGAAGATTTTGAAGGCACAAGAAAGAGGAGCAAAAGCAAGACATGGGGTTTTTGAAAATGGTCCAGGAGTTGCCAGGAGTCCCTTGGTGAGGGATGTTCTGCCAGGCAATCTTGAGGAGCAAAGAAAACAAGCAAACAAGACAAAAGAAAGCAACTTAGTGTCACTTGTCTGAGCCAAATCTCAAAGAAAGAAAACTCACATTGTACCTGTTTTTTTTCTAACGGGGCCTACGGAGGACTGTTTTCTTCTTATGAGCTCACCAACTTGCTGCAAGGCAGCTTCCCGTATTCTGTGGGACCAAATCTCCTAGGCTCTGCAGAAGGCAAAGCTTTTCCTCTTCTAACTGCACTAAGTGCTGAGGACCTACCCAGCTTGTCACAGAAAGCACTAAACTTCTCTCTCATCACAGAGGGAGAAGTTTGAAAGTTTTCCCAAAAGAAGGGTAGGGCACAGTGTAACAACAACCAAAAAAATTCACAAGCCTGTCTAAGCTGATCATAGGATAAAGTTTAGATACCAAATTCCAGTGTATCCTGTTTACTGAAAGAGCACAACACTGATAATGATATTACCATTTTTTTAATATTAAATGTCAAGGAATTTAAGTTCTGCTTACCATGCACTACTCAAAGTGTCCTTAACTAAAGGAGCATCAGATACTATGGCTTTGAAACTAAATTGTATCTGCCATTTTAGAAATATTTCAGGTGCTATTTGGGAAGAAAACATTTCTATGGCAAATGAAGAAATAGTAATACTATTTAAAGTCAACTTAGTAAAGCAGTTATCACTGCTAGTGATAACTAGTTTAGACTACCAGTTTTGTTACTACAGAGGGAAGAACAAGTAGTCCAAACTCATATCCACACATAACATTACGGACAAAAGTTTTAAATTTAGAAACGTTTTATAAGGTGCTTTGAATATTTGAATACTCATAAAATACAGTCAAGTTTATAACAAAAATCATTGCCCAAACATAACAAAAACTTAGGAAATATCAGGATATTGATTCACTGCTCTTGAAAGCTTCCATGTACTGCTTTTATAACTGATATTTTCTCCTCTGCTTGCTAAAGCCAAATCTGTCTCCTCTACCTTGGAAAGGAAGGCAGTGGATGAAAAATCAAGCATTACTCCATCCTTGGTGACTACTTTTCAAGGACCTGGAATTTCAAAACTTTCTCATACATTTGAGAAGAGTGTCTGACAGAAATTTGTTGTTTGGACTGGGAAAATACTGACAGGAAACTGAATTTGTCCAGCCTAGATCTATATTATATATAGATATATCTTTTTTGTTTGTTTGTATTTTTGGTACACACAGAAGTCAGTGAAATCTTCCAAAGTCCTAGACTAGGACTTGGCTGTAAAAACCTGTATCATGCTTTCCATAATATGCTATTGTATGGGAGGTGAAAGCACAATATATGTTTTAGGGTGGGCTGCTGCTCTGTGGCAACTGGCAATATTCCATGTGCAATGCCCAGTGCTGGGTAGTCAGTCTAGCTGGCAATTCCCTGGATGCAATGCTTTTTTAAAGACTCACTGTCTACCCTTCTCTAACCCAACCACACAAAGTTTGATGGGTTCCAAGCATTTGGGTTTCATGCACCCAGAAGGAGGGAATTCTTGGCAGATGATACCTCTCTCTGGGGTTTGCTACTGGCAGAAATTAAATCAAGAGCCAACTTGGCTATAATCAGAATGAATCACAAGACTTCTCTTCCCTGGGTTTCCTTCTGACTAGAGGCCATGACATCCTGAAGCTACATTCACTGAACAGATGCTACTCACGTCCCCATACTTCAAGCTGTAGGCAATGTGGGCAGTATCTTAATTTTTCTCTTTTTACAGAAAGTATTAACACCTCAAATGTGTAGCACTGAGAGGTTTACACAAATAGTGTGGTGTCTGTAATTTTCTAAACATATCCAGCACACATCACTTTATGAGATATTGACTCTTATGAAACGTCTCCCAAAGATCCAATTATCTAGTTACATTTTACATCACAGATTGAAATAGGGGAGAAGCATGGTTACTTCCAGAGAGATACTTCATCTAAATTACATACTGCCTCCAAGGAAAAACACAAATGCTTTGCAAAACATTTACACTATTTGGAAAAGAAAAACAAACCACAAAAAAATCCAGCACAAAACCAAACACCAAAAAGAAAACACACAAAAAACTCCTTAACCAAACACAAACAAAAAAAAAATTTAAAACCAAACTCCTCCATAAACCACACTCAAGATTCAAATAGCTAAACTGCATGCCAAACCAGTTTTACTTTTTTCTGGTTTATATAAGCCAAAACAATCAAAGTAGTTATTTCTGACTTATGTTTTTAAAAGAGATTAAAATATTCTAACAATGAACTTCAAAACTTAATTTTATATGGCAATATTGTATAACAAAACCTCATGGAAATCAAACATATACAGTAATTGTCAATTATAATTATTTTGAAACAGAGAGAAATGATGCTGCAAACTGGATCTTGTGAAGTAATTCTTACAGACAGTATTCTTACATAATGGTCTGTAAAACTCTTTACATTCTATTTTTTTAAGTTTACCTTGAACTGCAGGAAGGATATCTCTGAAAACACTTAAATAAATTAATAGGAAACAAAGTTGTTTTGCTAAGACAGTCCTTCCCTAAAAATGTCTTTTCTGTAACATGGACATGTTGTTAAAGGTATTTAAGTCACATTATGAAGAAAGCTCTTTCCCCCTTAAATCCAATTGATCAGATTATGAAATTACCAGGAACAATCCAATAATTTATTTTCAACCAAGAATATCACTATTACTTCAAACTGTACTTTGTACTGCCTATTAATGATGAAATATTGTCACAGTGGTTTATAAGCCACAAGCTTCCAGCTTTTAATTAGACCTCTGACTTTCATGAAAACTGCCAGTCCTGCACTACCACCTCACTTGCTTCCCAGTTTGGCTGCCAGCAGAGGATGCAATTTTTTATGGAAGACCCATACTTTTATGATAGGCAAGTCTTTTGCCATATGTACACTGCACTTTAAGCATGATACAGAATCTACACAAGATTCAAAATTCTCCCATCACGGGAGATTCTCCCATACCCCAAGGTGCACTGCCTAGAGAAACCAATGGTCTCTCCTGGGTCTGGCAACCACAGAACTTGAGAAAAGAACTTCAGCCTCCTTAATCACAAAGGCAAAAAGAGAAAGTAGCTTTCCAAAATATCCTCTTTAGGTGCTTAAGGAATCATCATCTTAACGTGCTTAACCTCAATGCAAAAAGAAACACCCTCCATGCTCCTGATGAAATACTTTTTTGGATAAATATGCATACAGCTGAGGCAGGATATTTGTTTTTGATAAATGTCTCATACTGTAATGACATTTATCTGGCAGCATCATTAGCTATAGCAGCATCTTTATCAAGCAGGAATCATGTTGCTACAACATTCTTTTTTTGCTGGTCAGCATTTTTTGTAATAGCCATCACAAACAGTACAGCCTGCTAATTTTATATCCTTGGAATTTAAGTGTCTATTAAGGGGTTGTTTTAATTTAGATGGAGAAGAATAAAAGATCATAATAGCTACAATGACATCAGAGCTTAGGTGAGAGGATGCTCAAAGTAAAAATACTGAGAGAAGAGGTTTTATAAATAGAGCAAAGTCTGGGCTTGGCTAACATAAGACCAATAATAGGGACATTATTATATATAAATAACTTAGGAAAGGGTTTCAAGTAGCAGGAATGCTGAATTACTTAATTACTTGATTTTTTCACAATCCAGCATATACAATGCAGCAAAGAGGAAGCATAGCTTGGAAACTCATTGCTAAACCCACCCCAAAGCTTAACTTCTGCAGAGTTTGTTCCCTTTGGCTCGAGCTTATTAATATCATCATGAGTACCTCCTTTTCAGTTTCACACCCACTAATAAAATCTGATTCCAGTTCAAACAGAGATTGAATTTTGCTAATTGACTTATTTTTCTCTTCTTGGGAAACTGTTTCTTGACTTTGTTCCTGGCATCAGTAGTCACTTTAGAGCAAACATAAAAATATTTAAAACTCTGAGGAAGTAACACTGTCTTACGAGGGCAGAGTATAAATGGACATGTTCACAACATCACCTAGAAAGACACACTGTTCAGGAACTGTTTTCTTTGTTCTTGCAATGAGTTGCAGGACTTGGCAAGATTTCAGATTTATTTAGCTATACCTTTAAGTGGAACCCCTGAATATGGAAAGTGCTTTCTCAAAACACAGCTTTGAAAGAAAAAAAATAAAACTTTTTTTTTTCTCCTCCATAAAAACGAACCTCTCATGAAAATCTCCAAGAACTGCCTACTTGATAACCACGGTGTTGCCAGGAGCTGAAAAATTCCCAAATCAATGAGAAGATAAAAAGCAGAATAAATGCAAAATCACAGTAAGTTCATGATCATTTCTATTAAGAAAAGCTTGTGTTATTTAATGATCTACCATGAAAACAACAGATACTTTCTGTTCTTTTGCTGGTCTCAAAGCAAACACAGCCTAATTAATGCATTAAATGCACTATTGTTTAAGGTAACAAAAGACTTCATAATTTCATTTTCCTTTTTAAATTACATAACAATGAGGTGTCATATCCACATATATGCAGATGACAAATTTGTTACAAGCTGCAATTATTGGATTTCAACATTATGACACAATTTTATTGCATCTGCAATAAGATGCCATTCTAGTATATACATAGAGGTAGGACTTTTAAAATTTTCCTAAGGAAACATAACAGTTTCATTTATCATTGTACAGAGAAAAACTGAGTACTGAGGAGTGCATATTAGTGATTAGACTTTGAATTAAGTATCAAATTATCAATAAGTGCCTCTTTCTTTAGGGATTGTTTTCAAGCCACATTATCTTTTTACTTTTTACATTTTAAAAATAGGTAAAATTTATTACAGGAAAGAAAGAAACTAAAATGCTGTAAAAAAAAAAAAAAAATAGAAAAAGCTCCTGAAAGAAATGAAGGGTAACTGCTGCCAGATTTCAAATAAGCATTTTTAGGAAGTCTGGGCAGGGGAGGGGAAGAGCTTGGCAGGTAGACAAAGGCCATTTTTCCCTCTAGCTTTCAAATGAGCAATAAACTAAAAGCTATTCACTTCCATCTCTCACTTAACATAGCCACAGTCAAAGCAATGATTTCTTTGCTCAGATGAAGTGCCCTTTAAGCATGCCCTAGATTTGCAATGAATTCCGTGTGATTTTAGCTATACAACTTCCCCTGACTAAAACGGAAAATGCATGACAAAAAGAACCAAGCAATTTCATCTAGAACTCCTTGAGATGATCACTACACTCACAAGTCAGGTTTTGGAAACCTAAGGACATCTCTTTTTTTCCAGTTCCTACCACTGGCGAATTGTAAAGACATGGCTTTTTAATTGAAGTACATGCATATAAAGAATTACAGTAACGGTACTTCACCAACAATAAATACACACATTTAGATGATTAAATAAGGTGGGATACTTCTACTCACTAACCAAGTAGTTTGATCAATTTATTATGTAAAATTAGATCTGAAATAAAATTAGCTTCCCTTTTTAGAATTTAATTCTATAGAAAAATATGGTATAAATAACACAGCAGTGGTTTCTTGCATAGATCCCAAGAGAGAAGCTTTCAAATCCATCTTGCACAGCTAACACCCCATTGATGAAATGCCTCCATATTACTTTCTTTTTCTGTTGATGCTTTTCAGGAACTATGATTACTTCAGTGAAAATATGGAAGCTTTAAATAGCAATAAAGGAAAAGTAAGTGGAATTTGGGTTGACTGGTTGACTTTTTTTTTTTTTTTTTTTTTTAAGTAACACCTTGGGAAATGATTTAAAATGAATAATACTATCTGTTTGGTAGTGTTCAGCTGAAGCTGAAGAAGACTTTGATGTGAGGCCCTGGTGAAGTCAATCAAACTCCATGCATGAATGAGAGTAGCATACCCAATTTGCTAAAGGAGATCATTTATTATAATTTTTTATACTTTTGCATAAGGTCAAACACTAACTATGATTATTTAATATTTTAAGAAATACATTAAATACTAATTTTTTTTTTCAAATCTATTGCAGCAGTGGAAGACATTTGATAACAAGCCTTTGTTCACTGCTGAAGCATTAAAGAAATCTTAAAACTTCCCCTAAGTTGCTTATCTTTTACAAAGTTTCCCATCAGAAATGGAAATACTTTAAGACAGAAAGCAAAACCTTAACTGGAGATGAAGAATAATTTTTCATAACCATTATTTAAATGTATATGTCCAATATTATTTTGTCTAACATTTTTAAGAGTTAGACTGAAAATAACTAAGACACCATACATCTGCAGATCAACACCTCAGTCTTGCTGTCACGGCTGTCAGTGTTACCTTTGAATTTCTGACGGTAGAAAATCCTATGAGAATTGTACAGCTAATGCTTTAGAAGAAAACTATGAAAGCATCACTTTTATCTGTTAAAAGATGGAACAACATAATGAGAAATATTCCTTCTTTTTTCATCGCTTCAGCTTTGTAGTTAGAATACTTAAATACCAGTTTGGAAGAGACCTCAAGGATAATCTGGCCCAACCTTTCCTGGCAAAAGAACAGTCTAGTCAAGATGGCCCAGCACCCTGTCCAGCTGGCTCTTCTAAGTGTTTGACACTGGGGAGTCCACCACTTCCCTAGGGAGATTATTCCAGTGGGTAATTGTTGTCATTGTGAAAAAGTTTCCTTTTATGTTCAACCAGAATCTCCTTGAAGAAACTTGGATGCATTACCCCTCATCTTTTCCATGTGATTCCTGGTAAAAATAGAGTTTCCATGTTCTTTTTAGCCAGCCTTTAAATACTGGCACATAGTGATAAACCTTCTTTTCTCCAGGCTGAACAAACTCAGTTCTCTCAGCCTTTCCTCATATGGCACACTTCCCAGTCCTTTGATCATATTTGTGCATCCCCTCCTTCTGTGCATCCTCTCCAGCTTGTGCACACTTTTTTTTGTATAGCAGAAATCAAAACTGAATACAGTATGCAGGTGTGGGTGTTGAGCTTGTTTCTGGAAATACTAACAAGTGTAAAAACACAATAACTAAGAGACAAAAAAGGTGTCTAAGGAGGGGCAAGGGTGTGTATTGATTAAGCAAGAGAATTCTCAGTTTAAAAAACCTGCAAGTACATATCTGTAAATACACCCTACATATTACAGCCACGTTTATGTGTGCATACATATATGTACATGCCTGCATATTTACTTTAAAGCACTCATTGCATAGTAATTCATATCCTGTGAGCCTTATGTGACAGAGATGCATGGGAGCCCTTCATTGCAGGCTGCTTCTTTTCTTTCTGTGCAGTGGACAAATTCAAATAGGTACATATTAATTAGTACTAAGATCTTTGAATTTCACTGTTCCACATAAAGAAGGACACTGTGACAAAGGACTACTTTGTGAGAAAGGAGTCTCCCTCACTTACAAAATAGTGGGACATCTCATCTGGGCAACTATGGGTTAGGAAGGCAGTGGTTTGGAAAACTGCAGTATTGGTGTCCCAAATCTCACAGACATGTTGACAGGCAAAACTTTGCTCTTCAGAAGCTGTAGGACCGCACTTGAATTCCTCAGTGAGAAAAGCAGGTCACTGGGAAAACGACTGTGTGGAAATGGTTGTCAGAGGCTACATTGTTCCTTTAATCAATATGCTGGCAGATTTACTTTCCTCCTACATCTACTTTCAGAGCCTTAGGGATACTGGTCTTAAAATAATAGCTGTACAAGTTTTTAAAAGGCATTGGGGCACATGTTCTCAGCTGTCCCCAGAAAGATGGGGAGAACACTGCAAGTGTGTTTTTCTCAGTTCAACAATGGAAAGCAAATTACTTTCAGTAGCAAAATATCAGTGAATTTAAGAGGTAGGACCCATGCCTATTAAGGCTTCCTCCTGTGTCATGCCAGGTGCTAAATTCACCTGGATGAATGAAATACATGTTCTTTGGAAGAAACTTTCCAGTCATAAAAGAGCTGATATCCTGGGCTTTCATATTATGAATATCCTATGGTAGACAGGGTCACTGTAAGTTTCCACCTCATTTTCTAATCATACTGTAGCCTAGTTTTCAGCCTACCACTAAGGACTTCATGTTTCTACCTAGAGAGCAATGAAGCTGATGAAATCTCTTCCTGAAGGGATCAGATCAAGTGAAACTAAATGGAAGCCTAAGTAAGAGCTCACTCCTTGCCTGCATTAGTAGCTCCCTGTGGTCAGGTTATAGGGAATCTGTTGATGTGAATCTGATTCATTTTGAATGCTGAGTCCAAACGAGCCTAAATTCTAAAACACATGGAGAGAGTCCAAAATAATTTTTGCACTTTTTGAAGTACACAGATTTCTAATTTTTGCATATTTCCTGACTAGAAAAAGAGAGCGTGTGGCTTCATCCAGAAATCCCAGTGCAGTGTGTACTTTAAACACAGCTGAAGGCTGCTCAGAACACAGCTCGTGCTTGCAAGGCAAATAGAGCACGTGTTGTGTGCAAGTGTCACTCTTGGTGAGAGTTCCATGTCACTCCAGGAGGTTTTTCTTGTACATGTAAAAAATGCATATCCTATCTTTAGAGTGAGTAACAAAAAGAAGAGGGGGAAGTATTGCTTAAATGCAGCCAGCTTGCAGATTGAGAAATAAGAAAGGGAAAATGCCACGACAACAAAGAAAAGCAAAGGGGAAGAAAAGAAAATACAGTTCATTGAATCATTTCTTCCTACAGCATAGTGCTGAGAGGAAATGCTTAAAAAAAAAAAGTTTGTTCGTTTTTTTTTTTTGTTTTAGTTTTTTTTTTTTTTTTTGTTGTTGTTTTTTTTTTAATCGATGTACAGTTTACCCCAACCATTCTTGGATTTGAACTGCAAGTCCTTCCATAGTCCCTGGCTCAATTCATTGGTGCTGGAAAGCAACAAGGCAAATTCCTTGGGCCCCAGATTACCAAAGACATAAAAGAAATGCCTCAAAACAAGAGCTCTGCAGACAGTGAAAGCAGTGAGCTGAAGAGGATGAAAGCTGTTTGATCCCCTCTAGGAAGAGGGAAGGAACTGGCCAGGAATAAGGCATATTGGTGAGACTGCTGAACAAAGATAACACTGGCTCTGCTCTGTCTCCAGAGAAAAACAGTACAAACCAAATAAACAAACCAATGTTCTTTCAGGACACATCCTCTGTCCTCTACCTCTCAGATGATTAAAGTCAGCTGGAAAAATAAATTGAAAAGAAATTAAGGAGACAGCTTTAACTTTATAAATTTCACAGTGACTGCAATCAATTTTAAATATATGAATTCAGGGCAAAATACCTGCTCAATGCCCACCTTGCCATTTCCTCCTAGCACCTGTACCATTTCCTGTTACCATAACTTAAAAAAAAAGAAGTTACCATGTTGGAATGCTGTTTCTACTCTTGAGAGTGTTGTGAAAACTGAGTGGACATCAATTAGTCATCCCAACACACAAGCATATGCTGCAAATTTCAAAACACTGTGTAATTAAAGAGACTGCTTTAAATTGCTCACATATGGTGCTGCAGTTCACCTCTAAGTAAAAATCAACAGTTTTCAGCCTCTTGGTTTTAAACATTATTACAACATTATGTTTTCTCCTCTTCCTCCCTGTAGAGACGTGTTTACACCATCGTGTAATTCTCTGACCTGTCTACAAATCCCTAATGCAGGATGGAAACCTGAAACTCTGAACTTTATTGTTTGCTTAAACAAAAAAGCCCCACACACAATAGAATATCACATAAAGAGAAACCTGATTCAGGATGACAGTAACAATATTTTAGCTTCAAAAGAGAACATCTGAAAAATTACTATTTTCTAGTTGTCCCAAATCATTGAAATCATAGAATGGTTTCAGTTGGAAGGGACATTAAAAGTCATTTAATTCCAACCCTTCTGCTGTGGCCTGGGACATCTGCTATTAGACTAGTTTGCTCAAAGTCCCATCTAATTTGGCCTTGAACACTGTGAGGGAGGGGAAATTCAAAGCTTCTCTTAACATCGCATTCTAGCATTTCACCATAATTTCTTCCTAGTATTTAATCTAAATCTACCCTCCTCCAGCTTGATGCCATTCCCCCTTGACCCATCACTACATGTCCTTGTAAAACGTCCTTCTTTGGCTTTCCTGTAACCCTCCTTTAGGTACTAGAAGTCTTCTATAAGATGTTCCCAGAGCCTTCTCCTCCAGAACAAAAAACCCTAATTTTCAGCCTTTCCTCTCAGGAGAGGCTCCATCTCTCTGACCATCTCAGTGGCCTCCTCTGGACTTGCTCCAACAGTTTCCTGTCCTTCCTGTGCTGGGGTCCCCAGATCTGGATGCAGCACTGCAGGTGGGGTCTCAGCAGAGCAGAGGGGCAGAATCCCCTCCCGCCTCTGCTGGCCACACTGCTTTGGATGCAGCCCAGGGAATATTTGGCTCTCTGGGCTGTGTGTGCCCCTGGCTGGGTCATGTCCAGCCTCTCATGCACCAGCAGCCCCAAGTCCTTCTCAGCAGGGCTGCCCTGATCTGTTCACCTTCCAGACTGGGTTGGTACCGGGGGTTACCCTGACCCAGGAGCAGCATCTTGCACTTGGTCTCGTTGGACCTCATGAGATTCCCATGGTGCCAATTTCCAACTAGAGACACTTCAGTCAAAACTTGTGTGGTTTTTCCCAGATATTGAGTATTAAATTAAGAATTTTTCCCCCCACAATTAAGTTTTTATGTTTTGTTATCTCCAGACCCCAAAAACATTTAAAGTGAGATGAATGTATGGACAATTTTTTTTTTTATAATTTGGAAGGCTGCTTTAGAATACAACCAGGATTTTTGTATTTCAGAAGGGTTCAATAGAAACCAGTGTCCTTAATGATTAAATAAACTGGGATATGAAATTGCATTATGGCTTAGAAACAGAATTTAAGGTCCTGCTGAAGGAACTCTGGCATCCTTTTCTCATCTCCCTAGTTTCTTAATGATACCTTAATGAAGCCTAGAGATAGGACTAGTTCTATTTAATTAAAACTAACATTGCTTGAAAGAGAATTTGATTAGGAATAAGGAAGGTTATATGGCTGGGACTACAGACCCTTGAGTCCTTTCACTGACCACCTTAATTCACCTTGAATGAATAACATTTTCTTTTCTCTTATCCATTTTCCTGTCTGTAAACCTGGGAATTAAAGAGAAGGAAGAAAAAAAATATACTGGCCACTGTTACAAAGTGTTTGAACAATAAAAAGAATTTTTTTTCTTTTAAATGGTAAAGACATGGATATTTCAGATACCAGGGGTCAGAATGGATTTTAGACACATCAACTTGTATATCCAACTACTAACATATGCATTAACATATGAACATTTAAATCAATGTTATCAACAAGCATAATGCAAGGCTGAGTTCCCTTCAATGTAAGGTTAAAGCAGTTCAAACAATTTCAGAGGTGCTCCCTTTATTTTCATGCTCTCTGCTGTAAACTCTATGTTGCGTACAACACAAATCCATTTTCTTTTCTCTGTCTTCAATAATAATTATTTTCCTTAATTGAAGATAAAATTTACATATTCCAGAACTGGAAATAAAAAAACTGGCTTTGTATTCTCTTCTTAATCTATAGAATATAGTGCCCTGAAAATATAATTTTTTTCCAATGACATTAAACACTGTACAAAAATACAGATAGATCAACTTCATTGTCATGTAAAAAGTTCTATAACTAGAAAGCAAGTTGTATAAAAAAAGACAGTAAACTATAGTACTGAGTCAACTAGTAAGAAGGTCTAAATCCCCCCTAATATTTTAATTTAAAAAATCATACAGGGTGGAATTTAAATAAGAAGCATCAAAAACACTATAAAGTTTTTAAAATATTTACAGTCTTTATTTTACAAATATATACTCTTAATGAAGAAACCTAGATATTAAAACCTTCTACAGAGCTGAAAAAGATATTTCCCCTAGACAGTGCATTCTGCTGGCCTTGCTGTATACAACAACCACAAGTCGTGATTCAGATGTGAAAATGGTACCCTTGGCAGAAACCTTAAACTTTGCACTAGATGAAATCTGATCATCAAAGTCTGGCTTTTGGCTCTGGAAATCCTACCAGCTGTTTAACCACACAAGTTTCAATATCCAATTTAAAATATGATTTCACTGTCCAGTAGGATCTAGTAAATCTACTGAAATCTTCATAGTCCTGGATGATTATATAAGCTAAATACTTCTATTAGCATGTCCTGTAAGTGATAGTGTGCAACCTTGTTGTATTTATTCTCTCGTTCAAAAGCCATGTCTGAGCAATGCAATGTATCTTTGCCACTAATTCAGATGAAAAACTCTGTTTCATTTAAGGGAGATTTTGCACAAGCAGCTCTTAACTTCATGTTATAAAAATTACAGCAGAAGAGTATCGAAATTCCAAACTGGAAAGCTTTTACACCTTCTCTATAAGGTCACCTTCACAAAAATAGCACAATGGGCTTGGTTCAATCCATATCATTTTCCCGTTAAGATTTTGAATTGATCCCATAATCATATAAAACCAAGTTCAATACACAAGTAGAGCTGTTGCCCTTGCAACTAAAATGCACACAGTAATTTGTAAAGAAATAGAAAAATTTTTTTTCTTTTCTTTTCTGAGGTTCACTTCTTAGAAAGGTATTTTCTACAGTAAGTGACATTTCTCAGCATAATTCTGAGAAGTAATCAGATTGGTTTCAAGAAAATGTCAAACCATTGCCCCAAGCAATGTTCTGAAAATTAAACTTACATTTCATTCTGTTCAAAAGAAATGAACTCCTTTTTTCCTAATGAACACTTTTCTTTATATTAAAAATGAACATATTTGCTGCTTAATATAAATATGCTTTCAATTACAATCAGCTTTATTGTCTTGGATATCTGCAATGTGATAACCAGAAACTTTGATTCTAATGATCCATGTAACAGGTGAGCAACAAGTGTATTTGTGATACTGATGCATTTAAAGAAAAAAAAAAAAAAAAAAGTCTTTTACTTGACAGGCAGTTTGGATGAAGTAATTTTCATATGAATTGATAGCTTTGCTGTAAATTCTGCTTAGCATTTCTGAAGGACACAACTAGAGACAAAACCATGGATTTTGAGCACACTCAATGAGCCAGAGACCTCAGGTGGCAACACCGTACATCAGAGAAGACAGGGCAAACCAAAGAGATATTTTACTCTCCCCTCACAACAAAAATGGAGTTAGAATCGAGTGTGGAATAGGGAGAAAAAAATGGGATGTGACCAGATCCCATGCAGACAGCTGTTGGATTCCAAAGTAATAACACAAAAATGAGAAAGAAACACCAGAATCAGCCCTACAAAGAAAGGTGAAGTAGTTACCAGGAGAACCTGTGCTCGGTTCAGGTGTCTGTCTCTTCTCCCATGTCACAAGGAACAGGGCAAGAGGAAATGGCCTTATGTTGCACCAGGGGAAGTTTAGTTTGGATATTTGGAAGGGTTTTCAAGAATTAACGGGCTACTCAGGGAAGTGGTGGAGTCACCATCCTTGGAGGTATTTAACAGATGTGTCGATGTGGCAGTGAGAGACACGGTTTAGTGTTGAACTTGGCAGTGCTGGGTTAAGTGTTGGACTTGATGATCTTAGAGGTCCTTTCTAACCTAAATGATTCCATGAAGTTCATTCATATGATTATGAAAACATCATGCTGACATGTACAAGCAGCAGCACAGCTACCTCACTTGCTTCTCAGAGCAGTAAATTGTCATCTGGAAACATGAACATTGTCAGCAGCTTCACCTGGTTCACCACTAGCAGACCAGATGAAGGTCCACCAGTGGGAAAACTATGCTGTGCAACTCTCCCATAACTGACCTGACATTCTCAGTCTGCCCTGCATCTCATGTCTGAATCCTCTCGTCTCCAGCGGCCTCATGCACAGACACTGCCACCCCCACACTCTGGGAGTCTCTCTGGACTCTGGACCCTCTGGTCACTCCAGCAGCCAACTCCTGATGCTCAGCACACCTTCCCAAAGCCCTCAACCTCCTCACCAGCTGGAGTAATGTTGAGATGCCCTTCCATTGCAAGCCATGATTTGCCCCATACCCTTGGGCAGTGAGTGCACACAGACACTGCAATGGGTGCTCACAGAAATATGTGTCAACCCTAAGCCATTAGGCTGAAATTATATGGTTTCCCACCTGCCATCACAACTTTCTTCATGCATGTGAAGATGTGTATTTTCTTATATAACTTCCTATTTTGAAAGAGAGTCATCAGATAAAGAACTATAAGTATGTGTATGGAAAAGTGAAGCGTGGAATAACAAATCTTGTGTGTCTTGTATGAAATATCAAATATCTAGAACCAAGTATGAGGTGAAAGACACAGTTGCACTTTATTTAGTATTTAAATGTTTATAAATACCTGATCCATTGTTTCTTCCAGCTAGTCAGTCTACTGAAGAAAATGCAGTTTTCATGGTTTTCAAGTTCAGATTTGCTAGAAACCAAAGGTATTTCTTGCCCCTCTTCATCAGTTCTCAGCCCACCCCATTTCAGCCAAGGTATTGGTGACTGTCATGTTCTTGATTTTTATCTACTTTGTTTGTTTTATTTTGTTTAGGAAAGGGAAGGAAAGATCAGTGCCTAGAGACATGTGTTACTCCAGCAGAACCTTTATTTGCTCAGTTTTTCTGAGACTCTCAAGCGTAGGTCTGTAATATTTTCAATGACAAATGGGAATGGAGATAAGGAATGTAAGATGCCTGCTAAGTTGTAGCCTCCCACATTTTCATGTCAGGGCTGAATTCACTTCCCACAAGGAATTGTAATGGAATAAAGAATACTCCAAGAATTTTTGCCACTATCCAAGACTTAGCCACAGAAGCAAACAATTAATTTCCACACACAGCCTTCCTCTCCTCTAGTACTTAGACTCAAGTATTCTGGCCATTCAGTTTTAAATGCTCAAGTGTTTAAAAAGTTAAAATTCTTATCAATCCACCAAAGGTATCTCTTATTCCTTGACATGGAATTCTACCAACTGAAAGACATCAATGTCTCTCACTAATGTGCTCTAAATTAAAAATAAAAATTAAAAAAATCATTGTGTTGTTTTACAAGAAGCTTGAAAGTCCTTTTGCACAACTGCTAGGGAAATCCAACGAGGGCTTCTGAGAAGCACAGCACTCTATAGAAGTAATAAGGCTTTAGGACAAAGGCAAAAACCTTTTTTTCCTAACCAGTGGCATTTTACTCTTTTTAATATGCAAAAAAACACCCTATCAAATATTTTCTCATCTGAGCAATGAAAAAACTTTATCCAAATTGTAAATGTGAAGACACTATTTTCTCTTCTCTGATATAGGACAGCCAGGAATCACACCAGGCATTTCTAGCAAACAGGCTAGACAGCTCATTACCTTGAGAAGCTAAATGAAGTACACAGTTGCTAGATTACCTTATCCTACTAGATTGATCTCACTACTTCAGGTAGCAAAATATTCTGAAAATCCTCTGGTGGTTCTATATTGTGCAATAAATATAAAGGCCCTTAAGAAGCATACACACAGACTGATAGGACCTGTCAAACGTGAAGCCTGAGCTAAGACTGAGAGTAGACATCAAGATTTATCCTCGGAGAACTTAGAACTTCTGTAGTAATTTGCTCAGAAATACACAGCAGTGTGCTGGCAAACACAAAAGTACCTTCACATTCCCAAAGCACACAAGCACCAGAGTGATGGGATGGAGCAAGACAAGGGGCTGTGTACCACTCTGTGCACAGCAGCAGCTGGCATCTTCCCAGACTGTCAGGGGAAAAGAAGATGGGACAGCTTTTGGGTTATGGGGATTTCTTATCACCCTTCCTACTCAAAAAATTCTTCCAGTGTCCCAGTAGCTGTCAGGGGGAGGGGTGAAGGGAAGAGAATGGAGAAATAAAAAAACCCAGGATGTCCTGTTTTCCTCCTGTTACTCTATACCCTACCACAAACACTATACTAAGACCAGCAATACTTGTACTAAAAACAAAGGCAATCATGATCAACAAAAACAAAAAGCAAAACCTCACAATCAACCCTCTAGAAACTCTTCACTGCCTCTGCAGATAGCCTTAGACATTTAAACAAAAGAATATGAAGTAATTTGTTTTAAAGACCTATTATGCATATTGCCATTGGTACCAGGGAAAATTAAGTAAAGTTTTACACTGTTCTAAATATTCTATAGCCCAAGATCCAACTGCTGTCCTGTTTATAAGAGAAAGGCTGGTGCTAGACTGCAGGGCCAGTAAAAGCAACCTGTAAACATTGCAACCAAGAAAAACTAAACAAGAATTGCTAAAAACAGTATTTAAAGACCTTAGAAAGCAACTCCATTCATATCAAGTACTCAAGTGATTTTCCAGGCCTTTTCTGGTCATTATTCTGCAGCAAGCTCTTTGAGTTCAGTACATCTCTTAGTATATAGAAATTCATTACTTTCCTTCAGCTATATCTCAATTCCTATGTGTTTCAAGTACAGAACACATTTTTTCACCACAGATCTGCAAAGACAAACCATGACCACCTGTGACCAGGTATCCTTTCAGAAACTGGGAATCAATAAGCTCCATGTAGTTGCGTGATATACTGCAACATTTTGGGGCTATCAAACTTCCTTGATATCAAAAGGGAAGGGGAAAAATCTAAATATTCAGGGATGAATGTTTTCCTGCACTACTCATTAAATCTTGTTTCTTTCATGATCTTTATGCAAGGTATGACTGATTAAAAGAGACCTGTATTTTTACAACACAACTACTTCACTTTTAGTAGCAGCAGGTGACTTCAACTCATTTTCATAGAATCAAAGGCTAAAACAGGTTGGAGAGTGTCTCAGAAAACATCAAAGAAAAGCTTCTCCTCAAAGCAGTGTTGTCAGCCATGAAATCTGACCAAGTTGCTCATGGCTTCATCCATCTGGGTCTGGAATGTCTCCAGGGTTAGGAGGCTGCCTAACCTCTCTGGGCAACCTGACCCACCTCCTTGCTGTTTTCATGGTCAATTACTTTTTCACCAGAAACAAAATTTTCCTAAACTGTGTAAATAATGCTGGATTTAATATTTGTGGTCACACTGTATAAATGATAATTAATTTTATTTATGAAATCAGTAAGGTTTTTATATAATAGCGCATTTAAATAATTTTCTTTTATCTTTTTTCAAAGTGTATTATTTTCAAACTTTTTATTTAAGCTACTCATCTTTAGGTGACAGAAAATAATACCTTGTTTAGAAGCTCTTGTTGAGAAAACGAATCTGTCACTATCATGGGATGATTGCATGAAAAGTTCTAAAAATGCCAAATGTAAGATAAGTTGGAAGACAGAGAGATATCTTAGTAATGCTTCAGCACGCACATTCCTCTGTGCCAGATACCATCACACAAATGAGCTTGAAAACAGTGTTTCATGTACAGCTCAGGAAAAACCTCCAAGAGCAGCCTAAACCAACAAAGGTTGGAAAGGAATCAGTAAAAAATGAAATTTCTACAGCTGTGGAGGCAGGGGAAACACTTGGAAATCATCAGTTTTAAAGGTTGTGTGTCATGCTTGTAACCATCTGGACTTATGGCATCCAACAGCAGAAATCTCCCACAAGAGAAAGGAAACACTGCAAAAATTATGCATGCAACTTGAGAACAGGACAGCCCTTTGCAAACACAGGCTTGTCCTTCCACAAGTTTATCTGAATTCTTCATTGCTGCCAGCCAAATGCAAAACCAAAATCAAACACAATCGGAATCATCCAAAATATGATATCTCATCTACCTTGCTAAAAATACACCACTTCAGCACTGACCATTAGACTGTGCACCTGAATAAAAAATGCAGCAAACAAAATATAAGAAGACACTTGAAGAGCAAATCCTTCTATTTATAAAATGTTTTTGTTAGGTTATCTATTGTAACTAGTAAAAAATAAAAATCAGAAAATATGAAGTAATTTATTTTGAGTTATTTATTCACAAAGATAGACAAAGAACCTGTCTGCAAAAAAAGACTAGAATAAAAAAAAATTATATCCCATAACAGTGAAAATGTTTGCTGCTGCACTTATTACTCTTTACCCTAATTTATTTGTGGCAAGGTCAAATGTCAGTAAATGGCTGTGGTAGTGATCTCTTCACACTAACTAATTGCTGAGAAGGTTTCTACTGTCATAACAAAAAAAGATCAGTGAATGACCAAAACCTGAAAAAAAAAAATCACTCATTCATTAGGAAGAAAAAAATGAAGGAAAGAGGGCACTTCTGTGTTGTTTGGAAGATTCAGAGACTTCACTGAAGACTACAAATGTAGTAGCCACAGAATGATTAAAAATTGTCTCTGATATCTATAAAAAAATATGAAGGACTAAGGTTAGAAGAATACATAGTGTCACCATTTCTCCACCGCCCCCCCCCCCTTAAAAGTGGGTTGGAAAATATATGGTCAAAATATATGGTCAAAATATATGCTTCAGCTGTAGCTTTGCTTAGCCATTTAAATAGAACATGCAGTAAAATTCTCAGAGACCTTAAGATCATCTCTTTGTGCTATGAATGTTTTTCAAAATAAGGATTTATTTGATTTTAAAAGGTGGTTCAGGAAAGTTAAGATACACCCAGAAAAATTATTCAAAATTCATAACCCGGAATGAGAACATACATATCTAACAATCTACAAATGCTCTGAAGAAAAAAAAAACATTATAAATCACATTATGCATACAGTTATGAATAAGTATATGTCCTGATCTATGTAAACAGATTTTTCTTCAAACTTATATAATGACTATTATTTGTCTCATTTATAACCAAATAAAATGAGAAATATAGCCTTAAATGGCATGGGTTTTGCCTTTTTTTTTCCCATAGACATTCAGAATATAGATTGGCACACAACCAGGGTCCCATTTAGGATATGGATTTGGAACTTTCTCAGTTTAAATTACTGGAACAAAGTTTACACCCACAATTTGATTTCAGTAATTTCAGTGTCTTTTCATTTGAGTGTCCTCCAGAATACTGATACGTGGACATTTAAAAACAATTTAATTATACTTAAGACCTTGAAAAGAAGGGATTACTCTTCATACTTACAAAATGTGACTAGCAATGTGAGTAGTAATAACCATAATTAGCAGTCTTAGTTTACAAGTGAAACACTGTATGAAACTTGCATGTTATTACTTTTACTACAAATTTTATTGATTGAAACCTTACAGATGTAAGCAGTCAGCTCAAATATGTGCAGGACTGAGGTACATTACAGACAAGAGGGAGCAATGCCAGATTTACAGAGGCACTTACATACCTTAATCACTAGCCTGGGAAGAATTATGTACAATTTTAACCCCCCCAAGAGCCAGGACAGATCACCTCACATACTCTCCTAGTGAAGGCTGTCTGCCATCATACGCTGAGGGAACCCTGGACACAGACCTAAATCCCAAATCCCTGCCTGCAATTGCAATGCAGAGCAATCTCAGGGCAGCATACCTGCTCCATATAATAGATCAATCAATAAAAAAGCAAGAATAGCTGGGTAAGTTGATAAGCACAAGTTAAAATGCTACTTAGAATTCTTTGCTGATAGCAGATTAAATTTTACTTTGCAAGTGAAATTACAAAGAACTGTTCCTAAAATATTAAGTAGGCTGAATAAAAAGAATACCCCCTGTAAATGCTCCATTGATAAAACAATTAAAGCAATTATGTGTCTATCAAGATAACATTTTATATTAAGTAAGGAACAGAATACAGAAGAACAATTTTCCTCTGCTGAAAGCAGTAGTAATATTGGAGTTCTTCTCTTAGGGCATGTTTTTATGTACATTTAAATATTCCAAAAATGGATCCCCATGGTACACACTGAATTGATATCTACAGGTATGTACAGATGTGAAATTTTCTGTTCAGTGGGAAAGAACACAGATGACACCTGTGAACTGAAATGACAGTGGAAAGACAGCTAATAAATCCAAAGACAAGCACATGATAAGTGTGCTAAATTGTGATATCCATAGTACAAAGAAGGTGCGCTGAAAGAGAAGCAAGACAACACTTCTATACTGAAAAAAAACCCTTTATGTTTAAAATCAATTATCAACAACCTGGTAGGTTACAGAAAAAAAACTTGATTTCTGTAAATATATGGGAAGGTATAAACTAGACAGAAATATTACCTTTATTTGCTAGACTAAGAGTGGTACATTGATATTCTGAATGCATTTCAAGCCTTTAATGAGAAAGCTAATCATTCACAGCAGCAGTTTAGCAGGATGTTTACTCATAGTGGACATCTTGCTTTACAGGTAAAATACTGTCTAAATAAGTTTTCTGAAAATGAGAATTTTCTTATTTTTTTTCATGGAAAAGAGCATTTTTAGTGAAAGACAAGTGAACTTAGTTTTCCGTCCCCAGATTGAATTTATTTCCCTAAACTATTTCCCACAAAAGGTTTTTTTCCAGTTTTCCTATTCTTCTGATGCACTTCAAAATAAGAAGGGGAGTTTAAAATAATAAATTTGAAAAAATTAAGGAAAAAAAAAATCTAGACTACAGAATGTCCCAGACCTTGGCTTTATTTAAAGAATTTTAGAAAAATTTACATTCTTTCAAGAAATAAAAAAACCCCAGACCTAAACAAAAAAACCAAAATACCCAAAACAAACAAAAACAACACAAACAAAAAAACACAACCAAACAAAACTGAGGACCAAGTGAGACTATGCCCAAAGCTACAAAAACTTGGGTGTGTGCAGTGCCCTTGGAGGAATTAGAACATAAGTATCAAAGTCTTTGTGAGCAAGACACTCAAGTCCTGGGCAAAATAAATGCATTTTAATGAAGGATTACATGATTACTCAAGCTCAAAATATTTCCCCCTCAAGCTACATCAAATAGTCTTTGCTTTAATAAAAAGCAGAGCAAACAAAGTTCCCTCTTTTGTAATTATAATATTTCAACTGATTTTAGGCAGGGCTTACCAATAAAAGTTAAAATAGCATTCACACAGCCTTAAAAAAATCAGCAAGAGCCAAGAAAGTCAAATTATTTCACTTAAGTCTATTTCATTCTCTCTCTGCATTTCTAATGTGGTGTGCAATCCCATGAAGGCATATTCTTGAAAGAGATCTGAGCTACTGATTAAACGAGATCAAGGATAAAAAGAAGGATAAATTGTGGGCTCTTTTGAGGTGTGGTTCCAGGGTTTTTTCATTCCTGCTATTGAGCTTATTTGTTTGGTTTCTAAAGCAGGCATGCATCATATAGCTATACCTGCCCTTGTTTCATCTATACCTACCACCTGAATGAACAGAACAATCCATTATCCCAAAACCAAGTATTTTAGGATTATTACCAATGCAAACATTCATTAAAATAATTTTTGCACCACAAAAAGCAGATTATGGAAAACCGTTATATTCTACCTTTGAACAGAAAGAAATTTGTGCAAATTCTATTGGGTCTTTTTCACTCAGAGGCCACTGATTCAGTGCAGGTGTTTCAGAGATTTATCCACTTGAATTAACTCTTTGAATAATATAGTTTACATTTTATTTTTTTTTTCCTGAGAAATTACAGTGATTTACTCTATTTAGCTGGATTCAAGTTCACCTAGTGCAACCTCAGACAAGTCATGTTTGTCTCAGAGAGACTAGAGAAAAAACTGGTTTGTTGCTTGGTTGATTTAAGGAAAAAAGGGATACCTAGCAACACTTTTGTTTCTTTCAGCCATAAATTCTAAGTGAAACCATCTGCAAGGTGCCAGGCAACATTCCAAGAAATCCTCTGAAGTAGGAATCATTGTATCTTTCTTGGAGCTGTTGAGTCACCGGCCGTGTTGAACATTTAGAACAGATCCCATCCTGTTCAAGGTATCTATGCTTCTGGTCTAGTCTGTTCCCTCATTTAACCAATAATTATAAAATACTAGGTCATGGTCAAGAACATTTAACTTCATGTTTCTCTCAGAGCAAGGATAGATGCCTGAAGCCATCATATAAGACAACTGAGATCTTTCATAAAGTGCTTAACATGCAAAAAGACAAACCAGAATTCCCATCACTCCATTTTCCAATGATGTCTTTGTACTGTTTTGGTTTTTTCTTTCCCTGTAACTGCCAGCTAATACAACTGTGATGTTTTCATATTGTGTTCAGTCACAGGTAAGGATAGCACGATTCCAGATGCTTTGTTCTCATGCTTAATGCATTCTCTATCATCCTCTCACTGCTATCTTTGATTTTTCACATTCAGTGCATCCAGTCTTGAAAAGAAAAACAGAAAACCCACACAACCACAGTTTGGAAATTTGGAATAACAACTATGATTTTTTTATAGACCATAAGGCTGCTGAAACAGTGAAAACACAGATGAACTCCCTAAAATACATTCTGACATTTTTGTGTACATACTCATAACAAGAATGAATAATTTTTCTTACTTAAAATTCTTCTGTGATTTTAGAGCAGAAAACACAATTGTTTTACTTAGGGGGTGAATCAAGGGGAAAAGGGAAAAAGATCAACCTCTTTCCATAGTAATGTTTGAGATTATTATCCTGGAATTTAAACTGAACTAATACAATTCAGCCCACTATCACACAAAATTGATGAAAGCACTGATTTAAGACATGCAGTACAGTTCTGTTTCCTCATGAAAAGGTATCTGTATTTGGTACTCATTTTTCTGAAATTTGCCAACAATAGGAAAGGGAAGTAAAGTTTTGAAACCAAGTCCATTCTGCAACAGGAGAAGAAATAAGAAAAGAAGAAAATTGGACAAGACGATATTCACTATATCAGCAACCTTCACTTTGAATTTGAATCTTCCTCACATAAAAGCAAAGTCTGGAAAGTTTTATCTTTAATACAGACTCATTCCTGTCATCTTCTAATTAGCCTTCGAGCTGCTTTTATGCATCCAAGTTCCTTGAACTGACATTAGATAGAAATAAAGAATGAAATTATCTCCATCACCCCTATGCCCAATTCTTTTGGCATCCTTTGCTCCCTCCTCCAATAACATTTCTGAAAACATTGAAGCATTGTCCTGAAAAGCGTCATAGGGAAAGATTTGCAAAGTCTTCCTTTTAAAAATGGAATCCCTATTACTTTTTTTGAGAGCTAGAAAGCCTTCAGTGCTGCATTGTCCGGCATCCTTTTCTTCCCTCTTTTGTTATTCATTATCAATTTGACAGATACTGCAACATCTTGTCCCCTTTGCTCTTGATTTATTTGCTCATGGTCAATGTAGTGTCCACTGGAACCCCGCATCCTTTCCAGAAAAGCTGTTTTTCAGATGGGTGGCAACCAGCATGTACTGGTGCTGATGGTAACTTTTCCTGAGAATTCCTTAGCCAGGAGACCTTTATGAAGTCACACAACAGCCTGCTCAAAACATGACACAAGTAACTGGAATGGTCTTCAGGAAATAACTGTGGGGTGACGAACCAGACATTAAGTGCATTGTTCTTGCTTAACATTTCAGGTTCTGTTATAGTTTAGCAAGTCCTACTTCGTTTTTCTCTAATAAATGGGGTGCCTGCAGTCATGTAACAGGTAGCCCTAGCTATGCATTCCTCATTGGTTTGTATCCCTCTTTCTACTTGCCCTTGATGCTTTCCTTCTAAATACTTCCACTCTTTCAGCTGCATTCATGCTGGCAGGTAAGGTAATGTAAACATCTTGTTCCCCCCAAGAGCAACTTTTCAGTTGGAGAGGGAAATGTTTCTACTATGAAGCAGGAAGTAGAAAAACAGACATGGCACCAAACCCACAAACCCCATCTGTGGAGAATGCAGAGAAGCTTTCCACTTCCCCAAAAGAACTCACAGGATTTGTCATAGCAGATCACATTGCTGCTCTGTAAAATTCAGTGTGCTGCCTCCAGCACTGGCCAATACCTGATGCTACACAGAAAAGTGAGCAGCAGCACATTGCACCTGGCTAATCTTGAGAGATTTGCTCTTTAATTGCTAAGCAGAGCAGAAAAAAAACCAATGCCCTGAACTTCCTCTTGGGCTGTGTAAGTCATTCTGCTCATGTTTAAATTTAGCAATATAGACACTTTCAGGTGACACTGCATTAAATGCAGTCAATTAGAATTAGCTTCTTGCATTTATTTGATAGAGTCAATTTAGATAAATGTTTAAGTAGCTAGAAATAATATAGCACTGTCTCTCATAAAAGCTAACTTACTAATGTGACATTCCTAGTCACTGCATAAACAGGTAATGCTCAGGAATTTGTTTCATATTTCTTTTCCCCACAGACAAAAGGAAGGGACAGGCACTCAGGACTGCTAAAATTGTGATCTGAGCTAGTATAAAATTACTGACCTTAGCAATAAGGAGGTTAGACTAATTCCAAAAACCCAAAAAATATTTCCAAGAGTAAGACTGCAGAAAATAACAACCATAACAAATAATCATTAGGGGTTATCATATCTGGTGGTGCAAAATTTATCTCATCTGTTTATTGTTGCCCTTCCTTCCCCTTCCATCCCCACCTTGCCCCCAGTCCTTCTTATCTTCTGTTTCTGTCTCTACCAGAGAAAACTCTGAACAGATAAATTTCCACAGAAAATATCACTCATTGTATCCTGAAATAATACTCAGGCAATGATAAGAAACAATGAGGACAGAGGAGCCACATTTTTGTAGTGAATGGTTACAGCAACTATCTTTGACAACATGATATGAAAGTCATTTATTCAACCCAGCACCAACATAATGGTTTCATGGAAAAAAAATGAGAACCCTTCATAAATTACTTCTTATGACTAAATTATGCCACATTCAACTCACATTTTTCTCAAGTTATCTCATTTGCTTTACAGATTGATGACGGTCTTCATCCCTATGCCTCCATATTCTACAGGATAAACATTTTCAACCTACTCATCAATCTGTCACATTCCTCACATTTTATGACCCTCTTCAATTTAGGGAAACTACTTTTGTTGGCAGAGTAAGGTACAGTGCAATTGGTTTTCTCACCATTTGAGATAAACAAGATGGACTTTAGCCTTCTTTTCTCAAGTCTTTCAAACACTTTTGTACAGATATGATATTGGTCTTGGAGGCTGCTTGTTTGTTTTTTTTCTTTTTATAGGACTAGCTTTTGTAAGTTTTAAATGAACAATAAATAAATTTGAAGCCAAAGGAAAAAAAAAATTAACGTATTTTTTCAGGTCAATCCCACTGCATTTCCTCTTACAATTAGCCCCTTACAATAAAAAAGTCCACTTCATGTGGATCACTTCAGCTGAGATCCTTAGACTCAGGAAAGCAAAATTCAAAGTTTTAAAAATTCTATGGACTGTCTTTAGTTTTCTGATATTGGCATCAGAAGAGGCTGCTGGCATGGAAAAGACTGAGAATGCCTACTAGCTTAGGGCAATCTTATCACACTCTGATCTTCCTCAGAAGGAAGTGGCAGATAGTATGTGTCCACATATAAAGGGATTACTATTTGGCATTGGTGGGTTTATTCTCACTGCTGGTAACATTGTCTTAGTTGTCAAACTACTTGCTTATTCTTTTTTTCATTGTATTTCTGAAAAAGACATTTATTTTTATATTGTATTAGTTATGTAGCAATCACACATTGTCCAACCCTTTTAGATGTTTGCAATAAACAGAGGACTTTATATTCAGCCCATTACAGAAACAAAAACTCTTATTTGTAAATGCTTTTATCTGCGAAGTGTTGCACTAAGGGACAACAAGCTACTTGAATACACAGAGGAAAACTGAAGAAGTTTCCAGGAACCTCTCAACCATCCCCACCAATACGGGGAATTTGAAAGCAGGATATGGTACTTAGACAAAACAGAACATTTTGAATAACCTGAAACACCTTTGGCTCTGGGTTTTTTTAACTTTAAAGAATTTCAGAAGTTTCATATTCATCAGATTTAGTGAAATACGAGTTACACGTAAAAATCAAACCAAACTAAGGAGGAGTCCCAAGGAAATTGATAGAAGTTAATCCTCACATCTTCACAGATGTCAAGACTTGTTTGCAGAAATCATACAGTCTGTACTTTTCTGTATGGGTGAGTAGCAATGCTGTACAAGCCAAGATAACTAACTAGCCTTTTTAAGATGATGTCCACCCAACAGAACTTGAACATGTTTAAATGTACAGGAATAGAAACTCAGTAGTATAGCCTAATGTCTAAATGTCTATTTGCATTGAAAACACATTTTTTTTGGCTGATGAAAATCATAGAATCATACAGTATCTCAACTTGGTAGGAATCCATAAGGATCCTGGAATTCTGAATCTCCTTGAATTCTGTGAGACTTGGTGCTCTAACTTCTTCCCTGGGAAGCCTGCTCCAAAGGCTGACTGCCCTCAGTGAAGAGCCTTTATCTAATGTCCAATCTGAACCTGCCCTGAGTGAACTCAGATATGATAAGGTGATGTGAATAGACAAATTCTTACACCTGTCTAAAACCCACTGGTCTGGCATGATCTTGTGTCATCAGGTAGAAATGTATAGACCTTATCTGCCAGGAGTCTATAACACACCAGAGTAGTTGTACTGACAATCAAACATTCCAAAACAGTGGTGGTGTTTCAATACAGTGCTCAACATGGCTCAGTCTGCCTTCAACAGGATCAGGCAAATTACAGCTTTACGCTGCTGAATTTCTCCTTCTCCTACATTCCTTCTGAGCTGCAGAAAGAAAGACAACCACATTTCAACTTTTCCAGCAAACTCCATTCCCCACCATCATTGCTCTGCTATTTTCTTTCATGGCCATACCCATCTCCTTAAACTGATGTTGTCAGTTTGGCTGTCAGCACTGATTATGTCAGATACCCTAGAAATGGGTGCATTCAAGGATGGTGAAAAATACAATGTTACAGGATGGGATACTGCAAGAAAAGGACTGCAGGACACTTATATTCTTGGAAACAGAATCCTAAAGGTAAACATTGAAAAATTGTCTCTGAAACTGTAATGTCTCAGGCTTCAAGTAATCCTTGTTTAGAAGTGTGAGGAGATCACAATTTTGTGGCACAGCTTGATCTGAAGCAGGATCAACACCGCTAACCAGATCTATCATGCCTCTGCAGTGGAAAGTTACCGAGGTACAGTACTTCTGAAAAGATGTTCACTTTTCAGATTAAAGAGTGACTTAAAGACTGAGGCTAATTAACATTTTAGAGGGGCAGGGGATGAAGAGCATCAAACACTGTCAGAAGTGTTGTTTACAGGCTTGATTCCAGCAGCCGGGGGACTGGTCCAAGACTGACCTCTCTTTTACACAACAAACCTGAACTAGTTCCAGTGGGACAATGCTATTTATGTAAAGGCTGTAGCACAAAAACACAGCACCACATTTTGCAGCAAAGTGCAATGCATCATGACATGTTACAAGAAAAATTTGGAAACATTAAATCCAGTGAAAAATCCCCATTGCATTTCTTAACCTGGAGACAGGCAAAGGGCAAAGAAAAATCTGACCATGGTTATACAAAAGATGATGAAAAATAAACCTTTTTAATGTATCTACTGTTTTCTCCCTTCTACTGGACTGCAAAACTAAAATTGTAAAGACTCCTACACAGCATTCAGGCAGTTTTTTTGATTTCTAGTTACATATCTTGACATATTCATTAATTAATGTATAAGGACAAAGTATACTGACAGGGATCAAAAAAACACCCTAAAATGGTATCCATCCTAAGTGCTCCTGCCAGCAGAAGAGATGAACATGCCATACTTGAGCACCTCTGCAACTGCACAGCTAACAAGGAACTATCACTGTGACACAAACAGCAGGAGCTGCAAGGCCACTCCAAACTGAGCCAAGGACTGAAGAGGTCTGTGATACAGATGAGTAATAAAACCACACAGTACTTTCCCTATTGCTCTTCATCATCATTCTGGAGTTCTCAGCCTTGGAGGCACTCATGTTCAGGATCAGTGAGACCCAGTCTTTCTCTCGTCCCATTGGGCTGCTGAAGTAACTATGGGATACCTTTTGAGTGATCAGGATTTCACACCATGCAAAGGCAGCTTCTCAGACAACTGATTCTTAATTCTGCTACACATAATTAAAACTGTCAGACTTGACCTTCACCTTTCAATTTTAAGTTCCCACCCTGTTTTATTCCTCTTGCAGTTTTTCCTATTATAGAAGGATTTGTATTTTTCCATATCATGGTTATTCAGCAATTCAGCAGCTCCTTAAAAAGCTAATTTAGGATTAAATACCTCTTTTGACAAGTGTTACATAACATTTCCTATTTAAAGGCAGTATCAGTGCCATGTAATTTATGATTTCAGATTATCAACACTTCGAAAAAATGTCACCATTAAATTCCAAACTCATAAGCTTTCTTGATCTCTTTGATAAACTTGCTATAGATAACCTGGAGTTCTCCTCTGGGTGGTAGCAGAAAAGAATCCTTATTCCTCATCTTATATGCACTGTTTCACATAGCTTTTTAGAGGTGATCCCTGTGTGATGATGGTACCAAAATATGAAATTTGACATCAATGCTTCTACCCATTGAATAGAGCACAGTAGCCAAACTGTAACAGGGAAAAATGCAAACATTTTGGTGTAAATAACTTTTCATTTATTCTTTTTGAGTAAATAAAACTCAAATACCCAAGTCTCCACGAAGGTATGCATGAATAAGTCAGTGTTCTGCCACCAGCTACCACACTAACCTCAGCTGACAGATACATGTCATTGTAGCAGACCATATTCACTAAGTCCTTTACCCCAAATGAATTCCTATTTCACTGCCACGACATATGCGGACAGTTCCAAAATCGAATCAGAGCCACGTTCACACTAACATCTCTTACCACCACAGGTTATTTCCACCAGAACTGAAGCAACAAACTGCTGCCATTGTAGCAGCAGCTACCCAGGCAGAGTTGTGGTTTTGACAGCGTTACTTATTCCACAAAGGAATATGAAATAAAACTTCAGCCTAAGGCCAACTCGCCAGCTATGTTCCACTGCTAGAGTCACATCACAAAGCTTCTTCAGCTTAGACATATCCTTGGAGACTTTTTAGCTGAAAAAACATAGTACAGGTGGTAGCCATACCCAAGCCCCTTAGAAATTTTCTTTTTTCTTCATCCCAAGATAAGGGCACTGATTTCAGAAACTCAGTTGTTTTGGGAATGCTTTTTTTGGGGGTGGGTTTTTTTTGGGGGGGTGTGACTGGTCGGGGTTTTTTTGATGCTACATGTGTTTCATTTAAATTAATTTTGGAAAAAACAAAAACAATTTAGCGGAAATGTTTCACTTGATGGTGTTAACATGTTCCAGCCTCTTGCTTGGGATGTAATGGGGAAGTTCAGAGAAGGAAGGAAAGGAAGAAGACTGAAAAGTAGACTAAACACATAACACCAATAATTTAGGAATAAACATTTTTTTTTAATCAAAACATGATAGTGCTTATATTCAGTTCTGATTTTTGAATTCTGGGAATTTCGATACTATTCCAAAAAAAAGCTAAAAAATTATTCACATTAAAACTCACCTGTGAAGAATAAGGTTTATGCATAATAAAGGCATGTGCAAAATAATCAAATACTCAGAATTTCTTAATACCATACTTCAAATGCTTTAAAAGAATCATTCTGGTAACAAGTGTGAGATTCTGGGTGGGAAATGATTTTCCAGCTTATTTAGAGATGTTCATTAACCATCACAATTAACACTTCATTCTGAAGTTGGGTTTGGTTTTTTGTCTTTTAATTGAAGCTTTTAAGCATCAGTGACTCGGCCCACTCCTAGTATTTTTCATTATCTTAATCAGTTCTGGGTTTTAACCTCTGAAACATAATTTCAAGCCTTCTATTATTGTTCCTTAATTTTTCTTTCCTTTGACTAACTGGTTGCAAATATACATTCCACACCTACACACATATGCATCACCATAAAATCCGAAGGACATAGCAAAAAAACTTTTTTTTTCTTTTTTAATATATTTAAAAGCTTTGCAAAGGTATGGTATTAGAGCAAATTGATTGGGAGGGTACATATTCCCTTGGAAAAGTTAGGTTAAAGTCAGTTTTCCAAGGTTCTAGACCAAGAAGGGGGAAATGGACTTGATTAGGTCTCAATACTATATAACGCCATCTTTGCATAGCTTGGGGATGGAGAGTAAATATAAAGAATTTTGGGGACTTCAATTAAGACCTTGGCATTTTGATGTTTAAAGAATATCTGCTTATTCTGTTTGTTTAAACAAATAAAAGCTAAACTGAATGTAAGCTGAAAATCTGTTAAGTGCTAGTAAGCTAAGGTAATTATTCCACCTGCATAAAGTAATGCAAATACTCCTTAGATAAGTCTAATTTGGAGCATAAACTCAAAAGTTACTAATTTACAAATTTACTGGCTAATTTGTGGTTAAATGATGAGCCAATTAAATTAAGATCCTAGACTATCTTTTCAAAGAGTAGTACTTCCAAGTCAGAATGTTAAAGTAATCTGGGATGGGAACTAATGAGGTTCAGCATCATAATAATGCTTAAGTGACTTCTGAAGGAAAAAGTCCAGCTGTTTTCCTGGTCAGAAAATCAGGCAGACACCTATAGGCTATATGTATTAAATGTCTGCTGTAACGTTTGAGCTTTTTAACACTTTATTATTGTACAGTTGCATGGGGAAAGATACCCAGAAACTTACTGCCCAGTCAGAATGAACAACTGAAGCAGTACAAACTCCATGCAGGGATTTCTGTATTTAACCTTCAACATTTAAAGCTTTCCAAGGTGTAGAAGAGTTTGCACTAGTCCCTCATGAGTAGCAACTCCATAACTGCTGCAATACCTGCCTGGAGCATCACTTGGTCAGATCCACAAGACTTAGGAGACCCTGCTGTTGGCTGGAAGTCTAGCTATTATTGACAGAGGCTTAAGTGATTTCCTTCTCTAATTTCTCCCTGTAAGTGTCAACACGTGCTGACTGAGATGTCCTGAGATGTATCTGACCTCGCAGACAAAAAAGAACCGCTGAAAGCCATGTCACTGCAGGGCTGACCAAGTGACACATCAATAGAAAAACAGCTTGCTATCAATAACATGATGCATTTCCTTGAGAAGCATCACATCAGCTGTATGCCTGTGACAGAACTGAGCTTATCTTTCAAAGGTATTTGTAAAGGCAGGGGAAACGAGTTAAAAATGGCACACCACTCCACACGTCTCACACCTGGAACCAGCAGTACAGTCTGATAACTACTTGTGAGAACTGCCCCCAGAAAGGGCCCTGGGTCTACACCTGAGAGAGATAACTCCTGTCCCAATGACATAACAAGGTCATTTCCTAAAAAATGACCTTGAAAACTCTAAAATTAAGAAACAGGATATTTTTTGCAGGGAAGACAGAGAATGAGAGCCATAGCAACCCAATCAGCTCCTTATACAAGGATTAGAGATTATACATAATTGAGTAGTGCTTACATTGATCAGCCAGAGATACACCACTGTTTTGGGCTGCTCTGCAGAGACATCCTGACACCTCTCAATCTCTCATTTTCATAGGTCTGTTAAAAGGGAGAGGGCAAATGTTTTCAACTTGGCCCTTTTAAAATAAAATCTTAAAATTAACAGAATACAGCTGATACAGAGACTTATGCAGGCTTTTTAAAGACAGCTTATTTAAAAATTAACTGGCAAAAATTGGTTATCAGGTAATTCAATGAGGTAGGGAGACTGAAAGAAAGAAGACCAGGGAGGGGGAGATCAATATAGTCTACTCAAATTAACCTTTATTTAAGACACATTTCATTAGGGACAACGTCTCATTTTCATACTTCAGCTCCATAGACTTTTTTTCCCTCAGTAGTGGATCTGAGGGGGAGGGGACAAAAAGACTTAACAGGATTTTCCAAGGTTTGGAAATTCATTAAAGTAGACTATTGTAACAATTTAGAGCTCTAAACTGCTAAATCAAGATTGCTGAAACAAGATTAAGTTGACAGACATTTGGAAAAAAAAATCCACTAATGCCTCAAATGCATTTGGTTAGGGAAATAAAGCTTAGATCCAGATTTGGTTGTACTCTCTAAAAAGTAGAGAAGGAAAAATATATTTCTCAAAGAACAAATATTAGTCAATATTAAGTCATGGCACTAAAAAACATTTTTCTTCTATCACATTTGTAGAGAGCTCCAATTAAAGACTTATTTAAAGCAAAAGATCTTATTAACGGGTTGTTACTTTCTATAAAATCAATTTCAGTTCAGTAGCCCTGATTAAGTCTCAATTTATAAAAGTGGAAGGAGGCCAACACAGAAAATCGGTGTAACTCTCTAACAACATAGATTTTTTTTTTTTTAAGAGCAGTTCTGAAATAGATTACAAAGCCTTCTAATGAAAATCAATGACATTTTAAAGTTAAAGGCTTAAAGAGCAATCAAAGATTTAAAATGCCAAAAATGGAAACATGTGCTCAAACTCTGATTTTTTCTTGTGTGCTCAAATTGGCTTGGGTCGTAAGCTTAAGGCAAAAAAGGGACTTTTTGAACTGCCACTATCTGACATAGGGTAAAGAAAGATCTCCACAGACCCATGTGTGGAGTGATGGGTAACATCTTCTGATAGACTGTCCATGGCTGATGTGAAGCTGTACTTTGTCTGCACCCACCCTCAGAATCCTCTCCCTGGGCACCTCCTCTCCTCAGCTCACATGGCATTCATGCCCCAGCCCACGGTGCTTCTCCCCGCTGCACCTGCAGCCCCAGCAATGGACATCAGAGCCCATCAGCAGCTCCACTGCTGGCCCTGGGGCCTGACCAGAGATTGCTTTAAATGGTTATGGGTCTGCTTTAGCTGCCACTGCAAGTACTGATAAGGATCAGGAAAGGATGGGAAGATTATTTCCTAGAACTGGACAAGGACTCTGGATACTGAGAGCAGTCCTGAGGAGAAAGTCTCAGAGGTCTCGGTGGACAAGAAGCGTGACATGAGCCAGCAATGTGCACTTGGAAGCCAGAAGGCCAATAGTACCCTAGGCTTCATCCAAAGCAGCGTGGCCAGCAGGGTGAGGGAGGGGATTCTGCCCCTCTGCTCTGCTCTGGTGAGACCACACCTGTGGTGCTGCATCAGCTCTGGGGTCCCCAGCAAAAGAAAGATGTGGAATTGCTGAAGCAAGTTCAGAGGAGGGCCACAAAGAAGATCAGAGGGATGGAGAACCTCCTATGAAGGCAGGCTAAAGGGTTTTGGGCTTGTTCAGCCTGGAGAAGAGAAAGTTCCAGGGCAAATTTGGAGCAGCATTCCAGCACCTAATGGAGACAGCTGGACAGGAACTTTTTACACAAGGGCATGTAGGGATAGACATGGGATAATGGCCCTAAGCTGAAGGAAGGTAGGTTTAGATTACATATTAGAAAGAAATCTTTTATAATGAGGTTGGTGAGAGACTGGATCTGGTTTCCCAGAGAAGGCAATGGATGCCCCACCCCTGGCAGTGTTCAAGACCAGGTTGGATGGAGCTCTGTGCAACCTGGTCTATTGGAAGGTGTCCCTGCCCACAGCAGGGAGGATGGAACTATCTTATTTTTAAGGTATCTTCCAAATCAAATTCCATGTGAGTCTACAAATACCTATTTTCTAGAGCTTGACAGAAGATTCCTTTGCCACTGCTTTGTGCCAACTGCCATGGTGTTGTGATAATGGTCTGAGTGAGTCCTTGTGCAACCAGCCTTCGAGTCATTTAGAAAAGAAAGAGTGGCTGACTGCAAATATAGAAAGCCAGACCTAAACAGACCTGAGATCAAGGGGAAAACTTGCCCCTCATGGAGACAGTATCTCACCACTCCCAGAAAAGGGACAAGGACATCAGTGCTGCCCTGCCCCTCTGTCCTCCATGCCACTGACCTCAGGACCCAGGCAATGTTCCATGAGCATGACACAGAAGGAGTCAGTTCAAGAAGGAGTCAGTTCAAGGACATTTATGAACAACTTTAAACATAAAGTTAATGAGTTCTTTTGAGTCCAAGATAATCTGGTAGTATTAGCCCAATTAAAATGATGCTTCTTTATTAGACTGCTACAATTTCAATTAGACTAACAATAAATTCTTGTCTTTGTGTGTAAGGTGTGCTTCTCTGACCTACAAAAATATATCAGGTGTAGTGCAACACTGTACATTTCTAAGCATGATTGCTTAACTTTGGTTTCTGTGTTCATGAAGAGCACAAAGCCCTGTTTTCTCCCAACAGTGCTCCTCTTCCCTGCTCTCTCTTATAGTGGTAGAATGGATGCCTAAAGATTATTGCTTCTATATGTTTCAAATCCTATACTGCATTAGTGCATAGCTCTAAACTCCATATAATGTGTAGTTATCTGGCATTACCTTTTGGTTAGACCAAACAATCCCTCTAGGCCAGTGATAAGCCACAGCATCAGGCCCCGAAAAGGAGAAACAAAAGTGAGTTGCGGGGGGAGGGAGCAAACTGGGGGGGATATGACTTCATTACCTGAAGCTGTAATTGGAGAATTAATCCCTGATATGCAAATAAACCAGTCTTATATCTGCATACCTGGCTTGTGTCTAAAAAGCTCATGACCACTGTCCATGTTGGTTGTAGCCTCTGTGAAGCTTTTGACTGCCCAAGGTATACCTATTGAAGGCCTTTAATAAATACCCACATTATTCTCTTAACTCTGCCTAGCCTCTGCTCTAGGTAGCCAGTCCAAAGCATCAGAATAACTGGCACAGTAACCATAGTGTCTTCCCTGTGCCTCCCCCCTCCCTGTTGGCCAGAAAAACCAACCAACTAAAAGAAAAACGACACACCTCCTCCACCACCATGCATTTTTCCATGCACAGCTAGCACAAGCACTGATCCCAAGGTGCTGTCCAACAAAACTTTACCAGGAGAAGAAGGGATGGGTGCACACTGCATTAATGCAGTCAAATGTAACACAGGGGTGCAGTCTGTGTTAATAGTAGAGATGCTTTATTGATGTTTCACTGCAGGGAAAATGTATGTGCTTGCCTGCTCTGGATAAACATGCTAACTCCATATCGTGAGTTCTCATCATTCTGAATGAATGAATGAATAAGTGAATGAATGAATGCCAAAATGAAGACAGAATACTAACAGCGCATAGAAAATTAACTTTCAGGAACCACCTTCACATCAATATTGGGAACTTTATGCAGAGTGCTGCATTCTTTAGAGCTTCCTTTTCAGAATCACAAATTTGAGAGATCAAGCAAAATGTTTTAGCATAGGATCACCATTCTTCATGTATCATAGGAGATCAGTAATGTTAGTCTATCAGCCTAAGACAGAAGTAGTTTTTAATCTCTACCAAATCTCCCACCTGCAGAAATAATTAACATTTTTGAGCTTTATATCACAGATTGAATTCATATGAATTCAAAGGGACTCTTCTCTGTATAACCTAATAATTTCCTTTTCTTTTTGACTACTTAATGTATAACAATGTTATTTTATACAAAATGTAGGTATCCATTACCTAACAATAACACTGAATTAAGTTAAATTTCCTTCTGCTTGCTAAACCTCTTCATGCACACACATCAATGTCTGAAAGTAGACTACATGAAATTTCACCTTCCCAAGATAATAACTTCTATGTTTACAAAATATTTTAAGTCCAAGCTTATGAAAGGGTAACAAATAAAATCCTGAAGCATATAGAAAATGCTTTAGAAAATAAAGACCAAAACCACCCCTACACCAAGTCTAAATAATCAAGACAATTCCCAGATGAGGAAGAGGCAGGAGAAAGAGCTGGAGAACAAATTATGTTGAGTAATGACCTCATCACCTCCACCAAAAACAGAGGAAAGGAGAGGACAGGGAAGGGAGAAGAAGGGAGAGGAGGATATAGTTCATTTTCTAGGGACCTACAGTGATCATCCAGTCCAACTGCCTGACCACGTCAGGGCTGACCAAGAAGTGAATCCCATTATGAAGGGCATAACCAAATGCCGATTGTTTCTTTTTTTTAGGCACTGACAGACCTGGGGCATCCACCACCTCTCTAGGAAACCTGTTCCAGTGTCCATCACTGAACTTTGGTCAGCTATAGAGTGATCAGGTAGTTGGGCCAGATGATCATCCAAGTCCCTGGCATCTGGAATAATTCTATGGTATTGTATGCTCTTTTTTGTTGTTCATATAGAAGACAACCCTTCAATTTTCCAACAGAAAGAGTAAATACATTTTTCTAAAACTCTGGAGTTCACATTCAGATTCCACAGTCTTCTCACGAAGCTGAGCAAGTTCAGCACTGTGTATCTGTTTTCAGAATAGATGTAACTAGAGACGTACAAGCTGTTTACTCTTCATGTCAGATCAGCCTGGTGTTTGTTAGCTTAGATATGCCTCCATGCATAAAACTAACTACCAAACTTATTCTCAAACCTAATGGTTCCTCCTTCAGCTTTCCACTTCTGTCCAATGGCTTGTGGCAACTCCTACCCCCACCTTCAGCACATGCTGCCAGTCAGAAGAAACACCCCAAGCACCACTCCAATTGTCAATCTCATTAAAAAACACAGTCTCTTCTGAAGAGGATTGTTTTTCAGAAGCAAGGAACACAGAAGAACATGACATTCCTAGCAAATTTCTCCACCACTTAGACAAAGAAGTCATGCATATTTGCATTTTCTAAAAAATGTGATCTATTTTAGGCTGAGGAAAAAGCAAAAGATTCAAGCAAATCATTTTTATTTGACTAAAAATATTTGATAATTAATATTTTGGGATTTTTTTTCTCATCTGTATCCTTATTTGCAATATCTCCTTGTTCACCAAATAGGTTACTATATTAAATGGAAATTTCTCATAGATGCTCAGCCTGCCAATTGTGCAGAACTGATTTTTCTCTACAATTACATTTCACAGAAAAAATGCTTTGTTTTACCATTTAGTTTCTATTATAGTAGCAACAAGGAAATATTAATTATATATTCCCATTGCAGCTATGAAATTTAAGCTCTTCCATTCTTTCACAGAAAAATGCTCCCTTTTCCACAGACAAATGCTCCCTTTTCCAGGTGGATAAAACATTTTTAAACTATTTTACAAGCTGTTAGTACTAGAATAAATGCCTCTGTAATGGTTTTTATAAAATAAAAGCAAGTTTCACAGTCATTGTGCATCTTTTCTTGGTCATGGGGAAGTCTGAGTCAGGTAAAAAGGACAGAAAAAAATCCACTAATTACTGAAGCAATCCTGTAACTAGGTGTTTGCTCAGAAAGGTGTAGCTTTTCAGCCAACTACACAATCTCTTCACCTGCTCTTTCTCTCACTATGCCATCTGTCAAACAGAGTAAAAAATTCCCCTAAACAACAGGATGGTGTTTGTCATACCTGTGCAGTAACTGGCAACTTAAGTCAAGACATTTCTGATTAAGACAAAAGTCCTTCAGCAGCCTGTGCTACACATATACAAATGCAAGACATGATTTTCTAATGATGAGGAACAAAAAACACCTAAAGAAGTGATTGCTAACAAAGAAAAAGAATTTTGTCAAATATTTAGCAAGGGAAAGAAGGCAAAAGAGCACAATGAATTAGGTTCTGAATATAAATTTCAAAGACTTTTCTCTATTGTATTATTTGAAGGTTTATTCCTTCAGGTCATTCTCATGTCAGCAATCCCACTGTTTCTTTAATGTCTCAGTTAATGCAACCAATTCCTAAAACTTGATTTAACAAAGTAGGAAGCAAAGAAACATCAGGAAAAAAAAGAGAAAAAAACACAAAGAGAAACAAAAACAGGAAAAGGGAAACTCATTGCATGCAAACTACAGGAAAGTGAATGAAACTAAGAAATTTACCCATATGTATTATTCCTTGATATGAGAAAAAAAAGATTCTTTTGTGGTATAGCTAAAGTACTATGTTGATTCCAGCAGAATGCATCTTACCACTAGAACAAAAAAGCTTCTTTCAAGATTGAAGGAGCAACAAAAAAAGAGATTAATTTCCAGTTCTCCTGTTACATGTTGAAGATTTTGCCTTGAAATCTTGAAGTATTCCTTTAACCATATTTCTGCAATAAGTCACTGTTTTCATAGTCATATTTGACATCAAGGAGGGAGCTGAAAAAGAATTTGAAGCCCTGATACAACAGCAGTTTCTGTATGAGCTCAACTATGAATATTCTCATGTGCATGGCTTTGAAGTTTCATAAAATTATGAAACAAGACATGACCATGTTTAACAGTGAATATATTTTAATAATTTTTTTCAGCTGATGGTTTTACATATTCTAAACAGCTTTTAAAATGACAAAAAATGTGGAATAATCTGATCTAGGAAGGATGTTCTGTCTCCAATATCTTCGACTGCAAACCTTTTAGGGTTTGCGTTCTAAAACACCTCTAAACAAATCCAGCAGCTGACAGAAGTTCTGATGGAGGCATATGAATACCACACACAGTCATCCTCTCCTTACATATTCACTGTAACACAAAAATTCAACCCATGCCACCACAGGACTTCAAAGCATGTCTGCTTTGCTTCGACCTGGATGGTCTCAGAGAGCCAGTTCTCAGTTCTCACAACTGCAACCATAGACTCCTGTGTAAAGTGGACACAGCCATTTTATTCTGCAAGTACTATGATCATTTTGAAAATTAGGAAGGGAGCTTGGAACACAAATAGAATTTCTCAGAGTCCTCTAGCAACTAATTTCTAAAGGCAAACCAAAACATATTTAATGAGTGCCCCAGTACCTACTGTTTATCTTGTCTCATTGACCCTTTTCTAAAAATGGGTGTTAAAAAACTCCAAGGAACTGCCATGGGCATCCAGAATGATAGTCTTCATGACAATGACTATGGCTATGTTACTGAAACTGGTCACATTTCTGACAACCAGTAAATACAGAATCACTGCACTGACTGATTAACTTCATTGTTAATCAATTGCTTAGCCGTGCCTTCCCCTGCATTCTAGAGCAGCACTTGTGTTATTTAGGACTACATTAAAGTAAATTAATAGGCCCTGAAAACAAACTACATTTTCTTGAGTTAGAAGTCATCTTCCTGCACACAGTGATGTCATTTTTGATCCACGCTAACAAATTAAAATAAAGGTTTTTTTTGTGGCAGATAGATACATTCAAATGTCTCTTGTTGTCTAAATCAGCCTGTTAACCTATCAGCAACACTCAGGAGTTTGGTAGCTATTTTGCCATTTAGCACATGAACAAAATACGAACTAGTTCAGAAGAAGTAGTCACTAAGCACATCTGACATTACCTGTCTGTCACAAACATCTCATCAACTCCATTCTGATACTATTTCATTATCCCCAGAAATGTTCCAAAACAAGCATTTAATCATTCAACATTAACAGACTGCATATGTGAGACATGACATTGTTCAGAGTACTTAATTTTCTTTCTCTAAATGGTTTCAGAGTATTCCCACAAATTCCCATTACATCATTCAGGCTACTTATTAAATTCTTTTTTTTGCTGTTTGTGTTTGTGTGTGTGTGTGTTTGCTGGGGGTTTTCTGTTTGTTTGGTCTTTTTAATAAAAGCAATTCTAATTTATGAAAACAAATAAAACAGGACCATCTGAGTTGAAACACTTACCATTACATGTGGAGGTTAGGGACCACCAATATAGAGACAGATAAAAGCAATTCAAAATCTTTAACACATTCTTTTATAATGCAGCTGCATAAAGGATGTCAAAATTAGAAAGGAGTTGAGTGTTTGCCAGTTGATTATTCACAGCTGAACACAAGCATCTGAGTTTACAGCTTTAGGAAATAACCTTTTTATACAATTTTTTTGTTTAGGTAAAAGATGGTACAATGCACATTGAATATTTTGTTTCACTGCGAATGTTTTCAACTAGCATAAAGTAAACAAAATGGACTAGCTGTATTTAGGTGCTCTTATAGATACATAAAAATAAAACTTTTTTAGTTATTAACTTCTGTGATCAAGGAATAGACATAATCCATTGTTGCTGACTAAGTCTCTGGGTTTTTAAATGGATGATTAAGTATGTAAGACCAAAAGCAGCTGAACAAAAGAGTGTATTTGCTTAATAGCATCACATTTTTGCTTTTATAGTATACACACATAGGTACTTGTTTCTTCCAAGTGCTGTATCTTCTGCTTAAAATACAATATATCATTGCTTTTTGCTGTGCCATGTGAAGATCTATCTAACAGTAGCTTTGAGGACAGTTTAAAACTTGGAGATCCAGAGATGCTTTCTGGCTTCTCCAGATGTAGCTCAGTGCAAAGAGTGCAGCACGTGGGAAGCAACCATCTTCCAACTACAGGCACACTGTGGTGACTACTAACATTTGTTTCTGCACTGAAGGGGAGATGAGTACTGTGTGTCAAACACCAACAAAGAGCATGCCAAGACAGCCTATCCTCACTTGGAAAAGTTCATCTGGTGTATAATCCCCGTTCCAAGTTTTTGTTTTATAAAACACGTTCCTGGCAGATGTAGTCAGGGGTGTACTTCCCTTTCACTGTCCTCTGCATCCCACCCACACACTTCTCTAAGGCTGAATGCTGTATCCACAAAACAAATTCAATATACATCAAATCTGAAGTGGAAAAGAGTGCATAAAGCTCTGGAAGTTCATTAGTATTTCTGGAGTTCTGTTCCTACTTCTGAAGCAGTCATCACATATTTGCTATTAACATAAATTTATTCAAATATGAGGAAGCTGTTACAGCAATTCTCTATCTGCAGTTCTTGAAACATGTTGTGATGATTAAAAATCCCACACGCATTGAGAAAAATTTACAGTGCATAAATTTGTTGCAATACCCTCATATCCTATGCTCATTTGAAGTGCCCAAAGCACACTATGGTAAATTACACACTCTTGACCCTGTACTGGGTATTTTCTATAGATTATTGCATGCTGCCATCAACTACACTGGTCAGAAGTTTGCTAATTTAAAAAGCTTGCTTTCATGGCATTTGAACTTCAGTTGCCTATGTGGATTGTCCAGTGAAGTCTGGACTTTGAGTATTATTGAATGTGATTAAACACTGGATACTTAGTATGTGCATGCACACATTCCACTCCTGCTTGATGTGTTGCCCAAAGGACAAAGTAGTCCAAGTATAATTTTTTTTCTGTCTGAAATAGTTTCCTTCTGGCCTTATTACATCAAAGTATCATAAAGTTACTGCTCTAAATACCTCTACATATATGATATGCCTATTGACATCTTCAAAGGACGGGTTTTTTTCTTAACCAGAGGAAAATCAGCTTACAAGAGGATGAAAAGTCTGTGGAAAAGATCCAGTGATAAAACACTTTTTCTCAGACTGAATGGTGAACGGTTCCTGAATGTTAACAAAACCAGCAGCAAGGAGGAAACTCTCAGTACCCTCTTCCAGTAAATACATCCTTTTATTTCATGTCTTTATGACCACTCCAGGTGGTCATATCCACTCAGATCATTGGTATTAATCAATCAATTATTGATCAGTTGTCAGACTGTGACATGACATCATTTTAAGGTTTGCAAAGATGGGAAATTCCGAGCTGGTACAATTCCCACTTAGGTAATAGACTATTCCTTTAATCAGAGCATAGCAGTACTAAGAGTCAGGTACAGAGTCCTCTCCCGTCTCCAGTGTTCATCAAAACTAGATTTTTTCTCTCACATACCCTTGTCAAGTCTATGGTAGACCACCTGCAACTGATTTTTTTAATCTTCCATTATTTTTTTCATTTTAAAAAAGCATATTGAAGGTTATTTATTTATTGACTTATTTTTAAAATAACAGCTGCACCAAGCAGTCCCACCCAACTGCCTTTATTAGGGGCAAACCACTGGCTTGTATTTTTGACCTGTGTCTTGTTTGCTGCATTTGATGACCACGTTTGCCTGCTAGTGGAAAAAAGACATGAGCTCCAAGTTCATATCCTGCATATTTCCTGTGATTTACCTTACACTTGTTCAGTTATCCATTCTCTAGCCTGCAGATCCCAAACATATACTACCCCTCTCAGGGAAGTTGTGCCCCACCCTGATAATTATTTCAGCCTTCTGTACTTTCTTGATCACTGCTATACTTTTGGAGCACTGCATAATTTTGGGGGCCAGAGGGATGAGTCTCTGAAAAACCTGAAATGTGGGCTCTTGAAAACTATTTGAAATCTTTTTCTTGATCAGCTACAAGGAAGCAGGCCTATCTTCTATAAAGCATTGTCTTTGACAGCAAATATTCTTCTTCCCAGGATCTTCCTTGGTGATCTTCCTTGGTTTATAGAATCAAATTATAAGTCATGTTGGAAAGGAATTAGGTGGTCATCCACTCCAATCTACAGAAAGCAGAGTCAATTCTGAATTCAGATCAGGTTGCTCAGGGCTTTGTCAGGCAGGACTTGAAAAATCTCAAGGACAGAGATTCCACAGCCTTGCTAGGCAGCCTCTCTCAATGCTTAATTATCCTCACAGTGAATGGATATTTCTCCTTTAGACTGAGCCTCTTATGTCTTGATTTACGTACCCGGTGTCTCATTTTCTGGCCAAGCGCCTCAGTGAAGAGCCCAGCTCTATCACTTGATTGCTTCCTTATCTGTAATGGAAGGCTGCCATCAGGTTATCCTCCCCTTGAAGCATCTCCTCCAGGCTGAACAAGCTCTGTGCCCTCATCTTTGCAAAGGATGTATGCTTCAGTTTCCAACTGTTTTGGTCACCCTCCATTGAATAGATTCCAGTCATTCCATGTCTGTCTTGAACTGGGCTGGCAGAAAGAGGGGAGATGGTGTTGAAATCTCAAAACAGTATTCCAGGTGGGTTCTGACAAGTGCTGACAAAAAAGGGGAATGGAACACTTCCATCAGTGTTCTGTCTAACGCAGTCCAGGACGCTGTCAGCTTTCACTGCTGCCAGGGACACTGCAAGACACCACATTTGTCTATTGAACTTCTAACAAATTTGCCCATCCCTTGCCCACCTCTGATGACACGCGTGGCACAGTTCCATGGAAAAGCTTCTCTCTTTCTTATGTGTTTGTAAAACTATCCTGAACTTGACTTCCTAGATGCCACCACAAAACCAATTGTTATTGCAAAAAATGAATTGAAATTTCTCCTTACTTTGTGGCTTAGCAATGTTTAAATACAGAAAGAAAATATATAAGATACTATCCCAGTTCCACTTCCACAACCACATCTGAAATGCTGGAAAATGGCTCAACTTGATCATTAAGAAGAGAGGGAGAACTCACAGGCATTAAAAAAAACTCTCCCTCGCCACAACAGCAATCCTACTTGTTTTCCCTGCAGTCATGGAGAAGTAATTCTACTGTTCATGAGACTGAGAAAAATGAGATAGTAGAAATTTGATTCTGGCTCTGACAGGTATTTGATTGGGGAGATTATAGGTTCTAAAATGTTTGGAATAGAGATTGTACTTCAGCATTGCCTATGCTTAGGGAATACATTCGCCAGACAGTAAACACTACAGAAGAAGAAAATCACAGCTAAATAAAATAATAATTTAAACAGCAGAGATGCTTGTCTGAAATTTTTGTCAAAAATGCAATTGCTCACTGTAGTCTGACACGTTAGAGGCTAAGTTCTATTGCTTGAACTGTTCTTGACAGATTTTAATGTTAATTGGTTTGGGGAAGATGCCAGGCAATCTAAAACATTTGCTGCAAAGCAAATGTGAAGGAAATATGGCTCAGGGTGCAGAGTCTCACAATTCACTTACAACTGCAGAGAACAAGCGCCATTCTCTACAGAGAATGACAGAGCAAGACAAAGAAAAAATTAATTTTAAGAAGTGGCAAGTAACAAGCAACTGTGCCACAAGATTTACATGCTGTACATTAAGCAGCAATAAAACATTAATTTCACTATAGTAAAAGTGCTGACTATAAACTCCAGCAAGGTCTCAGCAAAAGTACAAAGCTGTTGCAGTCAGCAGGATCTTTTCTGTATACAAATTACCATTTATGGCTAGCAAAAAGAAAATACTCAAGAAGGTAAAAGTACTGGAAATTGAATTGGGAAGAAGTCCCTCAAAGAGAAGACAACAAAGGTTGTCTCATCCCAACTCAAAGCACTCATCCCTTTTGCTCATTCCCCATGCCACAGCTGCAAATGCTAAGCAAGAACAATGGAACTACACACCACCCAACTTTTATTTTGGGATCTAGCAATCTTATTGTACCTCAATACAATTAACAGACCAACAAGGCCACTATTTCCAAAGGAAGGGAAATTTGGCATGCATTGGCGTGCAATGCATCTTGTGAAGCAGGTAGAACCTCATGTTTCTCAGGGCCACATTCAACCAAGAGATCTGCAATTTCAGGAGAAACCCTTCTCAAACAAGACAACCAGGTCTTACACTTCCCAGAAGGACTTAGCATCCCAACCTGAACTGGAGGCGGGAGGAGCTTTGAATCACAAAATAGTCTGGATGCCCAGTTCTGGTTCATTTTCATGAACAGTGTGCACTTTTCTATTTAACAGTCTCACAAACTGACAAAAAGTTGAAAAGACATCTTTGGGTAAAGCTGCAGAGACATGGAGGTTAGCCAGGCAGATTTCTCTGTCAGAATGGAGACCTACTTCCCAGATCTTTTAAGGACACATGAGCACATGCAGTCTGCTGCCAAGTCTTTGTGTAACAAAATTTTAGTTCAGCATAGTCTCCACTTGCACTTTGTCTGCTTCTAAAAACCATCAAGAGTGCACTTTTCCTTCAAAGTGAATGGGTAAAATACTCCAGTATTTTACCAAAATACCAAAAGTGCCCAAAAAAGGGGGAAGGAGTGAAAGAGAAGGAGTCTTCATGTAGTACTTTTGAGTAACAGCTAAACTAAATCTATTTCTCCAATGAGTAATCAATAAATCAACATAAAGAGAGCTCTGGCCAAAAAGAAAAAGAAAATCTCATTTGTGCTTAGTGCAGGAGCAGTGAAACACAGACATAACCAACTGCAAAATATCATCCTTCTCTTTCACAAGAACAAATAGGCTACACCAACTATCAGTCTCTCTACCATTTACAGAGAAACCCCAGCTATTTATCCAAACACAAAGTCTCAAGGGTAACCCAATGTTTAGCAGATAAAGGAAACAGAGATAACAGAAAAGGAAAAAGAATTTTGTAACAGCAGAGAATGCAAACAAAATTGAACTTCTCTTAAGAACAATTGAGGACCCAATGAAAAAACCCCAATGAAATTCTTCCATATCTATTTTTTTTTAAAGTAATAGATCTTCCAGTAAAAGCAGCTTATTGTAAACATTTGTTGAATTGATTATCTGTGCATACACTTCCTACATTTCTTTGAAAGCTAAAATTTATCATTAGAATGTTGCTAATTTTTTATCCTCTGAAGTTATTTCCATCTTTAAAATCAGCATAATTTTTAAACCATTAAATTAAAACTTAAGTTTAAAAAAAATAGCAATTGAAGAATTTTGCACAGAACCACTGACATCATGCCATCTGTATTTATAAAAAATTTATATAAGAAATTGTAGTGATGACTTTCTAAAGCCTGGTACAGGTCATACTTCTCTAATTTATTCTTTATATAGTACCAATTAAGCATTACTACTTGTCAGTATAATGAAATGGTATCTAAGCATTGTAAGAGGATCATCTTTATCATAGAAAAAAAGTTTTACATACAGCTTACTTCATGAGACTGCTACTAATGAGCTATTATGAACTACTGTAAATTCATTAATGCTATTAATTCCCCCTGCCCCTCAACACTGCAGCAGAGACACACCTGACCTTTCCTTCCAGGACCATGTCCTCAGAAAAGGCATTTTCCCTTTAAGTGGGAACTAAATGCCTGAGGCTAAATCAAGAAAATACCAGCTTGCTCAATGTGCTCTTCCATAAAATATCTCCACTACCACCCATTTCAGGCTGGTCTGCAGGAATTGGTCTGAAATATTAAGCAGGTTTACCTGTGAGGTACAATTATTGATTATAATGGTTATTTAGCTCTACGCTTTCTTTAGAAGAATATTTCCAGATAACAGTATCAAGCCCAACAAATCACATCTTCTAGGGGAGATGTAAACAGGATCAATTCTGTTCAGGATTTTTCAGAAGAGAGACTGGAAAACACAGAGATCTCTTTCATTATTTTCCTTTTTCTGGATGCAGTTTCTACACAGCTGCTGCAGAAGCTTTTAAAAGAATTACAAATCTCATATACTTGAAGACATACACACATATTATATTGTGACAACATTTAACTCTGTGCCCTGACATGTGAGGTTGAACAACTGTGCTGGCCCACGTGTTGCCAAGCTTGCAAATGTTTCACAAAACCAGGCTACAAATCCAGAGAGCAGCATTTCTAGAGCTATGTGCAGACAGCCGCTTCAGAGAGGTCTCTCTGATCAGGCTGGGAATTCAGCCTATTACCCATGACATTCTTAATGCTCTGGTTTACATGCAAGTTATGAAAATCCAGTTGTTCTTTCATCTGCATGAGAGAACCTCTGAACTAGAGAGGCACAAGCCTGAAAGAAACTAGTCTGCCTCTGGAAGGGCAGGGGAGCAGCAATGGTTTCATTTCCTGTACATTGAGACTGCAAACCAGGAGAAAATAACCCCACCAAACACACACCTTCAGCAAAATGACCTAATACCTTTCAGGGCTTTTTAAGAAGCCGTTGTAAGAAATACAGCACCATATACTGCTATAAGAAACCTAACTTATTTTCAAAGAAATTAGAAATACCATACTTAAATTTTCATGACCTTCTCTGCCCCCAGCATAAAAATCCCCTAAGTATTTATAGGCTTCCACAGTAGAAAAATGAAAGCAATGTTTCTACCCAAGATTCAGTCCAGATATGCTTTTTCTCAGCCAGCTAGTCAAGTCTGCCAAGGCTAAGCAATTTCTGTCAGCCTTGGTTTTCACTAAGGAAAGTGTTTATTGCACGTGCAGTCACTCAGTGCTGTTCTCTACGATTAGGGTTGACTGCCACAGGGGGACAGGCATGCTTTACATGTCAGTGGTGTATCCACCCTTCTAAAAAGCCTGTACTTGAAGAAACAGAACACCAGTAAAATGTTGTCTAAAGTTGTTAGCATGCATACTCCATCCCAAAAAAGAGCAACAATTTTTTAGCAGCCTGGATATGATAACAGCAGACTCCCTCCCACTTAGCATCCATGAAGCTCAAGGAGATATTTCATTCCTTTGATATTTCCTTAGAACAGCTCCTAGCATGTCCCTTGTGTAGGGCAAATAGATGCTTTGCCTAGTATTGGTTTTGATTGCAGTTTTTTTGTTGTTGTTTTGGGATGTTGGTGGGTTTTCTTGGAGTTTTGTAGTTTTGGGATTTTTCGGGGGGGAGGACAGTGGTTGGGTGTTTTTGTTTTGGTTTTGAACTTCTAAGTTGTTCAAGTAGGGATCTAACAGAACTGTGGCAACTACTTTACTTGAGTAGGGCTGACTGTTCCATGGATTTAGATTCTGTTATTTAGCATGCAGTCATGTCTGCGTAAACCCCTTGTGCCTTGATCTCCCAGATTCTCTGCCTCGGATACAGGCTCCATAATTGATCAGATGGGAATTCAAGAGCAAAATAAGTTTCAATCAACTACCTCCCAAGAAATATTCCTGTAATGGGACTACTGTATAGGATATATTTTTGATGGGGCTCTACAGTTTATTCAGCACTAGGCAAGTACATTATCTAATGAACCATGTTGATGTATCACACCTTCAGCATTTCTGTTTTACTCTGCCCAGGTAAGAACCAAAGTTCAAAGCCCCATTTAAGCCAGGCTCAATGGCCCTAATTAGTCTGCATGAAATAAGTCAGCAGTGCTGAATAGCATGAAAGCTACAGTGTTTTAGGTAACACACATCATTCATAGACACTGCCATGCCTTTCCATTCAAAGGCATTCATAGAAACTGCCATGCCTTTCCATATCACACCACTTTTTATTTTAAGGATTTAGTAGAGGTATAAATTATATTTCATCAATTATTTCAGAACAGCCAAAAGGAGTAATTAGAATAAAAGGATTCTTAGCATTTGTTGTTTATTTTGGATAGCAAAAGGCAATGATAATTGCTTGTGGTTTTTGTTTTTTGGTTTGTTTTTTTTTTTTAATACCAACTGTGTTTCAGGCAATTTACAAACATTAGGATTATTTTAAAATGAAATGACCTAACATTTGCCAGATTTCCACTGCCAGAAAAAACAATTATGTGCAAAAAAGGTTTGAGAGATTATTATTAAAGCCCGTAACAGTCATAGCATTAAAAGAGTCCAAACACAGCTCAATGTTTTGCAACACAGCATTAAAGAACAAATGGGAAAAAAAAATGATACCACACAGTAACAAAGACACTATTACAGCTTTCTGATTCTGAAAACACATCATGTACTCAGAGCTTCATAAAACTGCTTAGCAAAACAGGTAGTCCATAAGAGAGGCAAAAGACTAACAAAGACATACTGATGAGTTTCACATGAACTGTGAGAACAGCTCAACTCCCACAGATTGGATGTGCCCACGTGGCGCATCCAGTCTCTGCAGCCAAGAGTCCAGCACATAAATAAAATCTCCAGATCCAAAAGACAGCAATATCAGGTCAGTAGCTGTGCAATATACAGTCACTGTTCAGTCCCCCAGACCATGAAGAGTAAAGAATATAAAGCATGGAAGAATCACAAGCAAGAGCAAGATTAAGGATGTTAACACTCCTGTCCACAAACCCGTAATTGTCATAGAGAGATAGGATTTGCACATCCTAAGAATCAAAAAGACAGGACTGATTTTAAGTAGTATTTCACATAAAACTCTTTCCCAATTAATAAGGCCAAAGATGTTCTTTTCTGCACAAAGCAGGGCCAAGAATTACATTTGTGGGGAAATCTTCTCTAAAATCCAAAATTGTTTTGTTTTTCTCCCCACTATGATGTATCTAGGCTTACATCTTATACCTTTAGCAAAAGTAAACACAATAAAAAAACCATTTTAATTAAACTAGATTAATTAAATTAAAAAGTGAATGGAGTCAAGCATATCAAAATTCTGGCTGCACAGGATGTTTCCCACCATGTTTGGAACTCATTTTGCACTTCTTGTGATAAGCATCACCACAGAGTATGATATTTTTCTCATCTTCAGCTGTCACTCAGTATCACTCAGTGCAGAGAGTCAGACATTTACTTAATGAGAAGTTTATTCATTCTGTATCAAACACAGCTCCATATTTTCCTGTCCAAGGCCATTGGTGTCCACCACACCTCCTCTCCCTCAGGTAAAATAATCAGGGTCCCATCCCTACAGACTGGGACCCTGAAATTAGTCAAGTTTAGTTGCAATAAATGAACCACACTCTGGATGCTTACACTCTTCATCAGTGGGAGCAAGCACAATTGTCAAAGCCTGGAGTTAGTAACTTTCTAAACTAAGTTCTGTAGCACACCGTTTTCTGAAGGAAAATAAAGAAATAGGTGTAAGCACTCAATTGGGTAATGATTTATTTTAACCTAAATTTTCTCAACTGCTGAAAATTAAAAAGCATTTAATTTTACTTTCTGAATAAAAACTTGACTTGTTTTCTAACCCTGTGAGAAAGCAAGCCTTTGTCACTGTTAAAATGTGGAGGAAATAAATATAACACTATATCAGTAACTGTGGGTTATAAAGCATAAATCAACATTGTTTCAATGCCAAATGCATGTTAAATGTTTTTTCTATTAACAGCCATATTTTATAATTATTTGATGGCCGTGTTTTATAGTTATTTTTCTACTTATTGCAAGACTAGCCTGTAAAATGTGTATGCAATTTACATCTTACATCACTATGTAAGCATTTTGGGAGAAAAGCTGTGCTCACAAAGAAACACAGGACTCCCTTATTCTTTTACTAGTCTCCTAGTCACTGGTTTGTATCTTCATTATGAAATTCAAGTATCTTAACTCTATGGTGAGAGTCCACTTAGCATAGGAACATCTGGCAGGAAGCCAGCTGAACAATAAACTTCTCTATTCAAATAAAAAAATGATACATTGACTTAACACTGGTTCTGCTTTGTCTCTCATCACCCTCCTCCAGGATCTAAGCTAAATAATGCAATGCTTCTTTCAGAATCCTGGTGAATAATAAATAGTAATCCTGATGGAGAAAATTTCTTTGATGTTGTAGGAAATCGTATTTTAATTGAATTTAAATAAAATACGTTAATTTGTGGCAAAAAATTAGAAATACTTGAAAAACTTATGAAAGCCAGTAAGCCTGACACTTCATAAGGTTGCCAGCATGCTAATTATTCATTTACCTTGTAATATTTACATCTTCATAATCAATGCAGTACTGGATGGATTATCCATAGCATCTTTCAGAAAACTGAATTTGTTCACCATGAGTTGGATATACTTCCAATAGAATGACTTAAAAAGATCTCTCTCCTACTCGAGTAAATTTTCAGCCCACATCCTTGCAGCTAAAAGAACAGATGACTAGACTCAGACTAATAAATTATCAGTTTACTGCTGGTGAAAATACATTTAACACTTTTAAGAATCGAATTTCAAGTTAATTTCGTTACAGCAAATCAAAATCAATTCATGTAAACAACATATATTTTTTTCCACTGTCTATGTGCTTCAGTAAAATCTACTCCTCCAGACTGATGTATGAGGCCAAACATTTTTCTGCCTAGGTACAATGTGGCTCACACAGGCATCCCACTGAATGAACTTTCCTAGTACTATTGCTGTGTTACAGTCACCAGCCTCTCAGACTTCTTCCCTACACCAGCAAGTGCATCCACAGCACGTGCTCCAGCAGCTCTGGGGGATCAGTGTGCACACCACACCTTTTACCTCTCAACCACACTTATTATGAAGATGTAAAGATCACAAGGTAAATGAATAATCAGCATGCTGGCTCAGATAGAACCATGGCCTTGTTGTGACCCCTGTACAGACCTGGGACACTTCTGCTACCATGAATCCATATTATAAACATCAAACTACAACTTGTGTTGGCAGAACAAAGCATCTTACGGCAATGAGAGAACCTTGTGAGGGCCCAAGTTAAAGAATAACTGAGAAACCCCCAAATTCAGAAAGACTTCCCAGAGCCTAACACCAATGACAGAAAAGGATTCTTCATGCATGAAGAGTAGCTTGCTTTAATGATGTTATTGAATAGAGGTACAAGTCAAACCACTGATTTCTTTTTCCTGTTAATTCACCAGTCTCATGACACGGGTGGAAAAACAAAGCAAGAAATTAACAGTTACACACTGATTAGACCAGTGACGGCTGTGAAAGACATGAGTGTTTATAATTTCTTTCCAGACTTAAATTTTCAAGTACCATTCAAACAAAAAAAAATGGAGTCCTCTAAACCCCACAAGCAATCCATGGCTTTTTTTTCCAAACATTTGAGGAAGATGAAGCAAAAGCTCTGCCTTTCTTTTCATTTACAACAAAACCCCGGGCAGCTTTTGTTACTGCTTTGACCTGATACCTATGGCATAAGGGTCTCCTGCAGGAAGACACAAACCAATAAACCCCCCTCCCTCCTCACACCCCACTCACACCCACCAGGCAGCACCACTGACACAAGCAGCGCTCCAGGACCAATGCACTGAAGAAGCATAATAACATCTCGGTGATTGAGTTTCTCTGTGTGTGTTTTTCTCCTTTCATTTGTGTTTCTAAGTGTTTTTCCAGTACTTAACTGCTCACAGATGGGATATTTGTGAAAAACATATGCAGCACCCCAGCGAGACCCCATAAGAGTGCCATAATCTTCAGTGACGTCAGGAGCAATGCATGCAATGGCTCAGTGGTGAGCAGATGCCAGTTGCTATGGAGGGAACGCTGCTCCATTATTGCGGTGTTCCTGGAGCAAAACTTACGGGCAAACAAGGCGGGTTTGCTTTTAAACAAAGCTGCCTTCACTCACTCACTCACTCACTCACTCACTCACTCACTCACTCACTCACTCACTCACTCACTCACATTCTTGCTTTCATACCCAAATATTCACCAGCACCAAAACTCACTGGTGCCCAGTGGTGAGGCTGCAGGGTCAGAGTGTCACCGGTGTCCACCCATGGCCTCCCAGGATGATCTGGGAGCCAAGGTGCTGGCAGGATGAGTTCTCTTCCTGTCAGATGGCAGCCGTAGGTAGCTATGTGTGGCTTCCTCCAGCCTTCAGGAGCTGCCAGGTATCAATCTTTCCATCCTGAAAACCACCAGGGCCCAATCACTGCCCCTTAACCCAGGGCTCAGGAAAAGCTGCATTCAGATTTGCCCCTTCCTCAAGCCCCTTTCCTGCAATTTATTCCTCCTGGTGCTCTCATATCCATACATTCCTAAGCAAATCATCTTTAACAATACTGCTGGAATTTTCTGCACATGCAGTAGGAGGGATCAGACCCCACTGATTTTTCCAGCTACATCTCAGTCTGTAGCTAGTACAGGAGACTACAGGAGGATATTTTCCGAAAAACAAAATCCATTCTGGGTCAGCATGGAAAAACTAGCCTATCACAGAATTTTCTTCCTAATCCCTTTGTACTTTGCAGGCATCCTAAAGTATAAGGTCGTATTTCCTGTCTTAATCCCATATTAGGAAACATTTTTGTGTACTTACAGTTTTTTAAGGCCTGGTAATCTTTTTACTCTCCAAATCTAATTTATTTTTTTAGAAGTTTATAGCCAGCTACTTAATCCTCATAAAAATAAGTTAATCAGCCTTTTCTTATATGAGATAGGACTTAACATTGTAAGGTCCATTATTTTTTTCCAGAAATATATCAGCCAGGCATAAGAGCAGAGAGACTTTCCCAATCCCATGCACACAAATCTGACTCCCACTGCATTCACTGCTTGCAGGCTACTTACTGCACATTAGGGGAGCAGAGGCCCAAATACAGGACAGAGCATTATACTGGAAGAAGCAGCAGCTTTATATTGAAAGCTTTATCACCATCTGCAAATTTACAATTCCTAGCTATGTATGCATTTTGGCTCATTTGATTCTTTTCCAAGCATTCCTTGATATAATTCAGAATCAGCCTTCCAGCTGAACTGGTTTCTTGTGCAGCTATAACTGATGCATTTATTCATTAGCTTTGGTAAAGCCCTAGGCACAGTGACAGCATAAATAATATACAAAGTAAAGCCCAACATGCTCAAGAAACATCATAGTTTATTACAGAAAGCAAATAAAATGGGAATGGGGAAGTGGGGTGTCTCCCCCCTTTCTAAGAAACATGTGCAATCTACAATCTCGATGGGCAGGATTAGCAAGTTCCTTCCTTTTCCCTAGATGTGTGCATATTGGAACATAAACGAAATACATATGGCATGTTCTATTCAAACACTGCCATAAAATTTCATAGACTTCTATTAACTTCAATTTAGAGGAATAACTACTTGCATTTTAGTTCTAAAGTTTATTCATTCTCTGTGATCTCCAATAATTTTGCTCATAACTCATACAGAGGAAAGGAGGTCACACAAACCTTGTCAAAATATAATTGGAAGCAATAGTCTGAATTCATTAGTCCTATAACATTTTAATTTAATCCTCCAATACAACATAAACAGTAACAAGTATTCTTATCAGGCTGAAACACCTCTAAAACTTTCAACCAAATATCTTTCATGCATAGTGGGGCTTGTCCTCTACACTAAATAAAAAGAATCCTCACCTATAAGACCTTCTCTACCTCTCCTTTGCCTTATACAGAAGTTTATCTAGTATTTTTCAGCAAAGTTCAGGTTGTATGGTCATTGCAGCAGTATGAATTCGGTGAGTTATGGGGTAGCAGGAGCTTTGTGGTGGGAGGAGAGCTTTCTAGTGTGCTAACATTTAACTCTCATTTAAGGGGGAGCAAAAAGGCTGCCAGGCTGTTTCAGCTTCTACTAATGCCTCAATAAAATTAAAGATATAATTAATATAAAGACTAATATCTTAATAAAATTAAAATAAACATAATCCTTTACTAAAAGCTAAAGCCATATATAAAAGGTTCTGTAAATCTATCAGGAAACACAAAGGGTTCTTTCTCTTTTTTTTTTTTTAATTAATAAAGAGAAAGAAAACATTTTTTACACAGATCATGTAATATACCAAGTAATTCACAGGATTTCCCATTTACCTTGGGACCCATGTTCATGGTAGAATTACTCTTAAATAAATATTACACCATGAGTTTTTGTTATTTATGTTGTGGTGTTCCTTTAGTCAGCACTGTATAAAATTCAATTTAAGAATTATACAGCAGGGTTAAGTACTTAGCAGGAAAATTAAGAGTCTTGATGACCTCCATACCACAGTGTTTCACAGGTTCCCACTGGACACCGAAATCACTGACAAATAAGCATTATATTTTTCTGAAGTTCACAATGGGAACAGAATAAAATCAATGCACATAATAAGTGATGAAGCTGGCTATTGAACCAGCTATTTCAAGTAATATTTTAGTACTTTTATGCTAGTTTTTATCTATATGAACACTGCATGGTCATATCAATATGCAGTTTTTTCCTCCATAATGTCATATGTAGGATTTTTTTTTATTTTTAAAAAACATTTGCAGAGTAAATAGCAACACCCATGATTAAACTGAATTGACTGAGATCATTAGGCAGGATACAGTCACTCCTTCATTAGCTCTCTCTTTGTGTAAACAACAATGGAATTTATTTACAGATGCTAAAAATCAACAGCAGACACTCCTTACTTACTAAAAAGTGTCACCATAAAAATAACTGTACAATTGCAAACAGAAGAAAGAGAGAAAGACAAAACATTAAAAAAACCTGGAAGAAATAAAATTAAAAGACCTCAACACAACAAAACCCTCACATCCAACCAAACAGAAAAACCCTTCACCACACTACTAAAATATCCAGTAGGAACAAAATTAAACATGTATTTTATCACAGATTAAAAAGCTGGTTCCTTACTTAGCCTCATAACATCTTGTCTGAGCTAATCCAGTGCTCAGACATTTAGTAATGACCTATCAGGCATCACTATCTGATCCTGAAAATCCTTATGACAAATGGTATTCCTTCCAGGATTATAGAATGGAAAAATCCTCCCCAAATCCAATGCATCTATGGAGTTTGCTGCCATGACACCTATGCCCAGCCACAAGGGCTCTCCCTGCCAGGACACACTGGAACAAAAGTTATTCACAGTCCTCCTCTTATATTCCTGCCTCCCACCCATCACTTAGGCTTTTTTAACCAAGGAAGTCTCTTCCCCCCTGGTAAAACCTGATGCTTTCTTAATGTGAAAATCATTCAGGCTTCTCTGGGGACCTCCTGAGAGGGGAAGGTGCAGAGAGCTGTATGCCAAAACCTCTTGTCACTCAGAGAAACATGGTCAGAGCAGGCACTTTAATTCAACTCCATGAGTTTTCCTCACTGCTTTCATCCCACAAACACAAACAGCTAGGCAAATGCTCCTGGCTTCACTGTAGGTAGAAGCATGCTCACAGCAGATCATGCCTACCTTGGAGGTGCCAGAATTCCAAGGATACATGCAGAAACCAATTCCACCATCAGCAACAACCTGGGATCCCCCAGCAAGCAATATGCTTCCATCTCATACCTGAGCACTGTCTGCAGTGGAACAGGACATGGAAGTGGAAAGCTGGGCACAGAAGCCAGAGAATGTCCAAAACCTGGCAGTAACCTAGTAGAACAGATGGGTAAATCCTTAAGAGAAGACCACCAGTCCTGAAGATAGCCCATACTACCAGAACCTAGTGCAAGAGGATGAGAACTGGCACATTCTTTCCAGCTACAACAAAAAATTATTTCCAAAGAATGGTTTAGGTTTGAAGGAAAGTTAAAACCATCTAGTTCCAGCCTCCCCACCATGGGCAGAGATGCCTTCCAATAGACCAGGCTACTCAGAGCTCCATCTCATCCAGCCTTGAAGGCTTCCAGGGATGGAACACCCACAGTTTTTACAGCAATCTGTTCCAGTGCCCCACCACCCTCATTGTAAAGAATTTCTTAATATCTAACCTAAACCTACCCTCTTTCAATCCAAAGACATGATCCCTTGTCCTGTCACTACAGGACCTTAGAAAAAATCCCCCTCCATCTTCCTTGTAGGCCTCAATAATTATGGAATGCTGTGATAGTATCTGCCTGGAGCCTTCTCTTCACACAGAACAAACCCAGCTCTCTCAGCCTGTCGTCACAGGAGAGGTATTCCATCCCCCTGATCATCTTTGTGGTCCTCCTTTGGACTTGTTCCAATGGGTCAATGTCCTTCTTATGTTGGGGGCCCCAGAGCTGGATGCAGCACTGCAGGTGGGGTCTCAGCAGAGCAGAGGGGCACAATCCCCTCTCTCACTCTTCTGGCCAGGCTGCTTTGGATGCAGCCCAGAACATGTTTGGCTTTCTGGCCTGTGACTGCACACTGCTGGCTCATGTCAGGTTTTGTCCCCCAACACCCCCAAGTCCTCCACAGGGCTGCTCTCAAATCATTCTCCACCCAGCCCCTATTGTTCTTGGCATTGCCATGACTCAGGTGAGTTTTGTTTGTAATACCTGAAAATACAAAGACTTGTTTACACCAATTATATACATCCTCCAACACGACCTGAAAAACCATATCACTAATATGAAGGCACCTTTCACACTCAAAGTGCAATACACCTCAGCCAACGGGCTCAGCAGAGAGCTATAACTTCACATCAGCCCTTGTAGAGCCTGAAAAATTTTAGCAAGTTAGGATCCATGCGATCCATACACTTTCTGCTGAACATATGAAAAGGGCATATTTCACAGCTGCAGCAGAAACCCAAGCTCCTCACATCAGCAAAAAAGCCCAGCAAAACACAGAAATGCAGAGCTGGCCTTAGCTGGAGTCAGCAAGCAAAGATGCCTGGTTGCATTGATGGACAATGTAATAGGCTTGATGCTTTGATGAATATTCACCCTTACAGACCTTTTCTTCACCTTCTCAGACAGCTTCCAAAAATACCATAGGAAGTTATTTGCAGCAAAGTGCCTCTCCTTTGCCAAAGTTTTCTAAAATACTAAAGCCTGATATAAAATTTTGAGTGGGGGAAAATCTAGATAATGCTGAAATATTACACTGAAGAGAGAAGCACAGACTAGAACAGTGTTTCAATAGCATTTTTTCACCACATTAAAATTCATCCAATATATAAAATGGAATGGTTCTGCAAATGAAACAAATGTTTCATTTAACTTAAATTTTCTATTTTATCAAAATTTAAGCAACTCCACATCTCAAACGTTTGCTGCTAATATAAATTTTATTCCTTTTCAGCACTTGTGATACTTAAACTTACTAAAATATAACAAGTCAATATCTGGTAAAGATCATTTGAATTTAACAAAAGGTTGAAGGTTGCGAATGAGTGAATTTATTTAAAGGTATACTTGAAAATTTACATTGACATTTGAACTTGAGTTTATTCTGTGCTCACCAAAATAGATTGGCTCTTTTACCTAGACACCTGAGAAATTACCCACTTCTAAATAACAGCAAGCAGATGGAGTAATTTCTAATTTCCCAAAATTAGCTGCAGAAGCTTATTAAAGCCCTGTAGTAAATGTGCAACTTCATGTTCTTCCTCAAACTTCAAGATAAATATGACATTAAATGAAAGGACACATTTTAATATAACATTTAGGAACAAATTTTGACTAATTTTAACTGACTTCTGAACCGTGTCTGAACTGGATGCAAACGACAAATAGTTGGCGTTTATCTGCAAGTGTTGTTCCTGCATCATAGATATACTCATCTGAGCCTGAAAAAAAACACACTCCATCTCTTTCACAGAGTGGAAGCAGCTGCAATGACAACTCATTTTTGGCAACTTTAGTCCCTATCTACTTGTAGATAGCAGAAGCAGCCTCAATCACATATTAAAACTAATTAACAAACCCACTAAACTACACCATAGCAAATACAGATGCCAGCTTCATCAGCAAGAGCAAATATCTCTTACACTGCATTTCCACAGCAATTTTGAAGAATTTTATGGCAAGGATAGCAGGCCTGTCCATCTCAGATCTTCACAGGCATCTCTCACCCCATTTTTTTCAATCCATTGTAAAGGCAGGTAATCTGGACTGTGTGCATTAGACCACGGTATTAAAATAAAACAGAATTAATTATTGCAGGAGGAGCATTACAATTCAGCAGATGCCACAACACTGAAAATAGGATTCCATCTCTTTGCAGTGGTACACAAGAGAGATTTATGCATTTTCTTCGAAGTTTCATGCTAGGCAGGAGAATTTCTGTGTTCATTACAAGACAGCACACTGTGATTGAGACCCCACAATAGGAGCAGAAGCATGAAGTGCTGTAACAGCAGCATTAGCAGTACAAAGCAAGCCACAGTGCAAAACAAATCTTTTGCATGTGACTTGCTTGCTTTGGAAGTGGAGAACAGGGTTGAACAGATCCTGGTTCATGAGGAATAAAAAATTAAAATCTTGTCTAGTGGGTCTGAAACTCATTACACCTTGAAATACCCAAAACCAATGGGTTTTGGTCAGTCAGCATGGAATGCTCCAAAGGCACATTAGAAATGAGGCAACCACTGTACAGTGAGACACCCTGGAAAATCCTGCTCAGACTTTTCCTTTTGTAGCCTTCCTCCCACTGAGAAGGGAAATACGAAGCAAGAAAAAGCCAAGAGGTCAGGACATGAATGCAAGACGACCTGAAACCTGAGAGTGCAATAATCTGAAAAACTAAGATCTTTTCTAAACCACCAGCAGCACTGCTGAGGATCCCATACAGAGACCAGCAGAGAAGCCAATGCTGCTACAAAGGGACAGCAAAGGCAGCTCCCATTCTCAGGAGTGGACTTGAGAAGGACCACAACAAGTTTTCTTTTACCATGGACCAGCAACAGCACATACACCCTCACTGCTTAAAAAATGAAACATTCTTAGCAATGTTTAAATTAAACTAATGTGGCTCAGATGCAAGAGGACCTTTTCTTGACCCAAGCCCTACTCTATCTGGGATTACCACTAGCACCACCATCCTAAACCCTGTTATCCTGGTAGGAATCAGATAAAACACTTACCTAGATCAGACTACACAGCACGAAAAGGTTCTTAAATTTATATATTACTTTGCTAATTATCAAGAGGTAAAACCTCCCAAAGCATGTCAAACAGGCTGAAAGCTTTCCTGTTTCAAATTATTCCATAATAATAATAATAATAATAATAATAGGAAGAAGAAGAAGAAGCCCTACTACATGATGTAATACTAAATCTAAACTTGGTAATGCAAAGTGCTGTACTGCTGTCCCAAGCCAGCAGACGGAAAGCTGAATTAATCTCCGCTGTTACACATGGGCTTGTTAAACCGCAGCAGAGTGCAAACAAAAAGACCATGTTATTATCGCTCAGCACTGCCACTGAGAGCCCAGTGGGGAGCCACGACACCTCACATGAACCACGCTTATTTCACAGCGCTGCTGTTGGCAAGACCCTGTGAAGAGCATCTGAAACAAGTGGTGCAGTTATTCATGAGCTAAATGGATGCCAGAAACACCACAAAGAGGATAAAGGGATAGCGAAAGAAATTTGCACCTCTCTTTTCGTCTGGCAGAACCAGTAGGTGGAAGAGACAGATCTGTTTCTCTCTATCCTGATGTCTGCATTGGCACGGAGGTTTTGGCCAAACCAGGAAACAGCTTCGGCTCTCACATCCACTCTGAAACTGGGCTTGAAAACACTCTCAGTGCCAGCAGAGAAAGAAGGAAGCTGAGGACTTTTCCTACAGCTCCAGGGATCAATGCATGTATCCTCTAAATGATGAAAAACAAGCAGCATAAACTGGAGCAAAGTCATTATACAGGATATATCCTCAAAGCAGGGACAGAGTGGAGAGACTTTCTGTAACAATGACCTAGACAGATATTAAAGTAGCAGGTGTGGCATACATCTGGGAGACAGACAAAGCACTATTAATCTCAAAGAAAAATAATGCAGCGTGATAACATGACATCTGGTCATGCACAATAAACACACTGTAAAACATTTATTCCTCCCTATTTGCTATGTAAGCAATGACTCTTTTAATTATCCACATCAAATCCAGGTTCAGAAGACGGCAATGAAAACATTTGAAACATCTGGAAAATGCTTACACATGTATTTTGTACTTAGTAAAAAAGGGTGTTAGTGCTTGTGAACCTGATTCTGTCCATGTTTATCAAGTTTCCCTCTTGAAGTCAATGGTTATCTGTGCACAGGAGAGAGCACATTTTTTAAAGCAGGATTCTAAAAGTGAAAATAAAGTTCTACCAATGTCATTTCAAATCATGTTTGAATCTGGCTTTGTTCTTTTGTTCTTCATTTGAGAATTTCTGTACCCTTTTTGTGAGTTAATTGCCTGTGTTTAGTCCATTCCAAAAGACATGGTCTTAAAATGTCTTAAAAACCAAAAAAATCACAAGATTCCATGACACTTCCCAACTGCACAGAGCAAGTGCCAATGAGGAATTAAGCATGTTTGGTCAGCAAGAACATAAACATTAACTGTTCTGAGGACAGAAGCAGTTATTCTTAAAGTAAGCTAAAAAAAAAAAAGTCAACATCATCAAACCCAAACCAAACATGCGCATACAAAACCCACCCCAACACTTCCATCTTAGTCAAGCTAAAATGTCTTTCTGAACTAGTCTGAACTCCACTAATTCCTACATTTATGGGTGTTTATTTAAAACTATGAATTGGGTTCCATAAAAATCCTTGAAAAGAATTCAAATTCTTTTTATAGTCTATAATGTTCTCCTTGCTGAATTTTCTACCGTATCTCCATATGCTGACAAAATCCTGCTTAATGTGTTCTAGAAGTCAATATATTTCACCAGTTCCAGGAACAAAAAAAAAGTCATACTCTCACATTGTTAGGCACACCATTTCACTCTGAAGTGAAGCTGGTGCTATCAAATTACCTGCTAATCACTAAGTCCACACCCTCTTCTGTTAAAAGTGGAGTGAAATTTAATGGATTTACCATAAGGAAGGGTGCAGAAAGCAAACTGTCAGCAAACTGGGCTGAATCTTGTCCTGATTACTTCAGCTTGGAGATGTTTCAAGACCCATTACATAATGCTCTTTTATTTCACCTGACATGGCAATTGCTCTTTCAAGCATGATTTATATAAATCGAGAAAGCATCTTGAGTTTTCCTTTCTGAAAGCCTTATCTTCAACACGGCAGTTCCACCCCCTGCTTCAGAGTGACGGTTCTAGGCCCAGATCATGGTGCAAAACTGGTCCCTGCAGCTGTCCAAAGACTCAATTCATTCAGAACACACAGCCCAACAGCAGCATAAAACCCATGTCTCTCTTGACAAAGCCCAAAGGAAAGGCTCAAGGAAAGCTGCACACCGTTTGAGTGATTTCACAATTTATCCACTGCTTAGGAGAGAACCTTTGATGCTTTAGCCAAAGCCCTCAGAGAACACTGTAAGAGGCAACAGAGAGAATAAAAGCTTGACTTTCAGACAAGCAGGTGGCTGCTCAAGGTCCACCAGTAAAAGTGGTATTTATGTAATGTTTTAAAACTTCACCTCTGCCTCGAGGCACTAGGAGATCATTATTGTAATTTCCTCCAGACTCTCTGAAACAAATACTAATACCAGGAAAAAAAAATCTATTATCTCTGGATTTTAAGAGGCCAACAGTCCGACAATCCAAATAAAGTGATTACAGGGCAGTGTTAGCATCCTCTGAGAAAAAGGATCCTATGAACAAAGACCACTTGAGTAACAAGCTTGAGGTTAACCTAATACAACTGAAGGCAATGCCTCATCTCTCCAGGCAAAAAAGAAGCAGTGAAACATGGAAGAAGTAGTCCAAAGTGAAAACAGACTCAGAATTTCATTCTTGTGATAAATAGCCCAATGTATTTTTTAACACCCCAAGATCAGTAGTGCCTTTAAGCAAGGCTTCTAATTAGCCACACATAATTGAAATATGCAGCTGTTAAAACTCTGAGGATAAAAATAAGCACAAGAATAATTTTCTACTTGCACGTGCATTTCTCTGTCAATTAGTTATGAGATGCTCTATTTCTGAATGCCTAAGTTCACTAAAGATCTGTTACTACTGTAATTGAGGGAAAACAGAAAGAAGTCTCATTATCATCTGATCTATTTCAATTTAGAAGTGGAAATGATTGTAAAAAAAGTGACATTTGACATCATTAAACTCTTACAAGAATTACTTTGTTCTGAACTATGTATCATCATATAACAAATAATTTCTAAACCATTTGAAGATGCCTACGTTACCCTGGTCATCACTCTTCAGAGAAAACATCAACACAAATTGCAATTATATTATGAGAAAAACCAGGATATAAAAGACTTATGCATGCTGTCTTGGAATGAGCTGGACACATGGAGCTCATGGAGCCCACGCGTTTCCTCTATTTAGGAAGTAGTAAAATGCAACACGCTACAAAAAATAAATTGTTTGGCAACTCTCCATTTTTAATAACGGCTACTATAATTTCCCAATAAACATTCCTAACACAGTTTTACTAAATGCCCAGAAAAGTAACAAGTCTCACACTTAACAAGTAACAAAATAACCTGTGCTCGATATAAACACAGGGAAATGGACAAGAAGTAGATACAAAACATTACATATTAATCAGCACTACCAAGAGTAGAAGGCCAGGATACACCGGGATACATGCCAGGATAACAGTAGACTGATATGACAGGAATGCATGAGAAAGAGCATCACTTTCTGTTGCTAATAAATCTAGCTCTGTGAGTAAAAATTGATACAAATTACCCTTAATTATCTATCATTAAGAACAAAAAAAAGTGGCATACTACACAATACATCAAGGTTCGGAAAAGTGGAATTTTAAAACTGAACTTGTAGGTGTCTGCATTGTTAAAACAAAAAGCTACTCAGTAGTCAGCTGGATTTTATAAAGGTTATCTGTAGTTTTTACTGCAACCTTAGGAAGAGGTCTTTATTTCTTATGCAAGAAATTTGGAGAAGAACAAGCTAGAAATATCAATCCCTTTTTTCCCCTCTCTCTTTAAAACATAAACAAATGCTGTCTTGCTTTTTATAACACGGTTAAGGCATTTAAAATTAATAAAGTTCAATTAGCACACCTGTGAAACCTAAATTAAATTTCAGAAGTGCCGGTCAGGTAAGAAGTCAGCTGCAGGAGACACATGCTCACTCTCCAATTACAAACCCAAGCACCACCACACTTCAAGGGTGCTGGAAAATTGTGTTCTACACACATGGAAGAGTGTAAGCTTCATAACTCTAGTTCTTTATAATATTATTAAGAAACTAAGTAGCTGGTACCTTTTAAAGTATTTGGATATCCAGATATTGCCAAGTACCAAAATACTCAGTAAGTCTGTGTTGATTGTAGAGTCATGTTTAGGAACAAGTTCTGGAGTTATGACAGAGAAGGTTCCCTAAAGGCCAGCAGGACCAGGGCAGTGACTGACCCTCTGTACTCAGCTCTTGTGAAGGCACCACTCAAATCCTGTGTTCAGTTTTGGGTCCCTGTCTGCAAGAAAGACATTGAAATGCTGGAGAGTATCCAGAGAAGGGCAACCAGGCTGGTGAAGGGTCTGGAGAACAAATCTGATGAGGAGCAGCTGAGAGCTGGGGGTGTTTAGCCTGGAGGAAAGGAGACTCAAGAGAGACCTTATCACTCTCTACAACCACCTGAAAGGAGCCTGTAGCCAGATGGAAGTCAGCCTCTTGTCCCAAGCAACAAACAACAGAACAAGAGAAAACGGCCTCAAGTTGCACCAGGGGATGTTTAGATTGGATATTAGGAAAAATCTTCACAGAAAGACTTGTCAAGCATCAGAACAGGCTGTGCAGGGAAGTGGTGGAGTCACCATCCCTGGAGGTGTTAAAAAGATGTCTAGATGTGCTGCTGTCCAATGGGGACATGGGTTAGTGGTGGGCTTGACAGTGCTGGGCTGACGGTTGGACTCAATGATCTTAAAGGTGTTTTCCAACCTGAATGATTCTATGAATCTGTAACAGAAATGCACAATACAGAGCAATCCTTATGCAAAATCCAGAGGTACTTGCATTTCTTTCTGAACAGAAAGTCATCATTTTAAGGCTACCTCACCAAAGCAGTTTGTTTTAGAAAATTATTGTAAACATTTATTACAAAAAGAACCCTGCAGAATTTGGCTGTCTTCCTGTGTTCCTCAGTCCTGTTTGGTGACATCATACGCTGATAAAGTTGTTCATTTCTGCAGTTTTGTAAATAACCATAGCAGAGACAAAACCAACTCCATCTTCTGCAAATGTTCTCACCAGTTAACACTTTTTAAGCTTGCTTTCTAAAAAACCCACATTCATCATGCAGAAAGTCAATTAGCCAAGATTTGGAACAGACATTTATGACCCTTGCTATTCTAAGACAAATTCAAATCAAACAGACAGACAAACTAAAGACCAAGACAGAGAATTATCAATAGCCTACATCCAGTATCTTTTACATATTATCTTTTGTATATTAACAAGGATCCGATTGAAGCCAAAATCTCCCTTGTGTTTTTGAGAAGCAGATAGAAGTAAAAACCTAAAAACACTGAAAAAAGGTAATCAAATGCTATGATTTGCCTTCTGCTGCTAGTTTTGTGGAACATTGCAACAGTAAGATGGAAACCTGATTGTTCATGAATTTCAGCTGGTGAAGGAAGCAGGTTTTTAGAACTGCACAAGAAATTTTGTTTATGATTTTAAATTTGATAAGATTCTTACATTCCACCATCATGAAATGAAAACAAATTAAATCAGGGTTTACTCTACCTATAAATATATGGTTCTCTTGGAATCATCCCAGAACCAACCATAATAGAAGCAGTAAAGATCAAAATCTTAACCAGTAGTATTACCTTTGGTGATTTAAGTAGAAATAAATGAGCCTCAAGTGTTCTTTCAAAAGGAAGGATGGAGTAGCAACCATCACACTGAGCTAGTCAGCAAATGAGAACAATTTAAAGAATCTTCTTAAGTGCATTAGCTCAGTAATGAATTCAGTAGTAAGGCCAGAATATACTATCATTTGATATCCACAACAGAGTAGTTTACCAGACTATTTATTATGTATTTTAAATATATATGCAACGTTCAAGAAATATATCCAGACAATTGTAATTTGATGGTTTTATTTCCATTATAAACTACAACAAGTATTAAAAATCTAAATTCATTTCTAAAATCAATTTTTTCATATTAGCAACTCCAAATCTCATTGTTTTATTTGCTACAAGATCAAAAAGCCATCCAACAGAAACCACTTTCCCGGGAGGTACTAATGGTCTGCAATGATTTGATTGACCTGGCAAAGGAAAACAGCTTGAGCTTCTTTATTATCTACTGCAGGTATGCTTCCTGGGTCATGATTCGCTCCAGAAAGACCCTGTCAATACACCTGCAGTGTCTCAGCTGACTGCACTGAAGGTCAAGAATCCTTAAATTTTTGCTGTTTTGTGGTTTTTAGGTTTGGTTTGGGTTTTTATTTTTTTTTCAGATCATTCAACTAATTTTTAATGCAATAAACCGCATGTGATTTTGTCTGGGACAGACTCATCACACTTTCTTTTTTCTTAATCCCCAAGTTTTGCTCTTCCCTAGAAACTACATCTGATTTTCCCTGCACTTGCATGATTAGCTTCATAAAAAGACATTTTTGGTAACACCAATTGATTTTGTCAATTGTGCCCATTAGCCTTGCCATTCTAACAAGTCAATTTTACTGGGACAATCTTTATTTTTAGATAGTCTTTTCATCATGTTTTACCCTATTCAAATATAGCATATCCAGTTAGGAATAAATGCTACCCTTTTTTAAGAGAAGTTTTTTTCAGACTCCTAAGTCTGCAATGTTATTAAGGTCCTCTTTAGGCAGGTAATGTAATTAATTTACGTCCAGCACAATTTCTGTAGACTAAATATTGATCTTGATCAAGAACTGTAAATGTTGTTAATACATGAATATTATTAAATTCCTTTGGAGCAAATCCCACTGGTTTCGCTCATGTAAAGAGTTCCACTGATGTCAATAGATTTTTGAGAGTAATTATGAACAAGACTTGATTGTGTTGACCAAAATACAAAGATCTTCCGTACCTTCGAGGGTGGGGGCAATGGTCCTAGATCATATACAAATCCCCTGAACAATCATATCTTAGAGCAGAAGCTTCCAAATCCCTATAAAACTCTTGAGAACATTCTTCCCCAACTTTTAATTAGTGCTGGTGGTTGGAACTTTGATATAGCACTTTATGTTTAAAGGCACATCATTACTGTCTATAACCTCTCCAGCTGCAGAGGTTCTGTGCAAGGCTGCCATCCAGAAGAACTCCGAGCAATATTTCAACCTAAAATACATGAGCACACCCAGGTATTTTTGGCACACCTACACAGAGAGAAACAAAGCATATGTCATGTCTCTTACAAGGTGCAGCAGGAGCAATTACAAGCCAATTGCTTCTGATAGTGTCCTCATCGCCCCTAGCTAGAGATGATTGGCATTGATGCAGCTTGATCCATTGTTCAGTTGGCAATACTTTGTCATGTACATGTTTAACTGCTAGAAAACAGTGTTTCTTAGGAAAAAAAACCTGATCTAGTTTTTCTTAAATTGTAGCTACATGACAAGAAGTCAATTAGAAGTAACTGCTAAGAGAATCTGTTCCTGGAGCTTCTAGCCTGCACCAATTGCCACTATTTAACTCCTCCCCTTCCTCCTTGTTCTGTTTTGGGGCTTTGGAGTGAGGGGGAGGTTAGGCTGGTTTTAGTTTTGTTTTGCTTCCCTTTAAAATACAGAGTGTTCTTAATGCTAGCTGGGCCTTTTTAAAACCTGGCAATGGTGAAAGGCAAGATTAAGAGTCACAAAGGAATGGGAAAATCTACAATTTGTAGACATCTTGAGCTGGCTGGTACAAGAAACCTTGGTCAAAAAAACACTACTTATCTTAGTGCATGCTCTGTGTGACATTAGAAACATGATGTATTATTCCCATGTGGAGAAATTATAAATGAAGATTAACCAAGTTTTTCTTAAAAAAAAAAAAGAATCCCAGTCCTGTCAATCATACAGTGCCTAGTATAAAATAAAAAAAGCCTACAAAAAAGATTAGTAGAAAGACTTCAGAATCAAATTTAAAGGAGCAGGGATTTTAAAGGTACCTGAGTTACTGGGAGCAAGAAAAGCTTTCAGGGCCCAACCTGTGACCTGGACTTCTCCACTTCTGACATTAGTAATGCAGGACACAACAGCTTCTTTAACCAAAACCAGTTTTTGGCACCCTCTAGAGGTTTTGGTCCCACAAAGAAACAATTCAGAAGATAGATAAAATAAATTTAAAAGAGCTTACAACCCAGAACTCAAGCCTTGAACCAGTGAAGCTTTTTACAAAAAGTTTATGCAAGAATGCAAAGCTGATACATCATAAAATCAATTCTGGTTTCATTCTTTGTGATCAGATTGCTCATCTCAGTCCATCAGCCCAGGAATTTTGGATTTGTAAGAACTAAAAAAACAGATGAAAATTAATTCTCCCCTTTTAAAACATAGGGAATCACCACATAACTGTATCTTTATTAAAAATAATGTTTCACTTAGTTTATGAGAAAATTAACCTACCAGGAAGCCAGCTAGCAAAATAATAGCTCACCCATCTATGCAACACTGTAAAATAATATTCCAAACCTCTACTGTCACATGGATGTATTTTTATAAAGTGGAAGTTAAATTTGTTCATGTTCTCTGAATAAAAGGAGAATTAATAGTCAATTTTGCCATCATTTTTCCAGACACCTTCCCACAAAATCCTGTCCATACAAAATGTGAAGGGAAAAGAGCTTTCTGTTGCAAACCTGTCTTCTGACTTTTTGACAAAGTTAGTGCTAGGATGCCATTTTCTATACTATATAACTAATATAACTAGTTCTATACTATATAACTGTTCAGATCTCAGTAGATCATGCTCTTCAGGTCCAACACAAATATGATCAGGAACGAAGCATACATTTTCTGATATCATCACTTTATATCCAAAAATAGAGGGTATTTCTAGCAGATTTACACAACTTCCTAAAACAAAGCAGAAAGCATTAGCTCATTTTAGATGCTTCATTATGAATGAAAAAAGCCCCAATAAAACATTCTGCAATCTGAATATTGAAGAAGCATTTGTCATCATCAATTATATCACAGAAATACTGACTGTGAAGTGTTTATTTTTAGAATCATTTGAAATTGCAAGCCATTAATCCAGAGCTTTCCAACCGCTGGTCTTTTGCTGCAAATATCTCGCCTTGATTTCCTTAAGAAAGCAAATTTAAAAAATCCCAGAACACATTAGGTTGTCCAGGGTATCCCAGGAGTAAAAGAAAAAAGAAGGAATGCTATATCCTTGGCCCAGCTCTTTTCAACATGTTCATTAAGCATCTGGACGCAGGACTCAAAGGCATACTAAAGAAGCTTGCTGGTGACACTAAACAGTGAGGAGCTCTTGACTGCCTTGATGGCAGAGAAGCCCTGCAGAGAGATCTCAACAACCACCAACTGTGTGAAGTTCAACAAGGAAACGTGCTGGGTTCTGCTCCTGAGATGGGACAGCCCTGGATGTATGGACAGACTGACTGGAAACAAGATGCTGAAAGCACTGCTATAGAAAGGGCCCTGGGGGTCCTGCTCAGTGGCAAGTTGAACATGAGCCAGCGTGCCCTGGCAGCCAGGAGGTCCAACCCTGTCCTGGAGTGCCTCAGGGACAGCACTGCCAGCCAGGCAAGGGAGGGGATTGTCCCACTCTGTTCTGCACTGGGGCAGCCTCCCCTCAAGTGCTGGGGGCAGTTTTTGGTGCTACAATAAAAGAAAGGCATTAAGCTGTTATAGAGCATCCAAAAGACAGCCAGAAGGATGGTGAAGGGTTTGGAGGGGAAGCCATGTCAGGAGCAGCTGAAGTCACTTGATCTGTTCAGCCTGGAGGAGACTTGAGGGGAGACCTCATTGCAGTCACAACTTCCTCATGAGTGGAAGAAGAGGAGCAAGTCCCAACCTCTTCACTCTCGTGACCAACGATAGGACTTGAGGAAACAGCACAAAACTGAGTCAGGGGAGATTTAGATCTGATACCAGGAGAAAGTTTTTCACCCAGATGTTGGTTGGGCACTGGAAAAGTCTCCGCAGGGAAGTGGTCACAACACCAAGACAGTCTGAGCTCAAGAAGCATAAGGGAAATGCTCTCAGGAACACGGTGTGATCCTTGTGGTACCCTGCACAGGGCCAGCAGTTGAATTCAATGATCCTGACAGGTTCTTTCCAAGGCAGCATATGTGTTTTCTATGATTCTATGCATAAACTTACTTCTCCAGTTCCAGTATCAGACTAATTTGAGACATACTCTTCACTTTATTCAAATTAGACTGCCGTATCAGGGACTGGTGAAATGAAATGAAGACCAATTGTTAACAAAAATCATACAGCATCTGCTTCAGAAAAACTGCAACGAGACTCTTGAAACATCCTGATGATGGCTCCTAAGGGACACAGGTCTAGTGAATTCTGAATTTCAGGAGACTAGCTCTTGAATGTAGAAAAGGCAGTCTCAGACAAGGCGGAATGGCTCTGCACAGGAACACTTACTGCAGTCTTTTGGGCTCTGCTGGAAATCATGCAAAGCTCCTTTACAGCCTGAAATGTCTAAGTCTTCAGGCAGCACTAGAGTATTTCCTTTCCATCTGCCTGTCAAGAAACAATCCATGGTAACTAATGCAAGTGACATCCTTGGGATGACCACCACATTCAATGAGCAGTCTGAAGAGCACATATAGATTCCCATTGGTAGAGAAACAAGTTGTCTATTGTGTTAAAAGCAAGCATCAATGGAAACACATCAGGCCCACACCCAAAATTCTTCCATGGTCCTAAACAGTTTCCATTCCTGGTTTAAAGCCTTGTTCTTTGTTCAATATTACGTAACAGTTAAACTGATACAACAGTCCATTAATACCTGAATTTCTTTGAGACAATGGAGATGTCAATACTTAAGTCAAAGAATGTGAATTATGAAATACAGCAGAACTGTGCACAGTTGTCCGGACATGGCTTCATCAGTAATGCATAGAATGAAAAAGTCCTTTCCCTCTGAGGCCCAGGAAGTTGTTGGATCTTTTCTGCCCTGAGAGCACACTGTTGCCATCCACATGAAACTTTCAGATCGTTCTCTGCAAAGCAGCTTTCCAGCCAGCCAGCTGCAGCATATGCCTGGCACAAGAGGTTATTCCAACCCAGGTGCAAAACTTGGCATTTTGTCTTCATTGAACTTCACCAGGTTTTCTTCTTCTCTTTTCTCCAACCTGGTAACATGTTTCTGAACAGAAGCACAATCCTCTGGTGTATCAGCCACTACTCTGAGTTTTGTATCAGCTGCAAACTTGCTGAGTGCAGCTCAGGGTCCCATCAGTGAGATCAGGAGCAAAGATGTTCAACAATACAGGACACAACAGAAACCCTTGGTGTATACTGTTAGTGCCTGGCCTCCAGCTGGATGTCATGTTGCTGACAACAATCCTTGGGCCCAGCAGATCTGACAGTTTTCAGCCCATGTCACTGTTCATTTATTTCTTCCATACTTTTAAAGACTGAGTATGAATACATTATGGAATACTGTCAAAAATCTCCCATAAAGTCAAAATAAATTACACTTGTTGCTCTTCCTTCATCCCCCATGGCCATCCTATCTCACCATAGAAGGCCATCAGACTGGTAAAGTTTGTCTTCTCCTTCATAAATCTATTATGACTGCTCCAAATCACCTTCTTGTCCTTCATAAGTCTGGAAAGTGTTTCTGGGAGGATTTTCCCCATCACCTTCCCAAGGACAGAGGTGAGGCTGACTTGACTGTAGTTCTCCAGATTATCCTTCTCGACAGCAGGGATGATGTCTGCTTTCCTCCAGTCCTCAGGAAACTCCCATGATAGCCATGACCTTTCAAAGATAATTATTAGAGGTTTTAAATCTCACATAATTAGTAGGTAAGTAGAATTTTTAAAGTAGATGATGGGCAGATGCCATGATAAAGAGGATTGGTATAAACTCCTCCACTCTTCAGTGAGCAAATATGGCAGAAATGCATGAGAAAGAGAGAGATATCACTTTCTGTTGCTGGAAGAAACTATTGTCTAGAAGATAATACTGAAGCTCAAATCAGCTGTTTGTTAGCACTTGATCAGATATGTTCTTGCATCTGTAACAAAGTCCACACCAGAATAAAAGGAAAGGCCCTACTTGAAACATCTTGAGACTGCTTGATAGTCACAGACCAATAATGAGATGGCAAAGAATTTCATGTTACCACGGTCATGATGAGAGGGCCCAGGTTTTCTGTCACTAACAGCAGCCTGTGCCCTAAGTCAGGAAAAGCAGAATCAAAAACCAGCCAGATAGTAGCTGAAAACACAGGAAATAAAGCCTAGAGCAAAGCTTATTAGAGGAAACTAAGTGATGTCAGGGAGAGAAGCTGAACTGTGGAACAGTCTACTGGAAGCAGAAAAAAACAAAAGATTTGCAGTCTAACCATTCTCAGAGTACATAAAAAATCCCTATACCATGGATAAAGGAGGCAATGTACTCTACTATATTCACACTCATAGGTAAACAAACTTATGTCCTAGAAACCATGGGTTTTACACTGAATTTTCTCTTCAGATTATATCTGTAGGAAATGCTGTTGTCACTGGTGCTGTAGTTACCTTTCTGAGGTGTAAAGGGTTTGTTAACTCCACAAGCCTTGCTGATTGTAATCTGACAACCTAGAGGAACAACGGATAAGAAAAACAAAGACATGCTTTCAGCAGCTCCTAGAATAGAAATGTATAAAACCATAAGGAGTAATTGCCTTATGTACATGCTTTTAGGATAGTGATATTTAGAATAATTAGAAGGCAGATGTTCTAAAATTCACTGTGAATTTCAATAGACCATGCTATCAAGGCTGACTAAAAGTATATAAATGGATCAGAGTTGAGTAAATTAGATTTCTCCTGTAAATTAAATTAATTTTGCTCAGCAAACCTTCTTTAATTATTACTTTGACTGAAAGAGCAGCAGCCACAAAAGTTACAACTAAAGTTTCATGGAATTTGTTAGGTTTAACACATTTTCTTTTTCAAATTAATATTGCATTAACTATGGCTTTGAGAATGTATTCTATTACTACCTGTAAATGATTCCAGAACAATAAACACAATCTATAGTATGTCCAAAAATACTATTTATTCTTGCCATCAAAGTAATTACCTATATTTGTTGAGATATTTTACTTTATTTAAAACTCATGAAGTGATAAAGACAACTTTTACCTAATAAACCAACTACAAAGAAAAATCTATGATTACCTTCTGAACCACTGAGCCAAAGCCTAGGGTGCTCCACCACCTTGGCCCTTCTCTTTCTTTTTCATTTCTTTTGTATTTTTTTTTGTTTGTTTATTTCTCCTTACTAAATGAACACCAAGAAAAGAATATCAGAAAAGACCACTTGTGAGAAACCATCTAAAATGCACTGAGATATTTTCAGACAAATATTAGAACAGTTTTAATGTTTTGTGAGTGTAAAAAAAAAACCTGAAAGATTATTCAAATATTCTAGGGCTTACCTACGCTAGTTATTTTGCTGAAATAATCTCTAATTACTCCAACATCAACTTTACCCTTATTAAAAGAAGAAAACCTACAGATGAAGAGAATTCAAGCATTTGTCCCTCATCTTCCTGCTCTGAAATGGCTCCTTTTTGCTTGAAGCAACAAAGGACTGAAAAGACTGCTGTTGGTACCCCAGCAAGTATTGAGCAGAAGTTGTCTGTCCACTTCTCTCTCAGTACATAATGAACCAACAGCAACCTTTGCCTATAAGTGAGTATGATGCCATTCCTTACACACTCTGTTAGTACAATAGAAGTAACAGTGTAGTAAGCCACCAGCAGCAGGGTATTTGCTGATGCCTTCTAGGGCTTCATTATTCTTGCCAAAGCAAGTTCCAGTTTTGTTCTTTAAAATTCTCACAGACAAGGGATCTAGTACAGCTAACTTCTTTCCCCCGGCCCCCACCCCTGCCTTGTTTACACCCCGCCAAATTACTCTCTTTTTGCTTTTCTTCATTTTCTTAAAGATGTAAAAAAACTCACTAATGACATTTTCTGTTTTAGAAAAAAAAAAGCCTCTTACATCACATTAAATATGCTTTTACTTGTTTTGAAAAAAAACAGGTGAAGTCAAACAAAAGTTAATTTTTATGCCACCCATGCACTGAGAGCAGTGTAGCAAGGTTTTTGCTTAAGCAACATGGAAAGGGATACATGCTCTAGGAGACAGAGTACATAAGCAACCAGGATCCTATTTTCATGCTTGTTCCTGACCTATTTTCAGCCTCTCTTGACTTGTTTTCCCTTCAGCAGTCTTGTTAGATAGGTTTTTGAACTTTTCAGTGTAAGGACCATCTGTGAGTGTGTTTTGGACAGCACAGGTTCAACAGGGCTGTGATCTAAGTATGGTTGTCAAAACACTGATGTAACATAAAATAAAGAGCCACCACTATGTTTGATTGCTTAGATGAGTCCAGTCTGTTCCTCCATCTGCATTCTTGCATATGGTCTCTCATACATGGTGCAGTTAATGAAGCTGCAGCATGCAATTTTCTAAGTACACCCAGGAGGGAATTGGTTACACACCACTCTGCAGAGGCAGAGATTGCTGGAGCACAGTCCAGCCTGTGGTTCTGTTTGTTATTGTTAAGAGTCACACACGGACTCAGGAGTGTTGAGCTCACTCTGTGTTTCAATGTGGGAAACACTGGGATATTTACAGCTAGTTTCAAGGTCCTGTTCTAATTTAGGGCTAAGGTCCAGCTCCCCAACAAAAGTCACCTACTGAAATTCAGTATCAAGAAGAAGCAAATACACTTCCACTCGAACACTGAGAAGATTGGTTTCCTCTAGGCAGAATGGTAAGAAAGTTTGAAACAACAGCTGCAAACAGGAATACTGAGGGAGCTTCCTGAGGCTTCCACTGTGAGCTAGCCTGCATCTAGAATTAGCAGCTTCAGGACCTACACAATATCTTTTTGCACCATAAAATTATTTCAGGGGTAAAATAGTACCATAAGCTGTTGAGCTTATCAAAACAGTAAAAAAAAAACTCAAAAGGCAAGAACAGAATTCACAAGGCCACAACAATTTCCATGATATTCTATTTAACCCATTAATGACCGTTTCTAGACAACCAAATAAAAAGTCTATTCAAATGAAGGAAGCCTGCCTGGAAAAAATAAATAATAAAGAGATAGAAAGTATTGCTTTATATGCCTGTTACACTTTGGGTAATATTTGAATGTCATATTTAGGTATTATTAAAAGCTCTGCACACATCTTCAAACTTCAGAAGTTTTGGATGTATAAATGCTCAGACTTTAAATTGCAAGTCCCTTTTATTCTTCTCTTCAACACTTGTATGAAAAATGTGAAGATTAAAACATCAGAAATATTGAACAATGTTCTATAAATTCATTCAGCAAGGTAAGTCACCTTTTTGAAGGAGCTTCAGAAGGATTCGTCTGCAAAAAAGAAAAAGCTTTGTGCTGGCCTTCCTTTCTTCAACTGTTCCTGTGAAATGCAGATATATAGCTGTGCCTCAGAAACACACTTTATATCTAAAAACTGGTATTGTGAAATCAATCACAGTCTCTAACCCTTTCCTTTCACAGACTATGGACAGAAGTGCAAGCTTTGGATACTGACAACACACTCAGATATAACCATTCTTCTCCGTGCTTCTTGAATGCACATATATTTATTTGTGGGATATTGCTATTCAAATAAAAGTTTTAAGATAAAAATGAGAGAGAATTTGGACTCCATAAATTTTCCATCATGTTATTAGGAAGTGTGGTAGCCACCAGAAACTCAGATTAGAGGAAGTTCTTTACTCTTTTTTAAGCCAAAAATGTTTGTTTTCTTACAGTGAAACACTACAGTAGTTCATAATAGTATTTTTACAACCAACTTAAGTAGAAGGTACAAGAGAGACAGAAATCCATCAGGGTCTGTATCAAGGTGCAGGAACATACTTAAAGGTAGAAAGTACATAGAAGTGGTAAAGGTTTTCACTGGTTGTTCCCATTCAGGCAAAAATCAGCCTCAGCTAAGTGGTAGCGACAGCACCTCAGCTCACCCATAAAATTCATCCAGAACCTTCCATGCTGGAATATGGATATGACTTGAGATGTGTTTTGGGTCAGCTAATGGAGGCTATATCACTGCAATAAATCTTCTACTATTTCCATGGAGTTTGAGGATGGCTAAAATAATTTTATTTCTGCATCTTATTCCCTTATATGTGCAACTTACTATAGATGATGGGAAAGAGTTAGAGACTCGTAATTCACAACTCTAGGTTTCAGACACAACATTTATTTCTGAAGCTCAGCTATACATCTGCATTTCAAGACCGTGTCACTTTTCCATTTTTTCCATTCCTCCTGGTCAACTTGTCTTTTTAATACCCACCCCTCATTCTCTTTTGTTTAGCAAAAACATGAATGCATTGCATAGTATATACAAATTAGACACTCCTAAAAAAAATATGACTAAAACCCCGCTATTTTTGTCAATCTGCCAATACTATTTAGTTATTAAACCTAAAGGGGAACCAAAAGAGGCCACATTGAAGTAAAGATTTATTAGAAAAGTATTTGAAAAACATTAATACTTGAATGTTATGATGAGAATATTAAGCTCTTCAAAAATCAGGAGTCCTTGCTCCTTTTATACAGTATTTTACTGGAGGCATGCTAAATACCTTATGAAAAAGTGAATTTAAAAACAGCAGAAGGGGAAGAATAAATTGCTTTATTCCCAAGAATGCGTATTACCATAAACTCAGTCACTTGTTTTAGGAGATCTGTACCACTTCCTAGAGAGCAATTCCATTTGATGACTAGCATACTGCACTATCAGGTAAACAAACCTTATAATTCTAGAACTATACTGTTCTACAGGTTAAGAAGAATCTTTCAATAAGGTAAGTTAGCTAAACCAACTTCTATTCTGATCTTTTCCTTCTCTTTCCCACTTCACCATTTTTACCCCCACCAGTAACTCATATATTGACCAAATAGTATAAAAACTATTAACTGCTACTGAGTTTACTTGTCCCACATGTTTATGATAACAGTGTAATAACTGCAATTTTTGTTAAAAAAAATGACAAGAAACCCCTACAAAACCTCCACCAAACAAAAAAAGCTCAACCAACAAACCAACCAATCAAAAAACCAAACCAAAAACCACAAAACAAAAGCCACTGAAAAAGCTCACCCAGATGTTTCATGACAAACATTATCTTGTGGAGTTACTAAAGAGTCAAGTGAAAGAAGGTGGAATAAATAGAAAAAATATATTTTTGCTAAGGGACATCTAGTAAAACCCAGGGGTCCCATGGAATCAGTTGGATTTCTGTTACCAAATTCAACAAGAGTACAGCTGGGTTTTGCCTGGGGGAGATGACAACATTACATTGCTTTTGAGATTAATATGCAAGTTGTGTAAGGTGCATGCAAGAGAGGAATTTTTACGTTTGACAGAGGTGCAACTAATTCCATATGTGTTTAATGCACAAAAATAGAATATATGCATGCATGCATTTCTTAAACATGTTCAAACTCTATTTTGCTTATCTGTGCAAGGTGCTATGTTAGAACTGATGCACTTTAGTAAATAAAACACTCCCAAAATGTATTTCTAAAAGTATTTGGTAGAAATCATCAGACTGGATCAACTACCTGTTTTAAGAGATTGAATTAGCATCTTTCCTATTCATTGACAACAGGAAAACATAGCAGGTATGCTTTCCAGTCTGTCTCCCAGCTCCCATATTCCCATCCAGCCTTGTATTGGCCTGCAATAACCAGTATCTCAGATCTCTTCCTTTGCTTTGGACACTACATACAGTAAAAACAAAGAAAAAAACCCAAGTGAAAACTGTATAAAACAAACCCCAAAATGTAAAAGAAATTTATATTGTAGACTCTTTGGCTCCTTGACAAACGTTATTGCTCCAAGTCTGTTCTGTCAATAGATCACCAACAATCTGTCATTTGGGGAGCTGAAATATTTCCATCACCACTGATCAAAAGAAAAGTAGTTCCTCCCTGGATATCTTTAGAGGGAAGAACCTCTGAGGCAGAGCAATCCATCAGCAATGTCAGCCTGAGGACTCCAGTGGGCAGAACAGAGCTGTGAAGGAAAACCTGCTCCCCTTCACTGGCCACCTCCCCTCTGAGTAACTAGATATAGGGACTTCACACACAAACAGGAAAATCAGGTTCTTTGAATTGGTTTTGTTCAGCCAGCTTTCCAATGAAATGACACTAGCATGTCCAGGAGTCAGAGATGCCAGGTCTGAAAAATCCAAGATGTTCCAAAATCCTAAGAGTAGGTCAAGTTTATGTTGCACCTAACTGTCACTGTCAGGTATAGCATATTCCTCAAATACCAGTGTTGCACTTGCCAAAAAAAAAAAAAAAAAAAAAAAAAAAATTAAGTACATAAACTTTCTTCTGGAAATCAAAATAAATTACTTTACATATCTGTGTAAAATTTTACCACTCTAAGCTAAGTTGAAGGCATTAAACATGATCAAAACCTGGAATTTTGGGTTTACCATACAAAACCAGATGTCTCCTCTGCTGAGTTCAAATACTGTTTTTCTAATACACATGAAATAGAAGAAATATTTATTATTCACTACAAAAAATTCACATCTCTTACTGACTGGAAAAAAAAAACAACACAAAACAGCAAGACCTAGACATGCACTCTATCTCCAAGACTTAGAGATAGAAAAGTAAGAATTAATAAGCAGATTACTCTTGGCTACTTTTATATATAAGGTACTTATGGAGAAAGAACATGGAAGACAACTAATGAAAACTCAACCTCAAGAAAAGCAAAGAAGAAATGTAAAGCTTACATTTTACTCCATAGCTTTCCACTTCATTCACATATAGTACTTGCTGAACAGATCTATGCTACAGAAGTTACATGGAATGTAAGGAAATGTTTGCTCCTTGCTGAAATGAGAAGTATTAGTCATCCTTTGGGTGCTCATTATGAGAGTCTGCATTGAGAATTAAGTGCACAGGATCCCAGTGGAAACACTCAGGGCTAACAAACTTCCATGGTTTGACCAGAATTGCATGCTTTGGAATTTTTTTTATTGAAAAAAACTATGTAATGACACATATTAGGAAGGCCTACATACCTGAGAGTATTAAACAATTGCTTATCAGAATAGTGCATTATGCTTCACAAATATACCATGGCTTCACGACACCAACGATTTTTGGTATCACGAGTCTGCTTTTAATGCCAGTTCTTAAAATGTGTGATTCTAAATTTACCCTTTGATTAGACATGCATGTTTCTAATTAAGCTCAACCTGTCCATTCTTCTTTGAAGAGATTAAAGTCAGAGTCCCCCAAGACTCCTGAGGCTCTGTGCAATAATTTACTTGTTCTTGGTAAAGGCAATAGAAGTCAGAAGTGAAAAATAAGTGCAATAAGCTGCCAAGCTTGTCAGAAACACTTTCAACTAAAAATACATACTACTGAATCTATAAAATCTGTAAGGGACTATCATATTTATTATGGCAGAAAAAAGAGGAATTGGTGTTGCCTATCTCCTATGCAGTCAACTGTAGGATGATGTAAGTCATCAGTAAAACAAAATTATGTGTAGTAGCTAATCCTCAAGGTCTGTGGCAGATTACAACCCCCCCTTTTTTTTTTTCCCCAGAATGGGCCAAACTTTATCATCTGAAAATCATACAGACATAGCTGAGAAAGATCTGGAATTAACCTGGTGAGCTGTAAGCAGGACAGGACTTCCAAACCTTTTACTCAAAATCCTTCTGTTGGGAAGATTAACACAGTTATACATCATAAGTAAAGAAAACAGAAGCCACCAGTCTTGTGTTGCTTTAATTGCAATGAAAATTTTGAGAATGCATTCTATATTTTTGACACTTATAAAGAAGAAATGTGTAGCAGCAGCTCTCTGCTATACAGAGAGAAACACAACTTTCCTAGGCATCATTCTGGGAACAGGCTGTGAGAAGATCAGAGAGAAGAAGAGAAACAATTCTTATCTTAACTTGCTGCACCTGGTATTGTGAACATGTGGAATGTGTAATGGAGATTTGCTTACCAAAGGGTAGTTTCTTAATTAGCCAATGGTAATAGTGTTTTAATTAAAGGACCAATCAAGTACACCTGTAGAGAACTAAGATATAAAAGAGTAATGGGTTTCTTAATAATAATAATAATAATAATAATAATATAATAGAGATTAATCAGCCTTCTGTAATACATGGAGTCTATTCCCAGCTGGGGGCCCCTGCAATGATGGAGATGCACTATCACACTTCCAAGTTTTGTCCTTTGTACCATCAGATGACATACATCAGCATTGCAGTGGAAATCCATGTATATAATCACATTATTCTTTTAACTCTGGTTTCAAAACCATTTGCAGCAAGAATTCTACAACTCATCAATTACTGTCAACCTCCTTCATTAAAACACAAACTTTTTAAAATACCCAGAACTTTTTTGTTCTATTCATTGCATTTCTAAGCACACTAGGTCAGACAAGGTTAGGCACTGAACTGAAGGTTCAGGTTACCATCATGTGGTGATCAAGGATACAGGCATTTCATCAGAAGTACTCAGAAAGTATCAAATATGACTAATCATTTTATTAAATTTTTTCAAAATGCTCAGAGACTAACCTAAATGTTGATTTGTAAGAATTCACTAGATGTACCACTCTGAATTTAGTACCAACACTTGTTAGCAGCCCCAACTCCAACTTCCCATGAGACTTCGATTTCTCCATCACACAGAAGCTCACCTACTAGGGTATCACACCAAGCACAAATTAGATGATGCCATTAGGCACGTTCAAAAAGTTGCCCTGAAGCTTGGCTGGCATAAGAAATGTGAGAAAATGATGGTGTAAATAATGTTTCCAAGTACCTGCTTATATAAAGAACTGACTCTACAAATTCTGGGTGTACAAGACAACAACAAGGTTTGGCAAGACTTACATGTTTAATCCTATGAGGCATTTAATGAGGCATTTTCATTGTTTAAAACCTTTAAGTTTTTGTTTCCTTAGATAATCATTCTCCAACTTAGCCCTCTGCATTCTCACTCTGCTTTTCACTGAATATGAGCATCCATATCTAATGCCATGATATTTTTCACACAAAAGGAAGAACATGAAAAAGCTTTTGCCTTCCTATATGCCAAACAGGTAAAGCAACAGTCAACCTCTTGTCAAGAAGAGCAAATTTTTTTGAATAAGCAAATTTGACTGGGACAACAACAACAACAACCTGCTTTCAAAGAAACCTGATTACTCCCCAGCCAACATGCCAGGATTCAATTCATTTATGCCATCTTCAGAAAAGTTACACTCTTTGGTCCCAGAAATCTAAAACCATGTATACATTTAAAAAACAAAAAACCAAAAAACACCAGGAACAAACAAACAAAAAACTATAGCCACTTATAGATCAGCCAGCATATCAGCCAGCATACAAATTCATGAATTCCAGCATTTAGGTGGAAAACTGTTAAGAAAAACTAAAAAGTTCACATGTTCTGTTTATACACATCCAGTGCATGCTTTCTTGCCTTTCAGATACACAGCTTCCAAAATAGTAGAACTCTCTTGGGAAGCAGGAATTAAAATACCTTGAAGCTCACTGTCTGGAGCCTTGAGCTACCTCTCAGACCATCCTTGCCAGTCACCCTTCCAAAACACTTGCTGGTTCTGATGGAAAGCACGTACTTTTACAGGATGAAGTTTACAACCTATAGTCATCCTAGTGGAGCTAAAAGGTACAGTAATTTTCTACCAGCAGACTGAAAGTTGTTTCTACTTATTTTCCCAAGCATTTTAGTAATTTGAATGAAACTATCTAATATAAATCTGATATAACTGAACATGTAAGGGTTAAGTTTTATTCAGTGGGTTTAAATCAAGAATCTCATCACAATATATATTTACACTACCTGTTTATATCTTTTGGCTCCCTTCAAAAATTCAGCCTTGAAGGGATATTTGGCTACTTAATTGAATAACAACTGACAGTTTTTGAACAGGAGAATGTAAACATGGCTGAAAAAAGAAGATGTTTATGTTACATTAAGCAGGCAAATTTAAGTTACACTGTCAGTAAAAGTAATTATCTTGACCAAAAGGAAGTGGCTCTACTGTGAAGATTTTTGGGAGATGAAGAATTCAGTTTTAATTTGGCAAGGAAAAAAGAGTGGAAGACAAAAACTTGGAAAACATAGGAGGGGAAAATGCAAAAAATCCTCCCTTACAGAATGTTTTACGTAAAGCCCCTTTGAATATCAGATGCTCTTGATTTTGGATGCTACAAGTCAAACTGTACATATTTGTGGCTTCTTAAAATTAAAGTAGAATTAAAACAAGTGGAAAATAATAGTTCATTATATAGTAGAATTATTACAATTAACACAATAAACAAAACCAAAATGTAACATCAAACATGGCTTTTTTATATATGAGTTTTAACAAGTTAACACCATTTTGGCAGCTCTGAGAAGTTCATTAGAAACCTGGGGGTTTCTTGGGGGAGTTTAGGTTGGGTGGTTTGTTTTTTTGGTTTTTTTCCAGAGGCTTTAATAGGCAGCAACCAAAAGGACAACACAATACATTTTGTTCCATGCTTTATATGTCTTGAAGTTATTGTTTATTATTATAATAGAATTTTGTAAAGTAGAATAGGCAGATTAAGAGCCAATAGGATGCACTAGAAGTTACCAAGCCAAGAACAATTTAAACAAATATTAAATGCTTGCTCTCATAGATAATGAAATGTTCCTCTGTTTCTTAGTTCTAGACTAAACCGGCAGTTTATATAGGAAAAAAAATCTATTAACATGGCAACTGGTTTACATAGAAACAAACAGCTTATTTCCTTTTCAATACTATTGAATTTAAATTTTGTCCAGCATAATGCCAGACAATCTGGTCAGGCAATCTGCTTTTACAACCCATTCACTACACAAAGTTAGCACATCCCTAGGGGATTGAAGAAATTGTTTCAGTGTGTCATGGTGCATTCAGATTTCTTTTCAGGTGAGCCTAACTACCAAGAAGCCATCTAGCCAAAGGGTTGTGTGGTCTGCAGTTTGTGAGCAGAAGACTACTTAGCTGTCCTGCATGAAGACTTCCTATTCAAAAATACTTTTCCCAACAATACTTTACCCTTGTTACAAAGGCCAAAAATACAATGTTTTTCCTGGTATATCTTCTGTCATGACAAAAGCAATCTCTTCTTTAAGAGCAAATGCAGTTTAATCCTATTTGAGAGTCATTCTATTACTTAAGAAAATAATTTTTCATATTCAAAACTGCTGCCTCAATTAAGGTAGGTTGTTTATTTGTATGTTATCAATAATTCTACTACTAAACTTAATATTGTGCAGGTAAATAAGCATCCAAAATTGATCCTCTAATAGGATCTTACTGGAAACTTCAAAGAGAGAAAACAATCACCTTAATTTTTGTCAAACCTCAGCTGTAACTTCAAATATCAAACTCTTCCTGACTTACAAGCACAATCAATGAGCATCAAAACCACAGGTCCTTATTTAAGTGAAGAGTACTGTAATAATGCATTGTCCTTATCTTGCTGATACTCCTGAAAACAACTGTTTCTAGGATAGAAACATATGCTTGAAATCCTAACTAAGATATGCTGGAATTTCCACAAGTGATCTGCTCTAAAAATCATATCACACTGAACCATGAAATAGAAAATGTACCTGAAATTTAGTGCAAAATTTAACACTCATGGGTTCCGCTGATTCTGTTATCTGCTCCATTTAAATGCCAATCCACACCCCTACCTAAAAAGGCTTTTTTTAAAACGCTTAAAATAAACTACTCCAGCACTTCCTTCATAGCATAAGTTGATTTTACACGTGTCTTGAGCAACAAATACTCAACACCAAACCATAGTCATTAAATTGCTACCATCCATCAGCAAAGCTAAATTATACAAATCATAATTATGCAAAAAAAATTTTTTTTTTAGTTGCTACTATTTCTATTTTGGGCAACTGTCTGTTAGAGTTCATTATATGAGGATGATATTATCTTGGTATTGCTATCAAAAAAACCCCATAGCAAAAGTGAGAGGCTTGTGTCACTGATGAGCTATTTATTGCTTTTAACATCTGTTAAGGCACCTGACACACAGAACTCGAGAATTGTTGCTGGAGTCCTCTCCCAAATGCATCTTTCTTACAATCCACAAAAAGTGATGCAACTGGCATTTGGAAATAAATGCTTAGCTTCCTACTAGCAGCTTTGTGGGGGTATTTCCCTCGGTAGGTATCCATAGCACAGCCCGCTACTCCTTTTTTTTTCCCAAGCCTCTCTTATATAACAGACTGCAAAAACCATCTCTGAACAATGTGATCAAGATGTGATCTCCTCTTTTGCAACTACAACATTCAACATAATCACATTCAACCCAGTCCCGAGCTATTAATCAACTTCTTACTAATGATGGTGATCGATCGCAAGTTCTCTGCAGTTTTGCAGCTGATAGTCAGTCAAGGCTCCCAAAGGATCATGTCATTCACAGACTGAAAGGAGACAGCTTCACCAACTCAGCTCAGAAATTAGTCTTACAAGGGTATTTGATCATCGTATAATGTTTTGCTTAAACATCACAGTCATTCCAGGTGGTTTGGGTATAGTGTTGGGGCTCCTCCCCAGATAACCTGTGTAAAGGCAACAAAAGCCCTAAAACCCACTCGAGTCTCAGAGGCCCACAAGCAGGGTATACAGCAGCTTTCTCTGGAGACCTGCCCTTAACCCCTTCATGCCACATCATTTATACACTGCCAACTAACTAGGCTGTCTGAAAAAGATAAACCCAGCCTACATGAGTTACATAATCAGTTTTTTTTTTTTTAGACAGGATGAATACATCCTGAAGTACAGAATGATTAAAGATTTTTTTTCCCCTCTCTTGATTTTGCAAGAGACACAACAGACTTACATAAACTCCGTTTAATTCTGGGTTGTCCTCCCTCTGTCTTGAGGTACGTAAGTCTTGACGTACCCTATGGAAAGGTTTCCTACAAAGCACAGCCCAGGCTGACTCACTGTTTTCACTTTACATATAGGCTACCTATAAAGACTTGGAAAATAAACCCGCAATATGAAGTTTTTACTTTACCTTGTTATTGCCAATAAAAAGGCATACATGTTTTAAGGGGCACAGATACCAGTTACTACAGCCACTAAAGTTAAGAGCTGGGTGTTCAATAAGGGACCCTATTCATTTCTAAATATTTCTTCGAAATTTTGGATTTTTCTTTTCTGTAAAGCACAGGGTTAACTGTGACACCCTGAATCCAAACAAAGCACACCCTAACAAAGTATAACAAAATGTAAAAGCACAAGATACTGTGTTACACTCTTCAGTGTATTCGTCCTTCCAGTCCCTCCAGGGGAAATTTACCATGGTTTCTAAAATTATCCCTCTAACGGGTTTTTTCATTTTTCTCCAAGATCCCTGGCCAGATGAATTTGTGTATTACGTGTACTGCCTGTGCCGCTGCACCTCCTTCCTCTGTGGTGACTTGATTCAGCTGAAGCTACAATTTGACCGATCGATGCAAGCACATTACACACCAGAATAAGAGTAAGGTAAGGGTAAAGGAAAGAAAAGCATCTCTTCTTTCAGCCATTAAATATAGATCAACGAAACATCACAGCGCACATCGCGGCTCCCCTCCCCACCCCCTCCGCCCGCTCCTCGAGCTCAAGATTTCGCAGACGGTGGCTTCAAAGGAAGAGCACACACCCCACACACCCCTCCGCGCACACACACACACGCAGAGACACACAGAAACACGCAGCACAGACGTACAGAAACACGCAGCAGCCGTCGCTCGGAGCCGCCCCAGGGCGCGGGCTCCGCGCAGGGCCGGGCGCTGCCCCCGCCCGGGGGTCCCCGAGCCCCTTCATCTTCTTTCTCCTCTTCTTCCTTCTCCCTAGCCCATGACTTCACCGCCGTAACGAGCACATTAGTGCAGGGCGTCGGGAGACACTGTGCCGAGGATGCCCTACATAAGCAACCACTAACGTAGCAAGAAAGGAAGGAAAGCGATGGAGGGGGGAGGCCCGGGAGAAAGAGCCATGAGGAAATATCTCACTTTGTTACCTATCGGCTGAGGGCATTAACACCGCTCCTTGCCGCCCAACCCAGCCTCGCCGAAGGGAGCAGCGCAGGACCCCGCACCAAGAAGAAATATCACGCAGGCGGGAAGGGTGTGTGGGGGGGAGGGGGACGGACCTGGCACCATTACGCTGCCTGTCGTACTCACCGATCGGCGCCGATTCAGCTTGCTTGCTCCCAAACATATACCAAAACCCAAAAGCAAATCCTCAGTCCGCTAAGCGAGAATGAAGCGGGGGAGCGGGGTGGTGGTGGGGGGCGGGGGGGGGCGAGCGACGGCTCCGGGCTTCACCGCAAGGTCCTGACCTTGCCCAGCTGCTGCATCTTCGGCTTGCCCCCCCCCAGGGCGTGCGTGTGAGCCCGTGTGTCCCCGTGTCCGTGCGAGCGCGCCGATCCGGCTCCGAGGGGCTCGGCCGCAGGACAGCTGCCCGCTGGCTGCCGGGGCGAGGAGGGCTCGGCATCCACCGCCCCGCTGCTGGGGCGAGGCGCGGGGCCGCTGCGGCGGCGGCGGCGGCTGGGGCAGGCTGCGCGGCGGCGCCGTAGCGCAGCGCGCCGGGCGGGCGCACCGGCCGCGGGATGTGGCCGAAGGAGACACAGCCGCCGCCGCAGCATCTGCCGCCGCCGCGCTCCCGCCCGCCCTGCCTCCCTCCCTCCCGCCTGCCTCCGCCCCTCCCTGCCCGTCCCCTCCCCAGCAGGAGCGCGCCCGCCGCGGCCGAGCAGCCGGCGCTGGGGGGGACAGAGGGGGGCGGGCGGCCCCGCTACCGATGGGGCGCTGCCGCCTGTGCCGGGCGGGGCTGACGTAGGGCCGGGCCGGGTCCCCCAGCCTCGCCGCAGAGGGGCGCGTCCCCGTGTTCACTCAGACCCCCGCGGCCGGGGGCTCTCTGATTTACTGGGGAAGGGGAGGCAGGGCGGAAGGCACAGGTGTGGGAACGCACCCTGGGGCGGGGGTCGTCTGTGGGGAGCAGCCCCTCGGCGCGGACCGCGGCTCCTGCTGTCGTGGGTTGGGAACTTGAAGTCGGCTAGCCAAAACCGTGACAGTAACAGGGAAGCCAGAGCTCGTTCTCCGGCTCGTGTCTACCTCGGGTCTCTCTTCCCATGCTTGGGAGAAACCTAGGTGGAAATCCTACCGTGTTTTCAGAAGTATTCTTGAGAGCAAATAGGGTAAGGAATATGGAAGTCGTGTTTTACTCCTGCGCACGCTTAACCCTTCGTTGAGAAACTTGTGTGGAATGCAATTGCAGCACTCACCTGAAAGTTGCCACTCCACGGCTCCTTTCAACTCGCCGCTCGGAGTTTTGGTACCTGAACAAAACCAAACAATTTTTTGGGGTTGTTGCCCGGGGTAACCTCTGCTAATTCACGCTCGCAGCGGGCTGAGCATCAGCGCAGCACTGGGGACAGCTACAAGCGCGGCCGAGGCGCCCGGCCAGCGCCTACAGCCGGTCCATGTGTTGCCCAAAACCGCGGTCCCAGCCCCTGCCCCGCAGGGAGAGACCCGCCTCTTCCCGGGCGCTATGGGTGGCCAGGCGGGCCGCTCCCGCGGGACACGGCGCTCCCATCCATCCTCCCTGCACCTCTCCAGCCCCGCACCGCGCGGATAAGGCATGCCGGGCCCCGCAGCCGTACCTGCGGCCGGGCTGAGCCCAGGCGGCCGCGTTGCGGGCCGACCGCCGCCACTGGGCTGCACGGCGACTCGCTGCTGCCACCTCTCGCTTGGCCTTCTCGCAGCTTCCTCAAACTCGGCTGCGAGCAGGAGATTCACCGGGCTGAAGATCCTGCTTCTCACCGACGGGTGTTTGCGGCTGTTCCCCCTCCCTTAATGTTACGGGAAGGCCGGAGGCTACGTCTTCCCAGTGCCAGAATGTCTTGTTTTAGGTCACTTCTTAGGGGAGCAAGGGGGTTTATTTCCCTATTAATGGACCATGTAGATGACTAGTATGTATCCTTTCCCTGGGTTAGGTGAAGGTAGCCCATCCACCTGTTACAAAATCAGTAAGTTACAGCTCAGGGTGATTCAGCCTGGCAGCACCCCTCAATGCCAATCCAGATTTTGCCCAACTACTAGGATTACTAGGATTTGTAAAAAGAGAGCCTCTAGGCTCAATCCTAGAGTAAGCCCAAAGCCTCATTGTCAGGTTCTGGTCTGGCAAGGCTTGATGCCTACTGAGTTGCAACTATAGAGGGGAGCTTGCTGGTGGCAGAACACAGTGGCCAATCCAGTCTTGACTCGAGTCGAGAAGCGACCAACTAGCCCATTGTCTGAACATTTGGTTGGACCAAATGTTTTTATTGTCTAATATGTGCAAAACCCTGGGTTTGTGATTCCCAGCCTGAGACAGACATGTAACTCTGAACTAAAAGTAGTGGATCACTCAGTAGTTATCTGGAGTCACTGTCTTACAGTTAAACTTCAAGATGTACTTGATAATAAAATTACTGGGTACCACAGTATCACGTGATCCACCTTCTGAAGCCCAGCCTCTTTTTCAGAGCTGAAAGGTCTTTCTGCCAATAAAGGTAAAGGAGATCAGATGACTACAAGTAGGCTGTGTCATCCTTCCATTCCCCCTCAAATATTCCCATGTAATAGGGACGTTTCGTAGCTCTGGGGACTGTACACATCTGACCTAATTGTAGGATAAGCAGTGTGGGCTAGTGAAGAATGAACCTAAGACATCTGATTCTCTCCACGCTGCAAAGGTTACCCAGCTGGCTATACCAATCTAAGTAGTATGGAAGATGTTTGCCTGGAAGTTAAATATAGTAACAAGAAAGATATATAACAATGTAGACCCTCCGAAGGGAAAGTGAAGCCTGGAGGCATAAGGGTTTTGGAAGAATATGGGAGGTGTCTGAAATCTATTTTCCTCTCACAAAGTTTCCTCCTTTCACATCACAGTTTTGCGTGAGAGGGATTTCATGTCAAGATGCTGCAAGATTCAAAAACATTCTCCTGTTTCTGTCACTTTGCTCCTTGATTCTCCCTGATGCATCACATTTTCAATGTTCCCTGATACCATGTGAGGTCAGAGACAGGGCCAGGACCAAGCCCTGTTTATGGATATGGAGAAACGTATCAAAGGAATTAAATCAGTTTCCATATGACTTTTTACTGCTGTTGCTGCTGTCACAGAGGAAGAGTAAGGCAGATTAGTGAGGGTTTAGAATGTGGAAATCAGTGAAATCAACTTCTGGTAGAGCTTGCATTCCACACAGCTTCTGGAAGAGGTCTGCCAACTTCATTCCCGGTGACTAAACCTCTTCTTCTGACAAGCCAAAAGCATACGTAGGTGGAAGCTCTTCACTTTTTTTGGTCAGCCCCAGAATTCTTGGATATAGACAGTCTGTTTTCTCAGGCTTCTCAGGTCTTTACCCAGAAGTGGTGTATCTATCCTAATCTTTAGTTAACTTCCCTCTAGGGTTTGTTCTAGTTGGAGGTTTTTATTTTTTCCTTGACAAAGAAGAAAACAGAAAAGGAAATTATCATATCAAGGCAGAAATTTTATAGCACGGGTCCTGTAAAAGCATCTTAGCCATTTATATTTGCCTGTTAGATTTGCAAAGGTTCTCGAACCTCCAATTTTTATTTGGTCAAAGTAACAGCAAATAAAAATTTTAGAAAACAAGAAAAAAAAAAAAAAAAGAAGTGATAACATTAATAGAGTTAAATGCAGTTATAGAATTTTCAGATAATTAGTTCTCCAAATGACTGTATTATGAAAAACAATGTCAGTAACAAATTTTTCAAGTTTAAGCTCAGGGGAATAGCTGGTTACCAGTGACATTTTTCCCATCCTGCTAACTAAAAAGATACAGTTTTCTCTGTGAAAAATTTCATCATGAGATAAAGGATGAAGATAGCAGTGGAGGAACCCAAGGAAAAGTCCATTAGTCAACAGCTGAGTCAACAGCCAGGATGAGTAATCTAAAATATGGGATACCTAGATACTAGTTGCGTCTGCATGTTCTGTCTCAAATCATATTTATTTTTTGTTTGATCCCTCTTGGAATGGAGTTTGGAAGCTTGAATTTTTGGACAGAAAGGAAAACATTTCTTTTCTGTTTTGGCTTTCTTTAAGATTATGTTTAAATTTAAATGTATACTTCATATGAAGATTGTTGAGACCCCCTGTCATGTCCAGGTCCAAGCAACTTTTTTTTTTTCACACTGAAGTCAATAGGAACTTTCCATACTAAAAATGTAACTGAAGTGAAACTAGCTATATATAATAGTTTCATGTTTCAGAGAATCTTTAGCAAATCTAGAAAAAAATTGGGAAAACTTTGTTTTGCCCTTTTTTATAAACTGAAAAATCATTCAAGCATGAATAGTTTTTAAGTTTAGAGCAGTATTTCAAAGAAGTTCTTGCAATTACTGTCTTATCCCTTTCTAAGAATTATTTCAAGGTGAAATTATTGAAAGACATTGACAACATCCACCAAAATACATTTCAGATAGGAAAGAACATGCTTCTTGAGTCATGCAGTATGTCTTAATGAAACTAAGCTGGCAAAGAATTCAAATAATTTGTCCAAATTTCTTCTCTTTTATTTGACTTTGATATTATTTTTTAAAAGTCAAATCATCCTTGAATTATAGTAATACTATATGCATTTTCCATTTCTCCTATATTTTTGCACAATATTGTATAACAACAAAGTACCCATAAATCCTGGGATGAGGATTATTTTCTATGCCACAATGATGACATGACAAGAGGAGGTCTGCATGATTGTGTTCTCAAAAGCTTGCATTCTGATCTCATGAAAATGTTTTTTAAACAGAAGTCTCCTAAAGAAATATAAGGTATTTTCAATTCTGAGGCACAGCTGGCTTTGTCTCAGTCTGATTATGAGTAAATTATTGTTGAAGTGCTAAGCTTGACTGGCAATGGGAAGATACAATTGAATTTGTAGTACCTGCAGATTTTGCAAATGAATCTGTATTTGCATTGGGAGAGTTGGTTTTTATGTACTGAAGAAAACTCACACCCCTAGGACCTGACTCAGATTTTCTTATTCCCAGCTTCATCCATTGATGACCAAATGGGCAATAATGAACAAAATCTCTCTGAAGCAGCTGTATTAAAATATTTTTGGGACCAACCTTACTTTAAAAAATCATTGTAAAAATTATTGTTTAGTGAATAGCTGCCTTTGGTTTCCTAAATAATTTGGCATTTTGAGCACGTCAGATTTTCACAAGAAATTATACAAAAGGTTAAAAATTCAATTGAATTCAATGGTGTTTGTCAGTCACGATCAACCAGAGCTCCTATTCAAGGTATAGGAAAGGAACTACATTTTTAATAGTAAAACTTCTTTTATTTTTTCCTGAATAAGGAGTTAGTTGGAGCTCCTTCCTGGAGTTAACTTCACAGAAAAACATGGTGAAAATATTAAGAGGGTAACAGACAATGTAGGTGGTTTTTTCTGATAATTTAAAGAAATCTGATTTGAAGAGGGGTTGGGGTTTTCAGTTTGTGGGCTTTTTGTTGTTTTTTGGTATATTGTTATTTGTAAGATGGAAGGCCAGGAGTTGAAATGAAAATTAGCATAGTGTAAAAACTGTTCTTTTAGCATAGAGTAAAACAAAGTTTACTGTTATAAATTCATATACCCTGTACATGAATAGGTTATACAAAGAGCCGATTGTTCTGAAATAATTTGTAAACATTAACCCCATGAAAGAAAGTAATTTCATTTTGTCTTCATGTTACCCAGTATAACTAGCAGTACAATGCCAACTCGGCTGCAAATTGTAATCTATAGATTGGATATCTTTGAATGTTCAAAACAAGTTTATCTCTATTATTGTCAACTGAAGTGACAAGCCATTCTCAGGATACATCCTTTAATACATTTACAGCTATAAAAGCATTTAGGATTAAGGTATAACACTTACAAAACTATACTGTACTTTTGAATTCTTTTTTTCTATTTTCTGTATTTGTAGATTTATTAAGTCCATCTCAACAAAAAAAAAGACCATCCTGCAAAAAGTCAAGCAGAAATCTTGACACAGATTTAGAAAATGATACTGCTTGAATAAAAATTAGTGAAACCTTGTTACAATTCAGCCCTTCTATGTCTGGGTTTTACTTTGTATCTTTCCACAATGTAAAAGACTGTCAGAGTTCAAGGAACCAGTAGATTGATTATCTAGTTAGACCTCATATTGCATAAGACTGAGATATTACCTACCCTGAAGTCAAAATTAATGACTTGGCATTATGGAATTATGGAATGCTGGGCCATTTTCCAATCTGGGCTCTATTATAATTAGTAAGTATCAGGAAAGATAAAGCTAGTTTTACTTCACTGTTATACCCCATGAACACCATGCTCCAAAAGTGACACACATTTACCTTTTCCAACCAGTGTGATTTTAATTTTCTGGAGAGCCTTGGTGTGTTTTCCCAGTGCTCAGAAGAGCTTCTTGCCTGACCCTTTTTCAGAACCTTACTCTAAATTTAATTTGCTAGTTTCACTAACAACTCTTATGAAAACCCGCACCTCTGAAGCTCCATGGGTATATAGCCATTAGCAAGGACAACTTAAAAGAATTGTCTCCCTGTGAGGCATGCACATGAGTGTTTCAGTGTACAGGAAGACACCTGGTAATATTCCCCATACCTGAAGTTTTTTGGGTATCCCACTGGTGCATTCAAATTGTTTGCCCCACCCACCAGTGGCACCAAGGCTGAAGTCACAGTGGGGGCTGTCTGGAGAGCCCTGATGCCAGTGTGGACACAAGGCCCTCCAGGATATCCCGTACATTTTGAGGCCCAAAATACTTCATTTCATTTTGTTACTCAGCTGAACTGTTCTGACTTTATAGTTGTGAAGACATTGCTTTACACTTTGACCTGATAATTTTCTCTGTCAGGCCTCAGTTCACCTCAAAATAGGTTTGACTGTGTCAGATCATCTGGTTCATGCCTGCTACCCAGATTTACCATTTTTTTCTACAGGCTTTCTTGCATAATTGCCTATTTCTGGTCCTATACATGATTTGTAAAGAGGTGTGTTTGTCATCAGCCTGTAGAGTTTTCAGCAGCAAGCTTACTTCTACAAACTAAGTTGTTTAGAAAAAATAAATTTCAGCAACGAAGGAGGACCAGTTGCTGCAGTGCAAAAGGGTTGAAAGTCTGACTGTGCAATGGATGAGTACAATACTGAATTTTTCCTATGACAGTTTACAACATCATGCTTTTCTGTCTTGGAAACTAGATATTTACAATGATGTTTTAAAAATGGAAATAGTAAAAAAATCTGTGACACAACATTTAAACAATTATAAATTGTTCAGCTTGGTAGCATTCTTAAAGTCTGTTGCTGTCTCATGTTCTTTGTGATAGTTTCCAGCACATTTTTTAAGTGCATCAAGAAAATACATGGGCAGGATGTGTTTTTTCTCATTTCCTGTTCTACTCCTGTTCTTTCAATTTCAGGGTAAAGGATTTTGAAGGAAAACTTGAGTTTCTTACCCTATGCTTTTTCAGCAGAAAAATGAACTGCTTATTTTCATGTAATCCTGTTATGTAAATCTCTGTATTACTGCACACCTGACCTCCCTTGTGGTATTTTTAACTTAGGGAAAACAGAAAGATATGTTTTATCAGCACCACCTGCTAAAATTACAAAGGAAAAGATAACTGTGTTTAGTATTTTCTTACCTTTTATGAAAGAAGAAATAAATGAAAGTAATAAGCTGTAAAGCAGTACCAATTTCAAAGAGAGAAATAGGATGTTTTATGATCCTAATGTAAAAAGTTTATCATCACTAATGTCATTTATCAATTACTTATTAAAATACATTTATATAAATTTATGTAGTCAGTAATTTTTGCTAAATTTTGAAATTTCCACAACTTCTACTGTGGCTATACATTATGAAAACAACTGTTGCTGTTCAAAAGTAACATAGTCAGTCCCAGCAGAAGTCCTTTTGGAAAGACACTGAAAGTATACTGTGACAACTCTGATGAGCTCAACAGCAAGAATCCATTTAAAGGGGTAAAGCCTTTTAACCGAGTTACAAAAAATCTTTGACATTTCCCTTGTGAACTCTGTCCCTAAAGTAAATTACTTTTGTTGCATACAGAGTTCAGATGGTAAGTCTTCTCTTTTTTCACTCTGGGATATCAACTTAGAAATCTGTATTAGATTCAGTGACCCTTGGTTATATTTATGTTATTTGTGATGCCTGTGAGATTTTTCAGCTGCTATAAAGCAGCTGAGAGTGGTACTGTGGTTTTGGAAGTTTGAACATATTCTATAGAAAAATACAGGTGAGCAACTATCTATCTTTGGATTCTTTTTTCCTGTTGTTTATTCTAATGAGTGACTGACAATGTAGTGGCCAATTTAACCTAATACTGCATCAAGCAATTGTGTGACACACAGTAGGCTTTGATCTTCAAACACTTTGCATGAGTTTTATGGCTAGACTGTACTTGCACTTTGTTGAGGTAGCTGTTTCTTGTAAAACATGATTAAACCACAAAACAAAATGTAAGAGATGTCAATATGCTGTTATTTCAGTAGTACATAGTGGCTAACCTCCCTTTTCAAAAGCTACAGCTTTCTTTTCATACACAGAGCTCAAAAAAAGAAGAATCATAGAATCACAGAATGTTAAGGAGTGGAAGGCACCTTAAAGATCATCTAGTCTCAACCCCTCTGCCATTCACCTCCCAACAGACCAAGTTGCTCAAGGCCTAATCCAGCCTGGCCTTGAACATGCACGATGCATCCTAATTTCTCTGGTCAACCTGCTCCAGTATCTCACTACCCTCACTGTAAAGAATTTCTTCCTAACATCTAGTCTAAATTTTCCCTTTCATTTTGTAATCATTACTCCTTGCCTCTTTATAGAATGCACTATGGGCTTACAATGGCAAGCATTAATTTCAGCAATTTGTAAATTTTTTCCTTCACTTAGGTTTCATGTGTAGAAGTCACTGTATTACACTGAGGAAAAATACTTTTATCTGTAAAGGATATTTAATTAGTGGTTATTTAGCGACTTGTTCTTGAGATATAATATTACATTAGTCTATTATGAAAAATGTGATCTGGAATCTTTACAGATCTAATAACAATCTCAATATGGTCACAGTCATAGGGATAGCAGACAATTTGTGTGTTTTATATATATATATCTGTATGCATGTATGTATATGAAGTGTTCATTAAAACAGAAGGATGAGGGTCTGGATAGTCTGTTACAGATCCTCACTGAGATGGGATATGTCTGTAGATTCCATACAAGGGATTTCTACTGTTTCACTCATTGAATGGATGTATCAAATGTGTTAGATTAGACTGAGGTTTTCGGATAAGGAGCAACATATAAGCATGATAGAAAAACTCCCCCAATATAAGCAGTGTACTCCAGAATGGGCAAGTATAAAGAGCCATCACAAAATAAACATCTGTGACAGGCAGAATGCCCTGACTATGACTGTTTCACAGGCTTCTCCTCTCCCACTCAGTTTCCCCCCTTATGAGTAACTGGCAAATAAATATGATGTTACTGGAAGATGTAAAGTTGCCCACCAGATGCTGCAGATTAATAGATTTTTTTTTATGAAGAATGGCACAAATTAGGTACTCCTGACCATTTTAGTGATAGTCCTGCCTGCTTTTTCAGCTTAGGCAAGCAGTGGGTGTTCATCATCCTTCCAGAGCAAGAGGGAAGGTTATTCCACTTATATATCAAAGGTGCCTCCTTTGCCCTTAATTTCTTGTCTCTACAGATCTATGCTCACCTGATTTCAATGTTATTGTCTACATCAGCCAACTCTGTCAATCTTTGTTTTGAACTCCCTAACATTCCACTGTCTGTGTCATCCATGGCCTTAAAGCCCCTTAAAGATTCTGACAATGCTTGTTCTTTTCTGAGACATGTGAGACTCTTTCTCCCTATCTGCACCCCTTCTTATCAGTTACAAAAAGTTGATGGAACATCTCCAAAGCCTTGAGTGATTTGTTCAGTTGTGTTCCCTCAATCTGTGAGCTGGGAGATCTGGTTGTAGATATTATCTGGTTGTCTCGCTTATCTCTTTTTCTGGAGGGTCTGTGTATCGAGGTGGGGTTTGTTACTTTTTCTGGTCTTCTCTTTGTTTTTTTCCAACAATATTCTCAAAAAAATGTCCTTACATTACAAATGTCACATATCCAATTATACTTCACACAGCTTATATCTTCTACCCATCCTTACAGTAGTTATCAATATTAACACAATGTTTGAGCAACTGGAGCCCATCTTCTTAGGGTAACTGATTTAGATAAAAACTGTGCCAGTTCTTTTTGTTCAAGTCATTTGTTAAGGGGATTCTGAAGGTAACATCCCCTGGTGCTCTTTCAAGCAATACAATGTATTTTTTGCAGACTCTGAAGAGAGCAACAGCTACATAAAATTACTTTGATTTTACAAAGTATTTTACTGGTAGAAGAAGTGCACTGATATGAAAAGAAGAACACCCCTGGTAACAACAAATAACTAGCCACTTCAATTATACAATAATTTAACACGAAGACTCAAAAACAACTCCAGTCCTGTGAGCTTTAAAAATACTCAATAATCTTCAGATCTTTTAGTGTTGCTTTGACTGCTTTTTTACCACAGCAGCTGAGAGAGTCTGCATATTCTGCACAGAACTCCCAGTATTCAGCAAAAGCTGATAAGCCAAAATATTTTAGCTCCAACCCTCTACTTTTCCCAGGGTATCTTCCTGAGCTCTTCCTAGGTAATCTCCCTGCTCTAGGGCATTATGTAAGAACTTGCTCATGTGACTTCATTTCACTTAATGTTTTTTAGCTGTGACTCAGAAATTATTGAAAAAGCTCAGTTTTCAATAATTATGTTTTCCCACTGAAAGAGAATCCTTGAAGAACATAAACCATTATGTGAAGGAAAAAATAAGACAACAAAGGAACTGGAAAAATTCATCTCAATTTTGATTGATTAAAGTATTTTGACCTATTGTAGACAGTCTGTCAAGATATTCCATGTCCCTCAGCCCCTTCCCAGAGGCAGTTTACCCTTTCTTGTTGTGTCTCCAAGTCACACAAACCAGAGTTGCACTCACCTTAAGGTGTTCAGACTTTTGAATGAGACAAAAATTTGATAGACTTCTTTGATCTAGAGCTCTAGATAGTAAAAGACTGGGGAGGTGGGAATTAAAGTGATTTTGGTCTTTCCAAGAATTACAGCAGGAAAGCAGCCTCCATCCTAGATATAGGAAAATACGTGGATAAATAAAAATAATTTCTGAAAGACATGGCATAGGCCTTTACAGCCTACAAACCTTTAAAACTCCTGTGAAATAATTCACATTGCATAGTACAATACAAAAAAGAACACCTTCCTAGAAACTGGTGATGATTTTATTTATGGCAGATTCCTAAGAATTCAGAGACTGAAGTAATTTTCCTCTAAATTTGATCCTCAAATGCTGAGCCAGCCAGCTAATCTAGAGATCAAATATCCACCAGGTCTACTGCAGATACATTTCAAAACCTCAGGGAAGGAATGGTTGCTTCTGGAGGCAATAGTAAAGAATTATTGTCTAGATAACTATAGTTTTCTGGCATGGTTTACCTACAGAGTGGATATCATCCTTTTCTGAAGTGTATTTAAAACCATTAAATTCCTCCAATTAGATTTTACCTTACTTAAAATATTTAGTGTACATAGATGATATTACATTTCCTCCTTTATTCTTGGTATATGGACAACAGGACTAAGTAACAGGTGCACAGTGTAGGCACATGGATGGCTTAAAACTGCTGTCTTTCAAAAATGATCCTCTGAGAGCAACCTTCTCATGCTTACATAGTTTATTTCTTCCCATAGGACTGACTTCTAACAGGTTGCTTTTCACCTTTTACATGTACAACTGCACATTGCATTTCTAACCATTAAAAACTTTTTCTTAAGTTGTAGGATCATCTCTGCAATTCATCAGTCATTTTGAATTCTAAGTTTATGTTTCAACATGCTTGCAGACTTACCTGATTTTCCATCATCTGTGCATTTAATAAGCTTGTTTTTACTTTAATATCAAATTCATCCATGACAAGATTTAAGTAAAACCAGATTCTGAGAAGACCTCTTCTACTGTGGGCGGTAATTCATTGACAGATAGCCTTCTGATTACAGGTTTCCAAAAAGATTTACACCCACACTGTAGCTGATTTATCCAGATTGTCCTGTAATAAATTTTATCTCCATCATATCTCCCTAACCTGCCTTTAGAGTATCACATAGGGCACCATTAAAAGTTTTTATTATCCTTGTGATATGAAACATATATCTATGTTCCTGTGTTTCCATTCTATCCACAGGTTTCATCACCCCACTGCAGGAGAAAATTATATTGTAATTGACACATTTTATTTTTTTTACAAATCCACATTAGCTGCTATTAATCCTGTAATCTTTCTGTCTCTTGTCTGCTTGGAAATGGTTTAGTTGCTTGTGTCAAGGTGCTCAGGGTCTATTATGAAGCTGAAAAATCTGCAAAATCCCCATTAAATTGTCCAGGTCACTTCTTTAAACTGTTTTTAGGGCATTTAGGCCACATTTTGTCCCTATACATTTTCAAAAATAACTGCTAATAAATGTGTTTATTTCAGCCATAGAATTAAATGTATCAGGCCCAGCTGACTTCCAAACACTTATCTAAATGTATTCACACCTCTTTTCCCCTTGTTCTAGGCTAAGATCTTATCCCACTGGTGTGAAGTAATCAATTATGAAAGCCAGTGATAATTGATGGGGAATTCTGGAAAGGCAAGTTTCAAAAAGGACATGAAATTCATGGGCTTCCTTCACTGCTGGGCAAGGAGCAGGGATTTTTTTCCCACTCTTCTGCTAGCAAGCTGTGCATATGTTATGGGGATAGGTCTTGTCAGTTTCATGGGGTTTATACTTTGGTCTTTTGTTTCCATATATCTCACCTACGTTGTTTTGCATTAATCTTTAGCAATCTGATTTTGTCTTCACTTCCTGGGTTCTTCTTTTGCTTGAAGTAACTGAAGAAGCCATTAGTTACATCGATCGCTTCTTATCCTTCCCCTTCACTGCACTGCAAAATTGTGTGAAAATATGACTACAGCTTAAAAGTCATGTGTGACATGACATTCTTCAGAAGAGGTGATGCCTACTCAGAAGTGAATGTGAAGGATAAAAATGTATCAGAGGGAGATATACAGCTAATAAAGAGCTAATTAGCTTTTTCCAAATCAGACGTACATTTGATTTACATAGCACACAGAAACATTGGAATTGTTGTAGTTTATCAGTAATGTATTTTAAGATTAATATAAACATATTTTCTAGGAGAGCATTAATGCCTTTTTCAGTTTTCACCTGTTTTATAATCCTACAAGTCTGTTTTGCAAACAATGCTAATACCAGTCAATTATACTAGCTGGCATTTGACAAGACCTACAAACACCTAACAAATTACCAACTGAGTCACTACACAGGCAGGCATTTACAGCTATGAACAATGCTACTATTTCTATTTATAGGTGTTTCTGACTGATTTTGTTTTGATTACTTACACACACATGCACATAAGCGGGGCTCATCAGCTCATTGTGACCTCACAGTTGACTCAGTCTGGCAGCTGATGCATCTACAGCAGATCAGCTGTTCCTTTGTTAAAATCTGTCACTACAGCCTATAAAAATTATTATAATTCACATTTCAGAATTCAGTATTTCTGGACTAGGGTGGATGCCCTTATACAGAAAGCATTAAATAGTGTCACTGTTTACATAACAAATGACATCTAACAAGGCACCATATCTTGGTCCTTCACAATTAAAAATACTAATTATACATATAATATGTAGTATATTATGTAATATTAATAATATTTTCAGTTTGAGAAGAAGGGCTTTTAGGGTCCATTTGTCCTCCCATTCTTTTGTGATGTCATCAGAAGAGAGAACTCAAACTTCTGTGTCCTGAGATCCACAGTGAAAGTCCCATAGCACTACAGCACCTCCTTGTAGCCAACAATTTCATTTACTCTATCTTTAGACTCAAGACCATTTATATCTTTCTTTTACTACTGGATTCACCTCTGATGCACTTGATTCAAGAGGTGCAGTTGCTCTTATGCAGAGAAATTCTTTACTATTTCAGGACAACTTGCACAAAACAGCTCTCTACCACACTCCAGCTCCTACCTCATGAAGCTTTTCCCATGCTGAGAAAAACATAAGGAAATGTTACAATAGTGAAGGTCTAAGATGTGTTTCAAATTCACAGAGCTTAGCTTTATAGAGTGTAATACTCCCACAGGCACTGACTGAGAGGAAAAATGAGCCAGGTTCAACTTCTTGTCTTTCTTACTTAGACACTCAAAGACTATGCAGGGGAAGCTAGTCACTAGCTGGTCCCTGCTTTGCTTTTGGGAGGAGTCAGAGCAGAGGCGGTGCTCCAGGATGCTGCTTGTAGCACCTGTGTTGCCTGCTGCTGTCAGAAGCTATTGCTATCACATGGCAGAGCAAATGGGTGAGCCAAGGAAGGCTGGAAATGTCCATCAGCTGACCTCTTCTGTCCTACTGGCAATGAAGGAAGCTGTGGTAAGGGCTCAAAAAGGAAACACTGAGCACCCCAGGAAAACTGGAGAATGCCCAGCACTTCAGACAACTCCCACCTCTGGGAGACCTGGACCTCACACATCACTTGGGCACTCTGGCTGTAACTGCAAAAAAGATAAATGAGCTATGACTGGGCACCAGAAGGGCTGGGATGGAAAAATTGGTAGCACATGTTCTGGACATAGTCAGATGGTGAGGAGTATGCAGCATACACGTAGAGCTGCTTCCACCCTTATTGCAAGGTCTTTTCCCATGTTGTCTGCCTAATTTTTGATGTGGTAGCAAGACTTGGCTCTGATTATATTAGAACAGACATTTTTGTGTTGCAAGATACACTCAGGTATCATTTTGGACACCATTTGGCAGCTCCTAGAAAACAAATAAGGATTCGCAACCTGGACACAAAAATGAAGCTAGCATTATTTTAAAAGGCAAAACATGCTGAAAGGTTTTGCATTTTATGTTTGAAAGCCATCTTATCAGAATGTGCCAGTGGTTAATTTTCCTAGCATTTTATGTGTGTAACATGAAGGGACAATAAAACATTGGGAAAGGTAAAAACAATCAGAGGTTGTAGACCATATGGTGAGGGCAGATCTAGAAGAACAATAAAGTCATCATCCTCTGGCCTTTAATGTTCATTTGTTTTCTGGTTGTTTGTAATGTGCCCTGTGGCAGCATTATAAATCTTCTTCCTGGGTAATAACTCTTACAACTTCTTTTCTTGCAATTACAAAAGGTGTTTTATTTTTATCAGCCATTCCAGACAACACAGATCCTATCTAATGTATATTTGGAGCAGTAAAAAGATTGAGTGTATATGTGTCTCATATAGTGTGATACATAAAATCAAACATTAATAAAGGCTTTTGACAACCTCCATCTGTTTGATCTTCACACTTCTCCCTCTGCTTTTTTTAAGAGATAAAGTCTTGAAGTATTTCAGCATTTCCTCTAACTCATCTAGCCTGCCAATTTTTTGCAGCAACTTCTCAGTTGCTTAGTCCTATGACCAAATCAGAGAACACTGTTTTTGTTGGGGTCACAGGTGTTACTTTTGTGTCTGTGGAAAACACACAGGAAATATCTTGGAGCACTTCTGAATCTGAGGATGAGCTGCTGCAAAGCATTGACTGTGGGGTCATGGAAAGTGTGACTACATGTACCGAGATGTAGGAGTAAAAAAGACTGAGAAATTCTTGAAGAGAGTTTTATCCAGTTATAAAGCTACACTTGAGCTAAAAAAGGAATTACCATTTTCTTGTTTCAAGCATAAAGTATCAGGATGGGTTTTCTTGATGCAGTTTGTTGGATGTCCATGTCAGTAGCTGAAGCATGGGAAGTGCAGATCTTGATCAAAAGAATTCTCTTATTGTTGTCATCTTATCACAAGAGTTCCAAACTGTTGTCTCCTTATCACAAAGGTTTTATACTTTCTGGGTGTTTCTCATGGGCTGCTCCTCCAAGCACAGACCCCTTCTTCTTCACAGAGTACCCAACTAACTGCAGCTCCCTCTCCAGCAGCCACCCCACTCTTTTATAACACTCTTCTTCTCCTTGGTTACAGCTCTGGCCTGCTAAAGTCAGGCCTGATCCTAATCTTTGATAATTGGCCCAGCTCCACATCCTTAGGAGTAAGATTACTCTCTACACTGTCTTTATTTTCTTAAATTCTATCCCCCTAAATCTTATCACCAGTTCAACCTTCTTTTACTCAAATTAGTTACAGAAAATGAAAAGTAGGTACCTAAACTGGTAGTTCTGTCTCTACACTTAGACCCTCTGACAGTGCAACTATACTATATAATTCTGTCCTGGAGTTCAAGCTAAAATCCAATTTTCCCAGCCTTAAAAAAATCCCATCACCAACAATAAAAAACCAAACACAAACATCCCCCCAAAATCAGGAAGTATGAATACATAGGCTGAAAATGACAAGGTTCTTGCTTGTCTTCCACATATGATTTGCTGCTTTCCTGTAAGCACAAACATTAGGCTACATTTTCATGCTCTCAGTGAGTGTAATGTAGGTGAAATACATTTAAGATTCATACATAAGAAAAAAAATTAAAACTATGTATCTTAATGTGTGAGGCAATAGTCTGACAAATAAATACATCTCAGGAGTTTTCATATAAACCAGTGAAGTCCTTGAAAAAATTCAACCCTTTTCTTGTGTGTTTTGTTTAATACAAGTAATTTTTTTTCCATTTGCTAGAAGTGATATTATTCTATTTTGAAAGATGATATAAAAATGAAAAATATTATAATCAAAACTTGTACATATCATGCCATGAGCGACCACTAATAATGTGAAATTTTAATGGCCTTAGCCAAATTCAAAATTTCTTCTTCATGAAGATGTATTCTCAAGTACCAGAGAGATGAAAAAACACCTAAATGATTGTTCTTTGCTGTGTTTTCATAGGTGATGCCGTATATGGTGTAAAGAAAATATTTGTACCAATTTTAATTTTTTTGTAGGTCCTAATTCTAACATACACAAGCAAGGGGAAATGTGTTTTAAGAAGAAATAATAGAAGATAATATAAGAAGTTAAATCTATCTGTTGAATAAATGTATTACAAATTCATTTTCATAGAATCAAATTATTTCTATGTTTTCACAATGTAGCAAAGCACTTCTTACAAGCATCAAAACCAAGTAGGACCAAACCAAACATCTGCCTGCTGCTTATGAATAAAAATTAAGCAATTTGTTCATATCCTTAAGGAAGAACTGCTTCACTAAAATTTTAGCCCATGGTTGTACCAATAAAACAACTTCAGAAAATACTTACCAGGGGATTATGACTTGATGTCAGTGCAGGAATCACATCTTGTTAAAATAGAAGCTGTGAGTATTTCTGTAATTTCAAAAGGAGCTCCACTAAAACCTTGAGAGATTAAAAAAAAACAAAAAAAACCAAACAAAGGCAGGTGTCTAACAGAATGTTTCCACACCAGTTGTTGGTTTTGCTTTGTTCAAAACCAAATACAATCAGGAAAACCAGTTAATTATTTTCATTCCTAGACTGTGACAATCATTGCAGTTTTGTTACAATTATATAATTTGGAAAATTCCTGAGGAACTTTCTCAGTGAAGTATCTCTGAGGTAAACTTTTCCTGGATCAATACAGAAGGAAATGGTCAAGGAGTCTTCACAGGACTTTTACTACAGCACAGATGTCTGAAATAGCTTACGGAGGTTTTCAAGAGCTGGTTGGACAAAGCAGCCTGGTCTGTGCTGAACACTGACTGTGCTTTAACAAGGGAATTGGGAATAAGTGATCTCCTAAGGTCCTTTCCTAAACTTATCAGTGACCTCAGTGTGATTTTTGAAATGTCTGTTTATGGCAAACTAAGCTACTGTGTGATAAATATTCCATTACTTATGAAGTAAAATTAGTTTTAGCAGCATTATTCACTTTTATCAGCTTAGTTTAAAAAGTGACTTCTGGACCAGATTGGATGTTGTGACAGATTGCTGGGCACCTACAGAAGAGTGAATAACAATTGTTCAAAGGAATCAGTTCCACTAAAACATCCAAATACCTCCATATGTATTTGATCTATTTTTCCTCTGTATAGCAGTCTGTCTCTTCTGTCTCTTTGTTTTTGTTTTTTTTTTTAATATATGCTGTACTCAAAGGTCTTTTGTTCTGAAGTGATATTTCCATTTATTCTGCAAGGTCAAATTTCATTTTCTTGTTCTACTATATTATGATCCTTGAAAATCTTTCATTTTTTAATGACTGTAAAGAAATTAGAATATTGTCATTCTGTCTTAGAAACTGTATTACATTACATTTCCTTTAAATTCTATATCTGCATATTTTTTGTATCTGCTAGGACAAAAATTTTACAGTAAAATGATGGTTGAAAAAATATAGAACCATGCGATACTGTAACACAGACAAAAATATTGTTCAAACTCATACTTTTTTTTTCTTTTCATACATAATTTTGATTGCAATGTAAAAAATATAGGCTCTGGGGAGCAGGATTGGGAAAGGGGGAACTTAAAATTCATGGGTTTTTCATGAGGTGATGTGGTAAAGCCTCAGATATTATTCTGCTGTTGAGGCTCCCATCCTTTTTCCATACATAGGCTGGCAAAGATCAAACTGCAGTTTTCTTGTGGAGTAACTGATGTGTGCTTGCACTTATATAAAGCCACAAGGAATTCTCCTGGTAACAAGATCATTTCTCCACAAGACAATGAAACTTCATAGGCTCTTTGTCCATCATCCACCTGGATAGTCCTCCCCCAAAAAAAAAAGTAGAGAAAGAATTTCTTGTGTTGTTTGGACAGGCTCCTGGTGAGAATAAATGCATGTGGCAGCACACCAAAGGGTCCCTACTTCTATCATCCTGGACACTTTTACCATCATGCTTTAGTACAGGGCTCACAAGTGGATTTTGCTGTCCAATCCACTCGTTCCTGTTATTTATTTCCTTCTCCTCTCTGTATACCTCATACTCCATGACTCTTTGGAAAGACTTCATGCCTATATTCTTTCTCCCAATCCTTTCCCAACAGATGGCACAGGATAACTCTGCTTATTTTCTTTAGACTTCTTCAGACTAAGCAAAGAGCCTTTCCAGTCCTTTCCTCCCATTTTCTTGCAATCACTAATTCTAGGATTCGTCAGAGGGTCTCTTTTTGCACTACCATTCCCAGGAGTGCTTAGAATATGAGTATTCCTGACTTACCTGAAATCAATCTGGAATTATTTGTAAATGGACCAGTATGAACAGATGTGTGAGTGTTTGTACATGCATACATATGTCTCTGTGTTAGAGATATAAAGGGAGTTCCCATTCTCATTGGACCAACAGCATTTTAAAGTTCTTGAAAATGGAGAAAAAAGAAACAACAATGATTTTCCTGAGCAAAAATAAAAAGGTCTCCCTTTTTATTTTAATGAATGCTACTTTTTGTGTAGAATCCCTATCTGCAAAAAGACAACAATCTCCTGCTAATTGCTAATCTCTTTCTTGTTTTTAAAACCAAAAGAAGACTAAGAATAAAACCAATAACTCTCACAGAAGAGTTTTTCTACGTGAATGTTTTCTTTCTGCTCCCTCTGTACTTTTTTTTCAAATTCAGACAGCCTGTAGCACAGTCTGAATTGTGTTAGAAAAAAACTGCATAAATCCCCTCTGTGTTTTAGCAGCTGGTTGCTGCTTCACCTTTTTTCTTACACATGATGCTTTGTCCATTTTAATATCCATTTTGGCCAGATGGATGTAAGCCTGAGGATCCCTATCCACGAATGTTTACCTACAGCACCATCATTTGAGTGCACTGTTGAATCAATGATCAGAATTCTTAACGAGAATCAATATGTTGTTTCATTTGATCTGAGATACCACCTTAGTGTCCATTTATGTAAACATCAAAGGTCTCTGGAGATTACTTTGCGAAACTGTTCTTTTCAGAATATAATGAAAAATTAATTTAAATTGGCAAGCATTGTTGGGATCAAAAATTTGTAGAATTTTATGTATAGAAGAAAATGCTGTAGATAAACTCCAGGTATGAGTGTGGCTGGTCATTCTGCAAAGAATGATTTTTCCTTATTTTTCACTCTACTTAATTCGTTTGACTGTACCATATCTTGCAAGTGTATTGTACTGAAGAAAAACAAGTTTAAAATAAAAACTCAGAACCAATATGAAGCATTTAGTAAGGAATTTAGTTCTTTAAAGAATATAATCCATTTTGAGTAGCAGAGGCTAAAAAGGGGTATGGAATAATTTCAGTGCAAAAACTTCCACAGTGATTTAAAAACATTACAAAATAATTCACAGCTGGCTAGTACTTGCATTTTACAGTACTACATACCTTCAGACATATGAAACCAAATCACCTTAGTTTCAGAATACAAATATACCAGTAACTAAATATATTATAGTTCCAGTTGGCAAGGAAATAATTTATATCCAACTTAGGGAAGGTTTTAATAATCAATATCTGTGCTTTTTCACTGGTTTGAACAGCCAGCCAATGGAACTCCCTTCAACCATATAGCAAGCTATCACAAAGCAGATGCCTTTATTTAAATACTTGTTAACTCAGGATTTTAATAGTTGTTTCATCTAAGGAGAAGACAAGCTGTATGTTCCTATAATAAAGAGAAACCTGTATTAATATAAACCAGTATGTGATGTATAAATTGCCAAGTGATGCGGCTGACTCAAAACTCTCAAACTTTACCTGCTGAAATATAATTAAAGTCTTGAGTTGAGTCATATACTCTGGAATGAATTCTGTCTAAAATGAAATATAATAAATGTTTGAATGAGGTAAGAAATAAGACTGTGGCAAGACCGTGGGAAGAGCATGATAGTGCAAAAGGAAGGTGAAATAACCTGAATCGTGTAGGCAGTAGAGAACATGTCTAAGTAACAGCAAGCTGTAAATAATTCATGGAGAAATTTCCTAAGTGTTAACAAGATCATATGATTTCAGAATAATTTCATTTTGGGTTGTGCTGGTAATGCAGTCCCACTACATATGAAAAAAAGAAGGATTTTTCATATTCTGTGATAACATTTCACACTGCAAAATTGGACATCTCCTTTATCCATAGAAATTATTGTTCAGACATGATCAGGAAGACCTTTAGTGTATTGCGCTATTCATGTAATAGCAGATATAAAACACATAGCTGTCCATAAGCCTCCCCACCTCTTTATCAAATTAAACTATATTTTAAGCTACATTGGGCTATTTAAAGAGAGCTTGTATTTCAAATATCTTCTCTATCAGTAGTCATGGGGGGAGCATAGTGTCCGTGGTTCACTTTCAGCAAAATGTGATTATTCTGAGCAGCATTCATTAGTCAGCAGCAGCTGTATTCTGGCAAGGAAAGCAAGGGCAAAAACTTTTCCAGGAATGGATGAATGTGGATTGGACAACAGCAGCTGCAGAGTGAACAGTGCTCTTTGTTTCTGTGGTCCAATGTCCTCCTATTTCTCAGCCTAGTCTCAGCTCTTCAGCCCTTCTGCCACAGCACATGAAAGGGAGTTTGTTTAATGGTATGATCGAGGAGATCTGGAGTCACTTGGGATTGTCAGTTATACTTGAGCTTCAGCACAACTGCCTTTGTTCAAAAAGTATAAATAAGCATAGTGAATTATCAATATGCATATGAAAACTCCAAAGTAACAGTGTGTCAAATAGTAAACAAGTTTTAAGCAGAGGTACTTATTTACTGTTTGTAGGAATCCAGAAAATACATGTTAAAATGAGAAATAATTATTTAAAAGAAAAAAAAAAAGAAAAAAGTATCACACCTGATTACAAAACTGAAAACTGTGGTCATAGATCTGCAGAGAGCATTTTTTACATGTCAGGATCTAGCAGTAAAAGTAATTTGTTGCTGTTGGGACATATTTCATAGGGAAAAAAAAGCTATTTCTGTTTTTCAATTCTTTGAAAGATGGTAGTTTTCTTACTATTTTTTAAAGGAAACAAGAACAAAATAAGGAAAATGGTATCTGGTAGCAGAGGAGAGCTCTGATCTTATTCTCTTTTTTTTCCCCCATTTTTTTAGTGCTTTTTACTGTCCGAGGCTGGAGCTCAATCACCGTAAGTTCTATCACCAAATTAATTTCCCAGAGTCCTGGGCAGATAATGGAGAAGGAAGGCTTCACATTAATCAGAAAGGGGATTTTGTTAATTTTATAATGAGCTAATCTGGAAACACCCTTAGGGAGATGAGTTCAGAGATCAAAATCAAAGGCTGAAGTCTCAGGAGTGAAAAACCCAGTTATTTCCCTACTTGATGGTTGAGTTTTGTGTCCACCTGTTCCTTTCAAAGTGCCTCTTTAAAGACCATTAAAAAGGCAGTGATTAAGGGCAGATGTTGAACAGACTGTGTTCCCAACACACCAGTTTGCCTTCATTCATTTCTATGCTGCTTTTTTTTTCTGGGTAAAGACGGTTTCAGGGCAGTCCTTTTATCATATCCATAGACAGATATAATTTGTAATTTTTAAATACTTTTTTTCTCTCTCTTTTTAAACTTTTACTCCTCAGTTTATATTACTTACAGCTATCAAAACATTTTATAAACTTCCATTGACTTTGCAACCCTTCAGCTCACAGCCAGAACAGACCTCATGAACCACAGTTATTACAGTCGGCAGAAAAAGATCCATTATTTTCTCAGTGTAAAGCTGATTCAGAACTACAGTTAACAAAATTGAAAAAAATGAAAGTACTCACTGCTGCATCACTGGGCTTGACATTTCTAAATAATCTTAGTGTTTCCCTTGTCATTTCCACCGTCGCTCACAGATCCAGGCTCTGCAAAGTTTTTCATCAAATTACACCATTTTGCAGGAGACTACATAAAGTGAATAAGGGTCAAAGCTGGACCAAAAGGAGCTTCTAATATAAAGTAAATATTGATGGTTATCTCTGTGTTATTGCATAACTATAATCCTCAATATTGTATCTCATGAATGCAAGCTGTGTTTGCTGATGACTAACCCCTTGAGTTAGAAATAAGACTTTGGTGAAACTTTGGAGTAGTGCCTGACACTGGAATTTTGCTGAGGCTTAGCAAGGTAATGCCCTCATCTCTTTCTGAAACAGAACGGATCCAGTAGTGTAGTCATCATGTTAGTCCTGTAAGGAACCCTAGAGAATTAACAAGTTGTTTAAGAATGCTTGTTGCAGATGGTGTGGGAATCAGTCCAGATACAAAAGAGATGAAACTCAGCTATTGCTTCTCTTGTACTTGATCTTGAACTCTAGAAAGGAAAAACTTGCAGAAAAAGTCACTTTGAAAACTCAGCAGGCGGCTTGCCTGACTAAAGCCTGCACTCTTAGGCCTGTAATTGCATAAATGTTAATTAAATAAGACAACTAATGAGAACTGACTGACAGGAGCTAAGCAGAAGTAAAGAGCAGCTGCTTTCTGGGATTCTGCCACATGTAGTCTTCATCCCACTCCAGCAACAATTTTCCATATTTCCCTCTCTTCTCTACTGAATGCAGGCTTAAACCAATATCCTGTTTGGCTTGGCTAATTCCCAAGATAAACAAGACTTTTTGTTCCCTGAGGAACAAGTTCAGCTGTGCTGGGGAGGTGAAAAGGGAATCACGTAAGAGTCAGGGTGACAAGGACAAGGAGAAAGGAGATTCATTCCATCAGAGCAGGCAAAGAAGAAAATGGGAGTGGATAGGGGCAGTAATGGCCCCAAAAGGTGAATGAAGCCAAAGAGACTGTAAGAGAAAACTGAAAGTGAAATACTTGTGAAATACAAGGACCTGCTACAAATATCACAAATCTGTTTGAATTTTTCTAGTGGGGACTGCTGTTAAAGAACTTCCCGTCCTAAATCCAAAGAAGAACCACAGAATGGAAAAATGAATTGCCTGCCATATAGAACAAGATAGGTGGAAGTAAGGTGAAAAAAAGAGATTCTGATAGAAACAAAGAAAAATATACAAATTGCTATCCTTGAGGTAAACTATTCCCACTGAAATGGCCCAGTCATAACTGAGCTACATGTGGAGGAGGAGAGGAAGAACAGAGGCACTGAAATAATATGTTAGTCAATTTCTGCAAAGGATTGCAACAAATTAGTACCACTGTAACAACACAAAAATATTCTAAAGATTCCAAGAACTTAAATCAGTGGATCTTTATATTATAAATACTACAAGCATTTATATTTCTGTGCTTACCAAACTTTAAATTTCCTAGATATGGATAACACAAAAAAATTATTACAAAGAATAACAGTGTCATTTCTGTTTGCAAAGGCTAAATGATTTTGTCATTCAAGAGAGATACAAAGTCAAGAAATAAAGTTATTCTGGAAGGTTTGTAAGTGCTAAGTACACAAACCAGTATCTTAGAGTTTTCAACTTAAATTAAAAAAAAAGGTTAAAAATCCAGGCTACTACATAATTCTTTCTAGTTCAAAATCACAGATTTGAGTTTTACAAAGGAATTCAGGTCAAACTGAGAGGATTCATGTGTCCAAGGCTCTGGAAGAATGTGAGGGAAACATTTACAGTACTTGGAGTTTGTTGTCAAGCACAAAGGAAATTCTGTAGGGCTCTAGATTTAGTTGAATACCTAGGCAGCTGGAACAGGATGGTAATAAAATCCTGGAAACTTGGATCAAAAAAATCCTGAGAAAATATTGCTCATCAAAGAATCTTATCAGGAAGACCAGGAAGTCTTCAGAAGAAAGAAGATGATTAAACAAAGTTGAGCTCATCCTGATCAGTGATGAAGGGTCAAAATAATCACAGGGGTGGCTGAGTTAAAGCAGCATTCTGCTCTTTGCAGAAGATGGGACATCACTGTTGAATATATAGCAGGAGTAAGATAGCTATGAGGATTGTATGCACGTGGAAACTGAGACATAGAAAATTCCAGGAAAAAATAAGGAGGCCAGATCCTCCTCATGGATTCTTCCTCAATGGGGGAGGAGGAGCGGCCTACCTGTTAGGATGGTTTATCTCCAATTTTTAGATTTCCAAGTTCAGAAACATAGCAAAGTGTGCAAGTGAGTCTAGTAGCAATGATTTTTTCAAAAACCCTTGATTTTTAAAGTATCAAAAATAGTTCTTGAAGCAGTAACTTTTCAAAAAGAATAAGTTATCTAGGCAGCTGCAAATAGATGACTTTGACCTCTACAGAGTGCAAGACTTGGAATATATTGTCAAAGAAAAAGCAATTAAGACTAGAAAGGCAAATAGGAATTGGTATAAAATGCAAGAACAAGAAGGTTTTGATACTATGGATTGATAAAAGAATTTTATTCTATAAATGGAAGGTTCATGAAAAGGAAATGAACCAGTGACAGTGGAAAAGAAAAGTCTGAGTTCATCAAGATGAGTCATAAGTTATCAGTATGATGTGGTCCAGAGAAAGGAAATATAATTAAACATATCAGAAGAATTGGCAGGAGACGAAGAAATATTGAAAAGTCCTAAAAGAAAATTATCATGGAGAGTCCCACATACATTGTGATCATCCACATTCAGGAAAAAGAAATTTGCATTAAAAGGAGTACAGAGACTTCTCAGAGAAAGGGCAGAACTTCCTGCAAACAGTGACTAACCGAATCTGGTTTAATAATCTCACTAAACAAAGACTGAATGACACACACTTGATCCCTCTGTGAGAGACATTCACCTCCCTCTCTACTTTCTAGACCAAAAACTGTGGAGGAGTTTGCTAAGCCAGAAGAAAATATTGATACAGGAAAAGTAAAAAAGCTCTAAGCCGTGCACAAATAAGTTTAGATTACAATTAGCAATACCTTCTTTAACAAAATGAGACTTTGAACCATCTTTTCAGTAAGAAGTGGGGTGAGAAAATGAAACAGTTGTAAGATAGAATTGGTTGTTTTGTGACACAATTAGACCCAGCTGCTTGGCATAGTTGAAAATTCATGATCATTTCTTTGTGATGTTTTTGTGACCTGCTTTTTATTGTACAAACAAGTAATTTAATTGGTGTGCTATATTTATTAATTAATTAAATATAGAAAAAGTTGAATTCTCATAGGTCATCAATAAATGAAAATAAATAAATAACAAAATATATCCAGCAATATATGTTTATCAAACTGTCTCCTAAATACTTAGACAGAGATATACTGATTAAGATATGCATCTAGGAAAATTCTTTTGCTGTACCTTGCCATCAGGAGTCACACACTTATCATGAACATCCTGACAGTCACAGAAAGAAGCATCCAGGTGTCAATGAGATTCTTATGAAGCCTTTTTCCTAACAGCAATAAAGACTGACTGTTGTGTCAGTGGTGAGCATAAGGAAGATGCATTCCTTGCTGAAAAAATGAAATGAAGTCTTCTATTGCTGTGCTTAACATCTTCCATTCCCCAGAAGGCACTTTTAGTCGTTCCAACAAATCCCAGTGATATTGCTTGCTATCAAATGGTGAAAATGAGTTCAGAAGCCAAGCTTGACATAATGCACTTCTTATTGCAGCATGTATACATGGTGGAGAGAAGCATTTTAGATGCAGTCTGTCTTTCATTTTTTCTTTTGGCAACCAAGCACTTGGATCTCTGCACCTGATGGCTGGGCTTCTGCCTTGGCCCTCACAGCTCATTAGAAGGAGATGGCCAGGTCTGTCCAACACTGACAGGTCAGGGGCTGTGTGCACAGCAAGTACCCCTGGCTCAGTGGGGAGCAGATATATGCACACACAGTGTATTTATATGTGCCCACAATGTATGGACAGTACACCTGCAGGTGCTTATACACACATAGACACCAGGTATGTCATTCAGCCAGAGGTGGAGAATTGGGTGAAGCTGCTCCAAACCACCAAAATACTCACTGAAAAAGTTCTTTCAGACTGTATGGTGTCACAAATTCTTACAGCATTGGTGTTACCCAGGGTCTGAAGCAGCCAGCTCTTCACTTGCAGCAGTATCCAAGGCATCTAAACACATTGGGAAGCACTTGCTGCACACCTGCAGAAGCCTTATAAGCCATTTCTTGCTTTCTGAGTCCTTGTTTGCTCAGATCAAGACCTGAGTCATAACTCAAATGTTTAGCCAGACAGGATTAGGTATACATATATATTTTGAGAACTTTCAAGTTGAAAACAAACAGAAAGAAAGCTCCAGCAAGCTTTGCTTGCCCCAAAAGCTATCTGGTCACGTGGGTGTAAAAATCTGCCTACACTGGTTGCAGACACTTATAATGGTAAATTAAAATCTGAACTGCATTATGAAAAAGAATACTGCTTAAAAATGAGTGAAAATATGTACCTTTCCCCCCTTTAAACTTGTAGTTAATTTACATCCATCACAAGAAATTTATTATGGAATTCTTGCATTTTATTTCTCTTCCTGTTAGTGAAATAAACTCTAAATAAAAATAAGGCAAAAATAATAGAAAATTAGTAGACACTAAAAGTAAACTTCTGAAAAATAAATGTACTGTTCTTTGAATAATTTTTATCTAATTTTTCCTTTGGAATATTATTAATTTAATATAATTGGTAAGAAATATCACAACTGTTTATTGAAACAAAACCAGTCTCAGGGGTAGATACATTTTTAGATCTGAAAGAATTTATGTCAGCTGAGACTTACACTGTGTTTTTAGCAGGGGATATGTTGAACCTCCTCTCTGTAGTTGTTCTGACATATGAATTCATGGAAAGACAAGCTTCATGAAAAATTTCAAGTCTTTTAAGATGTCAGATTAGAAACCTCATGGTATTTAGTGTAGAGATGCAGGGGAAAATGCTCTCTTTAATTAAGCAGAAGCATTTGTAGCAACTACAAAGTGCAGCAGCTTTTGCATTGCTCAGGCCCTAGATTGTTTTTTTGTTCGTGAGTGTTTTTTGTGACTCTATCCCTAGCTGACTTCAGTGGCTGGATAAATATGTGTGTTACACCTCTTTTAGGGAAAAAGCTATTTTTCAGTGCTTTCAGTAGTCTCTCTCTGCCACCTCCACAGATGTGCCTTAATGATATAGTCTGCCCTGCAGTGCTGCAGCCTTCAAAACCTGAATTTTGACATAGTAGTTGTTAATATTAGAATCTGCTCTGTGTTACATTGAATCCTCTTACATTTTACTGTGTCTCTTTTTCTACGGTATCTCTTATTGGGGTGGCTAATTTTAATTTAACACATTTATCCAAAACAAAGAGTGGCATAAATAAAAACACAAAACAGAGAGACATATTTATAAACAAATTAGATAATGTTTGCAAAGCACTTCAAATATGGTTTGCTAAATCAGCACTACATTTTATCAACCTGAAATAATTAAATCATAAATAACCAGGTTTTCTTTAATTCTGCTTCACATTTTGTAGCCTGGCAAATTGTCAAGAACCATGACTGATTCCAGCTCTTCACCAAAGCAAGGCATCTTCTGTTCAGCAGGAAATTAAGTTTTGTCTATTTTTCACCCTCAAGTGGTACTCTGAATTTCTAAAGTCCTTAAAATATTCATATTGTAATATGTATTTTACTTCATGTGGAACTTACTTTTAGGAAAACTACTTGGGAATTAAACTTTTTTCCTTTGGCTAGCAACTTTAAATTACCATCTACTGAAAAAAAAAGAATTAAAAAAGGTTCCAATATATATATTTAATCTGAATTTTTACCATTTTGTTGGGATTTTTATGGGTCCTCCAAAATATTTTTGCCTGCTGCAAAGCACAGCTGGGTATTCCATCTGGTCATGATCAGCTATCCACATACAATCTTCAATGTCCCTCTTTTCCCTGGACAATCACATTGTATCTGGTCCAGATTCATACAGATTATGAACCCTCCCTACTTTGTTCAGTTGCAGAATGCCTATTGTTTGAAAACAGCATGATCTTAAGAACGAAAAGATTGTCCAATCCAAAACTCACCATTTGCATTCATTAAGTAGAGCATGCAGAGGGAAATAACACATAGCAAAGTAGAAACCAGAATTTTAACTAGAAATCAAAGGTAAGAATAATTGGAATTTCAGTTTTGATGTAAATTGAGAGTAGACAACATGACACTCAGAATGATGATACCCTGCAAAGCATTCCAACTTTGATGTTACAAACTCAGGAGCATTTGAAAATGCCAGCTGCAGTAAAATTAGGTATGTAACAATTGTTTCACACTGACAGGTCACTCATGAGGAAAAATAGTTTAAATGGACCCTGTCCAAAATAAAATTCTTGCATTTCAGGAGAGGGACTCATATTGTTCATCACACTTACACTGAGAATTTAGTACACTCCCTTGGTTCCTTAAATTTCAAGGTTAGATTGCCAAGAAGATGTGTGCATTCAGATGGGTATTTTACTGCTCTTTGCTTCCATGAATTTTGGGATTTCAGGTGTAGACAATCATTCATAGGCACAGAATGATGAAGCATTCAATATTTTTGCAGTCCCTGAGGTCCCAGGGCAGATTTTGGTTGAAATTAGCTTATATTTTAGAACTGAAAAGAGTAGGATGATTTTAAACTAAGGAAAAAATAAGCCAAACTTGTAACATTACACTTTTGATTTATTGTCACTTTTAGAAACCATTCCATGTTTCATAAGTAATTGTATTACTGATTGAACTACAGAAAGTCATTCTCAATAGTATTCTGTTTATGAGACTTCATCTTTTATTTTAGACAATCACATGATAGATAATTCATTAATTCTGTCATTGACCCTAAACTATAAAATAGGGGTGTTCAAGAAATTTCTTTCTAAGTCTATGATGGTCATTATACTTGTGTTCTGCAATGTAGTAATTAAGGTACATGACAAAGCTCTCATACACAAACAGATCCACTTCTAGCTCTCAAAGTGTCTGAGTCTGAATTTAGGGATCATGGGCTCTATTTTCAGTGTATGTGTAATCACTGAGTTAAATGCTTGTGCATAAGGTTGCAATAAAGTAATTTAATTGTAATATTTGCAGTCTGCTTGTCTAAGTTTGTAGCAGGAGGAGAATCGAGTTCATGCCAGATCTACGTGAATCTTTCAGGGGTAGTGAAGTGTTTGGTGATTCATGGAACAGAGTAGACTTGCTATATGCTTAAATACTAAGGAATCTGTCTTAAGTTTCTGGCAAGCTGGGGCAATCTTTTTCATCTCTTTGGCATGTGTGATAAATATTAGACACATTCAGCACCCAAAGCATCTTCATACAATGCAGTTTAGAAAAGTGTACTACTTTGAAAAAAACCTGTGGCTTTAAAAGCTGGGGGTTTGTATTGTTCAATCAGTCTTATTCTTTTTGATCTTTTTGGCACTTTTTGTTTTTTCATTAGATAGAAATGTTCATTGCTAAAAAAAAGACGAAAACCACTGATATCTACAAAAATGTACACTAGTTTATCTGCAGCTGATCCTTGATATCACATGACATAGCTACTTGTAGTGCTTAGAAACTTTGGTTCCTTTCAGCACCTCTACTATGAGCTTTCTGCTAACATGAATGCATTTTCAGCCCAGTACCTGCTGTATGCAGCATATAACAGACTATCTGCTTGGAAATCAGATGGTTAGCTGAGTTCTCACCCTGTTTCCAGTCTCCTGTTGCTGTCTGCACTGCCAGGTTTCATGAGGATACTGTGATTTTCAAGCTATTACTTCATTTCTGATCTCTCAGCCTAAGCTGGAAGACATCTGTTTTAGCGGATGCTTCACAGAGGGAGATCTTCCAAGGCAAACAGCAGCTGAGAATCAAGATTCCCTGTAATGACTAAGATATCATGTGTAGTTTCATGAGGGTGATGTACAGAACTTCAGAAAGAAAAGGAAAAGCACAATTCAAGAGAGTGATGGCATCGAAATCTCTCAGGTACTGAGTGTCAGTAGAGGATAATGCAGGGAAAAATAATCTCAGGGGAAGTCCTGCTCTGATTTTCCTGTGTTAATTCCAGTTAACTCCAGTAGTTTTGGTATCTGTATTTCATCATATCCTAGAATGTGACGTTTGATAGGTGCAACCAAGACAAAGCTCTGGTTTGTTTTTTTGTTTATTTGTTCATTTGTTTTGATGGGGTGTTTTTTTGGTTTCTTTTTTCTGTCCAGGCTTATCAATTGCCTTGACTATCCAGCAAGATTTTTTTCAAAAGGTCTTTGAGATTCTGTTTGTGTTAAAATAAACACACATTTAGCCACTACTTAAGTAGATAAAAGTACCTGCAGCCAACTAATGATGGCCTGTGATGAGAGAAATGAACTTTTTTTTCACTATCTCTTTTTTTTTGAATGTGAATTTTCCTGAAAAAGTAAGGCTATTTTTCTCTGAGATTTTTAGTTGCTCTGGGTTCCTCTTCCTTGCACATCCCTGAATAACCTTTACAATGCAGCAGCTCTTTTACCAAACTTTTGTTTCTTATTAAGAAAAGTTCTTTTGAGAAGAAGAATTTTATTTTACATTCAGGTGTACTCTTCTTATGTAATTGTAGTCCATGTAGTCAAAAACAATGTTAGATGAATCCTCATGCATTTCCCAAAAATATTTGTATGAACATTAGTCTTAAAATTGGATAATCAAAAAATATGCAAGAACCAAGAGGTAACAAAACTTTTAATCCTTGAACATGCAGACTATATCACAGTTCTGTAACATATATATGCTGTTCTGTAACAAATACCATTTCTGTAAGTTCAGTGTTTTCTTGAGCTCTTTTTATCAAGTGGATTAAAGAATAACAAAATCAATCTTTGTTGGTGAGTTGGTAGTTTTTGCTTTTTTCTCATGGGGGAAAATCTATTTCACAACTTGCTGAAGTTTATTAACATATATTCCAGAAAATTTGGAAAATTACCCACCAACAAACTTCTTGGTAGTAGACCTAAGTACTGGACATTGTCTTAGAAAAGATCTTGAAGGAAAGTGTGAAAAGGGACAAGAGAGAAATGCAATTCCACCTTTTGAGGTTTTTTTTTAATATTTCCAGTTTCTCAGAGAAGGGATCTAATCCAGATAATGTCTAAGTTTAGCATCTGTATGTGACTTTTGTAGATTAAAAAAGGGAGGTGTGGATGATAGAGATTGCTAGTGGATTGTGAGGTAGATAAAAAAAGCTGGAGGAAAAGGGACAGTTTAACAGTTGTCAGAAAGGATAGGGATCATTTTTTGGTGACACATGGGAATGGGATCCTGTTGAATAGACGCAGTAGTGGCCACCAGGTAAGGACTGCCATGGGTTCATTTCATCATGGAAACAAGAAATCATTGTGGAGACATAGGAATAGAATGGTATTAAACAATGGAAACTCAGGCACAGGGGCAGCCACAAACAGCTCCTGTAGTTTGATCACTTGTCCAAAGGAGACAACAGATTACAAAGGGAAATCTTTGTGCACGGTGATCCGGAGAAGGCATCTGAGCCAGCCCTGTGAGTCGTGTGTGAGAAGTGCTGCTGTTTTAAGATAAGTTTGGCAAAACAGGGCAGCAGTGAGTTTGGAGAGAAAACTGTCATCTGATGGGGATTTAGAATTATCAGAATTCTTATTTGAGACAATGTCAGGACTTCCTCTGAAATAACAAAAAACGCTTACATTAGTGGTTTTCAAGTTACAAAATGCCTATCTGAAAGCAGCCTGTGGTTTACTAGATTAAACAAAGGAGAAGACTGTCCTAAAGAAGTGGAATTAAAAGAAGTTGACTTGTTTTGATTTGCAGAACAGAGTCTGAGGGGTTGTTGACCATTTAAAAAAACAAGTTTGAAATAAACAAGTAAATTTCAGGGGAGGAAAACAGCCACAGAAATACAAAAAAAATTTAAACTCAGTTGCCAGAATTGTCATTGTCATCATCATCTTCACTTTCTTTCTTCTTTCTTCTTTCTTCTTTCTTCTTCTTCATCTTTCTTCTTCTTTTTTCTTCTTTATAGGTTTATGCTCAAAAAAAATCTTCCAAAACAGCATAACAGTGAAGAATCATCAGAACATGTCAAGTTCATGGAAAAGATGACAGAGTATTTGAAAAGTGAAGCAAATCTCTGCCTATCTGATGTATTGATATTTTAGGAAAGTGATTGTTCTTTTTATATGCTATAAATAGATAGTTACATTGATATGCTTCAGAAATTTTGTCTGTTTCCAAATAAGACCAGCTTAGTTTTTTATTCCATGAATAATGTAGGTTGCATTTGTGTTTGTGTTTTGTTGCTTCTTGGGTTTTTTTTTCCCCTCCTTAAAGTATCTTCTTAATTGAGCACAGTGGCAAACTGGAGATTAGTGCTCACTAGTACTCTCAGTAGCATCAATTTATCAGGTACTGTGTTCTTGAGCCCTGCTCACATGCTCAAGGTTGGAGTGGAGACCCTACTGGAAATCAGGAAGACTGTTTTCTTGCATGTCAAATCACAGAGAGCATTTAAGTCCTTTTTTTTCCCTTCTTCTTTTGTACAATGCTGTCCTTTCCTTTTTTTTGTATAGTCTGATAGTCTTTTTTTTTTTTCCCTGTAGTAGTCAGTATAGTTATGCTATTGATTATTGAGATTATTTGAGTCTTCTTAGGTTTCTGTGGATTACTGTTTCCTGTGAAACTTTCTGAGATTAATTATTTCATTGCTCAGCTGCTATGGTACTAGAGTGGAACTGACTACAGAGGTGATTTTCTCCAATTCTGCTTGAAATCTCAGACAGGGTCTAGGTAGGCACCAAAGTTTTAGAGTCGCCACAAATTTGTTTTATTTAATGAGTCAAACTTGTAAAATAGCACAGAATTATTTTATAATAGCAAAAGAATTGAGGCTCTTATAAATATTTCATTGGCAGCAGTGGAGAATCATCAGAAATCATAGAAACATTTCTTTTAATTTGATTCTCAATATCTTGTAAGGAAAGTTAGGCTCCAGGTTTCCAGTATGAAAATTTTATAATATCATATGAGTATGACCTGCCTTTATGGTAAAATGTGTAAAAATGTCTCTAGTCCAAAGTATACCAACAGAAAAACATAATCAAGTCAAAAAAGTGAAAAATGGGAGCAACAATATCTAGAATAAACTCATACTTTCACAAAAATATGGTTGTGGCATTTTACATTCCTTCTCCTATTCTGTAGTGTTTGGTTATTTGTAGCTGTGATTTCAGCTGTTGATCTTTCAGCCCCTCCTTTTGTTATCCTGAGCAATCTGGATATTTCTTCCATGATACATATTGTTTTTCCATTACTCTACCCTCTCTTTTCTTCCTTGAAGCTAGTATCATGTTTTAATATTTGGGTGTGCTTCATTATTTTTTGCTTTAGTTTTGTGTTTTCAGTCTGCAGTACATTGGTTTTGCAGTTTCTGTTTACTTCTTGCTTTATGGCTAAGGAGAACATTAATGTCGTATTTTCATTTTCTTTGCAAGATCTAGGTCCACAGTAGGCTGTTGGTCTTTTGTAAATCTCTAAATTCCCAAGATGCAGAAAAGTGTTACATTCCAATTTCCATATTTGCATGTTCTATATTTACTCCTCATCTCTGTAGGAGCTGCTTAGTCATCCCAGGAAGTCTGTAACCCTCTCAAGGTTCTGGTTTGTCGTGGATTTTCCCCCTGAACCTCAAGCACTGAGCTAATACATTGGACACAGCAGGTTTCTGCATCCTCTTCAGTTTCAGAGGTTCAGAGGTTCCTGGACTCATCATTCTAGGCAACTGTGCTAGAAAATTTTCAGTATTCCTCAAAGTTTGTTCTTCTGAAATTTTAACTGAATTTACTGACTCAAATTATAAACTGAAGTTTCCTATTGCTTTGGTAAGATTTATCTCACTAAAAATAAAACCAGTATGATATTTTATTGCTATGTCTTAACAGTTTAAAAAAGAAATACGTTTTGAGGTTTTTTATCATACCAAAGAATGTGATATCTGCTGATACTCTTGCATTAATTTTCTAGAAGTAGGTTTAGAAAATTAAAATTATTTAATAGCCTACCATTTTGCTGTTTGTTTTTCTAATTTTATAAACATTTCTAACCCAAGACTCAGTTCTCTATAGCAAACTCTAACTTTTGGGAGATTTTTACCATTTCTCATAAAAAAATTACTAATTTTGTACAAGCCTTAAATTCAAAGCAATCAGTAATTGATACAAAATATCCCTTTGACTCTATTTTCATTCATGTCTTTCCATAAAGATGGTACAGGCACAGGTTTGTGTTATACAGACCACAGACCTGCTTTCTGTCTTGGCTGGCAAAGAACTATTTTTACATGACAGTGTTATTTGTTTAGGACACGTTGCATGCATTTGTACATTGATATGCATTGTACTGTAATGTGCAAGAGCATGAAATAGACTGCCCAGGATATATTGAGAGTTTGGGCTAAAAATCAAGTTTAAACAAAATATTACTAAATAAATTCTTCTTTCCCGATTTCCTTTTTCTTTTTTTTTCACTTAATAGAGGCTGTTGCCTCTATGTTTATGTAAAATTATTAAATTATGTTAATATTTTAATATTATTAAATTAATAAATCATCAACATAATAATTTAATTATTACATTTATTAAAACTTGGTCTCAAATGCTCACAAAATCCTGATTTTGCAATGACCAGAGATCCCTGATTTTAGCTACTGAAAATAAGATTAGTTAAACTCAGTATGATCTCATTAATCTACCCAGTCAGTCAAACCTGATGCTTTATTCAGGTCTCTTTCTCCCTTTAATTTTAATTTCCTATGCTAGAGCTTTGTTCTTTAAATTTTCCTGTCTGAAAGCATTAAGAAGGAAGGTACATTTTGTTATTTTGCCCCTCTTAAAGTGAAAAACCCTGGCACTGTTGCTGTCACTGACATTTTATAATTGACTTGTCTGAAGTAGGAGGGGTTGAGTGCTGATATAATTTTCCTTTAGGATTAGCAGTTCTACGATACATTTGTCTTGTGAGTCCTTGAGAACTCAGGCCTGTACCTAAGGAGGGGTAACAGCTAATTATCCAACAACCTAAACAATATTCTTAGCAGAACTGAAGAATATAAAAGGAAATTATATGCAATTCATTATAGCTTTTTTTTAACAAGCAAGATCTTACCTCTGAGGGAGAGTTGGTGAAAGTTCAACTGAAAAAAGTCTACCACCACATAGTAATTTACAAGTATTAAATATGTGTATGACTAAGTAAAGATATACAGAAGATTATAATCTATTGTGTGTTCTAATATTCTAAGTAAAATGTACTTGAAATCCAAAGCACATAAAATGCATAGAGTGAAAACAAGGACCTAATAGAATGATTTTACAGAATGCTAATATGAAACAGGGACTGAAACTGATCATATGATTAAAAGAAGAGAGGAAGTGGGAAATATTTTTTTTTACCTGCTAGGTGTACGAAGCAGAGGTAAAAGAATTGTATCTTTTGTATTTCAGCTTTTCGAGTTTTCAGTTGCTTCTCAACTTTCAAAACACAGTGTTCAAATCAGTTGAGTTTGTCAAAGATAATTTCATATGCTTAAGCTTAATGGAGCTAACATGATAAATCATATTTATCTCCTTCAAGTGTTGTATTCTATGTATGTATGGCTGCATAGTATCATATATACATATATTTGAAGTCATTTGCCTATAACTCCATAGTTATTACTGGATAGTGCCAGTATTTGAAAAGTAATATGAATTAAAAACAGACTTCACATTTGGGAATGGAGTAATTTGCTTTTCCCTTTCTTTTTTAAAAATAATTTTTGTTGTGTCTTCCACCACCATTCATCTGGTATTGCCCTAAATCACATATGTGTTACCATGGATGCTCAATTATCAGCTTGCATAATACAGCTCTGTAAATGAGAAACCAAACTTGCCATTGTACCTAGCAATCTGAAGCCTTTAATTCACTGTATATTTGCCTAATCCTTGTCAAATCCATTCAAACAAACAAACCAAAAAAACAAAAAGGAAAATTGCTCTGTCCTGAAACTTGTGGTTCCTGCCTGCCTGCTGTGTTTGCAGCCTCTTGTTTTTTTCACAATGCTCTTCCTTAGGACACTGAGGAATAGAACATATTTAAGGAATGAAACAACAAATTATTTTGTTCTCCTTTTTTCAACGAGGGGGAAAAGGGAGACTGAAGTAGGATAAAGACAGAAGGAAGAATGAGGAGGCCAGATAAAAATAGGTGAAAAATTAACTTTAAACAGTCTGATGAAAAGTGGGGAAAAGTGTGGTTAATCGTTGTGCACCACTGGTTGTAAATAATCCATGAGCAGTTTAGAAAGAATCTGTTATCTTGTGCAGGTGATGTCCAGCCATCTCATGTGACAGGAGAGGCCAACCTGTTGAAATATGGAGCATTCTTTCAGACAAAATTGCAAATGACAAGCTAGTTTCTATCCATTCCATGAAAGATTTTTGTTGGACCTTGAGACCAGAATCCTTGCTATATCTCTAGAGTGAGTAGGATGGAAGGGAATAGGACAGGAAGGAGCAGAGGCTGACAACCAGATGAACAGGCTAGAGAGTTGAGGGTATGATGGAAGGAAAATTGCTGGCAGGCCACTTCTCCCTGGGGCAATTGGGCAGCACACACTCCCTCCCTACACCCCTGGCCAAAGGAAGGCACACGTTGAGCTTTTCAGGGCCCACACTGGTGGCTTTGCTGTGAAGCAAGGAGGGCTACATATGTTTTATAATGTCAGCACTGGTGACAATTAAATCTTTAGTGACTTCATTTTTAAAGGTTCAGAATAATACTTTGGCATGTGATCAGTGCTGGTGCTCACAGCCAAACATTTTATAACTGCTAGTTTATGTATTTGGGTTTGCTGAAATGATATTTTTTGTTCTTGTTTTCTCACAAAAAAATTAGAGTGTTGGTTATTCGGGTAGCTGAAGGTGGGTTCCTGTGCCATTTTAGTACAGGGTGTGCTGTTTAGCTTCTAGCTGCCACTCCAGAAGAAAAAAGGCCCTGGGCTTACCCCGTCTGTCTCATCTATATTTCTCAGATACGCCATGTCATATTAAAGGGGCTAGATCTCCAGTACAAAAATAGCTCCTCATTACCTGTCTCCAGGATGGGCCAAGATCATTTATCAAATCCCTTATCAAGTAAATTGTGGATTTATTAAATGTTACTTTTGCTTTTTTCGAGAATCAGAGTTACTATGAGAAAACTAAAATATGTGCTACTGCAGCTCCTTCACAAACCTGCATATACAAGCATACTCAGGCACACCCATTCCACCCTGAAGTGACACCCAGCATGGTTAGTCTACTGTGAAATAAAGGAGTCCAATATCATTTACAGGTCATGTAAATGTCAGCCTCAGCAGTTCCCTCTGTTATGAAGTGTGCTGGGATAGATTTACTGCTCCAGTGGGAGACCTCTGCATGCTCTGCTGGTGCAAAATAATCTACTACAACTGGTTTATCAGCAGATGAGATGGAATGGGAGATACACAGCTTGCCCAGTACCAAGAGCTGCAGGCTGCTTTTCCCACTTTTTTGTCATAACACCCATCCATAACACTTTAGGGTTTTTGGAATTAAACAAACCTTTTGTCTCTCTCCTCTGGGCACTGTCTGGATGTCTCTGCCATATGGTACAGTGTGAGTCTGGAAGTGGACATCTGTTCGACCTTGGCTTCCTTCCTCTGCTGGGTGAGTCCAAAGTGATACAGAGCACGTATCCACACGCTTTTTGACTGTTTAGGGCATGCTCTGTTCCAGCTGAAGACACAACATGGATAAGATGAGCAATCTGGCTTACAATTTTCTTTTGTTGACAGTTTTCCATTCTTAACAATGTTTTTATTTGACGAAGTGTGTGATTACTTTCTCATTAATGTCTTTTCCTGGTCACAAATGGAAGCTTTCTCCTCCTAGTGTTGTATTTTCTGAATCTCGATGCGTCTTTATTCAAAAAATGCCACTAAATTTGTATTTCAAGACATTGATCAATGAAATAACTCAACTGAACTTAGTCATGTCAACACTTCCTTACAAAGATTTCATAATTTCTTCACTGAGAAAGTCATAATCTTATCTGGGTGTTTGCTGTGCAGAAGTAATAAAAATGTCAATTTTTAAGCTTTATTCTTGAATGTTCTGACTCAAAGTTGTCACCTGTTCCAAGTCATAATGCTTAGTTGAGTCCAACAAGTTTCAAGGCATTATCGGAGAAGAAAAATTTCTTGGAATTACTAGTTGGTGATAAGTAACAGACAAAACCACATCTTTTGGCAATATATACTCATTTATACTGTGAGATGAGAAATATCCATGAGAGGGTCCTTCTAATCTCATTACATTTGTTCAGTTCAAAAACTGCAGTGAGGTCATTTACTGTGAAATCAGTCTCATGCTCTGCAGATCATAGGATTTTTGTTTCTGAAGCTTATTAATGCTAATGCATCATTTTTCATTTGCTTAGTGAGCTTTCAATGAACCCAGAAGCATCAGTTCAACAAATCAGTCCAGTACAATCTTCATTCTGATCAAGCCCAAGGAACATGGTGTTTTGCCCATGTGGGCAGCCTACATGGAGATTCGGCCTTTCTATGCTTTGCTGCATGAAAGTCCAAATACATTTAGCTGGTTTCCATTTCTGGTCACCTAGCAAAGCTGTTTTTCCTTTGGGAGCTACACAAACATGGTTTCTGCTCAGTGCTCGGCAGAAGTTTTAAAAATGTTAATCCTGCTCAGAGATGTTATTTACATCCTGGGAAGTTTTAACCCAAGATGTACTGTACAGCAGCTCATCTTTCAGCTTTGGCCCTTTCTTATCCTATCGTAATTCTGCAGACTGGCTAAAGCCTGACACAGCTGCAAGTGGGTAGGGAGACTCCTTGGCTTTACAAAGAATAAACATAAACAGAGGGCTGTTGCTTCCCTTCCATGTACACCCTCCCAAGTCCTACAAAAAACCAAAAAAAAACCCAAACCAGGAAGATCTTCATTTTCTAATTGTAAAACAAACCTAATGAAGTACTGCCAAAACAACTTGAAAGCATGTAGTTTTTCAAAGGCTTTACCTTCCATTAGGAGACATGCCTGCCGTTTAGAATGTGCTTTTCATGAAGCATTTTTAAAGATAATCAGTCCACAACACATGACTGAAAAGCTTTCTGCTCATCTTTGCATCTGCTGGTTCATAAGAGCTCTGTACTTAAAAGGGTAGCAAGCATTGGATGGTTTAGTGCAAACCTGAAGGGCTGTTAAAGAAAATGTTTGATTTCAGAAATATTTTCATAAGAAACCCCAGAATTATTAAGGTATGTATCAAAAACTGAAAGAGGAAAACTCCTTAACATGGTTCCATTCAGAAATCCCATTTCAGAAATAATGGTTAGAGAACAAACCAATTTTCCTCTTCTGTTTGCTAATAATTTAGGTTGTGATTTGCATAATTTTCCCAATAATTCTTTGAATGCTTTTGTTTGCTATTTAAACACTAAATATTATAATCTTAAGGTGGACTAGTTTTCCATACCTTTTTCTAACTTTGTGCTTCTATTTCCATTGTGAACACCTAATATTTTTTATTATTGTTGCAATGTTATTTGTACAAACGAAGATCTATTTTCCAGAAAAAGTTAAGATACACAATAAAAATCAGTACTTGGAGGTATTCCTGAGAAAATAATAGCTAAATAAATGCTCTTTAAGACTTAGCATAGTGTGATATAAAAGGCATCAAAATTATCACAATAAAGATGCTCTAAAGAACAGTCAAAAATGGGATTTAAACAGTTATGTTTTCCTGGCCTTAAATATAAGCTGCAGTTTTTCAGTTCACATATAAATTATATAAAATGCAGGTTTTAAAAGTGGTATTACAGAGACCTAAAGGAAAATCTCACATTCCAGAGATCTCTACTAATTTTAAAGGTTTAGAATCTTCATTGCCTAGACCTTTTCCTGAAAATCTATGCTCCTGATCTCTGTTAAAATCATATAATACATTATCCATACTTAATTATTTCATGCTTATCATGTTACAGGGATGTAATTAGTACTGTTCATTAGCCTCATTTCTTGTGATTATAAATCTGAAATTAATTCTATTTTGTTCATTTTGGACATGTACAACATAATTGTGATCCTGCACATTACTTTTAATCTGTTACTGTAATTCTTTTGAGATATTACCCTTATTTGTTCTGCATACAGATAGAAGAAGGAGAAGGAGTTTGTTAGCTGAGCAAAAATGAAGATGAAAAGGACTTGTGATGGAAGTATTAATGCTCAAGAGCACACAGACACTTTGCCCTGGAACAGTGGTGCTGCCACGCCCAACAAAAATTTTATTGTGTAGCTACATATGTTTCAGTAAGGCTTTCTACAATGTCTCATGGAGTGGCCATCTGATTTAAGACCTTTTCTATCAGACATTCTCCTACTTCCTTATGTCAGTCTGAAAGGCCACTATGTTTTTAGGGTTAGAAAACCTACAAGTGAATTTTAAAATGAATAAAGAATCTTATGGAAAAAAGGAATGTAAAAAAAAAAAAAAAGGCTTAAAGACCAAAACTGATAATGTTAGAACTAGGATTTAAGAGTACTACATTTGCATTTGAATGTGTAATCAATAGCATGTACTATTTGACTTGATTTAAAAAAAAATAAATCTACAGGGTCTGATCCATAAAGTCTTTTCTTTGCTTCCATAAGCAAAACAACAGTCCCACTTTTCCAACAGAGAAGAAGAAAAAGCAATTTCCCATAGCGTGCCTTTAAAGACATGAGAATACAGGAAATAAAAAGAAGGCATGTGGTTACTTTGGAGTAAACAGACAAAAAAAGTCATAGACAAAGGATGGCAGGAGCTCTACACTTGTGAAAAAAAGCAAAACAGCAGTAAAAAACACATAAAAAGATCTCAGCTTCTATTAGCTAGAAAGAAACCTAAATAAGAAGAAAAAAGTAAGTAGTTTTTCCTAACAGCTTCTCAAATGCAAGGCTTTGAGGATTCCTGAGTTACCAGATGATTACATAAGTGTTCAAAATTTTTCATTGACCTCTTCATTTTTGTGGACCTAATTTTTTCAACTGTAAAAAATGTAATTTTTGTTTTCTAATTTTCTTCATTCCTCAGGCCCTTGTTTTTTAAATACACAAAGGATCTACCTAAGTGGGAATACTATTCACCATTTTGCAGCAGGATAGGGCACCTTTTGGTCTGTTTACCTCCCTTCTTTTTGTTTTGTAAGGAAAATGTGTTTTGTCACGTTCATGAATTGCAGATCAGTTTCTCATGAACTGGCAGAACTGATAGCAGTAGTTCCTCTTCTCAGCAGTCTAACATTCCACTTCTTTCTCATTGTTTGTCTTTTATGTTTCCCCCTTATCAATTGCTTTCTCCTCCGTTTATGGTCAAAGCTGCCTGGAGTATTTGATGGCAATCACATTCTGCAGTAGATTTCTATAAATTGCTTTACTTTTCAAGCACTAATAAGCAAAATTATTTTTGCTGAGAGAACATCAACTTAGAAAGAAGAAACATGTATATTATTTACATGGTAGAATATACAGGCTCAAGATGAGAATGTGTCAATACTATTTACACTTGTTAGATACTGTTATTCATCTTTGTTACTTAAAAGTATTTTTAGCAGTCTTATTTTTTCAAAGCATAATTTTTTAGCTAGTACTTTTTTCCCCCACTTAATCTAGTTGTCCTCTTCTTGTTCACTCTGTATTTAACTATCTTATTTTTCTTCATTTTTAGCTGAAATAAAATATGACAAACAGATTTCTAAAAATGCTCAATCTAGGTTGGTAATTGGTAAATCTGGAAGAGGTTGTACAAAAGTGAGCATCTTGGGAAATCTCATTATTTACAAATCTTTTGTGTGTCTCATCTAAAGAACCAGAGTTCTTGCTTCACTGTAATTGTCACTTTATAGATCATGAAATAATACAGCCATGGAATGATTATGAAAAGGATCTCTACAGATCATCTAGTCCAGACACCCTGCCGTGGGCCAGGATGTCTTCTGTCAGATGAGATTACTCAAAGCTCTATGCAACCTGACTCTGAACACTTCCAGAAATGGAACATACACAACTCTTCATGTCTTTGCTCACATTGCAAAGAAAGTCTTTCTTATGTTGTCTTTCAACTTAAAACCACTAACCCTGTCCAATTAGTACAGATCTTCATAAAAGGTATCCCTCCATCTTTCTTGTGAGCCCCATTTTACAGACTGAAAGGCTGCAATAATATCTTCCATGAGTCTTCCCTTCTCCAGGCTGAATAACTCCGGCTTCAACAGCTCTCTCAGCCTTTCTTCATAGGAGAGGTTCTCCAGCCCTCTGCTCATCTGTGTGGACCTCTTCTGGATCAGTTCTAACATGTCCATGTCTTTGCTGAACCCCAGACCTGGACTCAGCGCTCCAAGTGGGGTCTCACAAGAGCAGAGGGGCAAAATCCCATCCCTCACCCTGGTGCCCTGGCTGCTTTGGATGCAGCCCTGGTTACAGCTGCCTTTCTGGGCTGTAAGTGTACATTGCTGGCTCATATGCAATCAGTATTCTGAGGTCCTTCTCTGCAGGGCTGGTCTCTATCCATTCTCCACCCAGCCTGTATTTGTGCTTAGGATTGCCCTGACACAGGTGCAGGATCTTGCACTTGGGCTTGTAGGACTTCACAAGGTTCACGCACGCTCATTTCTCAAGCCTGTCAAGGTCCCTCTGGTTGGCATTGCTGCCCTAAACCATTGCTGCCTCCTCACCACTGAGCTCAGTGTTATCTGCAAATTTGGTGAGTGTGTACTCAAGCCCACTGTCCCTGTAACTGGTGAAGATATTAAATAGTATTAATTCCAGTATGGACCCTTGAAGGACACCACTCATTACTAGTTCCCACTTGTCTATTGAGCTGATAACTGTGACTGAACTTCAGATGTAGTCATTCAGCAAAGTTCTTATCCATCTAAAAGTGCATTTATCAAACCCACATCTCTCCAATTTATCAAGTAGAGTATTGGGTGGGGGGACATGTCAAAGGCCTTACAGAAGTCTAGACTGATGACACCCATAGTTCTTCTCTTGTCCACTGATGCAGTCACTACATAATAAGAGGCAGCTAATTGCTTCAAGACCCTGAGATGCATCTCATCAAGTCACATGGATTTATGTACATTCAGGTTTCTCAGGTGGTCTTGAAAATTATCTTCTAGATCCAGAGAGATCACTCCCTCATCCCCTCTCTTGAGGTTTAGGGATTTGAGAGGTGTGGGAGGAGAGATTAAAACTGAAATTTGAAGCAGAAAAAATTTGAAGTACCTCAAGTCTTCTTCATGCTTGTTGCCATCAGTTCCCTTGTCTTACCTACCAGGGCAGGTACTTTTCTTTTTATCTTCCTTTTCATATCAACATACATATAGATATCCTTATTATTCTTGGCATTCCTTGCTTAATTAAGCTCTAACTGAACCATATCTTTCCTGATCCCATCCCTACATATCTAGATAACTTGCTATATTATAATCAGGAAACCTGTCCTTGGTTCAACTGCTTGTGCATTTCTTATACTTAATTTGATTGGGAGGTCCTTGCTCAGCCACACTTATCTCCTTGCCTTCTGTGCCTGATTTCTTTAAAAGGGAAATTGAAAGTTCTTGTGCTGTGAGAAAAATATTCTCTAAGCTCTGTTCAATCCTTTATCCCTGAGGGCAGCTTCCAGGAGGGTCACACCCACTAACTCCTCAAACAGCTGAAATTTTGCTGACACCACTCTTGACCTCTCTAGTTCAGCTATGTTCAGATATGTTTGTTACTCCCAATACCTAAAACAATCATGGGACATAACAAGCAAATATGCTTCTAGAAGCTCTGAACATCTTAAATAACAGCATACACTTTGAAGGTTTTGCAAACAACAGTAGTCAACTAAACAAACAGCATATACATGTTAGAAGAATTAATATTTGACATTCCATTTTAAAATTAGCAAAACTAATAGGGCACCCTTTATTTTTAAAATTATTGAGCAGCTTAGTATTTTCCTTTAATATCTGAGACCCTTTGTCCAATCTTTACTAATTTATTTGGAGAAAATGAAATTAGATGACTCAAAATGAACAATATTGCAGTTCTACTGTTTAAACTCCTCTGTTAAAGTTTTCAGTATTTTCCCTAAATCAGGTGGATTTTTTTTTGGTGACTACTGAATTTGACAGACAGTCTGAGTTGAGGACTTATTGTTCATGACATTGACAAACTCATCAAACTGAAAGACATTTTAAAAGTAAGCTGATTATTTTGGGATGATAGCCTCTACTATTTTTGCATTATATTTCAGGAAATTTCTCTAAATTATAGTTAATTCAAGTTTTGCAAAACTGTAACTGATGTATTTTTCAGTGAAGAAAAAGAGAGATGAAAAGACAGAGAGATAACTGATAAAACTATTATTTTCATTTTATTTATGGCATATATTTACTTTGTCATCTAAAGTCAACTTATCTTGTGTCACCTTTAATAATTATAAATTTTATAAAGGCTACAAAAAAATTATACAAATTGATAAGACAAATGAAAAGCTGAAGTACAAAAGTTTTATCATATTTAATGCAAGACAGCCAGCCATTTTTTAAGCCATTTAAAACTCTGTTAGAAGCTTGATAAGGTACCTGGCGTACTGACATGATAGTCAAACTCTCTTAGGTTTGCAAAAATCTTCAAGAGATACAATTAATTGCACCATCAATTATAGTGAAATTGTTAAAACCTCAAGACTGAATTCAGTGGCCCTGCTATCTTTTCTTAAAATTATTTAAAATTACTTACTTTTTTAAACAGATGATTCATTTTTTCAATCTGTTAACATTTTTTTCTCAAGAGCTACTGAAATGATTCCTTCACATATGGTTAGACTCAATGACCCTAAATGTCTTTTCCAACCTAAGTGATTCTATGATTTGACAAATCTTGCTGATTTTATTTATCACTTTGAAATAAGTGAAAGTCTTGTGCATCTCTGCTAGAGGTGGGGAACCGGCGTATTCCTACAGCTAAAAAATCTGAAAGAGGAGTTAATTAAGAGTTGCCTGAATTTTATCTGCATCTCTGAAGAGAGAGGCAAGTTTAGAAAAGAAACTAGAGAGCACCAAAAGATCATTATACTACAGCTACTCTGCTGCCTGGAACAGGAAAAACACCTGCAACCACTGACATGTGTAATGCAGACAAAATTGAAAGGATATAATAAATAGAAAATGCAAAATTTCTCAGTATAAGAAAAGAATCTACTTCTTCTATCAGTCCCAGGAAAACAAAACAATAGACAGAAAAATATGCATGAACAACAGTTTCTATGAAGTCATATTGACCAAAGAGACCTGGGGAAGAATAGGTAGAAAGTTTTTCAGGTTTATCTTTGGGAGACTTTTACTTTCATTTGTGTTCATTACTTTATGATATGTATTAGGCTCTCTAAGTCTTGGCCTGGCTTTATAAAGCAGTTGTAATATATTTATTTTAAAAGATCATGAAAAGTTGCAGTAGCTTGCTGGTAATTGACACATTATTTCTGGATCTTTATATTGGAAACAGATACCAAATGGTTTATCTTCTTGTAAAATAAAATTAAATCATAATATTACATCAGAAGTTTTCATAGATGGATTTTATTTAATGGAACATTAATCAGATATTTCCTTCTCCTCCATTCTGTCTGAAACCTGAAAATCAAGGGAACAATAACCACAGACTCAAAAATGTAATTTGTAAGTTCTGATTCTGAGCTAAGACAGTATTTTGGAGAGCTAAGGCTACTATATTGTTTCTGAAATGGGTTGATGACTAATTTTATATTTACCTTCTGTAAATTTCATTTATCAAAAGATAATTAAAGCACACTAAAGGTAATAAAGTGGGCTTCTGCTTTCTCTTTTTCATTCATCCACCATTTTGTCACCTAGTCAGTCACTAGGAGGAAGTGCTTTTGTGTTTTTCACAGCCATGGTCAGATATGTTGTACCAAATAACTTATTAACTTTGACAGACTTTTCTACCTCACTGCTCAGCATCTTTTCAAGATCATTAAGGACTAAATTAAGAATTATGGAGTCAAGTGCAAATCACTAAGGAATACTTCTGATAATCTTCCTTCCGTGTGAAATCTAACTATTTTTGCCACTTGTTTTCTACCTCTTAATAAGGAATTTATTTATTCATTTTAGTCCCTTCTCCAGAGTCATCTTCATCTGTTTAAGTCCTTGTTACAAGACCTTGTTCAACACCTTTTCAAGGACAAAGTGCACTTTATCAGCCTTCTTTCAGCAGTTTGGAGGTGTGCTGATTACTTTAGAGAACTGTACATTTGTAAAAACCATTATTCATTTGCAAAAGCCATATTGCTCTTCCCTAATTATTCCTATTTATGAATCATAATTGTTCATATTTATTCAGATGCACATTAATTTCATTTTTCAGGCAGCTTCAACTAATTAACATGGTGGATGCATTGAGCTACTGGTCAGTCCTCGGGTTCCCCTGCAGCTTTCTGAAATAATTGATGTCAGGATGTGTCAGTCCTCTTCTTCCACACTGTATTTGAGACAGAGGTTTAAGCTTTTTGTGTTTTATCTTAAAGTCTCCCTAGAGCCTAAAAAGAAATATCAATTAGACTTGCAGATTTTTTATTCCTAATTCTACTACTTCAGTAACTTCTGCTGACAGAGTATCCTTTAATGAGTCTATAGCTAAAAACCATGGTTCAGCTTAGAAATCAGAAATTTACCCAAGTTAAGCAGGGATATAAACAAGTAATTTTTCTTCTCTGTTGTGGCTTCCCTTCCTCTGCATGCTCTTTTCATGCTTTGATTCATTTCTGTGTGCTACATATTCCCTGGAAAGTTTCCCCTTCATCCATCTTTCACAAAAAATTACCCTTAAACCTGAGATTTCCTTTCATTGAGACAAAACTGGTTTGGCTTTCTTGGAGGGGTGGGGGAGGCTATGGTTGTTGGTTTGGGGTTGTTGGGTTGTTGGGCTATGGTTGTTGGTTTTGTTAGGTTGGTTTTTTTTTCTGTTACCCAGTTGGATTCATCTCCTCTTTAATAACAAAAAGTCTACAAAAGCCTAGTAAAACAAAGCAGAAAATTATCTTGGGATCAAGGGGGAGTTTAACAGGGAATGTCCCCAATGTCTTAAATCTTAGGTTTCCTGGTATTAAAACTATTTGCGCTTACTAATTTAGTCCCTGCACAACTTTCAACTTCCACAGTTCCCTAACTTTGCTATACAGTGATGTAATTCATAGCATCTCTTATCTTTCCCTTGAAGAGTTAATGAATTAATTGCTGCTGCAGAGCAAATACTTCTCTTTTTTACCTTTCCAGCTGTGTCTTTCTTCATTCACTGGTTTCAGATGAATAATCTTTGAGCTGAAGTTTCTGTGAAATTTCCAAGGAGTTTACAATTCCCAAAGGATGCCTGTAAGAACAATATCAGCTATACTATTGCAATTGTTTTTTCACTAACTTTAAAGGTAAGAGTTTTATTGTTTGTTTATTTTGTTTTTTGGGGGGGTTGGTTTGGGTTTTTTAGGTTTTTTTGGTTGGTTTTTTTTTTTGTTTTGTTTTGTTTTGTTTTGTTTTTTGGTGTTTGTGGATTTCTCTACTTGTTGCTGACTGCTTTAGAGTCCAGAGAGAGCTAAGCTGCTTTGTGCTAGATTAATTCCTTGGCAGTTTCTTCTCTCTTAAAGAAAATTATGACTAAGAGAGGGTGTTGCATTGACAGGCACAGCCTCTCTGGAGTTGCATGATGCCACAAAGAGATGCAAAATCTTTTAACAAATGGTTAAAACTACATGTGTAGATTATGGGCTATGATTGGAAGAATGATAAATTCATGTCATCTCCACAGGCATTTCATGCAGACAATGCTTATTATTTCTTGATATTTGTTCATAAGGCCAGTTACTTTTGTAGGGGAAAAACACCAAAGATTTTGAGGGAAGGGGCTATAAATATACAAATTCACTGAAGAGAAAAGAAAGATTTTTTTCCTTTCATTATATTTTGTTTTTCCTTCGCTTTTCCTTTGAAACATTGATGCTGGCCACCTGTGAATGCAGGAAACCCCACAGAAGACAGCATTAGTGTTCAGATGGCATCAGTAAAACCAATGCCCCCAAATGTCAGCTATGCTATTCTTGTTCTTCTGCTGTCCTGGAGGGAATCTGAATCAGATGGATACGAGAACAGAACCACACCACTCACAGTGACACACAGTTAAATTTATGTAATAAGGTAAAAAAGGTGAGTAATAAGTTCTATTCTAAGATTTCTGTTCCACAGCACTCAAGTAATTCTCACATAATTGAGGCCCTGCAGTGCAGGTCTGACGAGCACCACAGATCTGGGGCAGCATGACACTGGTCTAATTTCTCAACTTAGGGCAGGTTGCCTGACCCCTAACACAGTGGTTCACCTTGGACTCAGTCTTCAAAGTTTAAGATTTGAAAACACTAAATGTCTGTGTTAGAGTTCCCCTTGTCTCCCCAGAATTGTCTTCACCATTTAGTGTTTTCTAAAACAGATTTAATAAGCTGCCAATCATGTAGCCCAAACCAATTTCCTTGAGTTTCCTTATATTGAAGGCCTTTTAACATTTTTTGTCTTGATTAACATGACACTCTGGTCTCTTGCCCCACAGAATGTTAAAAGGGTGTGAATTCGGCAGCAGAAATTTAAACTTTATCTGGCCTTTTTTGTTTTCCAATGTCTATAGTGGATTGATGGTAGTGGTCAGTCAGGGTTGTGAAGATATAAACAGGATCTCGTTTATGTGAGCAGTGCTTTCAGGTGAGCTTCATCCCATAAGACAGACTCTGGAAACAATGCTGGCTGGCTTTGGAGTGAGGAAGGAATTTTCTTCCCAGTCAGACTGACTGAGACTTTGGGCTTTTGTTTATGTTCCTCTGTGGTACTCAGCAGTGGCTGCTGCCTAAGCCTGTCAATAAAAGCCTGTGTTTCTCTAAATGATTTCTGCTGGAGCATAAACCAAGGGTGTGCTCTTGCTTTCCCTCCTCCTAACAGGGCCTCTGGAAGCCTCTCTTGTTTGTGGCATGATAGTCTGCACTGCTGAGACTCAAAGAAGAACTGGGATCCTTTCATATTTTTGAAAAATATTAAGCTTAAAGGATCCCAAAGAGCCAGAGGAAATGGTGCAGAAAGTGGCTAGAACCCTGGGGCAGAAAAGCTTGGCTTATTTTTTTGGGAAATATAATAATCCCTAGGTATTCTTATTTGCTTTTCCAAGCTGAAATAATTAATTGGAAAATAAATGGCTTTTGCAGAGATGACAGCTCCTCCTGATGGTAAAATATGGCAAATAACCCTGGTAAAAATCAATATGGGCATGCTATTAAACCCCAAACTGTATTTCTTATTTTAATATTTTTTTATTATTATTGAAACCTTCTCCCTTGACCATACTGTCACTTAAAATACTTCTGTAATACAGGAGAAATATGGTTTTTCTATACTATTGATTGTGCTCTGCATGAGTATTAATGGTGTCACCAGATGGAAGGCAGATCAATAGGTCAGAACTTACTGATGATATAAAAATTCTTCCAGGTTTCAAGATAAATACATCAATTCTTTCAAATATGGTTGTAAAAAACTGCCCATTTTCTTTTTACAAGTTGTCTTTAGGAACTAGAAAACAGTTACGTACCTTGCAGTCTATTCTGCTATGGCAGTTTTATTGTCTTCTTTCTAGTATGTGATGGAAAGGGTGTATATTTTCAGCATGGAAAGGTTTAAGATATGAAAACACTAAGCCCTGAATAGCCCTTCATCAAAAAGAAAATCTCACATCTGAGCTCTTTTAAGGGAAACAAAACACTGAGGTGCCATTGGAGCAAATGGATGCATGCAAGTAGGAGATGAAATAGATATTTAAAAGAAGACACATAACTCTTCTACCCAGTCCAGTAGTGAAAACTGTCTCTACCTCAACTCTGGCATCTTGCCTCTTATTTGCACTTAGCAGCAAAATCATCACCAAAACTTTAGATGAACAGCATTAGATGCAGGACTGCATATCATAACTCTGTAATCAAGAAAGCCAATGTAGTGATAAATACTAAAGGTTGGCTTTAGACATAAGGTCAGCTCACCTATAGAGTATTGTTTTTAGATTTTGTCCACAAAGGATCATTATGGTACAATAAGCCCTCTCCAATGATTTAAAAATCTCTTTGTTCAGTATTCCAACTTTCTGTTTGTTATGAGAGAGACTAGACCAGCACAAGGTGACAAGGGCAGAACATTTGAATCCATTATTCTAGGGGTCTGTTGCCAAGCCATTGTATGGGGCTATTCATCAGCAAATAAAAAAAAATCTTTTGAGCTAATGGACATGCATTAGTAATAAAGAGATGAAAAATAAATCACAAAAAAGTAAGAATAATAAGCGATAATAAGTAAGAATGGCCAATGCCATTTTAACTAAATGGAGAGCATGATTAACAAATCTATTTCCTTTTTTTCACCGCTACTCTTCTCCCAGCTCAGCTGTTCTGTGCTTGACAATTGCAAGAGAAGAGAAAAAAGATCAAAAAAATCAAGTATGTATGACTTCTATTGATGAGAATAGATATCTTACCATTAGAGTAAAGAAGAAGAAGATTGGACCCCTTTTCTAGCTTATGGCTATGTTACTGAAAAATATGAGATACAGAACTCAAAAATAATTCATTACTTAGTATTTAATCAAAAACATTAATTTAATGGTAAAGTGTGGTGATGTTGGCCCAAATTGTACCCGGATTGTAATTTCAATGCCAGCAATGGGCTCTTCATCACCTGAGCTTTGCTTCAAACTTCCAGCAGGGTCTTCATCTCCCTGAAAGGAAAAGAAACACTTGGCAAATCCATATTTGGGTAAGTTGTCACAGGCCTTTCTTTTAAAACAGTAAATAATCTAATCAGACAAAGTATCTGTAAGTTTCCAGAAAGGTAACTTGCTTTTGTTCAATGCTGCATACATTATAATCTTGATAATTTCATCAGAATTGGTTATTTTTACAGGAAAATATTCTTCTGCCTCTAGATAAATGTCTATCTGTTTACTGAAAGAAACAATTGGTATGCAGAAAAGATGGATTTTAAAAATTGAAGTGGTTGAAGGAAACCACTTCATGATCTGAATAAATATTCATTTGAGGAGCACAGTTAACTTTAATGCCTTTTTGTGTTCCAGCAAATGACCAAAAGGACCTCAAGGTTTTTTTGATATACTTCAGAATCAAGTATTCACTTGATTCTCAAAAAGTGGCATCATAAAATAATTGTGAATGACTTGTAAGTGAAGAGCAACAAGGCTGGTGAAGTGTCTAGAGAACAAGTCCTGTGGCAGTGGCAGAGGGGACTGGGGTTGTTGAGCCTGGAGAAAGGCCCTGTGGAGAGGAGGCCTTTTTGCTCCCTACAGCTACTTGAAAGCTAGGTGTCAGTCTGCTTTCCCAATGAACAAATGACAATTAAAAAAAAAAGCAGCCCTGGGTTGTGCCAGAGAAGGTTTAATCTGGATATTAGAGGAAATGTTCTTCACCAAAGGAGCTGTCAAGCCTTTGACCAGGCTGCCAATGGAAGTGGTGGAGTCACTATCCCTGGAAATATTTAAAATATGTGTCGATGTCATGCTTGAGGAAACAGTTTAGTCGTGGTCATGGCAGTGCTGGGTTAACAGTGTACTCAATAACCTTGCAGGCCTTTTCCAAGCTAAACTGTTCTGAAGAGTTCAGTTCTGTTGGATTGAACTACCCAGCATCCCTTATCATGTTTCCAGCTGAATTAATAGCTTTTGTTTACAGACCTTGGTGGAGACGACTCTAAATGAATATTGAGATTTTTGTTTTGTTGTGTTATTTCTTCCAGCTACAGTCAGTTGGTAGCACATATTCAACAATAAAATTTTTTAAACAGCCATTAAGAATGAGTGGCATGCAGCAATTTTACAGGTAGTCAGACAAGAATAACAGTTATAACCATTATATACCTTCAAACAGCCTTAGAAGTATAGTACTGTAATTATGGAAGCTTTCTTAGTGATTCCAGAAGTTTCCTAAAAAGAAAAGTTTTATGCAATCACGTTGTCCATGGCCATTTCTCTGTCTGTCAGTCTGTCCGTCTACCCAACAACTTTCAAAAAAGGTATGCGATTTCAAAAAAAAATGTGAAAGCACTGCTAAGAACTCAAAGCTTTTAAGTTACCACAAGCTTCAAAAAAGTAAACTATTGCATAGAACTGGAAGGTTCATATTAGTGGTCCCTTGAGTATTCATTCACTGAAAGAACTAATGGCCACACAATGGCACCAGGACAAAGTTTAAAGTTGGAGGGGGAAGGGAGTTTGATGCTGACATGGTTGGTGAGCACTACTGTGGTTAAATCCTAGAGAGAATTTTAGAGAAGCAAGGTTTATAAACTGACACTTCAGAACAAAATGTCAAAGGTGCTTGTGTTACCTCGTTCACAGTGGTCCCAGGATGAGGGAAGAGACGAGAAAGTTGACTCCATGTTTCAGAAGGCTTGAATTATTAATATATGATAGATAATCTATAAAAACTATACTACAATAATAGAGAGAAGGATTTCACTACAAAGCTAAGCTAAGAATAGAATAGGAATGTGAAAACAAAAATCTTCTCAGACCGAGACCGGCCGGACAGGTGAACTGTGATAGGCTCTTAATTGCAAACAGTCTGACGGGGCCAATCACAGACCTCCCCGTTGCATTCCACAGCAGCAGATAAGAATTGTTTACAGTTTGTTCCTGAGGTCTCTCAGCTCTCAGGAGGGGAAAAATCCTAAGTAAAGGATTTTTCATAAAACATGTCGGTGACATGCTTGTATCATGCCAGTTTTTCTAGATTTGGCTTTCTGGATTATTTGACACTTTCAAATATCAAACACAGAATTATCAGACTATGGTTACCATTATAGTTCATTAATAATTGTCTCCCAGCCATTTTTCTATTTTCTGAACTCCTCTATTTCTAGGATGATCTCAGATCACAACAGCCCCTTTTGTACCATAATTACATTGAAATTAATCTGCAGCATATGAAAAGATAATTCCATGAGTTATAGTTGTAGGTCAGGTTTCAGCATGGAAAAAAAAAAAAAGTTAATTTATTTCAAAATAGCGAATATGCTGATATAAATGATATGCTGGAGCTGTTGAATGACAGAAATTCTTAATTCTTTGTTAGAATCAAGAAGGACAAAAGCAGGGAAGCAGGTTGTTTCCTTTTTAAATTTTTTTTTAAGAAATGGGGAGGTTTTGTGGCTTGATATGGCTCTATATTCTCTTTACCTCACTGAAATAACTTGTAACAGGCATTCAGAGGATTTAAATGAAGATGTTAATGGGCCAGTTGCCAGACAGATTTCTTGTACTGAGACTGTGACCTTGCACTCAAGTCCTCCAGACTTGCTCCAGCAGTTCCATGTCATTTTTATGTTTGGGACACAAGAACTGGGTGCAGTACTACAGGTGGGGTCTCATAGAGTGGAGCAGAGAGGCAGAATCACCTCCCTTCACCTGCAGGCCAAGCCCCTTTGAATGCAGCTGTGAGAGTCTGTCCGAAATATCCTTCCATTTGCCTCACAACTGCCATTGAGAGACCACTCAGAAGACCCCCTTGTCCTAAGATCTCTGGCTTTGTAGGAGAAAGTTGCATTAAGGCCCTGAGGCCTGAGAGCAGTGCTAAGCTATTTTTTTCACAGGTGTGTTTGGCTGTATGCTACACTGAGCCCAATGAGAAGAAGGGGGCACTGTGCCCTTTTTGCAGCAATACCCTTGGCAGCTCTTCCATCTCTTGGCCTGGCTGGACTTCTCCTGAGCTTTTGGGTGGTCCCCCACAGAAGACCCCTCTTGCTCGTTTGCAACCACCCTGACAGACAAACTGAGATGACAGAAACCTTTCCACCAGAGAAAAAACCCGAGACATGAAATCTCCATGTGAAAAAGTCTCTCTCACACTTTCCAGGGACTGGGACTGAAGCCCCTGGCCGGGGGGGTGTGCGGGGGGAGGTGAGCTGACCAAAGCAAGACGGATGTTGTAGGTGGGGGCATTGGACCACGAAAACAATGGCCCTGGCCCACTGAGATATGGACTGTGTGTACCCTTTTCCAAACACCATTCTTCTTACAATAGATGCAGTTTTGAAATAATCCCCTTTCCCCCATCAAAAAGTGTATAATTGGAGTCCAGATGGACTGCATCTCTGAGATCTCCCCAACGTAACAGGCGGATCCTCGACTGGACTGGACCTAAGGACTTCATCTCTACGTTTGGTAGCTGTATTCCCCTCTTTCTCTCTCTCTCTATCTCTATCTTTTTCTCTCCCTTAATCCCTCTATTGAATTTTTGCTGTGGTCATTCAATAAAGCTGCATTTGTGTTGATTATTACTGCCAACGCCCTTGTACCGTGTCGATTTTTTGCACCCTGAGATCCCCTACGAACCATCACGAATCCCGTCCGCAAGGATCGTGACAGCAGCCCAGGATTCCACTGGCTTTCTGGGCTGTGAGCGCACACTGCTGGCTCAGGTTGAGGTTTTCATCAACTGTTATCTCTAAGGCTTTCTCCACAGGGCTGCTCTCAATCATTTCTCCTTCCAGCCTGCAGGTATTCCTGGGATTTCCAAGAGCCAGTTGTAGGACCTTGCACTTGACCTCGTTTTTTGCTTTCACTGCCATTGCAAGGCTCCAGAAGTTTTGTTTCTATCCTGCAATGAGGCATGGCAGGCAGAAGAAGTTACTGCAGTGCTTTACTCTTGGCATGTACCAACAGAGAGCCATCACCTCTGTCTTTGTAGCCTTTACTTCTGTTCAGATGCACCTTGATGGGAGCAATGGAATTACTCTGGAGGTCCTGTTCCTGCATGCTTGGACTCATGACCTTGTAATTTGCTTTGAAGTACAAGGATGTTGTGTGAGCTCTTCTTTCTCCTACTGTGCTTAATCACAATTCAATTATTTGAGTTTATATTGATAAAACTTGAGCTAAGTTTCCATAGCAACCATAATGATCAGAACATTGTAATGTGGTATACAAAAACTGCTCGTTTTGGAAACTTAAAATGAGATGAAACCAAGTAAAGAGCATAAGATCAGTGGCTTACATTCACTAATTTAGAATTGGATACATCTTGCTGACCTTTACTTCAGCACCGAGTATTTGTGGATCTTAACACTACCTTTACATCTCATGGGAAGAGACAGGACCTTTCAAAGAATGATTCATTTCTCTCTACAGTAGCTTAGATTTGATATATGAAGTTAAGGAACAACCAGCCTCAAAAATTTTTCATATCATTGATAAATATCCTCATTTTTCACACTGCTGCATCCTTTGACTTCTAAATGATAATGCTAGCAGACATCTACCTCCTTAAAATTAGACTTCTGTTCTATGATCCACAGCTAATAACATGCAAACAAATATTCAGTTTTCCCATCAGTTAAATTATTACAAAGGAAAAAGGAGGGTAATTGCTATTTTGAGGGCAGAGGAACACAGGATCCCATTAGGATCCTATATGAGAATAATCATCCCAAATGTGAAGTGATTATATTAACATAGCTTGTATAAATATTAAAATTTACATTAGATCATCATTAGCTCTTGCATCCCAGTTTTCCATGCTAGTGGCTTAGACTGGAAGAAGTTGTTAAAGCCACAGTGTCTTTATTTAATATTGGGATGCAAGCCTTTTTCTTAGTTGCCCTTTTCAATTCAGTTAAAACGAAACTACATTTACAGTTTATTTTAGCATAAATACAACCAAAGAAATCACATTCATGGTTTTATGTACAACTGCTCATCTTTCTGTGTCAATTAAGATTCCTCCCATGCTGCTCTTTTCTCTCCATGCACTCTTTATACATATTTCTGAATTTATGACCATTTATCAACAACAAATTCCATGCTTACTTATAGATTTTCTATTCTCAATCTTGAACTGTACTCTTTAGAAGCTTTTATTTGATTTAAACAAAAAGATCTTTAAAGGGCATCTAGGACTTTCTTCAAAATACCTGTTGATAATCAAGTTGAAAACTTGTGAATAAAGATGCAACTAATGACAAACCTGTACCTTTCTCTGTATTTTCTACCTTAGTTATACTTATAACCAGTAAAAAGTCAGTAAAAACTTTGAAAAGTTAAAAAGGCTTTGCTAAAAGCGTTTAGCACTTAGTTTCTGAAAAAAACTATTGTTTTCCTTGGCTGTCCTTTCCTTGCTTAGGGTTTTTTTTGTTTGTTTTTGTTGTTGTTGTGGTTTTTTTTTTCCCAGAATTGCTTTATGTGAGCATTATTTCTGAAGTCACAACCAAGAATGTTTCAGGATTCCTAGAACAGACCCTGGAAATTCTGAGATGTTAGCTAGTGTCACCAGTTTGGACAGTATAGTTCATGGATATGTATGCTCAGAATTTACAAAGAGAAGAAAGTGAAATGTGGAAACTATGATTGACATAGTTGATTACAAAACTTGATAGCAATAAACTGAGAATTGAAAAAGACATGAAGTGATAATTAAAGAGATTAGAACAGATGAATTATGAAAATTTTGGAGAAATTTCTATTCTAGTTGTCTAATATTTTTGAAAACTTAATGACAATAGGCTTGAAAAACCTATTGACAATAGTGGAAAAGAACAGAAGTGTTAATTGGTAACAGCAACAAGGCTTGACTCCAACAATGCACATAGTTGATTCAGACAATTCTAAAACATCCTGATTAGGAAACATTAACATCTGGACACTATTTACTTGTGGGAGAGTACCAAACACAAAAAAAGTCAGCAAATAAAATGAAATATCTTGAAATTCCACCTCTCTTGCAAGCAATCCTCAGTGAAATTATGCCAATTGAATGTTGTCTTATGTGTCGCCGACATGTTTCATGAAAAATCCTTTACTTAGGATTTTTCCTCTCCTGAGAGCTGAGAGGCCTCAGGAACAAACTGTAAACAATTCTTATCTGCTGTTGTGGAATGCGATGGGAAGGTCTGTGATTGGCCCCGTCAAACTGTTTCCAATTAAGGGCCTATCACAGAACACCTGTCCGGCCGACTCGGGCTGGGAGGACACATTCCTCTTCTATTCTTAGCATAGCTTGGTAGTGAAATTCTTCTCTTTATTCTTTTAGTATAGTTTTTATATATTATATATCATATAATAATAAATCAAGCCTTCTGATGCATGGAGTCAACTGTCTCATCTCTTCCCTCATCTTGGGACCCCTCTGAACGGGGTAACACTTATGTACACTTTAGTGAAAAGAAATTAACACTCTCTAAACTTATACCGTGCCAGTTTACCTTATAGACTTCCATGCAGAAGAATGTTTTTGTTATAGTCCTTGTTATCCTGCTGATAGAATGTTTTCTGCCTGTAATTTTGTTTTTAAGACTGATAAATGAGATTACATTTAGGAATGGATGTGGAGGAAGAAGATAAAACTGTATTTTACAGTTTGTTCTTTGAGACAGCCAAAGAACACTTGAAAAAACAGATTTACACACATATATATTTAGTTTTCCAGCAGAAGAAGAAGAATTGGCACATCAGTCCTGGAAGAGTGTCTGACATAATTTCTTCCTTTGAAAAGATGACATAAATATGTTCCTTAAAAAAAAAAAAAAGCTAAACAAGAAAATTAAAAAGGCAATCCATTTCTCCAGTAAAAGTCAAATGAAACTAACTAAAACATGAAAACATGATAAGCAGAGTTGAACATTTTATCTAGCTCTAAGGACTGATATGTGGGTATTTTGCAACTGTATTCCAAGCAAAGAAAGTATTTAAAAATGAAAGATACAGAATTCACATTTTGCTTTCCTATATGATTTACATTTTATTTCATTATAAAAAGAATTCTTATGATGAAAGCCTAGAAACATGAGGGAGAGTTGAAGCAGATTCATCACTACTGTGAATGATTGCATTCTGGTTCAGGCAACACTGAAAATAAAGGCACATCCCTCAGTCATGGAGTTTGGAAAGCATTTGTAAATATTTTAGCTTTTGCATATGGTGGGAGTAGCACAATTGGTTTCAGTAAGTTTTCTTTTTTATTTGATGCAGTTCCAGTGAAACCCTGTTAAAATATACCAGATACATTGGAACATCAACAATTTTCTAAGCTTCTCATGATAAATCTTAAGTAAATGTGTAGGGGTGAAAAGTAAATGTAAAAGAATAGGTGAAAATAAACGTTTTCCATATTAGCTGAATCTCTATAATAGTCTTCTCCAGCATACGCAGCAAAGGCATCAATCAAATTTGACAGAATTGTCTGTATATTATGTACTTTGTTTATGTTGTGTATTCATGCACATTCTACTGGATGTGTTCAGTGATGATAAATCCGATTATATTTAAACTCTTAGTACATGGGGGATGGGAGAAAAAAACCCCATGTGGGTTATATTTGAACAGTCTTTCTTTGAAGCACAGCTAACCACAGAAAAACATGCACATTTTTAGGGAGAATAAGTTTGCTTAGACAGAAATTAAATAAATGCTCAGAGAATTAATTACACCTTATTTCTGAACTTAATTAATTGGTAGTGTGTTATCCAGATCACCATGAGACTGAATGATGCTGTTGAAAATTGAATGTATTAATTTCATATGCAGGCAGTCATAAAAGACTCTGTGAAAAGGTACTTAGTGTCAGCACTGAAAGCTATGGTATTATTTTTAAGGAAAAATATTTCCCATTTCAGAAATCATGTCGTGTCCCTGCCCATGATGCTTCAACCCTGAGAAGAGAGTATTGGATTTCACCTTCACCTGTTCACAAAATGTTTTGTTGTTTTGACATCTGGCCCTGGAGATGGACAGCCATGCTCCACTGACCTCAGTCTAGACATTGGCTACATTAGTCCTTATGTCTAACTGTGCTATTTTCAGTGGTTTCAAAATAGTCAGATTAAAATAAGCCAAGTGTCATTTGGCCATTGTGCTGGGAAAACACACAAAAATCTAATTTACCTTGGTATTTTCTTTCATTAATGGGCACGTGTGGAGGGACAGAATGTAAGAAAATAAAGATAGTGCAGAAGGCAGTCTCACACCTGAGGAGCTGCAGCTGTACTAATCACCAAAGATTAGGAACAGACCTGCCCTTAACAGGCCACAGCTGTGTCCACTAAGAAGAGTGCTACAAAAGAGTGGGTTAGCTGGCTGAGGAGACCGTTGGGGTTTTTGGCTGTACTGTGGGGCACTGCCCATGAGAAATCACCAAGGTAGTATGGAACTTTTGCAGTAAGATGACAACAGGCATATAAGGTAAATTTTTTTTTTTTTTTTTACAAGTGTTTGCCTAAATTGTACTTTTGACTACAATTACACATTTCACAATTTGTAAGCTTGTATTTTCAACGCACTTCCATAAGACTAGCTCTTGTTTGTTTTAACTTTATCTTCAGATTTATGGTTAAGCTTTTTTAATGCCCTTTTCCTCACTGAAATGCTTTGTTTTTCTTTTTATCATGTATCTTCTCTGGTCACACAGATCAGCTTGACCTTTAGGAGACTATTAAGCAGACTATCAAGGGAGAAATACTTCAAAATGTTTCTTCTTAATTCTTCCTTTTGGCAGAAGAGGAGGAGACTGTGTGGGATGTGAAATATTAGATTTCGTCTTCAAATCTCCATGGACGACTGTAATATTGACCAGTACTTCCAGGGAGTCCTCCTGAAAGTCAGGCATCAATGCAAACGTCCTGAAAGAGCTTCCCTTGCACCTACTATTAGCTCTTCAAACCAGATCAAAAGGCAACCTGACTTTTTTTTTTTTGTCAGAGGTTTGTAGAGGATGCCTGGTAAAGAACATAAAATCAGAGCAATCTTAAAGTGATGCCTAACAAAATGCCCAGCACTCAGTTGGATAAACACTTATCTTCATAAATGCCTTGGATCAGCTGGCTCTCAGGCTGGCACAAAGGGTTACAGTGACTGACATCAGAGTGGGAACCCGTCACAAGTAAGATTCTTCAGGGCCCCATCCTTGGCTCTGTGCTCTTCAAGATCTTCATAAATGCCTTGGATGTAAGACTGGGAGGGATGCTGAGCAAGTTGGCAGATGATACAAGTCTGGGAGGAGCTGTTGACTCCCTCCAAGGAAGGGAAGCCCTGCAGAGAGACCTCAACAAAGAAGAGGGATGGGCAATCACCAACCAGATAAAGTTCACTAAGCAAAAGTTGGATTCTACACCTGTGACAGGGCAATGCTGGGTATATGGACAGACTGACTGAGGGCCTTCGTTGTTGGCAAGTTGAACACTATTCAGAAGTGCCCTGGCAGAGCCAAGAGTGTCCTGGGGTACAGCAGATCAGGCACAGCATCACCAGCCAGGCAAGGGAGGGGAATGTCGCACTCTGCTGTGCACTGGGGTGGCCTCACTTCGAGTGCTGGGGGCAGTTCTGGGTGTTACAATATAAGAAGGACATTAGGCTGCTAGAGAGCATCTGGAGGAGGGCAACAATGATGATGAGGGGTCTGGCGGGGAAGCCATATGAGGAGCAGCTGAAGTCACTTGGTAGGTTCAGTCTGGAGGAGAAGGGAAGACCTCATTTAGTTACAACTTCCCCATGAGGGGAAGTGAAGGGACAGGCACAGATCTCCTCTCTGTGGTTACCAGTGGTAAGATCCAAGGGAATGGCCTGAAGTTGTGTTGGGGGAAGTGTAGGCTGGATATTAGGAAAAGGTTCTTCAACCAGAGGGTGGTTGAGCCCTGGAACAGGCTTCCCAGGGAAGTAGTCAAAACACAAATTCTGACAGAATTTAACAAGGGTTTGGACAGTGCAGTTGGGCACATGGGTTTCTTGGGGAGGGTCCTGTGCAGGGCCAGGAGCTGGACTCAACGGTCCTTATGGGTGCCTTCCAACTCAGTTTATTCCACGACTCTCTGACTCTCCAGTGTATTACTGCAGACCAGTCTGAAACCCAGTGAAGCAGATGAAGGTTTTCAAAGTTACTCTGTAAAGCCTGAAAAGTTTTCATTGTTCCTTGCTCTCAGACTGCAAAGTGCCAGAACAGGACTAGAAGACTGTTTTTTATGTACAATTTAATCTATTTTTCCCGTTCACCTGTTCTCAGCTTTCTAGGGGCTGATGTAGTGTTAATCCAATTTTTACCTACAACAGTGCATTCATCTGAAACAACCTCAAGTCCATATCTGTCTGGGTTTTTAATCACGTTTCCTATAGTCAGACTAGAAGTGTTCTGGGTAAATGTGTTGAAGGTTGTGGTGTCATGAGACACAGAAGGGGTACTGAAAAAGTGACAGTAGCAGGACTGTCTGGACATTTTCCACTAAGCATATGAAGGCATTTGGATGTCCTTGGTCTGCCTAAGAGTAGAAGCACATTCACCACATTATTTATGGGCAGAATAACAGTTCTGTTTTGCTGTGCTGCTGGGGGTAGTAATCAAGCACCAAGACTATTAGCTGCCCCACCTATATAGCTCCAACTCATCCTTAGCTGCTGCTTTCTTTCCCCTTTTTTCCTCTCTCAGGTTTCCCCCTTTTTACTACTGTTTCCTACAAAATAAACATTATGTCCCTAATTACTTTTCATATCATGTTCTGGTACCTCTATCTGTACTCTAATCTTGTGTTTCTGCCCCTATTATGGAGGTGTTCTCAGCTATGTGCTACTGCTGATATGATTTTCTCAGTATCTTGGGCCTTGCAAAATTCCCTTTCCCAAAGGTCCTTTTCACCTCCTGTCAAGTTTGTCTGTTTTCCTGCATACCTACTCCTGAGCTGTCAGTGAAATCCAACTATCCCCTCATGGCACTCCTGTTACTGTTGTTAAAGTCCCATATATCCATCTCATGTCCGGGAGTTTCTCTTGTCTAGTAGCTTACCATGCCCTTTCAAGTGGGTAGGTCAAGATTCAGTCAACTATCACCTTGCAGTCCTAGGAAAGTGGGGATAGCTTGAACGACAAAAAACAAACATCAGCAGAAGAGGATATCTCCTCAATAAAAACACACAGAATATCAAAATGAGATTCAGAAAAAATGCTTAAGGATGCTAATATCTGTTTTAACAAGCATGGCAATGCATTTTAGATCCCTGTCTTGTTTAGAAGGAAGAATCTAATTTGTACTATGTTCACGAGAGCAATCCCCACTGACAGAATAAAGAGCCAAAGGAGGAATGATGCAGGTGTCCTTGTTTACTGAAAGGAAAGGATAAAAGCAATGTGCTCCATTTGCCTTATTCATGATGCATCACTGCCTTCATAAATAATAGCCTATGTGATTTAGTAATTAAATATCTTTACTACTTTCCACCTTATGTAATCACATTTAGTTTTAGGACTATAGAGCTCAAGAAGACCTTCTGACCCATCAAATATACCCAGCTGTGGATTACAGCCATCCATTTAACAAATATCTAATCTAGGAGGGACCATACTGACACACCCTGAATCACAAAGCACTTCAGTGCCTTAGAAATTAAGAACTTTAGTGTAAAAGATCACAAAAATAGAAGGAGGGCAGGAGCAATCAAGTGTATCAGCAATCCCCGTATTGACAGAATAGCAGATAAGTTTTTTTAAGTGAATGTGCTCTAATAAGCCAATGAAACCTATGACACATGGTAATACAGAGGAAAGTAAAAATAACTTGGGTAACACACCAGCAAAAAAATAACACCTCATCAGAATGATGAGTTTTTCCATCAATTTTGTATCCATGTAGTAGAGTACATAGAGGGGGTTCAATAATACCATGAAAAATTATAGTATGTACCTGAAAGAGCAGAAATAAAGTGATGCGAGGGTTTTAAACTTGCAATTTCTCTCCTTTTAAATTTACTGCATGGTGATTTTATTGTTTCTTTTAGATTTTAGTTTTTCTTGAAACTTATGAAATTTGATGTGTTGAAAGATATTAGACTGATAAAGCCTCTGTAAGGGTATACTTACAAAGGTAAACATTATTTTAGAAATTCTATCTTCTGTAGGGAAGCTTTAAATACTGCAAGCATTTTTTGACAATATATTTGAATTTTCAAAAGAAATCCAGAACTTTGTTATTTACAGTGCTTTCACAGCTGATATACAATAAAGACACTAGCAAAATTTAAAAAAATATATTTATTAATTTTTCCTAAGTTTTCTAACCTTAACAACTATTTTTACTGTAAGTAAAAATTATGTTGTAATTTTGCTTACAGTTATATTTGTTTCAGTATGTCAAGCATGTAGGGGAGAACAGTAAATGGTAACATCATTTGAAGACCAAGAGAAGGACATACCTTTCTAAGAAACATTTTCTGTTTGAATTTGCTTTCAATGATGCCGTCATGCACTTGTCAATTCAGGTTTATAAAGCAGTTGCTTTGCTGTAGTTTGTATAATTTAAATGCAAAACTCATAAATTAATTGTTAATAAACTATTATAAGTAATTAAATATAACTTGTTGTTTTCCATGATGGTTTTTGAAATAATGAAAAATCTTTGCAAACATTTATGTATAGCAGACATTTCTGTTATCAAGAGAAATATGATTCCTCTAGGGGATTGTTGGGATCAGGAAATTTTCAATACTTCAACGCAATGCAGTTTCTTAATCTCTTTTGCATTACATAGATAATGAATCTGTGAAGGAACAGGATCATGGTATAATAATGTATAATGGTCATCTCTGCTGTGTAGTGTTAAGGTTTGTTGAAGTGGATCTTAGTCTGGGCATTTCAAATACTGTCTTGCCATATCTCACCCTAATTGTACATTTCAATTACTCTGAGGAGTTTTCAGTTAAGTGTATTTTGTGTGGAAAATTATTCAGCTCCCATTTTTTTCATATAAATAACCTGCAATTGCTGTCACCATTGTTTATGCTTATTTCACAAATATTTAGTTAGACGTGGGACCAGCTGAGGAGTATCTGTTATTTGAGTTTACACTGCAGTTTTTTGTTTTTCATAATAAGCTTCCAATGCTTCATTTGCTTTTTAAGTTGAGAAGTTTTTAAATAACTCATTCAAGAATGACAGAATCTATAATGGAAAATATGATGATATTTTACATAACTACTTGCAGGATTACTTAGTTGTCATCCCTTTAACTTGATATGCAGATGCATCAGTTGACTTTAGGAGGGGAAAAATTAGGTGCTTGGATTCAGTGAGTTCCTAAGATATACCCTGGTCTCCAATTATAGGGTTTCTTTCCAAAATATCTTCAGATGTTAAATAAGGAGGATTCCGTTGTACAGGTTTCCTCTCTGCTCAAAAGGTGGGTTGAAATAACTGCAGTCCCAATGGTTAAATTTCCAAAGAAAAAACCTGAAGAATATGCTAAAGAAGTCTTAATTATGAATCTGAAGCTCACACGCATTGCCTCTGTAGCTTTAGAAACACGCCAAAGCAACCCATCTTGTACAATCAATTTCTTCCAAACATGTAATAAAGAAAGCATGGAAAAGTCACCAAACCTTACATTCAGAAGTATCTGTGCTCTCTATACTATAATACTTATCTTGCAGCCATGACAAAGTTTCTTGAGGATAAAGAGTAATGCTTTAGCCATGATACTCCGGGAACAGTGACACCAGAATTCAGATTAGAGGTTGTTTATTCATAGTCATACTGGAAATTGGTAGTGCTGACTGGAAATTCTAGAAAACAGTGAGAAATATTCACAAGGGCTAGAAATTGGATAGTGCTGATTTCCTGCACATTATGACTGTATCAAAAGTTAGCTTTTGACTTCGAGCACGTGCAGTGCAAACACTGAAATTCCAGAAGACTCTTTAACTTTATCCATCTTTTGAGATACGCTTTTCAAAAGCATTGTCTTTTATGATTTAGGAACTCCTACAGGTATACATAGGGAATGCTTATGTAAATATAATTAATATAGACAACAAGATAATATAGATAACAATTACTTATTTATTTTGAGAAATAAGATTTATGCACAAAAAAAAAGAAAACTAAAAAGTCCAAAACCTCAAAAGATCAAAGAGAAGAGTTGGTCAGTGAATATTTGTATTTTTCTGAAAAAGAGACTTAATCTTTGTGAATTATGAAGACTAAGCAGGGATAAACTTGATATTTCATTTACTTTTTTTTTCTACCAATATTTACTTTTAATCAGTAGTTTGCTAACAACATTTAAGCTATCACAGTAAAAAGAAAAACTGGGCAATTATACCTTGTTAAAGCACCTCTGCTCCCTGTTCAGATGAGGCAGTTTCATTTCAGTAATAGAATGGCCAGCTCTCAATGGTTATGTTTGGGACATAAACCTAGACATCTCCACGAGAAGATTAATTTTTTTGGCAGGTTTGATCAAACTTTCAACACAATTAGAAAGAATGGGAAAATAGTGCAACTTGTTCTTTCTAGATCCTTTTCATTCAAATAATTTTGAAGAAGCAGACCTGGAGAAACAAGAAATCTCAGAACTGTCCTTTAGAAAAACAAATAAGAAATTAACTCATTACAGTCACTGAATATAGTCCATATTACTGAATGTTTTCTGTTCTTGATGCTTTAAGGATGACTCTACAGACCTCTGAAATGATGGAACCCCATTCATAACAATCTTCAGAGCATCTCCTAATCTAAGGTATTAATATCAATTAAGTTTGATATTATTTAATTTAACCCTGATAATTGTCTATGACATCATATTATCAAGATCTGTCTTACTGCAAACAAAGAAACTTGTTTTCCTCTCCTATCCCGCCAATTTTTCCCTCTGCTCAACAGGAAACATATATATATATATAAATATTTCCACATTCCCCACAAAAAAAATCCGTTCAGGTCAAAAGAAGCTTTGGGAAAGTAAGAAGACATATAAAAAGGGTGTCTATTTTTTCTGCTGATGTAGAATGTTGTTTCTTAGCAGCAGTGGGTAAAAGGAAAGAATGAGAGGGTAGTAAAGTAAACATGGCTAGGAATGAGAAAGGCCAAACAGAAAAGACCATATTTACTTCCCTGTTTTTTAATAAAAGCTGTTCTCTCTGTGGTGGACTTTAAGGCAGGTACTCAATGCCTTGAGAAAGAGAAAGAAGCAGACATGCAATTCAGGTGTCAATAGGCACTAAATTTGGCACAAAAATTGCCTTTTAGAATACAAAGTGAGATGAGTGCTGTTTCACTGAGTGGGTCTGGTTTAAGTCCAAAATAGTAAGGGTGCTGAGAATTTCCCCCTCACAATCTGTGAAAAGTTGGAAGCATGAAGTTCACTACAACTATAAGGCTGTAATCCACACTTGGTTATTAGAAGTACACTGAAAAACAGGCCAGACAAAGGTATGAGGAAAACCCTGCTAGCTAATGATATGAAAAACTGCTGGTTGTATGTTTATAGGATAAATCAGGTTGGAAAGTATCTCAGAAATTTCTGGTCCAAATCCCTTCTAAAGGGGATTTGGGCAACCTGTTCCTGTCCTCAATTTTTTTTTTCATTTATCAGGCTGGATCTTCTCTAGTTCCTGGCTTTGTCTGTGGTCTTGTGTTCTCCTATCATACACCACTGTAAAGTGTCTGACTCTCAGAAAAAGGAGCAGAAAATGCTACATTGCCAAAAAAAGATCTGTGATGCTTTCATGCTGAATGTTGGCTAAAAGACTGAAAAACATTTTCTGTTTCCTTGTAGTCTACACTCATGTTGAAATTGCCTTCTCAGTCCTGAGAAGCCATTATTGTCATGTACAAACAAAACTTCTGCTCAAAAGCAACTCTTTTAAGAGGTCTTTTATATATTTTTTCTGCTCATTTTAGAAGCAGGATTGTAGGCTGCCCATGGCTAGAAAAGTAAAAAGCTAATTTATTTTACTTCCTAAAATTCACTAACCTTAGTAAGCAGTATATAAAATCACTATTAATTTCAATTTTTCATTTGTAGAGGACTTGATTAAAAGGCACAGATAATGTTCTGAAGCTCTTCAAGTTGTTGATCTGGAATGGCTTCAATTTTTTCTTTTTTTTTTCCTCTGATGTTTATAAGTTTGCAAGAAATGTTGTGCAAAGCCAAAAGTGGCAGAGATTGAGGTAATCCTTTCATTTGGAAGGAGAGGGACACTGTTCATTGGATCCAATGAAGAATTCACTTTTCTTGACCCTCCCCAGTAGATCAGACCCTCACCTAATTATTGTTTCTGGATTTCACTCTCACATCCAATTTGGATCTTCTGAGTATTCAGAACTCCTACTACATTTAGCTTTGGCAAGTTTGCAGTGCTGTTATGAAAGTTTGATAATTAATTTGCAATTTTTGTTACTAACAGTTCATAAAGGCATTCTAAGATGTATTTTTCTAGTTGGTTGTATGAATTTCAAGCCATATGGTGCAATCAAAATATTGCTGAAATGAAGTTGTATCATATTTACTTTATCTTCCATTCAGTAAGCCTCTGTTCTGGTGATGAAGAACATTGAGTCTCAGCAAATTTGTATCTGACATTTGTTCCAATCTTGAATTTATGTACGCACACCCCAATTACTCAATTAGTGCTGAAATCTTTCAAGGCTAAATAGCCTCATATTTTCATTTTTATTTCCCCTGCTTGAACTATAGGTGTTGTGCTACAGCTCCCACACTTCCAAGACCAGGGCCATCATCCTGTTAACTCCCAAAATCAAACAAGTATGAACATTTCCTTGATTGACTCTTAAACACCTCATTGTAAACCCTGAAATGTGACTTATTTATCTATCACCTTAACAATCTATTCTTTCCCAATTTTGTCAGTGTTTCATATCATTGCCACTACTGGTAAGTTGAAAGGTTGGGTTGTGAATATCCTTCTTTAGCTGAACATTGAAACAACAAAAAAAAGAGACATTACAATTCTTAAGAAAAAAAGGCATTGGCCCATGTCATTACAGGAAAAAAAAAAATCAATATCTCATTGCCATAATGAAAAGCTATTTATAATTCTGATTGATAGCTTCTGAGAAAGGTTCTTAAATTAGAATCCTGGTCCAAAGTAACACATGAAGCACCAAAGGACGAGCTTTTAGCTTACTACATTAATGAATTCAAGAGGTATATCAAATTTTAACTAAGCAACATATACTGGTTTAAAGATGCACGGTTATAATACAGATGAATAAAAAATAGTACCTGGCATATTTAAAGTACAGTAATAATTTTTCATGTTTCCAGTAAGACATAACTCTTCCTGCTCTTTTTTTGTTGTTGTTGTTATGTTGTTTAGTTCTGTTTTGCTATTTTCTTTTCCAAAATATACAAGTGGTATGCAGGGACCTGATCTCTTAAAGAAATTCAAAAAGATCAAAATAAAATGTCCTTTTAATGAGCTCTGAATTAAACCTAAAATTGGATCCTCATCCCTGTGAAGTGTGAAGGAAGAAAGTAGAAATTGAAGTATTATTAACTAGGAATAAAGGATAGCATATATACAATCTTAATGTGAGTTAATACTGAAGAAATGCAAACTGCAATGCAGAATAAGATTTTTCTAAAATAATGTAGAAGACTTTGCAAAAAGCCTTACCTAAACATGACTAAACCCACATTCTTTTTCACTGCTAGTATTAAAGATTAATCAATCTAATTAACAATAATCTGTCTTCTAAAGCTTGTATTAACACAGGAGAATAATGTTCAATGCAGAAATAACTATCAAAATTGTACATAAAGCTAATTTTATAAATTTTCACCTAATTCTATGCTTCAGCTATGTAAATAAAAATGTGAAGGAAAATTACATAGCTAATAAGGCATCTAAAGGAAATAAAGCAAATGGATTCTTCTCTGTGAATGGTTTTTAAAAGGATATCTGCTTCAAAATATGATCATTAAAAGAAAAAGGGGAAAAAAACAATGTTTTGATGATACCAGAGTTTTCATGTCTTAGCCTCTTCAAGATATCTTTCAGTGGCTGCTTCAGTAGAAGAATACATTGTAAATTGATTTTCAACCTTTTGAAAAAGGGCAGTAGCAGAGAAAGAAGAAAACCATTCTATTTTGAAACAGCTTCTACAAATACTTCCCACTTTCAGGCTGTGATGCTGTACAACAATAAGGGTGTGGCAAAAACTACATTCTCTGGAGCCATGCACTTCCACAGCTTTCCTGGCTGGTGTAAAGATGGGTAGTTGCCAAGACAATGTAAATTCCATAGAGATTTCTTATCTTACTTCCTTCTCTTTTACTTCATAAAGAAATGTCATCTAGGCCACAGAAAGAATATAAAACAGAGTGTTTCTTTATCTTAGAGTAGATCCTGTTATCTAAGAATATGTGACTTTTTGAAAAAAATTGTAAAATAAACACACTTTCAATTTATAAGATAATGCAGTTTCCTTTTCCTTAGTGGAAGACAGCACATCCAATCCACCCTCTTACATATGGCAATTTTTATTCCTTTTATTTTTCTAGTCAAGAAATAATTTACTGGGCCCTGGAGCTATAGATGCTTCTGAAGCCTTCTCTATTTTGTTGGATAGGCTGTGAACAAAAGAATTCTTTTGTATGTGATGCTCTAATATAATTTGAACTAAAATAGATGCAAGACTCAGCAAGCAAGCAAACTAAATAACTGTCTGAATAGAAAACCAAGTCCATAATTCTAACATAAACAATTGCAGAGTTGAATAAATAGATATCTGAGCAGTTATCAGAGCACTTCCAATAATGCATTTTTAATACTTTAAGAAATGAGTGCAAAAAGGAATCAACATAGTCCCTCAGGCTATGAAGAGCTTCAAGTGGCTTTTATCTTACATCCTGTTAGATTATTAAAAGTTTGTAATTATAACTATATTAATATTTCAAGACTTCTTACCTCACAAAACCTTCAAACAAGTAGAAACGTAAGAAAAACACATGGTAATTATAAAGAAGATTGAAAATGTTAAATTCCATTTATGGCTTTCTGATCATACCTTTTTGTATGCTATTTTAAATGGAGGGGTAGTTATGATTTTATGGTTTTATGTCCACAGAATACACATAGTAAGTACAGAATACAAAACATAAAATCTGTTACTGCAGATTCAGTGCAGGCATGAGCAATATATAGGTGGCATTTATAAATTATCAGCCTTGCTTGAATGGTTTTATGTTTGTGAAATAATTTTGGAAGTCTCAATAGAAGTATGGATTAATATGACAAATAATACACTGTTTTTAATTCTGTTCAAGAGCATGAAAAATTCTGTAACAAGATGAATGACAATTAAGACTTGATACAAAACCTGATAGTCTTCATGTGACATCAATGCTTTTGTGCACATCAAACCATCGCTGTCAGTCCTCAAAGTTTCCTGCATGTAGTGATTGCTGCAATACACAACATGCTATGCAGACAAGTAATTCTTCATTGTCACTAACATCTTACCACTCTCCTAGAATGAGAGAAATGAATAGGAATCCAATGTCAGCTAAAATTAGTGTGTCTTGATGGCTCAGAGGGCAGGGAAACTGGGAAAGATTAGTCCTGTCTTTGCAAATAGAAAGAAAATCTGATGCTAACTCTCAAGTGCTGGAACTGACTTCCCTCCAGAACTAACTTAGATTCTGTTTCACTTGAGTAAAATTCAAAGTCAGGCCCAGGTTGGTTCTGAACCCAAGGAGAAAGAACTTGCATATGTGAAGGGGCAGAGCTTTTGGTGGTTGTGGTCTTATTTTCATATCCAAACAAATGGTTATATTTCAGAATAGACTAGTACATCACATGCTAGGTTATTTTAAATCTGCCATTATGGTCTTTGTGGGTACCAAGTATGAGGAAAAAATGATGGTATTTAATTGTCTGAAAGCTTTGCTGTGCTTTTTGAAAATCTGCCTCATCTGTGAGTCATCAGCACTCTGGAAACAAAGTACTGCTTCATTCACACTGCACTTCATCAGAGAATTAATAATGCAACAAATGTGTGTTTGAAAGCATATGCTGTTCACACCTACTTCTTCCTATGAAAAAACACTTGCATACATAAAGAGTTAAGCACCAAAGATAGGAGCTATCCTTTTTTTATGCCATGCCTCTTTTACTCTGAGGAGCTCTGAGGAGCTATCCTTTTTTTATGCCATGCCTCTTTTACTCAGCTACTCACTTTAGCTGAGTGAGCTGTCTAGAAGCTGACATGCAGTGTGCTACATGTAGTAATTGGATTAAATACTTCTGCTGCAGCTCTTGGAGATGGATTTCACCTGCTGATTTCTGATTAATACCATGTTAATGGGAAACTAGATAAGTATTGGATTGTACATAGCTGGTAATTTTTTTCTGGCAAAAAATATATTATTTACACCTCTTTAAAGAATGTTTTAAAATACAAATGAGAATCTAACACAGTTTAGTAACTTCTATAGAGGAAATAAAAATTAGTAAATAACATAACTTACTGCACAATAAAAGTGAAATACAGATAAATGCAAAATAAATATGAAAATCAAACATTTTAAAATCCCACAAGAACTTATATTTACTTCAGAGTCTGCCTCATGCCTTAGTGTTACGTACAAGAGTAAAAGAGAATTCTATTCACTTTTAAATATGTGGAAGATGTGAAAAATACAGTGTAAGGTATGACTAGAGTGATATTGCTTTTTTTCCTTAAATGAAGTGTAAACTTAGGATCTTCAAAATAATGGCCATAACTCAAGGCAAATCAGTGACCCTCTTATTAGTATCACAAAACACTAAGAGAATCTAGAATCTCTGGTAACACTGAATTCTGATCATTGCTATAGTTCCTGGCTATCCAAACCTCATCCTGGTTTCAGAGAGAATTTTGGATTTGCAAAACAAATCCATCGTTATCCAAATTTAATCTTATTATGTTTTTATTCTGCTGATGTATTAAAGGCAATGTATGGCAAAATGTTGATATTTACTGTTAAAATGTGTTGGAAAATAAGTTTTTAATTAGAAGTGCATATTGAAAAAAGCCATGACTTTTTTCAATATTTGTTAACTCATTATTCTTTTATTATGCAAAACAGCAGCATAAGCCTAACTGCAAGACTAAAAATCTGTCTAGAAAGAAAGGAAATTAAAGATAAAACAGCAAATTTCTTCACAAAGTGTTCTCCAGAATTAAAGAGGTTAACAAGAAAATTTTGTGATCCATGATCCTTTGTGTAATCTCTGAGTTAAAAGAAGGAGAAACAAGGTGGCTCTGTTTTCTTCTGACTGGGTGAATTTACACCAATAACTTCTTTTTAAATCATAGTATTGCTGCTGCAATGACAGTTTAGGCCTACAGGCAAGACAAAGTTTACAAGTGGCATTAACACTTCTGTTACATCCACTGCCATAGATAGAAAAAAACAGAAAAGATTTCAGGCAAACAAATCCTTCAGATCAATGAACAGAGGGAAAAAACCTGAAAACAAATTTGGAAGAACTAATGGGAATTTAATTAGATATGTGTCAGTTATACTGTTTCTGAAAGATAGTGCAGCTGCTGCCTAAGAATTGGAAAAATATTTGGGATGAGGGCAGTGACTTCTAATTCTCAAAAAGATCAGTTTCTGAGAGCTCAGAAAATACCAATCTCCTAAAGCAAGGAAGGAGACAAGTACTTCATGGTCTTTGTGGTCTCTAGTTTTAGACTGTGAATCTCAGTACTCAAGGCAAATTTTGTACAGCAGGAGGCTGCCAAATATATGCTCTTAATTATTGATATTTTTAAATTACTTATTGGTGCTGCTCTTAAACCCTGGACTACTTTCCCTTTCTGCAGTGCAAGTACTAACTGTAGGACATTCCATGTTAGGTACTTATAATTTAGATAGCTCTTGAGTGTTCATTCAAAGGACCTTCAAAAAAAGGCATTGGCAATATTTTTCATAAACCTTAAAAAACCCCAATAAACAGGAGGAGGAGTAAAACTACTGGCATGTCCAATAATTATTTGTAGGATAAACCCGAGGAAATGAGATGAAGTATTCAGCCCTTGGAATAGAGGGTGGCCAGCAGTGGGGTTCTGCAGGGAACTGTGCTAGTTAGTTTAATCTCAGATACCCATGAAGTGATTAAGCAGTGAAAGACAAAAATCTGCAAATATACCCTGTTATTCAAAACATAAAAAGGAAGGGTTACTTGTAAAATTGCAGGAGGCAATAGAATGTCAGCTGATTCTCAGTGTGAATGAATGTAAAGGAAAGCATGTGAGGAAGGTGTTATGAAACTACAACTGGGAAAGTGAAACTCTGGGTTTATGCTGATGACCCACCGAATGGCCATACGCCTCCCTCCCAAGGCAGAGGCATATCCTCAGTGAAGCTTTAGCATTGAGAGCCCCTGGTAAATGTCCTTGGAGAGTCTGCCTCCAAGGAGATGGACTCTTAGACTCTGCCAGATAGGCCATGTTGAGGAGTCAGCAGGGTGATTGCTTTGGGGGTGGTTTCTCCACAATGCATATATCTTTATGAATAATTCTATAGCTTCAGTCAGGTGCATATGATTTGCTCAGTTTCTCAAGCTACTATGAAAGTACTCAACACACCAGATGAAGTAGATTAGGTAACTTATTTTGCTTCTGAAGTGCCAAATATATCACTTGAAGTAGAGAGAAAAGAATAAAGAATAAAAGAAAGTAAGGAAATGCCACTGAAAGTTACTAAGAATCTAAAGCTCCTATAGGATAAAAACATAGACAGAAATTGTTGAGATTGGCAGTATCTCTTCTCATATTTACAGTCAGTGTGTTGGGTTGACCCTGGCTAGCAGCTGAGCAAGTCAGTTGTTGGCTTATTTCTAACTCATTGGGATGGGAAAGAGAATTGGAAGAATAAAGCCGATAAAATTTGAGGATCAAGATAAAAGGACTTTAATAGGTATAACAAAGCTCACATGGAAGCAAAATAAGGAACTTTTTCATTATTTCCCATCAGAAGTCCCTTTCTCTCAGATGTTACAGCTGATCATGATATCCTGTGGTATGGAGTATCCCTCTGGTAAGTCTGGGTCAGCTGTTCCTGGCCATGTTTCTTCCCAGTTTTTTGCACACCCCCATCCCACTCATGAAGGGGAGAGAATGGGAAAAAGATTAAGCTTTGTTGCTGTGTGAGTATTGCTCAGCAATAGGCAAAACACTGTAGTGTTTTTCTACACTGGTTTAGTCACAAATCCAAAACAGAGAATGACACAGGCTGTGAATGAATGAAATCAACTCTGCCCCAACCAGACCCAGTAAAGTCAGTGAAAACAAGGAGTACAAAACCATGCATAGTAAGCAGCAGCCTATTCTTAAAAGATACTTTTACTAAAGATAATATAAACAAAATTAACCAAACAGGTAAGATTTCTCAGGTAAGAGTTAAAAAAAATAAATTGAGTGCTAGATTTAAAAAAAAAAAAAAAAATTAACTGCTATGTGTTGCAGTTTGGAAGGCAACAAAGTGACCTAAGAATGAATTCTAGTCTATTTCTTTTCCTGCACACCCTGATGGTTTTTGAATGTTTGTTGCTAGAGATAAGAAGGAAATTGTTTCCCAGTCTCACCATAAAGAAAATATAGAAAATAGTATTGACATTTAATTGCAGGATAAAATGAGATCTCTCTAGACATAAGGAATGGTGGAGTGACTATCACTGGGAATTTTTAAGAAACCTGGATAAGCATGTGTTAAGAAGAGATGGGTATGATTATATTCATCCTAGGTCATTTTCTCTTTCCTCTACCCTCCTAATTTCACTTTTGTTATGGTTCATGATTTTACTACTGATGCTCTACAGGACTGTTTTTCCCTATAGTTCAGACAAAAGAACTGTCATTGTCAGGAGGTAAAAACCAAGACATACACACACAAAAAGCTTTCCACTATCTTTGAAGTAGCTACTTAAAAAGTAAAATAACTTATGCAAGCACAAAGCTGCATAAGTTTGACACATGTTCGTACGCCGTATTCCATGCCATTTGTTTTCAGGCTTTCATTCCTACATTTCATGTTCCACGTTACTTGAAATAACTGTCATTTCCCTTTCATGCTTTGTTTCCAAGGTCTATCATAGGTTTAATTTATCCATTGAGAGGATAAAAGGTGTGCTTTGTCAATTGCAGCAGTAATGTAAACATGCTTTCTTGACATTCAAATGTGTATTTGATTTGCAAGTGGCAGGAAAAGGTAAAAAGACCACAAACAGGGTAATCCTTGCAATGAGAGCTCATGAACAAGGAGTTCAATAAATCAATACAAATACAATTGTGAGTAATTAAGGTCTGGAACCTTATTTCCTTATCCTGTTTTCTGGTGCTGTGCTGACAGATGCAAAGTTGAGCATAGCAATGACATGGCTAGGTAAATTGGTCTGTCCTATGAAAGTTCATGAGGAATTTTACATTAAAATAGAAACTGCTAAAATAGTGACATTATCTGTAATGGGAAGTGCAGTATATAGGGTATATTTTTTGGGTACAAGGTTAAAAATCTTATTTATATCTGCAATTATTGAGCAATAATAACAGACTATTACTTACCACCTTTCTAATTTCTCTTTTGTGTTAAAATCCTCTTCTTCTAACTCAAGCTCTTGGCATATGTTTTTTTTTTGCTGCCAGGTTCAGCTATCTGAGGAGCAAAGGCAAAACAGAATACCAAGCAGCAGAGAGGAGGAAGCAATTGCTATTTTTCCAGATCCCACCAGAGGGATAGCAGATATCATGGCACAGCAGGTGCACAGAAGGACACAGAAAAACCACTCAAGGCTCTGTGAGGCTGCTTCTAAACTATCTGATAGTGGTTTTAGCATGCTGAGGGTACATTCTTTGATATCAATTGGTACAATTGCCATTGATGCTTTGGAGACCTTTTTCCTGACAGAGCTCCAAGGGAATTATATCCATGTCCAGCTGCAGAGCTCTGGGGAATGCCTGGTCCCAGAGACCTCCCAAGTGTGAGATGTGCTTAGCTTGAGGCACTGAGTCACTCAGTGGAGGAGGTGAAGGAAGAGGTGTACAGGTTGTGTACAGGGAAAATATAAAGGTGGGTGAGTGAGTCTTCACTGAAAATTGGCAGAGACAACAGCATGACCCATAGAAAGCACCAAGGAAAAACAGTCTGAGGTCATGATCAAACAAGCAGTGGAGGTTCACTCTCAAGGTGGAGAAAGCTGGAAGTTTACGAGTTCTGGTTCCTGCTTCACTTGCAGATCTGAAACTTAAGAAGACTTTTAAAAGTAGGTGGCGAAAGCCTCAGAATCCTGGGTCACATGCTCATGTGTTAAACTGCTAATATATTTTCTGGAAGAGAAATTAAGTGAGGTACAAGAGAGCTGGGAGATTTCTGAAATGTACTTTTTAAATGTCAGTAATCAGTGAATCAATTCAAATGCTTCCTTAGACCAGTTATTTATTCGCAAGGAAGTAAAAACTGGTTTAAGATATTAAGGTTAAGGACAACCTTGGCTGCAGTGACTGTGAGACTATGAAGTTTATAATCCTGAGAGAAGTAAGCGACACATATATTTGAATTTTAGCCTTGCACTCAAAAGAGCAGATGTTCAGCTCCTCATGGACCTGCTTGGCAAGTTTCCCCAGGAATCTTGCCTGGAGTTCAAAGAGCCCAAGAAAACTGCACAGATTCCTCTGGGGAAGATTCAGTGACAGCTTACTTAAAGGGAAAGAATGGTCCATTCCAACACACAGAAAGTTGAGCAATCACAGCAGTAGGCCAATGTGGATGAACATGAAAAGTCTGTCTGATAAAAAAAAAAAAATACACAGGAGGTGGAAACAGTCTGCTCAGAAGGAATAAAAAGGTATTGCCTTTGTGTGTAGCAATTTAGCTAAGAAAGCTAAAGGTTAGCTGGAGTTGAGTACAGGGATGGAGGTAACAGAAAACAAGAAAGGATTTTGTAAATACATTGACAGTTTAAAGAAAGGCTAGGAAATGGGTCTGCTGCTCAGTGGAGCAGGGGACTTCACAACTAGGGATGCGGAATACATTTTCTTTGCCTCAGCTTTCACTGGTAATATTTACTAGTGAAATATTTATCATATTTACTCAGGCATCCCAGGTCCCTGAGCCCACTAGCAGTGTCTATAAAAGTGAAGCTCTGCTCACAGTAGAGAGACAGTCTGGAATCACTTAAGCCAGATAGAAATTGAACAGCCCTTGGAAACCGATGGAATGCCTCCTCCAGTGCTGATGGAGATGGCTGATAGCACTTTAGGGGTGCTTTCTGTCATTTCCTAATGGTCATGAGAGCTGGGAAAAGTTCTTAATGACTGGAAAAAGGCAAGTGTCATACCCATCTCAAAGATGGGCCAGAAGGGAGATTCAGTTAGCAAGCTGATCAGCCTCACACCAGTCTCGTGAAAGATTTTGGAGCAAGTCTTCTTAGAACCCTCTCCCAAATATGTGAAGGACAACGGAGTGACTAGCAACAGCAAGCTGAGATTTACAAAGGGCAAGCCATGCTTGAACAATCTCATGTTTTTTATGATAAGATGCCTAGTGTGACTCCCAAAAGGATCGTAGTGAATTCTTTATACTTTGACTTTATTTAAAAAAGCTTCTGACACTGTTGCCCATAGTTTCTTTGAACCACATCAGTTAAAACATGGCTTGGTTCTCCAGGTGGGTGGAAAATCAGATAGACTGCAAGTCTCAAAGGGTTGTGATCATTGGCTAGTCCATCTGAACATCAGTAGCTAGTGGCCATCAGGTCTGAAGAAAAAGACATGCTCAACTTGTTATTCGTGTTGGATAACAAGCTGAGCATGAATCAGCAGTGAACCCTTGCAGCAAAAAGACCAGCTGCATCCTGGACTGTATTAGTAGGAGTGTAGCCCAAAGTTTCAAGGAAGTGATCCTTCCAACTTATTCAGCACTTATCAAATTATATTTGGAGTTCTATGTCCAGTTTTGGATTTACCAGTACCAGGAAGATACTGACATCATAAAGCAAATCCAGTGGGGCCCACCAAGATGGTTAGGGTCTTGGGGCACATGATGCACTAGGACAGACTGAGAAAATATTGTTAGTTCAGTCTGGAAAAGAGAAGGCTAAGGGGTGACCTTATTGGTGTCCAAAATTTCTTGTGAGGATACAGAGAAAACAAAGCTAGACTCTTCTCAGACAGTGACAAGTCAAAATGAATGAGGAACAAGCTGGAACATGGAAAATTCTGATTAGATACAAGGATTACTTTTTGCTTTCCACAAGGTGAGGTAAAATAAAAGAACAGGTTGTCTAGAAACTGTCCTTGGAATTATTCAAGACTTGACTAGACACAGCCCTAAGCAACATGATCTAATGAGACTTTGAGCAGTGGGTTGAATGAGATGCCCTCTGGGGCTCCCTTTCAATCTAGATAATTGCCTGATTCTACAGTTCTACAGTCCCATTAAAAATAGATGCAGCCAAGAAACACTCTTCAGCTGACTTTTGTAGATGATAGAGTAGCATGCACAAAAAGATGAGAAGGGGACAACAGGAGAAATAGGGAGGTACCTTGGTACCAGTGGTGAGTTGTTAACTAATGGTACTTCTGTATTTTGCAGTTCCTGCTTATGCACATGATGGAAAAAATTTGAGGTACTTGGTGCTACAAGAAAATGTTTAGGCCAAAGGCTGTTTTTTTGTTTTTTTCCCAAAAGGCAATACGAAGCAGGATTTAACATTGCAGATGACCGGCAGGTGATAACGTGATATTTCTTAGATACAACTTCAATGCAGAAAGAGCTTTGAGGTAAAATACCTGTCATTTATCACAACTCTAAATTTTCATCTGTGTTTATGCTTAAATGCTATGCTGACTTGGCTTTCAGCTTCAAGCAATTATTGCCTTTTCATTGTTTTTGCTTCACTTACATTTTTTTCTCATGCATTTGTGTTTTAAAGAAGGAATAAAGTGGCATTGTCAGTCTTCATTTATCTGGAGTCAGGAATTTTTTCCTTAGTAAGAAATAGCAATTTTTTCCTTAACTTCTACTTTGAAAGTTCATTTTGGAACCTTAAAATCAAGCCCTAACTTTCCTTGAATATTAAACTTTGTCAGTGATTTGAAGGAGAAGCTCTTGCTCTGTTTCCTCTGTGACCATTGAATGCATTTGCAGAAGAAGTGATTAAGTAATTAAGAAAAATTAGAACTTGTGTAAAAGTCATCATTAATAAAAAAAAAACTTATTCCTTATTCCTGAGATGTTTTTGTTGAATTATTAATAGAATATGGTTGAAGCTGAACACCTGACTAGAATTTTTAGTGCCAAAAGATTGATGAAACTTACTTGTGTGTAGGAGTCCAAGCAGACAATCTCCATCTTTTAGTAATAGAGAGTTATGACTTTTCTACCAATAAGCTTTCTACATAGTGAAGGTCTCTTTCTCATTTGCCTTCTTCCTTTGAACGTCTTTGTCTCAGTTTTGCTTTGACTTTTCTTCTCATATTCTGTGATTATCTAGAAAGAGAATAAAAATAACTTTTTTGGTGAAATAAAAATGGATTCCGCAGGGTGTTTACAAACACAGAGCAAATCTGAGCAACTTGCTACAAGTTGGCAAATGCAATCTGAGTGCCAGCCAAGAAAAATTTCAAGCATGTTCACAGTGTGAGTCAAAATCCTCAGATTGTTCTGATAACACTGCCAGTTGTTTTCCCCTTGCATTTTATCTCTGCTACTTTGTGGTGCCTTCTACTGAATGATTGCAGGTTACCAGAAGGCTTTAATTTTTTGTTATGTAAATTTTTTGTTCTGAAAAGCTGTACTACTAAAAATCTAAAATTACTCAGCTATCTTTACAGGCTATTTTGCCCATCTGAAAAATGGAATCAGTGCGTTAGACTTAAATGGCTTCTGCCAATGGCTCACCAAGCCAGTCTTCCCTTTACCTAGGACTTAAGGAGAAGGAGAAAAAAGGGAAGAGATTCCAGAGTTATTGTGGAGGGCAAGTTGTTTTTTTCAGACTTGTAGTGTAACTTCCCTGTTGTTTCTAATCACTGCACTGTCACTGGATTTGTGTGCTCTAATTGACTTAATCGACGTGATGCAGGCGCTCTTCCCTGGTTCTGTTCAGTTCCAGTCTCTCTCTGCCCCTCATCATTGTATATATGATCAATGAAAGGATTGCTTTAGACTGCTACTTTGCTCCAACTAGACAGGTTTCTACAAATCAAATCTAGTTAGGAAAAATCACTATTTCATATATCCCTCTCTTCTTCTTCTTAACGTACATTTACAATGCTAATATGTACCCTGTACTGACTTTGTTCTACAAGTTGTATGTGTTTATGAGACTTTTTTTAGATTTTGTACCAACTTGTCTTATGTTGCCACTAGGTTAAAAAAAAAAAAAGGATTTCACTCAGTTTTAATTTGCACATATTAACTTAAAAATATGATGTAACTATTGTATGTAATAGCTTTAGAGATCTGGAAATATATTTATATACATACAATAGATTTACTAATCCTACATCACACTTTATAATCCTCCCCTAGGCTTATAAATCCTACCTGATATATGTAATTCCTATGATTAATTTACAAATCATCCCAATAAATCCCAAATTAAAATGAGTAGATTTGTAAATCCTTTCTTTGCATTTGAAGTACAGAATGAGCAGATGACTTGCAAATGAGGTCTTCAAAGCTTGACAGTTCAACTAAATCTATTCTTATTCATCTTCCTTCTCTACCTTCCCAACTTTTCCTGTAAATCCTGGTGCACTGGTTCTTTCATGAAATTAAGTTTTATTTAAACAAGACAAATGGTGTAAATCTTCATTTGCTTCAGTTGGCTTAACCACCTCACTATAATCACACCAGCTTCAAGCCCTCCCAAACTGAGCTGTACTGGAGAATGTGGATTGAACCAGAGACCAAAGAGAGCATTCAGGATGTCTAAGGAAGTGGTGATGGAAATTCAGCTGAAAGCGTTTTCTTCTGAAAAGAAGCATCTGCATCATGCTCCATGGTGATGTATGGTTATGCTATGACATTCCAGATTCCATTCTCATAGCTCCCAAGGGTGTTATTCCTCCAAAATGTAACAGTTTCTGTGCCAGAAAGTCTTGTTTTACATACAGGTAAAACTCACATAATTTATAAACACAAAAGGAAGAGCGTCCCACTTCTGCCATATATCACACAGTAGCTGAGAAACAGGGAAGATGTTCATGTCTCTGAAAGCCTCAAATGTATTATCCAAATTACTTCCCTGTGTCCTTCAGGTCCACATACATGTATTATATTGCCCACACACTTACACAATCCCCCAGTGTCCAACTAAAGACATGGACAGCTTCAAACTGAATCAAAGAAACGACTTTATGTGAAAATCGGGTTTGATTACCTATATATATGCATTAAGTGGCAAAGACTCCTTTTTTATTTTGTCAGGATTTTTGCAGTCAAGGTCGTGTTTGAGTCTTTCAGCCTGTCATGCGGGGAGTGGTGAACATTTAACAATTCATTGGTTCTCTCAAGTCCTCCCTCCAGCCAATACAATCTCCATAGTTTGCTGAAAATTTTCTTCCCAGAAGAAGGGTTTTCCAGTACCCCTTTCTCCACAAGTGCATAGTCATTGAGTGTGGCTCTTCCCTGCAGCCACGGGAGCAACGCAGTCCCGGCTAGCAGCTGCCCAAGCTTGGCTGGAGGAAGCCACAAGATTTGCCACCCCCAGGTTCCCTTAGAGGACCCCAGGTGGTGGTGCCGTCTGTGGCGTGGGTGGCACAGGCGAGGAGGAGACCACGAGGAGTCCAAGGCAAAGGAAAAAGAGAGGACACTTGCGTAGCTGTCAAGGAGACTTTATTCCGTAATGGTTGCAGAGGCAAATGACAAAGCAGACAGGCTCGGGGGGGAGCTGATACAGGGAGTGGGTGTGGAAGGGGGAGACTCAAAGTAACCAATAAGGATAGGGTAGGGGAGGAGCGAACAACTATTTGAACCAATAAAGATCATACATGGGAGGGGAAAAGCCCCAGGGGCAAATCATACAGCACAGTAAGGGTGACTGACATGGAAAAATCTCGAACAAAAGGGGGGGGTTGGTTACAGTGAGTGACAAGGGGAATAGGTGGCACCACTGGGAGGGGAGAGGACTTATAAGGGCAGGGAGGGAGGAGGGAAGGATCACTGGGTTTGATGGGCAGGCAAGTGGCGGGAAAGGAAAGTAACAGACAACCTGGGACAAACCATCATGAGGGGAGAACATGGGGGGAACTAAGGACCAAACCATTTTCTTAACACAAAATAACTAACATAAATAATAATAGCAAATCTTTAAAAACACGATGCCACAATTGAGCACTTTGAATTTCACTCAGCCATCATTCCTCTCAAAATTCAACCAACACCCTGCCCATTCCATGCCCCAATCTCACATTCATTTTTTGTGACCACCTCCATGTGCTATCACTGCCTGACTGCAGGGAGCAGCCTGAAACTCCACTTTTTCTTTCTTTCAAGTCCTATAGCCTGTCCTGCACAGATCCCTTTGTATTCCTCTGCAGGGTTTTCTTGCCTTTATTCCTGATTTCTGAGAAGCCATTCAAGGAGCTCGAGGAGACAGGGTAGTCGCTAGCAGGCTGGAGAAAAAGAGCTTAGTATGTTAAGAACTTTCCTAGCAGAAATGAGAGACTTTGAGAAACGTGAAAGTTCTATTTTTCAGCTTTTTTTGAGGGAGGGGTAATTTTCAATTCAGAAATGTCTGTATTTACACTTCTATGTGCATTTGTATGTACAAGGTACGGCAGGGGATCTTGTAGAATACTCTCCCTAAAAGGCCCTCCTTTATCTGAAGTCCATTGCTTATTCAAGACAAATTAATTTTTAAATGTTTGTCAGAAACCATTTGACTAAAAACTGTTCTATAAAATTTATCTGGCTAAAGAAGGATGAGTAAGTCTAAATATCAATCTTGAAAATTAAATATATGAAAGAATTATTTCACTTCTACTTCATATAGTAGGTATCTTGTTTATATAATCTTCTGCATAGGTCTATAATTCCTAAATTCCAAATAATGAGCAGTAGAAATTTTCATCTTCAGACTGAGAAATCTGTTAAAACAAATGGAAATCTCTAAATTGGTACTGCAAGGACTGTCTAGCACTTGGAGAAAAGGAATTGTTGAAGGATGTTCTTTTCTCTCTTCCCCTTCTACATTAAGATTTAGTCACTTCTGGTTCAGCAACAAGCTGCTGGTGTAGATCATGCACAAAATTTTAATTAGATTAGATTTTTGGACAGGTGATGTCCTTAGCCATTCTGATATCTGGAAATTTGAATTAACTGTTGCTAGCTATACTTTCAAAGGCAAAACTGTGCCTATTTCTTTACATATATGTAAAGACATGTCACAAGTAATATATTTATGTTAGTATATGTATTTTGCACGTGTACATGTCTGTGTGTATATTGACACAATAATATTATGCTAGTAGTAGCTTATGTTATGCTTTACTAATACACACCCTAATATATGAATCTCTGTGAGTGTATCTATACTCATGCATACAAATAGGTGCTATCACACACTGAAACTTAATTCTCCCCAGGTGTTAGAAGAAAATTATTACCTCTTCATTGGTAATATGGGCTAGTGTCAACAGCTCAGGGGGATGCAGTATTTTCTCTGGGTCTGTGTTTCTTGGATACATATAAGGAGAGGAATAGCTAGACAATGTGTTTTATCCAAACTGTACTTGTCTGTGTTATCCCTTGCCTTTTCCAATCAGTTTCTAATCTCCTACATGACTTCTTAATTATCCAGCTACACGTTTGTATCCCCTTTTACATCTTCTATTCCTCTTCTTGCTAAGCTGTCTTCAAGGACACTTGTGACAGGGGCTTTCTTTGTAAGTAGTCAGTCTCTTTGCAACATATACTTAGGAATGGAGAGAAGTTTTAGGGGGTGTCCACACCATGTCCAAAAAAGTGAAAAACAAGTTTAATCAGTGCTACAAACCAAAGATTAAATCCATTCAAATGTTTTTTAACAGTGGAAGAAGCAGCTAAAAGAGAAGCCAGGAGCTAAGTTTAAAATCTTGCCTGGAATTTCAGGAAAGAGGCCTGTATTTGCCATAAAGAAAGTTTATCAGGGCAAAAGGAGAACAGTACATTCAAAGAATAAACCACTTTTTGTCTTTTTGCATAAAACAGACAAGAAATAATATTTTAGCCCAATTTTCCTGACAAAGCCAAAGAACAATTTAACAGAATGTTTAGATGGAAGTACAATGTACAAATACTTAAGTATTCAACAGTTAATTACTTATATGAAACAGATTATTTTACACTAATGGCTCCCTCAACATATTGGTCATAGATAAGGAAGAATATTAGTATTACAGTATAATTATAGTTCCAGGCTAACTGCAAGAATTCTCCCATCTCTTTTTTTTTTCCTGTAGTTTTCCATAGTTTTGTTTAACAGGTTTCCAAGAAGAAAATCCTAAAAACCCGGTTCTGACATGAAAAAAGATGGCACCTTCATCATTGTATCTCTAATTTTGTGTCTGTTGTTTACCAAATCTTTTGACTGGTATTACACTTAAAAGTGAAAACCTAATTAAATGATGAAAAGTGAAATTCATTTGAATTTAGTGAATTATCCTATTTATAATACGGCATTGGCCTATGCCAAAATCATCCCAACCTAAAGAAGAAAAAACCTCTCCACCAGAGAAATCTCTCCACCGGAACCACCAAAGTCACAGTATAAAGTCCAGCTCAATTTTATAATGAAATTGCTGTTGCTATAACCACAAATTATAGTTTATTGCATCCTTGTCCTTGTTACTGACCTTCATAATTGTTAAACTCTTTCAACTCAGTCAGTAATACTAATCGTGAAGCAGGAGAACCTAATTCCTCACATTCTAATGATTTGGTAGCTGCTTTGACAGAGGACAGAAATACATCTTGCTAAGAGAAACGATATGTAAAAAAGCCAAATCTGTTAAAGGAAAAAATACCTCTGAAAGATAAAAGAGGATTTTTACAATACAATTGAAATTCTAGCTTTCTCCATGTTCTGCCTGTCAATATCATTCTTTTAAACAAACTCATGATTTAAATATTAAATGTTTGTAAAAATATATCAACCATCCCAGACTTTCTTTTATTTCTGATTTGCTAGTGTAACAGAAGCAAGCTCAGCATTAAGGATTATAACAAATAATATTTGAAAACATTCCAAGGAAATGAAAGACATTCACTAGCACATACAATTTCTAGACTGAAGGTCAAAAATTCACTGTAAAGACTAGCAAACAAAGAGAAGATATTAAGTAAGAGCCCTGGATTCATCCTCTCTCCTGCAGCCTTGACTGCTGGAACTCAGGGCCAGCTCAGAGGTAATGCAGCTGAGGCCTGCCCCCTTCCTGATCAATTCACTGGGGAGAGCATTTCCAGGCCCATTTAACTTCCTACGTGCTCCCAACTTGTCCCCAGAGAGGGACCTGGTACGTGGAACTCGAGCTGCCTGTGGTACCCTCCACCCTTCCCTCACCATGCCCATGAAACACTCCCACCATGCTCCTGCTTTGGTGTAGAACAATTTCCAGACCTCTGCTAGGAGAAAAATACTGCACAATTTGAAGGGGAGAGAGGGTAAAGCTAAAAGTAAACATAGGTAACGTCTTAATACCAATAACTGGTGAGTGTGAAGGAATTTCCCAGTTTTGTACCCATCCCATGAAATGTGCTTCCCTCAATTAAACGTACACGCTCATAAGAGGGTCAGACATTATCTTCCTCGTAATTAATAAGCTGCTTAGCATCTATGTACAGGAAAAGAAATCAGATCTTTGTACAAAAAAATTCACTTGCAGATTCTATTCTACTTTCCTGGGATGGTTGATCATAAATGTGGAGGAAACTAGATTGAGATCCATCCATTGAGAGAGGCTTAACACAACCAGAGACAAAGCACTGAAATCTTCCCTGAAACTTGGAATGAGGCTGTGGTGTTCCCAAGACATTTGGCTTCTCCCACACTCTTTTTAACCATCTCTTTCTAAATGTTTTTACAGAGAAAAGGAGGTTCATGTGAACCATGTGGACTCCAAATTTCCTCAGCCATTTTCAGCTCAATGAGTCCCTTTATCTGCTTAGTCATTTTGTATCTAATTAATCTCAAGCCATTCCTAAATTAGATTCCACCCTGCTCACTTTTAGTGCAGTCTAACCACTGTTATGTTTCCTACTGCCCTCTGCAAACCCTTCGGCATTCTGTATTTTCCACCTTGACTGCTGGCTTGTTTTCCATATGTACTGATGTCAGTGGAGCAAAAGAAAGGTGTTTAAAGTGGCAAACTCAGATGGTAGTTCCTTATTGCTTTCTTGAGAGCCAAAATATTCTACTTCTCTTATCGAGCAGCAGGGAAGACTAGGCATATATTCAGATGGAAGACCTTTGACAGCAAAGCAAAGTTGTCATACCACATTTTTAGCAATTTACATATACTGGAGTGAAAGCTGTCATTTCATCATGTCATGAAACACTGTATTTACGAATCCCTTTGTCACAGTCAAGAGTTTGCATTACTTCAGAATATTATTAATGCTTTTGAATATAAACTACTTGGTAATAAATCACAATTGTTAAGAGTCTCATAAGTATTTGCAATTATCTTTCAAGTCAAGCGGATCTTCAGACTACTTTACACTGCTGCTTAGCTTAGAAAATTGAGTGTCACATAAAAAAGGCAGCACTTTAGTGTTTCAGTCAACTGTGAATCCATGGGACACAACTGTAGTGTGTATTTATGTTCTCATATAAAAATAAAACGAAGAATCCATTCAGTGCTTTTATGCCCCAGTCACAAATGAATAAAAGAGAAATAGAAGTAACTAGAGAATGAACATTAAAGTCAGGTCTTTTTCTCAGGAAGGCAAATAGTTTTCTAAACAGTGGAAATGTATAGATTAACAAGAATTATCTCTCTCACACACACACTTATGCTGGACATCATGTACCAGTCTTCCCATCTAGGCAGTTAAAATGTCCTAGCTCTAGCCAAGAAATTGGGGTCAGAATTACCTGAAAAGTATAAAACAACAAAAAATTAGGGAAAGACTACATATGCTTCCATTATTACTGCTGAGCTGGCAGCAAGCATAAGTTTTTCTTCTTGCAAATAGAAATGTTCTTGGGTCATGTCCTGATTACCTTCATGTACATATCCAGAGATGATCCTTTCCTATGACTGTCATAGAAAGCATTTCAAATTTTTGAAACCTGAAAACTCTGCTTTTACTTTACCTGCCTGAAGCATTTCAGTGTTCAAATTTACTGAGGGAGAGGTTTAATTTGAATAATGTCTAAAACTGCAGCAGCAGGTGTCAAAACTGTGGAAGGCTGTTACTTACTCTAAAATAGGAGGCATAATATGATGGGCAGGTATTATGGCTTGTACCACATGGGAATAACCCAGCTGGAATCTTTCCTCTCACTTCTGTCAGTAGATGGTAACTCTAGTCATATCCAGCACCAAGAACTGAGATACAGAATTCATGAGTGGAAGAAACACAGTCAGTTACAAACTTTGAGGTCTGGAACCCAGACAAAGACTTTTAAATAGGCCAGGGACAGTTCTTGGGCTCTGTAATCAATAGGGAAGTCCATACTGCTGCGCTTCCTGGGAAGCCTTACAGAAAATGTGAGCTGGAAATAGTTCTTGGTCCATACCATGCCATGAACTAGGCATTGACATAGACAATGCTAGCTGGCACAGGCCAAAACTGTGTCAAGGAATATACTAGAAACTAAACGGTGAAGGTTATTTCGTGCCATTCTTTCACTTTTCCCCTGGCAAGTTCTGGTGTAAATATAGATGGAGGAGTAAGAGTGGGATTTTGAAAGACCTAGAGTTGTCCCAGCTTAGAAGAACAGAGACAAGGACTTCTTATTAGGGTAGACTCACAACATGTCCATTATCTCAAAGAGCAAAGCAGGTCTGTGTTACACTACTGGTTATTAATGCTCTCTAATTCTTCTGACAGCACTCGCGCAACTGCAGATCAATTACTTGGTTCTTTCCATTGAGTAAAAGAATACAAGCCTACACATAGAATTTTCTACAAGAATGCTCTAAGTAAATAATAATGTTGTTGTTGGGTTCTGGAGATATTTTCCAGCAATCTATGGTTGATTTGACACTTGTGTAGATAATCCAGTGACCAATCACAAATGAAAAGAATGTTTTAGAAAAGGGAACTATTGGTAGAGTTTTCTGATTCAGGAAGTTCATCTTTTACCTTTTTACCCTTTTACACTTCATGAAACATTCATACTTAAATGAATGAATTCTGGGTTTTATAGCCATGTCCTTCTGAGGTGTTTCACTACACATGAAGAAAAGTTCCTAGAATATGAAGTTTAACTGTGAGATGAGGTTTCAGAACTTTCAAACAAACCTGGTAATTTGGGTGTACATCCATGAAGGAATTCCCTGTTCTTGTGTTTGCAACAATTCAAGAGGGGCCTGAAAAACTCCAGATTTTGGACTTGTATTTTAAAACTTGGAATACCTATATTGTTTTTTGATCCCAAAAACCATAGAGAGTTTTACTCTGTGCTGATGTTGTCAGCTGGTGCGGCTCCTTGCTTACTTACTCAAGTCCTGTTGAACTGCCATTATCTAATTCCTTCTATTTCATAAATAGAACAGAGAATTTTTTGATTTTTCATAAGTAAACCCCAACTGAAACAACTCCAAAAAAGGTTCATTCCTGTTCCTTCTTCTGCTGGCAGGGATATGGACAAAGAAGAAATCTGTGCACTGGTCTGGACTATGGCATGCCACAATCATAATAAATATGATACATGGAAAAGAACTTTATCCTTCAATTCCATTTGTAGCAAAACACTTTTAAGAAATAGTTTAGACGTATGTGAACATGATTCTAAAATTCTAAAGTAAGGCCATTAAAAAATTTCTAATGAACTTCAAAAAATCCTTATCAGGCAACCTGTTTGCTTAATTAATTTGTTAGATTGTGCACCTTGGTAAATTACCTGGATTCCTCAGAAAAGCTCTTTTTATTCTTCTGGTTGACCTTGCTAGAATTGTTAAAAGAAGGAAAACAAATACCCAGGAAACAGACAACTTATAAAAAGTTTAAATTTTTTCAGACAGCAAATATGCCAGACAGGTACTGCACTTTAGAGTCTTGTCAGATAAGAGACCTAGATGTTCACCTGAGCTTTTGCTTTCTACAGCCAACACTTTTAGAGAAATAAACCTAAGACTGTCTTAGTAAAGTCACATAGATTTGCTTGGTTTGCATTTGGTTTTGCTTCCATTTGAACATTAATTACTCCAGGGAAAATGTTGCTTCCAGAATAAGGTAGAACAGTTCAATTATTTAATTGAATTGCTGATACAGGTGCAGGCACCAGCAGATATCATAATTTTTTCTTTCATTAAGTTATTGCCTAACCTTGAAAGAACTCTCTGTTTTAGAGTTCAAACTGGGAATAAATTTTGATTGCTAAGTATATTCAATTTGAATCTCAGTTTGAAGCTCAGATCTGTTTTTTCTTGTACTTTCTGTGAGTACAGGAGAAAAGTTAGCTGTGATGAAGAGAGGGAAGGAGCAGCTTTTCAATTTACTTTGGGACTTTGGCTATATAATATTTTCAGGGACCTAGCAAGACATTTCAACCATAATCTTGGATAATGCCTTATTATGACTAAAACAAATGCCATTTGTAGAATTAATCCTATTAAGGCCTATGAAGGTTATAAATACTTGTAAATCCCATTTTCATTGGAATTTAGACAATTAGTTTTCAGTAATTAGCAATATCTATATAATAAAACTTCAATGCTTTAATAATTGGACAAAACCTGTCACTGAATATTGGATACCACTAACATTTAGGCCATTTAAAGCTGTAACCATGGGGAAAAAAAGAAACTCACAAGATTGATCTGTACTGTCAACATTGCCCCAAAATTGTTTTTTAACATAACAGAATCACAGAAGGGTTGAGATTGGAAGTGACCTCTGGAGGTAACATGGTCCAATTTCCTTGCTCAGGGAGGGCTTCCAAGACCACATTGCCCAGCACTAGGACATCTTTTCAGTGTCTCCAAGGATGGTGATGTCACAATCTCTCTGGTCAAACTGAACCAGTGAGAAAGTGTGTCCTGAAGTTTTGAGAGAACCCCTTGTGTTGCAGTTTATGTCCTTTACCTCTGGTCCTTTCACTGGATAGCCCTAGAAAGAACGTGGTTCTAACTTTTTGTCTTCCTTCAGATACTTACATACAATGATGAGATCACCTGAAGCCTTCTCTTCTCCAGTGTGAACAGTTCCTGTTCCCCCAGCCTTTCCATGCAGGAGAGAGGCTGCAGTCCCTTCATCATCTTTGTGGTCATTGACTGATCTCTCCCCAGTGACTCCTAATCTCTTTTGTACCGGGGAACCCAGAACTGGCCATACTGTTGTTCAAGTATACTTCATAGAAATCATAGGAAAAAATAATTTTGAAAGGATCATTCAGGCTTGTAATGCAGGACTAGCTTTACAGACAGATTAGTTTGCTCAGGACAATCTCATTTCAAAAACCTCTGAGGATAAAGACTTCACAACTTCTGCAGTCCCCCTGTCCAAGTCCTTGACCGCTGCATTTATTCATGAAGATATTTTCCTTATATCTACCCAGAATTTCTTGGCTGCAGCCTACGAATATGGTTCATCTTTTCATTGTGCAGCCCAGAGATTATTTTGTGTCCCTCTTTTGCACAACCTAACCTCAGTGCAATGGACAGCTGCAGTTACATCTCCCCATATTTTCTCATCGCTATCAAATAAACAAAATAAACAAAACTTACTCAATTTCTTTATGTCTATATGATGTAACCATTTCCGTAATAATTCATTGGACTGTTCTTAAATACTTTATTTTGTTTGGTCTTTCAACTGTGTTGGCTTGCGTCTGTTGAACTTAGTTTGGATAAACCATATCAGTGCTTTCTTTGGGCTTTTTTAGCTACTTGAGAAATGTTGATGAAGTTGCTGAAACCCAAATGTTGATCAGTTTCTGATCAAGTTAAAAATTAGCAGGCTGACAACTGGTCTGTACTCAAAATTTGAACCTTAGGATCAGTACGAATGTTCAGCTCACACTGTCTGGCCTACAACCCATAGCTGTGCAGAGCTAAAAATCCACTGCAGGCTTGGTAACACCAGCTATGAAGACTGCCCATTGAGATTTCAGGTGTGAAGGGAAAGAAAAAAGTACATAATATCACTCCCACTACATTATTAAATAAAAAAAAAAGGAAAAAAGGATGAACAACAAGTGCAAACTGTCCAGCTAAGAAATATACATTCACAAGGGTTATCTGCTAGACTTTTTTTCAGCTAGAATTCAATAAATGTCTGATATCAGGGAATACTATTGTAAGTGTAGGTGATTACACCACCTAAGTGTTTTCCTGATAAGCAACCATTTGCAGTAGGCTACAACTTGATTGAATTCAAGGTTTTGGAGTTAATTTTTATTTCCTGTGCTTCCATCTGCCTTTTCTTTCCATGTATTTGCCTTAATTTAATTGGTGAGATTTCTGCAGTTAGAGAAAGCAGGAGCATATGCCATTCTATAGCAGACATTTCTGAGAGGAAAAGTATCTTATCCTCAGCTGTTCTGTTACCACACTGAATGTTGGCCTAGGTCCTATGGTCCTCCCTGTAATGTAAGGACCTTGCTGTCAAGTTGTAGGACTCTTGCAGGATTAAATTTCCTCACACATAAATGAATTTACGTGTCAGCAGTTAAATTTTTCTGCAACCCATCTTCAATGGGAGGGTGCTCCATGCCTTTCTACCTAATACTGATGACAAGGGTTATTTAAACTTCCTGGCCTTCACTGAAGAAAGATAATATTTATTTAAAAAGACGCTTCTTAGGAAGAAGGGGATGAACAAGTGATTCAGTCTTTTTATCTGAGTTATGTAAACACAGGATAAACTTTTCCTTTTGTTAAAAAAAATCTTGCAAGGTGTACAAAGAATTAAATCTTTGCATGGGTGTTTGTTTATTAGTTTTAGCTATTCTTTCTGAATGAGGTGATTCACTATGTTTACCCCATTTTGCAGAGCTATAGCACAGTCACAAACTTCTATCAGCTGACTATTTCTCTCAGATAAAGCAAATATTTTTTATGTTAATTTATGTTATTTCTCAATGGAGAAAAAATGACATTCTTGATAAAGAACATTGGAAGTTCTACCTCATTTGAAAAGAAAAATATAACATTCACCTCAGGTATAGGAGTGACAAGTGGACAGAAACTGTCTGCTAAAAGGTAGTCTTGAAGTAGAATTTCAGATGCTCTATGATGATAATAAAATGTGGCTTAAAGATAAGAAGTAGTCATGCTTTTGTAATAAACTCAAAAGCAAAATTCTTTTCCATGCCAACTACTACTGCTGGTTTTCATGTCTCACATGGCCTACTCAAAACTTCATTACACTGTGATATTTTCTGCCTTAACCCAGATAAAACTAACTGCACAAAACAACGCAAATTTAATCATAATTTAAAAATGTGAATTTGGGACTATTTCCTGCAATTTTTCTCCATCCCAATTTTTCTGCAATTTTTCTTCATTTTCAAGAACAATGCCCAAAATTAAATTGTATCTAGTATTTCCTGGGTAGAAAGGAAGGGGTATTTTGAGACAAATTTCTAGTATACTTCCTTCAGGTTCCACAACATGTAACATTTCTGAGAACTGAACTAATAAAATCTGGGGCTTTGACAAGGTTTTGCTATCTTTTCACTAACTGAAAGGCCTTTCCATTATTCCTCTAAAGGTAATAGCCTGAAAAAAAGAAAAGGGATATTACCTAGTTAAATGGACATGAAATTATGCAGCTGTATGATTTGAAAGAAGAAATTAATAGACTGATCATCTGTTCAGGTCCAAATAAGCACGTGATCCTGTTTTTCTTAACCTTATTCACAGCAGTGGTACCAGAAAAAAAATTATTCTTATCTTAAATTATGAAAACCCAATGGGGTGAAAATTAGATGAATATCTACTTTATACAATGAAAGAAAAGTTATTCCTGAACCACAAAGCAATTATTCTATTTGGATCTGACTTCAGTTTGCCATATGATATTGTGGATTTCTGTCCTTCCAAAGTGTGCAATACCTACGGGATTCTTGCAGCTGAATCCATAGCAATTTTTAGATCTCTTAGGCATCCTCAGTAAGATGCAATATGTGATACTATAATTTTTAATTTGTTATCCCAGTACTGAAATAGCATTGAATAAGCATTTCACAGTGACATTTTCTGGTTTTAGCTGAGATTTACACTCATTGCCTAAATAAAACTCCAATCTCCATAGACAGAACAGAAAGGAAATGCTTGTTCAGAAATTACTATTACAAGAAGAGCTTTTTTTTCTGTTGAATTCCAAGGGATGATGTCAGTTATAAATAGAGGAATTTAGAAAGTTGACATTAGGAAAAAGCTATCAAAATGAAATTTTAAAAGAGAGTGAGTGGATGGGATTCTCTAATACAGAAGCCTTATTTACTCTTGAATTATTTAAATGCAGCATTATTGGAGTTACAGCTCGCAGAAAGCAATAAATTCTTGTTTTTCAATATTCCTAGTTCTGAGTGATCTATTGATCACTCAAATGTGAAAAATCCCATGTGAAAAATCCTGTTATGCCACAGAACAGCAGAAGGCTACCATGTTAGGACTATAAATGACATACAAGAAGCCAGGAATTCAGTCAGCAGTAAGACCAAAAAGAAGACAGTGAACTAAAGGTTGGTCCTAAGAGTCTAGAGAATGTAAGGAGCCTTTAAGACCAAATTGTGAATAGTGAAACTATGAAAGTGAAAAGACTTTTAAGATGTCACTGGCCAAATTTTCTTTCTGCACCGAGAAATACTTGAAATAATTGGCCTAATCAGAGAGGCAGAAAAGGAAATCAGACTTTGAAATTAGAAAATTGGCAGTCCTGGTTGAAAAAAATAGATACTGTTTGTAAATTAATGACTTGGGACTGTAGCAGGTGTAATAAGCACTAGGAGTGGTGTCATAATCCATTTGAACCTTTTAAATTTAAAGGACAATATAGGACAATATACTCAGTAAATGAAACTCTACTTTTTGAGGAAAGGAAGACAAACACTCAACCTTACTTGTACAGGCTAGCCAAACTTGAATTCACTTCAGTAATTCATGACTCTCAAATTCTTTAACGTTTGCTCACATGCCAATGAGCAAACCCCTTACCTTGCAAACGGTGGGAGTGCTCATTCTTCCTCCTCCCTCACAGCACAGGTGTCCCTGTGTCACACAGGAAAGAATGAAACCTCAGCAGTCTGGCTGCTATGGGATCTGCTTCAAAATCCCTTAGGTAAGATGATGCATTTATAACCTCAGGCTTGGAAATTTGGCCCATGCCATTTCCATAAATTAATGGATACAGAAGAAACTTCAGGCCATTAATATGCAAGGATGGAAGACACAATGGCTGGAGGAGACAGCAAGCAGCAGGTGACAACAGCTGCGTGATGACCTCTGTGCTGCCCTTTCTATCCTGCCCTGCCTACACGTGGCTCTCCTGATGACCTAGTGGTCCTGCTCCCAGCACACATCAGGTCTTAGTGTGAGCTGTGTACCAGGCCAAAACCTGGGCAGGAGCTGAGTGAACAGTCAGAGGGAAGAGATTTAGATTTATATTTCTTTAGGGATATTAATAGACTGCTCCTAAGCAAGACAGGCACTTACATCTCATTTTCATTTTCATTGTAATGCTGCTGTCCTGAGTAAACAGTGTTTTTCTTGGGGAGAGCTCACTGATCATTAACTGAACTTATCAGTGCTCTCACAAAGGAAAAGTGCAAGTACCAATCTGAATTTAGATTGGTTGAGACGATTCTAGCATATTGCAAGAGAAAATTAAATCATGCAATTCCCCTTTTTCTCTGCCAAAGGCTGACCCCAGCTATACCGCAAAATACAACTCTATCTCAGAATCATGAAGCTTATTAAAAACTTATTTTTTCCCTCTAGCTATGATATTGCATTGTAATGCTTTGGGCCTTTCTGCCCTTTGATGAGGGTACCATATGAAGTCCTCAGTCTTTCTGGCTGTCAGACTCCATAGAATCATGCAGGGCATCCCTGCTTTGCATCTGTACCCCAAAGCCCATGTTTTAATATGTGGAGCTTGGTTTGAAGAAATGAAACAAGTGCATTTGTTTGCCTGTTTGATTGATCTTTTTTCCTGAGAGAAGGTTTTGGATTTATGCACTTTGACTTTTGCTTAAAACTTAGAGAGCATTTTTCTGATTACCAAAGCAATCAGATATTCCTGTCATGGCAAAGATCCTGCAGCTAGGTGAGCTCTCTGTGTACAAGCAGGGCCAACCTAGGCAGCTACAGAGAGTCTAAGCTTAAGAGAGACCTTATTCAAGAAACATTAATCACTATGTCATGCTGTATATTTTAGTATTGCTATTGTTTTTGCTGTATTATAGACTATATTATAGTACTGAGGATGCCTGTCCTTGGTCCTGAGGCTTGATGGGATGCAACTCAGATCTCAGCACCACCTATCTACTGGTTGAATAATGGAGCAGTAACCTCTAATATGTCCTAATTCCACATTCTAGTTTTTTCATCCAAACATCACTGAATTGCTTTCGCTGAACAATTTCTTTTACTTTTCTCCAACCAATTGTCCAAAATATGTAAAATTTTCCTTGCATTACTTGTGGTTTAGTCGTAGCAATGGCAATACTTTGCAGTATTGCAATAACCATGCTTGCTACTCCTTGAGTTTTCAGATTTTTTTAAAACGTTCTTGTATTTCATGTATGCAGACCCGGTGGGCACTAGGGGCTTGTAGTATATACAGATTTCAAAAAAATTGTCTCTCCTGCTATTATAACATGCTATATTAGTTTCTTGTCATACTAACTGGTCCTACAAGTAGGTTTGTCTAGGTTAGGTCCAAATGACATACAACAGTATCAAATGAAGCAGTTCTTACAAAATACCAGACATTAATAATTTATTACTTTTTTTCTCATTCTAACCAAATGGCTGTGCTGGTGACATTTTGCCTCCTGAAGGGCCTCCTAAAATGCCACATACACACATTCAGAAGTGATTCCTACATGCTGTTTAGCAACTGATTTTAACATTTAGAGGAAATTAGAAATTTGTTGGTGGTAGAGGTCTGAGGAAAAAAATACAGGTGTTGTGAAAAGAAGAGAGCTGCATGCCAGGCCATGAAGAGAAAGTACCAGATAAGAAAAGGTCACTGATGCAGGAAAACAAAAAGAGGATCAAAAAAGAGATTGCTAAAAAGAAAAAGATTGACAAGTAAATATATTAAGGCAGAGATACAAAATATTATAAATGTTTCTCTAACCAACTTCCAGGAAGTCAGCAAGAGATGCTGATTGCTGGGAACTGTTAAACCTGTTTTAAAACATTTGAATTTGTGAGGTGCAAGAGGTGTAATTTCCAAAGCTTTTGCTAACTCCTAGTATATAGAACACTCATCTAGATAAAAACAGAGACCGAGAAAAGGTTTGAATTTCATCTGCAAGATGCAGAACAGGATTTGCACATAACCCGACTATCCTTGTCTTTGGCATAAGCACAGGGTTTGTGTCATTTACCCTAAGCTCTTTTTGTGCCAATTAAATGCACCTCTTACTTCATTGTTGAGTTTAGTTTTTAGAGAATATAAACATGGTAGCTGAGAAAAAGAAAAATTAACTGCATCTAGCTTGTCTCAAAGGGATAGCAGATCCTTAATTCAAGAGCTGATGTGTATGGTGGATATGCAAATTTGTTTAAGTATTTGTTTAACTATTTCACTAATGACCTTCTGAAATAAACATTTTGAGCAGAACCTGAGAGGGTAGGAAATGTATCTGTTTCATAAAATACCTTGATTTTTATGAACTAAGCACAGAAGTAATTATTTTCCTTTAGGAATTAAGAAATCTCAGTCATCAAACCAGGAAAAATATGGCAGGCTGTCAACAGTTTGGAACTCAAATCTTCAACCTTACAAGTAGTATGAATGTTCAGCTCACACTGCCTGGCCTACAATCCATATCTGTGCAGAGCTAACATATCACTACAGGCTTAGTAAGACCAGCTATGAGGACTGACCATTGAAATTCTGGGTGTGAACAATTAAGCTTCTGGAAGACAAAGTAAAAATTTTAAATTATCAAACTTTCAAACATATGTCAGTGCAAATATACGTATATATGAACAGAAAAATCTCCCACAGACTTGATTTACAAACACCCTTGCAAAAAGACTCAGAAAGTGTCACAGCTGAGCACTTGAAGGAGAAAAACCACCATGTGCTGACCCTAATTCCCTGGCCTCACTCTGCCCATATCCTTGCCAAAGGGGCTGAAGCTGGGGCACTAACGAGGGTGGAAGTAGAGGAATCGAGAATGAAGGAGTGAAGTTGAGACTTGGAAATGGGGCAGGAAAGGTGTTGTTTGTTTTTTTTGTTTCTCACTGCCAGTTTAGAATATTTAGTTTAGTTAGCAATGGGGTAAGTTAATTTTCCCTGAGTTGAGAGTGTTTTTCCCACATTGGCATTTGGTAAGCAATATTACAGTCTTAAGCTTGACCTGTGTTCTGGTTTGAGAGGAAGTGAGTTTTTTAGGATGCTGTGGTCAATGATCTTACTCATGCCTGTTCTTCCTGTTTTCTTTCCTTGTTCCCCTTCAGGTGCACAAGCAACTTGGTGGGTGGGCGTTTCACTGTCAGCCACGTTAAATCCTCCACATTCAGAAAGGACAGCATTTATACTTGTAGAATAAGTACTGAAACTCCCAGAAGTTTTCATGGCACCCAGCTTTCACACAAATCATCAGTCAAAATCATTCTACTTAATTCTGTTAATTTTTTAATGTATCATATCCTCAGTCTCAGATGGTTTAAGGAGAAATATTAATATGTGCATTTGGCAAAAGAATGAGAGTGTTAGGTAGACTCTGATACAGGAATGAGTAAGTTAAACTTCCCATCTGGTATTTTTAATTGTTTAACAATATGCTTTTTCTCATCCCAGTCCCTGAATTATGGGACACTTAGTATGATGATGTGTTTTATTTCTTGCATCTAGACTAATCTATCTTCTTTTAAAGGACACCATGAAGGACAGTGCTTTGACAAGTACACCTGATTTTTCTGAATTAAAATTGAAGGTACTAGGTAGAACCTGCTGTAGAACCTTACCCTGGTCCCTGGCCAAAAAAGCAGAATGCCAGCCCTGTGGATGGTTGCTGGCCCTATTCCCCAACAGACCCATTTCCTTGGATCCCCTGAGATTCTCAGGGCTGTTGGGCTGTGGGGGATGTTGGGAGACAAAGGCCAGGCAGAGCACACAGGATGCTGCTGTGGTGCACTGAAAACTGGCTCTGAAGCCTGTCTACAACAAGCCAGAGCTGACTGTTCCACACGTGCAGGACCTGGCCCTGCTTCCCTTGGTGGTGAACACAGGTGAGTCCTTGCAGGGCAGGAGGTCAGAGGTACTCACTGCCATTTTAGCTCACTAGCTCTCCACTCCTATGGTAACAAAAAGCTCCTGTCTGCAATAATCCTAACAGGCTCCTTGCTTTATTACTGGAAGGGTTAAAGCTCATGTTTTTCTGCATGGTATAAAAGAGTTCAGATAGCACAGTTGAAAAATATTTTTTGTTTCAATATTCTTACTCGTTTGCTTTAGTAAGCAGTGGCATTCAGCTATTAAGAACCGTTCATATCTCTCAGTTATAAAGAATTCATGGTTTTTCAAGCAGGAAAATAAGGAAAGACATACTCCACACTTGATTTTCTTTTCACTTTGCTTTGCAAAACACTTAATTGGTGTAGGAAATGTCAGTCTTTGCAATAACAGGGAGATACAGCTTGTACACTGGCCATTATTTTGTACTGTGTTATATCTTTTCGGCCTCCATGCAATAGATTTCAAATGTTTAAAAAAATAATTCTGGTATACCTATTTTGCCTTTTCTGGGAGAAACATTTAGCTCAATGCTTCACAACTACCTGAGTCATGGAAATATAACTGCAAAGTTTGCCTTTCTAGCTTGTCAGTGCTTTCTGTTTTCAAAAGCTCACACAGAATTACAGACCAGTGCTAATGTCATTGAGAATGGCTCTTCTGTCCAAATGTGCCACATCCTCATTTTCAACAGCAAAACAGTGCTCTGTGGCAACTTTCCTACAGCTAATGCTTTGTGAAATGAATGTGCTAGAAGATCAAGGGAGACAGTTCACACTTCAGGACTGGTTCCTGCAGTTCTAACTGTGTAAGTTTTGAGCAAGTGGCTGCACAGGTTAAGCAGCCAAGGAAGCTCAGTTATCTGCGGGGTTTTAATTGTTGGCAGACAAAACAAGCCTTATTGAATTTAAATTCTGGGTTTATAGTGCATTTTTTGTATAAAATGCAGGCATTTTAAAAGTCTTTCACGTATGAGAGGAGGTGTTGTTTTGTCCCTTTTTTCTCAGATGTTGATCTGAAGCCCTTTTTAATTATTTGTTCCTCATAACAAATAATTAAAGGCAGATTTGAAGCATCTAAATGCCTATAAGGCATAGAACATGCTTCCTTTGAAATTTTGTCCCAAAAAATAATAAAGTTGTCAAATGGTTTTATGCTGTGAAAAAATGTATGTAAAATATGGAAGCACATGGCACCCACGCATGCGTAGAATCCTAATGAAGTAGATGTATATGGCATAATCAAATATCAGTTTTGATCCTTAAAAATTCATCATATACACTAACATAACAAATGCACAATTTTTGGTTTTTTTTGACCACATACAGAGAGGGAAGTCAGGATAATCACCTAATGATTCAAAGAAGATAATGCAGAGATGAATACCGAATCTATGAGCAGTAAATTTTAATGTAGGGCAATAAAAATCTAATGTACAAATACAAGCAAAATGTAAATGTGCACTCTTGTAAAATGAAATTTGATGGAAAGCAATAAGGCATTTACAGCAGCTGGGAAAACTGAAGAATGTCCTCTCTGCTCTCAGAAAGGAAAAAAGTGAGACTCTGAGGATTTTCAAGGTATCAGAATGATTGATTTCACTCCAAATGAAATCAGTTGGAGTTGCTCTATTTCATTACAACATTATGTTGACTGCTTGTAGAAGTATTTTTATCTGCAGCCTCGTATTTTTAAATTTTCTGGCAAATAAAAAATAATAAGAGATTATGAAATGTATTCTTTAGAGAGATGGAAAACAAAGCAAGGAAGAAAAAGAAAGAAAAGTTTACAAGAAATGGAGATGCAGTCAACTTATTGAGTAAATAAAAGCAGACAGAAAATCAGCAAAAACTAAATATCCCTACAGTTAAGCTGTAGCCAATTTGAAGGAAAAAAAAAAACAACAACCAAGATTAAATCAGATTTAATTATTTAAATGCAAAAAGAAAACAGCAAGACTATTTCATATCGACTTGCTTCTCCCACACCTTGACTTCTTCTTTAGTGCTTGCTGAAGGTAGTTTGTGTCTTGTATCTTCTAGAGAAGAAATGAAGAACTGTAAAATCACATGATAAAAATGACATTCTGATGGGTGTATTATGTGCTGAGGGAATGTGATGACTTCTGCTTGTACCTGTCATTATCTTGATGGATTGCATCTTCAGTAGTGAGAAAACTGTTCTTTACTATGAAATCAAATAGATTTCCAGAAAAATAATTAACTCAGAGAGGCATAAATTGTAAATAGGGTCTAACTTGCACATATTATGTAAAACATGTCGTAGCTAAGCTATACTGAAATGAGTGTTTTCAGCAGCTGTGATTTTCAGATCTTTAAGGTGCACACTCAGAAGGAAGTTTAGACTTCAGCCTTTGTCTGAGGCCAACAGAATAAGTTTCCAATTATAAACTCATTTTAAGTCTATTAAAAAAATCTAATATTGTGTTCACATGCATCTATATAAAATATTAAGGTTTTAAGAAAGGTAATTATATTTAAAAGACCAAAGAACACTTTATGCTGTTAAGCTCCACCTCTCATTTTCATCAAATTCATTTTGGTAGAAGTTCATTACCAAATTAAACTGTACCTGTCACAGTAAATCTTGAGGAGTTCAAAGCTATGCCACTCCATATTTATTATGATTAGACCTCTAACTGCAGCTTTACTTCAACATTTAGGAATTGATGGCTAAGAGTTAAGTCTTCCTCTTGCCTTTCTTTTAACATATAGTGAACCCCATCAACTAATAAACCCGAGAGTTCTCTGAACAAAAAAAAAAAAAAAAAAACCAAACCCAAAACCAACCCTACTCTGTGTATTATTGGAAAAAATACTCACTTTCTTAAGTATCTGGAAGTGGCTATAAGCACACTGAAGATAAGACTCCTGATTGTGACTCAGAAGACATGACTGGACGCTTCGTATTCTGTACAACTCAGCAAAAGTCCTTCTGTCACCACTGAAATTAAAATTTATTTCCAGACTAGGTCTGTTCTTCAAAATTATGATTGTATATATTCAATGCTGGTTTTATTTGTATATTCTTAATTTCCTGCTAGGTGGAGTAGATATTGGCATACTTCATGGTGGGGTAAATATGGCTTTTGCAGGGCATTGAGTTTAGGGTGCCATATCCCAAAACACTATCCCAAAACAATATCCCAAAAGTGATGGTAAGCAGAGAGAATAATTGATCATGTAAGAGTGGTAAGAGTGTACTGAGATGTTTCATGATCCTTTAGAGGTAATGGTTACAGAAAGTTTTTCATTGAGACAGAGGAGGTTTCTCCATTGCTCATGGTTAATTGTCAAAATGCCAGTGAAATACATCATGAAGCCAGCTGCAAAACAGCTTCTGATAACTCTGGGGCTTTTTTTTCCTCCAATTACTATACTCCCCAGTTGTTTCCCCACTTGTTCCCCCACTTGGATAAGTTAGAACTGACTCAGAGAAACAATAAACTTTGATCAAGCCAGTCAAAATGTGATAATAAAATAATGAATTAAATTATAATTGGAGATTTAACTAAAGCTAAACTATGACATCTTGGTAGTACAATATGGTAACTACCATTTCACTTGAGTAGAACAGAGGTTTAAATAAAAATGGCATGTTTTTGTCCAGGGCAACTCTTGCCACAATCCACAGAAATATTGTTGCATTTCTGATGTTTGCTTACTGCTGAACTTCTGGAAAAAAGAATTAATTATTTCCCATTTGATTGTTTTATGGACAGAAGTTAAAGTCTATTAAGAATTTTTAACAACAACTGCTGCACTGCTGCTTCGAAGACCCTCTACTCCCCACACGGTGGGGAGGAGGAAGCGCCGGCTAGCGGTGGAGCACTCGCAGCAGCTAGCAGCGGGGGGCACTACCTAGGCGAGCCAGGGGCGTCCAGGCAGCGCCTTCGGCAGGCTGGAGCAGCGTCAGAGGAGCAGCGAAGGTCGGAGGAAGCGTGGAGAAATGTCGCCCTGATTTTGTAAAACTTTGTAAAGCCTTCTGATGTTTATATTCTTTCAACAAACTTTCTCACACACCATTCTGTAAATAACCTATGTTTTGCATTCTTTCATGGAGGTGGAGAGAATTGATGGACCCTTGGTCTGTCCAGTGGCATTGGAGAGGTGGCACTGTCACCCTCCAATCCACTGTCACCTTTGGAAAACTATAAATGTTGGAGTCAGAAAATAAAGGTCCTCTTTTTTTGTTCCCCTCGAGAGCAGCAGTGTCTGTGTCATCATTTTGTGCCTTATCTCAACAGAGAAAAGAGGACCTTCACCCAGTTGGTGCAGTTCGGAGGGCTTTATTTGTCTCCAAGGGAAATCCAACCGGGCAAAGGCAAGGGGGGACAGTGACAGCAACTTATAAAGGGGGTGGAACATAGGTAGAGATACATTACATGAACCAATGAGGGAAAACTGAGGAGGGGTATTGAACATAAGTGACACCAGAGGCAACAAATAATATACAGACTAGGGAGGGGCCCAGAGCACCTGCCCAATCATTCCCTGGGGAAGGGAGAAGTCTCTGGAAGAATGGGCAGGGCCCTGGGAGACGGACAGGGCCTGGGAGGGGAGGAAAATGTAACAAATGGGATAGTTGCTAGGGGAACGGGGGTGGAGACAAGGGGTTGGCAGCGTGCCCAGACAGGGAGGATACTATCCGGGGAAAGGGGGAACCAGGACTGAACCATCGAACTAAATATGGGGTTGAAACATTACATAATGGGGAGAACAGTACAAAACAGGGGAGATAACATAACTGGAAATTGGCCGCACACTGCAACAAACAACAACAACAACAACAACAACAACAACAACAAAAATAAATGCCAGATTCAAGTTATTTGAAGCTTGACACTCTGTCTTTATCTGATAAAAATTTGAAGTTATCTTTCAGAGGGTGTGGGAGAGTTAGGGATTGCAGCCGGAAGATTTCGGGCTGTTACGCATAGACAGGAAGACCCCTCCTCACCTTCAGTCTGACCTTGGCTACCTGGCTGCACCCAGGACAAGGGCAGAGGAAGTGACACAAACTACCTAAGCCATAAATACCCCTGAAACCTTTGAATAAACGCCATTTGCTATCCACCACATTGGTGTCCGCAGCATATGGACCGAGTGACTCTGTATTTGGGTCACCGTGCCGTACCCGAGAACCAGGTCGCCTCGTAGCTAGCTGCTACAAGAGGGGTCTATTATGAATACCTGAAAAGGGAAACCAACCACTTACTTCCAGCTATCTCTTTTTAGGTGAAAAAGAGGTAAATAAATTCCAGACAAGTTATCATTCAGAGATTTGTGCAATGATCACTAGAAAGAAATGGAAGTTGAGGGTTTTTCTGTTATTTCTTTTCTTCCACTAAATTCTAAATGTATTTTCAGAAATTCTGGAGATCCTGCCTTCATCTGCCTGATGACAATGGCATTGTGAAGTACATCCCCTACCAGAGTGTTATCTCAACACACTGACATCAAAAGGTCTTTGAAATAGTTTCCAACTTCCTGAAGTTTAATATAATAACTGAAATTCAACAGATGCAACTGCAAATTCTACATATTGCATATTGTACAGGTTTTGAAAAAAAGATATTATTAGCAAGTAAAAATGTGGCTATCTCTTCAAATTTCCAATTGTTTTTCACATTCCAGTTTTAAAATCCTATCCAGTGCATTTTCATATTGAAGTTTACGATGCAATACTGTAATAGTGCAAACTTTGTAACTAATTTTTTCAAAGCAGTTTGGAACAGTGGGTAGGGGGAAAATGTTCTCAGCAGTAAAGGTTTTCATTTACCAGAAGCAATATTGAGACTGAAATATCCGAATCTTTAGCCCAGTGCAGTTGCTTCCTCTGGGTGAAGGTGCTGACCTTTCAGGAAAACACAACTCTACTTTAAAGTTTTCACCTCAGCAACAAAAATGTACAAAAATTGTCTATGTGCATAAAATATAAACTTAATAGTTAAAATCACTAGAAAATGACAAGGAATGGCCTATATGTTAATGGTTTAAATTATTTACTATTTTTGAGGTTTAAACATGGCTTGTGACTGCTAGAAATTATTGTCAGTTCTGCTCCTGTATAGAGAAATATTTAATCTCAGCAATAGAATTGTTTAGATAGACATGATGTTTTAGGAGATTCCTAGAATAATAAAAAGAAATTGCTACCTTTGCTATTGACTCTCCATTTAAATAGAAAGATTGGAAAGATACAGCAGTAACAAGAGTTGACCCCAAGGGCTACTTGTTTGAAATTGATGCCTGATACACTGTGATCTATTCAAAGGAAATAACATGCTGAGTATCTTTGAAATGAACAAAACCAGTCTTAAATAAAGGGAAATGAAAATACTCCAGTTTCCTCATATTAAAAAAAAAGACAATATATATTACTGTTGCTTTGGGAGTAATAAAATCAGGGAACAACTCTGAAAAACTATTAAGAACTGTTTTGTTTGAGGATATTTTTTTTGGCCTTGAAAACAATCTTAAAATATCTGTGAATCTGGATTATAGTTTGCCTAGCATGTGGTATGCAGGTTGCCTGGGGATCTTGTGGATGCCCCATCCCTGGAAGTGTTCAAGGACCTATTGGATAAGGCCTTGAACAACCTTAAGTTAGGAGATGGTCTAGTGGGAGATGTCCCTGCCCACAGCAGGGGATTTGGAACTAGAAGGTCCTAAAGGTCCCTTTCAGTCCTTAACATTCCAGGATTCCACAAAAACTTCTCTTAATAACTGAACACCTTTGATAAATATCTATTACCAGCCCTCTCTCTAAACAAAACAACCAACCAACAACAGAGAAAAACTGACTGATCATTTTGAGCAATCTTTTCTTTTCTTTTTTTTTTTAATATAGTAGAACTTGATCTTTTGACTCAGTCTTTACAAGACAGTGTAGCAAATATTTTACATTGCTGCTTATGCTCTTTTTTTGTTCTCTTTGCTGTCAGTTTCTCTATTCTTACCAACCTAGACATTGTATTTTGGCAAGGTGTTGGCATTGACAAGTAGAGGAAAAAAATTATTCCATGCTGCAACAATTCTGTTAAAACTTTTTGAAAGTCCAGGTGTATTTTTTCTCCATCTTGTCATTAATCTAACACTTGAGTATATGGGGCAGTGTAGTATGCAAATTCCCCAGTTTCAACCTACTGAGTCCCAAGTGTCTAAGATGTGGAAAAGAATTAATAATATGAGCATGGATAAAATATGTTTAAAATTCCCAGTTACTTTTCTGCTTTGAATGCTTGTCTGTGTATGGATTCACACTGTGGGTTTTTTCCTTTCCTTTTATTTTCTTTTTCTTTTCTATGGAAAGTATGCTAATAGAGATATCACTCATCAAGGCACCTGCAGCAATATTGGCTCTGTCAGAATATACTTTGATCAATGAAGGCAGATCCACTTGGGTCTTAGATATTTTAACAAAGTCCCTGATCCAGATTCTCTTTGTGCAGAGATCTCTAACTATTGATCCAAACAGCCAGTGAGGCTTTTCAGAACAGTCAGCACTTTTGCAATATGAGATAATTCCTGCCTTTAATACCTGTAATCAGGTATTTCTTTGTTGGCAATGGAAGAGTAGACTACAGACTTGCAAATGTTTTATTTAAAAAATAATACAGGAAGTCTGTGCAGTCAACAGGCCGTAGCTTATTGATCAGCTGATGCTTACATCAGATAGCTAACCCATCTTTGGAGGATTGGGCTTTATGGCATTCTTTTCTTACAGCCTCTTCTTGCTGAATTTCAGGCAAATCTTTTTGTCATGCTTCTTAATTAGAAAATATTTTACCTGGCAGGTAAATAGATTGATCCTCTTAGCAAAATATGGTCTGCTCTATTGACCTTTACTACTAAATTAATGAAATATACTATTATACTTTTGCTGTACTCTATTCACTCAGTCCAAACAGCATGAGAAAAATCTCAGTGTCTTATTTCAGTTTTTTTTTAAATAAAGCCTCTTGTTGATTTCTACTTCTCACAAGTACAATTTTGGTACAACCTTTTTCACTATTAGCCACTCAAGAAAAAGGGTGGAAATTTGTTGTATTGACACAGAAGACTGAGTCTATGCAGGAAAAAACAACCCTTGAGCTCATAAATATAAAACTAGAAAAAAAACCCTGTTTTCAATCATGTTCTTACCAAGTCACTTTTTCAGCTTAGGTAGAACCTTAGCTAAGTTGTGACAAAGGTCTCATTCATCAAAGAAATAATGTAAGAGGGATTACCACCACACAGATCTCCTGCTTCCTAGCAGAAGAAATATCCTCAATAAAAACTCTCCTCACAGACAGAAAGAGTAAAGAGGAATTTGCAACTGTATAAACTGTATAACTGTGTTCTGTGCAGAAATAAGATTTCTGGTTAGCTGGATTAGATTCACGAATCTCTAAGAATCCAGTGAGAATAATATTGGAATGAAATGAGGAAAGAAAGGAAAAGGAAATGGCTGACCCAGAATTTGTACTTCTACCCTGACCTCAATTTCAGCACTTGAAGGAAGATGCTTGTGTCAATTAGAAGGCTATACCAGCTACCAGGTGTTAATAAAATCAGTGGTGATGATCTTCCCTCCGGCTGGTCAAGGGGATAGCTATTGTGCTTGGGATTTAGAAGATCTAAATTGGCATTGTGGCCCCTTGTATGGTAGCACAGGCAGAACCTCTGGAAATGGTCATGGTGTGTTATCAATAACAAAGGGAGGAACTGAATCAAATCTGCAATTTCACCACTCTACTCCTGAGCCAAATCAACTCTTTTCTCTAGCAACCCAGATCTTCACAGTGAAAAAATCTCCAACATCTTTTCAGAGAGACACAGACAACTCACAGCTACCTTACAGTGTTCTTTCTTCAGTGAGAGCAGATATTAAAATCCAATAGGAACATGCATAAAATTACCTTACTGCAATATTTATAACGACTAATTTCGACCTAACTTTGCTGTGGTTAAGAAGAGATTGGTTGCATACTCAGAAAACTTTGCCTTCAGGGGCTTTTTTCCAACCTCTTACTGCCCTGTGGATATTTCATTCACCATTAAGAGAGTGGTAAAGGTCAGGCATAAAAAGAAACATAGATTGTGCCTGCAAAAGGAGTAAATCCTTCTTATTGTTCTACCTGCTGTTCCAGGAGTCTGGATGTGCTAGATTCTTAACCTCTTTTTCAAGTAAGAAAAAGGATTATTTTATCTCTAGTAAAAAACTGAAGAATAACCATGTGAGTGGGTTGTCTTTGTAACTTACTCTCTATTCTAAGGTTGGAGCTGTCTTCAAGTAATTTTGCAAAACCTGGGAGGACTTTTTTCCAGACAAGAGGCACCAAATTTGCAACTCTGAGCAACCTGTGTGGAATAAAGAAAACAAACAGCTCCTTTCTAGGAAAAATATATAAATATATAAAAGCTGACAAAAACTAACTAATAGTGTCCCTGTCCAAGTTTCCATTCAGCAGTTGGACTTAGATGCCCAACGTGCTTCTGTTGAGACAACATAAGATATTTTTTTGACATCTCAGCTGAACAGTGACAAGACTCTTTTTTCAGATAGGTTGTCTGATGTCCTTTTTAGCAAAGTACTGGTTGCTCTTAATTTATTTTGATCTTGGGAATATCAGATGCATTTTGAATTATCATTTTGTTCTTTGAACTGGAAATTCCTATTAGACTGGCACTTTGTGCAAGTCTTACAAACACAGCCTTGATTATTTCTTTCTTTAAAGCCATTAATGAAAATATCATTTAGAACTTGGCCCAAGCCAGAACCCTACAGGCATCCATCTAAAAAAATCCTCAGCTCATCAGTGAACCATCACTAACCACTCTTAGAGCATACACACTGACTTGGGGATTTGGCTTATGCCCATAATATATAACCTGGCTGTCATTATTTTCAAAATGCCATGTGACTAGTGCCAAAAAGAAGGTAATCATATATCTCAAATATTACATCATCCTTATCTTCTATGCCAGTTACATTGCCAAAAAGTAATGGCAATGATCAGAAACAGTACATGTTTTTTGCTGGTGCTTACAAATTGATAACTCATTGAATTCAGAAGGCAAGTTGAAGCACTAAATCTATAATTTATCAATTATACCTTTTTTACATTGATACAATTTCCTTTGGAGGTAAATTTCCTGATGTAGCAAACCTAACTATTTCTTCAAGAATAACTGCGATATGGTCTCTATTACTTTTGAGGTACTCCAGAAAGAATTTTATCATTCTCTGAACATTTGAACCTCTCTAGCATACCCTATGCAAAGTTCCCTTCCACACATTTTGTAGGACTGTGCCCTACATACTCTTTTCCAATAAATAATTAAGTACTCAGTCCCACATTGCTTTCTTCCTTTGGTTGCTGTTGTTGCCTGATCAAAAATTTCATCTGTGGCTTCTTTTTGATAGGAGCTTTTGTTTTGTTCTTTCTCCTTTTATCTTCACCTAGAGAAATGCAACAAATTTGCCTCTCACCTTATTCTCAGCTTCAGAGAGTGACTTCAAAGCATTCTTGATCTACAGTATAATATTGGTCTCCTTTTCTCCTGTTCATGCTTCCTGAATAAAGTGTTTCTGTTTTACTAGACTTCCAATTCTACTAATTTGTTTTACCAGCTTTCTGTGATGTTGATTAACCAAGTTTTTTTGGTTATAAAGCAATATTTCAAATATTTTCTGTACAGCTCCTCTGCTGTTCTGAGTTTCTACAGATAGTTATACAGACAATTCCTAGGTCAGCACATCAGGAAGGAGTGTGCTTCAAACTAAATGCTGTATGTGAAGTGTTCTATAGTGAAATCAGTTTTGATGCTTTTGTTGACTGTAACTGTTTACAGTCATAGATCCCAGTCTGCTGTCTGTACCTATATGTGAAAGCCACACCTTAAAGATAAAAATGAAGTCCAAATCTATGGCAAGTCTCTGGAAATATCATGAAGCAGTGAGTGTCCTTAAACCTCTCATTAAAATGACGAGTGCTAAGGATGCCAAACATTTTATTATATCAGATATTTATTCTTTTTTTGTTGTTTCTTTCAATGGTTTCTGTGAGAGATTTTACTACATCTTCTAGCTTTTTAAGAATGTGAGTTTGAAAGTTTTATTTAGTAGGATAGTGGTCAAGAGTCCTGATAGATATCAGAGAAAACTGGTGTCCATCAGGAGTCCATACTGAGACCTGTGATATTTAACAAATTCATCAATGGCATGGAGGGATCAAGTGCACTCTCAGCATATTTGCAGATGATACCAAGCTGAGTGATGTAGTAGACACTCCAGAGGAAAGGATGGCACCCAGAGGGACCTGGACAAGCTCTAGAAGTGGCCCATGGGAATCTCATGAGGTGTAACAAGAACAAATGAAAGGTGCTGCTGATGAGTATCAACACAGGCTGGGAGTTGAAATTATAGGGAGCAGCCCTGCCCAGAAGGACCTGGGGGTGCTGGAGAGGCTGATCATGACCCAGCCATGGGCACTCACAGCCCAGCAACCAATTGTATCCTGGGCTGCATCCAAAGCAGCACAGGCAGCAGAGCCAGGGAGGGGATTCTGCCCCTCTGCTCTGCTCTGCTCTGGTGAGACCCCACCTGCAGTGCTGCATCCAGCTCTGGGGTCCCAGCACAGGGAGGACATGGAACTGTTGGAGTGAGTTCAGAGGAGGCCACCAGGGTGATTAGAGGGATGGAGCACCTCTCCTATGAGGAAAGGCTGAGACAATTGGGATTGGTCCCAGGTGGAAAAGAGAAGGCTTTGGGTGACCTAATTGTGGCCTTCCAGTAGCAGAAGGAAACCTGCAAGAAAAATGGAGAGGGACTTTTTCCAAAAACATGTAGTAATGGGACTGGGGAGTGGATTCAAACAGAAAGAAAACAGGTTTAGGTTAGATATTAGAAAAAAAAATTATTTACTCTCCGGGAGGTGAGGCATGGGAACAGCTGCCTAGAGAAGCTGTGGTTGCCCCATAATTTGACGTGATCAAGGCCAAGCTGCATGTGTCCCTGAGCAATCTGGTCCAGTGAAAGGTATCCCTGCCTGTGGCAGGGGTTTAGAACTAGATGCTCTTTAAGATGCCTTCCAACCCTAACCATTCTGTGATTTTGATGCAGAATTGAGATATGTCTGTGGTCACAACTCCATGGAAACTCAAAATATGATTTACTACTCCCTGACTTCTGAAGATTTGGCGCAAGAATTTCAACTTCCACAGGTGAAGCTTTGGTTTTAAAATTTTGGTAACATATTTCATGCCCTAAATCTGTCACTATATAGTGATATGAAATTTATATCACTAAATGAAGTGATATAAATTTTAGGCCTAAATGCAATGCAGCTTAAAACATTTCAGTGGTAATCTTTGGTGTCAGAATAGAAACAGAAAGCCTAGCATGCCTCAAACAGATGGAGATATCCATCAAGTTGTTTAAATATTTATACTAAAATACATATAAAATCTATGTGTATATTAGAAAACAGTAGTTAGGGAATGCAGTTTCACTTAAAGGCTGTGTAAGGCAGAGGTTCAGTTTTATGATAGCTCTCTGACTAATGAGTTGTTTTCACATCATTCTGCTTTTCTAGCTTACATACTTTTGTAAAAAACACCTTATAAGATGAATCTATCTCTATGAATTACCTCATTAATTTCAAGCTGATTATTTTCAGGTGCCACTTTCTTTCAGTGTAAATGGCACTTACGATTTTGTGTAACAGTCTACAAGGTCAAGAATTAATAAAGCCATATGTAAATCCTAGTCTACCCCATGGCACAGGCATGCATTTCCTTTTGTCTGCAACATGAGGAATAAAAAAAAAAAAAATCTTGGATTGAGATAAGAAATTCAGGTACAATCCATAGTTTGGATATTATACCCAGTACCACCACCTCACTCCTCTTCTTGCATTGACATTTTGTTTTATTGGTGTCTTTCATTCTAAAAGCTGCCTAATTGAGATTGTTTGCCACATCCTCTTCTTTTCTCAGTCACACAGGAAAGCAGAGAGAGATGCACCAAAGCCCTGGACCACTAGTAGATTCAAAGGAGATTTTGTGAGCTCCCAAGCAGATTTCCCACTAAATATAACAACTTGCTGGAAAAAACCACAGCAAACCAAACACTGTGACTTTAGCATTTGCCCAAAGGCTTACGTTCACCCGAGTTGGAACAAGTTTGAGCTCACATTTCTGAAGACAAATTTCATTGTTTCTGGAAAGCTCAGAATGTTCAGGCTGCTTCTCAGCAGCAGCTGTGCTACTACTGGAAAAGGGGAACTTTCAAGATTCATGGCATCAGACAGAATAAAGGCCATGAGAGCCTGCATCTCTAATCTAGTAATGAATCAACTTGCTATTGCAATTTGCATTAAGTAGTTACTGAATAAAAATGAAATTAAAATAGAGAATGCTCCTAAGTTACATCTGCTTCTAATTCTCGGTGAGAAGAAGGTTGTTTCCAACACAGTTCAAAGGATAGGCAGAGGTAATTGGTCTTTTTTTGATGCTCTTTAAGAAGAAAAAAATGTTAATACTATTCAGATATGTTTTCCAGATTTGAAGTAGAACATGATTATAGTTAAAATTCTTCCATAGGGTTTGAGAAGGTATTGTGACTCCTAACTTGCAAGGATGTGGAAGTCCTTCTCTGTCAATGATGCTGTCTTTATACCAAATGCTACCACACAATTCTGTATATTATGTGTAAATTATCTTATTACGGAAAAATGATGCAATACCTTATCCTTATTTCTACTGAACATATGTGCATATAAATTTTTTTTAATGTATATATATATATATATATATCAGCTAGAGAACCATCATGATTTAACTACAAGAGTGGTAAATCAAGCCAGTTTTAGAGTTCGTTCATTAGTAGCAGATTTTTTAATGGTCAGATTTTAATAGTCATCATCAAGAACATAAACACAAAACTTTAAGTCTTTTGAGAGTCCCACTCTAAATTAGCTGTCAGTACATACTACCAGGGAGCACATGCCATATAGTTTCTATCAGTGGGTGGAGCCCCTGGTGGGTTTTAGTTGCAGAGATCCCACTGATCGAACTTGGAAGTTACTCAGCAAGAGAAGTCAGGAATGAAACGAGCTTGTCTTCCTTCACTTTCTCCCATTCTCCAGTTCTACTCACTTGTGTTCCATGTGCTTGTGCTAGTGCTGTCCTATCACAAGAGGAAAGGCAATTTTATCCCATAACTTTTGTCTTGCCAGTCATCCACAAGTATTTGGATGGATGTCCCTTATCCTTATCTTGTTCTCGCTCTGGCAGCTTTAGTTGTCAGGATGCTTTTTATATGCAAGCAGACCTAGATTTGTTTGACTATTTGGTGAATGTATTACTCAAATATTTAGGCAAAGTTGTGTCCAGCCATGCTGTCACAGTGTTATAAATACATACTACTGTTAAATATAGCATTTATTAGTTTAATATTTTATAGTTTAGTTAATGTTGATTATATCTTCATTAGTCCATTTATAGCTTATTAGTGTCACAGGCAGCTGCATTGGCTTAAATCCTATTTGTCTTGATTTATTTATTGTCAGTTGTTTTTTTTTCATTCTACCATGAAAAGTATGTGGCACAAACCTTTCAGACCAAGAGAGAAAAACCCATCTACCTTCTGACTGTCTGCAGAGATGACTCAGCCTCTTTTACACAGTGAGCTTGCCATGGCAGAACAGCTTTGCTTTTCCTCTCATTACTTACAGTGGGGCACCTGTGGACAAAGATTCCATTTCCCATACAAGTGATTGTATCATTGTCTGTATAGAAGGAAGTATCAAGTTCCCACCAGGATCAGCACGTTCGATATTAATGCCTCTAATGCTGAAGTGGTTTGCTTATTTCTTTAATCAAACAGCCAAGAGAAAACATAATCATAATAGTACAAGTGTGAATGGCAAATTAATCAAACCTCTTTAAAGTTCTGATTTTGCAGCTGGAATTTTGCCTGCTGTAGCTTAAAAACCTTTTGCCAAGTACTTAAGGTGCTCAAAATTTACAAACCAGGAAGGATGGGAACTTTTTTGGCAAATGTCCTCTGGATCTACTTCAATTATATTTCTCCTAACTGTCACTCCAGAGTAACAGTGCTTTGCTAGTTCTCAAAATATATGTTTTACTACCAGAGAAGAAGAAATGCAGTTAGCAGTTTCTCAGTCTAGATGTATTTCCTCCTGACCTGTTCTGAGTTGTTAAATTGAAGTGAATAATGAAGGCTATCCAAAGCAAGGATTCAGTAAAAACTGCAAAGTAAATGAAAGTTTGCTTCTGTTTAATAAATGGTTACTCAGCAAGAACAAGGAAACAAGTCCCTTCTGTAAATACTACTCACTTTTCCAAGTGCAGCTTTCTGACTGCACCCCCCACCCCTTGATCCTGACACACAGACTGCCCAATGAACAAGCTGTTGTGGAGCCATTGATCACATCTGTGTATTTTATGATAACCCAAAAACATTTATTTGGACTTTACCCAGTTCATCTCAACAGCAATTTTACCATGGGAGAAAATTAATGTCTCTGAGGAGGCTCTTTTTAAAATCAGTCACAAATTACATTTTTAAAAAAGCAAACCAAGGGAATGTCAACAAAGTAGTGAGTCTGGGATCAATCCACCAACCCTGACTCACCTTCTGTGTTAAGGTGGGAAAGGGAATGTTTCTGCCCCAGAAAAGAGAATTAACCTTCACTAAGGTTGTTGTAGACACTGTTTTAAGTTCTAAACAAAAACTGGCTTGGAAATCTGCCCATTGGTGCAAGCAGATTGAGACTGCAAGTGACTATTCACTCATCCTCTCCTCTCATCTCCCTCTGGTCCTCATCACTTTCAGTATTTAGACTAAAAACAGAGAACCTGTTGTCTACAAGTCCTTCCAGGTGCCTTGTAACAAGCAACTAAGTCTTCATTTTGGTATTGCTTTTTTTCCTGTTTTGTCTGTCTCTATGCAAAGAGATCCAGAAGAAATAAATATCAAATGTAAATTAAATTAGCATAAATCTGAATGAAATAAATGCTATTCCTACTTTCACCATACTGTAAGAAAATAATATAATTGATAATTTGAAATCTGGGTGTTAGTCGGCATTACAGTTATCTTAGGGTTCTTTTTCTGCTTTTAGTTCTCTCTGTACAGAAAAAATTATGGAAATGGCATAGAAAGAATGCATTAGTCTTTTTTTTTTTTTTTTTTTTTTTTTTTTTTTTTTTTTTTTTTGTGTAGAGCATATATCATTTAGCAGGGGTCAGCAACTTGCAAAGGTTTACACCAAAGTACTGAAAAATCAGAGCGACTAGTAGGATAATGCTTTAAAAATGAAAATTTGGATCAAAAATATCCTTAGCATTCATCTGTAAACCAAGATTTGGACAATACAATTTCTAGTGATCTCCAGCAAAAAGTTTCTTTAAATGAGTTTCTTGAAATAAGTAATTCAGACAAATAACCTTCATACAAACAAGGTCAGGTTGAAGTTAACAGGTACCTTATTGCATTACAAATCTCATATCTCAGGCTGGGTTGGCAAGAAAAGTTGGGACAAGGACAACACACACTGACTTTTTTCCAAAAAACAAAACATTCCCCAGTTATTTCAGGGGAAAAGAGAGTCAACAAGGAGAAACATCCATAAAATTCTCAATAACCAGATGCTCCAGAGTTACATACCGTAGAGCTCAAGTGTGAAGGCAGTCATAGAATGGGTAGAATGAAAGGATTTTATGTCATAGCAGGGCCCAGAAATGGTATTCATACCTATTTGGAATATACCAAGGATGGAAAGAAACCAAGGCTCACCTCTGCAGTCATGTGGACCGTAAAGACTTCCTTCTACAGTGCTCAGGGGATCTATCCCTGTTTTATCTGGGATAAGAAACAGAATTAAAAACAAAAGATTTAAATTTCTTTTTAGATGGGTTGTGCCATATCCTACTGTAATAGGTAAAATACAAGATTGAGATGTGAGAAGAGTTCTGTAAAGAAAGTGCCTTGGCCTTTCCTCATGTTGTGATCCCCTTTCAGAAAAGCCCAAAGTGAAATGATGATCCAGACCCAGTACTTTCTCTGCTCATCTGCTTAATTGTGTACTCATTTCAGTGAGACTGCTATGCTACCCAGGCTTGCTGCAGCTCAACAACAAAGCAAACAAATCACTTTAAACTTTCCTCTTTAACAACCTCTTTTTTCCTGCTCAACTATAACATATAGTGTTTAGCACGAATAATTTTGCCCACACTGAAAACTGATGGAACAGGACAACAAATTTTTTGTGCAGTGCTTGCAAATCTGGCACAATACCCAGCTTTGCTTTTTGCACTACGTTTGTCACTGCAAAGACACTACTGAGGTGAAACAAAACTAGATCTTTGTATCACCTTTTGCAGTCTCATTGAAATAAACACAATGCTTTCTCCCACAACAATGTGATTAATTCTTTCCATCAAGCTGCACAATATAATATTAATGTGATGAAAACTATCTTAGTCTACTCATCAAAAGTATAACTACTGCAGGGAAAGAGATTTTTCATTATTTACATAACACTGAAGACATTAAATTGTGTCTTTAATTTATCTATTATACTCTACTAATGAATAAATGACTTAATTGAATACCTCATTCTGTAATTGCAATTAAAAAAAGGAAGTCATCACTCAGGGATACTACTAGAATAAACCTTCTTCTGTGGTTAATTTAAACATATGCAGTACAAATAATCTTACTTGAAGCAGATGAACAGCTCAGAAACATTCATTCTGTTTACCAAAAAAGATTTTGAGTTACAAATACAGAAATGTATTTATCTCAGGTTCTGCTGTAGCTAAATTGGGAACTTGTATTTATTGCACATTTAAAAATTACATTTCTTTTCTATTTCTGCAATCAATAACAAAGGATAAATAAATACATTGATCTCAAACAAACAGAGACAAAATTTTTTTAATGTAAAAGAGAAATTTATTTTAAAATAAAAAATAATATATTTGGGATAAAGTTAATTAAATAACAGAATAAGATTTAATTTGTGGTTTTTTCCTATAAATATCATGTTGCAGATCAAAGTCCAAGTCCTGCACAGTTCACGTTGTTCTTAGTCTGGCTCACTGCACAGCAAAGCTCTCGGACCTCCCAGTTTGGGTTTATATTGGAAGAAAATTCCCATGGCTCAGGTGATGGTAAAACCAACTGACCACTGCTATTCTTCTTCTATAGCAAATCAGTTTATGAAAAGAACTCACTTAGGCCCAAGTAATATCACAGGAAGGCTCATGGCAAGCACTAATCTCAATCACTCACTGGATCAATTACCAAATGTTCTTGGGACTAGGGAGCAAGGCTAGGCTCTCTCTCCAGATGAGGAGTTGAATAAGTAAATATGGTAATGTAAGGTTTTAGATTTCATGAGCATGAACTTTGTGTCCCTGTCTGACCTGCTGAGTGAGATCCTTTGCTGTGGAAGAGCAGAGCTTTAGCAGGAGCAGAGGGATTCCCTGACCCATGTTGCACCCCAGACACTCTCTCCACCAGCAAAAGAGAGGGGTAAGGCATGCTGTGGAAAAGGAAGGAAAGGGAAGTGAGGAGGGACAGCAGTGAGCTCACTTCTGTTAGCTCAGCACTGACATGTGCTGACTTCCAGTGCACACAACTGTTGTGCAGTATGTCAACATGGATTTAAAGGTTTGAGTCACTGTCAACAGATCAGCTAAGGTTTTCACATTCCTACCCTAGTCAAAATGCAGTTTTCCAATTAACATATATTCCTTGTTGTTTTTTCTTCTTTTTTTTTTTCCCAAGTGAAGTGGTTTTGCTTTCTTGCTTTTCAGTTTTGACATTTATTTGTCAAAAAACATAATATCTTTCTTTTTAACTTCCAAAGCACTAGTAGATTATTTCTTATTTCATGTAGAACACAATATACATAACAAATTTGACCCAGCTGGCAATGTATCTCCCTTTACCCACAGCTGTATCTTTCAAATTCAAGGATGAACAATGAGGGTAGCTTTAATCCCCTAGAAATCAACTAGTTTATCATCTGGCATAATGTATTTGAGACTAATAGAGTATCCTAAAGCAAGAGAGCATCTCAAAATTTTATTATTTTCCTTCCAGCAAGCGTCTTCAATTCTGTCATTGTCTCTCTTTATCATAATGTCCATGTGGTGTATGTTGAATTTGCATTCAGGTCATGTTCCATGTTGGAATATGGACTGGCATCAAGTAAGTATAAAGAAAATTACAGTTTCAGCTGACCCAGAATTTCTCCAAGTGAAAGAAAAGATCAGTGCTGACACACAGCAATCTAGTATTTCCCCTTTTCACAGATTAGATCTTTATAAAGCATAATGCCCACTGACATGCAGATAAACAAGTTTTCTCTCAGTGAAGAATTTTAAGCTTTTATTCATGATCAAAATAAAATATTTTTTATTTCTGGACTCTGATTTCTGGAATTTTTGATTGTGGACTTTGTAAAAATAGTTGAAATTACAAATTGCATTGCACGTGTATAATAATCTTACAGACATTAAGAAAATAAAGGTATTTATGATCCACCAAATGTAAAGCATAACTCATCAATTAATGAAGACAGAAAGATCTCTAATCTTTCTATTAAGTGTTTCTGTATCACCTGCAATTTTGCACAAAAAATTCCATACATGACATGTAACATTAACAGAAATATGTCAGTAACTTAAAAGAAAAAAATTCCTGTGATAATCTCAATTTTAACATTTGAATATTAGATTTCTTAAATAACACAGTGATGCAAGAATTGTAACATGCTTTTCAGTAATGTTTTTCATCATATTTGAATAAACATTCTTACTCTGATGCTAAAACCTAATTTAATATCTACAAGCTGCAAAGATGGCACTTTCATCAGCAAAAATATTAAAAAATCTTTAAAGGCCTGTAGCTTACATGCATATTACAAATTGTATAATATAGGTTATATGAAGAGAGAACAATTTATTTAAACAGATTTCTCATTCTTAGTTACCTAGAGCCTGCAGTTTTCATCTGGAAGATACTTACGATTATGTAACATTTTAGAATCTCTGCTTATGCCACAGTATTTTTTAATCACATGGAAAATGTGGCACAAATCTGCAACCTCTACAGCTGTGCAAGAACAGAGAAGGCTGCAGACTGTGCTTCACTGAATAGCGAAACAAGATGTACAGGATGGTCAGAGTGAAATATTTCACACACAGCTCTAATTTTCATAGCACCTTTAGATTGACATGATCTGTAGTTTAGAATAAGGACATTCCTTTGCTTTTTGGAATGGGTGTAGTAGGGATCAAAGAAGAAGAGATCTCTCAAAGCAAAATATTGTTTTAAAGCTAGGTCAGTGAATTTATTTCCTCTATGAAGATGCAGTAACTGGTGAAGCCTTGTGTCTTCTTAAGAATTAATTTATCTGAGACTAAGAAATTGCTTTTCTTAGTTTACTTTTTTGATGGTTTTTTTGTGTTTTTTTTTTTTTCCTCATTAACTGCCCATTTGTTCTTTAAGGATCTATGCAGGATCCTTGGGAAGGGAGCAATGATAGCAGGCAGGGCAGATGCTGGTACTTCTAAACAGCAAGAAAAGCTTTTGATATGACCAGGGGCTGCTACAGCATGCTCTGCTAGACTGCAAAATCATCTGAAATGTATGCCCAATCTTCTGAGCAAAAGCCTGACAGAGAGACCTTTCCAATTCTCTTTTCTAAGTGTTCAAAGCTAAGCTTTCAGGAAAGCTATTACAGTATGCTTAAGAGAAGTCCTTTGGTTAAAAAGTATCCCTAAAATATACAATTCACAGGACTTTAATACAGATTGCTGTGACTTAAAGCACAACAAAAGGTAAAGCAGATTTAAGAATATTCAGTTTTTCTGATAGGTATTACAAATGGCCACATGTGATCAATACGTCCTAAAAAGATATTGTTGCTGGTTCTGTAGTCAAAACTGAAGTTTGCATTTCATCTTGGAATTCCATGACAAAATATTTTCTCTAAAATTAAACGTTTCACTTATATTTAAAACACTGTATTGAGATTAATTCTAATTTCTCAGTGACTATCAAAGTTATTTAATTAGATGCTTTAAGAAACATAGCCTGTTGTTGGAATGCTTTTTTGTGAATGATAGTAATTGACTGCCAGAGACGTGTAAACTTGATACAGAGTGCAGTGCAAATAAGCAAGTTAAAAAAAAAAAAAACAAGGAAAATAAGGAGGAGAACAAATGTTTTACTGGGGTAAACTAATTTTTTAAATTTTTTTTTCATGGTAAGAAAGGATTCTGAAAATGACTGGGGGTTTTAGACCATTTTTTGTTAAATTCTTCTAATAGCTATGATAACTTTATTTAAAGACATAAGTTAATACATAATCATATGCTAAAATGCAGTGAAAGGCTAGTAACAGTTCTAAGCACCTTAGCTAATTAGGATGGCATAATAAGCAGTTCAGGATGAAATTTTAAAATTTGAAATAATTTCAGAACAGGCTTTTACTTTTCTTTAAATTGACTTTCCTGTCAAATCAATTCAAAAAGAACCTGTGACAAGTTTGGCTGACTTGAATCTTTATTTGTGACAGTTTTTTTGACTAAAAGAAAATTATTATCTACCATCTACAAAATTTTAATTAACTTCTTATGTGCTAGCTACAAATAACATCTTGCTTTTTTGTGTGTGGTTTTTTCCCTTTTTCCTTTTTATGAAAGGAGTAGGGCATATAAATTTGTTGCTTTTAAAACTTGAAAGATCAAAAATAATTGCAAACCATATTCTTATGGAATACTTTACACAGAAAAACACAGAAATATTTATCTTAGCTATTCCTTGTTGTATTTTGCTTTTATAACTTCTTATAACAGGAATACCCACATAATACTTGTAAAGTATCCACTCACCAATAAAAAAATCTCATGTTATGAGAATCTGAAAATTACTTCCATATTATCTAGTGAAAATAAACATAGGGACAATGTTCTTTTATTTTGTTATTGGATTTGACACTCAAATTTTTTCACGAAAAAAAATCAATTAGAAAACCAAGCAAATTATTTTATCATATATGTCATTAGGAAGTATTAAAAAGTTTAAAACCTGAATAATAATAATAATAATAATAATAATAATAATAATAATAATAATAATAATAATTTCATCACTGTTGGAACTTGTTCCTAATTTTTCTTTTGAAATTCAATTACTAGAAATTTAATCTGAAGGGAAGATGTAGGATAGATTGAGCAGTATCTGACAGGCCTCTATCAAAGTATCATCTTCACCCATCCTCTGTACTTATTTTGGCACAGTTCAATTGGATTACTCACCTCCTCCTGAATTCCCCATGTAAAGTAACAAGTTAATTCTTGGCTACCATTTCTGCTTGACAAGTTTAGAATGTTTTCCATGCTTTTGACTTTATTGCCTTTTTCCAGTCCTTTTCCATCAGAATAAACAGGACTGTGCACAACCATGGGACAAGATGGTACTCATCTCCTTTATTCCATAGTTCATTTATTAATTTATTTATTTCATATACAAAGAGTGAAATTAATTAAATAGAGACTCTGATAAAGAAAGTACCTTCAGTAAACCAGTCTTCAGACTTTTTTTATTACTGTCATTTGCCTAATAAATTTTTACCCCCCTCTAAAAACTAGTAGCATGTCTGGTGTCTCAGACTGGCATGTCTAATAACATATTAAGATGTCTGTCTTTCCCAGTAACATCAGCTGAGCTAATAAAAGGTATAACTTTCCTCCACAAATTTTGTTGTGTCCAACTATACTGAGGAGAACACATTGCTGCAGAAGAAGAAACACTCACACTTAATTTTTTATTTTAAAACACGTGCCTGTATGCACATGTCTTTATGACACTCTTCTGATTACTATAGTTAAAATAATCTATTCTGTGCAGCAACACTTGCAGAATTCAAATCATCAGGCTACTAAAAAATCACAATCTGAGATCTCTAATATTATGGAAATCCATGCAATTAATGTTTTTAAAGGTGCACTGAATTTAAAATCACCTTCATTAAGGGCATAGTTTCATTCCAACTGCCTTTCATGTTTTGCAAGTGTGATTAATATTTCTGCTCACTAGAAAAACTTCTTATTGCCATTCCATGAAACAAATTTGAAATGCAAAGATTCAATTATACAGGAAGACATGTTGAAGAATTTCACCAAAATGGCAAATACTCACAAATAATGGATTTTGAATATTGGAGTTTCTGTATTATGTTATGTTTTTCCCTGCATAACTGGTTATTCACTTATAACGACTCCTACTTCTTGCAACAAACCACATTGATAAAGTGTGTCCATTATGGAAATGCACAAAGCCATCTACTGCAACATCAATGGCTATAGGGAGAGACCTGAGGGGTGCTCAGACAATGGCCTGTACTGTCATGGGTGGCTTTATTGGGTTTCAGAACTGAAAAACTTACTAAGAAAATGTCTTCATTCCATAGAAGATCTTATGGCTGTTCTTCTGACAAAGACTCATTAGTTCAGAACTAGTAAGTTTGGTAAAAGCAAATGATCGCGGTGAAAAATTCAGAATTTCTGGCACTTAATGAATCTTTCTTGCTTCAGAGTTTAAAAATGGAAAAAAACCCCATTAAACAACAGAAGGCGTTTTATTTTTCTTTTTCATTGGTTTATGTACTAAATCTTTGTGCTTTTGTCCTACACGTCTACTTTGTGATATGAAGAAAACATAGATTTTACATGAATTTGCCTGAAACATTTCCACTTAAGTGATAAGGTATTTAAGATTTTACAGCTTTTCCACTGTTACTTATGTTATAGGAGTTTTCTGAAGTCTACTGTCATCCTTCTGATATAAAAACATGTACTATGCCACCAAAACTACAATTCTCTTAGCTTTAACTACAGGTGTTGTGAGATAAGACAGCCAATTGCCAACCATTGTCAGACTAAGTATCTATTTTTCCAGAAACTTCAAAGCAGATATTTGCTACTGGCAACGTCCTGGGTTTGTCTCATAGCAAATGCTCAGGGCCTTACATCAAGTACAGCTGAGTACCATAATGGTAATTCTGCCACTGTGTTTTACTGATAACCCAGCTGCCATGGTTTCTGGATGAGTATCAAAACTCTAAAATTCTGCATTGTTTTGTCATTGTTTTGGCTTGACAGCTGGGATAATGTCTGAACCAGGTTGATTTCGCCCCCTTTCCAGGATTTCAAATACATTTGGTCTCTTATCTGAAAGAAAGCTGCATCTTTGCCTTGTGAATATGAAGTGGTTCAGATGGGAGTGCTCAAGGAATGTGGGAGACTCGGGGGAGTCGTGACTCCTTGAAGAGGCACTTCTTCACACATTCACATGGACAGAAAGCCTGCAGAAGGCTGAATATCGTCAAAACAGGTACTGCCAAATCTTCTTGATACCACTGCCAGAGCCTCCTGCCAGCACTAGCGTTTTCAGTACATCTCTCTGCTCTGACCTGTTCAGAACAAGGTTTGAAAACAGCTACAATATTTCCTTTTTCTGAACAGTTTTGAAACACCTTAGCTTAGAGGGTGTGATAGCTTCAAACAGCTTCTTGAGTTTTATATAGTAGCTGGCCCCTTGTAACTAAGGTGGGTACCAAGAGCTCTGTTCAGCTAAATAAGAATGGCAAAAAAAACCACAGAGACAATTTTTTTTTAAATTTTGTTTTTTATTTTTAAGCCATTTCAGCCCTATCACCTCTGTATGTTGCATAAGACACAAGAACATGCCCAACTTGCAATTCGTTCAAAGGTTATCGTTTTGTGTGACACCATTAGACATTTGCTGAGAGTTTGCTTTCAGGGAGACACCATACATTACACATCACCCAGTCAAACTTAAACTCACTGTCAGCCACACATCAGTGTCTCCACTGTGTTGTCCAATTACCTGTGTCATTGAAAAGTTGCAGAAAAGCTGTGCCCCACCATACTGTCTCCACAGACTACTGCATGAGCCATTCTTTGAAACAGACAGTTGAATATCAGTGACTGTGCCTAAATCTTTTAAGTGTAGATCTCAGTTAATGCTTTCCTTCTCCATATGCAATTTTGTTTAGATAATCCTTTCAGTCATTGTGCCTCCTCATTTTACTGTTTTATAAAACCCCCAATATTATTTCTGCATGTCATGGTACAAGGAAACTTTTCTCCACCAGTGAAGTTTCAAGTTTTATTGCAATAATTCTCTAAAATTTTTGAAAAATCCTAATGGCTCCTACTTTGAAATCTCTTTTTTTCTTGGATATGAATCCAAGGAACGTATCTTAATTTATTAAAATTATCTGCTTCAGAGTTTGTTTCATTTTTTATATATTTATTTCATATATTTGATTTCTCTGTGTCCTTTGTGTGTTTTTAAAACCTCATTTATATGGATTTTGCAACTTCACCTGGAACATTAGGAGGTATACTGAACAAAGATACTTAGGTTACTTAGAGTATCATAAGATATTATCTGTATTGCATGAGTCACATGCCAGGGAAGAAAGTTTCTAGTCATATTTCTAGTCACAACCCCAAAAATCATGTAGGAGAGGAAAAGCTGTTTATCCAGAGTATAATGGACCAACAACCTGCAAACTTCAGTCTTCCTTTTCTGCCTGAGTCCTACAACATTTTCTTCCAAAATTCCCTATGACCTAGTGATCCCACGACTTCAAAAAAGATATAAAAACCACATGTCTCTTGTGCTGGAAAGCAACAGTCTCCTGCAGAGCATTTTGTTACCTGCAGATGCTACAGAAGAGAAAGAAGATGTTGTAATCCCAATCCTTGGACCCCAGAAGGATAACCTGGGGTCTGGAATAAATTGAATTTTTGGTCTGATTATGCTGGAAGAAGAGATGCTGCCTGGAGAATTTCCCACTAGGAACACCTGGAGAAACACGGTTGAATAACTTTTGACAGAAACATAGCTTAGTGCTGTTTCAGGGAAAGGAAAGCTGGTGGAATGAAGTTCAAGGAAAAAAAACCACTAGCCAGGAAATATTTGTCTAATGTACTCACATTGTAGTGTTACCCAAACTTCATCTGAAAAGACATCAATGTACATCAATGTTCACAAGTACACTGGGTGTTGTGAGGCAAATGGAGACAGTCTGCACCGTGGGTCAACAGTGAAATCTGGATAGGAACACAAGGAAGTGGACAGGGAACCCCATTCCAGGGCTTTAATATTTTTCACCTCCCTTCTCTGGCTTCTTGATAGTTTGTCAAAGCAAACTATCACAACTTGTCTTTAGCAGCTCAGAGAGAACCTGGCAAAAATAGTCTATGACTGCTTCTGGAGAAAATGAATAATAAGTGGCCCTTAAAAGAAATATGTGCCCAGTCTGTATGTGGAAGCACATGTACAGCACTCTTACCCTTGCCAGTATCTCACAGACCTTGTGGTACTACAACTAAAAATTGCCATGTAAAGTGCAAGGTGCTGCCACGGAGAGTGAGGAAGTGACATGCCAAGCTGACAGATCTCACATCTCTCACACCTTACAGAGAGCAATGATATTGTCAAAACTAATCTCTCAGGTGTAGAAGTTCCATTTCAATATGCAGGGATATGTCTCAGCCACAATCCAAACCATGGATCTAAAACTGTGTAGGGCATGCCAGCTTTCCCCCTGGATGACATCCTATAAGCCAGCAAACATCTGGCTGACAGCCATGATAGCAGCGGGATGTTCATTCCCAGGCTTGTCTGGCTCTCTCAGAGGAGACCCTTACAGTTTACACAGCAGGAACAGAAGTAATGATGTAAGATGCAATAGAGAAAATCACCTCTGAATATATGGCAGGAGGACTAAGATTAAGTTTCCAGAGTACCAATTTTATGTATATATAATTCTGTTATGACATAACAAGGTATGTAAGCTGGCAATTGTAGAGCAGTGTAAAGAGACTTCCATTATGTGATTGCAAGGGCCAACCTAATGAAAAAGTTTGGAAATGTAGCAATTTAGCAATGATCAGTTGTAGGGGTTTGTCACTGGTTAGACACCAGGTACTCACCCGTCCTCTTCTATCACTCCCCTTCTCAGCCAGACAAGGAAGAGAAAAAATAGCAAAAGATTCATGGGTTGAGATAAGGACTGGGAGAGGTCTGGTAAGGACTTACCAGATACCATCACGAGCATAACAGACTCAACCTGAGGATATTCGCTGAATTTATTCCTAACAAGAACACAGCAGGATAATGAGCAGTAAAATAAATCTTAAAAAACAGCATTCCCCACCACTCCTTCTTCCTGAAGTCTATCTCCTCTGCTGCAGTGTTACAGGGAGATGGGAAATTAAGGTTATCATCAGTTCATGAAATGTTTTTCCTGACACTTCTGAGGGAGAGGAGTCCTTCTCTGCTCCAGCATGGGTTCTGTCCCATGAGAGACAGCCCCACCATGCACTTCTCCAGGGTGAGTCCATCCCAGGGGCAACAGTTCTCCATGAACTGTTGTAATGTGGGTCTCTCTTCCATGGGGTCAGTACTTCAAGAACAATCTGCTTCAGAGTGGATGCTACAGAGGGCCACAAGTCCTACCAGGATATCCTGTCCAGTGTGGGCTCCTCTCTCCATGGGTCTGCAGGTCCCTGCCAGGATTTTGTTCCAGCATAGTCCTCCCATGGGGTCACAGCCTCCACCTAGGCATCCACCTGCTGTGGCTTGGGGTCCTTCATGGGCTGCAGGTGGATCTCTGCATTCCCACTGGCTTCCATGGGCTGCAGAGATGCAGCTTCTCCACCATGGTCTGCACTAGAGTCTGCAGGGAAATCTCAGCTCCAGCACTGGAGCACCTCCTCCTCCACCTTCTATACTTACCTTGGTGTCTGCAGAGTGATTTCTCTGACACATTCTCACTCCACTGGTCTCTGTCTGAAATTGGCTTTGCACAATATTTTCTGGTTTTCTTTTTGACTATTTTATCACAAAGGAAATATTATCATTCCTGATTGGCTCAGCCTTGGCCAGCAGTGGGTCCATCCTGGAAAGAGCGGGCAATGGCTCTTCCAGTCATGGAGAAAGCTACTGGCAGCTTCTCACAGAAGCCACCTGGGTAGCCCCTCTGCTATTAAAGCATGGCCACACATCTAATCCACCAATTTAATCCACTGTGTTGCTTTAAAACATGAAGAAAAAAATGAAGTATAAACCGCATAGTCTATTTCTCATCCTAATTTCCTGCAACACTCAACAGCTTCAAAAGGTCTGATAAGCAACTTTGTCTCCAAGGCAAAGGTCAGGAAAAAAATTGTTTAGGATTTCAGTTGTTAATGTCCTCAGTGTTGTACGCTTATTGAAATACTCCCAATAAGAGCTCATTTCACACAATTCACACTATATATTCCTCTTCCCCAATCAAAAAAAAAAAAAAAAAATAAAGAAATCACCCAGGACACATTCAATCTTTCAAATATATTCCCATTTGGAATTCCAAAAAGGGATTTTATCTTGGTTCTATATGAATATACTCCTACTACATATACCACTGGAGACCTAGCAGGTACTTCAGTTTAGCTCAGGGTGGAGTGGGGAGGAATACCTCATGCCAAAATGTTTCTTGCTAATTATTTTATTGCACTGTGAAAGGAATATTTTTATGCTAATCACCACTACACCACATGTTTCATCTCTCTGGGCCTTGCCTTGCCCCTGACCTGCCGTCCTCGTGTCAACCTTTCTCCATCTCTGACTTTCCATGGGTCTAGACATATCACTGGAACAGAAGCAGAGTCCTTGGGGAATTGAGAACATTACAGATCTGGAGTGTTACACACAGCCATTCCCTGTGGTTCACTGAAAATCCTTGAGAAAGCAAAACACCTTTAAAAAGCTTAGACTCTGCCATCTACCAGAGCACTACTGGATTTTGCTGGACAGTAATTAAAAAAAATAGGAAAATAAAACCTTTATTTTATGACACTATAAGCTGTGTGGTGGAGTCAAAAACAACCATCATGGAAGAACCAGTTAATCTTTAAGTTGATGTCTAAATCACTGCTTCTCAATAACACAACTAGAAATGTTAAGGTTTAGTGGAATAGGGAAATATCTATTGAATTAGAATAGAGAAACTGTCTACTGAATTAGAAGTGGAAATGCTTTTGTGTTCCTAAAAGAAGAGCAGCAGTGCAAAATTTTAGTGGTTTGCAACATTACTCTGTGTCAGTGCATCACTGAGCCCTGAGAAGTGCTCTGCTGTCAGAGATCATTGTTGCAAAACAATGTGCTTTGCAGGGAGCTTCAGTGTGACTAAACTCATAGGGAGCCTAAGGGTGTGCAAGTCCACTCTTTGGTCACTAATATTGTCATAGCTCCAGGTTCCATTTCCACAATCCCTTTTTACCCATCCTGCAATTTAATTAAAAAAAAAAAAAGTCCTATAGTTCATCAATCCTTTTTTTTCTTGCTGTCATTCTGCTGTCAAACCCACAGATCCATCAAGTGCTTATCTCAGCCTTTACAGAGATGCTCCACAGAGAACACAATAGAAGAGATATCGAAATAGGTTAGATCTGAGATTTTTAATTATCTTCTCTTCTATGCTTTCAATATTCTATGCTTTCAATCCCTGCATTAAGTAGATTCTTGCACTGTTCCCACTGTCTCCCTCTGGAAGCTTTCCAGTATTTAATTTGACAATGTATCCTTTCTCATGAGAGTTTGAGGGGATCTTTTAACTTTTGTAGTCTAGGCACTAGGATGAAATTTAGATTTTTTAATATTCTTTTTTTCCTCCAGAAGCTCCTAGTGATCCTGCTGGACTTTAGGATGAATGAAGGGGGAAGGAAGAGAAAAAAGTTCAAAATAGGGCCGGGTGTATTTCGTAGTCTCTCTGAAAGGACGAAGCCTTTGAAAAAAAGTCATAGAAGCTCAGGAAATTACTCCAAATGGAGTAATTTCTCCAGATGGAGCAGCTCTCCATCCCACATTTGAAGACTATACAATATATTAGTAAATGAGAACCTGTTTAGTATTATAGATTATGAAATGAATATTAAAAAATATTTCCTTTCCACAACATTTTATATACATCTAAATGAATTATGATTTTCATTAGGTTATGAAATGTTTGACTCTGCTTTAGGAAAGTATTTGTGCAGATATGTGCCCAGTAGAGACAGAAATTATTTATAATTATTTATAAACTATTTTATTTTTAATCTATAAAATTTCGAGGGTTTTTTGCTATGTATGTGCATTATTCATAATATTTGTAGGAATTAAAAAGAATTTTGTAGCTCAAACCAAGTTCTTTCTTTATCCAAAGGAACTTTAAAATTTATCGGCTATAAGAATTTCATGGCAGAACAGAAATTTCATTGGAGAACAGTGGATATGTAAACAGAGAGGTATAGTGACATTCTCATTTTCCATCTAATGAATAAGCATCAGATTTCACCAAAAAAACCCCTAGGAACCTGAGATAATTCCCAAAAGACAGCAATTTTTGAACATCCTATGGTTTTCTATAACAAGAAGTAAATAGCTGATTCTACACTTAAAAAGATTGCCACTAAATAGAGTAACAGTTTAGACAATATTGAAGAAAATAAATTGAAGAACTTCACCTTTTGAATTCTCCTGGAAAGAGTATAGAGCTTGGAAAATTTGAAAATTGACACTAAAAACCAAACCACAGGATTTATCTCAGACAGACCTCAGAATACAGGAAGTCTAACTAAAAAATCGGAATATCCTGAAGAAGGATATTCCAAGGAGGACCATGCAGTCTCCAACTCCTCTCCCTGCACAGGACACCCCAGGGTCACACCATGTGCCTGAAGGTGTTGTCCAAATGCTTCCAGAACTCTGTCAGGTTTTGTGCTATGATCGTTTCCCTGGGGAGACTGTTCCAGTGCTCAATCACACTATAATATCCAACCTAATCCCCCCCTGGCACAACCTCAGGCTCTGTCACTGGGGAGAAAGAAAAGTACTTGCCTGTTCACTTCCCTTCGTGAGAAAGCTGTAGACTGCTATGGCATCTTCCCTCAGTCTCTTCTTTTCCAGACTGGATAAGTCAAGTGACCTCAGCCATTCTTTGTATGGCTTCCCCACAAATATTTAGTTTTCAGTCTTACTCTATGATTTAATGAGCAGTGGGTGGAAGCATAAATGACCTGAAGTCCCTTCCAGATTGCATTATTCTGTGTTTTCAATCTTCACCTTTGAGAAGAAGATGCTGATTCAGAAAAGTTTGGATGTTCCAGCTCCAGTTGGAGACCCCATATGCTTAAAGAATAAACACATAACTATGTCTGAGCTGAATTAACCAAAAAATCTTAGAACAAACTCAAGCATTGGGGAATTTTCTGATACAGAAACTCGGATATCTGAGTTAAAATATGTTAGAGAGGATTGGTTCTTGAAGTTACACAGTTCATAGCTGCATTTTTGTTAAACTTTTGTAAAAGCAACAGAAAATAGTAGCACTTTCACAGAACTTGAGGATGAAGCAGGTATAGGAGTCTCAAAACTTTTTCTTCCTGAAATTGTTGAAGAGACACAAAAGTTAGGGCAGTGAAAAAGAAACAACTATTCATTGTTATCTCTCCAAGGAAAAGTTGGAGAAATCAAGAATGATCACATAGGAAAAAGTCAGTCCTTCCTATGTAACAAATGTTGGCATCTGTGAGATGGATAAAAGTGGTTATCTTACTGTATGCCCTTTTCAGATTGAAAATCTGTGTCTTTACTAGATAGCTTCTGTGAATGTTACTTTCTTGCCATGGAGGGGTAATACAAGCTTCTAAGTTTATCTTCTCTTTATTTACCTGATGTTTCTTTTAGACCTCAAAATTGTCTCAGTTCTAGCAAATAGTGAATATAAAATATTACTTTATTTGGAGCAAAAAATGTGCTGAAATTAAAACTGTCAATAAAGGAAACTTGGAAAAAAAAAGGGGATGTGCTGCACATTATGATAAAACAAGAAATCACAGCATGTATTTTTCATGTTGCTCTTTCCTGGAATAGGGAAAATAAAAAGCTCACTTACTGCTGGCAAGATGCAAGAAAAGCTCATACTGGGCTGCTCCTCATCATCCAACAGCCACCTAAGACTCTGAGAAGGAAAACACAAAGGGCACAACTGAAAAACCCCTCTGATTTACATCAGTATTGAAGTTCAAATTTCTGTTTTCAGCAAGGGTTCTTCTTTAATTCAGTGCTGCAAAACATCAAGAAGATGTTGACTTTCCATCAAACAGATCTTGAAATTTACTAGCTGTGGTTGTTACTGGAGAGCTTCATGTAACTGATGGTGGTATTTGATCTAAAAGATTATTGATGTACAATGAGTGATCTTTAAAAAAATTCTCTGACTGCAGCAAGCAAGCTCTTCAAAGACAGCAATGTTTTCTCTTTTTTCGTAATACATTATTCATTAATAATCTGAGTGTATTAATTGGCATATAACTTTGAAATAACCAGAGATTTTATATGAATTATAGGTCACTGCGATCTTCATATCACTGACATTTAAACTTAGTGAAAGGGCTTAGATTTTTTCTGACTTATGACTAGTCCTTGAGTATTTAGTCAGTCTTCAGACATAACTGCTCTGAAGAATGAAGAAGACATTGAAGAGAAGAAGGGCCAGTGAAGTCTTCTGTGTGAATATACCTTTTAAAATTTATTTTTTAAGTTCTGAAAAAATTGAGTGCTATTTTCATAGATGAAAATTATGGCTTAAGAGAAGACTGTAGAAAAAGAATCATGAATTAAGTACAAGGCAGTACTCTGGCATTTTTAAAATGGAAAAAAATTGTAAATATTTAATGCATTTTAAAGTGTCAGGTAAAGAATATAATGTCTTCAATACTGACAAAAATGTTTGAAATATGATATCTGAATATCTTTTAGCTACTTAATTCAGTGTCATTATTACTCCATGACATAATTGCTCAATAAAACATGTGATTTTACTTCATCACACTGATGGGAGGGAATATTTGAAAAGAATGTTCCATGTTGCCAAAAAGCTAAAAGTTTTGTGTTAACACAATTACAAAGAAATGAAGCAAAAAACACAGTTTAAGAAGGCAGGTGCAGGCAAAGGGAGGAGAGAGCAGCACAATGATATGTAGTATTTTTTAGGAGGCGTGAATTACTTATGGCTTGCAAAAAGCAAGCTAGTTGACTTCTATATTGAATTTCATTATATGAAACTCGTGAGATATGTACTTTTCAGTCACATAATACAACGTAAAGGATGTAAAGTAAGTTTTTAAACACTTTTGACCTCAGGTACTTCGAAAGCAAAGAATTTTATTGAGTGCAGGTGTCAAGGTTTTGGTGGCAGAGAGTGGCTTCAGGGTAAGTATTAGTGGTGGGGGAGAGTGAGGGATGAGAGAAAAAGGGTGATAAATGACCCTTTGAGACCTGAGGGGAAAGGAGTAGGAGCAGAGGAGGTGCTCTAGGAGCCTCAGCAGATACATCCCTGTGGTCCCTTTGGAGTCTCTGGTGGGGAGGATGGTGTCCTGCAGCTCCTGCAGAGGCCCCATGGTGAACTGGGCATTCCCACTGCAGTGCCTGGAGAGCTCCACTGTGTGGGTGGATATTCCTGAAAGAACATGGCTCATGGAGTCCATGCTGGAGGACTTCCTAAACTTTCCATGGGTCTTCCTAGAGGACTTACTAAACTTTCAGGTTTATGCTTAAAGATTGCAGCCCATGAAAAGCATCTTGATTCTCACATCAAAGATCTAAATGGCACATTGTGGTGTTACCAGTGTTTAAGAACAGTCATCCTTTTGGTATGACTGCAGTAGCTTTGAGCAGAAAATGAAAAAATCATTCTTCACACACTTTCTCTATATTCATGATTTCATTACAGCCATCTGTTTTCAGCTTTTTAAAGAGAAGTACTGCAGTTGGTTTCTTGTCTTCTGTAGAAAGCACTTCAGACCCCCGTTGTTATCTTCTCTGTAGCCCTGGTCAAAGGGGAAAATAGGTAATCAAGAAGTGCAAGTAGTACACAAGTTGTGGTAGCAATGAATTTACTTAGTGGGATATCATCCTTTCTGTTATTCTCTCTGCAATTATGTGATCATTCTGTGAAGAGGCAGATGATAACTACAATGATTGCAATCTCTCTCTTAAGCAGTGGCGGCTAGTTCTGAACATTAATAGTCTGTGTATGGTGTTGTCTATGCTCCCATGTTTTATTTTTCTCATGTGGATATGAAATTTTATTTGCAATTTTATTCAGCATTATAAGATCCTGATGCAGTTTTCCAGAGAGTTTTAGTTTGGAATAACACAAGGTTGATTTTTCTTCACTTCAAACTCCATAACTTTGTTATCTACCCTCTTTTTCAAGCACTTGTGAGTATACTGACTGCACAATTTCCTTCTTTTCCCTCCCCATCTTTGTCCCTCCATGAGTCAACCTTTCCAGCTTAACTAGTGCAACAAAGAGCCTAAAGAAAAGAGTAAATATTTACTGCTCTATGGTGGGCACATTGGATTATTTCTGGAAAAGTGTGAATTACTTGCTCCCATGCACTCTCATAAGACAGTGAAATATCACTGATATCACTGATATTTTCACTGTCAATGATATTTCACAGACAGTGAAAAGACTATGAATGTTGCCCTGCACTTTAAGACTGTAAGAAGTTCTGCACACATCAGTATTCCAAATGTGCAAGGTATAACATTTTTATGAAACAATTAAACATTGTCAGAATCTTTATTCATGCACAAAAAAGTATAGATAATATTTCACTTTTGGATACAGTGGTGATACAGATAACCATCAAGAGAAATACAGCATCATTTTTTACTCATATCTTAGAGGGATCCTTAAGTCAAGTACCACTAGAATGAAAGCTAATAGAATTAAAATACAGAACTTAAACACCTGTGTTAATGAAGGAAATACTTTTGAGATAGCACTGGAAAACTAAACCTGCCAGACTAAATACAGTTGCAATATACGATATTTGTAAAGTTAAAACATTCAATTACTCTTCTATTGGACTGTGATCTACGCAGGGAAAGGATGAGGTTTAACAGCTCCCCTTCTTACAAGATTGTCTCTGTCAGTTTAAACCCTACACTCTGAAATTCACTAAATACCAGCCAGTCTCCAGGAATCCCCCTTCAAAGGAAAACTTTGGGCTTTCTTTAAGTCCAAAGAAAACCCCAGGAGATTGCTACATTTCTTCTCCAGGTAGAACCAAAGAATTGCAAGAAGAATCTGTTTATACTGCAGAATCCCTTTGTACAGCAGAAAGGATCCACATTAATTAAAAAAACCTAAATATTAATAATGTTATTATCTAAGCTACTTAATAAGCTTATTAATATATCATGCCATTCCAAATAATGTTGTGCTCTATCCCTAGGTTCAATGGAGTAGCATTCAGTTAATTTCACTCTTTCTTTCTTACTCTCCTTCATCCCAGAGATAAATTTGACCACAAAATGAAATGTTCATCCTACAGCAAGGTAGAATTAATTTGAAGAAAATGAGGCTTTCCAAAGATTAGGGAGTCTTTCCCATTCAGGATGATTCTGGATCATGATATTGCCTATGTTGCACATAATTTCCATCAGTGTTTTATGCAAGGAGAAGATTTCCATTGTCATTGTCAATCCTAAATCCAGAAATTCTTTTTATCTTCCCTGGTATGCCCTTTTTCTGAATTTCTGTAGAAAAATTACTGTATTAATAATTTATTTAGTATCACTCAATAACTAAAAAATTTAAAAGACTGAGGGAACACCTAGGAAGAATTTGAATTATTTCAAATTTGAATGGTTGACAGAATAATTTGGACTCCACATGAATGGCACATGCTTTGGTGACTCATGCTACAAGGGGATAATGCAGATATGAAAATTTGGCTCCTGGTGAGAATCCATGGGCTTAAGCTGTTAATCAAAACAAGGAGATTTCAGTAATTTTAAAGATTAAGTATTTAAAAGAGAATTTAAAAAGACAAGCTTTAGACTTTTAATAAATAAGAAAATAAAAAAAATAAGAGAGGACAAAACCATAATACTGTTTATTATAACATACAGAAAATAACAGAAGAATACTCTATGAGCTATCTAGGTGGATAAAAAACCCCCCACCTTGTCAGTTACAATGTCTTTAAGCCCAGTAATTTAAGGATCAAATGAAACAAGAATTCCATTGTGATATTTTACAATAGATTATTCATCTCAAGGGCCTTTCTGTGTGTCAGAGCAACACCACCAACTGTAAGAGCTTAGTGTTCTAAATCTAAATTATTTTTTATCATTCCTGATTTAGGACCTTGTTGTAAGACTAAATTTTTTTTTTCCAAAATAAATCCTATAATATATTTTTAGCTTTAATGATACTTTTTCCCTATCTAAAGATATTCATTCACATCTAACAGAGGACTGGGGTTAACAAACATAACTGAATATGTATATGATTTATTGAAATATGTTCAGGGATATTTTTTCAGGGAGCTTTATTGTATCACAGTCTGAAGTCCAAACTTTTAAATTACCCTCTCATATTAGCATCATGTTAAAAAAATGCAGTGTATATCCTACCCTTGGGGCAGAATACTAGCATGAAAGTTAAAAACAAATTCTGAACTGTTCATCTAAATGCATTCATTTTAAAATGCTGATTTAGAAACGAAAAAAAATTCCATAATGAAATACATATTCTCTTTGAAATCCCAGGAATGTTGTAATTCTGTTCCCCTTGTAAATCACCTGAGCTAATCACCCCCTAAAATTCAGTAGGGAGGTTAAACCATTCTTTTTGGTTGTTTGCATTCTGGACAGACAGATATGTTCCCAGGCACTGCAGCACTGTCATGTGACGTGATGATGAAATTATTCAATCTGCCCTTTTTGCCTACAAAAAAATATGCCCATCATGCAAGTGACTCTCAGTTCTAATTGTCATTAGTGAAAAAAGATTTACAAATATGTTCATCTATATACGAAGACAATAAAGGGAAAAAGTTCAGACTCTTAAACTAGATCGGATTTTTTTAGTAATGAAAAATGAGAAATTTTTTTAACATAAATTGAAGACATTGCATGAAGATCTTCAGCTATTTCTATCTCCCCTAGACTTAGAAGACATTGGAATTTTCTTAGAAATCTTGATTGTTTGAAAAGCTAATTGCTACAAAAGAAATCTGAGTGTTTTCTGATTTTCTCCTCAATGCAATAAAGCCTGGTGACACATTTCATCTTCTTGTTTCTTAAACCTACTCTTCTCCAGGAAGAAATTTTCTTTTCCGTCCTGTAAGCAGGATTCTGAGTCCTGGATGTATCACAATCACCTCAGAAATACCAGAACCTTTCATTTAACCTCTTTTGGATAAAAGTTCTTCACAATTCATCAAAGTCTGCCTAGAAGAATGCTTTTTAAATGGGAAAAAAAAGTAACAATGATATCATGTGACATCTGTAAATGGGGTTCTGAAGGTAATAATTGAAAACTGCTGGTGATAAAATCTAACCTGCATCATTAGGCACTCTCATAAACAGTACATTTTGAATGACATCTATGACAGCATTCAGCTGGGATAATCATTCTAGTTTTGAAGATCTGCTTTCAGTAAATTTAAACTTTCATCCAAAGAAGTCTGCATTGCTTAAGCCAAGGTCATTGGTAAATGCTAAAGAAATGAATACACAGAGTGTGCAAGGAGTTCTCAGTGTTTATGATCTCCAGTGAAGCAATTCAGAGCTTTGGTTTAGGCACTCCAGGGCAAACTTGGTCAACAAAAGGCTCTCCTGTTTGTACTGGTGAGCAAAGCAATACTTTTCTAAAATCTCATCAGGTCTCTTTGTCTGTACAGGTTAGCAATTTCCTATTAGCATTTTTCTCCACTAGAATGACTACAGACATGCTTTTTCCAAGACATTCAATGGCCTTCCAGATGAGCCATCCAAACACAACCAATATCATTTGACAAATTTGCTAAACCTAAAGATTAACAATGTAAGTTTCTTTAACACTTAATTTAGCAACTTATATAATTGGGGTAGTAAAATCCTGCAAATAAGGAGAGACTTGACATTCTCTTTTTCTTAGTACTTGTGAAACCACAAAATGAAAATAGCAATGATAGGATTTATTAGACCAGAACTATTGGCATAGATTTATTTTGAAAATCTAAAACCAAAACCAACCAACCAAAAAAAAAAAAAAAGCCAAAAAAACAAAACCAAAACCCAAACAAACAAATGAAAAAAAAAAAACCCAAAAAACCTCAAGTAAAAAGTAAAAGACAAACACTGTACATGTTGGTTTATGACACCAATGTTTGCATGGATTGCTCATGTGCAACATGTTCAAGGAAATATATTTCAGCTGTTAATGTCTCTAAGATTTGGGATAATTCAATCACAAATACTGGCAAAAAATTACAGCATGTCCAAAAGCAAATAAAATATTTTTTGACATACAGTAATTCAGTTCCTTAACATTTTCTTTCTGGCTCCAAAATAAAAGAAATGTAGATTTCATAGTTTCAATCATTTCAATGCCACTAAAGCTCCAGTATCTGCTTCCACAACTGCTGAATTAACTTAAAACAGAAAACATTTGTTCTAAATATAGAGAATGACTGCTAAACTTCCACTCTTTATTACCCATAGCAATCACTTGTAACTCCTGTGTACCACTTTGAGACCTAAATCAGCATGCATTTAAACATAGGTTAATAGTTTTTTTTCACAGCATCTAATCCTGATAGGCTTTTTTTCTGCTGATTTTACTTAGGCAGAAAATAATGTTGATTAAATCCTGAAGTACCACAAAATAAGAGTGAGTCTTATTCAACATAACTTCTTTGACTTTTAAATTGTTTGCAGTTCTGTTAATGGCTTTATTTTGAACACACTGTTACTGTGTGGGCAGGCTCAAGAAACTGAACATTTCCAGTAAAAGCTTGAAAGTTTTGCAGGGATTTAAGAGTTTCCTAGCAGAACTACCTTTGCAGCTCCCAGTTTAAGGTGACCAGAAAGGTCAGAGCTGAATGGCACTTACACAATGCTCTGGTAACAGCAGTGCAGTGGGCATTAGCCACTTGCAGGCTCACTGGGGAGCAGTGGCTTGTTAGCAGAGAGCCAGTCCTGCTCTCAACAACAGAAATGTCTGGAGAAGGATGGCACAGGATGCTCAGAAGCCTCAGCTAAAAGGTATAAATGGGTGAAGAAACTGAAGAAAATGGAAGAGAGTTGCACTTCTACGACCATTTAGCAAAGGAAATGCCGAGCCACTGATTTTACACATGGGGGATAGAATTTCATCCCATTATAAAGGGATCATTCCTACTCAGATGGGGGAGTGTGTATGGGAAGAGGGTGGTGAGATAGAGAGAGGAGAGAAGGAAGGGAGAAATCTGACTAATAAACCTTATAAGTTAGCTTCCTAACTCCCAGCTTTTGGATGAGTCTGAGAATGCAATGTGGAAAATGGTGACAAACAAGGGGCTGAGGGGAAATCCCACAACTAAGTCTCCAGCAGTGGCACAGTCATGAGTGTAGTAGGTTTTATCATCTGTATCAAAGCCAAACAGCTAGCAAGGGAGAGTGGGAAGTGTTGGGCATGATATATTTGAGCAGTGGGTTTATTCTACACGTGGTACCCAGATGCCTATCCTGGAATGTCAAATTGTAGACCTTTCTCAACACAGCTTTTTTGCTTTTAAGTTTCTGAGTTTTTCTTCTTCAAAGCAGAAAGCATCTTTCTTTCCAGGCTAATCCATTTGTTTCAGACCAATCCATACCCTTTCTTAGAGGCTCATAATCAAGGAACAAATCATAAATTAACTGAAGCAAAAGAGCAGCTTATAGCATAAAAAATTGGAAAACAGGTAACTTATGTTCTGCTTTATCCTTGAAATAACAGAAGTCATGGTAATTTACATATTTAATTTTTGACCAATTAGCATTAAAACCCTCTCTGTTCCACTGGTTCTCACCTGTTGCATTTGTATTTCTCTGTAAAGGGAGGAAGTGTTGGTAGTGATGAAAAATGTGGCTGAAAAGGAAAAAATAGAGGAGGTAAACATTATTAATGGCTCAGTAAAATCATACATATTATGAAACTGCTGGGTACCTCATGTTCTCTCTCCCTGGCCATTGTCTTGCAATCCTGACTTGATTAAATGTTTCATGACTATATGTACCTTTTGCTCAATGATTCTTTGCCTTCATTTCTTGAAAACCTTGTATTATTTCCCCAATCCTTTTATGAAGGTAAGATTTTTAGCTACTGGAATTTAAATGTTTACTGGTTTTGGTTTTTTTTGGTTTTGTTTTTTGGGGTTTTTTTGTTTGTTTGTTTTTGTTTTTGTTTTTTCTGAATTGCAGAATCCAAGTAAGAAACAAAGTAAAAGAAAATTACACTGTGAAATTTACCAGTTTAATTTTTTTTTTTTTTTTTGTGTTGCAGGTGTCCTGATCTCAAAATTGTGTTGTTGACTGGTTTTGCTGCCACATTCTGAATGGTTACATTGTGGGAAAAAATAAAATCCTCTCAGATTTCTTCTATTAATAATTTCTTTAATTGAATATTGTGAATTGAGAATTTACATGGATTCAACTGCATGCCCTAAATAGTTTGAAGCACAAAAACTACTGTGAGAACATATTGCATAATAACCTAGATGATAATTTTAAAATATAAATGTATTTGGTATTCAAGACAATATCTGTGTCTCTAGTCTTGTGTGGATATGAGATTACTTTAGAAATTGCTGTAATAATGATTATCTGATAGACTAGGAAGACACTGTCATTTCAATTTTACGGGTAACACCAATTAACCAGAAATAAATTTCACTCAAGGTTTTTTTCAACAAAAATGCATGATATTTTCTTGAATTTTGCTAATTGTATGACTATTTTAAAAATGTTTTAAGTAAAAATTTCTAATTTACAGAACTCTCATGTTTAAACATTAGATCAGAAAATATATGTGCTTGTATAAACAGATAAGTTATATCCATAGTATATAAATGAGATTTATACTGTTCCTTTGCACATACATATCACATGCATATATAATTTTCAACATATATGACACATAATATGTGCAGTATTCATAAAGTAAGTGTTATTTGTAATAATGCTTTTGTTATTTAAAAAAATAGAATTTCAAGTTCTTTGTTCGGTAAAAAATACACACATTTAACAACATGTACATGTTTGATATGTTTTCCAATCTTGTTTCTTTCCCCTAGTTACTCATACAATTGCATGCTTGATCATTTATTCTCCTAAAAGACATCTATATCAGTTCATGTACTATTATTCATGACAAGAACTTGACCTTTTAACCAGCACTTATTTTGGTAATCAGAAAAATAGCTATTAAAACAAATTTAAACATTATTTAAAAGCTAATATTACAATTTATGTTCTCATTACTGTGCTCTCTTGTAGCTTGTTTTCTTGTTATTTATTCTAACTGAGCATTTCTGGTAGCTACCTAAAAAGAATTGCAGTAATAAAATGTAAATCAAAGGGCAATCCTAAGCAATTTTCCATGCCAATAAATATTACATATATATATATATGTGAGTACCTGCAAAGTATCTGATATGTGTATATAAACACTTAGGATTATTTCCTTTCCTATGTGTGGAATAACAAATACAGAAAATCTTCACAATTACTGATATAAACCACTCAGAATGGTGAGAGATGAGTCTTCAGAAGGGAAACAACTTTGTCAGTGCTGCACTGGCAAAACACAAACAGATGCTCTTCAGCATATAGGTGTAGTCCCAATAAATGATTCTGCTTTGTAGTGATAACACAACATCAACTCTTTAGTATTTGACATTACATCAGACTCTCACACAGTCATATTTTTCTGAACAGGAAATCATCATACACATTATATATATACTAAAAACAAATGTTTAGTGGTGGACTAGGAAGTGCTAAGTTAATGGTTGTACTTCAAGATCTGAACTTTTATTCCAGCCTAAACAATTTTATGATTCACTAGGACATAAAAATGCAAGATAAAGAGTGCAATCCAAAGCTCTTCATACACAGATTATGAGCTTTGGCTTCGCAATGCAAGGAACTGAGGTAAAGGTGGACAAGGGAGTAGACTTCTTCTGTTTCCAGCTATTGCTCAGGAAGAACAAACCCCTTTTATGTCTTACCCCAAATATACTCCAAGAAAAGCCACCAGGGTCATCCCCTTTCAGACTAAAAAAATCTGAACTTGTGTGATGTCTTGTGGACTGGAAAGAAGGAAGGAGGAGAAACTTTTACAGGAGAGTGGAGTTCACCTTCTGGGACAAAGTCCACTGTGAGGAACCTATGCAGGAATGGAGTAGAAGAATAGGATTTTTCTACTGTAACTTTTCTTAAAGCAAGAGGGAATTTGGGACTGACTTCTGTGGAAGGTGTTTGTCCCATGATCCTTTGGCAGGAGCTTCTGCATTTGCCACACCTTTGGTGGTAATGTGCCCACAATTATCAAAAGCCTCCTCCTGCATGACTTGAGATAAAGGTTGCTATCCTGGAGTTCTGACAAGGCTGTACTGGATCTTACCTCAGTGCTACAGTGCTACAGTCGCTTTGACCAAGGTCAGCAGTGTGGCCAGGGTCTGAAAAATTGGTGGTCCTACCTTTGTTGTTGATCAATGCTTTTTTTGATTATTTAAATAATTTTATAAGAAAAAGCTGTTGTCTTGTCCCTGAGCCTTTTACTTTAGCAAGTAGAATATAAAATGTGTGAATATTCCATCAAACTCAGCATATGTTTGTGCATTTCATCAGTCCCAGTGCTAATATTTTGAGTTGAGAAGGCAGTCAGGGCTGAATCCCAGCTACAAAATTATATGTGAAAAGATGTATGTGCAGCAGCTTTGACACTTCTAGTTAGGAAAAGAATTCATGGCTTTTTCCAAGCTCCTGGCCTCTGCAGAGTACATCCACTGAGATAAAGGACAAAATTCAGAAAACAGCATGGCACTGAGAGGAGTGCTTTTAAAAGGTAAACAGTAGGTGTGAAAACAAAGGCATGTGGTCTGTCAGAAGCCTGGGGAGAAGAGACAAAGTAATGGTGTAATATGCTTTCCAAACAAGGAGAGAAAAGTTGGAAGTAAAGCAGATTTATTTGTTGATTGGATTTTTTGCTGTTGTTTGGGATATTGTTTCTTGTTTATTGGTTTGGGTTTTTTTTTACCAGACAGCTCAGCTATTACACTGATTGAGGTGTCTGTGCTGAACTAGGCATGGTGCATGCTGTGAGCTGTGGGGGGATGTGAGAGGGGAGCCTTGGCCAGGGAACCAGCTCTTGCAGGGAAAACTGAAGCAGAACCTTGCACAAGTTCTTAAAGGATAAAACTTTTTCAGGATACTGGCATGGGGCAAGTCCTGCAGGCTTCTCCATCTCATAGCCATCTGGCTTAGGGCAGTCACTGTGAGATGTTGGGGCTGAGGATGGGGGAGATGTCAACAACCAGTGTGTTTTCTCCAGCAGTCCTGAGCTGGCCCCATCCATGTCACCAAACACAGTTACAGAAAGTGAAGTATATATTTATTTCTTCTGCCTACTCATCCTTACAGAATCACAGAATCATAGAGTCATCTAGGTTGAAAAAGGCCTCCAGGATCACTGAGTCCAACCGTTAACACAGCACTCCCAAGCCCACAACACCCTGTCTCCAAGTACCACATCTGCATGTCTTTTAAATAACTCCAGGGATGATGACTCAACCACTTCCCTAGGCAGCCTCCTCCAAGGGATGGACACTGTGGAGTAAAAGTTTTCCAACCATTGGAAAATTGACTTGGATTAAACATAGTTCCCAGAAACACAACTCAGATGGTAATAGCAATTCTCAATTGCAGAACCAGCAAAAGCAGCAGCACCCTGTCATCCCAACAAGAGCTAAACAGAGATTGCAGTCACAAAATGACATGACAAAGAGTATTCTCTCATTCTATTTGATCATGGTAACATATTTAATGATCTTAGTAACAGCTCACTCTTTAAATTCTTCCTATATAGGTTAAAAAAAATAGGCTGAGGAAACTAATGGATTAATGTTTCACTTGAAGAATGATGAACTTCAATACTTTAATTTCAGTATAAACAGATGTCAGTCTGCCAGCTCTTATCCACCCTTCCACATTTTTCAGCCTATAAGGAAAAAATTATATATGCTTTTAAATTAGGGCAGTTGTGTACTTCAGAGCTGAATTGAACTGTAAGTCTGAGCTGAAAAAACACATCTGTCATGATACCTGCATCAGCTGGAATGCAAATACAAAGCAGATGAATGTCATTGAAATTTCATCTTTGCATGGTCTTTGCAGTGTGGCTGAGAGCTGAGAGGTGAGCTGTGATTTTTTAAGTATGGACCATTGCTCACCTTGACCATGGCAAGGCTTGATCACTACATAGAAAAAAATATCCAGGTACCAAATGGGGTAGCAGATTTCCATTTTCTACAAGGTTAAGAAAAAAACCCCATAAAATATCAAAGGAGCCAGTTTCTGGGTTTATGGTTGAATCAATTTCATAGTGATAAGAAGGGGTTTGCTTCTCTTGGGAATATCAAGAGGAAAAAAAATCTCTGAAAACATGCCTAGGAAAAAAAAATCAGAAAGAAAATAGAATTTAAAAAAAAAATCTTTTTTTTACATTCTAGATGGCTTCTTAGCACATTCTAAGTTAGAGATTTTGGCTTTAATTAAAAAAAAAAAACTTAAAGATTGATAGCATTTTTCTCTGATTGACCAGTTGAGGCTTCCAAAAGTTTTCAGTAAATTGCATGATGTACTGCTATTCTTACATAGCACAATTACTATGAAGTGAGCACTGGAAAGTTGTAAAAAACAATTTGAACTCAGTAATAACTAAACCAAACATTTTTTACTGAAGTAAAACCACACATAAAGTGTGGTCCATTGCAGCAGGGCCTTATTTTTAATTGATTATGATGCAACTCATTCTTAGACTGCAGTACAGTGCAATTTCTTGGAGATAGGTTGAAGAGCTGGAAAGTTAGGTGGAAAGAGATGTCCTTCTTTAGGTACTAACAGACAATGCAGATAATTTTCAGGTTTAGCAATTGTAATGAAATTGTGTTAGAAAAAATATTCTATTATTGAATGATAAGGATGTTTAAAATTTTAGAGGTGTATTAGGATTTTTGCTATTTCATGTACTAAATAATTTGTAATTGTACTTTCGCCTTACTTCATAGAAATATTTCAAGACAGAGTATACTGTCAGAGAAATGTCAGCTCCAAATGAACTTAATTCTTAAGCTATTAAAGTGAGTTGAACTTTGCCATTGATCTTTGTATGTGTTATTCTTTCCCAGAAATTGAGTAAGAAAGATTGTTTAGGAATCTCATTAAAAAAGCTATTGAGGAAAAAAGTTTATAATTTTCTTGGCTGTTTAAAAAAAGACCCTTCCTATTTATTAGGAAAACAACCTACTGTATCTCACCTGCATTTCAAATTTAGGCTGTCTTTTTAAACGTTTTACCAATTTCAGATGATATTTTCTTTCAAAGACCTCTGCTCTTTCCTGGTACCTGTCATCAAGGTACTTGCCAGGTATTTCAATTTTGAGAATCCTGCAGATACAGAATTGTTTTTAAGGCCCAGATCTAATTTCCGCCTTACATTGCAGGTGTCCAGCATGCTGAGAGGAGGGAAGTGACATTTTCATGTAGCTTAAAGGAAAAATATTCTTATTTCAACAAGTCCAGCTTTCTAAAAGTTCACACATTAAGAATAATTTGTCATCTGAGACAGAGGATGATATTCAAAAAGAGAGATGTTTAACATCAGTTGGCGTCTCTGAACAGCTATTTTGTAGAGAAATAGTCTGTGATACAACTCACTGCAATAAGCCACACAAAATTTTCTAGCAGTGTTTTCCTCATGCCTTTAAGAGAATTAAAAAGCAGTAGACCACTAATAATTTTCTTTCCTATGAAAGTTTATTGCATAAAAATTTTCAGGGAAGTTTCTAGATGTTCCTGTGAAGCAGTGATGTAGACAAGGTGCTGGACGGGACAGCTGCCTGGTAACATTTAGACTCACCCCATGCATCTGTAAGAGAACAGCCAGAATCAAGCCCACAACATTGCACCATCCCCCCACTCATTTTTCATGTCACATAAAGAAGTGAGTTGTCACTAAGATCTGTGGCAAACATCTTTTGAGTGGGGGTGATGCAAGGAAGATTTTGAAAAAGTTAAAATCAGAGTGACTTAACTTCAATATAATTTTAAAATTGATTTCAACTGTCTTCAGACTACGCTCAAATTGTGAAATATCCTGAGGTCTGATCTTATGTGATCTTTTTAGATGTGGCTTTACATCATATCTGTAACTGTGCTCTCTTTTCTGTTGTGATGCATCATTTTGATTCATCTAAAAATTACACCCCACTTAATAGGTAAACTTCCCCCCTCTTCCCTCCAATAAAGCTATGATATATATGTGAAGTTTTATTTAGAAGCATTACTGCTACTGAGAATACTGAAGAAAGATTAACTGAAAAAATAGAGGGATTTTACAGGAGCACATACAGATTTATAGCTCTCTTAAATCTGTCTAGTGCACAAGTACAGCTTTTAAAATTTGCATTTGGATATACATTAAAGTTCTTTGATTTAAAAAAATTGACCTTAACTAATCAATTTCTTTTTTGTCCAGAAGCATAAATTCAGGAGACGTAGGAAAGAATGCTAGAGAGAAGAATTAAGAAGATAATATCTTTGAGAGGAAAAGAATGGTTACTAGCACGATGAAGAGGCTGGGAAAGCAAATGGCTTGATAAAATGGGAATCTGTAAAAGAGAAATGAAGTGTCACAGATAGAAATGTGATCTCTGGTAGGGTGATGTGGGTGAAAGAAGCAAAAGTATCAGCACTGAATGGCAAGGTGTGGATAGTAGAAATATCAAGTTAAAAATAAGGTAGGAAAAACCACCTGAAAGAACTTTCACCTGAAACAGAGAGGGATAAGAGAGGAGTGATTATGGTAGGCTGTAGTTTATTCCTGAACTTTACAAATCTACTCTGCCCATGGAAAACTGATTTCATTCTCACAATTTTGTCAACAAACATTCAAACAAATTTTACAAAATATTCCAAATAATAGCTGACATATATTCTAATCAATAGCTGACAAAATAAATTTTTTATTTAAATGTTAAAGCTTTTTTGTTTTCTTCTCAAAGAGTTCATGAACCTCCACCTGCATTTTTATGACATAACAGGCTACACTATGCTAGAATATATTACTGCTTTAAGTACTACTCTGCTTTACCAGCCATGGTCAGCATTTCAGAAATTAGTATCTCCAGAGAGTATTCTGAGCTAATATTTATCCTGAAAGTTTTCAAAAAAAAGCCCTGGCAGTGGCTTTCAAGAAGTAGTTCCTTGCAAAGCCAAAAAAAAAAGAAAAAAAAAGTACAAAAAAAAAAAAAAAAAATCAGAAAGACAGTGGCCCTGTTTCTAAGGAACCTAAATTATGCAATTTTTAGATCTGCTGTTTAAAACTCACACTTTATATACATATATATAGATACACATATAAAGATGTCTGCATGTCATTGTGTTTTCAGTTAGTGTGCTTGATAATTGTTATAAATGTGTAGGTTTTGATTGCAAACTTAAATCTCAGATATGATATATGAGAGATAGGCACCAACTATTTATAATCTTATTTGTCTTAACAGGAATATCATTTTTTCAGCCATGTTTTGGGCATTCATCACAAGTACTGCTATCACATCTGTGTGACTGCTGCACATAAACTTAATGAACTAGTTTCAAGGCATGGTGGTTTATAGACATAAATTGGAAGCATTTAAATAGGATAGACAGAAATCACTCTGTTGTAAGAAATAAACTACCTGACAGAAGCCCAAGGGTCCAGGCTGCAATGAGTCAGCCAACACTGCCAAGAGACACTTGCCATGGCACTACTCGTGGTTCAGAAATTCAGAGTAACTCAGAGGTAGCAATTAGCATAGAGATATTATTTTTAACTAAAATAAAATTTAAGGAAATTAAGCAGTGCTGGAAGATCTAATGGCAGCTAGAGTAGTTCAGAGCAGCAGATTCCTGTAGTGTGGCACATGTTCACTCTGTCTTCTGTCCACTCAGAACACCAGTTTACTGGTACTGTAAAAAAGTCAGTTTCTTGGAAGTATTTATATTGTATACTTTTGGCTGGGGAACTTTCAAAGGGGTCTTACCTATCCTGTGCCTTTGCACTTTTCAGAAGATGTTTACAGTGTTGTATTTCAGTCAGTTTTCTGTATTCCCTCTGTTGAAGTTTCAGAACTTGCCTCACCTCTTTTACAGAAGCAAGATCTTGAGAGATGAAACGTTCTTATGACATTTGACTGAGTTCAGGCACTGAGCTCTATGGAAGAGCAGAAAATACATCTGACAGATTTTGTCTTCATATCTGATATGTACATCAACGGGATGTTTGGTGTCTTGAATCTCTGTTTCCTCGGTATCTTTCAGCATACTGAACAGCAAGAAAGACACCTTGAGGCTGACCTCCTGTTCTGGTGACCTGTATGTGAAAGATCTAGGATACTCAATTTAACAACATACATTCAGTGTATTTGTTAATCCAAGTCTCTAAACCATTTGGAAGATAACCATAGTGTGGATTATTATATTCACTCCAAACCTGAGTGAATTTACCTGTGTTTCTTTTCCAAAAGTGGCTTTGATTAGTTGATGAACAAAGAGCACTGGAAATTAATAAAAAAAAAAACTTAATGTTATTTGCTAAACATGTGGATCCTTCCTAGTTATTTACATGTCATTTTGATGACAATTTGATTAGGCAATTGAAAATTATTGGCAGTGCAAGTACCTATCAAGCTGCACGTGGTTTGTCCTTTAGCATGTAGAATTAAAATAGCAGCCACTCACTACAAAATGTAATGATTTCAGTGTAAAATACTGTTTACTTATCACTATCAGAAATGTATTAATTTTTAATAATCCTGCCCTTTGTTTGCTATTTGCTTATACATCTTCTGGATTTCCCAATGTAATGGATTTGAGATTAAAATCGATCATAGCATGGTTTTTCAAAAATGGTGTGTCCATTGAGAAAGTCCTACAACTTTTCTGAAATTTTATGTTCTTTCCCTTGGTTCAGCGTGTGGGTGGAAGGGAACAAAAACCTTCAGGAAAAAGTGGTGTCAATCTAGCTTATATTAAAGTACAAGTGGAATGAAATTTAAAAAATATTGACCATTGAAAGCAAGTAAAAGGTATTCTTTAATTTCTTCAGAATCAAAGCGGCACAAAATATATGAGTTGTAAATAAAAAAGAACCATTACAAATCAGAGCAGCTCAAAAAGAATCACTCAAAACCTAACAATGAAACTGAGAATTATTCTGACATTTTAGTTTTTTGTGTGATAGTGAGGTGAATCTGGAAGCCTATTTGGCAAAAATTTTGACCCTGATTTTTGAACCTGATTTTTTCAGATCTGGGAGTTTTTTCAGAGCTTAGTTATTTTGCAATATCTGTGCTCAGTTTAATTATAACCAGTTTACTCCCATTTGTGTTTTTGCCAACACTGATGTTTAGCTTTAACAGCTTCTTTCCTAAGAGCTTCCCTTATAACATATTCCAAGACAGTAATCATACCCCTTTTGAATCTTCGTTTTGCTCTTACAAACAAGCTGTTCTACCAGAATCTTCTCCAAGTATGAACTCCTCATTCTCCTGATTGTTCCTTGTGCTCTAATATGTAGCTCTCCTTATTTCGGTTTCTTTTATTGAGTATGGCTGACTAGAACAGTTTTCCAGATGATTTTGGTGTGGGACCTTGTACAATGGCACAAAAACTTCCTAACTTCTCTTGGAAATGTTTGCCCTGGAGCATCTTAGAATTGGATTTGCCTTCTTCACAGATGCATCACATTATTTCAGGAATTTGATTCCACTGAAAAGAACAATTAAATTAAAATGACATTGAAATAAGCTCATTCTCACCCTGTTGCTATATTGACTCAGTAAACAAAGTAAATTTTTTGCAGACATCTTTCCCTCATTATATATCAGATTCCATCTTTTCGTCATAAAACCAGACTTTCCAGTTTAACAGTTTTATTTTCCCCAATAGATCTAACATGATGATCCTCCATATGTGAAATTCAAATGTGGTTTAAACAAAAACGTTTAGAAAGCATAGAATGAATTTTTATGGAGCCAATTCGGTCTGTTCCAAAACATTATGTTGGATACATTGCCTCTGTGGAAAGTACAGTTTTCAGAAATATACTGCAAATTACTTTAGGTTGATAAGAATATGTTGAAAAACCAAAAGAGGTTTCAGTTGATCAATTTGATTATAAGAAACCATAAGAACAGAAGGTATCTCCTTTGAAAGTACATAAATAAACACAGTATATATATTTTTTTAAATCTATTAAAAATATTAAAATACTTATTGAACTATATTAAAATTTAAAGTACATACATATCCATTAAAATCCAGGGAAATTTCACTAATGTGGAAGAGAAACAGTTCTGAAATGACTCATCCTAATAAAATGGACAAAAAAGACACAAACTCAAATTACATGATGATAGAAAAACATAACTACATGCAAATTGCAGAAGAAATTCCTAGAAACCAAAAATATTAAAATGGGACAAGGATTATGGTTTTATCAAAATGCCAAACAAATATATTGGGCTATACAACAATATTGGTGACAGAGGAAACAAAGAATACGTGAACTGGAGACAAATTGAGAGAGAAAAGCAACTGCCACATCAGTGATTAACAAAAGAAAGACTACTTTTAATGGTTAATTTCTCCTTCTGTAATATTCAGATTTCTGATAATTTTATTATGATATTGTGATTAAAAAGCTTCTTATGGAAATGATCATCATAACAAATTTAAGTATAGCTAATTTGAAAGAACCAGGACAGAAGGAAGAAATTCAACTCAAGGTAGGTAAATATACAGTTTTATAAATTAATTTGTGAGCAAATGATTTCTCCTTCAACACACTACAGAAAACAGTACTGAATCAAGGAAATGCACCAGACTACTCAGGTTTTATTGAAATCTTAGGGAGTATCACCTCACCATTTTTAGTGTTATTTGTATCATTGCATCAATGTATCCTTACATTACGAAGAAACACAAATATTGTTAAGAGTTCAAAATGAAGTATAATGATATAAAACAGTAGACAGAAATACAAGAACTTCTAAAAGAGCCTGAACAGCTGTTTTTTGATCTTGATGTATGCAATAAATAAAATATAATAGGATCAAGAAAGGTTTGCATTACGGTTAAAATGAATAAACCAAGAGAACTAGTCACAAGGAGAAAGAAAAGGAAACATGCTTTTTATGGGAGATAGTAACTGGAAAAAACAACAAGAGGGAAGCAATGACCAAGGAGTGTAGTACAACGTATATTTAAACTGAAATCTGTCAGCAATTTATTGTGAATAATAGGAGGGATGCAGAAAATGGAAAAAAAGAGAAAATGGAAATCAAGAGGTAATATCCAAATTTGTGTTTATTTACGGTTTTTTTGGGACAAATAAATGCATAGTGACTGATGCAAAAGTCTCTAGCACCATGAAAGCTGGATTAAAATCATCAACAGAGGGATGTTCATTCCTCCTGTACATAGTAAGAAGTAGAAATCCACACTGATTGCGATGCAAAGTTCAAATACTTATTGAGTGTTTTTAGATTTAGGACATGAAGGGTCAGTTAATTTTACTTTTGAATTCTATTTTAAATTCTTCCAGCAACTCTCTCTGCATTGTGCTGCTTGACAGCAAACATAAATTTGGTGCTTGAAACCAAGCCGAATGCTCAGTGGTTCCAACAGGACAGACTCAAGAACCCAGGTATCTCATCTGGAATTGCTACTGTCAACCTTGCTTATGAGCTTGTTTAAGTGGGCTGATTTTACCTTATCTGAAATTCCCTTCAAGATGGAGACTAATAAAAATAAAATAGAATGAAGTATTGCATTTTTAAATACTGTTGTTACTTAAAAAAATATTGTGAATTATAAAATTTCTGAATTGTCTAGTCCAAATGCTAACTATTATTAACTAGATTTTGAGACTAAAAAAATCCTTATAACAGCTTTTTCTGTCAGACTGTAGGATGTCACTTGGAGATACACAAGCAAGGCTTATACATTGAAAAACACTGCGTAGTGTAATCCTACAATGGGGAAAAAGGACAAGACAAAGGTATTGCTGAATGAAAACTGGGTTGCAGGGAGTCAGTGACAAAGTATTCTCAATTCCATTTTCATGAACACTTTTCAGAAAATTTTCAATAGACTATAAGCAAGGATTAAATCTGCCAAAAACCTCAACAAAACAAAATAATCCCACCAAAGCAAATTATTCCTGCTAGATATGCATAAAAAACTTGGCCAACAGCAGAGTTTTACAAGATTGTTTAAATATAATTTTTCCATTATCTTTGTTGAAAATTTCCAGACAAAAATTTTGGTATGACTATTAACTCTGATTTTTTGAGGAACATGTTAGTTGAGGCTTTATTCTGCACACCTTATTATTACACAGTAATATGCTTCAGTGCAGTTCTTTAGAAAACCTTTCAATTCTACAATCCCATGTTCATTTGATCCCAATGTATAAGTAATGTGAAGATCAATAACAACAACAACAACAGCAACAACAACAAGTTTAATTACTTGCTTTTAACTAACTGGATGTCCTGGTTCACTTGAATCACAGAAGAATGGTGTTTGGAACCTGATTCTGAGCTAGATATGATATCCTAGCATTTACATCTCCATGTAAGCAGCAGCATGTTCCTGTGTTACTGTGAGTAAGTTTGGGGTTTTTGTGGCTGACAATACAATAAACAGAAGTTAAGAAGATGAATAAAATGAGTACTTAAAATAAATAAAGTTTAAGGATCTTGTACAACAGAACCTTCCTACTCCACTAGTAAAGCAACTAAGCTTTAAATGCTTTCAATCCGAAGCGTGTTATTATTATAGTCTATTGCAATTCTAAAGCTTTCTGGTATGAATCAAGAAAGAAAAAAAAAGGAAAACGAGACACAAGGAGAAGTAATGTTAAATAGAATACATCTCATTCATGAAAAACTTCATTATTGCATGTCTGTTCAGCAAGTAAAAAAATCCATAAGAGCAGTTTTACTGTCTGAATGTTATAATATTAAAGAAGTGTAGTCTTAAAAAAGGGCAGTTTGTGCTGACCTAATGATATTCTGGGATCAAGAATATCAATGCTGTAAATTAAAGTGAGATTTATTAATACCAGTGGAGTATCCAGGTACATCTTTTTTATTATCTTGGCTATTTCACACATTTTCCAGAGAAGTACATTAAAAGGAACTGACCTCCCCGAGTCACTGAACAAATTTTACTTACCAGTCTGCAAAAATCCCAATCAATCAAAAAAGGCCTAAAGATCTGTGGATAGGCATATCAACCACTTGTAACAGGTACCTGCATAACCAGGGAATGCATTTACACATCTGCCTCAGCTTCACAGTACTGCTCCTTATTCTCTTCTAAGACAGAAGATCCTGTTTTGGTGCAGACAACAAAAATCAGGTTTCTCATCACAGCTCATTCAGCCTGCAGGCCCACTGTCGAATGTGTCAACACACACACTTTTGCCAATGTAAGTGCTCTCCCACTGGGAACTGTTTTGAGTTGTACATGGAAAGCAGACAGTGCTCAACAATATGAACTCATAAGCCACTTCAGCAAGTAATGCAGGAATGGGTCAGATCAAGGATTCCTCCACCTCAGAATCTTCCTTCCAGCTATGTCCATCAGCCGGCTCCTCAGACTGCTTCCAGGGAGTAGAGATGCTGCTGGGGGTGTCCCTGTTTTTTCTGGTGAGCTTCTGGGTTCCTCATTTCTCCAGTTCTGAGACTTTGACTTTCAGTTCATTATGTTTCCCACTCCCACCAAATTTGTGGTCTTGAACCCTTCCTGACCCACCCTTCCAATATCTTTTTGTAACCTCTTTTTAAGGGGGGCTTTAAGTGCATATTAGAGATTTAGGTATTTACAATATGCAAAAGAAAACTAACTAGCAGAATAAGTATGTACTAATGATTCAGAATGAATAAAAATTGGGCAAGAGTACAAGATGTTTCATCTTAATACCTTCCAGCCCTTCAAGTGTCATGATCTCAGTGCCCTGATAGGATTTTTCTTCCTACAAATGACTCTAGAACCTATGCAATCTTCTTATTTTCACAGCAACCTTTGGAAAGGTTGCTAAATGTTGCATGAAGACTCACCTCCTTGTTTGCTTTGACTTGACTCCTAATGGCTTCATTAATTGGATTTGAAAGGATAAGTAACAGCAGACAGCATTCTTTATGTTATTACATTCAGCTCTTCTCTAAAAGTGAAATCTTTATCACAGGCTTCTCTCCCAGCAAGATAAGTTTTAGTTTGCACTAGTTTAATAATCATAAGAATGTCTTGCCTTATCTGCTGAATTTGATTCTTGCTTTTCAATGAACAGAGTTTCAATTCTGATTAATATGTCACATTGCCTGGTTACACTTCTGTTTCATGATGCTAGACTGGCATAAAAGAAAAGCCAATTCAGAGTTAATCAGAAATACCAAAAATCAATTAAGGAAAAGCTATATTTGTTCTGTTCAGTATTATTTCTAGACCAATTATCAGTCGGAGTGATATGAATTAGTGTGCTGCTGCTTTTGTCTTGCATATTTACTTGTACAATGCTCATCTATTATACACTTCCAGGTTAATGCCTTTGAAAGAGGTTTCATTTTCTTGAACTGCAAAAGAAAGCATGTGTTACTTCTTTAGTGAAATGTGTTTACTGGTACTTTAAAATGTGGAAACAATTAAAATATAATAATAATGATTTTTTATTTAAATTTATTACTGAATTTCCTTTTTAAATTTCTGGTACCTAGATTCGGTTATTGTGGAGCTGTGGTACTGCTGTTTAAAATGCACTACATAATACAGACTGTAAGTAATTACCATTAAAGAAGTAAAAACATTTTTGTTTAAGAAAGAAACAACAATTTACCTTGTTTTATTGCAATTGTTTTCCGTCTAGAAAAACATCAGATAATGAACATATTATGGGAGCAAGAGTGTGAGAAAATTCATGGTGCTTTAGCTGGATCAGTAAAATTCCTTGAAATGCTTAACTCCTATCCACTCACAATTCTGTGAGACTTCTCAACATGCATTATTTATTGCTAATAATTTACTTAAATAATGTACAAAACATCTCCTAATTACTTAGCTCCACAGAGAACATTTATTTGCGCTTATAGAGGAAATTTTTCTGACTCTTTAGAAGTCTCTGACCCATGTATGGTGCAAATAGCCACATCAGAAACTGTGAATCTCTAGGTGGGATGTGTGTCTCTGGGATGGCCAGATTCTTCACCTAGGATATTAATTTACTCACTGAAATATGCATATTGGTTTAGGTACAGCAGGAGCTGCATGAGATGGATCTCCAGAACAGTCAGAGAGTTCATAGCAACTGCTCAAGTACATAATTATGGAGGTTGCTAGGGGTTCAATCACTTGGTCTGATTTTAGTTCACTGTGCAAATTACTCCATTGCCTCATTTATGCATAGGAATAACTGGGAAGTTACTACCTGAAGAAGTTAATTACTTTAGTGCACTACAGTGAAGATAAGCACAACACTGACACAGCTATGCCATAGTTAGAATGAAAGGACAAAGTTTAATTTCATCCTTAAAACTAATTCCCAACTCAAGTTCCTTTTGCCAGAGGGACTAAACCACAATGTGTGACAGAATCACTCTGTGCACATGTGCTTACTGTATATGGCACTTATCTCCTGGTTTGATTACAGTCATAATTTGCATAGACCATTGTGAACCTTCACACACTGCAGCATGCAGATGTACCCATTGAAGTAGCAGGTCTTTTGAGTCCTACAACTAATGAGCTGTATAAATAAGAAGTTGGAGAAATAGAAAAGCTCAGATTATTCAGGATATTTTTTCCACAATTAATAGATCTTCGTAATCCAACTGAGTTTAAGCTTCTTCTAATACCATGGGAAGTAAGAGGGTTAAGAGATTTATTTGTACCTTCAGTTTCCATCAAACTGCTTCTAAACGAGTAATGAAATTTGGGCAACCTAACATGACTGGAAGTTTCACCACCCTCTCAATAGCCCAACAAAAGGCCTTAATTGCATATTGACCAAGCAGTCCATCACAAAACTTGGCTGAAATTGTTGTTTAAGAAATAAGGTTTATGCAGACTTACTCCACTCTCTTGAAAACTGTTTTATATCAGCCACTGTACTTTCCTAAACTAAATGATCTAATAATTCCCATAAAATCCAGTCAGGAGTGGAAACTCAGATATGCTTGGCATGTATTAAATACTTTCTTTACTCACACCTACCTATCTTCATGCACGCAGAAGTTATAGTGTGCTTTGACTGATATTCTTATTCCTGTTATCTTCTGCCAACAGCCAACAAAAACTCTTCCAATTTTAGAACAGACACTTAAATGTGGAGCTCATGGAGCTTAAGAATAGCACAGAATGAAAACATAGATGAAAGAGATTCTGAGCAAGGACTTTCAGCTCCCTCCACCTATACACTTGGATCTAAGAGACTCTCTCATTTTAAATTTAATCAGGCAAAAGATCATGTCAGAAAACAAGTGAATATGTCACACTGTAATGGTTTTTTAATAAATGCATGGCAACTACAATAAAATTCTCAAGTTGGTTTTTTTTTTCACCTGAGCAGTCCATTTGGTATCAATACCTTACACCATCAGTTTCCATGTTGCTTTAAAAATAGGTACAGAAAATTTTCCAGAATGTAATTTGTCTCAAAACCAGTTAGGTCAATGTGCAAATTTTCCACTTTAAAACTATACGTGATGGTCATTCCTGTGTCTGTCTCTCCCATGGCATTTTGTCTTTTCACAGACTTTGAGTTCCAATCAATAAAATGAAGTAATTTGCCAGTGCATTCTCTCTACTTTACAGAATAAAAAAAACAGGAAAAAGCTCTCAGAGATTTGCATTTTTGCCATCATAAAATTATTCTGATAATGGTTAGATACTAGCACGGTCACCATTAAGTGAGTCACATTTGCAACTGATATGAGTGAAGAATGAGAGGAAAAGATCAAATCATCCTCATGCTTTCATAGGCAAGCTTTAGCTTAACTGCTTGTTCCTCCTTTGAGTTTTATGTGTTTTCTACCACATGAATAGGGATCAGGTCAGAGAATCATAGATTCACAGAACGGTTTGGCCTTGAAGGCACCTTAAAGATCACTTAGTTTTACTCCCACTGCCATGGACAGGGACGCATCAAATGCCCCACTCAGACTGGCCTTGAATTCTTCTTGGAATAGGGCAACCAAAGTTTCTCTGGGAAATCTGCTCCAGTGCTTCTCCACACTCACAGTAAAAAATTTCTTCCTAATATTTAATCTTAACCTACTATCTTTCAGTTTAAAGGCATTCCTACTTGTCCCATCACTACATGACTTGTAAACAGTTCTTTCTTTAGGTCCCCATTAGGTATTGAAAGGTCTTATTAGGTCTCTTAAGAGCTTTCTCTACTCCAGGCTGAGCAACCACAACACCCAGCCTTTATTCATCACACAAGTGCTCCAGCACTCTGATCCTTGAGTAAATTCATTTACAGTCATTTTATGACAGCTACAGCACAGGTATGGGGTTCAGAATTTGAGAATATGGAAGATGGATCTTCAGGGAGACGATTTTCTAATCCATGCTGCATTATTCCTGCTGCAGGATAGAATTTGGATATTTCAAGGAAGGTAGTTCAGGCAGGGATTTTTTATTGCAGTTTTCTACACTGGTTTTCAGCTTCACTTCAGCTCTCGGTAATTTCTTTTTGAAGATTTTACAGCTGAAAATCATCTTTAAAATCCTGAATAGCTTAACAGAATCAGCAACTTTGTTGCTGATGTCCCTTTTCCAGAATGCATGTGAGTATGATGAGCTCCAAGGAACACATCATAGATACCCATGGATTTTCTGCACTGAATTGTCTTTCACTACATATGTGGTTATTCATTTATTCCTGTCCTGTCCCATTTCCTTAGTTTTTACTAGCCTTTACCCTTAAGAGTACTTCTGTTCAGTTTTCTGGAAAACCTTTGGTGAGGTACATAAATGAAAGAACCAAGCAAATCCACAGGAATGATGGTCACACCTCCTTTATCTGAATGCCTGTTAATATTTTCAAAGAACCCTATTAGTTTTGTGACTTCTCATAGGCATCCATATGCTCCTTAATTCTAGTTTTTATCCATCTGTAGTTCCACTGGAGTCCTTATTCTAACACTGGCATTGTTTGAGCCACTTTCCTGTCCTTTAACAAGGACTCAGTTTTTACACACCACGTTTTGTAGTTTGGCTATTTCACACTTGAATTCCTTTACTGCTCTGGGGCAGAGGGCACCTGCTCCTGGTGATTTCTTATTGCTCACATCATCTCCTTGATCCATTCACCTTTTCTGCCAATACTTCAATTTTAAACAAAACCTCTGACATGCACTCTGTAAAGAAAGGGTCCCTGTTTCTACACTTCAAACTCCTCCATAGTTAACACAGATAGGGAAAAAAATGTTGTTTTAACCATTGTTTACTTAGAGTATTCTTTCTATATTTTAGTTATTCTATTACCTCTTCAGATTCTCTGGAAAGCTTCCACTTTCTGTTGTGTACAAAAAAACTATATTCCTTTTAAATGCCTTCTTAATTTCTTATCTTCCTCTACATTGCTTTTTACCTATTTTTCTCTATCACTTCTCAAGTCTTTACGGGTCTGTGTCTTACTTTTGCTCTGTGCCTCCAATATGATTCCTGTGCTGCCTCTGAACATTTTTTTTGTCTTCTCCTGCTAGCTTTCTGTTTTTCTTGTAGATCCCCTTTGAACAAACTGTACAGCTCTGCTGTGTTTCTCTTTTTGTTAACTTAATGAAGAAGTTGTGATGTGTGTCTACAACTTCAGCCTTATCATCATGCTTCAGCCTCACTCTCCTCCAATTTGTAGTGAGGTAAGTTAACTCCTCAACTGATACTGTGCTTCCTGTTTTCATTTGCCTCTTTGACTTTCTCAGCATGTTATTGGCACTGCCACCAGGCAAAGAAATACCTCACATTCCTTTTCTCAGATTTTTGGGTGTGTCTGAGGTAGCAAAGGGTAGAACTGAAAAATCAAGAAACAAAATAGTCTGTTCAGATCAGCTGAAACTTTTTTGCATATACATCATGTTGTTTCTTAAATAAACTTACATTTTCACATGTGGACTCATTACTAAGCAGAACCTAGGCCAGATTCTTGTATCTTCTCTCCCTATACAGCAAATGTAAGCTTTCCTTTCCTGTCTCCTTATCCAGCTTTATCCCTCTCATCACCAGCCACCCCTTTTCCACTACCACACCCTTCCCCACATATGGTTTCCCTTTCTCAGTCTCATTTTCTTCCCAGCTTTATTGCAGATGTTGTAAAACTATAAATTCAACATAAAGGAGTACTTAGATGACATAGTCATAATTTGTTGTTCAAACCAATGTGCATGGATGTAAATGTTTAAATATTTGCAAAACCCTTGAGCTGAAATAAATCGAAACACTTAATAATTCTGTGGAAATGAGTTAATATTTATCACTGCAATATTATATTGCAATATTGTAGTGATAGGTCATACTGCAGTTTTCTTCCATTTTTAATGCTCTTCTTCAGAGACTTTCATATAATCTCTTTGAATTATTGTAATAACTCTGAATATATGACACTCAATAACTGCAAGATGGGATATGCAAAATAAAACAATCTTTTGCACATCCCTCTCCCATTTTTCCAAAATAAATGCAAGGTCCAAAATAAAGCAATCTGAATGTTTTCCTCTCCTCTTTTGTTTATATTTTCTTCCTACTCATCAAACTTCTCAAACACTGTTTCCAAATGTGTCCTTTCAAGTCGAGTACTGTACACAAAATATACCTTCAGTCTATAATGCCCAGGTAAATATTACCCATCCACTAGAGTGATACCTCATGCTCCAGATGTAAACAAACTCCTAGTGTGAATGACAGCTGCTGTCCATCTGTCCTAGGAAGATTATCACCTACAAACCTCAGCTATAGTAATTTAATTTTAGGAATGGAATGAAACTCCTGTATCACTTAATCAACTCTCCATTTTTGCAAGCAACAATGGTGTAGAAGCAAAGTTCACATAAAGCCTCAACCACCAAGATGAAGGAAAAATCAGAAATGCTGCCACAAGGAGCTCTATTACAGGAATTGGACAGGGTGTTGCTGAAACATTATATGAGACTCTAGTCTCTGTCAGCAGAAGAAGTTAGTGAAGGGTTTTGCTGGTGGTTGGAATATGTTTTGATGGTGAAACACAAAATTTGAGTAGATCCTCTGGGTGACCTTGAAAGGAAACCAAGAACAGTTTGTAAAATCAGCATGCATCAGCAATGAATGCTATTATCTGTGGTGCACAGCCTGCAGTGCCAGGCATTTGTGAAAAACTTTGTGGATCAAAACACAGACATCCTAAGCATAATTTTGTCTTAAAGTGAATAGCAAGGTGTTTCATGTCTGTTTGGTTTTTTTACTTAATTACCTCATTCTTTTCCTAATGTAGATTTCTAAATTTCATTGTTATTGTGGAGGTTGTAAATTAATACCTACACTTGTATTTTACGGTATTTCATTTGACTTAAAGAGGATTTTCTGATTAATATCAAGCCATTTGTCACAAATGGATATGCTAAATAAATATGGAGTATTTGAAAAGCCTTAGAAATTCTCTAATCCCAGCATGAATTTCCATGAACATGAGGAAAAACTATGGTCTAGGATGATTTGATATCATAGAAATCAGGTGTATCTTCTGGTGATCATCAACCTTCCACGTAGGAAGGTAACATGCAGAGTTGATGTGACCCCAACAGTTTAGCAAGAGACATTAAAAAATACTCTAGAACATTCATCTAAGGTCCTAGACCATCATACAACTGTTCAATTTATACCACATTTCTAGAAATGCAAAAATCAAGAAAGGCATCAAGGGAGAGAAATAACTCATATTTAATCTCAAAAGATAAGTCAGTGCCTGTGGTCAGAATATTTATTAATTTTTAAATTAATTTTATTATTTGTATGCTTTTTTCCATAAATCCTCAATCAGCTTTGCTAGTTTTAATACTTTAAGTTCTGGGAATTCAGTTTTTCTTACAATAACTTTGAAATCCTTAGAGATAGCATAACACCTCTTTATAAGAAGCCAGTGCAAGTCTTTTTTCTGACAAACAGCCAATGATTAGCACGCTGTGGATATGTCTCCACAGCAGCCACGTTGACTGTCTCTTCTAATATGACAAACTACCTGTTCTTATCTCTTTCAACCTTTCAGTTTAAGTGTTAAGTTCATACTGAGCTTCCATTAATTCATACAGTTCTCTTTCCTGCAAGCAATATTTTTATTAAAAATGGCTCCTCCAACTAAATTTCTTTTCCTCATGAACATATTTTAATAGTTAGCTTTCAGAATTTACTTGCCCTTTATTATTGCTTCCAAGCATCCCAAAGTCCCTTTTCAGTATATCAACCTCATGACTGCTACTAAATTTAAAATACATTTCCCCAAGATCTGACCTTAAGATAATGCATTTGCAATGCCTAACTTCTGCTAGCAAAAGGCAGGAGGTAAGCAGGATTAGAAATGGCTGTAGCAGAACTGACCTATACCTCTGCTCTTCTACAATCTTTTCAATTGTGGTGGGTACTAGTCAAGAGTGAAAAACATTGAGAAAAACAGCTGACAGTCCAGTTGTTTAACAGACAACATTTCCTTGTCTGCCTTAGGGATCACTTCTCATGTAATGTGACTGAATATTTAAACAGATTTATAAGAGTGATGCGGCCAGCACCAAATATTAAAGCCGAAGTTGTACTTAATTGCTGTGATTTTGTGTCTTAATAGACAACTGGTATTTACTTTAAACACCAGTCTCTTAGGATAAAACATTCCTTGAAAGGATTTATCACCTGGAAAAACAGTGCAGTTTTTGCATATGTCTAATACAAATTTACTTTCTGTAGTTGCCAACAAATTTTGGAAAGACAATCTGCATTTCTGTGGAAACCTAGAATAAATCTTCAATAGCTGCTGGGAAGGAGAAAGGATACTTCTTAGGTTACTTTTCCATCCCAATTTACTGCCTCTCGAGGTGGAGGCATCTGATTAGGCTTTTTGGCAAGCAGAATAAACTTCAGCTTAGTAGCCTAGGGCAGGTCTTATAAAGTGAAGGAACGGGATTGTGATGAGTCCAGCAGCTCTCCTGATCTGTCAATTTGCTTCCACTCTGAGGAGATGCTTCCCCTGCTCTCCCTGCAGAGCACAGTCTTGGGAGAAGATGAGTCCTTCTGGTGCCTCCAGAAGTGTGTGGAGAATATTATAAGAGGAAAAAAAATCAGGAAAGGCAGAACATACAAGCCAGAATTGTGGAGCAGATGTGGAATGAAACCCAGGAGATGGGTATGAGGCAACAGCAGCAATTCTTCATCAGAGAATTGACTTTTGTGGGAGTGAACAGTTGTAGAACTGATGTTTCAACTCCTTAGGGAAGATGGAAATAATAATGATTATGAAGCACATTATATCTGGATGAGAATGGAGATTACAGAAAGAAAAATGAGGAAGACCGAAACCCATAACATAATCTGCCAAAGAATTTTCAGTATTCCAATCTAGTGATTAAAAATTAATTTTTCATTGATTAGGAAGGGGCTTCTTCTGTCATACATACTGTATTATTGAAACTTATAAAGTGTGATTCATGAAAATTATTTAGGAAGTTCTGGAATTAAATGGAAAGAGTAAGGATTTGTGAATGAAACAAACCAATAATAAAAGAAATATGAAAAGAATAATGTAAAAGACTGCAAAGATGCAACATTATCCATTTACAGCACAATTAGATCTTCAGAAAGAAGTGTTAACATGAACACAGCAAATGCAAAATACAAATCTAACATACATTTTAGGTAGGAAAGAATTGTTCCCTTTTCTTCTTCCATATAAACCTTTGATCAGTTAACCTTTGCTGTCTGCCAGATGCTCACCAAGCTGTTGCCTCACCTCCCTCCTCAGCAGAAAACAGAAAGAAAATAAATGAAGAAGATCGTATTTTAAGATAAGGACAGAGAAATCGTTCAACAATTACTCTCATGGCCAAAACATATTGGTTGGACTTGGTCAAGATTAGTTTATTTCTAATTAAAAATCGAGTCCTGTCCATGTGGTAAAGGCTGCAGTGCTGGTCCCTCACACATCATAGATTGTGCCAGAAAAGCTGTGTGTTGGCTCTGCTCCATTGACTGCATTCCTGCCAGAAGTTTGCTCCTGCATGGGATCTCCATGGCCTTCAGCTTCCTTCAGGGCATACCCACCTGGTAGCAGAGTGGTATTTTCTTCAGTAGGTCTCTCTGTAAACTCCTGGGAAACACCTTCTCCTCCACAACTTCAGGAGTTATCAGGAAATCTCTGCTCAGGTGCCTGGAGAACTTCCTCTCCCTCTTCCTTCTCTCACCTTGATGTCTGCAGGACCGCTTAATTTTCCTTATTCCTCTCTCTGTCACAGCAGCTTTGTAGCATTTTTTACCCTTTCCTAAAGACATTATCACAGAGGCTATGCTGGAGTTGCTGGTGAGCTCAGATTTTTGGCTGGTGGTGGGTCTGGCTTGGAGCCAGCTGGATTTCGCTGTTTCTGACAAGGGGTCAGCTCCCAGTCTCTTCTGAAAAAAACCTGCACACTGAATCCTTTCAATATAAAGCCAATACAAAATCTAGTTCTAGTTTATTTATTCTAGTCTGAGTGACATGCAGCTAATTCAGACACCAGCCACTCACTCCTAATTTGCTTTTCTCTCTCAGAAACCCAGAAAACTTGTATTTACTTAGATAAATAAGTATCAATACAATAATACAATTCTACAGACGCCCATTTGTGCAAAAATGGAAGGTACAGGAAGCTAAATGGAGGTTCCTTTAATAAACCTCAACCAAGAACAAAAAAATTGAAATCCTCTGTCTTCCAGTAATTATTCATTGTGCATTTTAGGGAATATATTTTTTATCTAGAACCTCCAGTGTTTACAAGGAAGGTAAAAATGTTTGCATTTATTGGAATTTCTCTGTCTCTTGTACTCAAGATTTACTGGAAAATATTTAATGTCATGAAATCATAGAATTGTAGAATGGTTTGAGTTGGAAAGGATCTTTAAAGATCAGCCAGTACAACTTCCCTGTCATGATTAGGGTCATCTTCTCTAAAATCAGGTTGCTCAAAGCCCAGTCCAATCTGAGCTTGAACACTTCCAGAAGTGAAGCCTGCAACCTCTTCCACTGTTTCATCACTCTCATTGTAAAAAAAAAATTCTTTCAGAAGTCTTATCTAAATCTACCCTCTTTCAGTTTAAAACCACTGCCTTTATCCTGTCACTACCTGCTGCAGTGAAGCCTCTCTACACCTTTCTTATAGACCTGCTCTTTGAAAATACATTAGAAGGCCACAATAAGGTCTTCTGATAGCCTTCTCTTCTCCAGATTGAAGAATCCATAACTCTCTCAGCCTGTCTTCAAAGAAGAGCTTCTCCAGCACTCTTGATCATTTTTGTGGCCACAAAGAGGTAAACAAACACACCAAAGTATGTTTAGCTTGTGGATTAAAAAAAATAATCATAGTAAATCTTAAACACATTAAAAGTTTAGATTGTGTTTAGGAGCTTTTGAGGGTTCAATTTACATGCGTGTATGTTTTTGGTTTGGTGTTTTTTTTTTTTTTTATTTTTTTTTATTTTTTGATTGTTCTCCCCCAACCCTTAAATTCCTAAATTTCTTTCTAAAAGACTTTAAAAATAGGTGATATAATTTTATGATTCCAAGTTTACAGAATGTTAGAATATAAGTACCTGGACATCTTTACAGCCCAAGTTTTTATCTGTTTAATTTGCTTAATTGTGGAATTATCAATTATTCCTCTCCCTATCCTAAATTATTGTAGCTAGGCTTCAAAACTCACTCTTTAATTTACTTGGAAGTATTTTTAATCTTATAGTCTATCTGAAAAAAGAAGCTAGTGAGAATTGTCACATATCAAAAGCAGAGAGCTCTTCCACTAGACCATTTCTTGTTCATATTTGCTTTGTCTCTTAGACTGCTTTTATTTCTATTTGTTAATGGGAGAACTTAGGCCAAATACAGAGGCTGGAGCAGTCTTGTTTCACTTTGCTTTTTGTTTCAAAGAGATATTCACTAAATAGAACTTTTAGTATTGTAACAGGAGTGTGGACCTGAAAGAGATAATGGAGAAATTAAACTCTCTTGTTTTAACTTCATTTTTCAGTCATGGTATAGATTTCAAAAACTCAGTGTTCCTAACTGAGCCTCATACCTAAATCATATATTCTTAGCAAGGCATGAGGACCCAAGCATAGAAGTCATCTGAGTGCTCATAGCTTTCATGAATTAATTTGATCACACAACAAAATATTTTATTTCATGCAATTTTTGCTCAAAACATGCTATTTAACTAGGTAATTCAACTTTTAAAAAATTATTTTCCTTAAATAAAGGCTTTATATTACCAAATTCCAGTTATCCATGTAAAATCATTCCAGAATGAAATTTTCAGTCAATATGAATTTTAATTGATGACTTTTAAATTTTTTTAAATGGTATGAAAATATCCTAGTCACATTAAGACAATTAATTTGCTTCACATTTCTGCCTTGCCCTCATAAAGCTGTCTGACTTTTCCTAGCTACAGGAAAACAGTCTATTTTCTAACATGCATCTGGAATGTATGCTTGCATTAGGATCTAAAGCTGCTTAACACCTGATGTTAGAGTAACTACATAAAGTATTAAACAAGCATATGCATTCTACTGATAAATACCATACCATTCCTTCCTGAATGACATAAAAAATAAGAGAAAAACCCCTTATTTCTCTTGACACTTTTACAGCAGAGAGGAAACTACTGAACAGATTTCAAAAAAGAAGAGAGAGTTAGAATAGTTTGCTATCTGGATCGGTGTAACTTGCAGTATAGGTCTATTTTTCATAGAGTCACTGGAATTTGACAATTGTGAGAAACAGAAAGCTGAAAGGGGCTCTGAAGTCCAACGACAGATAGAAGATCCTGCTATTGTAATCAAATTTATTTATGATGCATCATAATTGCCATTTTGCATGAGATATGTTTGATATGTGTCTTCAGGATATACTATGTCTATAACTCTGGAGTATATTAAAGAAGTCCTAGGGAAAAAAAAAAGGAAGATATCTGAAAGTAGAAATAAATATCGTTTTTATTTATTTTACCTCTGTCAATTTAGCCAGTATTAGATTTTATTTCACTACTTCTTTGTAGGGGGAATCTTTACTCACAGCCAGCTATTTGACTTATAGGAAAGACAGAGCAAGGAAACTAGAATGAAGAAAATGCAAAATACAAACCAAAAAATCAATGCAAAAAGTTTTAGATACACAAATGAACCTGACAAATTAAATAGCAACCACCACCAGCAAAATACAAAAATATGCTGAAACAGTAATCCTTGTTCTTCAGGAGAAAATTGTAATACTTTAGTCAAAAAGTTAATATCACTTGAGGCACCTAGCTATAGTATAGAGATGTCTGAGGAAATCCCAAGTGCGCCCTATAATAGCGTGTTCCATGAAGAGAGTCATTTGCATTAAACACTTTCCTCATTTGAAAGAGATAAAGCTCCATTATAAGAGGAACAGATGATACATTTCAAATGTTTCTCTCCTGTGGATTCAACTAGCTCTGACATGGAAAGAAAAAACTTTTAAGACTTCAGCATAATATCTTCCCCTCCCAGAAGCAAGTAGCTGGTATGTTAATAATCTTTAGAAGCTTTAATGATGCTATAATATAGGCAGCAGACATCAGCAAGTCTGTAGTTAAATTTAATAGAGACTAGGAGCACTGCAATGTTTACCTAATAAAATACTTCACACCAAGAGAGAGCAGTACTCTCCCTTAAGCAGTGTACAAAGAGCAAAACTGTCTTGTCACAGCTATTACTGAGACAGCCTCAATTTTAACAATAGTTATGTATTGGATTGTTTATCCTATTTGAGAAGGTTTCTATTAAACTGCAAAGTATTTATTATTGTTTGCTTAATAATTATGATAATAAGGTACAGAAATTTGATCCTCCAGCTAATCACCACCACATCACACATGGAAAATTTCCTAGATGCTCCTATCCCAGTGCAGGATCAATTTCTTGAAAGGAGATGAAACAGAATGAAGAAAAAGAGCACAAGCTTAATGAATGTCTTCTCTGCTCCTTTGTGCACACTTGTGCCAGTACAGGTTCATGATCATCATCAGGTTTTTATCTGGGGCAAATGATCATACTTGCTACAGTCAAAGCCTTAAGTTTGAGGTTTAAGTCAGAGAAGAATTGATGAGGCTGTTTGAGAAAAACATGAACTGGGTCCCTCATCCTGTACCTGCCTCAAGCAGGACCTAATGACTGAAAAATGTTTGCAATGAAACAGAGGACTCATGGCCTGATGTTGTTTCAGTGAGAGACAAAAGCCATTAGTCTCAGCCCCCCTTTACTGTGCATACCAAGCCTTGCTGTAAATCTGGTCCATTAAGGAGATAAGGATAAGCTCAAAGACCCTCTGGGGTCAGACAGTCTTTACTGCCACCAGAACAGGTGAAGGCAGAACTAAGCCTTTATTTTATTTTTTTAATCAACTCTAAAATCTGACCAAAACTAATCAAGGCCCTTATAAGCCCCATTTCTTTGCTAACTCTCTTACCCATAAGAATGGAAATGAAGAGAAAGAGAATATGCCTTACATGCATAACCACAGTTTCCAAACCCCCACCTATAAGACATGAAATTGTTCCACTCCTTTAGGAAGAGACAAAAATTATAGTATTAAAAGAAAGTGAGTTTCAGAAAAAAAAAAAGAGAAGAGAAAAAGGGGAAGCACCTCTGTTTGCTTGAGATCAGTAGACAGGCTCTGTATATATATATTTATATAGTGCTAATAATCTCTGTTACTATACCTTCTGTAGTGGCACATTTTAACAGTCAATAATTAGTGAATGTGCCACTGGCAATTCAGAACCTGCTGCCCTGTTGTTTCAATAAAGTGTATTTTTAGTGAATTTGGATTGTGAAAGTTCTTACAGAATTCAGCCAGGCTCATGGTATTGGATTGGTAAACTGTGCTATTTGTGAATCTGGGCTCATTAAAGTTTTTGTTGAACATGACTTAGAGTGTTGAATTGATTCTGATCAGAAATTATTCCAAACACACTCAGTCCCTTTAATCCCTGAGGCCCATCTGGAAAGCAAGGGGTTTTATTTTCTTCCAAATTTCTATACCCTTTGTGCACTATTACCCCCTCCTCACATCAGTGACCTAAGTAAGAGGTGTTACCCCATCCTCAGAAGCTCTTAACTTAATATCAGCCTATGCTCAGACAATTAGTATTTTCAACTAACTACTCTTGGTTCCTAAGTGTAATGGTCTGTTGCAGAAATAACTGGAATTTGACATGCAGTCAAATCAAAAAAACAATTTATTCCTGCACCTGAGGGAGAGAGCCCAGGACAGCAGATCCAGGCTCTGCCAGAGCCAGCTCTGCCTGCATGGAGCAGTGACAGAACTTGAATACCTTTAGGTTACACAACACATTCTTCTTCAAAACTGGGTCAGACACACAGGATATGGTAAATAACAACAGACATCAAAGTCTTTCAGATACTGAGGCTCCATGCAGGGCATTCTTTTACAAATAACTCACTCCTTTGATAGATTGTGCTGACTGACAGACCATTGGCTGCAAATGTTTTTTGGCTAGTGAGGCCTGCAAAGGTCTAACTAACAAAGGTCTAACTAACAAAGCTAGTTAACTGATAACTGATTGATTAACACTAACTGCTTTGCATCCACAAATGTGCTGGAAATTACAAGGAGAAGCACAACCCAAAAATGTGTCTTCAGTGAAAGGAACCAGGCTAATTTACATCCAAATCTGGGTTTTGGTATAGTCTCATTTCTTTGATCAAATGCCAGACAGGAAAATAATCAGTGATGGTTCTATGATTTCATTCTATTGTATAATTAATTGTTGTATTAGAGCATCAACATTCTTAGATTCATGACTAGTTACAATTTTATGTCAAAATCCCAAATGAATTCATGACTAGCACTCATCCACAAAAGCTGTTGTTCTCTCTACATGCAAGCACATAATTCACGTTGATATGCTGTCAAGACTCAGGAGAAGTAGAAATTAGAAGAGAGAGGACAGTTTACCATAGAATATGTAAGGATGTTCTTCAGTCTTCCTTCCTAATTTCTAGCCTTAGAAAAGCAACAAACAGTGGAAGTGAAAGACTGAAAGTCTTTGCCTGCATCCAGGGGCAGATAATGTTTTTCCATGACCTGAAGTATAGGAATTAGTGGAAATAAGCAAGCCAGTCCAACTTCCCTATCAAAGAAGAATAAAACCAGTGCTTGAAAAATTAATGTACTTTCTATATTATAAAACTATTTGCAAATTTCTAATTTTTGTAGTAGTTCATCTTTTTGCAGTCAAGGAGCAAAAGACAGGAGAAGAAAATGAATGCCAGTGGTTAATTTAGGAATTGCTTTTATATAGATAAAGACGATATAGATAGATATAGATAGATACATTGATAGATATATAAATTCCCCTCCATTACAGAATCTAAAATGTACAGTGATCTCAAAGTAAAGTGTTTTCTCAAAAATATAAAGGTATAAAAAAAATGTTCCGGCTCATCAAGGAGTATTTTTGATTCCTGCAAAGGAGAGAAAAATTCTTTCCTTTTGCCACTGATTTTTAAAACAGGAATGCAGATTTGTCCAATTTAATTTACAGATTTCATTACAGATTTACGTCCTCTTCTTTTGTTTCTTCAAAAGGGAAAGAACATATAGAGAAACTGTTTGGCTGGGTTGCTTTTTAAAAAAGGTTTCTTTCCCTAAAGCTTTAATTTTGAGAGCAAGAAAAAAATGCAAAGCATTTTCTTTAGTTAGTATTTCAAGATACTATGCTAAAAATTTTTATACAGCATTTATTATGTTATTTAAATACATTTTTTCAAATAGATCTAAACTTTATTTTTGAAAACAAAGAAAATCCCTGAAATATTTGAAGATTTCAGGTAGCCTGTATTGTAAATATGGAAGAAAAATATATGATGGAGCACCGTTCAGGACTATTCAAGTGTTATCCAAAGAATATGGATATATTCTTTGGATATATTCTTTGGATATATCCAAGAATATATCCAAAACACATTTTTAAAAAAATTAAGAACAACAAACATACCAGCTTTTTTTAAAGAAGGGTACCTGCAACAAGTGCTGTAACATCCCTGGGGAGCTTTCAATTCAGGGTCAAGCAACAATTCAGATGTGAAAAGCATTTCTGAAGTAAATTACATTGTCCCTGTTTGCTCTACTTTGATTTCTAGAGAGCAAACTCTCATTTTTTGCGATATTCGCTTGCAACAAAAATAGGAGCCTGCTCCAGGAGCACACCAACTCTTCTGCTGTAAGCACCTATTCTTTCTCACCACATGATTTGTTAAACTAAACATAATTTGAGAGTCCCATGATTCTGAAAGTCAAAAAGCCATGAACAGTCCTTGCCATGACAGTTTCCCAGTCACAGGACTGTGGCTCATCTGCACAGTGCACCAGAGCTCTTCTTCTCACTTGTCTTGTTTCTCACCGCTTCAGGTTTTGTCCAACAGTTTTCATGAAGATTTTTTTTCTGGTTTGAGGATGGAAAGGAAGATTCAGCTATAGATTTTATGGATGATAAGGAATGGATTGAATATTTATAATATTTTCCCCCCTAAATTCCCTAAAGATTTTACATACAGTAAAATCATCATAAAATTTGAAGAGGGAGATTTAGGTAAATTCTTCTCAAGCAGAACATGTTTGCATTTTTTAATGTGCTCGGAAAGCATTTGGGAGCAATTTGGCATAAGAATTTTGTAGCCCAATGCAAAAGTGCAGCCAGATGCTAGCTGAGCTTACACATGTTAATAAATTGTTCCTGAGGAACTCACAGCTACATGCTGGAATGCCGTGTCCCACGCCCCGGCGGGCCACAGGCGTGAGCTCCTGATGCTCTTCTGAGTTTTCAGTCCAGAGTGGGTCTGAACAGTTCCAAGAAACAGAAAAACCGCAGTCTAGGGAACTTCACTGCCTCAGCTAGCAAAAAACTAACGAAAAACAAAGGAAAGCTCTTTCTTCCTCTCCATTCCACAGACAACACAGTCCAGGAAAACTATGTGGGTGAGCAAGTGCAGTTTCTGCCAACAAACTCTGCCCTTTGTCTCTCCCCCTTCACTCTCAGAACTAGTCTTAAAGGTGCAGAATTTAATATCCAGCAGAAACTGAACAGATGATTGGGGATACAAGAATCATAAAATCACTCCAGGACATTCCTAATATGAGACACTGATAGCCCCAAAATTAAGCAGAATGAGATTTTCTGTCCACCATCTCTTCAGTTGCAGTTAACTAAATAAACTTAGAAAGAAATGTTTGCTGCATGCCATATGAGAATGGCTGAGCTGGGGCTGTCCCTAATAGCTGAATCATGGTTCTTCCATAGGCAGATGTGTCATCAGGACACCTTTTTCAGAACACAGATCTGGGTTGTAAATCACATCTCAATCTTTGTTCTTAAAAAGAAATTAAGTAAAAAAGAGGAGGATTTCTGTGACACTATTGTCAAAGGAAAGCCCCCTGTACAGCAATCTCCTCCTCATTTAATAACTACTCACAACTTGCCCAATTCTGGGCCTGCTTGCCTCTAGGTCTAACAAGAAGAATTAAGTGCTCTTGCAGACCAGAAATCAGCCATTCCATATGCTTTTCTCCATACAAGTAAGATAAGGCCACTCAAAGGCATAAATGCCAGTTGAAGAAGTGTGGCTGCACATACACAAAAGGGTGCATGGGAAGCCCTTCGGGAAATGCATTTTCTACAGAGATAGGCAGTTATATAGGCACAAAATTGGTTAAGCATGTTAATAACACAACTAGAAATATACTGCAAAACAAAAGCTGTCTCTGTGAACTGACTGGAAAAACAGTGGAGCAGTGCAGACCTGTAATCATCACAGATCACGCCACATACCGCTGATCGTTGCCATGGCAACAGATGGTGTTTCATGACGTCACCGAAATCAAGGGGGGGTCGCAACAAGGGCACACAGATACTAAACAATTTCTGGAAGGAAAAAATTTGAGTACATGCATTGAGCTACCTACAATGTGACACAAACCAAAGGGTAAAGGAAGCAGGACAAAAGAGCGCAAGAAGAGCACACAGAAATTTCCAGTGAGCAAACAGGCTTCATTGTAACCTCACAATTTTACCATGGAAATTGCATTTGTGTTGAACATCTTTAGTCTTCTCTGATATTTTTCAGTAATATGGGACAATCTGTGAAACAAGCTCTCCAGGGAAGTTAAGAAAAGAGCAAACACTTTTTTTATTTCTTTTACATTAGGGATGAGAAAATATGAGGTATGAGTAACACTCTTACAGGGGGAGACATATCTTCGGTGAATAAGTAAATAAATGTTGTGGGGAATTGGAACCAAAACACTGCTAATGAGACTGTGAGAGTCAGCTGGCATGACAGCTTGCTGCAATCCAAAGAACGATGTTCTTATGGAACTTAGCATCACTGAAGTCTAAGTATTATCATGGATTTCTAATTGTTTTGTACCTTCCTAAAAAATTTGAGTACTTTGACCTTCAAGATGTGCAAAAAATCCAACTTATGAATCCAACCACAGATTTCCCAGGTTACTGGTATTTTTCTGCTGTCCTGTAGGACTAAATTATGTGAGTAAGCCTATGTAATAATTTCAGTAGATTCTTATTTTCAAGTTTGTTTCCCAAACCAAATATTTTGTTGCAGATTACTTCTAAACAGGTTTTTTTTTCGTTTACTGATAGAATTTGACATCGCTGTTTGACGTTATATTTCTGTATGGTCTGGCAGAAATTGCATAAAATAACTGACCAATTATTGATAAAAAGAAGAGTTGAAAGGAAAAGAATAAGTCCATGAAACAAAAAAGGATAATGAATAAGAAAAAATTACCTTCAGTAGCAAGAACTCTGTGAAGAATGAAGTAGTATTAGTACTTAAAGGTGAATACTGTCTCATAGAAATTTACTTGAATTTAGCCATTCATTATTTTCAATATAATGATTGCTTCTACATCTTCCATAATGCATAATGCAAAATATAGGAGTGCAATTCAGCCATGGCTGAAATTAATCAAAGAAAAAGAAATATAAAAGAAAACAGGTGACTAAGAGTTTTAAAAAACATGCTTGGATATTTATATGAATAACAAAATTTATTCATTGGTTGTGGGTATACAAAAATGTCAAAATATGTCAGTTGTGGCGCTTAGTGAAGAAACTTTTTCAACAGTTACTCAGGTTCATAAGCTTTTTTTTTAAACACCTACTTAGGTATATATGATCTAAGTTTACTTTTCTTTTTTATTTTAAATCACTGGTACAAAAAGACTACTAATCATGATGAAAAATCAAAGGATATATTATTTCCAAGGTGTAAAAATGCAGAACTAATGGTCCAACTTTTAAATTAGCCTTCTGTAGGGAAGCAGGATCAGCATTACTGAGGGAGTGGGTTTGTATCAGGCTGACAATATAAGAATGTAATGGCATGCTAATACGATGACATTCTTCTTTACATAGAAAACTGAAGTTTCATAATTTTAGAAGAAATTAAGCTGTGGGATTAAAGATGGTGTAACCTGATCTCCTCTTACAAAATAAAAGAGAAGTTCCAGTTATGCTTAAAATAGTTAGGATGTAAATTTTATTTTGACTATGAATAAAGCTTGAAAATATTTATGTATTATAAATAGTCACAAGTCATATAATAGAGATTTAATCTCTTTTAATAGTATTTTAATTCTTAATTTAAGAATGATATTGTCATTCCCCTTCAGGGCACTCTCCAAATGAATTAATTAAATACAGTTTAGTTCATGTATCAAACATGTTTTATGGAGCTCCCTTTTTAATTTAACTGGCATGTGCAAACTCTTCTCCATGTGTGCCCTCTTTAATTTCAGAGATAAGCTCTTTGCAAACTGAAGAAACAAAAAAGATGAAAGTACAAAAATATGTTATAAATTATATTCCAAAACCATCTCAAATACCATCACCACAACAGATGTTCATGAAGCCTAATTTTCTTTATTTTAACAGAGAAACAAACCAATGTCAAGTTTGTTTCAGAGCAAAATAATTTATTTCCTTGGGTTTTGTTCTGACTATTCCATTACAGTATGTCAGCAGGAAGGATTCTGTTGCTACTTTAGAACAGTTTCTGTCTCTATGCAAGTGTTAGTAAGCTATAGGCAACATTTCTAAGAAACCTTTAAAAGGAAACCTTGAATGATTAGTTATGTACAAATACATATGTACCAAGTAGACATTAGCAAGACCCATAACAAAGGACTTTAATCAGTGTGTCGGCAGTAGCAAGCTTCTTATCAAGAAGAAATTATTAATGCTAGAGGAGAGAGGAGATTACTCTTTTGCTGCTGTAATGGTAGACCCTAGAACTTCACAGAAGCTCTGTCAAAGTGCTGTGCACATACTAATCTAGCCATACTAAAATAGCCCTACTGAATAATGTCACGGCTCACATGGTTAGCGCTTAGTCAGAAGGAATGCATCCCAGCTCCAGGAAAACCTCCAAAGGGCAGCTCCTGAACATTCAGTCCATACCTCCACAGTGCTCACAACAATGCCTGCACAGGGCTGAACTTCACTGAAATGAACGTAAACCAAGTTGCTTATCAGGTTGCAGTAGTGCACTATCATTTTGCTTTAGTCTTTATGTGCTCTGATTTCAAAGAAAAAGAAAAATAAATGGAAATAAATCCATTCAAGTGTAAAGAAATTTCATTTTATTTGCTTCGTTTTTAAAAAATGTTGTGTTTCCATAAGGAACAAAGCTGCAATTATTAAAGTAAGCAGCTAAAAATCCTTGTCTTTTAAAGGAGTCCTACAAGGAGATTACCTTTCAAGAGGATCAATTCCAAGCAACTGCCTGCCCATGGGAAGTGGTGAATGAAATCCTTGTTTTGCTTTGCTTGTGGGCATGACTTTTGCTTTTCATATTGAACTGTCTTAATCTCATCCCACAAGATTTCTCACTTTTACTCTTCCAGTTCTCCCTCCCATCATGTTGGCGGGGAGTGAGCATGCAGCTCTGTGGGGCCTACTTGGCAGTCTTATTTTTTAAATTTTTTTTAATCAATTGATTTTAAAAAATCCTGATTTACTGATTGGAGCCCTTAAAAATTGTGTCCTTTTCACAGAACTGGAAAACAGAAAAGTACTAGATTTTAACTAATGCAACTTGAACACCATATTTTTTCCTTTGAGATTTGTCACACCAGAGTTTCAGGAAGAACAATAGTCTCCATAAAGTCAATAGATTCTATTTGGCTATTATGAAAAAATTTTAACTAAAATGTTGAGTACATAACAGGATTCCAACCACTCTCAAGCTGACTGGTTTCACTCCTTCACCTCAGATATTTAATTATCAATTAGAATGCAAAAGGCAACTAGGTAATTCTGTTGTAAAATGTCTTGATCCCTAGTATTGGTTCCCTGTTGTTCAGTTTTTAAAATTATTTGTTATGTCCTAAAGGTTTATGAAATTGTGTTTTGTGGTCCAAACTGAGATCCACCGGCCAATCCAATGTGTATTTTTTAATATGAATATATGTGAGGGCTAGGATATTTGAGTGAAACAAGCAATGAGAAAGCTCCCAAAACTTTTTGGGAGAGATTATCTAGAAACAAAAAAAGACATATTTGTTTGTTTATTTTCTTCAGTTTATTTCATATTAATTATATTAATCATATTTGAGCTGAATTAATCTTAAGTCAAAACAGCGATTCTCCTAATTCAGAAGAACTGAAACAAATTTAAACATCGTTAAACACATGGTGTACTGAATCCTAAAAGGATTTTGAAAACAGATCTTTAATCATAAGATTCCACTGGTAGGTAACCAGAGGAGGCTCCTAGAAGACTTATCTTCAAATGTGCTCTTAACGGTTTCTAAAAAGATTTTGAAAGAGACAGGGATTTAATTGTTGTTTTATTTACAGAAATAAATTCATCATGAACATAAAAGAAGCAAAAAATATCTTTTTTCTGACTTCTCAGAACTGAAAGCATAGTTTGATCATTAATCTGGCACAGCTAGTTTTAGGAGTAAGGTGAATTATCCTAAAGAAGAGAGATTACCCAGCAGACTACAATTTCATATACTTACAAAGATAAGATGATGTACTAATTGCATTACAGCTGTGACTTTTTAATGATTTAAGACTAATGCCTGTGACCATTTGACATCAGTTGACATCAGATGTTTTTGGGATGATACTGTAAATCTTCTTGTGCTGAAGTTTTTGCCAGGGTTCAAGCACATATGTCAATGTTTTATCCATATTACAAGGCATAGGGAAAAAAATAATCTGTTTAAATCAGTAGCAATAACCTTCTTAATAAGAAGCATTTTTATAGACAGAAAATATTGGCAGCTGGTACTTATTTATGTTTTCAACTGAAATGCTTTTATAAGGCTGTGTGTAAAAAATGATTTGTGGGGTACAGGACAGGTCTAAGCTACCAAAACACTCAGAAGGACAAAGTTCCACCTGACAACTTCATTCAGAACTTTATAAGGCAGTTACCTGGAGAAGTGATTTTACCATTGTTTGGTTTTCTCCATGTAAAAAGGATACATTTCATGGTAACTGGGCTGAGATCACAGGCATATTCAGTCATGGTCACTACCCACACAAGAGACTGATCACAAGTGATCAGGACTGACCTTGGTCAAACAGCTCTTGGTTGAAAGACCTCTGCTTGGTATCAATACAGTGAAAACTTAATACCTATAAAGTTGAAGTTGTGCTTGAAAGAAGAGAAGCTTCTCATAAAGAGCTCCCAGGAGGGAAAACCAACAGTATTTTGGTCATAGGGAGATCTTAGAAGTGGTTTTTAGAAGTGGGCTGATTGCTTTTGAGGAATATATATAGGTGTAGTGCCTCTGGTGTCTCTGCAGAGCTTCCTTTGTGGTGTGGATGCAATTATTTCATAGATAAATTTAGACCTCTTTAAGACTTTAAAGAGCCATATCTGCATCTCATGTAGAATTCTTAATATTTCAAATAATGAAAAACTCCAAATAGAAGCAAACAAAAAATACTCTCCCTGCCCCAGAGAAGTGAACTTATTTTCCTGTTACGTTTATGCTAAAACTAAAGGTTTAATCCTCTTCCAAAGGGTTTCAAAATCTTGTCCATTAAGAACAGGAATGATATTTGTACTTACAAATTTCTCTGTGTAGTAGCACACAGCAAGGACACAGTGTGCTTCAGACTGACAACATCTAAGCAGAGTAAGTGGAGCCTTCAGTAATGGCACAGCAATTTGCTTCCTTTTGCTGATGCCTCATTTTTGCCTACCCATGCTGTGTTTTCACATTTTGTACTCACTCATTCTAGGAGGAGTTTTCTCCTATGGTAGGTCTGGACAATGGCCAAGAAAATGAGATTCTGACAGGTACCTGTGGATACAACCCCTATGCAAGTTATAAACAACAATGCCCAGTAATCTGAAAGCACAGGTTTATTTGATTGACATACTAAAAACAGTCCTAAATGCTAATTTCCTTATTGGAAGTGTCAGGTAAGAAATGCACAATAGCCACATCAAAGCTTTTGGCATGGCATAACAAAGTTTTGCAGGTTCTGTACATATAATTTTATGCCACAGAAAGGGATATTCTTGTGAGGACAGAGCAGCAGGGGACACTCTGAGGGATGATTTCAGTTCCATTACCCAACTTCAGAGAGGGTACCACTGTTTTTAAGTAACCCAGTGGACCTGGATTTCTGAGTGGCTCCATATGATGGTGAGACTTTTCTCCCTTTCCACAGAAGGAAATGGGGGAAGCATTTCCTTCTGTGGAAATGCTTTTCCCCTTTTCCTCCCTTTCCACAGAAGGAAATGGGGGAAGCAGAAGGACCACAGTGTCAGCAAGAATGTTTCTTGCTGGGTGAATCACCGTGACACTGACACCCACTGGATGCTCACTCACAGGTCAAGGTTAAGCCCTGTCTACAGAATTAGGTGTATCTAACAAACTGAAAGAGCTGAGTTTCTGTGTGACAGCAAACAGCTAGGAATTGTGTCATTGTGGCTGAAGGTTTGCACTTTAAAGAGGGACAAAAAACCACCATAGAGCTAGAAATTAACTTCTTATATAAAATGTATTGTGTTTTACCTACCCTGTTACTCAAACCAGTTCATGATTAATTTAAGCCCAGTCTGTTGAAAGTGGATTTTTATTGTAATGAAATGTACTTACTAAATGAGACCATTAGTTTATCTAATGGAGTGTCCACATTCACATCTGCAGGTGCAAGCTGCCTTCATTTTTGTTGCAGGGTAAGACTACAAGAAAACTTAACAGTATGTAGAAGATTGATGTGTTTCGCTAGACAAAGAATGGCTTTTCAGGCTTATGAAATCTTTCAAGAACTGATTTAGAATAAGAAAGGAATAACTGTTCTCAATCTTGCCTGATCAAAATCAGTACCAAGTGTTCAGCTGTTAGCTTCAAAATCCTGTTTGATGAGTTATTACAGAGAAAACTGAATCAATTTTTACCATTGTGCATTAATGGCTTCCTACTGATTTTTAACTTAATATTTCCTCATCTGCCTGCCTAAACATCAATTAATTCAAATGTACATTGATTTCTTTTTAAAAACAAATAGATGTTAATCCACCTTCCGTGACTTTTCCTGCCTTATTTAAGAGCCATATGTTCTATAGAATCCAATACAAAGCAGTCATAAAAATACCTTCCTGCCTCCAGTAGTGTGAGTTATTTTATGTTTGGTAACAATACCTACTCCTGAAGGAGTGTTTCACTGGAAGTGCTAATTAAGCACAACTAGGCAAAGATAGCAACATGCTTCAAAAAGTTATAGTTAGTACATACAAATACAGATTAGCTATTTAAATGTAAAAAATCATCCAACAAGACAACACTGTTTCACATGTTATTTTATGAAATTATAAGCTTTTTCTTTCCTCTGTTTCTGTCTGGAAACCACAGAATATCATATCAGGGAAGCAAAGCTAAGGAACACAGGAAATATGGGACTAGGACTAGACCTTATAGTTCCCACTTATCTATCATGTCATTTTTTTTTCATGTGCAAAACTACAGACAAATCCTTCCAAAGGTCAGTGTTTAGGCTTTCCTAATAATGTACTGCTATGGGCTATATTGTCCTGTTGTATGTCTTGGTTCCAGCCAGGACAGGGTTAATTTTTGCAGTGGCCAAAAAGGGCATGGCCAAGACCCAGAGGTTATTTCCTACCACCTCACTTCATTTTGTGCATATGGAGGAAGTGGTCCTTTTTTTTTAATTGAAATTGAAATTTTAATTCAATAACTATATGAAAACTAATATCAGGACATGCAATTTACATAGGAAACTAAAAATTATGAATAACATTTACTGACATTTACAAGAAAATAAGCCTTAAACAAAGCTATGTCTTATTTTGAAAGCCAAAGTTTTTTTGTAGGAATCTAATTTTTGGTCTGTGGTGTCGGTTATCTACAAAAATAATTTCTTGTAGAGAGAATGCAGGTTCCTAAATTACAGCAATATTCAAGCGGTATTTAACCACAGGCAGGAGAAAAGTGGTAGCTAAAAGTGTGGGAAATGTGCAGATCATCCTGGGAGACTGTACCTACTACTGCAAATAACATGTTCACACAAAAGATAAAATATACTTCCCTAGGTGCAGGGTAAGGGAGCCCAAGATCGAGTGTTCATCAAGCACTGCATCTGGAGGGCAACAGGGATGGCTGAGGGAAGCAGACACTAGAAACAAATCCAAATTACAGAGGTGATCTATAATTATCTGGAGACTTAAAGAAGAAGAGCTTAAAGAGTTTGCTACAACTCGAAACTAAATAAAATTGTAGATGTTCTTAACTAAGAGCAAGATTGAAAGAAAAGAACTGGCCTTACTCATGTTCCAGTTCATTCTGTTTAGTCTATTTGCAAAACTCCAGGAGGTTTCCCTCATATTGAAATACAAATTGATTATACAGGTTTTAGTCTAAATATAAAAGTCTACTCATACTCATCTGTAACTCAGGTCAGCTCTGGGTCTTGTCACAGATAGACAGCAGTGAAAGATACTCTGCAAAAGAGCCAAGTTTGATCAGTCTGTTTGGGTGGCTGCAAATAAATAACATCAAACAAGTGACCTCTTCCCTTTCCCTCTTCCAAAACAAATGTCAAAACACAAAATCAGTATTCCTGCTGAAATCCGTTTTGGCATCCAGTAAGCATGACAAATGATATCCTATGACCTATAAATGCAATTTGCCAGACAGTCTAGAGATGTAAAAAAACTTTCTAATCTTTCTAATTGCTGACATGACAATATGTACTATTAATTTTCAATTTCATTGACAACCTTTAACACTCAAAATGATCCAAATTAATTTAATCTCCTCCTACACCCTGATTTAGTTCCAAAAAAACATTCTAGTAAATACTTTGACTGAAAGCAGTAAAACAGCTACTACATTGCTGGGTCAGTTAACCCATATTTCATCTCTTTCACTGTTACACTGCAATTTAGAATTAAGTGAATTTCACCAAGCAGAAAAGTCTTCAATCTGGAGACCACAACCATCATGGAGATTCTAAGTCATCACAGAATCACAGAACATGCTGAGCTGGAAAGGACCCACAAGGATCATCACATCCAAGTCCTGAGCCTGCACAGAACACTCCAAGAATCACATCATGTGCACAAGAGAATTGTCCAAAGGTTTCAGGGTGAAGAAGCTTTTTCTAATATTCAACCGAAACCTTTTTCCCTCAGGTCCTGTCACTGGTAACCACAGAGAAGGGATCAGTGTTTGCTCCTCCTCTTCCCCTCAGGAGGAAGCTGTAACTGCAATGAGGTCTCCCCCAATCTCTCCTTCTCCAGGCTGAACAGACCAAGTGACCTCAGCTGTTCCTCATACAGCTTCCCCTCCAGAACCTTCACCATCTTTGCTGCCATCTTTTGAATGCTCTCTAATAACTTCATATCTTTCTTATATTGGGATGATGCCTTAAGTTTTAGTTTTATGTTTTTCATATCCTGTATTGCATCAGTGCATAACTCTGATCTCCATATAGAGGGTTAATGAATTCTCTTCACATTTTGGTCAGACAAAATAATCCTTCTAAGCCTGAGAACCAAGGATAACCTCAGCTTCAGGCCCCAAAGATATAAACAAAAGTGAATCTGGGAGAAGAAGCAAACAGGGGGTATATGACTTCATTACCTGAAGCTGCAATAGGAAAATTAACCTCTGTTATGCAAATTGATCAAACTTATATGTCTCAAAAACTCCTGACCATTGTCCATGTTGGTTGTAGTCTCTCTGAGGCTTTTGCACTGCTCAAAGTGTATCTATTGAAAGCATTCAATAAATACTCAGTCTGTTCCCTAGCTCTGTCTAGCCTCTGTTTTAGGTACCCAGTCCAAGGCATCAGTGGAACTCAAAACTGCCCCCAGAATTTGAGGTGAGGCCACCCCAGTGCAGAGCAGCACAGAACAATTGGTGTGCCTGATGCCCCCCAGGACACTGTTTGCCCCTGGCTGCCAGGGCGCTGCTGACTCATGTTCAACTTTCTGTTGACCAGGACTCCCAGGTCCCTTTCTGTGTCACTGCTTTCAAGCTTCTCTGTCTGTATATCCAGGGGCACCCCATCCCAGGAGCAGGATCTGACACCTTCTGCTGGTGAGCTTCATGTGGCTGCTGACTGCCCAGACCTCTAATTTGTCTAGATCTCTCTGCAGGGCCTCTCTGCTCTTGAAGGAGTCAACAGCTCCTCCCAGGTTTGTATCACCCATGATCTTGCTTAATATCCCTTCCAGCCCTGCATCCAAGTAATTTACGAAGATGTTGAAGAGCACAGGGCTGAGGATGGGGGGCTGTGGAACCCCTCTTGGGACAGGTTCCCATTCTCTGTAACCCTTTGTGCCCGACCCTTGAGCCAGCTGCTCACCCATCCCATGATGTGTTTATCCAACTGAATGCTGGGCAGTTTGTCCAGAAGGATCTGTTGTGAGACAGTATTGGAAGCTTTACTGAAATACCAAATACATCAACTGGCTTCCCCTGATCAACTAGGTGAGTTACTGTGCTGTAAAAATTTGATAAGCAGGAATTTCCTCTCATGTGCTGGCTGTGACCAATGACTGCGTCGCCTTTCAGGCAATTTTCAATACCTCCCAAAATAATTTTCTCAATGACTTTCCCAGCCATTGATATGAGGCTATGGGCCATTCTCACAGCAACACCAATTGCTGGCCCAGCCACTGCCCTTACTAGAAAGAGCTCACTGGTGTTAGTCAGCTCCATTGTAGAAATCTTTGTAAATAGAGGGAAATGTTTAAAGAAACATGAATCAGCTCTTTTTGTGGCAACAAATGAAGAGTAACATTGTTACTATAATAAATTAAGCTTCCTTTATAGTACAGGCACACCGATCCTCCCTGCATAGTGCAAGAGAATTGATATTTGCCCATTACACAAAAATACACCCTGCCTGCATATATGGTGAGCAAGAAGCTATTGAAAATTTTTTGGTATGTGGGTAGACAGCAGTATTTGAACTAATACAGAATGTATGTCTTGAGAATTAGCTATGTTATTATTCCTTTGCCAGCAACCAACCCTGCCATTAACTTGCAAGCTAAATTCTGAAAGATATCCTGCCCTTGTTTTCAAAGACTTTAGTGGGAGCTATAATTCCCCCATGGGAGAGGAATCTGCAAGCTGAGGTAAACAAATCTTCTCCAAGTCATGTGTGCACATATTTCTGAATTTCTTATTCATGTCATCCAAACTCAGGATTAGGGTTGAAACAAGAACAAACAGCTAAAAAGGTGCAGGAAATACATTTACCATCACTGAGCTGGACTCTTTTTATGTGTAAATCAGGTTGGTGCCAAACAGTCAAAGAAGCTGTACCAATTTGCAGCAAATGAATGTCTCATTTTATTCTGGGTTAGGAGCAAGGTCATTAATATCTTTTCAGTTTTTTATTAGAAGTCAGGCATATTTTTAAAAAAGCTTATTATCTGTGAAACCCTGGTGACATCTCTCTTTACATGCTGTATTATTAATGCACAATTCCAACAGGTTGTCTGTGCATTGGGATGAGTGATAATCAAAGGCAGATGTCAGTAAGGGACAACTCACCATTTCCAAGTGTAAAAGACAGACTATAAAACCAAATTTTTTTTCTTTCCTGAAAATGTACAGTGCTTGTATGATCACAACTCTTGCATAGCCATTAAATAGCAAAAGAAAATCAAGCTTTTACAGCTGCTTTTCTAAAAAGCAAGAAAAGAAAATCTCATGTTTCCCTGTGATTTTGAACATGATAGAAGAGAGAGGTACAGAATTTCTGTGTCTTTAGGTGACACAACATTTTCCTTGAAATCTTGTGTTTAAATGTATCTAGTAATCTGACCCAGACTGCTCACCTTTCTCTGCAGAGGAAGTCAATGCTGAAAAATCCCAGACTCAGAACAGATCTTCCCTAGCAATAACTACCCTTAAACATCCCTGGTTGAAAGGCTTGAGAAAAATGACCTCAAGTAAGACCCTGAAGTAATCAAATAATGGCAGGACTAAACATAAAAACATAAACTAAACATATTCATCGTTATGAATAAATTTCTCCAGCACAATCCAGTCCAGATTACATAAATACGTCCCATATAAAGCTTGTACATTGACAAAGAACAGGTGGATAGCAAACTGAAGAACAAGGCATCTGGACTTTGAACATCTTATTCAGTCATAAATTAAGTTTTTGTTTTATCATAATATTGAAAATGAATAGAAAAACATTACTCTGCATGCTTCTGTTACCTTAGTAACTTTGTATTACAGCTGTCAATAAAAAGACTACTAAAGCTGAAACTCAAAGCAACATATTTCATGTGGTTAACATTGGAATATGTAAGGAAATTATATGATTGCAACAGAAAACGTATTTTTATCTCAAACAGTACTAAATTATTGACTGTTGCATTGTATACCCTCTTATCAATGAAATTAATGCACTGAATTTTTCACAGTAAAAATAAGTTCATGATGCATATGGAAAAGAGGAAATTTTAAAAAATATTTTTGTTTGGGGCAAACAGAATATTATTTAGGATGTGAGAAAATAATTCAACTTCTTACTCCTCTGTTAAATCATGCTATCAGTTTTTTACAACAAAATAAATCCTGAAATACTGTACCAAGAGATTTGCAACTTGTATAATAGACAAAATAAAAGAACGTGACTTGTTCTTCAAGCAAGAAAATATATGTGGTAACAGGGGATATCTCAGGCTGAACTCTAGCCACCTGCTTTCATGATCAACTTTCTTTTCTGATTCAATAAGTAGTTTTTATATTATTATTTAAGTTAATTCCCTGCCACAAAAATTTAGAAATAATTTCAGAATAGAAGACTAGAAGTAATACAATCTAATTTAAGGTAAATTATCTTATTTTCTTTGCCTGCTGATTGAACTGACTGAGATCTTCTTTAGCTTGGGGTTAGAGGTGATAACTACCCTAGCCTAAATTTCCCAGAAACATAAAAGTGAATTGGATAGAGAAAAAACACTGGAAATCAAGGGAGGTGATGTGTTTATGCAGTGATTAAGATACACTGGGAAATGATGCCTAGGGAATTCATTCTATTTCTAGTCTGAAAAATGCCCAATATTTAATGCTGCTAGGGTTGCCTTAGGAATGTGGTGGGGCAGTATGTCCAGCATTAGACGGAATTTTTGTTGATGTTACCTTGTGATGTTAAAATAAGAATGATGTTTCTGGTTGTGGCAATTAAAATTCTATTTATACTGTAATTAAGCACACAAATTAGACTGGGTACTTTCCCTATTGGATTAGTGGAAATATTCAAACATTAAACACTGCAAGTAGCAATGATTGAATTCCACCTCTTTCATGGCCCCAAGTGTTAAGTGTTAAATGCTGGCATCGGGGAAAAACAAACCAACCGACAAATTAGTCAGGTTTAGGTACAATTGCAAATTGCAATGCTATAATAGCAAATAACAGGTGGGCTGCATTTCCAGGCCTGCAGCAGAAGAAGGATGGAGAAGGAGAGAAAAAAAGATATAGGCTGAAGTGGTAAATTGAGATAACTGGGACTCATTCAAACAGATAATTGGAGAAAATTCAAAAAAGGAGATAATTTAAATAAAAACAACTTCATGTACTTCTGTGTCTCAATTAGGTCAAACAACACAAAGTTGTAGACTTATTATAAGGACATTCCACTTTGGCTGTCAAGAAAATCCTGTGAAATGACATGACACTAATATGAAAGTTTGAGTTGAGTTGCAATGAAGATTTGAGTGTAATAGTTGGTTATAGAGAATTAGAAATATAACCAGAACAGCCTTGGTGTCTACCCATGTTAGAGCTGAACACATTCAGACTTAGATGGAGGAACGGAAAATTGGGCAGATAGTCTATCATTCTTTCTAGTGTACACTGTATGGTTCTTAAGACAGACTTCAGAGGTGCTTAAGCTGCTTAGACCAGAAGTGATGACTTTGTTACTGCTGCATAACTTCACAGAGGGTGCTTAAGTAAAATACCATGGGGCTGGATATAAGAGGGAGTCTGTCTCAGCAGGTGAAGCACATGGCACAGGTGAAATGGCAGCTTCTGGGTGTTATCAAGGCAGGTTATGAATATGTCCAGTTATAGAAATGCATAGCACCTCTAAAGGAACTTTTCTGATGATGCTTCATGTTTGCAGTGCAGTTCAGTACCATAAAACAGATCCCAATTTACTTACATAGTGCAGGGTTGCACATGGAAAGGAGTTCAGGTCCATAAGGAAAACAGCTAAAATGTTTTGGTCCAAGCTTATGAAGCTGTACTGCTTGCAACCTTAGAGATAACCTTTCGGTGTTTGCCTCAGGATCTTTGATCTAGATCATGCTGTACAATACAAGCATGCTCCCAGTTTTCTAGGGAATTTAGAGGCAGGGAAGAAGATGGTTTGAGTAGTTATCTTTTCAACTTGCTGCTCATCTCTATTTATAGACCTAGTCTAATGAACAGATTTTTGCCTGACACAAAATATTTTGTCCCAAAATGTTCAAAAATTTAATATCAATCAAGATTTTGTGTACTCTTTAAACTTCTTCCATTTTTTTCAGTTGATGGAAAATGTAAATGCTGATTGCTATGCTTGTTTTGGCTTTACTTTCACTATCATTACAAATAAATACGCTTTCTCACCTGAAACATACTCTTTAAGCAGCCAGCTACAAACACAATAAGGTCCAGGAATACTATTTCTCCTCAGGCTGCCTTTTTCACCTCCACCTATGTGGACCATTTTCCACTTTTGTCAACTATAACAGAATAAGGCATGTTCAAACAATCATTACTGCACAAACCTGAATGACTGCCTGATGAATTTTGGAATGATGCCATAGTGTGAATCCCTATTTATGGGATTGTGACAGAATAAGGGCTTTCCCAGAAAATCAGTTTGCTTCTTTGAAAGAAGGAAGGGGCTGGTTTAAAGTCATAAGAGTTCACAGCAGTGAGATGAAGTGTATATGATGAATACATAGAAATAAATATGCTTAAGATCTCTGAACAAAATACTGCACATAACCCTGAAGTTCATGTACAGTGTATGTGATAAGAAATTTCTATGCATGAATTTACATTTTGATTCACAAGATGTACTGAGCTAAAAAAATATGTTGATGTGTTTGAGGACAATAAAAAAGGGCAAACACACAGTTAACTAATATGATAGGTTCTAAGTGTAAACCAAAATCAAGTATATCTGAGTAGTTCTTTACCTTTTCTTTTAGGCTTCCTACCATTCTTGATCTCAATGAGAATATTTCAAAGGTCTTTGTATGAAAGTCTTTTTTTCAAGGTAAAGATCCAACATATTTTTATAGGATATTGGTGTAAAATAATAAACTCCTTAAGGAAAGAAGTATTTCATCTCTATTGTCTAGAATAGGGACACTTAGTAAGCTGAAAATAAATCCATATTGATTTAATGCCTTCATATTTCCTTAAATATATAAAATGTAAATAGATTAGCGTTAATGGTTCTTTGGTTATGCAACCTAATACCAATAATTTTTAAAGTATCTATCAAATGAATCAAAAGATGTTTCATTAATTAGCCTACCAGACTTATCCAGTGAGGGTTTATTGCACTTAGCAAAAAGTGTAGCAAGAATAATTTTCAGTGTCAGCTTCTTGTTCAAAGGCCCAGAAGTTCTAAATAATTTGAAACAAACAGAACAAACCTACCAAGAGATATAATATTACAACTCAGGAATTGTCTGCTTTCTAAAATTTATAAGAGTATTTTTATTTTGTACAGTTTTCATTTATTACTATGCCTAGTGAAGTTTTATTATCAGCTTTTAAAAAAGATGAGGGTATTTGTAAAACTAAAAGCATCCAGGCCTCTCATATTGCTTCGGATATTTTGCTGATCAAAAGAACTCAACAGTGAAAAATGCCTTTCAAATAATGAGCTTGGGGTTTTATGGTTGTTGGTTTTGGTTTCAGTTTTGTTTTTTTAAATTTCTTAATTTTAAATTCTCTGACATTTGTCTTTTTTGTGACTAATAGCTGGGGAATGTGACTGGGTCAGATAGGTTAAGACACATTTAGCACTTCTAACTTCTAACAGTAAGAAAACCAAGAAATCTCTAACTTTACAATGAGAAAAAGTAACAAGAAACATATTAGCAATTTCTAACCTCAATATAGACCTTTTTTTTGTACTAAGATATTCTCGTAGTCTTCAATAATTTGAGTGACAGGCTAGCAAATATTCCAAGCACGTGCTCTGATTAGGCCCAAAAAAGTCAATATAAACAGTTATCTACTTAAATCTATGGATTTTACACATTGTTGCTGTTATTGGAGTAATTGTTTTGTAATCAGTAGTACACCTCTTCAACAGATGCCACTCTCAAAACTGTCACAACTGTCAAAGACATGCTTGCCAAAATACTAAAATTTCGAGGAGAGAGTAGGAAAATGTTGTTAAAAATTTATAACACCAAATGTCTATTTTTATGAAATACAGCTCTGCAAGAAAATTGTAGAAAGATACAAATAATTATCAAAGGGTTATGATTGAAGGAAAAAGTACTGCAGTCAGATTACATCACCCTTTACAGAAAGACCTTTGTCACAGCTAGTTCCACATGAAATAAAGAAAAGCTGTCTATTGAAGCTCCACAGAGGTTTCCATTAAAGGAAGGGTTTCTCATCAGTCAGTAATTCAGTCCTTATATTAAAAGCATCAGTACAATTTCCTCTGATTTAACTTGAAAACTTATATAATAAATTAACTGCAAAACATTTTGCTATATGAATATTTGAAACAGTGTCACTAATTTTTCAAGTTTTCTAGTATCACAAAAAGACGAGAGAACACAAAGTCCTGAAATGCCAAATTCAGGATTTTATAATTTTTTCAGCGTTAGGAAGACTACTTTATCTTATGAAATTTTAAAATTTTAAATAGAATTTCTTCCAATACAAGAAGTTCAGGGCTTCTTTTTTAAAGTTCATTTACATTTATTACTTTAGCTTTGATGGTTTTCTTCCCCATTGCTAAAATATTAAATAAGCAGATCTTGAAAATCACAGAAACCAAAACAATTTAACAAGTTAATGGAATATCCTATGAAGCTCTTGAAGCACAAAGTTTCATAAAAAAACCAAACCACTGAGACTTTGACTTCAAGCAAATGAAATATATAATTAGAAAATCTGCCTACCCTACAAATAACTCATATAACTGCTTTGGATATGTAGATCAGGATATAGCTAGGAAAGATACCTAGTGTCCCTAGAAATCCTGACAAGAAATTCAGCCTTTGTGCACGATGTGGGGAACCTGCTCTTCCCAGAAGAACCTATTTAATGGTCTTTCACTGAATGAACAAAACTGAACAGAGTGGTCTGCGCCCACTCCTGGCTTTGCATGGCAGGGATGACAGAATGCAGAGGAATAAGAAGTTTTGTCGATATCATGAGTTGTAATAGCGCCGATTTTAAAATATGCATCAACCTAAAACCAAAATTGCATTGTGGCAGTAACAAGATCATTGCAGAGAATATATTTCAGAAAGTATAGCCAGTTAAGAGAAAATTTATGAGACAGCAATAACTGCCTCAATAGCAAACCTGTACTTTTATGAGCATTCCTTAACTGTTCTGCTTTAAATGCTAAGGCAAGTGGATTAATTTAGATAGACAGAAACTACTGTGTTCAATACAACTGATCAGCAGCACAATAAAACATTTCAGAGGGCATGGCTTCACTAGCATGAACATTATTAAAACTGACAAAATTTATTCTGTTTTCTGGAAGCTGAGTTTCCCAAACTATGACAAGAATGCATACAGTAGCAGCACCTATTTTATCCCAGCCTATTTTTTTCCTTCAGACTATTTTTTTTTCCTTCAGACTATTTTTTTTTTCCCTTCTCAAAACAAAGCTTGTTTCTGTGAATTGCTCTGAACAGGTACAATACAATAGCTCATCTATGCTTCTCCAGGTCAGGACTGCAGTCTTCATACTCAAATTAGTTACCAATAGTCAGGAAGGCAAAATAATTTTAGGAATTTTGCCTGGATTTAATTCATGATTAGCCATATTTGACTTAAATTGCAGACTTCAATGTAGAAAACATACATAGGTTTCCATCTTTAGTTAACTGATCATTTGAAACATTAGTTATTAATGGCTCAGCTTCTCTATCCCCAGGTTAGACAGACAGCTGATTAATCAGCAGTGTGCCCAGGCATCCAAGAAGGCCAGCAGCATCTTGTCTTCCATCAACAACTGTGTGTCCAGCAGGACCAGAGCAGTGATTGTCCCTCTGTACTCAGCAGTGGTGAGGCCACACCTGGAATCCTGTGCTCAGTTTTGGGCCCCTCATTACAAGAGCAATGAGGTGCTGAAATGAAGAGTAACGAAACTGGGAAAGGATCTGAAGCACAAGTCTGATGAGGAGCAGATGAGGGACCTGGGGTTGTTCAACCTGGAGCAAAAGAGGCTGAAGAGAGATCTTATCACTCTACAAATACCTGAAAGGATGCTACATCCAGGGGCGGAGGTCAGCCCATACTTCTAGGTAACAGGTGAAAAAGGCTTCCAGTTGTGCCAGGGGTGGTTTAGTTTAGATATCAGGAAAAGCTTCTTGACTTAAAGGTCATCAAGCATTGGAGTAACCCACCCAAGGAACTGGTGAAGTCACTATCCCTGAAGGTATTTAAAAGAAGTGCAGATGTGACACCTGGGGACACAGTTTAGTGGCAGATTTGGCAGTGCTGAATTAATGGTTGGACTTGATGATCTTAAAGCCCTATCCCAACATAAATTGTTCTAAATCTAGCACATTGCTAAAGGAGAGACTCTAGCCTGGCTTTGGTTAGATTCACCCTGGAGGTACACGAATCAAGGGCAGTCTTTGGCCTTTCCCTGTTCGTGGGCACTTACAAAAAGCTCAAGAGCTGGTTGGGAATATTTTTCACTCAAGAGTCTAAAGATGGCAGAGCTTCAAGAAGTGTTTGTGCCATTAAATACTTTCATTCTTTTCTTTTCAATGTTTTATTACTACTGCAGGCTTGACCCTACCACCCTTGTTCACTCAAAAGTTCCATAGCTTTGATCAAAGTGGTGACTAGAATATGGGCTGGTACAGCAGTGAAATCTGTTCACAGTTCTTCTATTTTCAAACATCCTTGAAGAATTTCTAGCCCACTTGAACTTGTCATGGGAAAAAGCAATATCTGATAAATTTTAAGGGCTTCACTATGGTCTATTTTTTATTTCCCAGGGTAGAGAAGGTCATGTGATATGTCTGATACTGTTTGAATAGCCTGTCTTAGGAAAGCCTCAGCTTTCCCAAGAGGCATTTGGAATATACATTTTATACATTGCAAGGCAACCAGATACAAACCAAAACAGTTAGTGGAAAGATAACATTTCTCATGGTTAATATTACTAAATACTCAAGGGATGATTGCTTATTGATAACTTTTAACTCAGAGCATCACAGACACTGAGGATAAGTTTACCAAGGTTTTGAAGTGCTTTTAAAGTGATCTTGAAACTGTTTTCATCAGGAAAATACCACAAAATAATAATGAAAAAAACCCTAGTGAGTAATGAAAAGAGCACAAAAAAATTTTCCAAGAAGCATAGCTGACTTTATAAGAAAAAATGCACATATTCTATGAAAATTTAGCTGTGGCACAAATGGGGAAAATTTTTACTTATTATGACATTCTTTAAAGAGGACTTATTAAAAGATAAGTATAGATGCAGACTAAGGGATGGATGTAATCTTGGTAGGAAAAATTTGAAAAACCAAAAAACTGAAACAGACCCATGATCTAAGACATCTAAGAAAAAAAAATTAGCCTGAAACATCATCACAAATATGTCAAATACAAAGCCGGAGAAATCTGAAGAAATATCCTCAGAAACCGCTGTAAAAAATGCTATTTTCATTCCTTTCAATGAAACAGGATTATAAAACCATATTGCTAATCCAAAACCAAACTTCCCAGAGAGTGTAAATGACTATGGTCTTTATTTACAGATACATGTAAATTATCTGCTACTTGTGTTGCCATTTTAGTCAGAGGGTTAAGGGCACCAATATGGAAATATGCTAGATTTTATTTAATTAGCTCAGTCAGATGACAAATTCAACTGAGATAAACAAGAGTTCTTTTATTCATCCTATGTAAGGTTTATTTTAACTAAAATGGGTCTCTAGAAGAGAATCAAACTCACAATTCCTATAATTAGGCACGGAAGATACCTAAACTTTCAGTGGAGTAAATTTAACTGGTTAGTCACCATTTCTTTTTGATCCTCTAATACTGGAATAACAGACAATAACTTCATCATCCAAAGTGAAGATACCTATCAATTGAGCTCTACAGTTCTTTGAAAATGTAAAAAATAGGCAAGAAAGCAGTGAAAAAACAGGTGATTATACTCCATTGCCACTGGAATTGCACCTTTCCCCTGAAAAACTCCAAACCCACAAAAAAGCATCAAGCCTTTTCACTAGGCGGTCGAATACACATTCAGCATCTTCTAAGAAAATGGAGTTGAAAGGAAAAAAAGAGTTTGAGGAATTTGGGGATGTTAAGAAAATAAAGCATTCCACAAACATTTTCTTTTTCTTTTCTGCATGGTTAATGACAGAGCTGTTTTACAGAGTAAGAATTATTATTCCTTTCTGTAGTCAAATTTCACATTGCTCAGAACACAATCAAGACTGAGATCCTAAAGGCTGAAAAAAAATTAAGAAATTTTCTGGAGAAATAAACTGAAAGAAGAAGAAAATATGCAAGACAGATCCTTCACAAGAGCAGACTACAAAAATAATCATGTGCATAATATCTCACAGGAAAGTAAATATCTCACATCCCAAAGTAAACCTTTCTGAAATGGATTTAAAGTCCAAGGTAAGTGACGATGCTAAAGTGAAAGTGTGCACCCTAAGAATGAGACTTCTGATGGAATATGTTCCTTCTATTAAAATGAATTTAAAATTCAAACTTGATTCTTTATTCCCAAAATGATTTTGTGGAGAACATTTTCATGGTTTATATGCTGCCATCTTCTTTTTCAATTCTCAAGAAATTCCCTTCTACCTGCAATAAAAATTATCCTGTTCAAGTGGAAATCATAAGGACTGATATTGTCAAATGTGTCAGACTTAACAGCTTTTCTTCTCACAGCATAATCTACCCAGTATTTCTTGCATGCTACTGGGATGTTGATTTTTCCTTCCACTTCAGCGCTGCAGAAACTTTACTGCCAATTTAACAATTTTCTTTCTAAGAAGTAACCTTGCTTTTGTTGATATTCTCTTCCTGGGTTTGTGGAAAGCTCTTTCTAAAATCATAAATAAATGGGCAACCAATTTGGAAACCCCAGTGAAAACCCTTCTGAAAACTCAATTTTGCTGTAGAAATTCTCCACAGAGATACACAGCTGGTGTCTCATGATTGCTCATTCTTGGAGAATTTATGAGTGCCTTTGTTTCCTTATGTTTTCTATTTTTATAACATATTGTTTATAACATTGTTTAAAGGAAAAAAAACAATTTCTTTTTTATGTCCAGCATTGCTGCAAACAACTTACAATGAGAACTTCTACAGCAGAAAAAAATGTTAAATATGATCCTTGAATCTACTTTCAATATGCAAGAAGAGTTGATTTATTTTGTGTTTGTAAGGCAGATATTTTTGTTTTCAAGGACAGCACAAGTTGGAAGGTTCTAAAACAATAATAATTAAAAAATGCTCAGGGTTTCACTTGAATATAGTTTATTTTGCTATCCTTGGTACAGGCCAATTCAGAAGAAACTCTTTTTTTCTGAATTGAATAATGTGCCAAATTATCTGAGATGAAAGGTGCTAGATAAATTAAAAAGCATTATGAAGTGTTGTGTCTAATACCACACTACTTTTTAAAAGCCAAATGCTCTTACTTTTTGTCACTTGGCAAATGTCGTTTAAATTAACCCAGCTTTTAGGTTTTCATTTTGCTTCTGGTCTGTTGGAAATCTGTATTACAGTTTGTGAGAGTTGTTTGTTGCGTAAGTCCAAATGTGTAAATGAGGTCTTGTATTTCATTTCCTTACTCTAAAGCAGGGTCAGCTGTACCTACAGATACCACTATACAACCTCATCTTAAAAATCTTGAATGATGGAGGATTCTCCCTCTCTGCAAAAATGATTTTGTTTTCTATTCCATTCTATTTCCTTTTTTAGTTCTTGTTGTGCAAACTGAACTGTTCTTGCTACAATATGAAGAAATTCTTTGTGCTTCTAATGAAGTCAGTTAAGTAGTCACAAATACCAAGTGGATAATTTGTATAATACCACTATATTTTTTTGTCTAGCCTGTACATTAAGTGTACCTGAAAGTGTTCAGCAAAGCAATTAAATACTCTGGGGTCCTGTCTTCTAAACTAAGTTCTGTTGTAAAGATTGTCAACATCCTTGTATAAATAATAATACAGGATTTTTAAATGCTGGAGAACTCTCTGGAAGATCCTTTTTGCCTAAGGTGAAGACTCCTTATTCCTGGTTGGCATAACTTGTAACATTTTTTAGTTTACAAGGCTGCCACACCCAAGAGAAATATTGTATTGTTCTTAAATTGCCTTAAATCGCCACCCTGCAGAAGGATTTTGGTCCACTTTAAAGAATCACCTTCAAATGTTTGGGCAAAAAGCAGGTTTTATTAAAAACTTGTGAGACTTTAGCAGAGTTTGATGCCAATGTTCACTCTATCGCTTCTTACACAGATGAAACATATATAATAAAATTGGGTTAGAATCAGTTTAGAACAACTTAATAGAGACTAGGTACAAGCCTTAGATGGTCCCATAAGTACAAATTTATTTTTCTACTTTTCTATTTTTATCCAGAAGAATATTTTCTTATTTGTAATAAGCTATGTGTTTCAGAAAATACTGAAGGCTTAATGGAAATAATCTTCCCTTCTAGTTATTTTTAAAAATCAATAAATACTTTATGTTGCACATAACTTTTTGTCAGTAACACTTTTCAAACCAATTTTAAATTAATGGGCATTTAAGTTATTCAGTTACTTTTTTCTTGAGTTTAATTTAAATTGGGATTTTTTTGGTGTTTTTTGCTAAGAAATAAATCCTCTGAATTAAAAGGTTCAGATTGGACAGGGTATAATGTCTTTAATCAGTATGGCTTGAAGAAAAATTGGTATCCCCTAAACTCAGATATTACTCTATCAGAGAAATTAAACCTGAAGAAGGAAAAATAATGATTCAGGTGACATTGAATACATGAAACTTCCCTAATTTTTTTGTTGTAAATGGGGAGCTTGCAAAGAAAAATGTAGACATTGAGAAAACAGAAAAAAATAATTCTGTCAGTAGTGTTCTCATTTTCTAGAAAACTCATCTTGAGAAATCATGAAGAAAAATACTAAGGTATAGGCCTTTAAAATTAACATTTTAATTCACATTTTTAGGTATTTAGCACATATATATGTGTGTGAATAGTAATGATATATATAATTATGATTTACTGATCTAACTAATTCAAATTTTGGAAATGGAACATCAACAGTGAGAAATCAAATGCTTTATAAGGAAATTTTTGCACCAGAGTCTCATCCTTTCTGGCCAGGTTGTTTTGGATATTCTCTGAGTGGAAGATGCAATGTTTAGCATCACAGTTTTTATTTGCATGAGATAGTTGATGTCAAATGGAATTTCCTATTTAGCAGTTATGCAAAATACGTTGAAAAAAATAACATGAGTGAAAGTTACACATCCAAAAAGAAACCCCAATTGCAGTACAGGGTTTAATCACAACACCAATGAGGAGCCAATTACCAGGTTCTGCAACACACTCACCATCACGATTCTGGGTGTCCCCAGGTGCTGGGAAGGAGAACATGGGTTAAAACCAGCTCATGCTCATTGCTCTCTTTGAAATATTTCTATTTGAAATTTGTTAATTGTTAATCTTTCACCTCTGAGCTTGGCTGGGAAATGTATTCACTGTCCTGGTCTGGCTAACACCAAGAGACATTCAGGGTCATTCGAGGAACCTGGGGGAGAAACATTTATACTGCAAGTGATGCACTGAACTGTTAACAACCGTTTATCTAAAATTTCCACTGGTGCCCACTGTGTCAAGATACAGACAGCTCCTGTGGAGCAGTTGTCACCAGTCACTCCCTGCAGTACTCCCTGAGTTTCCTGGGCCTTCTTACCAGTCTCCTCTGAGCCTTTTTCCATTGCAGGGTATTATTGGTCAGTGACTCAGTGACATAAAAGATATTATTTATTAGTAACATTTACAACTCTGCAAATTAAACATCCCAAGTATCTCAACATGTATTCTGGCTTCTAAATTAAATATTCTTGGCTTACACAATAAAAAGAAGTTATTCAAATGATTAAAAGTAAAAAACTAGAAAGGCTTTGACTAAAGAAGATCTACATCACATGAACTGCCTTATTATGCATTCATGAAATTATATTTAAATGATAAGTTGGTGTAAAACTTTACCCTTATTTTTTCGGTTAGCTCCAGAAAATAATTTTTCCACTACTGTTTACATAACAATTGTGTTACTGACAGCCAAATCTTAAGGTTGTCTTGTACTTTTTGAAAAGAGTTGGTTAAGAAATTTCCATAAAAGCTGTGAAACACATCTTGCATCCAGTGAATGGTAACACCCATTAGAAACATCACCAGTACCGCTGACAGTCTATTGAGCATTCACAACTGGTAGATTTTTCCCTTTTGCAGAAGTCACATTTGAAGTGTTAGAACTACTGTGCTGCTGCAAGCCTGTTCAGTTCCAAGACTCTGAGGACAATGTCTGGAACACTGTTGCAGAATATTAAATCTCAACTCAGTCTAGTATTCTTTTTATAAAGAGTTTTCCTTTCTCTTGTTCACCATCCACCCAAAAACTTTGGGTTTTTTGTTCTTAAGCCTAGCTTATGCATTCATCTGACAAATCCTAAAAGTCAGCAATCAATAGTGTCTCAGTTTTGAAACTGAAGCTTTTCTTTTCAGGGCATGGACAGAAATTTGTTGAATTATTTATTTAATTCAAAACTGATCTAAATACAGATATGCAGGAGCACAGGTGCATAAAACACATGTAAGTACTGATAGAAATACAATAGCAGTGCAAATCCTAAAGGCAGGTTTAGTCAAGGACTTTAATTTACCAACAGTTGTGTTCTGTCAAAGCTGACCTGTGCTTGAATATCTTTCTGCTATTCTTTACCCTTGACTTGATAGATATCTATCCAATGTATGAGTTCTGTCCAGATATAATTAAACCACATTCTAAATACCTAAAAGACATAAACTTCATTTCTTTTATTCCCACAATTCAGCAGTTGCTTTGGCTGAATACATCTCTCCTTACCCCCACGCCCAAATTCATGTCACTGTGTCAGATCTAAGACAAAGAAAGGAAGAAATATAATCTAAATACATGGATGTCAAGGGAGTGATTTACCTAGCAACAGTAACTATGTGAAAGTTTTTTAGAAATGTCTGTGCATGTGATGGTACCTTAATGGCTTGCGTTTAAGAGGTTTGAAGAAATGGCTGGGAGGATTCTAGCAAAGCAAGCATCAAAGACATACAATGCACATACATTCTGGGAAATAGAATGCCATCAGTTTGCAAACAAATTTATGCTCATACTTTCAATAAGTTTTGTAAAGATTTTTCTCCTAAATCCATAGTTAGAAAAACATTATTTTACTCTGTGCTACATTAGATAGAAAAAATGTGTGAACAGAGGAAACATGTTAGGATAAATGTTTCTCTGTTCTAATAGCCATCATTTTTTAAAAGCAAACCACCACATAAAGAATTATCTGAAGTGTTACAACAATAACCCTGAGAATAAGGAGAGGTAAAAAGCTGAGATGGCACTGTGGTATATAACTATCTACTGCTGTGTCAGTAATGCAGACCGCTGATCGATGGCCCAGGGGATCAAACCCTAATGTACAGTTAACAGCTTTCTCTTAAACAATGAGATTTTGAGAATTAATAGATCCCACTAAAAGATAAGTATGTTCCCATCAAATCAGCATAAGGTAAGAATAAATTAAAATATTTCAAATCCAGAATAATCCAACCGAGGTCTTAATCAAAGTCATAATGCATAAGGATCCATTCTATTTAAATTCAATGTACTATCTAAAGCAGAGTATCCAGATGAGATCATAGCTCAGCAAAGAAAAATATTCTCATTTTTTCTTTTCTATTCCTACCTATCCTCTCTCTTTCCACAGCCATTCCTGGAAATGCAGTGTCTTTTAAAAAGACAGTGTACCCTGAGTCACCAAAACTTTAATGTTGATACCCTGTAGTGAGGTCCCAATGAAGATTAGAAAGATCAAACTCAGAAAAATCAGCTTTTATTATAGAAAGTAATTAACTTTTTTACTAGGAAAAGTTCAAATTAGATCAGATTGGACGGAAATAAAGAAGAGTTTACAGCTAATCCTGACCTCCGTGCCTTTGTTTCCAGGTGTGGTTTAGGCAACTTTCCAAACTGTAACAAACTCAGCATGTTCCAGATTGGCCCTCCAGTCATCTCTGAAGGTACTTGATGCTCCCCTGAGGATGATCTCCACTTCTTTGCCTGCTGAAGGCTCTAAATATTTTATGCCCTATGAACAAATTTAGTTGCAAGCAGTGCCCCTGTACCTGTCTGAGCCGGTATTACAGAAACTCCCAGCTGAAAAAAACCAACACAAAACACCACGTGTGATGTTAGCCATGTTTCTTTGCTGCTTCTTCTTCTAAGACATGTTTCTTTTTCTGGCAATATTTATTGTATTTTTCCTCTCCTATAGCCTTCTTCAACCTGTCTTAGAACCATCTCTCCTTTTTCCTTTCCCACAAATGTATTTCTTAACTCTGAGTCTTTGCATGCAGTTTCATTCCTCCTCTTCTCTAAAAATGATTCTAACAGCTCATCTTTCCCCTTCCCAAATCTTCAAGACTGATGAGATATTTCCAATGCTGTTCCTCTACCTCAACTAGTTTCTTCTGTCAGACTATCTGGTCCCTTAATTCTCCTTTCACTCATCTTCCCACATCCACAGTTACTTCTTTCTTTTCAGACTCTTCCACTGGTCTTCAAAATTACAGAACGTTGTAACAATAAAATGATAGTATCAGGATCACAGAATTAACAAAGCTGGAAAATACCTCTGAGATCATCAAATCCACCTAACGTCACCTTACCACAGAAACCATGGGACCAAGTGCATACCCAGGTTTATTTTTAAACCCCTCCAGGGATGGTGACTCCACCACCTCATCAGGCAGTCCATTCCAGGGCCCAATCACTCTTTCAGTGAAGTATTTTTTGGCAATTTCTAGCCTAAAATATCCCTGGTGCAGCTTAAGACTGTGTCCTCTCTCTCTGTCAGTGGTTGCCTGGAAGAAGAGACCGACTCCCAGGTGGCTGCAAGCACCTTTCGGGAAGTTGTGGAGAGTGATAAGGTCTCCCCTGAGGCTCCTTTCCTCCAGGTTAAACAACCCCAGCTCCCTCAGCCATTCTTCATATGGCTTGTCTTCCAAATTCTTCACCAGCCTTGTTGCCCTCCTCTGGATGTGTCCTTCCTAAACTGAGGGGCCCAGAACGGGACACAGCCCTCAAGGTGCAGCCTCACAGTGCCAAGTACAGGTGAAATGTACATATATGACTCAATTCTTGATAATTCTACAAGTGACAGGAGATTGTGGCTTTGTCACTGTTTTCAAATGAAACAGCTACAGCTTGGGAGAATATCAGGCAAAGAGGCCAACACCATTGGAAGTACTACCAAGAAAATAAATCCTAAACACCAAAACAAAAGCATTTTATCTAAATTAGACTAAATTCAGTTAGCAAGATTCTGTGGACATTTCCAGTAGTCTTGTTATTCCAGTAAATTATTCCTGAAGTAACATTTGCAACCACGTATTATAAAGCCCTCCAGATCTTCACTTTCCAGAGAATTGGTTACTTGGAAATTCTGCTTTACAAACTGTACCTGAGGCGCTGTGATTTCTGTTGTTTGGACATTGACTTCTCTTCTTTCCTTGTCCCCTGGGATATATTTTGCTCGTTTAGTTCCAGTATGCCTGTGGTTGGTTCTAGCCACATACTTGCTGCCACCATTTATTTTGTTGGTAAGAAGCAGCAAGTGAGCATAAATGAGGTCCATGTTATGTGTTAAGATATCTTTGATTGGACAGTCTGGATCTAGCCTAGCCTTAGAACTCCCAAAATGCATTCTCTTTCTTTTTCCTGCTGTTATCTGCCCCATGATATTTACATACATTGCTCTCTCTCCGTAGCAAGCACGTAGGCCACATGAACTCACCTTGTTTGCCTGGATACTCCACCTCATCTGACTAGCAGCAGAGGTTAAGTACTAGTTTGACATGGGACTTGGGCTCATATCTGAATAACACCTCCTCTTTCTGACACCAAACTAATGAAATCCTGTGTTTTCTCTGCCTCTGAAACAAGAAAATCACACACAATCTCCTCGTTCCTTTAGCTGACAAATGCCTTGACTGGAGGTTAACAAGGTGTTCTAAAAAAAAGGTGCAAACAAAGAAACCCACAGGGAAAAAAAAATCACCTTTAGAGTCAGCTAGTAGTAATTTCCATGCTAGCAATGTACTCATCTGTTAGTAAATACTGGTATTTTTGCAAATAACACAGATGTAACACCTACTTTCCTTGTAGTGAAGAAGGCAGGAGGAGAGGCAATAGTATGACCTTGGTTCTTACACTGTTTAGAGAAGATTCTTGACAGAACAGGGAATTACTTGCTCTTGTTGAGAAATATTCTAATTTCAAACTTCTACCAAGGCAGAAAATAATAGCCACACATGAAATGCATCTCCATTGAACCATGTGTTCATGGGCAACATGAAGTCAGTTTGCAAGAAGTCCCAGATCTTAAAAGTCATGGTATGTGTGTTTTGCAAAGGTTAATGGAAAACCCATTTATGAAATGGGTTTCTGGACTACCGTTTTGAGACCTTGAATAAGAGTATTCCTATTCTCCATGGACCATCTCTTCATAGCACAAATATTAGTTAAAAAAAAAAAATCCAAACAAAAGCTGTCAAAATTAAAAATACAGCTGGAGCACTGCAGATCTTCAAAGATTCATTCTCTCCATTTACCATGTATGCTATCTATGCATTTCATTTTACTTTAATTTTTAGTCAGAAATGGAAAGAACTGTAGAGTGCTATCTTCCTCTTCACATACCCATCACTCAATTTATAATAAAAATTTCAGTGCACATCAAAAAAATCCAGCCTTTTATAGAAATTTGTTGTGACAGATTTAAACTGTATGAAATTTTACAGTATTTGTAGAACTCTTAAAGTCATGTATTTTGTTTCCAGCAAAACAACTTCTTTCTGAAGTACAAAGAGTGTTCTATACATCCCTTCAATAATGTACAGGGTATAGTAACAAAAGTTTTTGTGTAAACAACAGAGTATACACTCTTGTAAAAAGGGACATATTTTAAAATGGTATAGCATGTATGGCACAAGGTTGTGTCATAAATTCAAAGTGAAAAATAAAAAGGACCAGATGGCTCTTTTTATTCTTGGTTACCAATTTTATACATATATGTATGGGATTCATAGTCGGGTTTAATTTTTATTGGTAGCTTTTAGTGGTTATACTTTCCAAGAAAAATCATTTTGGTTCAGTGATTAAAATGAGGTTTACATGTGTTTTATATTAAATTTATTATGCAAGCTTATCTTTTACAAGTACTTTTAGCTGTGATTCCTGGTCAAAACCTACTTCATTTCTTCAGGTTGGAAACCACAAAACCTGACAGAGGGAGAGAAGATCTGTCCATTACTGCACAAAACCCCCATCTGCTCACTAAGATTTATTTGCTGCAACAGGAGCCAGCTATGACTTGAGCACGGGTAATGTTTGCAGTTTGAGAAGTTACTCCCTCCTGTGAGAGTATTTGTGGTATGGATACTTTGCTTATAGTGGATCACTGTTTTAATGTAATAGGAATAACAACACAGTTCTTTTGTAAAAAGTATTGATCCTTTTTATTATCATGTCACACCTAGTTTGAAAAGCCTTTATATATACCTATGAGAATGAAGCTTACTGCTATACATATGGAATGAGGTGAATGACAAAATTTGATCTCCTTCTTACATGGATGGTAAACCCAGCCACAAGAATTTCTCTTTTCTCCTGGTACATGCATTCCTCTGCAGGGCTTACAATTTGCTTATTTATATTAAAGCTTTCATTTAGTCATTTTCAAATAAGAACATTCTTTTAACATTCAAATAGTTTGGATGATACTAACAGCATCGTGTATTATGGAAATTCATTTAATAAAAACAATGTCTCTAGATATAACTTCATGAGACTCTGAAAATTACTTAATTGGAACAATTTTTTCTCCACAACATGATGTGATATTTCAATAATTTTACAGAACTAAATTTTCAATAACTGGGAAATGGGAAGGGTGTGCTCTGTAACTCGATTTTCAAATTTCTGAATGAGAAATAATAAATTTGAAACCTGCATGATATGTATTGCACAGCATGTGAAACTGACAGAAACATTTTTCTATCTTCTCTAATGGATTATGAAGCACTTGACTTTTTGCCAGAATATTTCCTCATTACTTGTTCAGCTCAGAAAAATCCCTCATCATCCACCCAGCATGTCTGTATGAATTGTCAATAGAGAAATCACCAGTTAAGCTGAATATGAGGCATAGAAGTTAGAGTTCTGTAAAGTGTGGAAAACACTAAGATTTTAAAAAGTCCTGCTCTTTTCACTGAAATTAAAAGAAAAAGCTCACACTCATTTGTAATATTACTGGCATCTCTTCTGTTTAAGGCATGAGATGACAGTTTCAGTGAAAAAGGCTTACAAGTTTGACTGACAGTTCAGCAGAGAGAAACCCTTGAAGGTGGCACAGCTAGCTGTTGTAGGATTGATATTGCAACATGACTTGAATAAATGGAATTAAAGAACACAAGATAAAAAAATAAAATCACTTTGTTCATCAGCTCATCATTTCCAGTCCAACCTGCTGCAAACAGCACAAAACCAAAACTCTGAAAGCTTGCTTCCTGTAAGAAGCTCAGTCATTGCAGCTCCTCTGGCTGCTAATAAGTGTTTCTCTCCGTATACACTTCCATTTTTAATGGTTTGTTGTAATACTTGAGAAAGTGGTTCACCTAAGATATACAGAGACAAAAATAATTTCTAGGTTACCAAGTAAGAACCCAACTGAAAATTGAGAGATTTGTCTGCAAGGCAAGAAAGAAATGTTCCATGCCTCTGTATTTTAGGCAAGAGAGAGGACTGGTTAGTGCATGATCTACAAAAAATCCACCCAGAACTAATCCTTGTAAAACGTCATGTTCTCCAAGAAAATCTGAGATTTAAAGGCAAAATGACCAATCAAATCCTGGGTCTTCAGAAGGGGCTCAGTATCTAGACTGATTATGGTTGTAGGGGTTAGAAGAAAAAGTCATGGTAGCTAAATGCAAAATACGATAAATCAGTTGTATGTGTGACATCAGAGCATAAATAATTCAGCTGAAATCTAGTGCATGTTAACATTCTGGCAATTTTCACGTGCAATGATTCCTTTCAAAACCTGTAGAACAATTTGATAATCAAAACCAAACAAACAAAAAAGGAATTTCACTGAGGCTTTCTGTTTAAATTATCACTACACTGTATTTTTCTCTGTTAAAGAAAAACACCTTTAGTTTCTTGTGTTTTGACTATTTATTGAGATACAAATTCAAAGTACTTTGAATACACATGGAGCCCTCTAATTATGCCATTAAAATCTTGTGCCTTTGCAGTGAGATACTGGATTTATTAAATAGATTCTCTGACATATTCTGCAGGAAGCTTGTGGTTGGCAACTGCTGCTGCATCTTCAGGACAGTGACAGAGTGAGGGACAATACAGAGACTCTACCTTGAGAGATACACATTATCCTTCATGCAGTTTACCTGGTAAAGATTGTGATAAAAAAAATCTTAATGTCTGTAATGTTTTTGTGGTTGAACTTCTTTCTGTTGCAAACTTTCCAGGAAATATGAAACACGAATAATAGATTGTAGTTGAGATCAAGTTATGCCACAGCTAGCATGTTCACATAAGAGCTAGCAAGCATGAATGTTGGCTGTATTTCCTGTTGTAATCACTACTTCAAGAGATATTCAGAATTTTAATAATCTGGTTTGATCTGGTAACATTCCTGTCACTGGAGAAAGGAATAAGCTAATTAAAACACTTTAACACCTAATTGCTGGTATTGCTAATAGAAGGATCTTCAAAACATTCTTTCTTTGGGCTGCAGTACACTTGGACACCTGAAACAAAGCAAAAATATAAATTGGTGATCAATCTGCAATGAAAACTTTAATGTCTTTTTTAATGTATTTTTTCCTGGCGAATTTAACAGGAAGATGTCTGAGTTCCAGTTTATACACAAAGGATTTTGTTATTATCAGGAAGAAAATTATCATCTGCTTATGTGGACTACATGATGAATGGGTGAGTTTGTTTTCAACCACCTTACTCGTCTGGAAACAGCTTGGGTTCCACCTTTAGGCTATATTACTCCTGAATTTCATTACTTCTTAAAGGCCATCTATTCCCAGGTCAGTTACTGCAGAATTGTTTCTCTGCTGGGTGTTTCTGGAAAATAAGCTTCCAGAGGTTTGGTCTCAAAGAGAACAATATAGCAAAGAACCATGGATGGGTGTTACAAGACCTGGTCCTCTTAACATCATGGATATGTCTTATATTGCACTGACACTGCAACTCTTGTTTGAATCACAAAGGCATAGAAGTCCAAGTGAATAGAATCCAAATGAAGAAGCTTCTGAAAATTCATAGAAAGCACAAGCAAATTTATCTTTTCCTTTCTGTTTTGATCCATCTGGGCAATTCCTTCTATTTCAATGTCCATGCATAGAAAATACCTTGATAGATGATTTGACATATATTTCAAAGTGTTAAATTCTCTTTATCTCCTGTAATCTTTCTCTCCATTGTATTGGCTAAACAAATTACACAAAATAAGGATTTCTTACAATCACAAAAGTATTTGGTGTGTTGTGGGCAAGCAAACATCTTTAAAAAACCAACAGTTTATTGAAGTTAAGTGGATGTACGTTTTGCACACTGTAGCTATGAAACTAATAACACTTTCTAAAAACAAGCAAGGTTGAATGACAAGTGTTCCCTAAGTTCATGTCTCCCTGCATTTAAGGGTTGGTTTAAGCTTTATCTTTCAGAGCATTCAAAGCAAAACTCACTAAGATATCCGTGTCAGGGTGCTGTGGTTTGACGTAGCTTGCTTTTGGTTAAGGCATAGACATATTGCATCAAACCCACTACACAGGGATTCATCATTTATTTAGTAAGTTGTTTCCCCCTTTCTTCGTTTATGACCACGCATGATGAATATGAGCTTATTTTCAGAGGTGAGGATGAGCAGTCCATGGTATGTGCTGTGACCTTTTTGCACAGGAGTTTTAGGCCAGCAGGAACCAGATAGTCGGGGAGAGAGGGAAAGCCAGTTGTTGAGAGACAGCAGGGTGGGAGGACCAGCACCTCCAAGGATACAGGACTTAGTCTCATGGTACTCAAGGGAAAAGAGAAGCTCCAGTGGTTTGGTTCCACGGACAGTTCAGATCAGCAGGCTAATTTATAGCCAGAAGGCATCTCCAAGACCAAGCTGGAAAGCTACAGAAGTCAAATCCGCAGGAACAGTGAGATACATGGGTGACCACAGGCACAGGGAAAGCTGTAATACAGCTCTGGCTAAGACAAGTCTAAGCATCTTGGCCTAAAAAAATTTCTTGTACAAAGAGGAACGAGATGATAATAAGGCTTCTCACAGCCTTTTCCATCCAAGCTGTTTTCCCAGCACTCTAACCCTCACTTCCACAGCTGCACCAGATCAGAGCTGGCCTTGAGCACAGTCAAACCCCAGAGGGGAAGCAGGAGAAAACTCAAGACTCTGACACATAATTAGAAATGTTAATTTTTGCAACTGCATGCTATACCTGGTGTGAACAGTTACCACCAGCTGTCATAAATTGAATAAATTAATAATGTAGAATTAGTTTTATCTCCAGCATGCAGATGAAGTTGGTCTCTGAAAAAGAAATCCAAAACTCAACAATAATTTGACCTCAATGAATGAGGCCAGGATTTCATCCACAGAATTCTAATGAGTTTCCAAAGATCAGGAAAGGGCCCTGAAGTCCCTCTTATATGTATTGAAGAAGTTCTCATGACAGTTAAAAGGTTTGTATTGCCTTTATTTTTTGCTTATATTATGAACTCAATCTATATTTGTAGCAGAAACAAGGATAAAAATGACAATCTATTTACTTGAGGCTTCCAATTTGATTTGAAAACAGTACTTGCTTTTAAAGTGCATCCTTTATAATACAATATATTTTTCACCTTCTTGAACTTGATGGGACAAAGAATGCAGCATGTACATTCCTGTCAAATGCTTTTGGCTGGTACAAGAGCTGGTAAGAGCCATGCTCTGTACTTGTGCTGAAAACAGCATTGATAACTCAGAGATTTATTTATTACTGCTGAGTGGCACTTCTGCAGAGCCAAGGCCTTTTTCTGCTCCTCACCCCATCACACCAACAATAGTACTGGGGGTGCAGAAATACTTGGAAGGGGCAAAGCTGGGACAGCTGACATCATCTGACCAAAGAGAAATTCCATGTCATGTTATGCTCAGTATACAAAGCTGGGCGGAGAAGAAGGAAGGGGATCATGGCATTCATGGTGATGACATTTGTCTTCCCGAGTCACTTTTACAAGTGATGGAGCCCTGCTTTCCTGGGGATGGCCTGCACATGGGAATGAATGAAGGAGTGAAGGAATTCCTTGTTCTGATTTTTTGTGTGCAGAGCTTTTACTTTTCCTATTTAAGTGTCTTTATCTCAATCCAAGAGTTTGTTTTTACTTTTCCGATTCTCTCCCCCATCCCACGAGGGGACAGTGAGCAAACAGCTCTACAGGGCTTTGTTGCAGGCTGAGGCTAATCCATAACAGCATAAACCTAAAGGTTTCATGATTTCTGCAGTCTGGATTAAAATATTTCACAGGAATATATCTAAATGGACTTTTGCTTAAGCTGACTCGTACTGTGTCTCTAGTTTTATTTTGGGTAAGACCCAGCACATTTTTTCCAAAAGCTTAAGAGCTTTTGAAAACATTTTTCTATCTTTATCTTCAACAGCTTTACTCTTGGTTTTTATTTCGTGTTTAGTCATTTATTCCCAGAATTGGTCTAGAATTTTCCTACTTGTGCATTTTCAGTTCTTTCATAGAATTATAGAATGGTTTGTATTGGCAGGGAGAGCTTAAACTAGATCAGGCTGCTTAAAGCTCCTCCAACATAATTTTGAATACTTCCAGTGTCCACAACTTCTCTGGGCAACCTCTTCCAGTAACTCACCATCCTCACCTTTCTTCCTTCTCTCTTATATAAAAGTACTCTTTTTCAGATTAAAATCTGGTATAAATTTACCTTCTTTCTCTTTGTTTGTTTGAAACTATTGTCCTATCAGCCTTGGCCAAAAGTGTTTCTCCGACTTCCTTATAAGCTTTCTTTAGATATAGACAGGTGCTACAAGGTCTCCCCAGAGCCTTCTTTTCTTCAGGTCAAAAACCCCCTGTCTTCCCAAGCAGTCAAAATGTTCCAGCCTTTTGATCATTTTTGCAGCTCTCCTATGGATCTGTTCCAAGAGGTCTATGTGTTTCTTGGTACAGGGAATTCAGAGCTGGCTGAAGAGCTCCAGGTGGATGTCTCACAGCAGTGAAGTGGAGGCACAGAACCACCTCCCTTGACCTGCAGGACATGTTCCTGTTTATGCAGTGAAGGATGCAGTTGGGCTGTCAGCCTACACTGTTGGCTCGTGTCCAGGTTTTCATCCACCAGCACCCTCAAGTCATTTTCCAAGGAGCTGCTCAGAATCCCTTCATCCCTCAGACTATACCAATGTTGGGGATTATTCTGTCCCAGGTTCAGGGCCTTGCACTTGGACTTGTTGAATTTCATGAGGTTTTCATAGATCCTTCCCTTAGGCATATCAGGTTCAGCACTCAGCTTGGCGTGACAAGCAAAGTTGCTGGGGTTGAACTCAATCCTGCAGTCTGTGTAACAGATGAGTGGTTCCTCTACCCACCCTTGAGGGACACCACTCAGAAAGGGCTTTCATTCTGAGCAGTGAAAGCTCAAAGTAAAGTTTTAAAAAGATGATTCTCACATTTTCTAGGTGGGCTTGACGTCATTTACTGTTAACTGCTGCAACAGCAGGCATGCTCAAGATTTGTGAACTGAGTACCCAAATTACTGAGATAACCAGAGACAGTGATTTACTTTAACTACTTTTATGGGTATCCATAGTTCCATCAGGCCAGGAACTGATCCTATTTTTAAGGGTTTTATTAAGGGTTTTTTTTATTATGGTTTTATGATTGGTTGGTTGGGTTTTTGTTTAGGTTTTTTTTTGGTAGTTTGTTTGCTTGTTTGTTTTTAATTTATAGATGCCATATTTTTGGTGTGTTCTGGGACATAAAACACTTCCATGTTTTCTTCAGATCTGTTTTTCTGTTTATTTTTGCCTATAATAAATAAGGCAAGATGTTATTTAGAAATTAAGTACTTCAAGATGATGAAAATGGAAGAATAGGGACAAGCAAATCTGTAAAGGACCTCACAGAAATTTCTAAGAAACAACTGAAGCAACTGAATTTCCTAGCACAGAGATCAAAAAGGATAAGAAACCTTTATAAGAAGAGAATAAAACTAATATTAAACAAGGTATTTTTCTGGCCATATAGTGTAACATTATGGATCAAAATTAAATGTTGAAAACAAAATTTGCTGTACTATGTTCTTGCTGACTTTTTTGGTCATGTGACAGAAATTCAGCAGCTCTCCATGGTGCTCATCTCCAACCTTCTCACCAAAATAAAATGGAAAGAATGAGATCCTATTATCATTAAGGGAGTGGAGAAGGTTATAAAGGGAAAATGATAAAAGACGGCCAACTGTCTACACTGCAAATTAGAATCACTTCTCAACCAGGTCAGGACACAGCAGCACTTTAATCAAATTCTATACAGTTCGTGTTTGCAGTATTGACAAATCCTAATTGTAATGAAATACTATTTGTTCCCTGGTGTTGAATGTTTCTGTAATGACTGTAGTGATTTGAGCCAACTGAGCATATAATTCACTTTCTTAGTTGAGACTAAAAAGTTAAAAGTGAAAGCAATAGAAAAGAGGTGGAAAAGAGGGTAAGGATAGGTCAGATGCAAACAGAGATGTTGAAAAGTCCTTCAAAACTTTTCTTTCTGTAAAGTCTGTCATTTATTTTAACATCAGATTGTTATCCAAAGATACTCTTGAAACTAAAATGCAAGCTCAAAATGGCATATGGCTGATGAAATTACTACCTCTTAAAAACATTCATTAATATTAGTTTTATTAATAGACACTTGTTTTCCATTATGTAGTCACAATAAGATTACTTGGATCACTGCAAAAATGTCTTGTCTATTGACTCTTGAACCATTTGTACTTTGTATTTTTTGAACTTGGGAGGTTATCTTAATAGTCATCAGTATGATGCTCCAACAGGAATGCTGGAAAAATTATTCAGTAGCATAATTCAAATGTTAATAGAAGTATAAAAGGCAGTAAAATTAAACATTTTTAATTTTAGTGTAAGTACATTTTTAATTGTAGTGTAAGTTTTTACCTGTTCAGAGCTTTGTTAACATCCTTTAAAAAAAAATGTATTCCCTGTATGATTGCAGTCAGGTTAATGGGATGGGTGTGGGATGAACTACCAGGAAATGACAGGTTGTAGTCTAATCTTCCACTGATTTATTAAGGGCTTCAAAAATTAATTTTTCACATCTTGCCATAATCTTATCTAGAGCAACAATGTACTATTTGGCCCATTGCTTCCAAATAGCCTGCTTAAGATGAAAATGAATATATCAATATTAATTTGATCAATGTTCAGTGCAATCATCAAACACCTCAAAGCCTGATTGGATCTTTGTGGTGCTAGTAACTATTTGCAGTGCATAGTGCCAAGTACCTCAACCAAACAGAGCTGAAATAAAAATAAACCTAATGCTTTAAAACTTAATAACTACTTTACTACCTTTAAAATAAAAATATTTCTAAGGCGCTTGAAATGCATTATGACTTTGAGAAACCATCTGAATATATTTAGATTACGTAATGAGTATGTGACATAGCACAGGAAATGTTAGAATACAATGTATTGATACTGTATACAGTATCAATATTTAGCTCTTCGCAGATCAGATACTATAAATTTTCATGAATCAGTAGTGTGCAATATCAGGAGTGACAATAAACAGCCAAAACATTATGTTTACATGAAAATATCTTTCTTTGTTTCCTGAGCCTCTGAAATAGCTGAACTAATATAGAAAATAATGCCACTTACAACCTTATATTGACTTTTGTTATAACTAAAACTTTAAATGAACAGTTAAAAAATTATAATTTTTTAATCCAGAAAATTTCCATGATAAAGGTCACTTCTGTATCTCAATGAGGAAGCCAATTATTTATGAAAATGTCCTTCTTGGTTCTAAAAGTCATTGTTCAATATGGTCTAAGTTTTGTTCCATATTCAAGCATGATGAATTTATATTAGTTCAGATGAAAAAGATGAAAAAAAAAATGTTTTGTTGTTTGTGTTTTTCCTTCCCTCTTTTACTTTTTAAATTCTTTTTCCTTCTACTCCCATTGGGAAGAAAGAAAGCTGGATGAGAAAGGTAGAAAAGAAAGGAAAACTCAAAACTGAGAAAATACTCTTCTTTTGTGCTTGCTCACCAACAAACATCAAATCCAAATGCAAACAGAAAGGGCAAGAGGACGCAACCTTAATCACTGAACTGTGAATTACTTGACACTGCTGATTATTTTTTCCAAAATTCCAACTAAGCAAATTATTCTGAAACAATTAAAAAAATGTTAAGTCTACAGCAATGATAAAGGAACACAGAAGCATTATTTGTTCTTAAAAATTAACAATTTTTATCACAAAAAATATAAAATTCATTCCCCATTGTTTGCTTCTGTATAACTTTTCTACTAAGACCTTTCCTGCCTGGCTTCTTACTTGCCCTTGCTAGTTCTAAAATGTGAAGGTACATTTTTAAGGAAAAGAAAACCAGGAAAACAGTATATTGCACATAACAATGAAAATTTAAAAAAGAAAGCTTATTTATAAAATAAGTTTTCAGAGAAAATTTTCAGCTGTGTTCTCTAACCTCTGGATACAAATAGAAAGTTGTCAAAGGAGTTTGCATTATCATTGTTCAGGGCAGAGATCATCCAAGACAAGAAAACTTATCCCAAAATAAAATAATTATTAAAAATAAAAATGAAACCTAGAGTAACATAAATAATTGTTTATAGATGCCACTAAAATAATTGTAAATAAAATTAATTATACATTTTTATACAGGAGGCACTGAAGAAAAAGAAGTCAAGAACAGGAGACTAAGAAGGCTGAGGCAGGGGTAAATTAAGAGGCGTCAAAATTACTTAAGAATTGAAAAGGAAAAATTAATTTCCCAAGACTAAAGAAACAGGTACATGTCCTCTACAAGAATAAAATCAGGCCTGGAATTTTGAAACATGGAAAAGCACAGAGATGCAGGGAAAACCCCCAAGGAGAGAACAACAACAAAAACCAACTAACAAACCACCAAGACCACCTGGTTCTGTGCTGTAGAGCTTTTCTTTATATTTGGCATATACTATATCAATAAAATAAAAAATATCTCTGCATAAGAGGATTTGAACAGTATCTGTGGTGTTTCCTGCTGTTCAGAGTATGAACAAGTTTTCTTACATAGCTCATGAAAGCACTCTTTGGACTGTATATTTACATTGAGAAAGATCTTATACTCAGGAACACTGATTTATGACACCAGTCTCACAGTTCTTATAGCCAGGTATAAAGTCCTGACAGAAACAGCCATATGAACTTTCTTTTGAAGACAGTTTATAATATGTATATGTTTTGGCAATGCTTAGTCTCAGTTTAGAGAGATGCCATATAGTTCTGTGAAATTTGATGGATCTACACCTCACTGGCTGAATAAAAAAATAAAAGGCTAGGATCTCCTTTCCTTACTAACTTTTACACGGAAAAAAGTTTCAGATTATCATGATAACAACTGGCTTTGTGTGCTATTCCTCCTGCTCTTGTATTGTCTCCGGGGGAGCAAGACACTCATTCATTGAATTTTGGAGATACACAGTGAAGAAAGGAACTATGTTGTCAAGGAGTCAAGGAAAGGAGTATGTTGTGTAGTTCAGGATGGTCCACACTTGACATAGCAACAGTGGCTTGCATTCCCCAGGGATTTTCTGTATGCATATACAGAAGTAGTTTGCTTCTCTCTACCTTGCTCTTACCCTATGAGTACAATTTTAACCCTAGGCCCTGTGAAGGCATCAGAACAAAAAGCAGAACAAGACCAGTTTCTCCTCAACTCCTCAGAGAAAATCTGACAAAAAAAGATGTATTTTGTGTGGCAGTCAACATTTGGAACATTTTTTTACAATCTGGATTAAAGTACAGGATGAATCCTTTTATACTGTTGCTCTTTAACCTGAACAAACTTGGAAAAACATAAATGAGTAATGCTGAGTGACAACTATTCACAAAGGAGATTGAGAACAAACTGACATTATATTCTGTCTTTGGGTCAGCAACCTCAAATTCTCTTGTGATCTGTAAAACAACATTTATACTGTGAACTTACACATTATGACCAATGACATGATTTTACTTTTTAATGATGAATAGTTCTAAACGAAAAGCTGGGCAAGTTTCAGAGTCGCAAAAGAGTTATGAAAGTGTATTGATTCTGAAGGTTCAAAATGAAAAAAAGATTTTGAATTCAACATTATTACATTGAAAATTTTTTACTTATTTTAGCTGATGCTATGGCTTGATGTGTGGGGCAGCCAGAATGCGTTCTGAATGCTTGTGCTAGCACTGTGGTATTATGTTTTTCATTCCACTGCCTGTCTAACAGGAAGATCTTTAGGTGAAGACAGACCTGGCACAAAGCTCCATTCTCTGGTCTCTTTTTAAATTTTTTTTTTATTATGTCTTTCATGCCACTTCCTGTCTAACAGGAAGGTCTTTAGTTGAAGACAGGTCTGATAGGTTCTCTGCTCTCTTTTTTTTATTGAGTGTGTGTGTCCTATGTATGTCTTCTCTACTGTCTCTGTAGGAAAATTTGCATGGTGTTAAGGCCGAATCCAATTCTAAGCCTTTACTTTATGCTAATAATTAGTGTTTCTAAGAGCTGTTACAGGGACCCTCACATTTCCCTGCTACTTGGTAATAGTCTGTACATGGATCATGCAGCTGTTTAAATAGCACCCTGTGTGGGCAGACGTGAGTGAAAAGTTACATATAAGAAATCAAGAACTGAATTCAGTCTGAAATTTGTTTTAGATTACCTAAGTGACTAGCCAGGCATAGCAGACTGGGGAGTGACTGTCTCACAGTGTTCCTTGTTCAAACAATTTCAGTCATGTTGAAATTGGGAATTGGCTGCTACCTTCTCTCAGAAACATCACAAATTTCCTCTGTCTTCATTTTGAGATACTTTAAAAGTTTTCAGATTAACTATGTTTTCTTTCCTGCCTTGTTTCTCTTCCCTGCCTCCTCTCGTTTCATTTTTCTGACTTCCAGATCAGGCAATCTTGCAATATCATGAATCTTGTTTGAAATAAGTGAGCATATTTCAGCTGTAGCTCTAGCACAGAAGAAAATATATGGCTACTGGCTTGTCACTGAATCAGACAGAAAAATTAGAACGCTGATGAAGCAAGTAAAAATCTGCTGCAAGTGCTGCTGAGAGTCTGCACACTTCTAGTAGCTCGACAAAGCAATTTATGTTGCATCTACTGCAGCCATTTCTAACATTTCAGTTATTCCGTGAGGTTTCAGATAGGCAGAAGTGAATGAGCAGGTGGAAACCAAGGATCTTCTCTGTTATCAAGCTGTCTCCTTAGCATCTAATATAGCACATCTGGAGCAATATACAACAGAATATCCCTGTACTTGCTTCCACACCTTTACAATAAAGTGGAAAAAATGGTTCCTCCTGCCTTACACATAATCCTGGTAATCTTAAGGTTAAATGTTTGCTCACTGTTTTGTGGTTTAGGTGGTTTGTGAATGGTAAAATATTAGCTAAGGATACAAACTTGATTTGACTGTAAAAATGAACTCTGGATAAAAATTAAGACTTTTGTAGGCTTCTTTTCAAACAGCATCCAGTATGATGTCACAGATATTGTGCAAACAGCATAAGAGGCACTTTGATTTCCTCTTTTTTTTTTTTTTTTTTAATGATGAAGATGTCAGAAAATTGAAAAGAGACTTATGCTTGTATGTAACAGCTTGCATGCTTCTGTAACTTCAGTATGCTTGAAAAACTAATTTTTCAGCTTCAGCAAGAAGTTAAAAAATGTCCCTGAATGGTAGCAACAATGAATCTCCAACACACATCACTTGAATTTTTATAAGATTGGTTCCAGGCTTTGAGAACACCATGTTTTTTCCAGTTTTCATAAAGAAACAGGTACAGAAATGCTTTTGGATTCTTGCTTTTATTTACTTCCTTTTGTAATACTGTGGTGCTGTTGTAGCCAGCCAGTGTGAACTTCCAGTGGACTAAGTTTATTTTAATTCCCCAAAGAGCTTGCAAATTGTAGTTCAGTGCTTGTAAAGAGTTTTTCTCACTGAAGCTATATCCTGATGTCAACATCTTTCTATCACACAGGTTAAAAACTTGATAAACCAACATGGCAGATGGGTAAAAATGTGCAAATGTGACTTTCGGGCATTTTTCTTTCTGTCTTTCCTAACCACATATGCTCAATGAAAAAAAAGTTCTAACCATCAGTTAATCTCAGCCATCACTGTAAGTAACATGAGTCGTTTTTCTCTGCAGACTTTTTTATTTTTTATAACAGATTTTTCTGGTCTCCAGTCTTGCAAGAGAAGTCAGAGTAGCACATACGCAAGGCCCCACTAGCTAGTGTGATTTTTTTTTACTATGAGTTAAAAAGAGATGTACACTCTCAAAATGAATGTGCTTAAAACACTGATGTTGTCTTTCTTACTCTTGTGGGAGTTTATTGAAACAATTAAGTTGCGCTTCTGTTTCCCTATTAGATTATACAGTTGTCTTTAACAAGAAGACAGAGGCCAAGGCCATAAAAAATCTTTGGCCTCATGAGTGAAACTAGAAGCATGCTGTCTGTCTTGCAGTCTGTCTAGCATCACTTCTAGAATAAAAGTGATGCTATCAGAGCAATGTATCTTTATCAGATAAATAAAAAATAAGTCTCTCATTGTTCTTTTAACCTAATCTAATGGATGACAGTCTATCATCTTAAAGTACAGAGGAAAATATGTCTAGTAAAATAGCTGGTGTCTGGACAGTGTTGATTTGTCAAATATTCGCTTATGATCTTTCTTTAGAGAATAAGATAAAATGACAAGAAATGCTGTCTTAGGGGGATATAATCATGTGTTAACTCAGTGCCCTTAATGAAAATACTAATAACAGACATTAAAAGTAAATGTCTTTGACCAAGGAATAGGAATTATATTTATTCTATCATAAACAGCACTACTCTGTAGATATTGATGAATTTGTGGCTCATTATACATTGCATTATGTAGTATAAAAGTACCACACGCTCTTTTTGCAAGATGAAGGAAATTTGATTCTGTTGTGGCTTTAGCACCTATTCTGCAATAAATGCAGCACTGGGAGACAGAAACAAAGCTTTTAATGGGTAAAACCGAGGGTATCCAGGAGTGTTTTTCAGCTCAGCATCCAGAGAAGTATAGCCATAAAAGTCTGTAATTTGCTTATTTATGATGTTAACAAACTGCTTGTATCTTTAACAGTTCCAAGCACATAAGTAAAGTCATTACATAAACTGAAAGAAATAATCTGACATGTAAGATCAAAATTGTCCCTTGTTGCCACAAGAAAAATGTTCGAATTTTTGGGGCCTGGTGCAAAAGACCATGACTCCTTTATGTAAATATTACTATTTCAAGGGAAAAATAGTTTTGATGAGTTCAAAATACTAACCAGTATTGACTATTTTACTATAGATTGTGATGCAACTGGTTTCCAGAACAAGCTCATAAAGGTTTTACAACCTATTGCAGGACTGAGATTTTTTTCACCAGGAAAATGAAACCTTTGTGTATTCTAGAGAATATTTTGTCTTTCCATAAGACAAATAACTACTTCTAAAAGAAAAATTCTTTAGTTGAGTAGGTTTTATTTTTCCAAGACAGCTTGACCAATAAATAGAAAAATTAATTTTAGCTTACTAATTCAGTGTTGTGAACTTCTGGGGCTTTAATCTAATTCTACGTCTTGAAATATAGGATGGAAAGGAAGGTTTCTGTAACAAAAAAACAGGCAAAAAAGCAGAAAACCCACGTTTTCATGTGGTTCTAAAGAAGACTTTTTGACACTAAAGGGTCTACTTCTCCAACACTGCATTGTATTTCTTAAGTGAACATATGCACCATTTAGAGGAGAACAAAACGTCTGTTTTAACATAAGGTCTTTCTGCATGGTGGAAGAAGGCACAATCTTTTTTTCCTTACTATTTTTACCATTACTTGGCTTCTCTCTTCAAATTTAGTCCCTTACTATGGTTTTGTTTCCTTAATAATACCTGTTCTCATAACCAAACCCTGAGTTTCCCCTTTGCCTACTTTAAAAAGGTGATCCTTTTAAAAAAATCAAGTAGTTGATATTGCTGGTTGCCTTTCTTCACTGAACTAAGGTATCTGATTACAGCAATTTCACTTTTTTCATTAGAATAAAAAAGTGTCTTCAGTTAGAAGATTACAGCTTCTTTGGCAGCTATTAGAATTCCTGGTAGTTCTCAATCCATGTCATAACAAGGACTAATTTTTTTTATACCTGCCTGAACTTTCACTTCCTTAACAGTGATAAACTGGTTAAATATTCAGAATTATTATTTCATCCCATACTATGTACAGCTCAGTTGAATTAATCTAATTTGAAAATGAATCCTCCATCTGATTCTTGGAATGTCAGCAAGTATCAAGTGTTTTTCTTGGTATACAGTGGGCGCTTATTTGACAGGACTTATGACTGTCAGTTTTCTCAATCTGAGTCTCAAATTATTTAATGAAACTTGTGACTACTACTAGTAGGAGTTAACTTCTTCAAGATCTGGCAAGCAGCTATCTAGTTTAATCTGAAGTCATAAGGGTAAGGTGCCCTTTGAAATCTGAAGTTTCAAAAAGTAACTTTGATCCTTGTATTTAGATTTTGCAACACACTGGGAGATATTACCAGTATGTCCACAACATGTGGAACAATTGAAATGATTTTATTTCAGGTTACAATTTCTCTCTCTTGCCTCTCTCTTTCCTTCACAAGTTTTGTAATCAATGTAGTCTATGAAAGTTTCCATGATAAAAACTAAGGCATTTTATTTATTTTTTTCCATGCAGCATTTGGGGTTTTTCTCTAATACTTCTTCATCTTTTAATTGCATAAGTTAGACCAGCTATCAAAATGTCACTCATCACCAGAAATATGTTACTAACAAGTGAGTTTATGCCAAGTGTATCCAAATCTATTAGCCCATCTATTACATCTGTGGTGATTCAAGAAAGGTCAGATTTAAACACATCTTTTTTTTCATAGGAAATGCTTTCTACACAAAGGAAGCCAATTTTTTTTCAACATTAGATTCAGAAAATAGCATTGTGGGAACCTTGAGTGACAGTGTGTTTACTTACACAATACAATCCCAACATCAGCCTTGCAGGACCGTGGTAGAAGAAGGAATGCAGGCATTTGTGTTGAGACCCATGTCAATTTTCCCTACCCTGAAGATTACTCTGACAATAGCAGTTTTTAAGTATCTCTTGTAAAAGCAGACACATAAGTAGTTCCTACGTTGAACAAGACCCTCTGCAGACTTCAGTGGCTTATAAGAGGCTTCTACAATTAAGTCCAAATCTATCAAAATTGATCTGTAAATGTTAACAGGTTCCCTGATTATTCTCTAAAAATTCATATATAAAATAATGGTAATGCATGCATGGAATAATGTGGTAATGGCAGTGAAATGATGAGGAAGATGAACCTTGGTTTACTGCTGGTAGACTGAAAATGCAAAATTTGCTTTTTTTTCCTAGTGGATCCTTCTTCTATTTTTGGCTTTTCTGGTTGCTTTTGTACCATTTTCTACAATCTTTTCTTTGCAACCTGAAAATCCTACTTGAAACTCTTATAGAGTTTAGGAATTTCTGTAGTTGTCCAGATCTAATAAATTTCTTTTTAAGATCACTTTGGCATTGGAATTAGATTTTAGCCTTGTTCTTTCTGTAAGGTGTTATATGGTCTTTTGGGAAGGGGAAGATAAAGAGAGATTGTGTAAAAGAGTTTCCAGCCAAACAGTCAGTGTTACAGTCAAAATCTCTTGATAAATTCCCTTTTTTCTCTCCTTTTTAGTTTCTTCCACTAACAAGCTGAAAATAGTGGCAATTCATCACACTTAAGAACAAAAGCAATAATCTGTCCTGTTCTTTTCTGTTTCTCTATCAACTTCTATCAGACCAAGTCTCCTAGGATCCTTCTCACCAAAGAATAAAACCACTTATGTACTCTTTTTCTGCAGAGAATTTTGTTTAAATCAGGCAGCTGAGAATTATGGCTTTGGTCTGAGACCCAGCGTATGTGCCTAATTTTCTTGTAAACTCAAACAAATCGTTGCTTTGCGTTCCTTGAAAGATCACATATACACCTTCATTGTGTCACCAATACACCTAGTTATTTAGTGTTTTCTATCAAATCACATCATCAGTTTTTACCTGCAATATGTTGCTCAATGTTCATGCTCTTGCTAGTATTTTATATTGACTATGTGTTGATAATTTTATCAAAAGATCTCAAAGAATATGGAAAGCCTTCTTAGATATTACTGGCTTTTGGTTCAAAGAAGATGGATGGGTCTCCAAACTCCCATGTCCAATACTCCTCTGTCTCTATTAACAAAGTTAAAATTTAGCTTCCCAGAAGTTATGAGCTCATGCATGATCTGCCTTAGTATCTATTTCCCCACTTCCATGCCTTCTTACTTCCACGTAAATGTTGAGCTCTATTCAGACTCTAATGATGTTTTAAAACCTCTTTTCTTTTAAAAAATACATTATATAGTCTTTACTCACCCTGCAAAGGACTCAGATTTTCTTCTGAGTTTCTTGTCTTAGCAGAGATTTTCAGTTGTGCATTATAGCTATGCTTGATAGCTCGTATTTTTTTTGCAAACACTGCTTCCATCAATATCTAAAGGAACTTCACCCTTCAGACCAAGATTAATGTAATTACCTTTGTTTATATCTTAAATTATAAAAATTATTCAAGACCAAATGATTGTAATCATTCTAACACCAAAACTAATAAATCAGGACTTTCACTGTGCCTGTGTTTTATGTTCATATCTGTAGGGCACAGGCTGTTCTCTCCTTGAAGTGACAAAGGTGAATTCTTTTAAACTCTGCTCATTTCAAGTTTCCTATCCACAGCCTCCTGAATGCTTTCAAAGAGAATGACTTCTAAAGGTAATAGACGTTCCACAGGCTGAACAATAGCTCAAATCTGTTTTGACATGATTGAAGGGATTATGGTCTCAGCAAGCTTTTCCTGATCATTGACCAGCTTGACCCTTCCCAGCTTCAAGTTTCTGTTTGACCTTCGATGCCGAGGCTCACTGGTTTGAGAGAGGCATACCTGCTCTGGATTAACATGTGCACAATGACACTCATAAACATAACGTGGAGAAAGGCATAAAATTCATTGTTTTTTTAAGCAACGTCTTTTTTTTCCTGTTTCAGGGAAAAAAAGCAATTGTTCCTTCTATCAGACCTCAAAGGAAGGGAAGTACATTTATCACTCCAAAACAGTCCATACATTGCATTATCTAATTTACCAAACTGTCTGCAAAAGAGCCCCCATACATTTTGTATATTGAAGACCTTGACAGAAAATGTCAGAGGCTCCAGCTGAAATAGGTAAGGGATTTTACCACATGGAAGAAAGTTCTGGAGAGAAGACTGCAGGCATGAGCAGGTCTTCTCTGGAAATGACTACAATAACTAAAATTTCTTGGTGTTACAATGTGTCAGCTATGTCTGTGCCTTATTAATGTCCCATTCTTACTAAGTTTCCACTAACATAAAATAACAAGACATTACATGCATCTAGACTATTCCCTCTACACAAAGGTGCATGTACTAGCATATTTCATCTTAATATAGTCAAGCCTTCTGAACAGTAGCAAAATCTTTTCTGAGCAGTAGACACGGTTACTGTGTCTACTGCTCAGAAAAGAAATTAGAGCTTCTTCTTTTACCCAGCTCTTTGTAATATCAGTCATTCCAGTTAGTGGAGGAGATACTGCAAAATAAGGACCATCAAGCAAGAAATACTTGCTTAATCAGTGTTGATGAAAAGTCTTACAGACATGTCGTTAGGTGCAGCCTGAACCAGATTGCAGCTTTCCAGATTCTCTGCTCCTGCCACAAGGAATGAACATAAAATACACTTAAAGATGCACTGAGGGACTTGGAAAGGAAAACCAGAGATTGCTTAACTCTGGTTCTGGCCCTTTATTGAAGCTCCTCATTTTTGCTGTAAGGCCAGCTCTGTTAAATTCACAGTAAATTGATTTGTAGTGCAGGGGTTTTTTTAAATTTTTTTTTCTCATAATCTTATGTTGTGTCTTCTGTGTCATGTCACCTAGAAAGGTGGCCTCAGTCAGCACTGTTAACTGTCATATGAGCAATGTGTCACAACACATGCCTCTTGGGAGAGCAGCAACCAGCTTCCAGTTCTTTTAAATAGAAGCCTGGCTGCCAAACTTGACCTCTTGAGTCAGAGATGTTTCCTTCACTGAGACTTTCTGGGCATCCATTACCATGCTGGTGTCTAAGTTCATATGCAGTTATTAGAGCTGCCTGGAAATTTTCAAATGGAAAATATGGCTGCACTTCTAGTTTTCAAATCAAAACATAATAAAATGTAAAATTTTGGCTGCTTCTGTGAGGCGAAAAATCCACTTCTCATCAGCTCTGATTGCTAGAATGCCTCTCCAAATTTCCCTAGAGGAGGTGTGAGTGGGTGATGTATGTCTTACACTTTTTCTCATTTTTCCACACAAAGGGGAAAAAAACCAAAAAACACCTCTTTCCCCTGGGGAATGTTTGATTACCAGACTTTACAGAACTGTCATTCTTTGAAAGAAAGTGGTATTTTCTTTGTTCTGAACTCAGTTACTAATAATAAATAAACAATGTATTTTTAGGAAATAAACAATCTCATTGCCATATTATCTACACTTTGGAAGGAATTATCATGGAATTATAGAGTGGTTTGGGTTGGAAAGGATCTTAAAGATCATCTTCTTCCAGTCCCCTGCCATGAGCAGAGACCTTCCACTAGAGCAGGCTGTTTAAAGCTCCATCCAGCCTGGCCTTGAATACTTCCAGGGATGAGGCATCCATGGCTTCTCTGGGCAATCTCTTCCAGTTCCTCAGCACTTGCCAAGTAAAGAATTTCTTCTTAATATCTAATGCCAGCCTACTCTCTTTAAGTTTGAAACTATTCCCCCTTGTCGTGTCACTATGTACCCTCCTAAAAAGTCCTTCTCAAGTTCTCTTGTAGGCTTCCCTGGAGTTTTCTCTTCTTCAGGCTAAACAATCCCAATTCTCTCAGCCCATCTTCCCAGGAGAGGTGCTTCAGGACTCTGATCATCTTGGTGGCTCTGCTCTGGACTTGCTCCAGCAGGTCCACTTCTATCCTGTGTTAGGTGGTCCAAAGATGGATGCAGCCCTCCAGGTGGGGTCTCATGAAAGTGGAGTAGAGGTGGAGAACCACGCCCCTGAATCTGCTGGTCCCTTCTTGTAACGTAGCCCAGATATGGTTGGCATATATTGTAATTATTTCCAAAAAAGTTTACAATTTTATATTTCCATATAAATTTGCTCTGAATTGCAAAGATTTGCTATACATGTAGGTCAGAATTTAGTCTGTCTCCATTGAAAAAAAATTTAGGAGAATGTTTGAGGAAATGTCTTGAGTTACAGCACAATGTGGCTGCAAGCAAGTAGAAGTAGGAAAGAGAAGGCATGTGGATTATATTTGCAGTAGTAAACTAAGCTATTCAAGAACGGCCTCTGTCACTGATGCCACCAGCATGGAACAGTTCTTTCTCTGAGATTAAAACTTCCTGTATCATAAAACAAATCAGCCTTGATCAGATTGAAAGCTAGCTGACACAGATCCTGACACAGAACATATTCCATAGGCTTTAGAGAATGTTCAGAACTACGATTGTCTAGTGCAACATGCCTGCCATGTTCTGCCATTATCTGCTGTTATCACACCTTCTTTTTTAAGAACCAGCCTGCCCCCACCCTCTTTCTTCCAATCAGATATAGGGAAAAAGTATGCTCAGTATAATTAAGAACTGGAGCCAGTTACTCCAAGAATCTGTACAATCTTCAGCTCTGGAGGTTTCCAAAACCCATCTGGACAAAAAACCTAAGCACTCTGATCAGAGCTGCATGTTGAACTTGTTTTGAGCAGGAGGTTGGACTAAATGACTTCACAAGATCTCTTTTTTGGGGTATTTTCACAGTCTACCCTTGGCAAATGGCCTGGATAAGAGCAACTGCTGTGGGTAAGAACATGAAACTATTTAATACATGTATTGGGCTGAGAATGCCAAACTGGAGAACATATGCCCACAAAACATTGTACTAAATTGAAAGACAACTATGAAGTCCCAAATGTAAAAGGGAAAGACATAAATCATCTCAAAATGAATAATCAAGGAATTACATAAGAACTTTTTGAAATGAATAAGTCAGCATAAGAAAAAGTATGAAAGAAGCCTGACACATTGGAAGATGTGAATAGAGACCTTGGAGTAGACATGGTAGCAGTAAAATCCTGTTTTGACCCTGCTAGAAGTGGTTGCATGGGCATGACACTTCTTCTGTGGCCAAAGAAAGCAGTCTGGTCAGATACCATAGGCTGGTTCTCTCTGATCAGGGGTACCAGCATGGATTACTGCAAGGAGAGCCCCACACCTCACAGGATGCATGTGAGATCATGGGTGTCACCTCATCAGATGCAGGGACCATCAAAGAGTCCCACCACGTGAGAGCACCCACAACTCTTGGAGGATGAGGGTACAAATAGCCCCAGACAGGGCAGGGGGTACATGTAATGCCCAAGTGCTGTTAGAGGGCAGGGGTGTTTGAACCACCATTTGTGTTTCTGATTAGAAATGCTTGGGATTAGTTATAGAGATATATTTAGAATTTTGTATGCATTTATTAACATTTTACTTTTAACTGCAGTATTAGCAATACTCAGCCTGCCTGCATAGATCATTGATTGCTGGCTAATTACAAGTTGTTAGTAAACTAATAAACCATTTCAGACCTGCTCTTTGTTTAAACTATGCAAAATTAATAGTCTGTCTCTGTGACACCTTCCAACAAGAATGATTCTCTGATTTTATCCTGTGATAACATTTTCATTGTCAAAATGTGATTGGCATTTCTTTGGTAAGACAGTAGTTATCACAGGCCAAATTCATGTCCAATAACTTTTGTGTGGGTGCTTGAATTCCCCAGTACAGAAGTAGGTAGTTGTTACATGCACCAGGCATTATGCCCCACTACTAACATCCACATTTCAAAGGTAGCAGATTTTCTGGACCTAGATTCTGCATACACTTAAGAGCACAGTACTCAGTGGTGAGTTTGGCCTTGGTTGGTTTTTCAATTTTTTTGTAATTTTTTTTTTTAATGGGGTTGTTTGTTTGGGGGTTTTTTGGCTTTTTTTTTTTTTTTTTTAGTGAGCACAAATCAACTGAAAGTGTCAAGCAGGGGGAACAATATGATCTCTTAAATCTTCCAGGATATTTAAACCAGTTTGCTTATACAGTGTTTAGATTGTACAATCTTTTATCTGTTTTGGATAACTGGACAGGCACAGGGAAACAAAGGCAGAATTGCAGCCCCACAGGATTTATCCCTTTCTTAAAAATTCTTAGAAACAAGCCTACCATTACTCCTTAAGGAACCTTGCTACTGTGTTTCCCCTTCATGATCTTGAATTGCAATTCAGTTTTAGCAAGAAGTCAAGTTGAGATTATGCTCTCACCCCCTCATGAGCACATGCATGTCTTTTGGTTGTAAGAGCAGATACATCAGATATATTCTTGAGCTGAAGATGCTCACTCTTGCATAACCACTGCTCTGCTCATTTGTCTTTACATAGGAAAATAGTGTTAAAATCTGAATTCCACAAGCTCAATCTCCAGATCACATTGCTTTTCAAACACCATTACACTTCTCATCTTTATATAGACTGCAGGAGGCTGTATTTTAGACCCGTCAACAGAGCTAAGAATCATAGCCAGCACAAGAAAAGGTTTAAATTCCTGGCAGTACTGGAGGTTGCTAGAGCAAAAAAGATTAATGGAGAAATGAGAAGATTAAGTGATGGACCTTTTGGAAAATAGAGATGAAAATTTGGGTCAGATAAAGACACAAAAGTGAAATGAAATAAGAATTTAGGGAAAGAAATTGCCCTGTTCAGTGTAAGTGGAACACATCTTTACATAGACAGGCCTCAAGCCCTTATAACAAGTTTTTCTAACTTTCTTTCTTGTGAATCTTTTCTTTTCTTGTCTTGACCTTTTGTTGTCTTACAGCACCATACAAGTAAATTCTCGAGACTCTTGTTCACTCAGAGTCTTTACATTGAAAAGATGTAAAGACTCTGAGTGAACAAGTCACTGAAAAAGAGAACATTGGCTGAAGCAGAAACATTACTATTGTTTTAGTATCACTGCTGTATCAGCTAGAACAACAGTAAAGGAGATAATCTGACTAGATCTAGTAGTTTAGAAATTGCATGCATTGGAAGAAAATAATCAGTCTAGCACCAGGAACTATGGGAATATATAGTAAATATGGGGAGCCAAACTATAAGTCTGTACAGCATTAACTCCTACATCTTTAAGCCACTGAGACTTCTGAAAAGCCTTTGGACAGTATCACTGGAAAGTAAAAAAACATGAGGTGAGTTGATAAGCAAAAAAAATTTAAAATTTAAGGAGGAAACACTAGGGAATTGTTTAATACTTGCTTTGGGATTCTAAGCCATGCTTTGCAATGTCAGTGCAATCAGAATGTAATAAAGGTCATGCAAGATAAGCAGAAGAGTCTGTTTCTGTATCATAGGTCTCAAGTATAAAAGTCCAAATGGAGTTTACCTTGTTGTTACCTTGTCATTTGCATCTGAAAAAGAGAATGAAATTCCAAAGCAAGATATGTGAAAAATTCAAGAACTGCTTGCTACTGAAAATTGGTTTGAGCTAACTTTTATTTTTCCTGCCCCAAAAGTGTTTGCTTTTCAGATTACATCCCTGAAATTTCCTCCTTTTTCTTCTAAAATGTCTCTATCATTCTGAAGATAGATGCTTTTAGTTCCAGCAGATATTTCTCTAATAAGCTTCAGTGGGTATGGCTTATGTGTCCTTGGTGGGACATAGTTATCTGGTTACATTTCTAAAATGTTTTTTTATATGACAGGTTGCCTACCTATACTGATATATCAGGGAAATTCTTTCCCTCTTTTTCTTATCAACTTGCCCATCAAAACTGAATAAGTGTTCCTGGAATTAAAACCTTCAGGGAAACAGTTTCTGGTGGTGAATGGACCATAAAATCTAATTCTACTCTGGGACTAAAAATAAAATCTGAATTTTTCTTCTAATGTAATTTTTTTTAAAGAATGCACCAGAGGAAATTTCATCAATAAGGCACAGTTTCCATTATAGCAATATCATTTTGCAAAGATGACTGTTGAGAGGGAAAAATCCAGACCATTTCCTTATAGATTCAATTTATTAATGTAGAATGCTATTAGCAGCTATTTCACTGCATCAGAAAAATCCATAGAGATCTTGTAGAATGCATGGATATTATCAAATCTCATTGCATTACAAGAAAAAGAATCTTTAAAAGTGTTTTGTTGAACTCCTCCTAAAATTGTGGAGTTGCAAGAGAGTAATTTAAAAGTTATTGTATTGCTTTCATTTTTGCATTCTTGAAGGAGTATTTTTAATAACAAGGAATGACCAGTTTTGATTTCATCATCTAAATAGAACAGAGACAGCAGTTGTGGCTGTGCTAAAATATTAGTCAGTCGAAAGTCTTTTATTTTTACAGGATTCTGTTTATGTATAAAACAGCTAATCATGAAAAAAGAATTCTGTATTTGGGTCTACAAGACTGATTGATTTATGTACCACTAAAAACAGAGGAAAGGCTCTAGCTGCTTTATATGTGTAGGAACATAACTCATTTCAATCACTGCATTGTCACTTTTAGAGACAAGTTTGTTATCCTTTCACTTTTATTGTTAAAATTACTGGCATCAGGGGAAAAAAGCATTTTATAGAGACTGCTCTCTAGAATAAGTAACTACTCTGAAGTTCACCTTTCGACTCAATTTTTTTTAATGCTTTCTGCATGGATAATTTAGCATTCCTGTTATACATTATATCATAGCTTTTGGCACTGACAGCTCAAAAATATCGATCAAAAAGAAGTTGGATATGACTTTAATGCAACTTATATACTTCTCTTTTCATTCCTCTCTCACTTTTTAAGAGCATAAGAACAGAGAAATCACCCTAAGCAATGGCAAGCTCTTAGAACAATGCATGTAACAAATGTAAACATCACAACATGTGCCATAATAATATTTTATATTATTATGCATAAAACTGCTTCACTTTTAACTATCTGCAGTAGAGGTGTAAATTAACAGTGCAAGGTCAAATTAATCAATTTTATTTCCTTTTGTATATTTCATTTTAAAAAAATTAGACTGATCATCAATATTTCCAGGTAAGGAATATATTATTTAATAAAGTTTTCTCTATATGATCTCTGTGTCCATAAAGATTTTATATCTAGCTATATTTTTGTCTGCCTGCCTCCAATAACAGTAAAGTCAGTGTAGATGATTCAAATAATAAAAAATGAGTAACGGATCAAAACCTGAACATCACCATAAAAATGATCTGTGAGCACCTAAGTGACTCTCCACAGGTAGAGATTGTCAGTCAGAATTCCAATTGCAGAGATCCCTTTAGGGATCTGAAAGTAAAGGAATTAATTTTTCTATATATTTGCTCCTTTCATTCCTTGGCAAGCACTCTCATTGACAGAACACAGCTCCTTCTTAAGGCAAATTAAGCAACAGCAACTGGTAATGTATGATTCACACAATCTGGGGTCTTGCAGTGGTTCTGAGAGGTTCTTCTACAGGAACAGAATGCTGATTTTTGGTAGAGGGTGTATTGGCACAGGTTCTTTATCGAGCCCTAAACCCATCATTTTTGGCACACAATATTATCATATTAATAAAAAAAGGAACCTTCCCCTCTTTATCCCTTCAACAGCCTCCTGTGAAAAATTTCTGATGGTCTTCTAAGAACAGAACATATCAAAAATATTGAAAATATATAAAGAGAAGTCAAATTATTGAAGAAATAAAAAATTTTGAAATCTACATGTACAAAAATAAAGACACATTTGATGCAAAGGATTGATTAATTATTTCTGATTATTAAGACAATAAATGTCACATTACTGGAATTTATAAAAGGGAGATTGTTGTAAACAACAGTTTTCCTATGGCATATCAGACTTAAATATGATGTTTTTTGCAGAAATAAGGGAAACTGGTTTTCATTGAATTTTATTGTCAGTGCCATTTTGGCGCATAGGATATTTTCTTCATCAAAAACTGCAGAATGTAAACCATTTTATATGATATATTGTTCTAAAGAGGCAAATATTTTTCCACATCTGTAGCTGATTTGGAAGGCCAGAAACTGTTGGAGTAATTTCAGGAATATTTTTCTGAAGATGCATTTTGGAGTGTTTCCCTAAAGCTATTTTTTAAAATTAGATTCTAACATGAATCCTGTCAAATGGATAGGAGCTAAATATAAAAGTCAAAGTACAAATGTAGAAGAGCTTGCCGTGATTCAAAGTTCCTTCTCTGAAGTTCAATGGATTTTGAGTGAGGTACCTGTGCTTTTGATTACTTTTGCTGTTATATTAACTTTACTCACAAGAGAATAGGGAAGAATATAAAGGATTGAAATGGCCTAATGTAAAAAGATAAATATACATTATTAAATTAGAATGATAACATTCAAGTAGTGGTGTTCTAATAATACAGGCAAAATTTAAGTGGAAATCATCACCCCATTGACTATAGCATTCCTTCTCATGCATGGAATACCTATACACAAGTCATGATCACAAAATATCTACACGAACAATCCAAATTACAGTGATTTTAAAGACTAAAGTGACTGTTTCTGGGGAGCAGTGAATCCACTTGGCTACCACAGGGTGGCATTGTCAAGGAGAAGTTCCTTAATGTCTAGATTATGACTTAAGACAAACTGTTAAGTTAAAATTCCTCCTTTCCCTGTGAGAAGAAGGAGGTAAATTTCAAATAGTGTACAGCTTCTCTAAATCAGGATAATCCTTGCATTTATTCAGCAGTATTGACCAAAAAGATGGAAAGCTAAGCCATAGCTATGCCCAGTGCCAGTGCCTTGACAGAGATCCAATCTTAAGTGTGAGTAGCAGGAAGGAATCCAACCTGTACTTGAACAATTAAAATGTAACAGGGCTTTTTTTGTAGTTACCTGACTGGTAGCCAAATCAAATTCAAGTCTAGTCCTTACCCTTTAGCCCTTTTGGTCACTTGGTCACTGCCAAAATGAACAACCCTGTTATATTACTTGCACTAACATTAGCTTTATTTTAAAAGCACTAAATAAATGTTTCCCCCACATAGCTCCCTGAATTTTTTAAGCATTTTATGAAAACTGATTTTCAAGGCCAGCTTCATTTTCCTGTATTCAATAGTTAATGTTATGCCTTTTTATTTGACATACAAATCTTTGCATTTGGTCTATTCTTCTGCATTCTAACCAGGGAGACCCCAAAGGGATATACTTGAAAAAGCTGGTTCTTAAAACCGAAAAAGGAAGAGCTTTTTATTTTTCTGTTCAGCAAATTATGGTTTGATATCAACATGCAAAAAGAGTCCTTTTAAGAAAACATGCACTACAATTTGCTGACATTTTGTTAGGTACATAGTAAATGTTATCTTGAGGATAACAGAAAAAATCTACAAACATTTTGAGAGAGAGCACTGTAAATATAAAAGCCAACAATAGACCAGCAAAAACAAGTATTCATGATGGAAAACATACTGTACAGAAGTGAGACAATGGCTGTCAATATCCTTATGGCAGAATGGTCACTTTACGGTTACAACAGCGTCACTTAACTTCCTTTTGTCTCAAGCTGTCAGCAGAAGATAAATTCTTACATCCACCCCAAACACAGCATGAGTTTTATCCTGTGATGACATGCTTGCCAAAAACAATTACTTAAGCCTTACCTAGGTAAAGACACTGAAAAACAATTACTTGATTTAGCTTCTAGATGACTTATACAATGACAAACTCTTAAATAGGAACAGTAATTTAGGACCAGAATGTATGTAATTTTGTTTAATTTATTCTTATTTCCAGTCTAAGGGAAACTGAATCATGCCTCTGAATGAAGTTAAGCAAACAGACAAACTACAAGTACTAATTCTGTTCCCATGCCACTGAGTAGCAGAATTTCAGCCAAGTGTAATAGGAGTATTAGTTTTAAATGTAAGTTCCATTTTCTAAGTCAAGTGATGGATCTCTCTTGTGTCATGAAGACAAACGACAATATTTGAAACAGGAAAGGGATGTCTCACACGCTTTTTTAAAATGTGCTCTCAGACTTTAGAGCTTTGCAGAACTGCAATCCAAGACGGATCATTAGGCATGGCATCTATGAATTCCCCATGCACTTGGACAAATTAAAGTCACAAACTAATAGATTTATTCTTTTTTTTTCTTCATGGCCTAGTGGGATTCCAGAATAAATGCCACTGTGATTTTAATGTGCTATGATACAGGTATTTTCACTCAGAAATTCACCTGGGTGAATTTCTCAGGTTCAAAATTCTGAGAACCTAGATGGCATGTGTGAAGTCTCAGGCTGATATTTCTGAATGGTTTCTATTGATGGAGCTGGCATAACTTTGCCTCATGACATACTGAATGTTTTCCAAAGCAATCTTGGAAGTCTTCAGAGTGCAATGCCCTTCTGCTGCAAACAGCATTCACAACTTAGCTATATAGCTGTCCTACTCCACCTCCTACAACAGATCAGGAGATATGATTAATTCTCTCCTTCCCACCAGCACATGATGCCCAGCCACTTTCTAGAAAGTAGAGCATCACTATGACTAGTATTTGTTTTGGAAACAAACACTTACAAGGAATTTCCCACCTCTTCCTCCTTTCCCTTAGCTTTTATTGCTGAACATGATCTCATAGGGTATGGACTAACCCTTTGGTCAATTTGGATCAAATGACCAAATTTCCTCCTAATTTCTTGCCCACCATCAGCATGTTAACCTTTTCGGTGTGTCTGGGGTTGAAAAGTAAGGATTTCCCTGGTAGGGAATGGGGGTGCAGAAAAGACAATAACGTCTTAAAAGTTTCATATAATTTTGAAGACTCCAGAAGAAAAGCAAGATTGTATGTTTTCACCAAATTCAAATACAATTGAATCTTATGAGGGCATGGCAATGTGGTTGTCACTGAAGGAAATTCCAATAAAACATAAAAGTTTTCTGGAAACAACAATTTTCTCTGCAGCAGTATTTCAGTTGAAAAACATTCCCCTCTGTTTCTCTGAAACTATTGAAATTATCTAGTACCAACTGTCTAAAACTGTACCTCATACTGCAGTATAATTTCTTTTTAAAGGTATTATGTTGATGGTCCATGTTGCAGTGAATAGGTACTGTGAAATAAGTATCCTTGCCACAAAAACTTGAAAAAATGGTTTTTATGAATATGAACTCCATAGCTCTCATCCTACTGGATATCTGGGTCTGTTTGCACCTTAAAGTAAAAAAAGCTCTCTCAGCCTTTGGCAACATGAGCATATTTTCATCATGTAGGGTCCCTCCACATACTACTTTTACAAAATAAAATCAACCTTTACTAAATACAGGTTTTATTAACCCTGAGGCAGAGAGAAACTGGTACCTGCTACAGCAGAGAATAATAAGTGTCATTTGGCAGGAAACCATGAGACTTTGAATTTCCGTTTCTCTTTCTTCCGGGTCATTTGATATCCCTTCATGCAGGTGAGATATGTGGATTTCACGGTTCAATAAAAAAATTTACAGCTAGATGCTGTTATATTTTCCTGGATTTTGTACAGTACATTGTTAAGGGATTTTTGGCATTTGGAGTAAAAATAGAATGCTCATTTACATGGGAACCTCTAGAACAGTACTTAATAATCACATTGTTTCAGCCATCTTCTTTATTGATTTTTCTCTATATTGTTTCTCTGACTTTATTTGGACTCTGAATTATAGAGAAGACTTCTTCCAGAAGAAACAGCAATGCCACTTCTTAAAATTAGTTGCTGAAAAATTGATTTAAAAAGCAAAGACTTTCCTGGCCAATTTATATGATAATACTGTCAAAAATCTTCAATTTTTTCTATTATTGTCTCTTCATAGAGGAATTCTTTCTTAGTTTTCAATTATGGGAAATATCTGCTAATATTAGAAGCACAAAAGAGCAGATAAATGAAGATTATCTTTGCTTCAAATAGATTCTCCTGATTAGATCTACATTTCAAAGATGTAGGTCATTTCCATATTTTAACTATCAACATAATAAGAAAACTTTAGTATAGAAAACTAGTATACTACATCTCCCTTACCATTCTGAGAAGTCTGCTATTGGCATTTAGGTTTTTTTTTTCCTAGACTTCAATTTAAATCCTTGTAATAAGAATACTTTGGAACAATTCAAAGAGTGTTTCACCCATCTGAGAGAGTACATAAATTTCAGACTGTATATTAGTTCACAAAGTAAGCCTACTTGCTCTTTTGGGGCAGAAGACAATAATTACTCCATTTCAGGTTTCATTTTAAATCCTGGTGGAGGATTGTTTCTTTAAAGTGAATTGGTGCAGAAACTTCCAAATCTACAATAAGAGTTACAGTTTTCTGTTCAGAAAGCTTTCTCTTCAGGAAGACCTATGCAGTATCCAAACTGCTGTTTCACGTCTACTTTTTCCCTGGTCAAGAAAACCAATAAATAGATATTAAAAATGTTGTATGGGAAAGGAGTTATATGTCCTCCATTTGGCTTATTTTGCTTTTTTATCCATTTACTGTGGAACTCAAGAGTGCACTTGCTTCTAATTCTTTGTCAAAAGGAGAGAAAGATGTGAAAACCATCAACAGGACTATGCAAAGATGTTGAAAAATATGTCTGTGTGAAAGAGTAGGATGTATGAGAAAAATCTTGGGTTTGTTTATTTCAAACACCTAACGCACCCCTCACCCCCATTTTCAATTTCGATAGTCATATGTTTTGCTTTTAAATCTTTAAAAAGTTGAGTTTAGTACTTTATTTCAGTTAGAAGCAAAATTTAGTGATGAGGTCAAGTATCTCAGATGTGAACACAATTATTTATAAACAACTGGCAGTGAGATCTGAATAACAGAGAAATCAAATGAGTGGTTCTTTGGGGTTTTTTTCTCCTCTTGTTTCTCTTTCTGTCTTGTGGTAATTCTTCACTGCCCTGTCTCCTCTGAAAGGAAGAAAGGGACTTGTAGATGTGGTAAAGTCCTTAATGTGGACAAGTTTACAGCTGGTGGAAGAGGCTGTGTGACAGGTAGAGAGGACAAAATCCATCCATTTTGTAATTGAATCTTTCAGGGCGTAACCTGACACAAATGCATTGGTATCAGTGTTTGAGTTAAAGACAGTGTCCCACAAAACAGCTCGTAGAAAATAACCAGAAATTAAATGGGCCCATTTAAGAGCCTCAGAAAATCTCATTAGAGGGAAACCTCCTGCTGTTGGGGGAAATCTAATTTCCTCCAGGTTCTTTTCTATACCCTTGCTGACTGCTGGAGACTGACAAATCTGCATCTGTGCACAAAGTGCAGGAAAATAAAGCAGACAGGGAAATGTATTTAGCTCTTCAGCAGGGCAAGTTACGGCCTTCGTGCAGCTATGCTTTACCACTAGCTGTATCTAATTTTCTGCTGCTCACCATCATGCTTGAAGAAGGTTTGGGATGTTGGGTTTTCCTTTCCTCTGAGTGTGTACAGGTCAGACTAGGTGTTATAGCTATAATAGAGTGTTATTTTTTCCTTCAATGCCAATAGGAAACCAGGGTTTCTTCAGACAAAATCTAAACCATCAAATCCTGGTGATGTGAAAAGAGACAAGATTTCACTTTTAAAAATTTTTATATGAATAATAAAAACATTATTTCAACCATGTTTTATTATAAAATTAGCTGTTCCATTTTATAAGGAAGAGATAACCTAGATGTTTCAAACAATAAAAATATGGTTTATTTGATTGTCTGGTGCATATAGGTTATTTTTTCATGGGCACATATCAGTAACTCTCCAATATTGGCTCTCTAATCTAGACAGCACTCAAATCCAAGAACTATAAATACTGTATTTCATAACCTGTCTTTCTTCAGTTAGCCACAGCTGAAGTAAGCTGATGCCTATTCTTTAGAAGACAGAAGAAGATGAGCAACACATTAGTATGTAAGACACGCTGTACTTAGAGCTGTTAAAAATCTGGCATAATGCTAATATGGATGCTGCTACACATTGTCTAGCACTTCTTATATCTGAGGTAGGGTGCACATCATCTCCATCAACCATAAAGTCACTCATTTGTAAAAGAAGGGTGTTTCTTCATTTGTTTTAGCTGAGAGATTGTCTAATACAACAAAAGGTAATTTCTCAAAAAATAGCATCCGTGTCTGAATGAGAAAGAATTAAAAAAGAAATAGAAACAAAAATCACCAATCCAGTTGATAAGTATGCATGGAAAAAGAATAAAGATTGCCCTAAAGAAAAGAATGCATTGTACTTTGAAAATCCATTGTTGTCTGCTATGCTGACAATGTCACCAAACATTTCTGCTATTCCTAAAATCAAATTAAGTGTCCTGGAAAATACAGAGTAGTGACAACTCTGCTGGTGGTATGCTCCACTCCTTAATGTACAACAATGTACATAAAAATGTCCCACTGTACCCTATCTCACATATGAAGGCATCTTGCCAGCTTGCTGACACAGCGAAAACAAAGAATCTTTGTTTCCAATTTCAAGCACATTGATCTACTATGAGCAGACTAAAAGTGCGAAGAAAATAAGTTGGTTAATAAACAATTATTGTGTTCTTCTTTTGTAATAGGCAGAATAACCTTTACAGTATCCTATGATTCATTAGTGAATATGTCAAGAACCTGTAAATAACACTTGAAGCTTGTGCTTTTTTTTCTCTTAATTAAACTAACAGTGAAACTCTTATCTCTTGAGGCATATGTTGCTGCCCTGAATATTTTAAGCAATATTTCATTCCTTGCAGTTGTTTTCACACTAAACATGAAGGTGAATTAAAAAAGTAATAAAATTCTGTTCAAACTCAAAACTACCAGGTTAAACATCTTTAATATATCCAATTTGCTTGACCTACACCCAAGGACCAGGCCTTTCTGATTTTTAAAGGGCATAGTTTATTTTATATTAGTTAATACACATAATCTTATCCACTGTGGTTTAGTAGCTTCAGTCATGCAGCAAAATGAGCTTTTTGCCTTTTTAAAAAATAATTAAGCTGTAGTTAAATTTTTATCTAAATTTCAGCACCTTCTTTCCCCTAAAGAGAGATTTATATGACTCTTAATGATTTAGGAGTAGTTCTATTAACTGCTTTTCATCATTCATTCACACAAACATGTGAATGTCATGTCAAAATAATCATCATTCATCACACAAACATGACTATTGGCATGCAGGATCCCTCCTCCTATTCCTCCATTTACTTCCACCTTCCATTCTCAATTCCAATGTGTTCTCCATCATTTACTGACCAAGTGTTTGAAAATTCCAATATTCCAATATTTAGTCTATGCACAATGCGGGAATAGAAGCTAGCTAAATTCATCTCCCATCTCCTAAAAAACACAGAATTATCTATTCTTTTCCTTTAACTGGCTTGAAAATTCCAACCAGAGAACTTTGAGTGAAATCAAAAGCTTATTTAAGGAGATTGGAAGACATCAAATGTATATCAAGACCTTGGATCAAGTCCTTGGTATGTGGTAATCTTTTCTTTTTCTCAGTAACAATCTCTGTTATGATTATCCCCAGACTTTAAACTTGAAGCAGTGAGTACTCTACTTTGCTAAAGGGGAACAGATCATCTCAGTCCTTAATGTGCCCCAGCTGTACACAGACAGCTTCATTTTTTGGCATGAGGAAGCAAGGAGCTACTGTAAGCACTACATGCCTGCTCCATGGTGGTCAAGAAGCAGCCAAATCAGTGAAAAATAATAATTTAGGGTCAGGTTTTACTGAGCCCTGCTTAAAAATGCAATGTCTTTCTTATGCTTTCAGCCTGCAAGCAAAATGCCACTTCTTTGTTCAAACATGCCCTCATTTAATCATAACAGTTGTAAGATATTTTCCTAAAGAAAAGAATATGCTAAAGATGCTAGAAGTTATTCACCTCTGCCTTTCTGTTCCACATCTCTCATGTGCTAACTACCCATTTTATGATGGAAAGACAACAGAATGTGACAGAAGCTTTAAAATACTTTGAATTCAGACAAACAGATACCATGAACACATAATAATTGATTCAAAGGAAAAGTCAAACCAGTAAAACAATTAATTGACATGCAAGAGTCCATAATGTGAAAATTTGTAAATATTTTGAAACTTTTGATGAAAACAGGGGGAGAATTTCATGACAAACAATATTAAAATATTTTTGAAGAATGTGAGGTACTGGACCAGTTTTTCCACAGAAGCTGTGTCCCATCCCTGGAAATGTTCAAGGGAAAGTTGATTGGAGCTTTGAGCAACCTGGTCTAGTTAAAGGTGCTCCTGCCCATGGTGAAGAAATTGAAACTAGGTAATCTTCAAGGTCCCTTTTTAACTGAAGCCATTCTATGATTCTATGAAGAAAAATAACTCCATCCAAAACCACAACAGTTAGGCATGGACAACTACAGGCAAAAGGCAATCCAGAAAGCACAGCCTTATTTGCATAAATATAGAAGTTGTTGCTGAAGTGTCCCATGCTCCAAACACACTTTAGAAACTCAAGAGCAATACTAAGAAACACTCTGAAATAACCCCCACCCAATCTCAGAAAAAAAAGGTTCCTGTTCACCACTAAGCTCCTAGCTTTTTCTAAATTATTTATAAAAAAGGTACCATCTACAACCTTATTTACGTGCTACAAGAGCAGACTAAAATTAACTTTCATAAGAGTGCGTTTTCCTGGTTTCCATATCTATGTAGTAGAAGTGTAAGTTGATCTGAAATATTTTCAGTTTGAACCCCATTGTCACTTGTTTTACCATTTGTGTTTGCCATGACTACACAAGCTTTATGGGCATCAGTATCAGAAATTGTAACACAAATTTGTTTTATAATTTACACTAGTACAATATAGTTGTATTTATACTTTGATTTTCAGTGACTTTAGTGAACTCTATTACTTGTGTTTTGTCTTCTTCATGGAACATTCAATCTATCTAATTTACATGTAAAATTTTATTTAGGTTTTGAGTCTCTGTAAGTCATTAACCTTGTGCATCTTGTCTCTCAAATCCCACTGATTAAAACTGTGTCTCCTTTTTTTCCTATTTTTAATACTGACATCAGTGAATAATAGCAGTGCAAAAATCCACAAGTGAATTTGCATCTCTCTCAATCTATATATGGAATGTGAGATACGATACATTACTGTCTCAGAGATGGGATCTGTGACACATTCCCTGTGGTCATTAGCCTTCTTGTGACAGCTGTTAAACAGTGGCAAGATTTTGGAGCAACAGAAAAGCTTCAGATGCTTCTGAAACCCTGGCTATCCTGCAGTAAGTAACCATTCATCCTTTGCTGATGATAGTGACCCCCTGCCTGGTAAAGATGAAGCGTGTTGTTTTTTGGGAAATGTTTAGGCTTCTCTTCAGCACTGAGCCATTGTCTCATGCTGTTCCTCTTCCCGCCTGGCTGATCTTGAGCTCGGGATAATTGCTGGAGAGGTCACAGACTTACAGATGAAAACAAAATGTCTGTCTCTATGGTTCTAGATAGGCACTATTTGATGGCAAAGGAGCTACTAAGCTGATGTATTACATGGTATTCCTAAACAGGTATTGCCCTTACTGTATCATTTAATATGGCAGCCTGTAGTACAGCAGAGGAGGGGAAGAATGAGCTATAAAACATTTAAAGAACTTTCACTTGATGAAAGCAGGACTGTATCTGGCAATGACCATATTTTGTCTTTAGACACCTACATCTATCAAGGACAAGACAAGTTACAGGACAAGGATTCAAAAGAGAATGAAGCAAGTGAAGCAAACCTAATAAATAGTAATAGAATATTAAATCTACGCTATATCACTGACTCCTTGTATCCATCTAAAGGTGATAACCAATGTATAGTGTGTAATTTGGTCTACACAATCTTTCTAAATCTGCAGTGTAAATTTATTAATGTGAATTAGGTATTAAATACATCACCTGAAGTAACAAATATTACAGGGTTTCTTGGGAAAAGAAGAAGTTGAGACAGATAAAACTTTTAGATTAAAAATTCAGTTTTGTGGTTCCCTTAAATTACAGAAATCAAAAGAACTACTTCTTGAGGTTTAGCCATGAGAATTTTATGGTACCTAGAAGACAGAGCTGCAAGCCAGTATTAACACCTTAACATGTTGCAAGTGATGATTAAAATATACATCTTTAAAAGAGAGAGTGATTTTTTTCCTAGCTGCATTATTCTAGTAGCCAAAAATGATTATCAGTTGAGTATTTGTGAGTGCTGCTAAGAATATAGTTTGAAAGGCACAACACACAAAATGCAAATGGGGTAGTTCTAGTTCTCTGTAATTGTCTATTTCCAGAAAAATTTAAAAGCAAGAAAAAGCTTTTAACTTTTAAAACTGAAGAATAAGAGTGAATGTATATTTCAGTAAATATGCTGAATTAATTTATACAGGAGTTTTGATTCTTTGCAGGCTTGGGGATGTTTTATTTTCTTTTTTCACTGTAAGAAAGCAAGAACTTCTTACAAGTAATCTAGTAAAATGCAGTGTATTTTGTCATGGCTCAGAAGAAAATGTAGACCATGTTGGCATAAATTCATGGCACTGCTTTCAATTTATTTTTATATCTGAAATGGTGAGAGACTTGTTTGTCATTGCTGAGATGACAGGTAAACACAAAATCAGAGGCACAGAGCAGTGGTGCAGTCTCCAGGAGGTTTAAAGATGTGACTGGATAAATCTCCGAGCAACTAATCCTGACCTCTTAACTTACCCTGTTTCAAGTAAGAGCTCAGACAGGATGACCTCCTGAGATCCCTTCCAAGCTTGAGCTACTCTGTGATTGCAGAAGTCTTGGAATGTGTCTGCAATCTCTACCACGACATTCTTTGCTATCTGTGCCAGGTAACAATTGTGTTATTTACTGACTAAAGGAGCTGTTAAAGGAATGTCCCTGTTCTTCTCATACCTTCTCATCTCTTTTATCTCACCTATCTCATAGGCTCCTTCTTCTTCATGTGGGATCACAGAAGACAAGGGAGCAAGAACTTTTTTTCATCACTATAAAGGACGTGGAAGAGAGCATCACCTGCTAGAACTAGGAGTTAAATCCCAGCTAAACCAGTAACAACAGTGTCCTTGGGCACTGACCACTGAAACTCACTAGAGTCCTACTCTTCTTCCTCTTTCCATATGAAAGAAAGTGCCTTAAAAACCCATACTCAGTGTAACCTTTTGCTGGAACTTTGACTCCCTAAAGGAACTTTGCTTACATATTTGTTCCAACTCACATTGTGACAACCTTCTGAGTGCTCCCCCAGCTGCCACTCAAAAACTTACAAGATTGTGTCTGGCTGTTGTTTCTGGCTTAAAGGGGAAAACCAAAGATTCCCCTATGTCATGTATACAGACAATGTATTTCAAAGAGCAACAGTTTTTAGAGGTAAGCATCTCAGTAATAAAATTCCCATTTCTGATGACTGAGAGGCAGTGACCTCAGAACATTATGCACAGATCTTCAGAAGAGCTGCCAATCAGGTTAAATTTTTTGCAGTCTAACAATCTAAGTATAAGCAAATAACATGACTTCTCAGTAAATACATCTCATTGGTACCAACCAGAGAAGGCAATATTTCAATTAATCAAGAAACCAAAATGGACTAAGAATTCCTCATTCCAGAAAATTTCTTGATGCCTGAGTAACTGTAAAGCCTAGAATATGTTTTCTAAGCAAAAATGTTAGATTCTTTTCTTTTATAAGATTAATCTTATCCATAAGCAGGACAGAAAAAAATTTCTGCTGTGATTTTTCAAGAGAAAATGTATTACTTGTGTTACAATAAGAAAATAAATTTATAATGTATCAAAATTACAATGTTTATTGTATAAAATTAAATATAAACAATAAATATAAACTACATTTATTCCAGTTGTCATCAGTTCATACAGTTTGTACTTTATTTTCTTCTTTTAACTACACAGTTTATTATAATACACTGTTTTACTTTCTGCTTGGAAGATTATAGAAGATACTGTCCTCAAAGAAGAAAGATAATATAACCCGAATGAATCATAATTGCCCGCAGCACTCTAAGCAGATGCAATTTGATGTAAGAATCCCTATAAAAATGTCTCCACATTTTAAAATAAGTATTTAATATTTATTTCCAAAAAATTATTCTCCGCCTTTGTACAAACCAGGTAGGAATTTATAATTCTATTTTTTTGGGTTTAAAATATACAGTGCATTTAAACAATCCCATATTTTTCTACTAGGTAGAGGGAAAAAAAATCTCAAAACAAAGGTTCACCATTTACACTGTAGATCAGCATGAGATCTCACCTCTTTTTCCTTTCTCACCCTCCATTCCACCTAAGAAAGAGGGTTTCATTCTTCAGGTGGAACCAACCTGGTTTTTTTTCTCACAGTTCCTTGGGTGTCTTACCCTTTTTATTTTGCTAGGGACCTTCAGTTTTCCCACTCTATATCCTGCAAGCTCTGTACATCTTCACGCGATCTGCTGTGACGTTGTTTTCCCAAAATTTTTCTCATCCTGTTGTTTTGCTGCTATTATTCCCATGGCCTGGCTCCCACAAGCTCAGTGGTGTTGCTACTGTAGTTAATTCTGAGAAGAAGTGTAAGGAAGACCCTTCTTTACCATTGTTCTACCTGCTGCCCATGATAAGCCCTGGTTGTGCTAGAGGGGACAGTCATGTGCACCCAGAAAGGTCAGCAGCCAGGCAGTGTGGAGTACCTGCCCTGATGTCCTCTGCACCTGAGGCATCACCAGCAGGAACAACCAGCTGGGAGGCTGAGCGATTCCTGATGGAAACTGTGTAGTTGCTAAAGGTAAAGTACTACTGGGAAAACCAGCCAGCTGCATCAGAGAAAACATCCAGGGAAGGTGTTTGTCTAGGAATTCCTGTGCTTTCTTTAAGAACTGTCCACTAGGAAGAGTTTTCCCTTCTCTCTCTCTCTCTCTCTCCCTCTTTCTCTCTCCTCTTTCACTCTTTAGTATTTTTACTTTATGCCCCAAAGCAGCATCTGTCACAAATAGAATGGCTGTTTGCTGTTTGCCATCAGCTGCAGACTGCTATATTACATTTTTGTGCTTTTGAACCTGTCCCAACATCCTTTTCACAACACTATGTACCTCTGGAACAGGTGCTGTAGCTAACTTCTCTGACAGCTTTTCTCCTATGTTATGAGAATACCAAAACCAGCTTTTACTATTTCTGATTGTGATGTTGTTAATTTTCCTTGTAGTACCTTGCATGATGCTGTGTTGCTGTGTTTTGGATTTTGAGCAGCTGTGTGAGACTTAGCTACTTACAGTGTTAGGCCACCCACCCACATTGATGAGAGTTTTAGGTGGTCACACAGTCATTATACTTTCAAGCATAATATTAAATATAATTTCTATATACATATATATATATATAATAGAAAGTGCTATACTTTAATGTCCTGACCTACAGATTGAGAAAATTGAGAAGAAACAGAGGCATGGATATTTTCAGATACTAATTATATGTACCTATGTAAATACAAATAAATAAATAAATGTTCATATTTATATATAGATATAGATATATAAAAGATAGAAGAAGTCAAATAAAAAATAATTAAATAAAAACTGTTTTCTCTACATCCATCAGAAGTTTCAGGCAAAAAAAGCATTTCTATATTATTAGCATAGATTAGAAGTGTTGTTAGTAAACACATATAATCTATGAAGACATTATGCATAATATAGTCACAGTATTTCAATTTTCATTGAAAAATTATCCAGAAGAAATACCCTTCTCCAAATAAGTATCATCTCCAAAGAAAAAGTTACAACATATTTTATGTAAAAATAGTGGCTGTACATAAGAAAGCACTGACTCTTCAAAAAACTTTCAGAGAAGACTAAATTGGAAAAGAAACAATAATTAATGTGCTTTTGATAACTTTAAGAACTCTTCCTCAAAAGAGGAATAGTCCCTATTTATCTTTAAGTAAAAGTATTTCCAGGGGAAAAAAAACCCCTTTTTGTTATATTGGATAGCAGAGCTAATTTTCAGAACGCAATTGAGCTACAACAGCAGGAAACTCAGACAGGAAATCTTCACTGTATTTCCCACACCAAATGGTTCAAGAAATGCAAAGCATTTAGAACAAAAGCACTAAACCTTCAGTTTTTGAAATATAGTATATGTTTGAACATAGGCTGTAGTCATTGCATATTTATGAACAATTACCTGAAAGATTGATTCAAGGTATACAAACAAGGAGTATGTCACAATACACTGTGAGTGTATTGTGAACAGCTACTTCTGGCTTTGTTAAGAGGATGAGAAACTATTTTTCTTTAGAAGTAAATGTATGTTATTATCACTTTCATAATGCCCAACATTTTTGTCCTTATTCCAAAACCTCCTGCTGCTGCTAAAGATAAAGGTAAGCTTCTGGCCTTCTTTCACTTTTATTTAAATAAAACATAAAAAAATCCAGCCTCTTCTGGGAGAGAGGACAGAAATCCCTCCTTTCTAGTTAGCTGTCTTCTGTAATCTGGCATTCTAATTCAAATTGATGGAACTTGGCTGTTTTCCATAAACCAAAGAAATATATTTGTGTACATTTCATAATGTGTAACATCAAATTCTGTGTTCTCATGATTGCAAATTCAGAGAACTTAAATTTCACTATTTTTATTGTGCTGCATTCTGTTTGCTCCCATAAGAGATCATGAAACCTCTGTTGTTTATATGTATATCTAGGTGAAAACCTACATGTAGTATTGGAGGTTCTTAGGACCTAGAAGCCTTACTAGTTCTAGAAAATGTTTTCTAACCTGTAGGGTGATGTCTCTAAACACATGTTCTGTTAAAAAAATGTTCTGTAAGGCATTCTAGGTTCCTTTCCTGAGTAGTATCAATTTCTTAGCTTACTTTAAAAGGTGACCTTCAGTTTCTGTCAGTTGGAGAGAAGTTACTGATAGAAGGTGAGTGCTGATGCTGTATAATTTTTGTATATCAATATAAAAATGTCTAGTTATAGCCAGATACCATCAATGTCAAAGAACAGAAAGAAGCCTAAGATGACAGATCATGGGATATAATCATTAGCAGCTAAGCTATGGAATCATCTGTCTGATATACTCCCTCAGGCTAAATGGCCAAACCTGAGCCCTCGAGATATGAATCAAGCCAAGAGGTTCTCAGGTTTCAAAGACCATAAAGAAATTCGTATTTCTTTTCAGGTGCTTACATAAACATGTAATATTCAGGTAAAGTCAAGATGGTTGTGTTTCTCTAGAAAATTTGAAAAACTAGCAATAGATAGGACAATGTACCAGAAATGTGTAGTGCCATCAGGTGAACAAACAGCTGCTGTCTCCTACCATTTGAAAAAGAAACTTATCTAGAATGAGCCTTGAATTTCTTTTAACAAGAAAATGGGATTTTAATTAAAATTAGGGTGGAAACTTCTTGTGATATTAGCAAAAACAGTGTTTAAAACCAGACTGCTATGTGTTTGTGCACCTCCTCTATCAGAAACAAGGTCTGAGTAGCTCTGAGTAATGGCTGTTGATAAAAATACAAATCTAAAAACACTAAATAAGCCCAGAAACACCCCAAACAAACAAAACAACAAAAACCCAGAACAAAACACCACATCCAGACACACTCAATTGAGCTTTAATGGGTAAAATGTCAAGGAATTAAAAAATGATACAATCATGGCTATGCTACAAAAAGTAAAAAAACTAAGAACCTATGCTATCAGGCTTTACCAATGGGTTATTTTTAATGTAACCTTCCTTTCATCTCACTTCAACAGTGAGCAGCTGCTAGCTTGATTAATATTATAATAAAATAATGACTGTATGCTTTTCTCCACTGTCAGAGGAAGAATGGCAACTCTTTTTATTTTTCGTGACAAGCTGTCTTTCTCCTTCTAAAAGGGCAAAAAATTAAATAATCAATGAGTTTCATCTTTATTTAGAAGTGAGCTTGTACATTACCTACAATGTCAACCATGTATTCACACCTGTGAATCTGAAATTGCTCAAAAGAGAAATGAAATCAAATGAAAATTATTTTTTTGAAGTTATCCCTTCATATCTCTTGGGCTGGTGCTTATCAATTGCTTCATCTTTGTGGGGAATAGTTTTGAGTATGAAGAAATCTAGGGCCCCAAGGCCCTCTTAATCTGTATTTATTTTTGGGTAACTAGTTGTGCCTTCCTGGATTAATCCTGTTCAAGTTCAGGTGTAGCTCAAAACAAAAAAAAAAAAAAAAAATTCTTATGCAGCTAAAGTATTCATGTCCTGCAGGAAAGCAGAGCTTTTTTCTATTAATATTACCAATGAAAGAAAAATGACTGTGAATTGGACTTTGCATTGAAATGGAGTGGTTACACTTTGTATCAGTCTCTGTCATCTCTAGCTAGTGGTGTGTGTACTCCTGCTCTTTTCATCACAAACTCAAATGAGTTCACCTATACTGTGTTTTGTCAATATTCTGTTTGGTTTTGTACTGGAAGGGAAGCAGTGGCCTGATAGGATCACTTACAGTCAAGAGGAATTTCATTTGTTCCTCATCACCTCTCAGCCAGTAAATTGAGATCGATAGCTGATGGGTTTTTTTGATTCATGAGTGTTATAATGCAGAAATCTATATGGCATTTAGGAAAAAAGTTTCAGTTTGACTTCTGGGGGACATTCCAGACTTAATTAGAATATATAGTAGAGATACTGGCAGGAGAACCAGCAGTTTGGTTGACTCAAACTAAGGTTCAGTGATGGCAAGATGAATCAGCTCTGTGAACACAGTGATGGAAATTTAAGAAGAACAGCAAAATCTAGTGAAATTATTTCCAAAGTTGGGGTATAAAGCCTTAGCCAAGCATATGGTTGCATTTATATATCCTGTCAAATTTGAATGGAGACTACTTTGCTGGTAAAAAGAAATATTCAGTGGTTATTTCCTAAGAGTCTTTTCATGTGAAAAGAAAAATGTACTTTTTCTAAGTTTCTTTTATTTCTTCCTTCATCAGAAATTTCACAGTAGAGCAGGATACCAGGTTTTTCTGTCTTTTTGGTACTTCACACCATAAGGCCTCATTAAACCATTCTAAGGGAGTCTAGAATCTACAAATACATTTATTTACCTCCAAATAAATTTTGTTGGGAAGCAGTAGCCAGATTGGTGTTTTAATGTGTTTGTCTAATTGAAGGCTTTCTACTGTAGACAGAAATTGTTTTCTCTAGTCACAAGAGAGTCTTCCCTCAGAGCTAATAAATAATTTTAAGAAGTGAACTCATCATAATGGGTATAGTTTTGTAGTTGTTTGCTTTCTACAAATTCTCTTCAATATATTTTAATTACATGTTTATGTTAACATTTACATGATTTAACCCAAAACTGCTTTAGCTTTGATTTGCATCCTGTGCAGGAAAGTATTTTTCTGCAGACTGATTCTACACTTTGTTATTTATTGAGAACTGACCTTGACAAGGAGGCTTGGATGGGCCTGATATCATCTTGAATGAGAATTGCTGCCAGGCAACCCATCATTCCTCTCCAGGGTGAGTGAGATGCTGCAATATTATGAGTGCTCTACTGACTGCTGTGAACAAGCTAGAACTAAATTTATCCATTGGATAATGATAGATAACATTTAGGACCTTCAACAAATGAAAAACAAAGCATGGAGAGATGAGATAGAAAGGGAAAAAATCTCTTGCCTTTCTGGGGACTTTATTTGGCCCATGTGAAAACCTAAGAATTCCTTTTTAGCAATAGATACGTACCAGATTTACCAAGCTATGAGTAAAAATAATAACAGATATCATAGTTAAAAATCAGGAGGTGCATTTTTTCAGTCCATAGTTCTAACTTATTGGCATAAAAGCAAATAAATGCTGAAAAAAGTTAATAGTGGTGTCAATTATGAAAAATTGAAAAGCAATATTAGTAATTTAAACAAAACTTACTGGACTTCTGGAGAGTAAAAAACCCATTTTAACTGTGAATATTATTTACAAGTCATATCTGATGTACACAAACAATGGATCATTTGACCAGTGCATCCTACATACATATTAATCAGTACAAATGAATGTGCTAGAAATGACAGTGCACAATTTAATTACATCTATGTAATTAAATTTCTAATTTCAATTAGAAAATAATCGGTGTGTATATATATTATAGTATATTATTCTGCATTTGGTGCTACAGCTAAATGATATCTAGCTTGTAGATCTTGATTCAGTGTACTGCAGTATGCAAACTCATCTAGATACAAAATCAACTTCAAACCCCTTCTGTTTACTCTACTCTGAAAGAAGAAATAGAGAAAGAACTCCAGCAAAATAAAGTGGGGATGAATTTTATAGCTAGCACCTTTCTGAAAAGATAGTTGACATCTACGCATAGCATCAGAGAACATTTTATCTCCTGAGAGCAGAGTACTTGTACTGCAGAGATTCACTCACAAAATTTGAGAACACCCTTGAGCAGATGATTCTTAAAAAGCAAGCAATCCTCTGTGCTGAGAAAGGCAGCAGAGCTTCGTAGAGATCTTTAAGAATATCAAACAGCAGAATGAAAGTCTAAACAGCAGTCTTGTTTTCTTGGGAGGACACCAAACTGAAAGAAAGGGGAAATATCAGTGTGATTAAAAAAAAAAAGAAAAAAAAAAAGATGGTCGTTTAACCTCTTGCATGGAGCAAATTTCTTTGGTATCAGAAAGGCAAGCTCTAAAGAAGTACTTCAGTGGCAGAAGATGCTTTTTCAATCCAATAGACAACCTCTTCTCCTTCTCCCAGAGAACACTGTATAGTGATTTGTCTGTTGATTATAGAGGAGCCTGATCTGCTAGGGAGTCTGGATCCATCCTAGAAAGATCTGGAGAAAAGCCAACAATCCCATTTTACATGGATACTGCTGATAGAGAAGAGCAAGAGAAAGAATCTGAAAGCAAATTCAGGTAATTCAGAAGATGACAGTAAGCATGGCTATGTCAGTGAAAAGTTACTAAGAAGTTGAAGAATCCTAGTGTCAGGCTCAGAAAGTGCAAGGAGTAACAACTTGGGTTTGTCAGAAACCAGGCTGGATTCATCCAACCACAGTGGATGATTAAAAAGCATCTATTAGGAAGGAATGGATTTAAACTCAATCATAGAACTAGGTTTCTCATGCTTGAAATAAATAGCAATAATTAGGTTCTGGAAGAAGACATGCACACTCAAGCAGAAGAATTAGGAATGTTTTTTTGCTCTTCATACAGGATACTGTCATGGTTTAGGTATGGTAGTTCACAATTAAGTGAAGCACTCCAAACCTCTCGCTACTCAATCATTTTCCCTGACCCCTTCTTGCAGCAGGCTGGAGAGGAGAATTGGAGGAAAAAAAGGTGAAGATCATGGGCTGAGATAAGAAAAATCTATTAGAAATAAGAATTAAATTAGAAATTAACAATAACAGCTACAATGTGAATAACAGTGTGTACAAGAGGTGAATGATTCACACGCGAGTGCTCACCACATGGAAACCATGAATACCCAACTGCTCCACCACACTATCCAATCACAAGGAACATTTCCCCCAATCCCTGCACATGATGGGATGTGGCATAGAATAACTTCAGGGTCCTCAGGGTCCATACCCTTGCTGGTTACTGCAAATATTAACGCTGGCCTGGCCAGAACCAGGACAGATGCAAAGACAAGAACAAAAATAGCAGTATTGTATTTATGCTTCTGCATCAAAGTTGGAAGCTTAAGAAATTATGTAGATGATCTTAGTCTAACACTAAATGAAGACATATAATAGAATGGTGAATGTTTATCTAATCAGTGCGAGACTATTACTGGGTTACACATTGTACGGGACTAATACTGAAATATATATGAAACCTCGTTTGCCTCAGAAGGCAACAGGATCAAAATAGATTGCAATTTCCAGTCTCAGATAGGAAGAGTATACTTTTTTGATACATTTTTCTGATACCACATGGCGGTGATACTGGTTGTAATCTGCTTATAGAGATTAGAGGCAAGAAATACAGCAGGCATGGTAATCTTGACTCCGTTTAAAGTAGAAAAATGTCATAAAAGGCTTTTATGCAGAGACCACAATTTTGTACACTGTCAATGACTAGCAACTGGCTGGAAGTTTCACAAGGAAAATTGTGATGAAAGCATGCTGCTCCAGGGGTGGAGCAAACTGGTTTCTGGCTTGACCCACTAATAGCAGTCCATCCCATAATCCTTGGACAAGTACTGTTCTGCTTCTGATCATGTAGCATCACTACATGGTTGCCCTCAAACCTGCTAGGTTGCATGCCCCCTAACCAGTCATTATGTTCCTTGTACATTGCTATTATCTTGCTCTGTTTTCAGACAGCACTTGTCAACTAGTCAAGGTATTTGTCTTGTCAGATTGTGTACTGTATTTTATAGTAGTATATCTTGTACATTTTCTTTGTTTAGGTAAGAGAATCTGCTTTTTGAAACTCACATTTATGGAAATAAAATTGTAGTTTACAATCATGGGAACATCTCTGATCACAGGAATCCATACTAGCAAATGTTTTTATAACTATTGGATATTAGTTCAAAATCAGAAACATAACTTCCACCTCAGTTTACCTAGCTATATTGTCACCCAGTACTACTTCACATAGTGTATCAGAACAGAGGCCTGAGCTACCTAGAGACAATTATATCTTTAATCATTTGAAAGTCTCCACTGGGTAAAAAAATGAATTCAAATATTTTTGAAAAATGCCATTAACTTTATATGAATTTAAAATTCTTTTCCACAGAAGTCTGATTGTCCCTTGATTCCATGTAAAAACTATGTACATCAGCAACAGAAATGAACTGAAAAATTACAGATGTGTTGGCATACTTGAGTGCAATGATTAACCAATGAGAATATATGCTTATTGTAGACAGAGTTACTTGAAAGAGTAATTATAGTATCTTGTAAAATTTTTACTATTTCTTTTTAACACAATATTTACTCCTTTTCATATCCCGCAATTCATGTCCCAAAACAACTAAGCATTTTTCCTTTGTTTCAGAAAATGAGAAAGCCATGTTAAGATTATGATGGTCTAGTACCTGAAATTTACAGAAATCTCTTAAAAGTATGCTCTCATAAGACCCATTTTGACTCCTTTAATTTTTTTTATGGGAAGTTTATATGTGCCTGCTACAAGAATAACTTCTATTTCTACATTCCACAATTTTGAAGGTAGTGAAAAATACGTGTTTTGATTACTTGTGTTCTTATAATTCTATGTGAACAACATGTCTTAGACCACTTTCTTGTAAATACCACTCTGTATCTTGCTGTTTCTATGGCTGAAGAAAAGCATGGTTGAAAATTACTGAGGTTTTTTGCAAAGTTGCACTAGTCTGACACAATGCTGAGCTTCATAAGATTTAAGAAAGATTTGCTTTCTTCTAATAAAAATATTTTTCTCAAAATGGGTTGTATAAGTTGTTTCCAAATAAACAACATACTAAGAGAAAAAAGTCTTCAGAAAACTGAAAATCTCATTTAGATCAAAATTAGTTCATTTCTAGTCAGGGCTATGTAGCATTTACCTAGGTATCTAGTCCTTGTGAAAGAGGAAGACATATTCTACAGACCTACACATTTGATTTAGCATATAATTCACTTTGAATTAAATGTTCTCATATAAGTATGTTTCAATTTGAACTAAATACCTGGTATTAAAAATTATAAATCACTTTAATATGTTGATGGCCCAATATTAAAAAAAGTTGCTTTTTTAAATTTTGTTTTCAAGACTTAGCATCAAAGCTGGTACATGTTAGAGTCTATCCTAAGAATGCTTTTGTGTAAAAGGCAGCTCCTTCTGTTTTATGTGCTATAAATAAATTTCTGCAAACTCTGCAGCTGCTTTTTTTTTTGTTGTTTGTTGGGTTTTTTTTTTGTTTATGCCAGGTATTACTGTCATGGCTGTTAAACCTGATGCATCCTTTTAATTTGAATTTCAAACATCACTCTGCAAGTATGTGAAAAGAATTATTTGACTTCTTTGCTTTCTACTATAAGTATTTTGAAGCACCCCTGTTCTTGATCAAAACTGATGTCACAATTGGAAAATCTACTCTTAATTTCCTAAATGAGGTTCCATGCATTGAAGAAAAATGAAAATGCTACTTTGAGTGTGATGTATACATGTTTTATAGTTTTTGAGTATTTGAAAATTTGGATTCTTTTTCTTTCACATTCCAATGCCACTGGTCTCAAACTGAATTCTGCTATTAAGAAAAGAGAATTTTCAGTTTTACTGTAACTAGACAAAATATACATTTTTTTTTTAAAAGTGTGTTTGTGCATACTTCATTCATGATTGAATGCATAAATACCTATTTATGTTCAACTCTTAGTCTTAATTCACTATAATGGTATAATTCATCATATGCATACAGAAACAAAATTCTCCCATGGGGATTCAATGACAGAAGAGCCAAATACCAGAGTGTGATTAGTATTGTTTTACACTGGTTTGTAATTTGAAGTCACAGTGCCATTTAACAAGTGGAGAAGTGATTAGTAGTGCTTAAATTAGGTACTTGTAAAATGAATGGTACCATGAGGAGAAAGTGTTTTCTTCATTTTAATGCTGTCTACTACTAGCATCAATATAAAAAACATATTTTAGTAAAAGTTTAAGTCTGGGTAGGTTGTTAATAAGGTAAGTCATCCATGGGACTTTACAAATTCTTCATTAAAATGAATAGCTCTCGTAGTTTCACTCTATTCATTTCACATCCAATATCCCCATTTAATTTGTGGAAGTCACAATGTCAAGTATGCCACTCGAGAACTGAGTTTAATGACTAGCATTATTTAGATGCATAAAATGAGAAGAAAAATGTGAAAAATCACACTGACAAGTGCAATTTTCAGAGCATTTAAGAAAAAGTCTGTAGCACAAAAAAAGGGCAAGCACAAAGTTTCCCAGTGCTTTTGGTGGCAATTTTCTCAGTTGGAAAGTACAAGCGCACAGTGATGAAATCTCAGTCTCACACACACACACACACACACACACACACATGCACCCTCCTCTCCTCAGCTTTTAAGAGATTGTTGAGCAGCTACAGAGGTCAGTTATTTCTCATCATTATTTTTTTAATTGCTGTTTTATGAGTTTTTTTTCCAAAGTCTAGAGGCAAATTTCTTCAAATTACTAGCCCTTGAGGCTTCAGAATGCGGAAGACACAGACAGTGCAACCTTATTAAAAAATAAAACAAAAAATGCTACAAATCTAAATATCTGGATACTAGTGATAATTCTTAGAAAGAATTCATGTTTTGTTCATTAAAAATCTTACTTTTTTAAATATTAAAGGGTATACAAAAAAATATTATATGATGAGCTGGGATGCACTTAACAGATATTCACCTGACTTGTTTTGAAAAACCCTCCAGAGACATCTCATTGTGATATTTTCCTTTCCCCAGGCTTGCTGTAGTGTCTTAGTGTGTGTACATACTCAGGAATGTGCAGAAATTGGAGCATACTACTGCCATTTTCTATTCTTATCCAGGGATATTTTTTGGTCTTTAGAATTTTTTCCATGAATGTTTTCATTGTTCTTAGTCCATTTGTTAAATGAATTTTACAAGCTGCTTTCATCTACTTTCAATAGAAACAGAAGGATTTAACCATACATGGCATCAGGTGAACAGCTAAGAAATGAGAAGGCAAATATTAAATCTCTGGTGTACCCTACTAATTTTGCAACTCCACACATTACCCCCCCACCATAATATTTAATCATTCACAATCCTCCAGCTTCTAATATCTACACTCTTTTAAAGTAATCCACCTACTTTTTTTCCTAAAGTTACAGAAGCATTAGCTTGAAGCAAATTTTGAAGTTCATGAAGTTTATTCTCCATCTTAAACAAGCACTACACCAACACTGAATCAAGTCAGACATGGCTTTACTTGACTGAGTCAGAAAATTCACTCTGGACAGAGAATCTGCAGTCTTTCTGGATAGCTTCTCCTGGTACTGAATTACTCTTTTGGTGAAAAGAGTTTTGTTATCTTGTTCTCAGGGGTCTCAGGATGAGGGAAGAGATGAAAAAGTTGACTCCATGTATCAGAAGGCTTGATTTATTATTATATGATAGATAATATATAAAAACTATACTAAAAGAATAGAGAGAAGGATTTCACTACAAAGCTAAGCTAAGAATAGAATAGGAATGTGAAAACAAGAAGTCTTCTCAGCCTGAGACAGGCAGGACAGGTGTTCTGTGATAGGCCCTTAATTGGAAACAGTCTGACGGGGCCAATCACAGACCTCCCCGTTGCATTCCACAGCAGCAGATAAGAATTGTTTACAGTTTGTTCCTGAGGCCTCTCAGCTCTCAGGAGGGGAAAAATCCTAAGTAAAGGATTTTTCATAAAACATGTCGGTGACAGAGTTTTCCTGTTGGCTAAACTGAAAATCTCTTTAAAAACTTTTATTATTCCTCACAATATTTTCTTTTGTTAGTACTTCCTCCTTAGACTTTAATTTCTTGCAATTTTAGCAAGATTATCTTCCCATCTCAGAGGTGTCTTTGCTCTGCCTTAGCATTTTCATTTATGGGTGTGGATGCAAAACTTTTCCCATTTCTTTTCTGGCATATTTCAGTGATTCTTTAATGATCTGTCCTGAAAGACAGAAACAAAAATTCCTTTCCTAATTCTGAAGATAAAAAGTAAGTTCCATGAAGCTTCTTCAGCAATGCTGATCTATGAGGACTTCTCTAAACACACACAAAGAAAATACTTGCTTAACAGGTAAGTGACTTGCACTGTTCTAGAAATCTCTATTACCATAGTGTATTGCTGTCAAAGACATTCAAGACTGAGATAGCATGACACGACAGAAGTATTTCACAAGAAATTGTGACCTTCTAAAGGCCAGTTCTTCATACCTACAAGGTACATCTTTGTAAGTGTTTTTCTCCAGATTATTTGTTTATGAATAAATGCTTTAAATTTTGAGACCTTACTACATGTATTTCTAGCAGAGACCAAGAAAGAAGGTTTCAGTGGTGCTAGATTTCCTCTGTTTCATGACTAGGAATGCTATCTATTACATCTTCTCCCAAACGTTCTTGGTCCTGCTGAACTACTTATAGTTTTAAGATCCATTTTACATTACATGATCAAGGATGGATCTCCATGTTGAAACTCTAATTTCACTACTCAAAGGAACAGACTTTTAATTTTTTTAGCTCAGAACTGTTCCTCTTTTCAGAGATTTTGCTATAAAGAGAATCACATTTGAACCTTTGATTATTGAGGAGGTTTAGCTCTAGGGCTGATGGTACTTCTTTTTAATGAACTCCTTCGTTAAACTCAGAAGCACAGCTATTTCCATTGCCCAGCTTCTCCGTTCCCTTCCTTTCATTGCAAAATTTCCTGATTCATAAAAAAAGCACATCTGGTATTCCACATACCTGATAGTCCACATATCAGTTGTCCACAGGGCAACATTAACCACAGTATTAGTGAAACACTGTTCAGAAATCATCTGCAATTAAAAAAAAACCAGCCTGAGTTGGTGATAGCTAAAAGGTGGATAAGCAGCTGGTGGCTGTACCCCCGGCATATTTGGAGATGACACTAAACTGAGTGGTGTGGTTGATCCATCTGAAAGATTAAACGACATCCAGAGGGAGCTGGACAAACTCTAGAGGTGGCCCATGGGAACCTCATGAGGTGTAACAAGACAAAGCTGCACCTGGTCTGGGGTAACCCCTGGTACCAGCATAGGCTGGGAGATGAACTGGCTGAGAGCAGCCCTGCTGAGAAAGACTTTGGAGTGCTGGGAAATCAGAGGCCGGACATGACCCAGCCATGGGCACTCACGGCCCAGAAACCAAATGTATCATGGGCTACATCCAGAGCAAAGTGGCCAGCAGGGGAGGGGGATAGAGGGTCCTGCCCCTCTGCTCTGCTCTGAGACCCCACCTACAGTGCTTCATCCAGCTCTGGGGTTCCAGCATCGGGAGGACATGACTTATTGGGGCAAGTCCAGGGAAAGCCAAGGAGTTGATCAGAGAGATGGAACATCTCTCCTGCAAGAAAAATCAGAGAACTGTGAAAAGAAAAGGCTATGACCTTTGGGGGTGATGTAATTGTGGCCTTCCAGTACCTGAAGAGAAACATGGAGAAGGACTTTTTGCAATGGCAAGTAGGGACAGGACAAGGAGGAAACACATGTAAAGATTTTCTTCCTAATATCTAATCTAAACATTTCTTTACTTTTTTTTACTGAGAGGGTGGTGAGGCTGCCCCATTCCTGGAAGTGTTCTAAGCAAACAGGTGTAGTGAAAGGTGTTCCTGCCCAAGGAGGGTACTATATGATCTTTAAAGCTCCCTTCCAAACCAATCTATTTTGTGATTCTGGTGAGGCAGTGATATTTGACATTAGACTTGGTACCTTGTAACTGATACTAAACCTATAAAGCAAGCTATGGGTGACCATATAACTTTTAATAAATTTATACTTTAAAACAAAGCTCAATTTCCCAAATACTGATATATGAAAATGTGGTTGAACTTGATGAATAAAAACTCTTACCAGAAAACTGCTGAAATGAAAGTATGAAAGAAACTTTAGTCAAAAACATTTGTATGCATAAAATGCACATATTAAGCATCACCATAACATCTGAATCTGGAATGGGAACAACAGAAACAAATGTGGGGTCAATACAAACAATCCATAGAGATAGAGAAGATTTAAAAGTTTAATCTAAAAAAATATTTGGGGTCCTACACTTCTGCAGTTCTAGGATTTTTTAAGTTCTCTGGAAATTTTCTCATGCAAATAGGCAAAATATGTTCTCTTCATTTGGTTATTGGTTTAGTCTGCAGGCTTTGAATATCTGAAACAGTACTTGATTAAGAAATAGACTCTTTTCCTTTATTTGGAGACTGCCTCTATCAATGAAGATTTTAGCTTTCTCTTCTTTTAGCAGTTACCCTGAAAGCTGAAATTCTTTCAAATACTAAATTACTACAATTATGTATTTTATTATTGTTACCATAAGAAGGTTAAAATTTTTGGTTGACAAGAGATTGCTGCCAATGAAAATATAAAAATAAACTGGGTTTGTAGCAGTTTTCCTAGAATCAATCTGAATTCTTGCTTGCAACAATAAACGTGGTTTATTTGTGCAAAGTTTTTTTTTAATAAAAGTAAAAAAACCATGAAAGCTGTAGGCTCCAAAAGAATATAAAATTTTTACATCATCATCAACATTGCACTTAATTTGTCCAATAAAAGAAAACTTGACACAGAGTTTCTGGAAGTATAGAATGAATAAGCTGATCAGTTTTTATCAGGCTCTTAACTTATTTAGTGTTTAGTAGTGGAAAGGTGAAGATTTCACAAGCTCATTGGTCCATCCCAAATTCACCAATCCTGATTCTGCAAATTCAAGTAAACTCAGGTTGATGAGAGAAGCTATGGATGTCTCATTCCTGGAAGGGTTCAAGACCAGGTTGGATGGAGATTTAAGCAAACTGGTCTAGAGGAAAATGTCCCTGCCACCAAAACTGGAGGTTGGAACTAGATGATGTTTATAGTACCTTCCAACCCAAACTATTCAATAATTCTATGTTTCTATGATTCTATGAGATTTTGAGAATATTAAGTGTCCTAGTAATTTCCTATTGTCCACCAAGTGCCACAAAAATATCAGTTCTGTCCTTTTTGGAAGGTCTTGAGAATATTGACTGTGCATGCTTTTCTCTTTGAATAAAAGGTTGCAAAATACTTCAATACCATGTTATCCAACAGATTTATTACAGTATAAAAAATAAAATTATTAAAACTATAAGGAATAAAGTAGCACAGAAAATCACAGGTAAGGAAAAAGAAAATATATTCTCAGGAGTAAAACCATGTGACCTTGCTGTCATGAGGCAGGGGTAATGTGTGCTTTAAATTGAGTATCTATGTATGCTAAGTTTGTGCAGTTAGAAGAAGGATTTCACGGGTGTTGAAGATTTGCTTTTTTTAGGGGTTTTAAAACCTTTTGCTTGTATATTGAAATATTCAGGTGAATTGGTCTTTGACTGCTGTGGCTGACTGGGCAGAACACAGACCTAAGGCACATGGTAGGCATCTAGAATATTAAAATTTAGGGATTCTCCTGGCATCACCTCATCCAATGAGAATATTTACTTAGTTTTCACCTTGTGTGAAAGCAGAAGAATCCCCAAGACAAATGACTCAGTTCATCTAGCTGGCTAGACTGACTTGACAGAATCCTTGTGAAAGTGCTGCAGTGAAGTATCTTTGGGATGAAGCAGGACAGAAATCATAGTTTCCGAGGCAGATGAGGGAAGACAGATCAGATAAATGATTCTGCTTTATTGTTCATAGTCCATGGTTGTTCTAAACAAATATAGTTAATCTTATTCTATTATCTAACTGCAACTGTGGGAGTAGAGGGCTTTCTACCCAAAGAGATGTCCCAATATTTTCTTAGGATCCTTTCTGGTTCACTTTAGAAAATGTGTTTCCTTGCAAAGTGAAGGTAGGAACAAAAAGGTAGTTCACATTCTCATTAATATCTTTAAAGCTTCCTTTATCAAAAAAGAATCTAATCTAGTCTGAAGAGTGTTGAGCTAGCAAATTAAATTCTCTGACTTTCAAGAAAAAACACTCTATAAAGATATGATACTAGACTAAAACTTTACCAAAAATTTTAATATAAACTTAGCCAGGGAGAGTTTGCACATAGAATTTCTCTGCCTTGTACAGAGCAGATGAAGAAGCAAGTTGTAAACCTTGAGAATTATAATCATCACTGTACCTGAGGAGTTGACCCTGTTGCTAAGGAAGACTGAAGAATTTCTAAGATCTTACAAATTTACAATGTTGTAGGGGTGGGCAAAGCAGTCAAGAAAGAATATGGCTGATGTGTAGACCTAACCATACATTAGCCATATTTGTTGGCGTTAATATTTATGGTATATGGATACCTTTGAAGCACACCAAAACTATCTTTGTGAAGATATCTCATGTGAAGATCAACAATAAACAAAACTTGTAGCTAAATAAACTGTAAAGGGATTTTTAACATGGAGTAAATGAAGCAGCAACAGGAGAATGAAGTCTAAAAGACCTTTTGTAACTTGGGACAGAAATTTAGTAAGGAAAGTCAGCCATATCAGCTGGATACCTTGGGTGTTACCTAGAGTAACACCTCTTCATTTGAAATAGGTAAAATGAGCACTTAGGAATCTTTCAAGAGGATGGATTTCCAGGTTAACTGAATTAAGTATCAGATGTAATATTGGTGGGGTAAAGCAAATGCTACAGACTTGTAAATTATGTAGGCTGCTTATGTTCCTTTGACGTAAATATCCTATTACCCCTTAAGATCCAGGTTACTACTTGAAGAAATTTGGGGAAATTGAAATTTCCATGACTCAAAAGTTTGCAGAGATCACTGTACAATAATCCCTTTAACATTCCACTTTCCTCTTAAAAGACCTTATTTTCTTCAAGGGATAACACAGACCTAGAGTAGAAAAAAAGCAATTTTGAGATATAACTGTCTCCTTGACCATATTGGAGACAATGACAACAATATGCAAAAGAAGTCAGGGATACTTTGAGATTAGGGCATTCAAAAGAAATGGCAGACTTGACTCATCTTATTTAAACCGGGGAAAGATCACAGAAGTTCTCATAAGAGGCAGGGTAATTTTTTATTTGGTCCTCACCAGCACAAAGGATGTGATTCTAAACGCTGATGCTTGAGGCCAATTCAATTACAGTGATTGATTTTCGTAATTCAGTATTTATAAAATCACAGAGTGTCCTTATTTGGAAGAGACAAAAATCATCTAGGAGTCAAAAATGACCCTGCACGGGGCATCCCCAAGAGTCACACTGTGTGCCTGAGAGCATTGTCCAAGTGCTTCCTGAACTCTGGAAGTTTTGTGCCATGACCACTTCCCTGGGGAGCTTTTTCTGGTGCCCAACCACTGTCTGGGTGAAGAAGCTTTCCATAATATGTAAACTAAGCCTCTCCTGACACAGACTCAGGCCATTCCCTCAGTTCTGCCACTGATTACCAGAGAGAAGAGATCACTGCTTGCCCTTCCACTTTCCCATGTGAATAAGTTGTGGACCATGAGATCTCTTCTCAGCGTCCTCTTCTCTTGGATAGACAAGCCAAGAGACTTCAGCTTCAAAAGGCTTCTCTAGGATCTTCAGCATTCCTGTGTCCCTTTTCTGTAGCAGCAAAAGCAGACATTTACTAGAAGTGCAGTCAACTAAAACAGGTGAGCAACATAGAAATGAACAAATTTCTTGAAAAAAAAGTAGAAGAAAAAGATAGGAGGTGAAAGTCTTCTCAGGCAGCATGGAAGTTACTTGCAGACCATCTTGGAAATAAAAAATCATTGTGTGCTTCTCAGAAGTAAAAATCTGTCGAATCCTTATTTACAGGGAATTTACACTGTGATAAGCCAAGAGGTTAAAAAAGTAAAGACTTTGTAGACTAGATCAGAAATCTGACTGTAATTACAAATAAAATACCTAATAGTTGAGCATTCACATGTAAGAAATTATTCCTAAATCTCATGTTAAGAACAGATTGGCTCTTCTCCAAGAAAAACAACAAAACTACATTAGTTACACACACAGGTCTACAGTGATACACAAAGAATAATTACTATGTATTCTCTGTCTATCCTTCAGATATTTTTCGACTATTTTTTAAATATATGCATGCACAAACACACAAATTTGCACATATATACACATGCAGATTTTTGGAGAATAAATCGATTTCATAATTTCCTTAATATTTGATACAGAGTGTACATTTTACTCCTGGGAAATTTTGCCTGAAATGTCTTTCTTTCATGTTATTTCAAAGATAAATTTCCAATAGCTTTCTTGTTTCCACAATTTTTTTTTTTATTTTTTGGAATTGTCCTTGCAAATGAGCTTAGTAAGAAAAATGTTCTGAAATCACGGACTTTAAAAAGAAGGATAAAAGAGTAATTCTGCAAGTAAATACAACATTTTCATAGTTAGAATCTAAGTTGCTTTCACCCAATCAAGGAAGCAGGAAAAAATCCATATGGTTTATGTTGACACAGTGATGTTTTTTAGGTTTTTCCCTTTTTTCTTTTATATGTTCTCGATATTCTTCATACACACATTTTTGCTCTTTAGTCTATTGTATTAGTGGCTAGTTTTCCCAGTAATTTTCCATGGCCTTTCCCCAGGCAGAAAGACAAAACAAACTCTAGAGCTCCAAATCCCAGGAGGTACAAGGCCTCAGTGCTATCTTGATTCTTCCTGGGAACCAAGGTTGAGAACAACTCTTCGAGACACATTTCGTGGACAAAGTACAGCTAGTGCCCAGGTGGGAGCTCCAAAGAAGGGGCTTGACTTGGGATGGAATTGCATCACCACTTGTGCTCCTAATTGATGCTTTTACCAATTATGCTAATTTTCTGAAACCTATAAATGTGTACTCATCCTTGTAGGCGTGGGCTTTTGTGGACATTTTTCCATAACTGCCTCTGAAGGCCTTCAAGAAAAGATCCCCTTTTATATTACCTCCTTATTAAAATCATCTTGAGTTTCATTTCCAGACTGGGAAAAGGCAACAACGGTAAGAACCAAATAATTCTGAATACAAATCTAGTTAATGACTTTGGAACGTTGCTTAGACCTGCAAATCACAATGCAGTGTATTCTTGAAACAGTCTGAGGTAATAACTAAATCTGAGAGGGGATGTGGAAAGATCAGGGAACATACTCAATTAAAGGGGAAGACTCAGGAGTCATAAAGTGGGAAGACCTGCTGAGGGGTCTCCTTTATGCTGTTGGTGTGTGTCCCTGAGCAAGTCAGCCAAACCACTCTCCATTCCAGTGACCTGCTTGGTGAAGAGTCTCCATAATAGGATGCTGACAGACTGTTTGAGCACAATGGTCAGCTTTCCTGAGACACTGACAGACAAACCAAATACTAAGAGTCAAGGAAATCTCCCCTCTTCATGTGACAAGAAAAAAAAAGAGTGCATTTAGTCTTCTTGAATTTTTAGATTTTGAGCCATAGATGGGTCAAGCTGCAGTCTGCAGCAAACATCATTAACTTGTTCTTTGATTATTAGAAATTGGGTAGAGTTGTCAGTTTAATGAAATCAAACTAGCAACTACTGAAAAATGACAATTGCAGCAAGTTTCACTGGTGACAAATTGGAGCTAAACACCAAACTAGCCAAACACCTTGTAAACTTGCAAAGTCAGACATACAAATCACACCATTTCTTGTAGTAGCTCTACTAATAGTGTGTAATTTAATCTGAGAAATTAAATTCTGTCCTGTTACTGTAATGCATATGGATTACCTACAGTGTATCTTTTGCCTTTTTTTTTTGTTCTCAACTCATAAATATTTCTCAGCCCTTATCTGTCCAAACTGGAATGTTGGTACAGAAAGACACGTAGGATCAGTTGCTAGAGCCATAATCCCTACTGTTCAGGGTATCATCAAAAAGACATTCAGAGGAAGGGTCTGTAGAACACAAAATGCCTCTGCATGGCTTTCTGTTTGAAATCAAATTGGCCTTTTCACATCTTAGAGAAGGTGAAAGCCACATAATTGCTAGATGACATATGAGCAGAACACCCAGGGCTCTCAGTTATTTTTCACTGTACTACCTTAAAAACATGGTATTCAGCAGCAAATATTTTTCATAATTATCTTAAGTAGAAATTTTGCTGATTTTTCTAGTTAGTATGGGTGATATTAACTTAAAATACCAGCTCAGGTTTTCCAGTAATTAAAACCTGTAGATAATGACAGACAGAAACATTCAAAAATCAGAATCTGCAGATTATTGTAGCTATTTTTTCTGTGCATATACCATACAAACACACAGAGAAACACACACACACACACAAGCACACACACAGGCATGCATTTTGAAACCATGTAGAAATGGTACCTGCATATTTTTCTAGCCTGCAGGGAAAATCATTATAGCTTTTATCATTGAGGGTATGAAAAATTCAACATTAAATCATTTTGAATTAATGGGAATTTTTCTCTAAGGGCAGAAATATTTCTGTGTGGTACCTCCTGGAAGCCAAATAAGATGATTTCAGTCTCTTGGGAGGTGATACAACAGCTTCACAGAAGAAGCCTTTTGACTGACTTACATTTAATTCCCAGTAGGTGTTTCATTGTCTCTTAAAGATTTAGTCATTATTTTTCCTTTTTACTCAGAACAAACATCTTTCTCTTCAATTGCAATAAAAAGGATCAAAACTCAAAGAGCTTACTTTTTCATAAAATATAGGACATGCACATTTTCTTTCTAGAAGCAGTCTTCTGATTCATCTGAATGATGAACTAATACTGATGAATGAAAGAGAAGAATTAAATGCATGTTTCTGCAGGTCCAATGAAAAAAGGAAATGTTAAAAGATAAACATATGGATAAGAAAAAATTCAATTTTCAACCCAGCTTATCTGTTTTGACACATAACATTCCACAGATTAGAGTAGAAACTGAAAAAAAATCAAATCTAAAATGGAAGCAGAATTGTTACATGTTTATCTTTTCAGAATTTAAAGGAATTTAAAGTGCTCCATAGGAGAATTATTAACAACATTTTGAAGGGATTAAGAGAGAGGAAAGAAAAAGCAACCCCAAAAATCTGGACTTTACCAGATAGATGCAAGTAGACACTTGAGGCAAAAGTAGAGATACTGTAGGTAGACATAGATGGAGAACCTCTAAAACCAGAATTCACCTTCTCTACAATATTAAACACACTAATAATATTACCACGTTTCTGATATTCATATTACAAAGTTAGATTTTAAAAATTGTTCATTCACAGAAGTCCCTCAATCAGTAAGAATTGGCACAAATATATAGTCATATTTCATGTCTTTTCCCTCAACAAAAGCTGTACAAGTTATCCTTTCTTTCCCACATATGTTTGTAATACCAAATTTATATCCCATTCTGCATTTCTCAAGAAACAACATTAACATAATACTTTTGTTCTCTCACTGTGAGAATATTAACCTCTACAGAAAAGTATTTTAGCATTCCCTGGTTTGTTTTTTTTTTCTTTCAAGTACAAGGCAAAAAAAAAAATTAATGCAGCTAAGCCAAAGAATAAGAATGCACATGCTCTAGGAGTGCTGTAAAAGTTCTCTATGGAGAACACCTGACATGAACAAAATGCATCAAGGTGAAGAAAGGTGCAAGCAGGTGTGTAATCAGCAACCAGTTCAAACTCATGAAAAGTGGCAAGCAGAACCACAGGAATTTCAAGGGCTGATGCTATGAAATCTGAGTTAATGGTTAATTATGATGTTTATTATATATATGACTTAAGAGAAACTGCAAGATGAAGTCTTATTATAGCTTTTGGCAATTTTTGAGATCTTCTCCTGAATCACAAGCTACTTTGTTTCTTAGATAAGTGCCTTTTCCTGAAATATGCAAAATACCTACAGAGTTAATAACAAGCCATAAAAATTTATATTGCAATCAGATATTAGACTGTAGAGTTTGGTATGAAACAAACACAGCAGATAATCTATTCTTTTTGTACCATCTTTTCAGAAATAGTAAAGAAGCCAAAGAAAACAAAACCAAACAAAAACAAACAAAAACAAAACCAACCAACCAAACAAACCAACCTCCCCTACCTCCAACCCCCCCCCAAAAAAAAGAGGAAAGAAAAAACAGAAAAACTCGTTTTGAAAAAGTTACTAAATGACTTGCCAAGTAAGAATATCCAGAGCTACATAGTGTTTCTAGAAAGTGCTTTAAACTCTGGAAATTATGATACCTGCTACTATCACTGTTTGTAGTATGATGCTGTGTTTTTCATATTTTGTCAAATGTAGCTGTTAACCAACTCAGAAATCACTGAGTTGGGTGGTTTTTGGGTGGTTGCTGGTTTTCTTTTTCCTTAAATGGGCTTCTGTTAAACATTTTTTATGTTCAAGAACTTAACACGGCGTGGAGAATATTGCAACTCATCTTTCTGCAATTAGATAATCCATTTTCTAAATCAAGAATGCCAGCTTCCATGAGTTTATTCCCCTTAACAGATTCTACATTCAGTAGGAAGTGGATGACTACACAAATTTGAAAAACGGGCAGTATTTGTCACTAAATTTCAAGTAGCAGACAAGACTAAAAGAGAAGGTAATTCATGGCTGCAATTTCTGATTAAAGAAAGTACTAAGAACACTTTAGCTTATATCTTAATTTATTTAGAAATTTGTCTACTCTTTGAAGTTAAAAGGTAATTAAAGCAACAACATATTACCAATTCATATTCAAAGATTACCAGTTCCCTCTCTCTCTTCACTAAAAAAAAAAAAAAAAGCTACTTAGGAAAACCTATTCACTAATTCACTCTCTGCCAATATGAAATTCCAGAGGGATCCGTGCCATGATACACAGATTAAAATGCTGATGTTGAGCAAGCATAACCTAACAAATGCTGCCTTTTTACCAGAGAGTTAACTCAAGATCTACTTTTCTTCAAAGAAAGGTTCAGGGAAAAAAACAAACCAGCAACTCAGTCTACCTACTTTGCCTAAGTTACTTAATAAATGGTAAGAAAATATGTTAATCTTTGCCTATTACATTTCTGCAGGCTTCTTGCTATTGGGAAATACTCTGTTTGTTTTAAATGCCCCAAATAGGGTAAATAACATTTAAACAGCAGATGCATAATATTATATAATAAGGAACTCCTGTCCTTTCCCTTTCTTCAGTATAGATACTGTGTTATGACAGCAACCAAATTTACCATGAGTCCTAACTAAACATTTTCATGTTTCTTTCATCCATTCTCACTTTGCTATATTGAAAACCCTTTTTGTCACAATACAACAATCTTCCATAAATTTCTTCCTCTGATCAAAGTCTCAGTTTTATACATAATAAATAATTCACCAAAATGTAGAAATCTTTCATTCCCAACATGGAATGAAAAACACTTAAAAAAGCCTTAAACAACAAAACCCAAAAAAAACCCCCAAACTGTAAATGTGACTCACTAGTGAGGAGGGAAATTTTGTGTCTGCTGTTTTGCATTTTACAATCTTACTGCCAAGAACAATGGGGAAAAGTATAAAAGGAAAAGTCAATTTTAAGTTTTAATAAACAAAAAAAAAATTAACTAAATGAACCCATGGCTTCTAATTCCTGGGAAAAAATAGACATATATTTTTTTACAAGAAACGATTTCACAATATATTGAAGATGAAAGTACAACCTTTAAAATAAGATAGATGGTCAAAATAATAACCATGAAACACTACTTGTATTAATGACCACATAATCCAACTAGGCACTAACAACAGGCTGATTTTATTAGAAGTCAAACACTGTTGGGTCACCTTGTACTAGAAGAAATGAATGGCTTTTTACTCCTCTGTCACTGAACTGATAAATAGATAAAAGTCTACCCTGTTGTTTCACACACAAAATGCAAAAATTTCAGAGTGTAATTGTTCAGCATGAAGAGGTTGCATCACTGGGTACTCATTAGAGATGTAAAAGCTAGAATCCCTCTACTTGGGGTACATTTAAATTCTAGAAGTCTACTGATTTAAGACTGTTCCATACACACCAAGGAAAATAAATTCTACTTAAATGGTAATTACTGACAAATTAATTCTTCAGTACATAGGATAATAAATTGCCTTTTTAACAAAATCTCTACAGATTAATATGATCTAGAAAAATTCCTTCTCCTTAGACAAATAATAGATAAAATAAATTTTTGAGAAATTAGTCCAAGAAGGAAGTTATTTTCCAATAGCTCATCACACAGTATAAAGAGAACTTACATTACAATGCAAAATATGAGCATTGAATTAAAAAAGTAAACATTGGAAGTTACTAAGCAACTGTCTTTGTTTATTATATTGTTTCTGAAATGAAAGCAATAGAAGCATAAAGCATAGAAAACAAATGTACAAGAATATAATCTATTTCATACTCAACATAAAAAGCCTCTTTTGTTTACAGAATATAAATTAATAAATATTCTTGACAACAACTTGATCTATGGTTCAATGAAATTTTCCTCTATGCATTGTTGCTGTTATTTTGACTTCACTTTCAAAACATTAGTAAAAAAGACATAACTGAAAAAGAAGTAAAAAACTACAGAAAAACTGTCTTATTGAATGCAGTTTCTGGGAAATGCTCAATCTTAAGTCATTCTACATCTGAGTGTGGACACAGACTGATAGAAACAAGAAATACTAATTTATAATAAAGATATTTATGCATATATATTGGTTGTCTAAATGCATTTTTTTATTCTCAATTTAAAACATATGTTTATTTCTTATAAAATACCATATTTTATGAATATTTCTTCTTATAAAACAGGTGATCAAAGCCAGGTTGGATGGGGCTTTGAGCGATCTGGTCTAGAAGATAGTATCCCTCCCCATGGAAGGAGTGTTGGAACTAGATGAACCTTAAGGTCCCTTGACATCCAAATTATTCTATGAATCTACAAAATAAAAGAGGGATTTATTCTTCCTGGTTCTGAACCACTCAGGTTACAAAAACCAAGTTTGTGACTGTGTATCAGGTGACTGCATCGGGCTGTCCAGTTGGGGAGCAGTGTAGCCACAACAAAGGAATAGCTGCTTCCCAAACATGTTGAGGCAATTGCTGAAGGTTAACCATTTTCTTCTTGCCACAAATCACTTGCTGTGAGTGGAGAGAAGGGAAGTGCATTCACACTAAGAATGTCCTATCATCATGATGATTCTCAGGTGGAGAAGTGCCACCAGACCCAGTCTGACTTAGTGTTTGAAACTTGAAATTAAACTGCCTAATATGTCTGCCCTACCACTACCTGCATTTTCTCTGCTTGTGTCATCATCTCAGATCTTAAAAAGACGTGTGGTTCTCTTTCACAACTTACAATTTTTTCTTCAGTGTAAGTAAATGAGGTCAAGGCTTTCTGTAACTGAGACAGATGACCAGCTGGGAAAGGTGACATTGGCCATCTTGTAATGTGCCTGACTGCAGTCATCTCAGGGGCTGAGATTTTGTACCTCTCACTGAATATACTGCTGAAGTGGATGAGGCCTCGCTCACTCCACAAAGGGAGCTTCAGAATCACTTGTAAAATATGCTGAGTTGGAAGTATCCACAAGGACCACTGAGCCCCATGCTTGAACATGTGCAGGGCGCTCCAAGAGTCACACCATAGACATGAGACTGTTGTCCAAACTTCTTGACCTCTGCCCACTTCCCTGGGCAGCCTGTTCCAGTGCCTGACCACACTGTGGAACAACCTATTCCTGATATCCAACCTAAATTTCCCCTGATTCGGCTTCATGTTGTCCTATCACTGGTCATGGAAGTGAAGAGATCAGTTCTTGCCCCTCGTCTTCCCCTTGTAAGGTTGTTGAAGAGCACTATGAGTTCTCCCCTCAGTCTCCTCCAGGCTGAAGAGGCCAAGTGCCCTCCGCCAGTCTTCATAAGGCTTCTGCTCCAAACTGTTTACCATCCTCCTGGCCCTCCTCTGATGCTCTCTTACAGCTTAATGTCTTTTCTGTGCTGCAATTTCCAAAGCGCCACTGTTTCACCTTTCATTGTCAACAGTGCATGTCAAGTTTTTTCTAGGGTAGTTTCCTGACTGTGTGGAAAAATTATTGGTTTTCCATCAATATTTTCAGATCTTTGAGAAGATATTTCTTTGATCTATCCTCCGTTTTCAAGTTTACCTGACTTTTAGCTCAGTTGCTACAAATGTTACCCAGATGACCTGAGGTAGCCCTTCGAGATAAATGTCTGAAATCATTCATGCTTTTGGGGTATATATATGTTTTAAAAAACAAAAAATGTTATGATGAGACTTTTACCCCTTGAGACTTTTTGAGGCTTTGTTCCCTTAAACAAACACAAAACCAAACCAGCAAGGAAACCAACCCCTTTTTTTTCTATATATTTTATAATGCCCTATATATTTTTTTAAAGAAAAGATAAATTCAAAGAACAATTAAGACTCACATTCAATTCTCTGTAAGTATCCATAAATATTGGATTTAAGATTTGTTGTTAATGTTGTTTTGTTGTTTTGTTTGGTTTTGGTATTGGGTTTTTGTGGGGAGTAGTGGTTGTATGTCAGTTAAATGAATAAAGTCAAGTGCTCAATGTGGCAACTGACGTTTCAAATACATAATTTTGGAGGTTATAATGATATATTTTTTAAGCTTACTTTTATTCTTCTAAGATAACAAGAAAAACCATCTATCTTTAGTATATTGCTTTTCAATAAGGATTTCTCTCTGAATTTATTTTGAAGATAATGGGGCTTACTTGGCTCAGTCACTCTTAGGCCTCTGGAATAAAAAGTCCATTCTGATGTCTTAGCTGCATACTGGGAGCAAGGCTCAACCAGCCGAGCAGATATTTCTTAAGATAATCATTGACTATGAGAAGAAAATGCAAACTAAATAAAAACAAATCAATGTAAAAATTTTTCCAATATAATAGGAAAATGTGCTTGCTCTCTAGGTTTTTAGTCTTCCCTTGAAAGTTGACGAAATTGTCAATGGTTTGGAAAATACAGAGGAGAAAGGAATAATTTTAGGTTAATGTCCTCTGGGAAGGTATGCAGTGCATCCAAACATGCAATAACTTCAAAACTCTGGTTCTGAAATGCACTACTGATCTGCAAAGAACTGAGTAACTTTAGAGACAACCAGACTGTCCTGTTCTTTAATGAATGTTAGTGGATAGTATGATAAGGACTTGTGAAAACACAACCTTAATTTTGAGCTTTGCTCTGTGTGATATGTATCCTTGTCTCATAGAATGTTGAGCTCTCAATGTAAACACATATTTTGAGAACCATAAATACAATGTGATCCTATAAAATACTAAAAGAAACTGTAGACCTGACTTCTTACAGCTCCCACTGCTATTCAGCAACAGTTCCTAGAGGTTTAAAGGCATGGTTTAATAAGCACCACCAGAAAAATAAGTTCCTTATTTTACTAATAATGTTCAAAATCACTGCTAAAAATAGAACCAAAAAACCTTCCACCTGAATGCTAAAAAAAAGAGAATCTAAAAGAAGAGTCTGATAAAGTTATAAAGTTTATTTCACAGAACACTTTTATTGGGATATTAATCAACAAGTTAAATTATTAACCTATGAGTCAATTACAAATTTGGAGGCAGCCAAGCATTAGAAAACAATAAATGAGAAGTGGATTCAAGGCAATCCTGTTTATGGATTAAGGATGTAACAAGTTCTACTTCTATGAACACAGTAGGAAGCTGTCAGCAAGGACACCATCTTTACTCATAATTAGTATGGAGCCACAGGTACTATTAGCTAATTTCCCTGCTCTTACAATTGCAGTCTTGACTTTTTGCTTACTTTCTGTGTGGATTTCTTGTTGTATAACTAAAAAAAAAAAAAAAAATCTGTTTCCTCCTTCACCTTGTTAAAAGCCATGATTGCCAGAACACTTCCTCCACCCTGTGTAAATTCTCAGTCATTCTTGAGCAGTGTGATACGCTGCCTAGCTTGAGAAGTAGTATATAGTTTTGGCCCTTTTGAAGGTCCCTTCCACTTCAACTGGATCTTAAAAGTAATAGCAACACCTGACACTTAATACCATGTAAGAAAAGATAAAAAGTATTCGAAGGAAATTGTTGAAGCCTGTACTTGATGTTCAAAATGTTTCCCCAATTCTGTTGAAAGGACACAGCTGAACATGTAGCAAAGGTGTGATGCCTTTTTTTTTTCCCTGAAGTACTTTTTCAAGGTATTTCCAAAGAAAACTTTTGCAACAAGCAGTTAGATGTAAAGAACAGTGTGTAAACTTATGGATCCTTGTCTTAATCCCAAAGCCCGAGAGGAAAATGTTGACAATAAATACCTCCTCATCACAAGCATCACTTCTTAGGAAAGCATGCTGGCATTAAATTTCCTACACAGAGGGATATATAACTATATGAATTATACTTTGTATTGATTAAGTTTTCGCCTGTTTCACCAGCAGTGTTTCTGGCTGCCCAGCACAATTCATCTCTCATTATCAGGATGAATATGGAATAAAGCAAACAAACTTCTCTACTTTATAATTGTTGTTGGCAGCATTTAACATTTAGATACATGGAATATTAACACAAGGGATACAAAGCCATTATAAACTAATGCTTTACAAAGTGGAAAGACAATATCCTCAGCATCATTCTGCACTGCATTTCAAATGGCACATTTCAGGCGATTTATGCTAATTTCCATCATTTACAGAACATAATGATACAAATCTGTTAGATTTCATAACAACAGCCTCTAAATGTTTAGAACTATGAAGAACATGGTAATGGTCTCATTAACTGTAAGTGGAGAATCAAATTTCCATTTATAGGCAGAACTTTTATTTCTTTACTCATGATCCACAACACTTTTCATGTTTCACAAGTTATAGCCACTGGTCAGCTCCATATCTTTCCCTCAGTGGCATCATTGAGTAACTCCAGAGCAATAAAGAGAGAGCAATTGATACTGATCTTACCTGAAGTAAATTGTTGACCACTTTCTGGCTGGTATTAGCTTGACAAAGAACAGCGATATCCAGTTTCCCTTGACGTGCTCAGGAGCGTTAAGTATATACAGGGTTCATAGCTTAAACCATTGATATATTGAAAGAAGAAGGCAAGAGCACAGCAGACGTTTGCCTTTCAATCTGACATTATAGGGAGAAGGATAATGAACAGTGTGTTCATAAGAAAAAGTATGGCTAAAGCAAGCAGAAGCTATCATTTCTGAAGTACATGAATGCTGGGAGGTATTAGGAGAAAAAGGTCAACTGACTGTCCAAAGCCTATCAAAAAGGTTAGTTACATCAAACAGTACAACCAAGATATGTCCTGGATTAACAGTGGAAATACTTGTCTATTTATTCCTTCTTCTCATCCTCAAAAATTTTTATCAGTAGTTTTGAGTGGAATATTGAAAAGGACAATGATGGGTTGAATAGAAACAAATTTGTTCCAGGTTATACTTAAGCATGTTGGATTCACCTCATCACACTGACAAGGTGATGCACAGCTACTCACCCATAACTGCAGATATATCACAATTATGTCATTTCCTAAACTTTTATTTGCTAAGGGAAACAATTTACATAATGACTGTTCACATCAAAGTCAATAATGATACAACTGTTTTTCAAAGCTTTATCTTCTGAATCAGTAATATCCTAGGACTGCAGGAATTTGTGTTGTGGATGTTATAAATTTAAAAGCATAACCTAAATTAATTACTTATATGCAATGATCAATCATTATATATATAAATACCTTTCCATAGATTTGCGTATGGAGCAGAGAAATTACTCAGTTATTTGAACTGATACAGTGTATCTAGAAAAATAACCATCGAAATGAAATTCCTTCAAGTTCTTAAATAAACAAATTCTTAAGTGTTATTTCTACATGAAAGAGGAAAACAGAGAAAATGTTTAGGTTACCCAAAGAGTCTAGACATAATAAATTATAATAACCATCAAGTACTGACACACTATAGAAATTGAAGGTATTGCAGTGTAGGAGAGATGAAAGATCCTTCAGCATTTCTGTAGCAGATCATTTTCCATTAGCAGCAGTCAATAAGTCACCAAAGGTGAAATGCCACAAGAGATTACAGACTTAGAAATGTATAAATGCAACACTTAAAATTTAGAGAAATTGAAAAAGTATGTACTGGTAATCATTTAGGTACCAACACTATGCAACCATATTGTTTTACCCAAATTGCATTAATTTGATCATGGGCAGTATAAACAGTGGCAAAAACTATCAATAATGAAATAATTAAAAGACTTTTGCTTCTTTTGTTACTAGCCCAAAAGACTTTGTGGAGGTACAAGAAAGGCTGTAAAGTGTATTGTCCCATAACCCTTAGAAAATTCTTTCTCTCTCTTGACTCCTTTTCATTAAATCACTTCTACACAAACAGACACCCATATTACCCTTCTATCTGCCATGTACCCTTCTGGTAACCCTACTGAGCTGTGGTAAAGTGTTCTCCAGTTTAACTCTATGTTAGTAAAATCAATTTGTTTTCTTGGAACAGAAAGTAAACAGTTTTTCTATATTCATATTCCACAGCCTGTCATAATCTTAGAGATATCTGTATCAATCCTCCAGCATGACTTCACTGTGACTGGTTTCTGCATGAAGTTGAGCTATTTATTATCAGCTAGTTCCCTGTCCTTCAAGTTGTCTAGTGTGCTGTATCTATCCACTAGCTCTGCAGTTTATTTTCATTTTTACCAAGGTGCTCAGTAAATATGTCAGTTTTATTGAGGCATTCACTGTCCAGACGTGCATACCAGGAATGTGCTGAAAATTAAAGCTGATTGCCTTCTAGATCTTAGTTATTATGTTTCTTTTCATTTTAGTGTGGAGATCTGCTCACCTGTGACAACAGAGAGAAATTCAGGCTGTTTGTCATTCATTATCTGTACAAACATATTCCTGGATCATCTTTTTAATGCTGTAGAGAAAGAAACAGAAATATTAAGTCAGCTTTAACAATGATGCAATGAATGCAATAGATAATTATGTCTTAATAAGGCAACAAATAAAATAAATTATGCAAAAAGGATAACATATTAGGAAGTCAGGAATGACAGATTCTAGAAGAAAATATTTATAGCTGGAAACCTTCCATTTGAGAGTTTTCAAGTCAATCTGCAATGACTTCTTTGCAAATGTATAGTTAAATCCTTCCCACTGACTGTTTATGTACCAGGATTATTTGGCTGGCTTTATTTTGCATCCTAATTGCTATTTTAAGCAATTACTATTGCTTTAGAAAAAGCACTGTTATTATTTTTTTCACCTAATTCACTATGAATTCTGTGTTACCTTTGATTTACCAAATAAAAATATATTATTTGAAAGACAGGATGAACATAAAAGTAGCTCTTGAAATATATTTTAAAGAGGAAAAGATGCAAAAATTGATTGGCTTTCAAAAGGTAGATGCTATTCAAAGGCTTAGTGAATTTAGGAGTTACAATTTTGTGGACACCACAATACTTATGGATTTTTAAAGTCTTCAGTGCAATCTAAACACTGAAATAGGAAAACACTGAGAGAGGAGAACACTGAAAACTGAACACTGAATTTGCAAGAAAAGTCAACTCACAATGTAAACATTGCAGCATAGAACTGATATTATAAAACCAATATTTTCTGGTGCATAATGCTTACAGTAATGAAAGACTTGATTTTTTTTTAATCTTATCCAACTAGCATGGGTGAGCAAATTATATATTGGAAGACTGAAAGAGAAGAAAAAGGGAAATATTGTTTGGCATCCTTAAAGTTTCAATATGTCTCTCTTTCAGAATTTAGGAGGGTTAAACCTTAACAACATTAATACCAAGGACACTTCTTCACTTTATTACTTTTTTGAACCCTGGTTTCTTTGTGAGTAAAACTCATGTTTAGCGGAAGCACACCAATAATCAAAGACTTACATGAACAACAGGAATAGCAAGTTAGGAGAGAGAGTGTTTGGTTATTATTGTCATCTGCTTTTGGGTAAAAGTTGCTATCAGCAACCCTTTTGGGCTAATAAATTTATTTCTACATGCACTTTAAATTTTAACTGAAACACTTAAACTTACATTCAAATACCAAGATATTATTTGTAGTCTTGTAGATTGACGCCTTCAGTTCACACTTAAACAGATGGAAAAAGAAAGCAGAGGACAAATAACTGCAAACAAGCCTCTTAGAAAGGCAAATATCACTCTTACCCAGTCTAGACTGTACAAAGAGCTCACAGGCCCAAGAACCAGACTCTGGGATGAAGAAAATCACAGCCTTCTCATGCATCTTGTCTTGTTCTTCCTCTTTTCACCACTGCTAATTTTAAGCAAAGTGTAAATCTGCTAAAAGTTGGAAACTCATGGTGGTAAAAATTTTTTACATACGTTACTTCTTAAGATTGGAAGCAGAACCAACTCTGACTGTCAGAAAACTCCAAAAAGAAAGACTTCCCAAATTTTAATACTAATCCTTTGTGAAGCAATTTTTCAAATTAATTATCAAATATATTAATATATCAAATATCAATTCAACTTGTATATTTTTCTAGTTTCACTTTGAGCTGTCATTGGTTGTTACAATCAGATTTTGTTCTTAACAGTGCCAATATTATGCTTTAAAACATTCCCTTAATCTCTGTCTGATGGAACATGTTGATTTATTATGACCTGAAGTAGTAGTCAATAAAAGGATCATGATTTGAAAATAAAAAAGAAGGAAAATCCATTGTTTTCTAGACCATTAAAAAAAATCAGCAATAAAGCCAATTTCTAATTTGCCCATGAAGCATTGCTAAATTTTTCAATTATTTTTCTTCAGTCAATATTTTCTATTAGTGTTGAATTTTTACATCTAGTGTCATCTAACAATCTGAACAGTCACACTACACTAGAACTTGTTCTTTAGAGTTAATTTCTGCTCAAGGTAATTTCTGAAACTCTTGCAAGGTGGCTCATTTAATGGCTTGTATTAGGCATGGCTTCAAAATGAAAAACTTATCTGAAATGTGTATTTCCTTGAACTGGGTTTGGTGTTGGGGAATCAACACCAGCTACACTAGCAAAGATTTGGCCTTTTCTGCCTTGTTCTGAAACACCTGATCTTGTGAATGTGATGGGACATGTCTGGGACTGTGAAATTGAGCTTTGGGAAAGGGCTCCTCTTCTGTGGCAATGCAGGGCAGAAAAGGAAGGATAGAGGGGAATGGGAGGAGGCATGATGGCTGATGTTAGAAAAGTACTTCATGTTAAAAAAGCTTCTCTTTTCGGCTCTAAAACAAAAATCCCAAGATGTCCTCTGTCTTTCAGCAATAAAGAAATAAAGCTCTGTTGAAAACAAACCTAAATAAGTGTTAAATTTTAGATGAGAGAGGCTGCACCCTCTATTACCATGTACAAACAATAACACAATTAGATGATGAACAATGTATTGGTACAGAAGATACAGCTGCCTTCAGCTCAGGTAAGGAGTTCTACAGAAAGACTGTCTTTGTAGTGAAAAAGGTACCACTTTTACAACTTAAAGTACATTCAGAAACCAAGCCAACTGAGATGTGAATGAGAACAAGACTGCTCTGTATCACAGACAGCAAGGGATTGAAATACTTCATTATGATTTAAGGACAACATGCACAGGCTGCAAAGCTGTGAAGTTGGTGACCTAGTCCTCAGTGCATCAGTCAGGGCACCTTGAGATACCTACAATGACTCAGATATGAGTGATGGATGTAGTAAATTATTGTCCATGGAACCACTCTGTCAGATTCTCCTAAAAACAATTCATCTTTGGGTGTGGTTTTGTGAGATGGAGCAAGAAGATTAATCCTAATTGATGCAGATGGATTAAAAGATTTAAATACAAGTTGATTGAATACAAATAAACCTGCTAATCTTAAAAATTAGAAAAAAATCTTATACAAAATAAAAGAATATATAATTTGATAAGTGCTGAGTGAAAAGCTAGTTTATTTTCTGTCACTAGGAAGAACAACCACCACAAACTTTAAAAAATATAGTATAGGAGTAGCAATTCTGTGTTTCTAGAAAAAAAAGAAAAGGCTTACCTCAGTTCAGGGCAATGTTATAGAAGAGATCAACCTGAGTGACATTTCATGGCGCACGCAAGACATGAGGCCCTGCCCTCTGGATTTGTGAAAGGAAAATCCTTCTAGCCAACCTGATCTTCAAGATCAAGATGACCTGCTTAGTGGATGAGGGAAAAGATGTGAATGTTGTCTATCCTGGCTTCAGTAAAGCATTTGATGCCATCACCACAGCACAGTCCTAGAAAAAATGGCAGCTCGCAGCCTGGATGTGTGGGTAGAAAACTGCCTGGATGGGCAGCCCCGGGGAGTTGCAGTGAAATGAGGTAAATCCTATTGGCAGCCAGTCACTAGTGGTGTGCTGTCTGCCCCAGGGCTCAGCTTTGGGGCTGGTCCTGTTTAGTTTCTTTATTGATGATCTGGATGTGGTGATCAAGTGCACCCTCAGCAAATGTGCAGATGATATCAAATTGGGTGTGATCTGCTTAAGGGTAGAAAGAGTCTAGAGAGAGATGACGACAGACTTGATCAACAGGGTAAGGACAATGGCATGAAGTTCAATAACGCAAGATCCCTGGCTCCTGACCCCTGCTTGGGTCACAGAATCACAGAATTCTTACTTGAAGTGACTTCTGGATATCATTTAGTCCAAGCACCCTGCCAAGGCAGGGTGACCTAGAGCAGGAGACATAGGAACACATCCAGGTGGGTTGCAGCAATCCAGTGTAGCAAGGCTTGGGGAGCAGTGTCTAGAAAACTGCTCAGCAAAAAGGAGCCTGTCAGCTGGCTGAACATGAGCCAGTGCTTGCCCAGGTGGACAAGAAGGCCAATGATGTCCTGGTGTCTATCAAGAAATGAGCGGCCAGCAGGACTGGGGTAATGATTTTCCCCCTGTACTCAGCCCTGATGGGACTGCACCTTGAGCACTGCATTCAGTTTTGGGCCCTTTGCTTCAAGAAGGACATTGTGGTGCTGGAGCATGTCCAGACAGGAGCAACAAGGTTCATGAAGGGTTTAGAAAACATGTGGGAATGGTTGAGGGAGCTGGCTTTGTTTGGTCTTGAGAAGAGGAAGCTCAGCAGGTACCTCATTGCTCTCTACGACTGAAAGAATGTTATAGTGAGATGGGTAGCAACCTCTTCTTCTGTGCCTGCACAGAGAGGGCCAGAGGAAATTGCCATAAACTGAGACAGGGTAGATTCAGATTAGATATAAAAGAAAAAATTTTTACTGTTAAGATGATCAGGCACTGGAATAAATTTCCCATTCCCCACCAGAAATGTGGTGGAGTCACCATCCCTGGAGATGTTCAAGAGGTGTCTGGATCTGGCACCAAGTGATGTGGTTTGGTGGCTTAGGGGTTGTAGTGGCGGTGCTGGGTGAATGGTTGGACTAAAGGATCTTGAAGGTCTGTTTCAACCTTGATGATTCTAGGATTCTATGATTCTGAGCCTGAGTGTGTCTAGTAACTGAAAACCAGGACAAGTTTATTTGTGTGTGAATGTGTGCATAAGAAAGCTCGTTACCAAGTTATTTTAAGCCACATCAAACCTGGCACAGCTAAGAACTCAGGCATTTAGGTTCTCAGGCAGAGAAGTTTGCCTTAAGTCCTCTTGTGCCTGTTTTACATACTTAGATGAGATGTCCTGTCCATTCATGTCTCATACAGCATAATGTGTCATTTGAACAGAGCTAACTCTTCTCATGGAATATGTCTGCAGTCACAGATAGTATTTTGCTCCCATTGTACTGCTGCACAACTGCAAGATGGTTGTGCACCACCCTTTGGAGTAAGGCTACATACTGTTTTTCTAGTGCAACTGTGCCAAAAGTAGCCCAGTTTTCAAAGCTCCCAAATTTGTTGGTTTTGACAAAGTACAGACATTAATACTAACCTTGTCTTATTTGAATAGCTGTAGGAAAGACACTGTCATTTTAATAGTGGATCATGGGTAATTACCAAAGAAATCACCTTAGTGTGTTCAGCTGTTTCTGAAATCATGACCATCCCTTTGGTGCACAGCTTGTCTCTTTAGAAACCATTTTGTACCAGCTAATTCCAAGTGCAACTGGCCCAGATGTCACCAGGTATGCTTTGAGAGTATGAAATATCATCATCACCTGAAATTATGAGTATAAATTGGTCTGTGAATAAACTGATATACTGGGAAGTTTGCAGAGGTACAACTTAGTCAAATTTACATTTTACACTTGAACTGAATATGACTCAAGTTTCCAATCAGAGAAACATGATATGTCAGTATATAGAAAGACAAATTGAACAAGTTTCTACTCCTACCAAAAATTTATGATTAGCACCTCAGTGTGATAGGCTTTTTTAAAACCAGACTCAGGAAATTCCTTGGAAGACATAATGAGCTGCAGAATAGTTTATGCTGAATCCTTGTTGTTATACAGAGTCAAGAACTTTATTAGGAGAGAAAATTTCATTACTTTGCCATTTGGTATACCCATGTCTTTCTCTGTCTTGAAGATCAATCTTGTCTTTTCTTTTCAGAATACAGATAATAGATGAAATGGTTCAGAGAAGAGTGCCAAGGATGGTCAAAGGTTAGAATGTGTTCCATATCAACACCACTTCTCTATGTAAGTGTCGGGTGTACATTTCCTTGTTTGCTTCTAAATCTTAAAGGAGACAAAAATGAGAATGGAAAGAGGAAGAGGATGGAGACTTGCAAAATTGTGAGCAGCATAGGAAACTTCCTTGCATTAAGGGCTTTTAGAAAAGAGTTTAGTTTTATACTGGACAATTTTCATGTTGTTGATTTACTGTGCTCAATAGTGTGTGTAATTCCAATTTTTTCTGAAAGTTTCAAGCTTTTATCTTGTGCCTTCAGTGTGTTTATGGCATTTTCACTTTATATGTAGATATAGATACTGCACATCAGGATTAAGAGGTCCATTTTGTAAGACTTTCTTACAGAAAAAGAAACATCTTTTGCATAAAAATCCACAAATATAAATATTTCATATTTATATATTCTTTCAATACATTGCTTTAAAGCATTAAACAAGACATCTGAAGGCTGTTTTACCTTTACAAAATCCTAGATAATTAAGTTTTCTATAAACTTCCGAAGAAAACAGGGACATCACTGGCATGTGTTATACCATCGTTCTTAAAAAGCTCTGGTTCATTTTCGGCATTATACATAAAATTGTAGAATTATTTATGTTGGAAAAGAACATTAGGATCATCATAGAACCAACAAATAATTAAGGTTAAAAAAGAGAGAATCATTTTAGGTTGGAAAAGACCTTTAAGATCAAATCCAGCCATTATACCAGCATGGCCATGCACACCAACAAACCACATCTCTAAGCACACACCTACAAGCCTTTTAAATAGCTCCAAGGATGGTGACTCCACCACTTCCCTGAGCAGTCCTGTTCCAGGACTTTACAGCCATTTGGGTGAAAACTGTGTTTCCAATATCCAATCTAAAATTCCCCTGGCACAACTTTCATTTTGTCCTGTCTCTTGTTACCCAGAAGAGACCAATCCCCACCTGGACACAACCTCCTGTCGGGTAGATGTGAAAAGAATTAGGGACACTCCTGAGCCTCCTTTTCTTGGGACTAAACAACCCCAGCTTCCCCAGCTGATCCTTACAGGACTTGTTCTTTAAATCAACAAAAAATATCCAGCTTTATTACCCACAGTCATACAAATGTGTTTCATTCAACTTCAAGAAAAAAAAAATTGCTAAGTAGAGCTTATCCACAGGGATGTGTGTTGGTTTCAGTGGAAGTCCCAATGAGGCATTAACACTATCATAGTAGATTTGGAATTCTTACAGAGCAGGGGTATGCATAAACCATTCATGAGCATAACTATTCAAATATACATAGATGTGAATATTTTCGAAGCTGAATCTTTTCCTCTGCTTATAAATTATTTACAGATAGATATTCTTCCCCTTTGCAATTTTAATGGAATTTTACAATAAGTTTTAAATGCTGGTTCATTTTCCACTATGAGAATTTTCACTATAGAAAATTTGCTATTTTCTATTTTGAATTGCTATTCATGATGTAATATTTAATTAATTAAATTGTTAATTTAATTAAAGTTTGTTCTTTAAAAGAATTCTCACACTCATAATTTTAATATGCTACGTAGATAATAAGACTTCCTAAAAATATGTTTAAAACCAGCAAAAATTTCATTAATTCACAAATAATCATTTCATTTTTCCCCACTAATGCTCTTGAAAACAAAAAGTGACTTAGCCAAGTGCTTATAAATTGAGATACTAAAAACTTACTAAAATAGGTATCAGTAAAACATACTGAAATTTTTATATTTCACTGAACTATTTATGAATGTATTGCATTCATTTTTGCTTTGTCTTGATATTTAACCTACTTTCTCTGCTTTTGCAACATAGTTACTACCAAACACATTTTACAGTAATTTTTGGTCAATTAAGTAAATATTTTACTAAGGCTACTGCTGTTCTTCTCATACATCTGTTTCTTGCCTTGGGAAAATAAAAAACAAAGTCAGTCCTGCAACACCTTGTTGGGGAAAAACCCCCAGTTTTGCCTGTGTATTTCCACAATCATGAGTTCAATTATTTTTCCTAACCATCACTTTTCAGCTGATCCTTTTCTTATTCTTCTTTTTAGCCCCAACTGCTAATGAAAAAACCAAAAATTAGGAAAAAAAGTGTCATGTTACACAATTTGAAGCTGTGATCCATGAAAATTATAACACAAAATATTACTAGGAAAAATAGGATTTTTTAAATTACTGCTCTGTATAATCAGTTCTTTCTGCAAGCTTAATAGAAACTAAATGGTCCACAGAAAGCTAACACCATATAATTCACAGGATAACCTAAAAGAGATTTTGAAGCAACAATAATAAGGTAACATTGATGTTTCACAAAAATTTCATCTTTCCTTCTCAGGGGTACAGTAATTCAATATAAATAAATTAATAGGGTCAGTAAATGTAATAACAATTGATGGCATAACAGGGAGAATAGAGTTCTCTTTTGGGATATAGCTGATAGCAGATAGTGGGAAGCAGCTAGAATTGAAAATCATTCAGAATCAAAGTTCAAATTTTTATTTATAAAATTATTTATTTAGGAATGGAAGAAAAAGGTCTCTAGCATCCTGCAAAGAGCTGGAAAGCTGTTATAGTCTGAGTTCAACTTTTTTCCCTTGTTATGTTGATGCATTTGCACCCCTACTCAGCAATGGGACATGTAATTCTTGCTGTTAACAGCACAGTTAAAAGAATGGCACAGTAACAGTGTTTCTCTAGTGGAGAAAATAAAGGTTTTTCCTTTGCTGTTTTAGGTTTTGAGAATATTAATCACTCCTATTTAAATTAGCAACCGTGGGACAGCACATGCACCAACTGTATTTTCCTGAGAAAACCTTTTTACTTTATATTAGAGTGTCATTTTACTTTATACTGGCAGTGCCATGGAAATTGCACACACAGATCTAGAGGTTTGTAGGCTAATTATTTGTGCTCTACAAAGAGAAAATCACTAGATATGACTCATCAGTCCTTGATTACATCACATACAGACAGACAGACAGACACCATACCATTGCATAAGCCTTTGCTTTAAACAAAACCGTAAAATTCAAAATAAAACCAAGAATGACAGAAAAACAGGTAAGAGGATAAGACTTCAAAAAATAACAGAAATTAAAACAGAGCTCTAGAATAGCATTTTTATGAGGTTTTTGTTTTAAAAAGAACCATGTAAGAAATTCTGAAAAAATCTCTCTTATTCCACATCCTGGTGGATAGAAGTCTCCTGAAATTTAGGGAACAAAGAAGCGGTAGGAGGAAGACTCATGCAGACACTAGCTGTCCCAAAATAGCCACTAACCTGGTGAATAAAAGAAGTAGAAAGATTGTAGTAGTTGAGGGCTCAGAACAACCTTTTATTCTAACTTTGGACTGCTAGAAACATCCTCTTTAGTCCTGTATTGCAATGAATGTTTAAGGGGGGCATCTTACTGAGTCACTTTTTGTAAATATATGTTAAGTGAGAAATTAATCCAAGACAAGTCACATAATGTCTTTCAAATCTCCTCCACTCACTGCAAATGTCTTTTTGAGAAGGACAATTAACTAATTTTCTTGAGTATGGAATCCTCTCAACCTTAAACAAAAATCACTTGAAGCTCAGGTATCCTAAGTAAGTGGAATTCTTTCCCTTCATGACTGACTTGTCAGAGTAGCTGAACCCAGATGGACAATGCACAGCTGACTAACCTACTGCTATGGGGAGTTGTTTTATTATTTTGGTTTTGGTTCTGTTGGTGAGTCATGTATAACAGCTTGCCCATTTTTTATCTCATTCACATAAAATATAGTTGCTCCAGATGTAGAAAAAACACCTGCATGTGTACCTCTTTCCAAATTTTACATTTTATCACAAACATACAGGAGAACCTGCACTTTTTATGTGCGTCATTGAGTACTTTAAGGGCAAGCTAAGCTGACAGAGGCAGCAGAACCACAGACCTAAACTTCCAGTTTTCTTCTCCAATTGTACAACCTGCTTTGCTGCAAAGAAGCAAAATGATTGTTGACAGAACATATTTCATGCTGTGGTTAGCAGTATGATAAGATTTATCATAGAATCATATGAAATATAAAAGCTTGGGTTAGAAAGCACCTGAAGTATCATATATTTTCCATATATTTTCAACCCCCATGCCATGGGCAGGGATGAGCCCCCTAGATCAGGCTGCCCAGGGCCTCATCCAAGCTGGTCTCAAACACTTCCATGGATGGGCCATTCACACCTTCTCTGGGCAACCTGTTCTAGTGCCCCACTACCTAGTGAGTAAATAATTTTCTTCCTAACATCCAATCAAAATCTCTCATTTTTAAAAAATTTTAAACTATCCCTATGAGTGGACAAAAGTTTATACCTTCAGTTTTCTGGCATTTGAAGGCAGGTGTCATGTTCTTTCTCCATTTGCATTGCAATGAGCCTTAAAAACAAAACTTTCTTCACATCTGCAAATACAGGACATCTTTGTATGCCCTAGGAGACATAAAAAAAATGTTGTACCCTACTTTATGCAAACTGAGAACTGTGCATTGACTACCGTCACAGACTCCTCCCTCCATCGCAGTACAGGAGAGTCAGCAAGATATTTTCTTCCATCAAGACAATTATCTTATACTGATGCTTTTTTTTTGGTCCTAAAAATTAAAATCCAGACATGATTAAGGCATAAAGGCTTTTTACCTCCCTATTTAATAAAGTTCTTTATGGTGCACCACTTTGCCACAGTGGAGTGTGCCGACATGCACACACAAGATAGATTGCGTATACAATTTTATGAACCTTACAAATCAGCATATCTAACAAAGATGCCTCAGTGAGAGGCTTGAATGAATGGTGTTGATATCCTATCCTGAGGACTGTTGATATCATCCCATCCCCCCTGGACAGGCTGAACCTTAGTTTACAAGATATATTCGAGAGGGGTTTCTAAAGATAGTGTAGGGTTTCAGCCTCCAACTGCAAGGCCTCCAGGATGTTTGATCTCTTGACTTAACAGATTTCTAGGACTATGCTAAGGTATTAGACTTCAGGAATTACAAGCATGCATGCTAGGAGTACTGAGGATACATAAAAGGTATATAAAAGAAAAAGTAAAAAATCATCTTGGCATCAATACAACGTCTTAAAAAAGTAATCTTATAATTCAAAGATGATCACAGTTTTGATGGAAATATCAGCATATGGTTTAAATTCTGCTGTGGCATCAGATCCCATGATGGAGCAAAGTAGGAGACCTAGACTGTTGGATATAATAACACCTGTCTGAATCTTCTTAGTAAAACAACACTACTGCATTATCTGTGCTAAATTCATTACACCACAGCAGGCATGACAAGTTCTACTGCAGGACCAATATTTTCTTTGCATTTGTAATTCACGTAGGTATACAGTAAAGTTATATTTACCTGTTTCTTAAGCTGTGTTACAAAAACTTTCATGTTATCTCCGTAAATGTATCCGGAAACTTTCCATATCCACTTACTCTTTACAAACCGAGGCACATATTTATAAATCTATCATAGGCCCATCAAAAATATTTAAACTTTTGCTATTCTTAGTATTAATGACAAGAATATCAGTTTATCACTGCTGTAATCTATATAGATTTATCAGATAACAAGTCAGGCTTTCTGGCATACTAAAGCAATTTGTGCTGTTTGTCCTTTGCCAAAAATGTCAGATGTGTTAGATTCAACCTGATGTTAAATATTTTATGTAAGATTGTCAACTCTGCCCTGCAGTGCTCTTAGGAAGTTTGTAATCTTTCATTTTTGGTAGAATTATTGTCGTGGTTTGAGAGGAAATGAAGTTTTTTTGGGATGGTGTGGTCGCTCAAACGATGACAGTTATAAACTGACCACAAGTAAGAAATGGGAACATAGATAATTCTCTTTCTCTCTCCAGCCTCTTTTTTTCTGGGTGAACTCCCCAGATGTTCTGGCTTGTAGGCAAATGTGCAATTGTTGTAGGGTCCTATATAAACCTACATTTAATAAAAACAAACAACTAAAAAAGAGAGAGGGGAAAAGGTAGAAAGGTTTTGCTTAAACTGTTGCAAATGAATTATTTTGTGACATCAAAAAAACATCAGTATAACTGCCCAACCAGGCTGATAATGTTGCAGCTTGGAGAACAAGACTTTAGATTGATTCCTAAATTCTGGGAACAAGATAGTTTACTATTTCTGTAGTTTTCTGGACTAGTCTTCACAACTATGGTGCAAACCCAATTAATCACGATGTCACTACAAAGTTCTGGATGTTTAACTTCAGTAGTTTCATTGAGTTGCTCTGATAAATCAGGACCTTGAAGAGTATAAGCTACTATGAAGGTCCTGTCGGACCTGTAAGCTGCTGTTGGACTGAATCACACCCTCTGCAAAACAAGAATGGCTGTTGACTGTAAAAAATTGACTTCAAATATTTTGGCACTGTACTGGATTGACTCCTGTTAAGATGTACAGTAAAGTAAATCAAGACCTTACAAGGATGGCTTTCCTCACTGCTGCATTATTGTGTAGTTGAAAAAGCATAACAGAAACTCTGAAGAAATGAAGAAATGAAGAGGTTTGAGGATCCTCTTCTAAGACAATCAGTAGCACTGAAACTGATTGAAAGAAAAGCACAATTAAAAAAGAAATTTATTCCGTACTGTCCCAGATGATCTTAAAAGCTCTTTCAAAATGGACTCTTCTATGATTCTGTAAGCAGAATAAAATGACTATGCACCAGAATTTTGTTTCTTCGAAGTATGTAACAAGATATAGAATAAATAAAAAAAAATTGCAAATGTCACAAATGTGAAAAGTTATATTATTATAGACAGTTATATGAGAAACATACATGTGCTAATGGTTTGTTGGTGTATGAAATAGGGCATAGGAATCTTCAAAGCAAATTCAAAGTATTATGAGAAAAGTTTTACAGAGTAATCACTTGAAATAGCCACAAATAGAAATGTGCTCATTTCAGTTTGGAAAACTCTGGTGGCAAGAAAGCCAAACATAATCAATGAAAACAGAAAAAGTCTTTTAGAACACTAAATTCCACTAAAAATTTAAAGCCTAACAAGCTATATAAAAATATATATATAAAGCAAAAATCTTTGTTTCCTTGTGTCCTCATGAGATACCAATCTTTTAGTGAGGAATATAACAATTTTTGAGAGGAACAAGCTTCATGAAGAAATAGTTATTAAACTTCTATAATAACTCTGGATTTTTATAATACATACAATTAGACCAAATCTTGCTTTAGTTAAGTATGGTCACAAACTATAAACCATCTTATTAGGTATTAATAGGATTTCTGCAATAACCATTCTGCCTTCCTTATTATGAGACAAAATAAGCCTACCTTATTAAAATTTCAATTTAATTAAGGCAGTATTTGTATCTCTAAGTAAAATCTACAAAAAATTTGAAATTATCTTAGGAAGAAATTTGCGATAACAACTGTGTGTTTTTCATCTCTTTCTCAGCATTTTCATTTCAGTTCCCTCTGATATTTCTCACCAATGTAGTGAAGGAGGAGTGCAAAAAAAACCCACTTCTGCCAGAGGATCCTATTAAAATTCTGGGGCAAAGAATTATGGATATGTTGAACATTACAATACGTAGACCTCATCTCAGATCTGTAATGGAAGCACCATGAGAAACCAGCAGCACATACATGGTTCATCTATGACATCAAACACACAGAGAAAACCTATTCTAGTCTTTTTGACTAACAACAGAGTTACAAATTCAAAATAAACACAAGTCCCAGAAGCAATAACTTTACAGCAGAAGTTAATAAAATCAGAAGTATTTCAATTGATACCTGCTGTAATAATCTCCAATCTTTCTTCAAGTTTATTGAGCTTTGTCCTAATCTGTACCCTGTATTTGACAAGAAAGAAGGGTGGGAAAAAATAAGTCAACTCAGAATTTTTGATAGTTAAAGCAATGCATTCCCACTGGTGCCGTCACAAGCACAGCCTCTGTGAAACCAAAGGTCAGGCTGACAGTTGGTAGGAAGAGAATTGCATGGCTGGAGATTCATGACAAGAGTGTCTTCAGGGCTGCAAAACAGAAGGCTACAACATTTCTTCCTTTATCCCTCTATTTACTGTTCAGTCTTCAGACAAAAATATCCTTGGGCTTTGCCTTGCTTTCCAGGGATTTACTGTGATATCTCGTGGACCACAGGAGGATTCGTAGTCTATCATTCTGGAAGATCAGAAAATGCCAGGGTTGGGCAGGTTCCTTAACTTGTCCTTCCAGAGTAAAAATTCTGTGTGTACAAAGGAAGACTTTGCTTTATAATTTTTAAAAGTCTGTGACAGCAAGAGATAACCAAATAACTTTTAATTGCTCTTGCATTAAGTTTTGAGATGGAATTTCATAAGGTGCTTGTTGGGGTTTTTTTGTTGACATTTCTAGATTGAAGGGTATAATGTCACTGATTTAGGGTAAGAAAATCAATATCTGCAATCAGGATTAGCCCCCAACAATAATTTTATTTATAAAATTATCTGCAAGGGCCACTTTGGATCATACAGGATGAATAAACTTGCAGCAGTAAATGTCAGTGATAGATTTACTAACAAATTCCCTCTCCCCACAAAAATTAGAACTCTCCAGTTTCTGAACTGCTTTGTTTGAAACTCTTAAATATTTTTACAAAGCCTTCATAACTCTACCTAGTGCCCAAATCCATGCAGTTCTTCATCTTTGTTTGGCTAGCTTCATTTTTCATACAGGTTCATGCAATTAGGAAATACATGACTTCCCTGCAGAATGACTGAGAAGCCCCTACAGAGAAACAAAACTTTGGACAAGTAAAAGAAATATTTTCAGAAGTTTTTCCTTTCTTTCCTGAGATGACTTTTGCTTCTTCACACAGGACATCTGCCCTGACATATAAATGAGGAAGAAAAATAAAAAGGTAATTAGTTATTATTTGATTGATCATTACTCTCAAATTTGTTGCATGTAAAATAAAATATTTTGGCTCCTTATATAAGCAATTTTCCTTATGAGAAAGTTGTCTTCTTAAGACCCAGAACCTCACTATGCTTGAAAATGCAAATGGTGGAAATACAAACCATAAAGAAAAAAAGTTATAAAGAAGTTATAAAGAAATATAGAAACAAAACACAAACAAAACAAACAAACAAACAATAAAAACATCAAGAAAGACCCACAAAAAAGCCAACATAAAGAGTATATAAGTTCTATTAAAATTGAAGTTTTAGCAGCACTTTCCTACTCTCATCATCAATCTCCTCTTCACCATTTCTTTGTGACTGGATCAACAATAATTAGAAGGATAGAAAAAGGCACAGTTGCACCTGATGTGACCATCATAATTTTAAAACAAGTTATTTTCTTTTTTTATATCAAAATAAAAGTATTATTATTGTCACTACTAATATTCTGCAATTTCCTTCTTTTTGTGAAGACTTAGATCCCATATCATTGAGTTTATTTCTTCTTATAACTTCTGCTTTGTCCCAGTTGATCTCCAGATTTCTGAAAAGTCATTGCAAATCTAGTGGAATTACTAGGTGATGCAATTAGCTTTTTGCTCAAAAAACACGGAGAAAAAATAGGAAGGCCTTCTTAAGTAACATGGAGAAAACATAGCCTGTAGGAATGAAGGATGTGAGACAGGAAAACAAAAAAATCATATCTTCCTTTTCTTTAACATGAAAACTTTCTTTTAAAGACCATCCTTTAATAAATGCTTGTTCTTGGAAATGAAAGGCAGTTGTAGGAGTATTTGCAGACTTTAAAACTCATTGTTTTTCAAACTGTGAGCCTATTTACAAAAGAGTAAATGATGAGGAATTATCTGGCTCTTATCTATTGAAGGGATAAACAACATCTCTGACTACTCCTCCGAATGCAATGTACCTTGACTATATAGACCATGCTAGATGGAACTGTGTAAGCTCTTGGGTTTTGCTGGGGATTATTTAATGCTTTTATCAGGAACAGAATAACACTTAGTCTTTTATCTTAATTATATTCTTGACAAGACAAAGTGCACAATCACTATTGAAAAGTACATTTCTTTTAATTCTTAAAGATGTTACAATTTTCGTTATCTCTGTAACCAAAAAGTTGCACTGATACCATACATTCAAAGTTTTAAATACGTATTTGTTTCTGTCACAACACTGCAACAGTGTTAGGCAATGGGTGAAGCCAGTCACCAGAGGTGTTGCATCTATTGTCAATAGCTGTAATATATGACCACTAGAGAAAAATTAGTTTCCCTAGTTTGTATCATGCCATGGGGTAGGAAGTTATCTTCACCCAGGCCTGTCATAAGGAAACCTTGATGCCTGTATGTGAAAAATGAAAAGAGTGACATTAGAAAATTTTCACATCAGGACTTTTTACTTTCTGTACATAGTTTTAGAAACTGACATGACTTCAGTGTTTTTCAGTATATTTACATAAATATATGTGCAAATTCCAGCATTTTAGTTTTATCAACGAGGAAAATTCAAATCCCATTAAGTTATATAACTGAAAATCCAGATTCCTTAAAAGTGTTAAATTTTACCATAATTTTAAGATAGCTTGCAAAAAGCTATCTTTTATTGGATTTGATGCTGAATATTTTAGTTTTTTGTCTCCCCTTTTTGTTTTACACTTCACCTTTTAACTTCTCCACAGCAACATAAGAAATGCAGCATTAATATTTCCATTAAGTCTGTGGGAATACCTTAAAAAATATCCTTGTGTATCAGATGCTACTGATGAATTTGACATAAGTTTATTCACAGTACAGTGTAGACTGAATTTTAATGCTATGAAAAAATACTGCAGTGCTATAATCAGAAACTGTGAGACAAGTAGCAATGATAATTATGGTGGGTGTCTGCAAGTCACCACTAATTTTTTTTCTGCTTACCTACGTAATTTAACCTTGGTGGGACAAGGCCACCATTCTCCAAGTAATGGCAGCACAGGAGGAAGTGACAATGTTTATTACGTTTTATGATTAAGACATTTGTCAAATGGGACTTCAGCTGTAATCTTCCCTGTCATTTCATTTAGGTGACCCATTAACCAACTGAAGTTGGCTGCTGTGTCGTTGTACAACCTGTGAGCAGAATATATTCTACACAGTGGTTGCAACTAACATTATGTAGTTTCATGAAGGTTGTACTTACCACAGATAGACAAGAATTTTGTTACTATCATTCAGCCACAGGCTATAAATATATGCCATTCAAACATATTGATTTGGTTCAGTAGATTTGGCTTTGGAAACCTAAGGGCTACTTCAAGCATTTAAGACTAAGACAGAACACAGGCTGAAGCTGATCAGACTTTGAACACAATCTCATCCAAATTCCAGTAATCTACAGCAACCTACAGATTTTCAACATATCCCTGATCTATCCTGTAGGAGACTGCTTCTTCTCACATCTCAAAACTTTCTAATAGCCAAGGAAGAAAAAGGCAGAGGGCTAGACTGGTTGTCCTAAAACAGGAGTCCTTGTGGTCTACAATATGTGGGAGAAAAAATTAAAAAAAGTCTTAGCTGGTAATAGAGCATAAAACCGAAGATATGATCTCCAGAATTTATTTTTACCCTCTATTATACTATGTGGTGCAACACCAAATTTTTAGTGACCAAAACTGAAAGCCTTAACTTAGTCTTCATTAAAATCATTGGAATATAACAGACAATATAGAAATAAGTCTTAAGGGTAATAAAAAATTCATATACTCCATTTATTTCCTTTGATACTTTAAGCAGCTTGGTGTTCCGCCAAACCAAAAGATATAAATCTTGCTTTGCATTCCTCTGAAAATGCAAGTCATCTAAAATCAATTCTCCTCAATGAAAATTTTTATTGTAATGGGTTCAAGATTATTTTTTTCCATTTTTTTCTTATAGAGTATTTCAAGAGGTTTACCTTCACTGTTCTGCTCAAGCATCTGAAATAGTAATTCTATGCAATTACTGTTAGGGCTTCTGATCAGTCAGACCTCTTTTACTTCTTTCTAGATCAGAAATATTTTTGTTTAATGGGAGAAATAAAAAGGCAATAGAATCTAAAAAGGCCTGCACAAAAAAACGAACATACTCCAAAACCAAAAAAACTGTCACTAAAGAAGCTCCTGCTTCTTTTCCAGACGTCTTATGTGTTGATAACCTTAAATATCATGGGGGTTTTTGGCTGTTTTGAGACACTGAATTAGTGTCAGTCCTTTCAACTACATTTAGTTTGTTAATTTGTTAAACGATAAGCAGTCAACAGTGTGTATATATATATTTTTATATATATTATATATATATGTTTATATATATATATATATATATATTTATTTATTTATTTATATATAGTCCATTAGTATATTTACACTACCCTTAATTATTATGAAAGGGCAGTTAACCACAGCAATTTCAAGACACTCTTTCCATTTGTTTATATTCCAGCTGTAGTACTAAATCTTAATAACCTCTCTGAAATCCTAGCTCAGCTTAAGCGTTGTAGCATTTACTATATAATTGTTATGAAGAGAAGTATTAGAGGTGTGGACGAACTCAAAATGCTTTTAAGTCTATGTCATATTTGATAAACTCCAACTCCGCCCTTTTTATGAGGAAGCTACAAAAATCACTATGGTAGTAGACTTCTGCATCACAGGATGGGAATTTCAGCTTCTCTCCTTCTCAAGAGCATCCCTGAAATTTTGCTACATTTCTAATCTTTCCCCTGGTTTTGTGTGTTACACTGATAGCTGGCATGCCTATTTAAATACATTCTATATGAATTTTGTTAAGAAAATACATAATGTGTATTACAGGATGTGTAATCTCTGCTGTTAGGCAATTACAGAAAGTATGGAAGAAACTGGGGGCAGCAGAGCTTTAAAATGATTGTTATACTGAAAGACATTGACCTGTTCAACGTGATAAATACTGATTCAGGAAGAGGTGGAAAACATGACTGCTGCATACTTTTGCCTTTATTTTAACTTGTGTTGACAGTCTTATGGAGTTTGCAAACGACCCACTGTGAAGCATTAGAACATAATAAATAATGATTGCTTAACACAAAGGACTTACTGGGTCAGAACTAGATATTTAACAAGATTTCTTTAGGTGACGTAGGAAGAACTCTGATATGAAGTGATCATTGAGAGACATTGAGAGTTTGGTATCAATTCTCTTGGTACTAAGAAAAAGAGTCAAAGGTGAAAAATTGCATGAGAAAATGCTTTTTTTCATTCTGCATCTGGTGCAGAATTTCAAGGTTTAAGAGCTTTCCAAACATGATTGACTGCTAACTGAATTCAAAAGCTTTATTACAATTCTGTTTTGTATGTACTTGACAGTTGTCATCCAAGCTCTAAATTCATATTCTTTATTTTAATTTTCAATAATGACAGAGAAAATAAGCAGTCTGTTGTTTTCACCCTCTCAAATTCTTCTGAACTACTTTTTTAAAAGTCTACTAATAAGCTGCAGCTAACTATACTCAAAGATATTCTCTCTGCTCTCCTCCCCCTTTGATCACTGAAGTGTTTTCAGACACTGTAAATTATTTATGGCTTATCTATTACTTCCTTGGGCTTTCAGGGTTTTCTGCTCCAGTGGTTTTCCTGTTACCTCAGCCTTACTTCAGTAGCTCTTGTCATATGCTTCCAGCAGGACCCCAAAATTTTATTTATGTTTACTTCTCTTTGCCCCACTTGTGCAGAAGTTTCTGTGCTGCCATGCTTTCAATGACTAAGGTCAGTTTCCAGTGTAACCCTCAACCTTAATGAATCCAGCTTTTTCCCTACTAAATTTTCAATTTTATTCTGGCTTCTCTTAGATATTTTAACTGTAGGGTTTACTAAAAAAAATTGTATCTGCTATACAGTTAGCTGTCTGCTTTTCCAACTGTGAAAAAGAATTTTTCAAATTATAGGCAAGTTAGTAGTAGCTATTGTTTTTCCTCAATGTGCTCAGTATCCATCATTTTATATTTATTGCTACTGGCATAGGAATATTCCTACTGGCATTTTGGTATTCCATCTAGACTTTTCAGCATTTCATTCAGGTTGCTTGTTGAACACTTGTGCCACTTGTATGAACCACTGTGTATACCCACTTCATGAATGTTTGGTTATCTTCCAAATATCTTAGAAAAACTGAGCTGCACATGGTTGCTTTTGCTGCTTTTGTGATTTCCTGAATTTATTATACATTTTGAAGAACATACATGCATATGAGAGGCACATATATACATCATAGTTTTGCAATTACAACAGGTTTTCTCTCTTTCATATTCATCCCCAAAACGGTTTCTCTTTTTTGTTTAGCATGTATTTCTGTCCTCTGATTGGATACTACTTTTCCTTCTAAGAAACAAACAAGGCAGATATCAGCTGCAATGTTTTAAAAAAATGACACGAATAGATAGGTAAGATTATGTTTAACATGAAATCTTTTTAGTGCAGTAAATTTCACTTTTCCTGTCAGCTGCCCTACTTATTTTTGTAGTCAGGTTGCATGTCATACCTAATTTAAAACTGAAAAGAAAATAAAAAGAAAAAAGAAAGAAAAAACACCAACAAAACAAACAAACAAACAAAAAAGGAAACAAAAAAATGAAAAACCCCAAAAGCCCAAAAAGCCCACCAAACCAAGAGCACAACATAAAAATGCAAATATCTCCTCACATCATACTATATGTCTAAGGAGGACATTTTTCCTGTCACTGTGGTTCTAGCCTCCCACTGTTGAATTAAACTGGATTATTACCATTGATTCATCTGGAATAGGTACTGAGTCACTTTAAGGCAGTGGGGGAGATAAAAGAGCTGTGCAGTCTGTTAGATGGATTATCTTTAAAGAAGATAAACAGCTGTACACATTTTAGTTATAGCTATTATTAGAAGTTGATGTTGAGGTGATAATGTAATTAGTAGTGTTGTGAAATATTAAAATTAACATGCTGCATATTGATGTTTCTTCCCAGGAAATCCTTGATGCTTACGGTTTCTGTCAGACAAGGTAATGTGCCTCAATATTTCATCTGACAGAAGCAGCAACTCTGCATAAGCAGCTCTGGAAAACATCCAAACAGTGAAGAGGGACAGTTAAATATTTTTAATTGTGCTCATAAAGTAAATCCATTTTGTCCAGGAGCTGTAAGACTCTGTGTGAAGGCAGTCTATACTCATTTGAGACAAAAATTATGAATATAGACAGACAGATAATATACTGACAAGGTTCAGAGTTGTTTCCAAAGACTGCTAAACTTCAAACTTCTCTGTGGGAAACGAATAAGCTATTGATTGATGCTGCTGCTAAATAAATTGCAAAATGAAAACTGGATTGTTTTCTATGACTTGTAAAAATTAGATTATTAATATCTTTTTCAGTGCCATGTTTATGCATTATGTTGTGTTAATCTCTTTGCCATGGGAAAAATCAAATGTGGTCTTAACCTTAACTTTGCACTAGGTAGACAATGTGCTATCCCAGTCAGCAGGTATAATTACAAAAGTCCAGCAGTATTCTGTGTACTGGAAGACTTTTGTGCGCTGCAAAATCATATTTACCTACAAGAAATAAAAGCCTTGCCTCAGTGCCGCAAACATCACTTTTCAGATTGGTGTGTATGCATACAGCAACTGGACAACTCCTTTCCAGCCAACTTCCCACTGACTGTGGAGGTAAAGAATAATGAATGTGCTGCTGGCCACAAATTGCATAACAGTAAAATAATTGGGAGATTACAAATATTCCCTTACACTGCACATCAAATTGGGAAGACAAACCCATTGAGCACCCACAAGCCTGTCTGCAATGAAATTTTAGCTTCTACAGGAAATTCCACATTTGCATTTAGTTGAGTTTTTTCTTCAAGAGCTCAATACAACTCACTAATATTACCAGAAAACATGATTATGGAAAGGCAAATATTTTTGTCTTACTACCCCAGAGGGGTAGGGGGACGAAATGGAATTCCCAAGTAGCTGGAACAACAGACCTAGTTCCAGCACCTTGAAATTGTTCAAGCAAGGTTCTGACCCATATATAGAAGCAAAACCATTCTTTGAGAAAGAGAATTTCAATATATAATAGCATTCAGAAGTTATGTGAGACTAAAAATGCTAATACATTTTTTAAGATGAAAGAATTATGAAATAGTATCTGGTAAGATTAATGATTGTAACACCTCAACAGAAATAAAACATTATTATAAAGCACAAGTTTATTAGAGTCTACACATTCAAGGAGAATAATTTGATTAATTCTTACTTATATTAGATTAATGACTCAGTGAGACAGCTAGAGAACTTTGACAGAACCCATTATAAGATATCAGAGAGTGACCAGAACCAGGGAAGGGATTTCAGCACCAGATAAAGTAAGCAAAGTCTATGCATCTCTGTCAAGCTGGAAAAGAAAAAAATAAATTCATCCATGTCTAGAAAGCAGGCAATTTGCAGCTATGCTCTGGAGACTGACCATCAGGAAATTAGAGTTTAATAACACAAGTGGAAGAATGGGGAATTGACTCCCTAGAGCAAGCATCTGTTGAAGGAGTTTGAGACCTCTGGTAGGCACTCTCTTCTTTTCCTGCAAATACCATGCAGAACTTCATTAGAAAAAAGAATGCCCACAGTTAGGTAAATCCTTCCTCTACCAATACAGTTTAGTTGGATATTTGGAATCCAGCAACGCTTAAGTGTTATGCGAAGATCAGAGCAGCACAAATGCAAATAGGCAGTAAACATTTTATGTAGAAGAATTTCTACAGACCAGATGAGCAAAAAATAGTTACCATTTTCTATATTCATTACTTTTGTGTATTTTATAAATAAATATGTGTGACACACCTAGACACATCCAGTGGTGTAAACCCAAAATTTTTCTGTTACTAAGTGCCTTATCTCATTTGATAGCTTTGGTGACTGGGATGGAAAGATGTCAGGTTGTGTGGGCCTGGCAGTGGAGTTCTGTTGCAATTAACTTTATGTTTCAATATCAGTACAGCAAAAATTACTGATACACAAAATTTAACACCAAGAGTAAAGACTGTCTATAGCAACCAAAAATTATATGCTTGGTCTGAGATTTAGCTTATGCAAACTTCCCACACATTCAGAAGGATGTTAGACATCCGTATTACCAGTGAACATTTGATACAGAAACCAAGCAACTGCATTACCCAGAGTCTGATTGTTTCTGCAATTTGTTTTTCTTGTGTCTTTTTTCACAGTCTGTTTTCTCATGCCTTTCCTACTGATATCTAAAGGTCATCAGCTTGTTTCACATTATTAGGAAATGTTTATCAAATGAAATTTCTATAATTTTTACACCAATATGATCCCAATGTACTATGTATGATTTTATTACAGGACTATTCCATTTTTGGCAATTTCTGTACTGCCCCAAGGAACCACTGTGAGAGTCATGTAAACATCTAAAAAGAGCTGTCTGCCAGTGCCCTTGCTTCCCATCCATGACTGCAATTAACAGCAGCACTAAGTGAGGACGGGACACATTAATTCCTGTGCCCAAGAGGATGCTCTGCACAGCACATCAACACACTGTCTTATGGACCAAATGAGTCACTGCTCTGTGACAACTGGTATTCTCAAACCCTGACAGATGCTCGCTAGCACAACTTGAGAACTGAAACTACATTTTCTTATTGGAAACTGTAAAAATTATGCAGATTTATCATTTTTTCCCAGCTGAAAAGGTCAAAAGACCTTTCTGTTCATCTTCTTTATCAATGGCTCTGCTAAAGGAAGCCTGAATTTGCTTTAATAGAGAAGAACTTAAAAACCCAGGTACGTTGTAATGATGATGTAACTGAGTCTGATATGTGATTGAAGTAGCATAAGCACATGTTACTCTAGGCTACTGCAGAGTAATTTTTAATCAAGGCAAGAATATCTTTAAGATTTGACTTGTGGCTTTAGTACAATTCCAAAGTCCTTGCTAGCATATGTTATTTTATTGTTGATAGGCACACTTAGTGAGTGAGGAAAGTAATATAAAGTTTCCACAGCACCTTCTGATATCAGGAAGGCATACATTTGAAATCATCCCTACTGACAATTAAACAGCCAAAACAGAAACAGTAATCTCCAAACCATAAATATATATTAATGGGGGTAATTATTTGAAATGGCAATAAGAGTTAAATAACAGGAATGACAGAGCAGTCAAGGCTATTTTTTTTATAATTAGTGCTTGATATATTTGTCTTCCTTGAATCATCTGTCCAGCTGACTTTAGTATCTCAAATATCCAGTTGACACCATTCTGTTGTTTAGGTGTCCCATTTTTGGAAAAGAAACTTCTAGCATTTTTCAAAACTCTTGCTGCTATTCTAATTTGGCATTCTCTGTTTAATGGATCAGAAGACATACTGGATAATCTTACTAAGCAATTGCTTTACTTTTTGTAGATCCTTTAAATCCTGGATCATAAGAAGCATGATTTCTAAAGTTCTGTGTACAGTGAAATACTTCATCTTAAGGATAGGGAAGAATTCTTTTCTCTTTTTTTTTTTTTATCAAGGATATAGTTAGGTTGGCCAAAGAGGCATTCAGCTTCAAAATTTCAAAGTTCACTTTGTACCACATAATACAATGCTTGTTTTAGTCTCTCATGATAGAAATACCTGCATTCGCCTTTATAATTTACAGCCAGGGAATTCAATATTGTCAATTTTTAAACAAGAAATAACACATTTTTTAAAATGTGAAATGTCATTTCTAGTAGACAGGGATTAATAGCAAATAAGATTAAGTTACATTGACAAAAATGTCAATTCAGGTACCAATTTTTCCTTCCTTTTGAAAACAAGCCAAACCTTTGTTCAAATATTTTGATACAAACATTAAAGAGCAGCTGCAAGTCTAAGGACAACAAACTTATTGAGTCCAACGTATGGGTAGGGCAATGTCTCATCTATTAGAGAGCTCAACACTCTGAGGTGACAAAGGAAGTGGAAACCTAATTCAACAGTGGGATCTTCACCATGTGGTTTTCTGACTGTTATTGCCTATTACACTAAAATACATCCATAAGATCTTTTGAATATTGTAACCTTTTATTTCTGTTTTACCTGATTGGAGCATTATCATAATTTGAGTTTCCTCAAAAACATTTAGTGTTGTAAAATAACAGTTTGCATATCATGATCTCTGGATACCAAAAATCTGTTGTAGGAGAAAAGGACCCTCTGTCCTGTCCAATAGGATACTCACTTTGAGACAGAAGGAAATATTTTTAGCAATGGAGAAATTGGGAAGCCTCAGGGGATACTGCATTTGCTGAAAAAGGGAGCACATTTGATGACATTAGATAAGAGTTTGCAGAAGAGCAGCAGGAATTAAATAGGATTGACCAGACTTTTCAGTCATCTGTTTAAAAGCAGTGTTCTAGAAATGTATTTAATTAACTGAAGGTTTCTAAATTAAAAAAAAAAAAACCAAACAAACAAAAAAAAACCCAAAAAAACCCTTTTGGGAATTAGTAATACAAAAGGACAACAAACATCTAATCAAATTCAGTTTTTGGCTGCTAGTCATGTTTTGATTCCCCTTGGAAACAAGACAGAAGAGAAAACAACTGTACTGTTTAAAAAGCTAATATCCTCATGTTTGAGATACTGCTTTCTTTCTATATTTTTCAGAATAATCCAAAATATTTTATTACTATCAAGTAAAATTTTCTTTTCTTGTGACAGTACTGTTTACTGCTCCTCTTTGCCATTTTTCAGATCTCCTAGACTGAAAAAATCCTGAACCTCTGAGGGAACAGTATCTCATTTCTATTATCTCCCTGGTATTTTTTTGCTGTTTTAACTAAGTGTAATGCAGTGGGAGATGTAATTAGAGACACCAACAAACTCTTTTACAGCCTACAGATGATTTATCTACATTACTGTGACTCCTTTGCCATTTGCATGAAACTCACAATTTCACTCTTTCAGAATATTTCCAGCTTTGAGATGAGAAGGTCTTTTTAAGAATCCAGTTCTGTGGGCATGTAAAAAGTTTGAATACAAATTTCCATGGTCTAATTTTTGACTGACTCATCTGGCCACTTTAGTCCTGCATACCTAGATCCTCACCAGTAAGGCCAGTCTAATTAATGAAAATTCACTGTGCATATTAAAAATTAAGTCATATTATCCAGGCCCATTTAATTGAAATACCAACATGTGAGGTGATGACAACTTAATGGCAGATGGAATTCAATGAACCACAGAAAAGAAAAATTCAGAAACAGCTGACTCTGAGTGAGGAGCTGTCAGATGGAAAAATAAATGTGTGATGCCTTCCTTACATTTGATTAGAGGAAAATAAAGCACATGAAAAACATCTTCAGAATATGTTGTGCTCTTAATTAATGTGTTGGGATGGTCAATGTGCAGAAAAAGTGAGTCCCAACCTGCTTGGGGGACTGGTATTTAAGTTGCACTGGAACAAACCTACAGGACTTGAATGCAGATTGCAGATGTTCATGCTGATGTTAGCAGAAAGCCTGGTGGGTTCAGCCCCTTAGAAGGGTTCTGTGGGCTGGCACCAGAAAATTGCTGGGAAAATGGCTGGGTGGATAAAAAAAGCATAAACTAAAAGCATAAACTCCCCAACAAACAAACCCTAGAACAGAGAAGCTCCACGGTTAAATTTCTTGGCAAGCTCTTAAGAAAAAACTGATTGCATTGAGCAGTATCTTATCACTTTTTTAGTATCAATCAAATCAATATCTAGAAACAAGGACTGGATTTGTGAAACCAAATAAGTTATTTCAATTTTAATTCATGTCTAAAGCAAAAACTCTTTCTATTTTTAGTCCTGAATATTTTTTTTGTAGTGTGCACAAATGAAAGTAGAGTCTAGCTAGGGTCATAAAAAAACCCCTGTGAAATCTTCAGTGTTCCTTGAAAGCAGTAGTAGATTTAAGACACTAAGCTACATTCTAAGTACTGCCCTTGGTAATAAGGAGTTAACACCTGTTGGTTTTGACAGAAATTGTACATACAAAATAAAACCCCACTTTCAGTTAGCTCTGCCCTTCGGGGCTGTATTTAATTGACCTTAGGACAGAGGGCAGGGTTATCTTGCTCATCTTATAGACCAGCTGTAGTGCTGCTTCCAGCAATGGAAGATTTCAACCTTCAGGAGAGAAATCCTTCCATAAAAGAGTGCTGTTAAATGCTCCTGGTAATATTCTGAACAGGATTGTTACTGAGAGCCCCATATGACACTGGAATTCTGGCACTAAGGAATAACTTGGTGTGAACTAAATTACTTCCACTCCTATCCAGGATATCAGGACAATCTGTAGTAGTTGCCCTTGAGCTAAAGGACAAAAAAGAAAAAGGGCATTTGATCTTAATAATGGCTTACATATTCTCATTAATGAGCAGAATATCCTTGGTGAATTATAAAAGGAATAACGAAATGAAAGAAACACATATTGATAAAAAGCAATTAGAATAAATCCCAAAGAAGGCCAGCTCATGAGAAAATGGAAGTTGGTTTAAGGTTGAGTTGTTAGACCAATCATATACACATTTTAAATTACTTCACTTTTTTCCCGAGGTTCTAGATTTGTAGATGGCCATGGTATAGTTAATGGGGTCATGTTATATAGTTTTTATTAAATTTTTGTTTGAAATATCTGTAGCAGTTTTTCAAATGCTTTGAGAAACTATTATTGCTTTTTTTCTTCTAAATAGCTGATACAGGAAGAATTAAAGAATTTCCAGAAAGCTATTCAGGTTTTCTTCTGAAAGATTTAAATAGTGGGTAAATAGAACAAGTAATTTTTAACCAAGCTACTGAGGTTTGTGCCCACAGCTGCAGACACACACACATTTGTAAATTTTTACAGCAATATTTTATTCTTATAATTCACATTTCTCTAAAATTTCTTTAAATATTATTTTTGATCCAGTTAATTTTATATTTCCTAATAATCACCCATAAATATTAAACTACATTACATACCACCTAAATATTAGAACATTTAAACAAAAAAGTTATCTGATAACTAGTAAGAAACAGCCAGTGATACGGGAATCAAGAACAGCTAGAACTGTAGTGTAAATAACTTTGCCAAACACATTTGAAAAAACCTGAAACATTTCTTTTTCTCTGTAGTTGAATTGGACCATGGTTGTGGTTTAGCTCTGGCAGCCAACAAGCCCCATGCAGCCACTTGCTCATTGGAAGATGAAGAGTGAGAAAAACCATGGGTTGCAATAAAGAAAGTTTAGTTTGTGGAGTTAAATCTGCACATGCAATCAAAGTGAAACAAAAGAATTTATTGCCAGTTTTCATGGGCAGGCAGTGTTCAGCCACATCCAGGAAAACAGGGTCCCATCGTTTGTAACAATGATGGAATAAAAACACCAGAAGACAAACACCGGCAGTCGTCCTTCTGCTTTATCTTTCTTTCCCAAACTTCTGTTGCTGAGCGTGATGTCAGATGGTATTGAATATTCCTTTGCTCAGTTGTGATCAGCTGTTCTGGCTGTGCCTACTCTCATGCCTCCACTTGCTAAGCCCCAGCCTATTTGTCTGGAGGAACAGAGTAAAAAACAAAGACCTCAATGTTATAAAAGATAGTAAAACAAAGTATAAGAAATATAAAATATAAAAAGTATTAAAAAAAATCTGAAAAAAAGTATATGGATGAAAAAATGTTGCTAAAAAATCCCCTCTATTCCTAACCTTACATTTGAAATCCCAGATTTCAGCTCTAATCTGTTCTCTTGCTATTATTACTCTAATAGCAGATAAATATTATTCTAACCATTTTGAAAATAAACCCTTGAAAATGCCTAATTTAATAATGTTGAAAAATTGTATAATTTTTAAAATACTTTTTATTTCAAAGCAAAATAAGTATATTTTGAAATTGGTCTAAATTGGGAAATAATTTGCATTACACGTCTACATTGCACTTTGATATCTAAGCTAATTAGGTATTTTTTTCAGCAGTGAGAAATTTCAGCTATTCACTTAGGCATATCTCAGTCAAATGGGATTCACAAACTTGTGGATGCCAGATTTGTGATGTAATATTCTTGGTAAGTACCCATTCCCACTATAGTGACCTGCATTTTAAATCAGTCAAGGCAGACTTAAGATATACACAGAATCCTTAGTAATCAGGAATTTATTTATCAGGAAAAGCTAACACAATATCTTTAAGTTATTCCAGTCTAGTAAAATAATTCTGAAAGATCATGCTGATGACTGCCTGATCACAATCAATAATGTAGAAAATAAGACAGTCACAAGGTTAGTTCTAGATCAAATCTGCGTGGATACCTAATTTATGTAATGGTTATAAGGGACTAAATCTATTAAAATGTTAAAAGCTGCATTTCTAAGGTGCTGCTCATCTATTTCAAGGAAGCTTTGAAACTATTGTAAATAATGAAGAAGGTCAGAAATAAAAGGCTTTGTGGTTAGGTTTTTCAAATAAACAAATTTGATTTCTTTTTTTTTTAAGTAGGTAATTTAGGAGTTCTTCAGTGGTAAAATTCATTGGCAATGAATTTTAGACACTATTAGGCATAAGTTATTTGAAAAATTTTAATAGATTTACTTTATTTGCACTTTTTTCTTCTGATAAATATTTTGGATAAGGCAGATTTCAAGACACATTCATCTGGCTTGGTAAACAAAGCTCATATGTATGTTTTGTTTAGATTATCTAAATTTATTATGCCCATGGGGAAAAAAGAAGCCTCTGAAAAATAGTTAATGAAAAGCTGCAGATTCTAAATCTTAGCAGAGTTGTTCTGAAATAGCTAGCTGTAATATAGAAAACAATATTAATCAGCTCAGGGTAGATTTATGTGCTATTTATTTGTAAATCAGCAAACATTCATAACAACCTGCTAGATACTTCTAAAAGAGATTTCAAAATTTAATCACCTTTCAAATTTGATAATGCTGCCATTTAGCTTATCAAAATGACAGATTAAAATCATCTTATTGCTACTTACATCATAACCATTAAAAAAATAAAAACAAACAAACAAACAAACCCCCAAACAAACAAAAAATACCCCAAAACAAAACTCCAAGACCAACTGTGAGGGGGAAAAAGGTATTTCTAGTATTACTAGAATTGTACGTAGATTATTGCAAAAATGTCAAATTTGAACTACTGTTCCATCTATGGATTCAGAGGGATAGAATGATGCTAGTTTGTTCATCCATTCTTTGAAAGAGCATGCCTGTCTTTTTACAAATGAGAAAGACTGAATAATTTAAGGGGAAGAGACAAAATTAGAACAGGACTGCATGTGAATAAAAAAAGTCTTGCTGCCCATAGGAGGTGACCTAAACTGGCATTTCCTGCATAGTCAAAGGTGTACTAATCTCTTCTTCACTCAATCTGTTCCTGCACTCAGCCCACCTAGCTGCAACCCCTGGTCTTGTACAGCAAAAAAATTCCATGCTTTTCTCCTCCACAGCTGATGTGACCAAAAGTCTATCGAGCCCCCAATTTAGTACAGATTCTTCCCTGCATTAGTAGCCTAATAGTTTTACTCCCCATGTCATCTGCTTTTCAGAAGCTCACTCTAATGTTTCCCAAGTTCCCCTAGAAGCTACATTCCCTGAAAAACTGGTCCAGGTTCGACATTCAGCGCTATAATTCCTAACTCCTTGCCAAGTCACTTCCTGATGAATAATATCCATTTACTATCTGCCCAAAGTCTTCACAGCAGCCCCAAATCTAACTAAAACCATCCTATCTTCATGATCAGTTCCTTGCTGCAAAAGCAGTGCCTGCCTCCATATTACAATGCTGAAATCCAAGGACTCATTTCTTACAACCTCAGCCAAACATGGCCAACTTTTAACAGAATCATATAACGCTGAATAATATAACACTTTTACATAGAAACTGGAGATGTGGCCGGAACTGAGTCTTTCTGGAAACCAAGAGCACATCTTTTTCTCACTCTGCAGAGAAACACCATCAATAGCCACAGGAGCCCAACACCAACACAACATGGTAAATTTTCATTCATTGAATGGAGCTGTGAATAGTCACAGTGTGTTTGATCCTGAAACACAGAGTTTTGAAAGGATTCTCAAGGCTGGCATGACCATTGCTTGTTGAATAAAGCATCATTTTGATCAAAATTTACAGTCAAAAAAGAGTTCCTTTATGTTTCATTTGATGTAAAATTTGAAGTTAATTTGTATTGTTGGTTGTCTATAGGTCAGGTCAGACACCATGGGAAACGATTAACAATGTATGCTGTTTTGACATTCTAGTACATTCTGCTAAATAAAGAATGTAGAGAATTCTGATTGCAGTATTTCAAAAAACTGTTTAAACAACCAAGTTTCTTTTCTTTTTTTTTTTTTTGCTCTTTCATTGTGTCGCATCGTATTAAACCTTGGTTATTAAAGTCTCCAAATAAATTGCTGTCTGAGCATTTAAAACATTTTTTAATCTTCTGAACACTGGTAATCTACTTCATTGGCACAAAGCACTCCCAAGCACTGAGAAGCCTGAAGGAATTTGCAGCTGAAGTCTCAAGCTGAAGAGACATCTGCTCTTCACAAAAATTCCTACTCTTCATGATGTTCTTCTGCATATCATTATTCAAACATAGAATTTGATGAGTCCTTTAGGATGGACTAATAGCAACCATCAAATACCAATAATGAAAGCACAGTCCGAATTCCAATTTCTTATGACAGTTTATGGCAGAAAGCCTTGAGATAAGGTAAATATTTGCACTCTTTATTTCCACAAATTTACAACAGATAGAGCCAGGCTTGCATGGATGCAGAATGAATGAAATACATGTTTTCAAGCATCAGAAGAAACAGCACAAAAAGGTTTTAAAAGGTAGCCTGCACTGGGAAGGAAAGGGCAGCCTTCCCCAGGCACTGTTCTCTTGGGAGGTACTGAGGAAGATGTTGCTTATGACAAGATGACAAGGCCTGCATTCTGAAAAGGTCACAGCATAGATGACTTCCTAGCTGATGACCACTATCCTCACACAAGCAAGAAGGAAACTAGGTTGCTGCATATAGTACACACCATCCTGTTTTTCTCCTTGCTCAAAAGAACAGACTATGCCCCCACAAGTGAGTAAAAGCATACAATAGGCATCAACATATTCCAAGATTTATGAAAGCAAAAATTGGCAAGATTCTGAGATGTGACATCTGGTGACTCCTAAGGGGTGCTAGAGAATTGTCCAGAAACCTTTTTTGTCATCTCCCATCAAGAACTAATGCTTTTCATATTGCAAACAAGTGAGAGAGTGCAAATGCATAAAATCCCTTGCTTGAGGAATTTGTAAAGAGATATCCAGCACTGAGCTCTACTTCACTAATTTTCCTACCATGCTATTGCAGTGTAGAGCCACATTATTAAACTAAGCAGGTCATATATTTAAAGATGCTACTGCTCCAAGTGATTATAGCATATTTCTCATGTTTATTCTCACAATAAAGGAAAGAAGATGCTGTTGCAAGACTCTGTAAAAAAACACCTTACTTAAAATAAATTATACAAAGGCTTCCAGTCATTTTCTTGCCTTACTTTCAAACATTGAATTATTAATGTTTATTGCAAATATCCTTTGGTCATATGGAAATTTTAATTCACCAAGTAAATATTTCACATTTGGTCCATTTTCTTTAGGTAAAAAATCACCACTTAATCTGTGCAACTGTATCTTCCAGAACTCCAATACTTCACTTTATCTTTGGTGCAGCTGTATTCACTTCAGCACTCAAATTCACAAATATTACAAAGAAAACAGTGCAATAAATGAAATAAATTCTCACTTGTGTAATTTCCCTGAAAAGTAGTAATCAAAGTTAACCTTTTCATTAGGATATGACAGAAGTTCAATGATAATAGAAATACTGCTGCTTTAGGAAGTTCTTAGGGTTTGCGGGCCCAATATTCATCATAGCTCTTCAAGAAAGGTAAATAGTAGTACTTAGACATCATCATTTCAAAAACATCCCCAGGCAAAGCAAAAGAGGTCAACAGCTCCATTTCCTTTATATTTCTTTAAAGAATAGCTGAGAAATACTTCATGCTACAGACAATGAATGCTTTTAATAACTTAATATACTACATTTATATATTTCAAAAAAAGGCAACATTCCATCAAACAATAAAGTATTAAGCATTTATGGAATATGCCACCACGTAAGGTAAAGCTGCTAAAACCTACAAGTCAGTTTTGTATGTGAGCACTGTCTCACACACACTTTTCTGCTTGCTATACAGAAGAGTTATCAGCCTAAGGCCTAGGCCAAGATCCATTACTGACCAGAATTTTCTTCTATTCCTGTGTAATTTTTTCAGTTACTTAAATATAGATTGGCAAGAAACATATGCTTTCTTTTAGATGCTGAAAAAAATCTGCATCTTATTTCTCAAAATCTGAAAATTTCTGAAATACAAAACCAGTTCTTACAAGGTGAGTTTTTTGTGCAAAACAGTTGTTTGCATTACCTAGAAAATATTCAGAAATTATAAACACTGGAATTACACTGGGACTACTCTGGGAATGAGTTCATAGTTATTGACTCATTTACTGGTGCTTAAATTATTGAATGTTTATTCTTTCAGGCTACAAATCATGAAAAAGGCTAGATTTACAATAGATCTGGTCCATTAAATCTATTACTCAGAAACTGTTTTTCTGCCTTAAAAAAAAAAGCCATGCATCTACAGCTCAATATATCATCACCTTCACCAAGGACAGAAACAGAGTTCAAAAAGGCAGGACAGAAAGAGGTGGAAAACTTTTCCAAAAAAGCAGCTGCAACTACATAGGGACAAATATAAGATTCTGCACTTAGTCAGAAATCACAAGCTGCAGAGTCACTCAGGACAAAAAAAAATCTTGAACATTAAAGGAGGTACAAAATCAGCCCCCTGCTTTGAACCTAGTGAAATGTCACCTGGAAAAAAATTCTTATATTTTGAAAAAAATCTTCTTAAAATAGATCAAAAAAAAGGGGGGAGCAAATTATCCCCAAATTACCTACTGAGAAAAAGGCAAATAGTGACCACTCTGTAACAGTTTAAAAATAAAAACATAACCAGACAACATGATAGATTTTTGGTGAAGCTGCAGAACTTCAGTTGCAGACTGTTTTCATCACTTAAAGCAATGCAATTTCTGCTTTAGAAATAATTTACATCCTTCTCCTTTGATTGACTATTCTCAGAATTAAATATGTTTTTCTTTTATCCAGTGTGAAAGTCTTTTGTTTCAACTCACATTTCTTGCTGTTATACTCCCACCAAATTATCATTTATAGGTTTTTTATGCTGTCATTAAATTTCCGTGAATTCTTCCCCAGACCTGGTTCCTCAGCCTCCCCTCAAAGATCAAGAGCTGCAACAGTGATCTCTGCTGTGTGATTTCTCCATCCTGCTGTACATGGCTGGTGGTGGGAAAGCAAGGCAAAGTCCTAGATGTGATATCCCAAATGCCAGGCAGATGGGCTTAATCTCTTCTCTTGATGTACTGGCTCTGTTCCTGGGAATATTGCCTGGGATATTGCTTAAGACCTCTGTAGTCAGGGCTTTATTCAAAGGTCTGGAAAGCATATAATCCATTCTTACATCTAAATAGTTGCAATGTCTATGCATCCACACATACAAAACTATCACTGAATTTAAAACTTGTAGTACTTTTCTTACATTCTGGCATATCAAAATCAGAGTTCCATAGAACTAATATTAAAACAAATATACTGTGGCCAGAGGCTTATGCACAGATATAGACTGAATATCAGGACACAGACTTCCCAGTGAGAAGCTACTGGTTTTATTGAAAGTAAAAGCATGAGGCTGTCTATCAAGTCACTTGCTCAAGCTTGTGCGAGGTAAATAAAAAGCAGACTGAGTTGCATCTCAGTGGAGAAGTCATGCTGCTACAGGGAAGTATTTTCTCTGTAGGAGGGCACTTTGATGCCTGGGGTGTAGAGCTGGAACCTCTTCACCACTTTGAAAACCTTTATGCTACATGTATACTTGGTTATGGGATGGCTGCCTAGGTACACAAATACTGTCTAGCAGATGGTAACTGGAAAATAGAAATCACTGGGTACTTGCTTTGAAAATGTGAGATGCTGGAGCATAGAACAGGGAGGGAAGAGGTGGAATCAAAAGGAAGTGAAAGGCAGTAACCGATATGAGAGAAATTTAATCTGTGTTGCTGAACACTGTTTGTACTCAACAGGAAAACTGAGACGAAAAGCAGAAGATGGAACTACAAAATTAGACTGAAGATGAAAAACAATTAAGGTTGCAAGTATCCCTTAAAACTTGCAATGGAGTAGAGGGGTTGCATCTTGAAAGGAGAGGTTGCAAAATTTGGAAGGAAGAAACATCAATCTTGTCATCTGGATGTGTAAGAAGGAGGCTGTAGTGAACTATAACTTTGTCAGTCTTCACGTTGATCTTTGGAAATGTGATAGATCAAATCTTTCTGGAGACCCTTTCCAAATGCATTAAGGACAAGAATGTCATCAGGAATCAGCAACATGGATTTACCACAATGAAATTTTTCTTAATCCACCTCATGTGACTGACGTGGTTTTTGAGGGGAGGGTGGTAGCTGTTGTTATAAATTAGAGAAAAGCTTTCAACACTGTCTCCTGCTGCATCATCTGAGACAGAGGAATGAATAAGAATGGACTGAAAACTGGCTGAACTGCTGGACTCCAGCTGGAGGCCAGTCACTAAGGATGTGTTCCAGGGACTGACCTTTTAAAATCCTTGTTAGTGATCTAGAGCATGGGCCAGAGTGTACACTCAGCAAGTTTGCAAGTTGTACCAAACTGAAAGGAGTGACTCACTTGCAGAAAGTTGCTGTCATTCAGAGGGACCTTGACTGTAGAATCAGGCAGGGCAGAATCTCATGAAGTTCAGTGCAGGGAAATTCCAATTCTTGCCTGTGGACAGGAATAGCCCTGAGCAGCAGCATCCAGTGGGGGCTACACATCTGAGCTCTTAGGTTCAGAATATCCCTATTCACTACCACCCATAGAAGGCTTTTTTGTAATTTTCTGTAAGTAATAATATTTAAAAACTAGGTGACTAAATTTAAGAACTATTTCAAGCGCCAAGTTTAACTTTCAAAGACGAAAATTTGTATGCAGTATAGATGAAAATTTGGCTTAGAGATAATAAAAAAAGACAATAATTTTCCATCAAATCACCATCACCAACATCAAAAATATTTAGGAGACTGCCAATCTTAAAATTTAACTTAAAAAAAAAAAAGTCCAATGTAAACAGCTTTTTTGTAAATGTTTTAACACTTTGGAATTAACTTTTGCATTATTCTAATTTTGACACACATTTTCCCTAAAAATCTTAAAAAAATAGTGAAAGATATATTTCAAAATGTTCTTTCCAAGTGTACTGGTTTGGCATGACAAGGCTTTTGGTAGCAAGGGGGTGCAGTAGTGGCTTCTATGAGAAGATGCCAGAAGATCCCCTCATGTCCGACAGAGCCAATGCCAGCTGGCTCCAAGATGGATCTGCTGCTGGCCAAGGCTGAGCCCATCTGCAGTGGTGGCAGCATAAACTGGCATAACACATTTAAGAAAGGGAAAGAAGCTGCTCAGGATCAATTGAAACTGGAGAGAGGAGTGGGAATATGTGGGAGAAAGAAATCTGCTGACACCAAGGGCAGTGAAGAAGGACAGGGGTGTGGTGGTCCAGGTGTTGGAGCAGAGATTTCACTGCAGCCTGTGAGGAAGGACCTGATAAGGCAAGCTGTCCTCCTGCAGCCCAAGGTGGAGCACTGATCCAGCTGCAGCTAAGGCTAGAGCAGGAGGATGCCCAAAGGAACCTGTGACTCTGTGAGAAGTCCATGATGAAGCAGGCTCCTGACAGAACCTGTGACCCCGTAGAGAACCCTACCTGGAGCAGCTTGGTTCTGAAGGACTCCCCCCTGGGAGGGACCTGTGTTGCCAACATATTTTATGAAAAATCCTTTACTTAGGGATTTTCCTCTCCTGAGAACCGAGAGGCCTCGGAACAAAGTGTAAACAATTCTTATCTGCTGCTGTGGAATGCAACGGGGAGAAAGCTGTGATTGGCCCCGTCAGACTGTTTGCAATTAAGAGCCAATCACAATTCACCTGTTCGGCCCGTCTCGGGCTGAGAAGACTTCAGTTTACACATTCTTTTCTATTCTTAGCTTAGCTTAGTAGTGAAACCTTTCTCTTTACTCTTTTAGTATAGTTTTTATATCTTATATATCATATAATAATAAATCAAAGCCTTCTGATGCATGGAGTCAACGTTGTCGTCTCTTCCCTCATCCTGGGACCCCAGAAAACCACTGTAATAGACCTGTGCTGGAGTTTGTGAAGAACTGTGCAAAGGAGTGTTGGAGATGTCTCCTGTGGGAGGGAATCCATGTGAGCAGGGGAAGAGTGTGAGGAGTCCTAGCCCTGAGGAAACAAGAGCAGCAGAGACAACATGTGACAAATTGACCACAGGCGTCATTCCCTGAACCCCTGCATTGTTCTGGGGGCCAGAAGGTAGAGGAAATGGGGATGAAGTTGAGTCCAGGAAGAAGGGAGTGATGGAAGGTGTTTTAAGATTTAATTTGATTTGTCGTTACCCTGAGAAATTATTTCTTATTACTCTGATTTGTTCAGTAATAAATTGAATTAATTTCCCCAAGTCGAGTCTGTTTTGCCTGAGATGGTAATTGGTGAGTGATCTCTTCCTGCCCGTATCTCAGCCCAGAAGCTTTTTGCTATATTTTCTCTTTGTTGTGCAGCTGAGGAGGGGAGTGATAGAGCAGCTTTAGTGGATACCTGGATTCCAGCCAGAGTAAGTCCACTACACCAAGTTTCAGATATGTTCATGCCATGTTATCACACCAAGTAGCAGGCAGCAGAGCATTATTTTTAGTAATTAATACTGTAATACAGCTTTCAAAACTCACCACTAATATCCCTATTGGTTACATGTGACTATTAAGCTTTTTTTAAACCCTTCTGCAGTAGCTCAGGCAAAATAGCTGAACTCAAGTCCTTTCTCTAGAATGCCTTTCACAGAATGCAGGCTGAGGTTTGATCCTGTTTCAGCGGTGCTTTTGGGGCTACCAGGTTGCTAGCAGAGCTCCTGCTTGCAGCTCAGGTAAGACAAAATGTAAAACAGCCACGAAATATTGTTTAAGTACTCCTAATAAATGTTGTGGCCCTTCCTGGGAGACTATTGTATATTGAGGAGTCAGTGCTCCACCAACAGCTGTTCTGAGTGGGTCCTGGGCAGTGCTGGGTTGTACCATGCATATTACTTAACCTCAAAGGGCTGTGCTGTGCTACACACATACTTTGATGAAGGATAACTTCAGCTCCCAATATGTTTTCTGAAGTATGTCCTCTTGAAGAAAATGCTAAAAATCTCTAAAGGCAACAGTAGCAGCAAAACTCACCATAAACAGGAATTTTGTTCAGAATGCCAGTCCCTAACCATTCCTTAGCCTGTGCCCTCACTCCAGGTTTTCATCATCAGGGATATAATGTCTTCGAACTTACTATCACTTTTTCTGGACTATCAATATGTGGGTTTCTTTCCGGGATCCAAAAAGAACCAGCACATCCTGAGATAAAACAATAAACAAAACTGTTAAGCCTATGTTAAAATGTTAAAAATTGCTTAAAGCTATCCTTTTCCCTTATTCTATTTCCACCACTGTTGTCTGTGCAAAGCCCAGTCCCAGGATGCTACGTATTTCTAAGGTAATATCTTCCAGCAAAAGATTTTCTACATCACTTCAAGTTGATATCTTTAGTCAAGAAATGATGATAAAAACCCAAAATTTTTAGTTCTATGTGACCTTGTTATAACAGTGAAACTCAGAATTGTAACTGATTTTATTATACAGGACCTAAGTCCCATTGTGAATGCTTTAAGAGCAAAAAAATTCTTCACAGCATTTTACTATTTCTTTATGTACACATCATGTACCTCTTTGGACTTGCACAAATCCATGCACAAAAGTAATAATTTCATTACCTGAATTCCTAGTTCTCTCTTTTATTGACATACCACGACTTCTCTAGATATGCATTTAGTTTCTAACATTTCATGAAGTTTTTCATTGCTAGTATGATACTAGATAATTTTCAAAGTCTTTCTGAATATCTAGTTTAATCCTTTTTAATGCAGTGCAGCACTTCCAAAGAAGTAAAACAAATTAACTAACATCCCACATATCCCAGTTTATTTCCCAGATTATTAGAAAATAAACAGTTCAGCAAACTTGCAAATAGTTTAATTTTTAACATATCCCTAATGCTATAAGAATAACACAAATAGAATGAGATACACAAACAGGGAATTAAAGTATGGGAAACAATAAATGGCTCAAGAAAAACAGATGCAAAAAACAATTATCTATTTGTTTTTGAAAGGGAGATCATCAAGCATGAAGTATTGTTTATAGATAAAACCTCCCAGCAGACTATGAATGTTCCAGTAGAGAGCACTTTTAAGGTTTTTGTTTGGGATTTTTCATAGTCTAGAAAGATCTCCCCTACCTACTCCTACTGGTTCAAAAATTGTGACAGGAGAAAGCCAGAAACATGTGAGCTGTAGAATGGGCCAGAATTGCAGCTCTGATTATGCTATTAATTCTCAGAGACATTGAGAGATCCCTATGGATCATATTTAATGCTTATTGCTCTGTTGCTTGCCCTCATGTAGTTTTAATTTAGAGTTCTTTTTCTTGGTAAAAACATTACATAGGTGAGAGAATTTGTCTACTTTGCTGTTCTTTCTTGTGTATCTCTTGTTTCATATAGATTAAATACACTGCCACTGGGAATTTCTTTTCTCTTAATAGTTAGGCTATGACATTATTAACCAAATCAACAGTAATTATGGAATATTTCAGCAAACATAAAGCAGGATAAGAAGGTTTAGGTTCATAATGTTATTAGTTATACACTTATAGTAGAAATAATGAAGGGTTTATGGTTTTAGACAATCTAATAAAACTCATGAGAAAAACAATTAATTAAAAAATTGTAAAGCAAATGTTCTCTCTTCTTTCAGTGTCTACCTTGAAAATGTTTTAAGTCAAAGCATAAAATACTGGTATGTAATATATCATATATCTGTGGAGAAAAGAGATTCATCCTGGCATATGGGGCTTCAGATCACATCAGCAAAATCTATTTCACAATTTTTTTTCCTCAACCAAATTTGTCTAGTATCAGCTGCAAAAAAAATAGAGAGCTGTTGAAAATGCAAATGCATAAAGTAAAATACCGAGACTCAAGGACTAAAAATTTTGAGTAACCTTGCAAAAAAACCAACTTTTCCTCATTGATTTCTGCCAAAATTATATACACTTCTGTACTAAATTCTTGTTTATTTTATTTAACTATGTGGAAACTCAAATTGTATTCCTATTCAGGACAGCATATTCCGACGATTCTCTGATGTACTACGGCTTTACCGTATACTTGGGTAACATGTCCTCTACTGAGAGTTTAGTTGGTTTCTTATTTGGTTTTATCTGACTTAGATGGTCCCAGAAGTAACTAATGCCCTTGCTGGTTAAATTACCCAGGTAATCTCTGAATTTCACTGTATCTAGAGCTAGTTAGCACAGTTTCCAGGGTCACTTCTGTTACAGGGATGTGAAACAGTGATGTTTTTTTTCCTTCCCACTCATATTAAAATATCAGAACAAGTGTGGTGACTTTGGCTGCAGTAGAGTTGATTTTCTTCAGAGTGGCTCTGGGGCTGTGTTTTGTATTTGTGCTGAACACAGGACTGATAATGTAGAGATGTTTCTCTTGTTGCTGAGGAGTGTTTGCACAGAGTAAGAGCCTTTCCTGCTTTTTTCACTGTAATGCTGGCAAGGAAACTGGGGTGCTTAGGAGGTGGGAAGGAGGAGACACAGCTGGGACAGGTGATCCCAACTGACCAAAGGGATATTCCAGGCCGTGTAACATCACTCTCAGTATATGAAGTGGGAGAAAGAAGAAGGAAAGTGGGAGAACATTTGGAGTGCTAGGATTTGTCTTCCCAGGTCACTGTAATGTCTGATGGCACCCTGCTGTCCTGGAGATGGCTTTCCAGCCGTGGGAATCAGTGAATTAATTCCTGGTTTTGCTTTGATTATGTGGTGGGCTTTGCTTTTTCTTTTAAACTGTATTTATCTCAACCCATATTTTCTTTAGTTTTTGACATTTTGATTCTTTCCCCTACCCACTGGTGAGGAAGTGGGCAAATGGATACGTGAGGCTTGGTTACTGGCTAGGCTTAAACTGTGACAGAGGGGGGAGATGGTATCCAGAGGAATGTGACACATCTGCCCCTAGCAATGATCTGGGTTTTCCTTCTTTTCCCAGCACATATGAATGTCACCTGATGACATAGAAGTGGGTAGTAGAGCCAAGGTCTCATTTTATCTGATCTCCTTTTGGGAAGAGTTCACTTGGTAATATTTTAAATCTTAGATTAGTCCTTCACATTTGTATGCACACATTGATTTCATGATTGAAGAGAATAGATACATATTTTTGCAATAGCTTCATCTGTTTTCAAATACATTTTTGTGACCCAATGAGATTATAAGGTCTATATACTATGTACTATTGGCAGTTTCTATGATTAAATACACAATTATCCTATAGAGCATCAAAAACTTCAACAGTTAAACAGAGTTGAGTCAAAATATATGAACAGTAAGAATTTGAACAAATATTTTTGAGATAAAAACTTTTAAAAAATAGTCTTTCTCTTTCTTCTGAATTAGATCAATATGGTATTTGTTTTACCATACTTGGAAGTAAAATACAGAAAAGTATCCAGCTGGTATTATTTCAGTTTGCCTTTGAGGTTAGCTGGTTTTTCTCCCTTTTCATTTTTATTCCCAGTAAATTGATCTAATTGACAGCCTGCACTGTCCCCACTCATAAAGGGACTGCTAAAGGCTGCCACTTGAATAATATATGATTTATTATATCATGTGAAATTCTCCTGCTTTATATTTAAACAACAGAAAGCTTTTAAACATCTCCTGCATGCTTCTATCAGTACAAGAGGTTCCCTGAAGTTTGCTCTATTACTCTGTGAATATTTCCTCTTTTTTTTTTCTGTTGTTCTGTTCTGTAGTTCTCATAAACCCCAAAGCCTTCCAGTTATGTTTTTTCCTCTCCTGTTTTAAGATTCTTAATGTAAAAAGGTCAAGCCTCAGTAATGTATTGATATTACAAGAAGAGTTACTTTCTTGGGGAGCAATATTTTATTAGAAAACAAATGTATTTCCAATTTTACACAGACAAAAAAATACAATAGTCAGCCAGCTGGATCCTGATAGCTCCAGCAGAGTAAACTAAACACTGGAGTACTTAAATGGTTATGTGGGTTGTGCTACATCTTCTTGCTTTGATTTGGGGAAGTCAGATTTCACAATGGAAAGAAAAATTATTTTATATTTAATAATATGGATTAGTAAAGAGTAATCACTTCCAAAAGGATATGTTTGGAAATTCCCAGTCTTGCTAGTAAAGAACCAAGAATTCATCTCTCAAACATTCTTTCCTTAATTGAAAATTTCAACTTCTGGAAAATAACACAAGGCTGTAATTTCATGACTGCAGTTGAGACGTTAATTTAGATTCAGTAAATTGTGTTTGCACACTTACCATGTCAGTGAACATCAGCTTCAAATATTTAACCATGTACAAATTGTCTGCTTTTTAATACCACTGCAATATTTCAGAGGGAAGCTATGGACCACTTACAGACTGCTACCCCATTTGCACTACATGCTGTCATAATGCAGAACTATTTAATTTTCAGTGGTGTCTAAAACTGGTCTAGTTCATGTCTGGTTTGTCATACGCCATTTCAGACTTACCTAATTTCTGCAAAAACTAAACAGAGTTAACTAAGCTTTTTCTTGCTGATAATTCTATTCGTTCCCTTTAATTTTGAGATGTATTGTCTTTGTACATTCTACAGACACGTTTTTGTCTCAAATACAGTGTTGTTTCCATGACAACCACAATATTAATGTCCAGCATGTGCATCAAGATGGTGGACTACTGACTACCCTTCCCTCTGCAAGACAATGTCTCCAGGAGGTTATAAGGGGCTATTTTAGTCTGGTAAAACTTAAAAAACACAGAAGTTAGTATGTACTGTATAACACACCTCATTAGGACACAGTCCTCATATACCACTTGCTCCCTTCCCATTAAATGAGTAGGGGTGAAAAAGCTGAGAACCAGCCACAATGGGCTGCTAGCTTTTGGAATGAAAGGCAAGGCCCCTGTGTGTGAAACTCCTGTGTGCCACCAAAGAGAAGTATCAGTCAGAATTCAGGGGTTGCCTCCTGGCCCAGTCTCAGTCTACCCAAATGCTTTTTTAGTTTGCAGGAGTTGAGATGCTACTTCAGCTGTCTTGCTTTGCAAATACAAGTCCGAGACTGTGAATTGTTGGGCCGAGTATGATTACTCATATTACACTACATTCACAGATGTGAGCTCTTCCTCATCCTCTAGAAAGACAACCTTTAGACATGGTTGTATGCTTGACAGATCATCTATACTTACAGGATTTCCTGCACAGTATCACCTACGGTTGTATTGAGCAGCCACACTAGCTAGAGGATGGATGGATGGATGGGTGGATGGATGGATGGATGGATGGATGGATGGATGGATGGATGGATGGATGGATGGATGGATGGATGGATGGATGGATGGATGGATGGATGGATGAATGGAAGACACTGTACATCACTGAGACCCGTTACTTAACACTTTCCAAAAAAAAATCCACCTTTTATCTTCTGCAGAAATCTCAAGCAGAAATTTGCTCCACCATGCATGTCTTGTAGCCTAATTTTTCCATACAGTGAAAAATAATGTGCCATTAAAAAAAAAGGAAGAAAACCCCTAGCGACTGTATCTGAAGCTTCTTCTTCATACCAAGACTGAGAATTAATATATTCCCTCTTTCCCAGTTCCTCTGATTATGCACCTCTGTTTCACATGAATAGTCAATGTTATTGTTAGCAGGTTCAATTAAACAGCCTTCATTCTGTTTCCTCACTGCCTTAGGCAGTAGGTCTCCACAATATTTCTCAGTTCTGAATAATAACATTTCAATGACGACATCTCAGATAGAACAGAGGGAGCTATCAGGCAACAACCTAAGTTAATTTCTTTTTCAGAAGCAATCATCAATCCTTCCTTTTTCTCAAAAGAAAAGGAGCTACATTAACAAAGTGCACATATATCTGATATCTACAATTGATTTCCAGGAATAATCTGCATCAGAAAAAAACATTTTTTAAGCCTTCACAAGACCAGCTATCAAAATAATTTTTTTAAAAACTAATACTTTTAGTTTTGATTTGCAGTGTTTCCCTTATAATCTCATTTAATAGTTTAAATTGTCACCTGATATATCATTCGTGCAGACATTGAACATAAAACGTGTATTCAGGTTTGGGCAGAAGAACATTCTGATTAAAAGTGCTAATCTAAATCTATGTAGTCATTCGTGAGAGGGAAAGGCCCACAGCTCTAATATCAGGCTGCACTTTGATAGAAATAGATTAAGTACTTGTCTAGAAGGTGGCCAGACAGTGTTTTCAAAGGACATATCCTTTGAAAGGAAATATCCATTGAGTTTCAGCTTCTATTAGTGACAAGCCAGGTACTCCTGAAACCTGCCCACAAAGTAAACCAAAACATTAGCTCATGCACTGTGGTTTCTTCTTCATCCTGACCTTGTGTAGAAATATTTCATCAGCATTTAGACTGTCCATTAATTTTCAGGGCAGTGTTTCTACAGTATATGACCTTGTAAATTACCTAATACTTTAAACTAACTCTTCCTACTCTAATACTACCATAAAAGTCATCCCCTTTCTTCTCTTTTTCAACATCTTGACATTTAAATTCATTAAAAAAATTAGGATTTTGAACACCTTATTCAAAATCCTAACACCAAGACTTATACGGGAAAGCACTACTGTGGAAACCATGCTTTGTTGGTATGTGTGATCTCTTTTCAAGTATTTTGCACGTCTGTCACAAAAATGAAATAAATTCCTGTTCTTATCCCAGTCAATATGCAAACAATTTGGGGTCAGAAAGTCCATAGCAGGTAGGATTATTTCAGGTGGCACAGAGACCATCATGTAGATTATCTACCCATGACTGGTGTATGTCCACAGTATCAGCGAGGCCAAGCAAACCTAGTGTGAAGGTATTGCACAGTCCCATCTGCACAAAGAAAAAATGAGCACACTGCTAAAAGGCATGGAAAGTCATGCCTTTTCTGTTCTTCTTTGCAGCCATGGGCCCCTGTGGAATTTTTACAGCAGCTGAAAGGTCTTTCCATCACAAATCCTGAAGGCTGGTAGGCTATCAGTGAAGAATCACACATATTCTGGTTAGTTCTGCCCAAAACTTGCAGCTGTTCCAACAATAACTACAAGACCTGTTTTTGGATTGGACCTGTGGTCCCATAGAATCTCATTGCAGTGTTTGACCTGCTGATTTTGAAACAGAAAACTATGAGGGACAGGTTGGACTTCAGCATGCTCAGTGTTGCAGAAAACATCTACCTGGAGCATCTTAGTTGTGAGTGAGAATGCAGGAAAACTATTTCAGAAGGAGGATCCACTGCAGGATTGGGTCCTTTAGCTCATGTAAATCTTGCCTGACTTCACTGCCCTCATGTAGTTAAGGGCTTTTCCATCAAAATATTCATGAGGATTGCAGCAGTATTCCATCAGCCACATACCAAAAAGCAGGTTTTAAAAATAGATCAGGGCTCTCTCCCACGCTCTATATGGCACTAACATATTTTCTTGCTGTACATCGGTTCTTTTGACTTAAAAAATAAAAAGGAAAAAAAAACACAACAAAATGAAATGCTAGAAGAAGCAGACAAACTAACCAACCCAAAATCTATAATGGGTACTCCCTCTTGAACGAGTCATATAATATTGACCATTTAATTCCAACTGCCTCACTCTCCATTGCCACGCCATCTGCTTGGAGCACAGATCATCTGATGAGGTGCAAAATTCACTCTGCTAAACCACAGCCCCTTCCCAGCTGTTCCAGCATGTTCTCCACCTACCTTCTCTGTCTTCTCACACAGACTTTCTGGATGAGCCCTGGGCACCCACCACCCACACTCACCTAAACAGTTTTTAGTTTCAACTGTTTCAACCTGTCTGTATGATTCCCTTCAGCTTGTAGGTGTTGAGTTAGCCTTTGCTTGCATCTCTATATTAGGAATCTTAAGTGCTGTTCTCCTCTGTCTATAGATAGATAGGTGGGTATTCTTATGCAATGTTTGGTTTCCTAACATTGTGATACAATGGTGTGTGGGTGTTGCAAAACCTGGTTCTGGTAGCAGGGGGCCACAGAGGTGGCTTTAGTGAGAAGCTGCTGGAAGTTTCCACCATGTCCAGCAGAGCCAATCCCTGATGGCTCTGAAGATGGACATGCTGCTGACCAAGCCTGGGCCAATTAGAGATGATGGTAATGCCTCTGTGATAACAAACTTAAGAAGAAAATAAAAACAAAGTGGGACACAGATTTTTTCCTCGCCAGAGAAGAGGAAGAGGGAGAGGGGAGAAGATGTGAGAGAAACAAAATAGAGACAACAAGGTCAGTGGAGAAGGAGGGGGAAGAGGTTCTCCTGGAGCCAGAGCCAAGATCCCTCTGCATGATGAATCAGGTTGTCCCCCTGCAGCCCATGTGGATCCATAAGGAATGCAGAGATCCACCTGCAGCCTGTGGGGGAGGTGCCCATGTTGGAATAGGTGAATGACTGGAGTAGGGTGTCATCCATTAGGAGACCTATCGAGAGAGAGGGCCCCTGCTTCCAAGCTGGAGCAGCTTGTCTTTGGAGGACTCTATCCTGTGGAAAAGTGACACACACTGCAGCAGTTTTGGGAGGACTGTCTGCCTGTGGGAGGTACTCATGTTGTAGTAGTTTTGGGAGGACTGCTGCTCATGAGAGTGTATCCACACTGGAGTAGTTCATGCAGACCTGTCTCCTGTGGAAGGGACTCCATGGTCTCAGGAGAAGGACTCCTCTCCCAGAGCAGAAGAAGAAAACCTTGGGTGACAAAATGACTAAAACACCCACCCTCTATCTCCCTGCACTGTTAGTGGGAAGGAGGGATCGGCTCGGGATAAAAAGGTGATCTTAAGGTCTTATTTTACTTCTCATTATCTTTCTCTGACTTTGCTATTATTAAATTCACTTTTTTACCTCTAAGTTGAGCCTGTTTTGCACTTGAAATGTTTTCTCCTGGTCTTCATCTCAACTCATGAAGCCTTCCCTAATTTTTTCCTCTCCTCTGCCCAGCTGTGGCAGGGGAGGACAAGTGGCTTTCATGGGTGCCTGGAATTTGGCCATAGTTAAACCACAACAAATGGTTTAGGAAAATTCTGTTTCTCCCCAGTTTACCACACTGACCTCTACTGCATGCATCTGTTACCCAACATATTCAATCACAACAATCAAATTTCAACACCCAAATCATGAACTTAGGGAAGAGACAGGAGGGAGGATAAAAGTTGGAAAATACTCAAGTATGAACTGCCCATCCAGACCTGCAGCCAGTCTGCTCATGGCAAGTCTCATAGACTGCAATTGCAGTGTGCTTACCTTGAATCTGAAGAGCCCTTCCCCTGCTGCTCCACCTGGTTGTGGGAAAAAAGCCTGCTCTCTACTCCAAAAGGTGGAAATAAGTGGAATGATCCTTTAAGTGATCCTCCAGTGCAACTGTAGAACAGCTGAAGGAGTGCATGGAGTTATAGTTTGGTGGAGTCACAGTGCCTGCTTGGATGTTGTTGAAAGGCAGAAACAGGTCCCAAAAGACATTTTAACCACTGAAATATAGCTGGGAATTATTTGGGAAGATTGGTACCTAGCATGGACCAAGTTGGTGCAAGTAGCATCTCTAACAACTTACTTCCATAGACACACTTATTCTACTTTTGGGGAATTTTCTCAGCCAGTGTAATTTATCATGTGGCTATAGTCCTTAGGTATGTGCAGAGCCAGTGATGATTAAACTAGCACTTTGATTCTGTTTTCCAGCTGTGCTAGTTTTATTCTGGTAAGCCACAACCTGTGTGTCTTTGTGAAATGGTTATAGAAATTATGTTCTACATCAAAGATTAACTCTGAAAGAAGATCTATGGGGAACAATACCATCATAACCATACCACTGTATTTATTATAGCTCCCTCTCATGGTACCTATTCTAAAATAAGCATTTCCAGGAAGAATTAGATCAATGCAACTATAGCAGTAAAAATGATGGCAGTAAATTTTCCATGCAGACAAACTCTAAAAAATTCATATTGAACGAGAAATGTGTAAGAGTTGCAATATTCTTATGACCTTGAATTCTTGAGAAGTCACATCTGTGATGATAAGTGTAACTGCACTGAAGGTTTTTTCAGTTTGGTTTTATTGTTTAGTTCATTAATCGATAACATGTGATTTTCTCAAAAACTTTTTTTGCAGCATGACCGTAATATTTAGATTGTGGATTAAAAACCAAAAGGCAATCATGTGCTTTGTTCAAAAGAGACCTTTATTTTGTTTCGTTTTCTGACTTATAGTAAGATTTCTTTAGATTGTTTGAAGTAGGTAAGGGAGATTGACTAAGAATTTGAATAGGAATGGGAGTGTGGTGCCTGTTTTCAAGCTACATTTTTGACTTGAAAGACATGTGCATAATAACAATGAAAGCACCTCAGCACCAGTATTTTACAGCATAAAAAACCACAGAAGTTGATTGAGGAGAAAGAGGTGAATCCTAAGTGGTCATGAAAGCTATTTTCGAAAGTCTTGCAAACATCTTGTAAATATTTATTTAGGTTCCCATGTAAAACATTTGTACTTATCCCAAACATGGCTGCAAATAAATTTATACAACCAAGTGTTTATCAATAAGCAAACAAAAGGGGTCATGAATAGGAATGAAATTATATGGTAGCATCTATTTATAATTATAGTTACCAGACAGCTTTAACTGCAATATTCTTGGTAATTAAGTGGATGTTTACTTCTGTTATCTATAATCAGACAGCAGGCTATGGAGAGAAATGTAGATAATGATGGTCCCCATTCTACCACTCCTGCTGGTACTGATTTCAAAGGGAAGCAGTCAAAGGGGTATTTTGAAGAAAAAAAAATAAGATTCTAAAGCAAATAAATGTTCCAAATGATGTATTGTGAAGATTTATGTTACTCTACATTGATTAACAGTAGAGCAAAGTATTACTTCTACATTTGCAGCAGAACATAATCACATACTTCACTCAGAATAAAAAAAGGCCATTTAGGTACGGAACAGAACACACAAATTCAAAGTACCTACAACTGATCACAAGGAACTAAAACTCAAAGCTTTAGGTGATCAAGTACAAGGAACAAGATTTTCTTGCACTGAGATCAAGATGCTTAAGCACTGTACAACTATTTCACAATAACAGCATTCACAGGAAATCACAACAGGAAAAGAACTGAAATTTTGTCAGATGAAAGTGGTTTGTGAGGTATGAGATCAGAGATGACAGTGCTGATTGAATAAGCCCAGCTGCTGCCTGCTAGATTACTCACATACAGAACTCTCTCAATATGTTTTCAGATTGTCAGGTTTCACCTCCTGTGAACTATTTTCCTTTGAAGTAGAGACACATAGCTGGAGATAAGTATAAAATCTGTGCACTGTGCCATTTAAATTAAACCTTAGGAGCAAACAATTATTCTGTAGCAAAAGTGTTATCCATCACTAGGAAATTCCATCCAAGAATTAGGGGTTTCTCCTGATGCCAAGAGAGGCTACCTGGAACAGAGGATAGACAGAGTTAAAGGAAAAAAGTAGGTATTTATTAAAAAGCCTTCAAAGGACACACCTTGGGCAGTAAAAGAGCCTGGCCGTGGCTGGGCCAAGATGGACCCAAGATGGACAAGTGGTCATGACTTTTCACACTTTTATAAGTTTTGGTCCATTTACATTATGGGGGTTAATTGTCCAATTACAGCTTCAGGTTATGAAGTCCCATCCTCCCAGACTGCTTTCTTCAGTTCGCCATTGTTTACACTTTTTTGTGTCAGGAGCTGCAAAGGTGTCCTTGGTTCTCAGGCTGGAAAAGGATTGTTTTGTCTAAGCTGTGGAGAGAACTTGCTAACACTTTATACAAAGTTCAGAGTTATGCACTAAGGCACAACAGATTCTGAAAAATATGGTAGCTAAAACTTAAGGCACCACCCCCACAAAGAAGGTGGCAGGATTAGTAGCCCAGCTGGAATGCATCTATGCTAACACATGTGTATGGGCAACAGACAGGAGGAGCTGGAAACCATTGTGCAGCAGGAAGACCATGGCATAGTTGCCATCACAGAAATATGGTTGGATAACTTGTTCACAGCATTGAGAATTTATGGATAAGAATCAGGGAAGGACAATGAGATGGATATCCTGGTGGCAGTCTCTTATAGACCACTCAACCATAAGGAAGAAACAGACGAAATATTCTATCAGCAGCTGGGAGAAGCCTCCCCATAGAGAACTACAACTTATGGGATGAGATATCCACTGGAAATAAAGTACAGCAGAGAGGAAACAGTTTAAGAGTTTCCTGGAGTGCTTGGAAGATAACTTCCTGACACTGCTGGTAAGTGAGGCAGCTAGGGGAGGTGCCCACTTGGTTATCTCTGAACAGAGAAAAGACTGGTGAGTGATGTGATGGCTGTGGAGACCATCTTGGGCATTGTGATGATGAGCTGATAGCTTTTGATTCTCAGAGAAGTAAGAAGTCAGCAAATCTACTGCCTTGGCCTTTGGAAGGACAGACTTTGGCTGACTGGTTGGGAGAATCCCTTGGGAGGCAGTCCTGAGGGGCAGAGGGGTCCAGTAAGGCTGGGCACTGTTCATGAAAGTCATATGAAAAGGACAGAAGAAGGGCATCCCCAGGTACTGAAGGATGAGCCAATGGTGAGGAAAAGTATCCTGGCTGAACAGAGAGCTGTGGCTGGAACTCAGGAAAAATAGGAGAGTTTTTAACCTTTGGAAGAATTGGATGTTGATCTGATGGAGGGTAGGAAGGCTCTGCAGAGGGATCTGGACAGGCTGGAGCAATGGGCCAAATCAGTTGTATGAGGTTCAAAAGTGCAAGTGCTGTGTCCTGCAGCTGGGTCAGAACAACCCCAGGCAGCATGACAGGCTGGGGCAGAGTGTCTGGAAAGCTGCCCAGTGGAAAAGGACTTGGGAGCGCTGGTGACAGGGGCCAAACACGACCCAGCACGTGCCCAGGTGACCAAAAAGGCCAAGGAAATCCTGCCCTGTTTCAGCAGTAGTGAACAGTTTGACTCAGTGATCATGAACATCTTTTCCAACCTAAACAATTCTACAATTCGGTGATTTTGTACAGTAAACCAAGACCCGAATAGACAGCCCTAAGCACATGTAGTCACATGTGAAAACTGAGATCTAGAAGTTCTTGTGTGATTGCAGTTATCCTTTAATTTGGATATACTTACACAAACTGCTGTGTACCACAACTAAACACTGCTACCACACCACCATCCATTCATTTTAGCTTTGCATAATGTGCAATAATTCAGATTATCCAGGAGACCTCAGAGAAGAAAATATTGTTGAGATAAAATCAGCAAACACTTTTTTTTCTTAGCAGTAGGAATCTTCAGGTTATACATGCAAAATAAGCGAGACTTCGCAATCCTTTTCAGCAGCATTTCCTGCTGACTGTTGCAGGTGGGAGAAGGAGCTTCCACAAAGCACTGCAGTGAGCCTCTGCAGGTGAAGGCAGCAGGTGAGGGCAACAGAGCTGGCTGCTGAACCTAGGGGGTAATGGGCATTTGAAAGAGATCAGGAAAGGCAGAAGGGAAGGCCACCCTGGGTGAAGGAGATTTTAAAAGAATTGTTTAAGTTAAAGGCTAAACACAGGGTGGTATAAATACTGAAACTACATGTTTGGTATGAGAATTTGCAAGAGCATTTTGTTCTGGAATAGAAATTCAGGTGCTCAAAATAGAAATGCTTTATATTGGATAGTGAAAGAGACTTCAAAATTTTCCACTCAGTCTTTGTGCACTCACTCAGGCAGGGGTTCTGTACACCATAAGACTAAAGAATAGAGATTTATTTCTGATGACACTTTATTTGTAAAATTCACATATCAATTCTGTTATGGTTGAATTGAAAAGATCACATATTGGAAACAGAAATTTTCCATTTTACAAGACTTCATACCATTAAAAAAATGTTTTTTCTTCTGTTGATGAGCCTTTCGATTAAGCTCTTGATACTATTTTGGACATAATTTTTATAACTTAAATATGCTGATTTAACATGTTCTCCTAATAGTAGATCAGAAAAATCACAAGATACAGCAATGCTCCAGATATCTAGTGTTCTGCCAACATTAACACCCATATGCAATGGAGATCTAGTGTTCTGCCGATATCTATCCATGTGCAATGGATAGATACCTTGTATTTTATTAGCGGCAGCTTTTAGCTGCTAAATTAAAATAACTTTGGCATGAAATACCAGAATATGTCAGTGATACTGTGAGAAGAGTCATCATATAGATGACTACTAAGTGGTATGTCCCATCTAGACATCTTGAAAGTCACAAAGACTCATTTCTCAGAAAGCAATACAATTAATTTTTCAAAGTGTAGATAACAATAATGTTGTATGAATACGGCAAATATTTACAGTGGAGCTCAAGGTAAAAAAATATTAGCTGAACTAAAATAGATCTTACTCAATATCTTGAAACAAATATGGCAATGCTTTGTTCTAGTGCTCCTTAATTTAGCTCCTCTCCCTAATCTTTATTAGGATGCAAAAACCTTCATATTGATGTCTACAATATTCCAGGTTTCTTCTCAGCTCACTAATAAGTCCTTCAAAATAAAGCAATATTATAGATTTCCCTTAATTTCCAAAAAGTATTAAAAAATACATATCTTTTAAAATCTGTATACATAAACAGTGAAGGTCCGTTATGATTTATTTTCAATATTATCTGCACAAGATAAAAAAAAAAAATTCCACTGAGAAGCTGCAAGAAGTAAATTTATGTCCTAAAACGAAGATTGAAAGGCAAATCATCCCAATGTGTTTGTCTGTAGTTTATTATGTTCAAGAAATGGCTAAATACACATCTAAGTTGCACATAAATATAAAAAAAAAAGATGTTTTAGACCGGAGATGGACGCAATAAGCAGAAAGCATTATTTTTTGACATAGATGATGGAAATTTTTTTTACCTGATAACAATTTCAAGAAAATAAACAAATGCTTCATTTCAGAGAGTTTTGAATTATGAAAAGATAATTGAAACTTACATCTTGATGCATGGTTGTTAGTGTCTTCTGTCTCTTTTAAAATAAACTTGTTTTCACACTTCTACAGATATAGTTCTTTGTTCCTAAATATACACAATTTGCCTGCTTTTTTCACATAAGTACACAGCAGCTTGAAGTCCCTACTCAAATACAAGCTGAAGTGTCTAAGTATTAGGAAAAGAAAAGAAGAAGAAAAATCATAATTTCATTCTGAAATGGGACTCCCGAAGGGCATTCAGAAGTCCAACTGAGTTACAGCAACACTACAGTACAATCCTGTGGTCCTTTAGCAAAAAATCTCTGAATTCTCTCCAACTAGCAGAATTCGAAATACCTTTGAATAAAGTTTTTCTCAGCAGGTATACTTTGAAACAGCTTTTTAAAAGGTGCTAAGAGAAAGACTTTTGAATACAAACATTGAATTTCTTCTGCAGAACAGCAATATTTACTTAAATATCCATCTCCAAGATGTCCATGGTAGGCTCCAAGCAATGAAAGAAATGTTTCCTTTAACAACGGTTAAATATTAAACTGAAGTTATCGTAGATAAAATATCTGTAAGAAGTCATAATAGAGAAAATATCTGTAAGAAATCATTTCCTAAAGAATCAATATAAGATGAATGAAAAAAAAAAGATATCAAAGAAACACAGCGTACTGTGTACTGTACTGTCTCGGCCCTGATGACCAAGAACAGTATTGTGGTGGAAAAGATAGCAGTAAAATGCAGTAAGGAAAACCTGGAGTGATACAACTGCTGAAGAACCCTCAGTTTTCTTTCCTTGTATTTATTTCCATAATCTGCCTGAATGTGATGCAGAAAGAATAAAAATAAACCCTTTTTATTTGAGAAACTCCTATATCTCAAACAACCTGTGAGCAGTGGTCAGGATCATTGAGCTGACATCACCGACCTGTTCCTTTTCTCATCCTGCTAGTCCTCACGTTTTCTTGCTCTTAGCTCTTTGTACCTTCCAGTCAGCTTCCTCACAATTATCCTTTGGCACTGAGGTGAAATATTACCCTGCTCTGTTTCAGTTAGTGTCATAACAGCACAACCTCTTTGAGACTGGTTTCATCCAGAAGTAGGAAGAGTATAGAAAGACTGGGCTTTTCAACAGAATCTTCAGTCCAAGAGTTTCTACATAAAACTCTGCTGCAGTAGCACCTTGATAGCAGAGGACTGGGAGGTGAATAACATAATGGCTTTATTCATTTTAAAGAAGACCAAAAGAAATTTAGCAGCCAGTCCTGGCATTATCACTTGATAGTGAACACGCAGGAAGTAAAGTCAGCAGCCAGATGAAGTAATAATGTGGAAAGCTGCTGACACAGTTTCTTTGAGAATAAAATGTGCCTCAGTTCCCACTGGCATTTTCTAGCAAAATTATCAGACTGACTCAGTTATAAAAGGAAATAAATTACTATATCCATCTTCTTATAAAAGAGTGAAATGTGTCCAAAATAATGAAGAACTGTAATAGAACATTTATTTAGATTAAAAAAATTAAACAGAGGGGTTTTCAGAACAGATAACCTGGAGATTTCCAAATTTTTCTTAAATGCATTTCCCTGTTTGCATCTGGATGCAAACCAGGAGCAAGTAAGGAAAACAAGGTCCAAAGAAAAATGCACTTCTCAACGTTCAAGTTGAATGCTAGAAAGAAACTGCTTAGATTCCATTATGATACAAATGGACTTCAGTCTTCAGTTTCTCAAAAGTGTCCTTTTATGCATAAAACTCCACATTACAATGGGGCACTTCAATGAAAAAAATAAAGCAACAATAAAACCCCAAAAAACAGCTCAGAGAATATTTTCGAAATTCAAATGTTATGTATTTGAGACCATCATTGACAACATGACAAAACAAATGACACAGTTTCCATTTTACTTCAGTTTCAAAGGTCAGAAGAGTAAGACAACTTTGGCTAACTTGAAAAATGTGACACAAAAGTTCACAAGATATGCACAACATATTCAGAGACCTCTAAAAACAGATGGCAAGCACCACTGGCCAACTCTACTGTCATAAAAGAATGAGTGGCATTTTTCTGCAATACATATCAAATGCTACAGAACTAAAAAGAGCTAGGGTATACCATGTCCTTGGAAAGTGCTATAAAACAAACTCTAAAGACCTTTTTGTGAAATCAGCAATATGTTTAAAGTGAATCATTCTTAATATAAACAGGAGAGATTTGCTTTATTTCAAAAAAGCAACAGAATTCTCATAACCAATAGAAACAGACAGAAATCTAGACAAATCAAAAATTCAGTTAGAAAAAAATTAGATGAAAACATCTTAGATGCTTGCAGAGTGTTCTCTGACACAAAGGTAAAATTTATAATCTATTTGTAAATTTAAGCTGGAGATATCACTTTAAGTAAGAGCAAATAAGGAAACAAAGATTTCATTAAAAAACTCCAGATGACTAGCTCAGAAATTTTTGTCAAATGCTAAACAAAAGAATACCTATTACCCTAATGGTGAAAAAATAGAAAATAATCTAAATCCAGCTTTTTATATTGTATGGAGAACACAAAGTAAACAAACTTAGGTTTGTTAGCTTTGAAAATAAGTGTTTCTGATATTTAAAACTTTATAGAAATACAAATGTTGAATTTTTAGAATTGAATCTGGAAAGCAAAATTTCTAGGGACAAAATGTCTATCACAGGCCTTATCGTGCTGTTTAAAGGAAAGTTTTACAACAAGTTTACAGCCATTATCAGGAGAGGTATCTATGGAAGTCCATATCAAAACAGTCTCTGTCAATTGTAATTTTTGCACCACTCAGAAAGAGCTTGGTGTTAATTACAGTGAACCTTGGACCATTGTATTGTTCATTGTACAATACAATGGTCCAAGGATGATTGAAGAATGTCACCATTTATTTAATCAAAAAGGTTAAGATTTGTCAGTTGCAAGATATTTTTCATTCTTGGCCTTCCAGGTGTTTTGGTATAACCACAGCTACCAGCTAACCACCACACAGATGTTTGCTCACTCCTTCACTCCTCCCCTCCCCTCTACCCTCTCCCAGTGGGATAGGGATGAGCATCAGAAAAAGATAAATCCTTTGGGTTGAGATAAAAACAGTTTACCAGTTTAAATAAGGAAAAATGTAATAATAATAATAACCATAGCAACAATAGCAATAATGATTATGATGTAAAGGGAGATAACAAAAAGAGAGATTCACATTACCATTGCTCACCACCTGCTGGCTGATGCCCAGGCTGTCTCTGAGAAGTGAATGGCCTTTCCTGGCCAATTTCCCTCAGCTTATATATTGGACATAATGTTCTATGGTGTGGAATATCCTTTTGGCCAGCTTGGGTCAGATGCCCTGGCCATGATGTCTTCCAGCTTTTTTTTGTACCTGCTCACTGTCTGAGCAAGGGAAACTGAAAAGTTTCCCTGATTTAGGGCAAGCACTGCTCAGCAACACCTAAAACATCGGTGTGTTATCAACATTATTACTAATCTAAATCCAAAAAAAGAACCACACCAGCTGCTAGGATAAAAATTAACTTCCCCAGCTAAACCAAGGACAATGGTACTTTTGTTTTTCAATCAGTGAAGAGTGGAAGATGTGGTGTCTTCAAACATGTCTTCATAGAATTTCAGTGCTAGGGGGTTTGATTTAAAACAGATACATTTTGAAAATGATTACTTGGTTATTTTCAGAGAAAACCAAATAAACACATAAATTAAATCTATTTTTAAGAGATTTGCATAATTGTAAGCATTTCTGGAGTGGAGTACATGATATTTCCTAATGAACTGCTGAAAAACTAACCAACCAGAGTGCCAAAAATATTTCTGCTAGTTACATCACTTTTCATTATTTACCAGGATTATAGATTATAGTTATAATATACAAGGCATATGAAATATAATCCCAACTCTGGAAAGCATACAGTTTTGAAGCAAGCCACACTGCCACATGCAAGTAAGAAATTAATATAAATATATATACACATATCTAGCATAAAGGTCCACACGTTTTTTCCGACTTGTTGTATATCTACCCTGAGGCTTCCAATATATATTGATTCTGGCTTCAACAATTTAACAACCAAAATATATTTTCTGCAGTTTCTCAGAATTCTTCAGCATGAGGGTAACTATGACAGACTATTTTGTATGAGACTGAACAATGTGTGTCTTAACCTCCTTTTCATTTCATGTGACAAAGTTGACAGTATGCTGTAGAAATTAGATGAGGCACAAGTATAAATATACATAAAAATTCAGTAGCTAGAAGGTAAAAAGCATGCCTCATCAGCAAGTTTCTGCTGAGATAGAAGGGCATCTTTATCTGTCCACTTCCTATTTGCTCACTGCCTTCTACTTAGGAGTCTGAGTTAAAGATTATCACATTGGGGAAAAAAAAAAAGGGATTACTTTTAAAGAGCTCCATTTTATCCAAGTTTATTCTTGTTAAGCTTGACCACTGTCACACTCAGGTTTGCTGACTTAAGAAAAGTAGAAAAATGTTTTTTCCATAAAATATCACATTCTCATTCCATCTCCTTCTATTCCATTAAGAAAGAAAAGCCAAGTATGAAACTGGAAAATTAGGAAGAAAGGTAAATATACTAGTAGAGAATCTGCAAGAAGGGACACTTTTACACTTTTGTTTTTGTGTAAGAGTTTCAATTTTTTTTGTCTAGTCAATGACTTTTAAGAGAGCAAGAACCACAGACAGCACGTCTTCATAAGAAATCATTATGAATCAGTCCATAACAGTGTTCTGTGTTCTTGAAAGAAACCAGGGGAAAAAAAAAGAAGGAAAAAATAGTTTCTGGTGTTGGATAAAATACTTTCTGGTATTGGATGTGCCTTACACTGCTACAGTGGAAAGCTACAACTACACATAATAATTTTCATATTTGGGTACTATATGAGCACTTTATATGTAAAAAACACCCTTGATTCTGAGCAATCTGAAGCTTCATACTGTTGGATGAAAAAGGAGGAAAACTATAGAAAGCAGGGATGGTCCTTCATTAAAATTCCTTAAAATAAATATCTATGCAATGCTATGGTACAGTTCCAATTGCAGATAGAGAATAGAGAGCTGAATAGGAAGTGGGGTGGAAACAGACAATGTTTCCTGCAGTTCCTATGGTGTAAAACATGAAAAAAATATGTAGATAAAATTTTAGTCACAGCAGCTACCACTGGCAGTCAAAAGAGCTCTTCGTTTTCATTATTTTCTTTGATGTTAGCTTATTTTATATGAATCATACAAAGTGGGAAAGAAATGAAAAGTAATGGAGGAAGGAAGAAAATGCCAGGGTTTGTCAAAAAACTCATATTGGTATAAGATTTTGTGAACCATAGTTCAGTGTTAGTTACACTGAAGAAATTAAGATAAAATGTGTGTCGAACTAAAAAATCCCCTGACCAAAAATATCCAGTTTTTACTTGAATATTTTCATAGTAAATTTGTGAGAAATCTTTGAAATAATATTTAAAAATATCTTAAATCCACATGAAGTTTAAGAATCAATTGGAAGAAGGATAGACATTTTTTCTTGGGACATACAGACACTCATATCCTTTATTCATATGGAAACAATATTTACACTTTTTTATACTGAACAATACCTTCTCTTAATTCTCAAAGTGAAAAAATATGAAGGGCACTTCTGATATCAGTATTTCAGGTCAGATTTTTCCATCAGCAAGATCACAAGACAAGTCATAAAATTTTCTCTTAAAAATAGGTGTATCCTTTGATGATAGAGGTTTAGATAATTATCTGCATTTATCATCGATACCAAACATATCACTGAGACCCAGTACTTTGAATAGTCTCTTATCAAAGTGGTTTAAAACTAAAGATTTTTTTAAATGAATTAGTTTGGGTTAAATTTGCATAACTGTTTCTTTGGATCAAATATGGGTAGCTTTGGATTAAATATGGTTATTAAATAAGTGAATGTTTGGAAACCAAACAGTCACAAACAAATATGTACAGCTTTAGGATGTAGTTTATGGAAGATGATGGACTGAACTGAAAGCAACTTAAGTTCCAATTAAAGCACATAGCTTATAACAGAATTTAAACATTAAACAAACATTTCCTAGCATGAATAGGAACTCTCATGCCTAATAGAGTTTCAATCTGATTTCTAAAGAGGAATTTTTATAAATCATATTCCTATGTTACAGAATTTTCATAACAAATAAAAACTATCTTTCTTTTTCAAGTAATATAAGTTTTGGTATCCAAACAGCTTCAGAAAAATATAACAGCAGCTGAGCAAGAGCTGATCATGGATCCCACACCCTTCAGAATAGTGTGTCACAATTTATAAAAAGTTACTTCTACCCTTGTGACCTCAATTATAAAGAATAAAAATTTTACTATTGTGAATTGAACTAACTTAATTGTTTGAATCTGTAACTTCAGCTTTGTTGTCCTGGTAACTACAAAAGTAGCCTTGTCATGGAACTGTTCCATTTATAGTGATTATTGTTTACATGAGTGTATGGAAAAAGACTCATTTCCTACAGTGAGTCCTTCTCACAATGAATACTTGAATATTAAAATTAATCCCAAAATTTTGATTCCCATGAATATTTTGCACACACTTCAGTGATTTTACCAGAAAAACTTCATAAATGTAATTTGGCTAGAAGCATTAAAAATGTATGGTATTCAACAGAATATATATTTCAAAGCTGTAACTAAATGACTGATCCTGTAGCCTCTATATTTCACTAGACACATCATTTACACAATTTTTATTTTATATCTGAATTGTGATAGCTCTGTTAGAGATGAATGAAGTTGATCCAGGATGAATCCAGATGTGAGCTGGCAGGAAATAAATTTATGTCATGATGAATTAGATTATTTTTGTTCTGTATTTGACTTGTCATTGATTACTAAATTTTCCCTATTGAGTCCTATCTTCACCTCACATACAGCACAGATTGACATGACAGCTTCTTACCAGGATATTACTTTAAGTCTAATGTTGTCTTCTTCTTAGAAAAAAAAATGCCAACTTTTCTAACACTCTTCAGTGAAGAAACTTACCATTTCTTTTAAAAATTGTGTGTCTAGAGAAGATGAAATAAAATAGAGATTTATGATGTATGTATTGTCCTGTAAATTCTTAAGTATCTAAAAGTTAGTTGTGAACTAGATAAGCCTTTAAAAATATCTTTATTTAGCCAATATTGGGGAAAAATATTTTAACCATACTTGGCTTGTTTTTTGAGATAAATCCTCCTTGTGGCACCACAACAGTAATCTGCACTGTTGCCGATCAAAACCAATTCTTCTCCCCCCAAAAAAATAAAAGAGAAAGTAGGAGAAATATTTTCAATTAGTGTATTATTTGTAAAACTAAGAATATATTCCTTTATATTCCCAGCCCCTCCTCTTCTAAAACAAATTTACATTTGCCTATCTGTAATTAAAAAAAATCTGTAATATCTATATTATACATATATCTTACAGCATTTCATATGTATTCCATCACAAATGATTTGGCATATTCCATTGGTAGTGTACATGGGAAAAAATAAATTGCAACACTTGGCATTAAATAAAAGCTGTAAAACCATCTAAGTTTCTGTACCACTGCTGTGGAACTCTGATCAATCATATTGCCCATCAGCCCTTTACATCCCTTCTCCATATCAAAGGTCAGAATGCTCAGGCTGAAGTTCTAGCACTGAAAAACAAAAACTGGCTGCTGTCAGGGACCCTGTCTACAGTATAATGCTGTACATTTATTAAAATTGATACAAACAAGGTGCACAAAAGAAATACATTTAAATGAATACATGAAATTCATTGAACTTTTTAGATGAAGCTGTTAATTAAGGCATGGCCACTCTGGTTAAACACTAGTTAAACTCTGCTCCTTTGCATGTGTTTGGTGAGTTTCATTGGGTGATTGCAGAAAAACCTGTGATGAGTTGCTCAGTAGCATGTACTTAAGGAAAGGGCACTGAGAGTGACACCATAATATCGGTTTTGGCATCCTCTGGAGCTAACAGAAGTGAGTTTGACAGTGCCATATACTTAGGAATGCAGGAACTCTTAGGGCAGAACAAGTGACCCTCACTCTTACACTGGCAAAGCTAAATTTTTGAATTATTCAATAAAATAATTGCCAAAATGTTTTTCTGGAATATCTGAAAAAGTTTGGTTTGTGCAGACAAACATTGGAGTGGGGAATTTAGCTAAGATACACACAAGATTTTAGAACAATCCTTAAAGGTCTTTTAATTCACTTTGGTTTTGTTCCAGAAAGACTGTGAAGTTGCTATAGAATATTTGGTCAGAGTTCCTAAAAGAGGGACTCTTGATTTGCTAAAAATTAAGTATAATAATAGTCCTGGAGCCCAGACTAAAAAAGAAGTAACATTAAATCTTATGCCTTAGTGATTAGGAGAAAGGGATGGTTTAGGAAATGTCTAGATGAACAACTGACCAGGAATTATTTTAAATGATACAAATATACTGGTGACCTGTAAAAAAAATCCTAATAACATCCAAAAAAATACTTCAGAATTATTTCCACCTACATTTCATCAACATTTGAGTAACTCTAGTCACAGTTGTAAATGAAACACATTTACATCTGCATGAGACAAGTTGAATCATTGAGTCAATATTCTCATTATAAGAAAAACAAGAAGACAATTTTAAGAAGACAAGTCTTCTTAAAAAAGAGCAACCCTTTCATATTTCTAAATATGAGACACAAAAAGTACAATGAATAAACAGCTGTATTCACCTATCACCACATTACTTGGCTTACAGAAGATTCCAAAAAATAGAACTGAGTTTCAGGAAAAAAAGAATCACTTTTAACTTTATAAGGTAAAGAATCTAGATCCAACTCAGACTTCTCAAAAGGTCTTAACATTTCAAATCTTAATAGACATTGCATCCTTGAACAGGACCTAAACTGTGAATTTCTACTTTTCAAAATTTTGACAGTGTAAGATTCTCAACTGAAAAACCAAAAAATATTATCTAAACTTTTACTGGATTTTTTTATTCAGTTAGTTTTTTGTGTATTTTCCCTTCCAGGTTAAGAGCAGTTTTTATGATTATACCTACTAGAAAATGACAACCCATATTTATAAAAAATAAGACAGCAGGCATGTCTAGAAAGTTCTTTCCATTTTTCAGAAAAAAACACATAAAACAATCTTAATTAGGCAAAAGTGAACGCAACTGAGAAGAACAGTACACCCGGAACTTGAAAAAGGGCTGAGATTTTACTTTGGAAGAAGTGGGATTTTGGACTGACATTTTAATTGGAGGAATAGGGGGAACTCAGCACAGGATACCATAGAATAGAATACCATTCAAAAGCTCTTCATCATAGGAGTCATCAAATAGTTATAGATAGATAGATAGATAGATAGATAGATAGATAGATAGATAGATAGATAGATAGATAGATAGATAGACAGACAGATAGATATACAAGCCCACTTATTCTAATTTTCTTTCTGCTGCAAACTTTACAACTTCTTTCATGTTAATTTCCAAATTTAAGGAAGAGCTCTTTCTTTAAAGGAGACATGGGAAATATGCAAGGCCTGTGGTGGTGAAGTGGCAGAAAATAGTGCTACATTAAATCCAGAATTAATAGAGACTACAAACTGCATGGAGTAAAAAAAAGACAGGAAACTCATGTGGAATTTCTGCCACTCTGTACACAAGTCTGGGATACTGCAGTCTCTCTGTAAAAAAAATACTACAATCTCTATAAAAAAAAGAAAAGCCAGCTTTTAGCTATTTTGCTGTGCAGTGGCATTGGAAAGGCCAAAATATACAAACAGGAAACATCATGAAATTTATTTGCAATGGCTCAATGAGAGCACACTCCAGCAAAAACACTCAAGCAACAGCACTGACAGCTGCCTGCTGAGAGAGAATTCTGCTAACAGAACAGTTGGCTGAGAAAGGTAGAAGAAGAAAATAACTTCAGTGACTGGAAGCCAAGCATGTCTCTGTTTCTCAGAATCAATCTCACTGAGAGTTACAGTAAGTTGTCATACTGGGAGACACCACAGAAAATGAAAGAAGTTGAGCAGTACCAGCAAGGCTGGAAATCGCTCATCAACAGATATATTAAAAATGTGCTGTGAAATATGGACAAATTTTTTCTCTGAAAACTGTGGTCCATATAAACCAAAGCCAAAAAAACTTGCATATTTTCAAAAGTTATTGAAGAATTTTACTCTAACCACTATGGTTTTATGTTTTCAACAGAATCATATAATCATGGGATTGTTTAAGTTGTAAAGGACCTTTAAGATTATCAAGTCCACTGTTAAATTACAGTTATGATTAAGAATTTGGTTTCACTAGAAATTGTCACATCATTTCCTATTTATACATTTGAAATGAAATATTGAAGTTATTAATAAAAATAGCAGAACATTATTAATCAAATCAAGTATCTGGGGTAGAGAGGAAGTTTATTTATACTAGGGCATGAGTGAGAAAGAAGTTGTGGATCAGTATATGAAATCAACTAATTAGTATTGTCTCTGGTGACAGTCAAATATCAGAAAATAGGTATGTGTATTTGTCTTCTTTGGGGTATTCTGTGTATTTGTGATACACTGGTTGTAGAATGTAAGAACATATTTTGAACTGTAACATCCTATTGAGTTAGAAAGAATAAGGGAGTTTTAACTTCAGTGAGACCAGATGTCTAGCAGCTGTTCACATTCAGGGATGAGCCTTACTCTAGAAAAGATACATAAATATGTTTTTAAAAGTAAAGCAATACTTTTTGCCTTTAGCAATATCCGTTGTCAATAGCAGTAGATTTAAAGACTATTTAGGACGCTATAAACATCCTAGCATCCTTTCTGTGAAGGCCACAGAAAGTGTGCCATAGCTGGGGGGAGGCGGGTGGGGGGGAATAAAAGTGGTAAATGAATACATACACCACTACATACACCATGGATATTGTCCTTGAAAAGAACATATAGTCACATTGGAATAAGATGAAACATCTCTCTTCTCTTAGCTCTAAGGGGACACTTGAAAAATTCCATTCCAATTTTTTCTGGCCTGGGAAAAAGGAATATTGTCATTTGGAACTTCCTTGGGTACTGTAATTTTTTCTTATATATTATGAAGTTAGACTATCAGTCTTACAATTTTAAACCACAAGGAAAATTGAGACAAGAGTCAGTATCACTGCTTATATCATAAGCATTTTCTCCTCGTTTGACTTCTTTTAGATGGGTCGAGGATTCCCACATGGGCTTGGAAAACTATCTGAGACGTTTCCTATTTGTGGGCTGGATAAAGAGGAGACAAAGAAAACATAGTCCAAAGAGAGGGGTGAATTGTTAAATAAGAAAATATGCTTACAGTTAAATTTGAAGAACAAGTCTAGTTTAATTAATTTTATTGTCTGTTTAAAATAATAGATGTCTCTCTTAAGTGAATACTACACTGACATGATTCATTTTCTGTTAACCTAGATGATTTTAAGATTCCACCGACAGTGCCAGTTTATGCCACTCATTCCCCAAGGATTAGATTTCATTATGTTTATCCGTAGCAGTCAGTGAGTTGCTATGCATGAAGATTAAATTATGCTAATGAGACCATTCATGAAACAAAGAAAAAACATCATGAGGGAACATGGCAGAATATGACTTCATGGTGATACTTAAATCCAGTGCTTAAAGATTTTCCTCTGCTTGCCTTCCTTCCCCTTGCAAACTTAGATATCCACTCCCATCTTTAAATAGCACACCACCTTCTACTTGCTTTAAGGAGGTTCAAGATGCTGGAAACTTTCTTAAACCAGACTAAAACTTAGGTAGAAAAGGAAAGTCTATGGACGTTGTAAGCCAGAACAGGTAACACAGGAGGACTGCAGAGATGCTGTTTGCCACTGTAGGAAGAAAGTGTGTGAGGCCTTAGCTTGAGTAGAGTTCAACCTGTGAAGGCCAAAAAAACCCTTTTTTGCATATTTTAACTGCAAAAAGAAGATTAGAAGTAACACTGATCTACTGTTAGTAACACTAACCTCGTCTTATTAACTTAGTGAGGTTAGTCCACCTTAAAATAGAGACAAAGACAAAGCAGAAATTCTAAGTGACTTATTAAAGGAGGTGATTGTCCTGCTCTGCTGCTCTGCAGCCTCATCTCAAAGCCTGTGTGTAGTTTTGGGCATGACAATAAGTGAAGGATATGAAGCTTTTAGAAAGCATCCAAAGGAGGACTACTCCAAAGGTGGTAAAAGGTCTCAAGGATCAAACTGTTGGAGGAGAGTCTGGGATAATTTCATTCATTCAGTTTGGAGAAGGCTGAGGACACTCTCATCACAGTCTTCCTCAAGGGACCAGCAGAGGGGAAGGTTCTGAGCTCCAAACTCTGATGACTAGTCACAAAGAAATGGAGTGAAGCTGTATCAAGAGAAGTTGAGGCTTGGTATTAGAAAACAGTTCTTCACTGAGAGGAAGATCAATCATTGGAACATGGTCTCCAGAAAAGGCTCTGCCAAGCCTGCCAGAGTTCTAGAATATCTAGATAATTTTATTCCCATGGTTTAGGGTTTTTTTTCATTTTAGGTCATTTTACAAGGAGCAGGAAGGTGGACTCAATGATTCTTATAGATGTATTACAAATTGGTATATTTATTTGATGAGTTTAAAATTTACCTAAAACAAATATATTAGACAAATCCTAAAAAATCTGGTAAAAAATAAATAAGGATGGAAGACCAGTATAGCTTTCATGTAAATGCAGGGCGAAATATTCTGGTATGACAGCTATTTCTACAGCAAAGAAACTTTCACAGTTATGGTAACAAAACAGCCATCTGCTCTGGGTAGCAGGTTCAAACGTATAAGACTTTCCTCTGTACATGTGTGAAATGTTTGACTCATGCAATGATTTCTTTAGTCCCTGTTCACATGAAAGGCTCTCAATCATACCAGCCTAGATATTTACTCAGGTGCCAGATATTGTATAAGACAATGGGCAAACTTGGTCTTACTTGTGCAGTTTTCCCTGTAGCTCTCACTGATCCCTTTATAGTTTGCTACATTTAGCTATGACCAACTGAGGCACCATAAGTACAAAAATCAGTTTTATTGTGGCTTTCCTTATTTTTTTAGGAAAAAAAAAAGGAAAAACAAAACAGAAAATGTGGCTGCTATATGTTTTATTCCTTTTTGGTTCTCTTGTTATTTATGCAGGACTTTCTCCTCAATAGACTGTAACTCAGTTTATAGTTGCTGAAACTGTGACTCCGGGCAGTATATTCTGGGTTTGTTTTTTGGCAGACGTTGTTTCACTTTCTTTCTACTCAATCATTCTGTCTACTTCCATGTTCAGTACTCCCACTTTCCAGAGTCATAATTTCATCCTTGCCTTGAAATAGCTAGTGTTCAGGCTTACAGGATTTTCCTCATAAACAGGTTCAATTCTCTCTTGTTAACCTCATTCTTTTTTATTAATAGGTATTAATACATTGACTTCTGTTGTGCTTTATTATCTGTAATAGCTGATGAAATGTTTGAAGGGCCCTCCATGTTCATCCATGGTCTTTCTCATCAGTACTAAGCTATTTTTCTGCAGCACCTTTGGGACTTTCATCACAAAGATAAGTGTTACTTCAGCTATAGAAGCTTTCAAGCATGCTAGAATGAGTGGGACATAAAACACAACTCAGATTGCTAGCACTGCAGCATGGGAATTATTTTTTATAGGAAGTAGAGATAGACTAATAACTCAGAGTTTTCGTAGGGAGGAAACCTTCCTCACATTTCTTCATCTTCCTCCTGATCTTGAACCATATTCTGCACATTTCTGGCCCTTCTGTAAGCTTCTTTAACATTATCTTGACAGGAAAGAGTCAGAAAATTTCCCCCTACATAACAGTATTTAAAGTGGCCATGAAAGGGTTTAAGGTATGAAAGAGCTGCCAAAAGGTGGCTGTTGATGGAGAAAGGCTGACTGAAACCCCTCGTTTAGCAGCAGAGGATTGCCATATTACCTCTCTACATTTTCTGGAACTTTGTTCTCTTTCAAGTAAACTTTTTAACAAGATAGTGTTTTCATAGCAAAATGGCAGATAGAATAGAATCTGTTCTATAAATGACAAATTACCTCACTGAATGTCTGACAGGGCTGATGCACCCAAATGGCCTCAAGAACCAAAAAGACCTTTGCAGACCAGGAACATCAATAAGTCTTTTTTTCCTTTCCACAATTCTACCTTTTCCTTCCTTGTGGAAGAAAAAAAGTGTAACCTATGCATCAACAGAAGTAACTGTCATATCAAGGAACATTACTATACAAGGGGAACAAAATCTGAACTAAAAAGATAGGCATGCAATTAGATTTCAATGCATCCCAGACAATGCACTCAGTCTGTCCTTTCTTATGCTCAGCTGAGTACATCGTTTCCCCATGCTTCTATTCTGTTATATTCTATTCTATTCTATTTATTTATTTTATAAATAAATTATCTTAAACACTAAGAATACATCTTCAAAGAACCAAATTTTAGCAAGTCTTTTCATCTGAACATGCAATATATATTCATGCAATATGTATTCATTCATATTCTTTACATGAGCACACATGAAGTCCCAGTTTCGTGACACAGTCTTAGCTAACACTGTTTTGCCTTATTATAAAGAAAATTGAACTGATTTTTTTTTTTACACTAAATTTAGACAATCTCCCATTCTGTTCTCTGTGTACCTCACTCTACAAAGTTCTGCACATCATGTGTTTTATACTAATGGGTTTAGTTTCAATCATTTTTCTACTGTGAATTTATAAGCTTAAAAAGCACTTTATCAAGAGGTCAGTTGCCACTCTAACTTGACAAAAAGGGCAAAAAGACAAGTGTTACATCTTGATAATTTTCAATGACTTTAATAGAATTGGGAGTGGAATGGCAAGGTAACCTTTGTGCTCCTAAAGTTATTTGATCAACTTTTGAGATGAACCTTTGTTAAAGAGCTCTGATCTCCTCATAACATTTTCAGGTTTTAGGTTTAGTTTTTAAAATGTGAAGACAGTTTTGGTTTATCCACCTGAAAGGCTGTGTAACATAAAAATTGGATATTTAATGTGAATTAAAGGATAAGTTTCAATGTATCAATCAGGTGAGTGGTACTTGTGTTTGTTTTCATTTACCTGATTGTTTTTCCAGGTTGATCTTTCCTCTCTGACAGTCAGTAAATACCTGGTATTAAATTGAACTTATTATGTTCAATTTGAACTTATTTTGTCCAATCAAGTGCTGCACCATGTTATTGAACAATCTGTTGTTACTTTTTGCTTTGAGTACTCAACAGTGTACAGGAATTTTCTCTCACAGCATTTTCCAGTATGACTCTTAGACAAAACTTAAAAATTGCTTGAAGTTTTTTGGGAAAAGATACATTTGATACAATAAAAAGAGATTGTTCCACCTTGTAAAATCCAACAGTCTAATGTTTAAGGAGTAAAAGGTTAAGAAATTAAGAAGAAAAAGCTAAGAAAATTTATTTATGAGAAGAAATTATGGAAATTAATCAATCTATAGGAAGTCAGAGAATTGAAAATGTAGCAATTGCCAGTAAAAACTTTCAATAAAATGACAGGTCGTAATTAAAAAGAATTTCTTCCATGTTTTTATCTTCTAAAAACAAAAGCCATGAACAAAAGTTTGTTCCACTTAAAGGAGAATATGAGCACCTAGTTAATGACATTAATTTATGCTTAACGTCAGAACACATGTAGGGATAGGAATTAACTTTGAATAAAAACGTTTGATATAAACCACCAAGATTTACATTTCCACATTTCTTTATTTAATTGAACAAAGCCTCCTATCATTCAAGGAAAAAAATCTATAATCCTCAATTTAACTTTTTTTCTCCAAACATTCACAAATAATCACATGTTACTATTAGAAATAGTGTTAAGGGTGTCATTTAATTAACACTGTGCTTAAAAATTTTCCCAATCATGTCTATCATATATGGAAAAATCTGACTTTTCCTATTAATCAGTAATTACAATTATATATGCTTTAGTTAAACAATCATATAAATTTATAATTTTATAATTATATATTTATAATTTTAATTTTATGTTCCATATTATTTATATTTATTAATTATTATTATATTAATTAATATAATTCAGTATTTCCAGGTGAAAGTCTAAAACTACATAGCAGAGAGAGTTTTCTGATCTGACATCTCTCTTTCAGTTAATTAGCTATGCTATATTTTTTAGTATTTGATTTAAAAGCAAAAGATGTTTTGTTTTATGATATGGTATGATATGATTAAAAGGCTTCCAGAATTCATGTTTATGCATGTTGTCTAATTACATTTTCTTTTCTCTCTTGTTCTTTCAAAATGTTTGAAGAAGACAAAACTACTGCTTGCTGTCTCCATAGAGACACCATGACAGTATCAGGAGAAAATATTTTTATTTCAGTTCCTAATGGATTTGACTCCTGAGCAAAACCACTCAATAAGGAAAGTGCCAGGAATAGAAAAGCCATTCATTACAGTGTGCAGCTCATTGTGATCTGCATTGGCTTGGTCTGCACTAAGTGGTTTAGCACAGTATTTAAAAATGTTGCAGAAGCAGATTTCTTTTCAGATTAGTTTACTGTGCCAGATTCAGGGCTTGTTTAAGTTCACATTCCAGTTTAAATGACACAAAAGAACAGTCTATTTCTCTCAATATGGGAAAATGAATATTTTGCCTGGCCCTGGAGCTAAACTTGGTTATAAAAAACAATGTATTTATTTATGGAGAAATTCTGAATAATTTAATTAATAATTATCAGAAGAGGGTTTTGGTTTTTTTAATTCATAATGTAGACCTGGAAATATATAATGTCTGCCTGCAAGACTACCACTCTAAACCATAGTTTGTATGTGAAGTTTGTCCACAAGTTAATATGCCAGAGCTGAAATTTTATGCTATGAAAGACTGAAGCAATACAGAATTTTAACATTTTTTTACTATTTTAAGTACACAAATGTTTAAAAAAAGTTCATCATCTATAGATTATTAGATATTTCTAATTCCCCTTCAAAATACAGTGTGACACTGCACAGCGTATATTAATATACAGCAGAATTTTATGGTATTGATTATATGAATCAAGTCAATTCATTACATGAACAGGAAAAAAGAGACTAAACCAAGTTAGCACGTATGACCTTCTAGGTAATTTAGGCCACTTAAACCAAAACCTATTCAGTAAGAATATATTATTTGGAATTTTTTAACTTCTTACAATGTTCTAATTGACTAATTCATTTTTTTAAAGTGTTTAAAATGGATTTTAACTCACTGGATGAATTTCAAGTCTTCTGAGGTATCAATTTCTTGCTGCAAGGAATTTTAGTTGAAAATATATGTCAGACTGATATATCTGTAGTTATGATTTTATCAAAAAAAATGGCACATGAAAAACCTAGAGGTCTCCTCTTTTTGGACTAAACATGCAGTGATTTTGGGAGAGGATATTAACTCAGGTTCTACTGTTACCATCAAGGTTAGGTACCACTCTTTTCATTCCCATTCCCTCTCACAGTTATGAACATATTTATATAAACCTTCTGCAAAAAAACCAAACCCAAACCAGCCCCATCCCTGCACTATCATTCACCTCGAAGCACTGTGATCCCTCTTTACATCAAGTTCCATTCCTGTTTAGAACACCATAAAATAAAACAGGTTTGGTCAATACTCTGAACTGGAAGAAAGGCGGACAACAAAGTCTTCTCACTATTTTTCCAAATGTTTTAGAATAAGCATGGATGAAAACACCTAAAGAAAATTATCAAGAGGACTGAGCATCCCATCCATGTTTTCAGTAACACTGACTACTTTTTGAGATGTGGCAGGAGATGCCATGACTTGTCACTGTATTATGGTTACACTGGCAGACTCTGCTGACTGCAGTACAGTTTTAAGCAGTCCTGGTTATTATAGTAGTGTAAAGACTCAAAATTTGTTGTGTGATAGTAGTAGAGGCAATAAATAGGTTTGAACCATTAGGGAGAAACTGAAATTTTCTCTGTAAGAAAGGAAGAAGTGAATAAAATATATTCCTATTTTATCTGGTTTAAGATGAAGTATTAACTACGTGATTCTTTAGTTGCCTGAGTAGGAATAAAACAATACTAGTATTGGATTAATTCAGATCTGCTTTGCTAAATTATAATAATGTACAAGTGATTGTGTTAGACAAAACCCCAGAATTTTAAAGCAAAAATAACAAAAAATATATTATTGTTATATCCCATGGCTCTCTGATACTCTGCTAAATGAAAAGCCAACAAAAAGTTGCACTTCAAGTCTTTGTGAAGAGTGATCAATTTAAGTCAAAGGGCAAATAGACATACTCATTTGGAAAACTCAAAGCAAGATGCAGAACTTAATTGCATTAAAGTCATTAAAGTTTTGTTGTTTGAAAGAGACACTTAGAAATGCAATTATTTTATTTTCTAGTAGCTCACATATGTACTTCTTTGTTAGTCTGTTTTCCATTAAGCTGTCAAGTCTGTGACAGAGTATTTAATGAGAATTTTTTTATTTGAAATTAAATACTTTAAAACTAGTTTGTCTATTCAGAGAGCTACCTGCAGGATCTGACACTTTTTACTTTAAATTTAATTTAAAAATACCTTTGATGTATCATGAAATAAAAACCTAGCAATTTACTTGGAGAAAATCTGAAATTCTGAAGTGATGGTATCACAGAAAATTATGTAGAGAAGTGGTGCAAGACATGAATCTTATAATACCTTAAAAGCATATACAAGGTAAAATCACCAGAATGCTGTGGAAATTAGAATAAAGAACATTTGCCTCTAACAGTTTGCATTACTAAAGGAAGGCACAGCTGCATTTGAAAAATAAAATCTCTGTCTGTATAAGATAATCTGAGAAGCTCGATACTCAATTCGACTTCAGACATTTCTTTACAAATTAGCTATTTTAGTTTATATTTTTAAATTCTTGGGAAAAGCTGAGACCTAAGAGACCTGTGCTCTGGAAAACATAAAATGGAGTATAGAAGGTGACTGGTATGAGTGCCATTCATATTTTCCATTAATAACGATTAAATAATATCTATTTTTAAAAAAAGGTTCTGAAAGTTATCTGGGAATCTGAGAAAGTCCATTTCTAAGCCCTTTATTCACAGAAAGAAAAAACATTGTTTTGTTCTAACAAATGCTTGTCAGACTTTTAAGAGATAAGTCTCCAAAGAATTTTTTTTATATGAGTAAAATCTTATTGGGAATAAATAACACAATAATTATAAAAAAGAAATGAAACATGACTAGAAGAACAAAACATCTTATGTGCTAAGAATACACTTTCCTTTTACATTGTGAAATGTGAAATAAAAATGGGAGAAGAGAGAATTCAAATTTTTGAAAACTCCTTCCGTGGCATCTTTAATTTCTCAATAATATTTCTATAATAAACAAAAAAAATTCTTTATAATGGGACCGAAAATCCAAAATTTAGCAAGAAAAGGAGTAGCTTAAAAGAGAAAAATGCTTTTTCAATAAAGAAACATTGCTGTCTTAGCAAATTTAAAAATGCGGCAGATAATTGAGGTTTTTGTCATTTTTTTAAGATTTTTAAATTATTTTGCCTTCTTTATTTGCTCTGCAAACACAGATAACAGATGCAGCCTTTTGTTCTCTAAGCAACACTTATTTGAGGTAGGGCTAATTTTCTAAAACTTGTTATTTTTTTATCTCCTAAAAAACTTGGTTTTGTTATCTCCTAATCCCACTTTTTCCCCAAATTTTTGACTGTTCAAAGCACCTTGATGCCTTCCTTTGCATATTATTTTGTTCCCTCTGTATATTATTTCATCCTACAATGCTCATAAAGCAAATAATTCTCAGAATTTTTTTCTTCATTAAAATGATATGCTTAAAAGTAGGAAGAAGATTTGAGATTCTTACTGTAAATTACCTTTTGGGGCCTTTTTGGAATAATAATTGAGATTGTTCTCTATAGAAACTCTCTTTGGCTTTGAAAATGTAGTTTTAGAATACAAATGTTCAATAGGCACACTATGTAAGTATTTCTATGTCCTTAGTGCTGAACTGCTTACATGCTAGGTTATAAAGTTATGCATAAATAGCAGTAGCTGCAACAATGATGCTGAAATCACCACTTCATTTTCCTTTCCTAAATTAAAGCAGATAAATCCTTCCTTCTGATGCTTGGGGTATAATTGGGGAAATTATAACAATGGCGATCGGATAAAATATTAGTAAGACAAATTCTGAATAATCTTGCTCAGACTAATTTCTCTACCTTTGGGTATCCACTTTTATGTGTTATTTTGATGTTCTGTGTTGAGGAAAGTTGTGGTTGCAGTGAGAATGTTTTCAAAAACACTGGATATTCTACTAAAAAAAAACCCTAATAGGGAAGTACACTCTGTTTTTTTTCTAGGTGGGAAATAAAATGATCCCAGTAAATTGCATCCCAGAATGAATTTTAAGGACAATGAGAGTTCACACTGAAATGTTTGAAACCTGAAAGTACTGGGAACTTCAACAACAACAAAAAACAAAACAGAATTGCAGACCTAAAAAAATACACTGTTTTTTCAGGAGCATGAAATATTTCACAAAGAGCACAGTTTGTTGGAATATAATTTGTTATGTTTTTCTATATCTAGACTTAGTTCTTTGAATTAGGACATCAATATTTAAAATAAAAAATATGATGTGTTCTAAAAGATCTTAACGTTCCCAGTCATAAACAGTCATTATCTAAAATTAAAGTTTTGTTCCAAAACAAATGATCGTTTCTAGAAAAAGTTAATGCCAGCCTGAATATTTCTGTGAGAAAAGGTGCTCAGTACCTATAATGAGACTGAAGCTCAATCTCTCTAAATAAAAGATGGGGGATTTGAACTGTGGAGTCCTATTCTGCTGTAAGTGTATCTTAACAATTTTGTAGCTTAAGCTCTTCTTTTCCTCAGACTGCATTACAGATGCCCAAAAGAGGAATGTTCTATTTTGAGTAGAAGAAAAAAATGTTCATTGAACCAAAACAAGCATTGTTTTTCTTCCAATAACCTTTCTATGCCTTAGAAGCTTTTGTTTTTCAATTTTTATGGCATTCAAAACTTAGCATCTTTTTTTCTTTTTCAGCTTGACGAATTTTCCTTTGCAGCCTCAATTTGTAATTTAGCTATTCTAAATATATTTCATATGAACATTTAAATAAGGATCTACCAAAAATTTTGTGTATGGCTATTTCTCTCAGAGAAATTATAGCAAAGGGAGCAAGAAGGGATTACATTGGGGGCAATAAATATATAGTAGATAATAAGTAGACTTATAAATCTATAATGACTTATCTTATACTCTTCCAATATGGGAAGAGCCAAGTCAGTACTGCTAAAAGAACATGAAACCATCACTTAGGTCATGAAAATTGAAACCTAAAGGCTTTTTGCAAATACTGATAAAGATAAATAAGTACTTGCTCAGCTGTTGGGATATGCCAATTTTATTCAGTAGCCAGGCAGAAAAACAGCAGCAAAATGATTTTATGTGCCACAGAGCGATGGTGATCTGACCATAGCTACTGAAACAGACTTGAAGTTATGTGGTCTGCTGTCCATTTTTTGTCTAAAGGTCTTAACACATCCAGAAAAACGCAGTAATTAAGAAGACAAAAGGAAAAAAGGGAAACTATTCTCATACTGCATCAGTCCATGCAATGCTGGTGTTTTTTCCTGGTGCAGGTTGACATCACAGAAAGGATGCAATAGAACCAGCAGAAATTAGAAAAAAGCCTGTGAGAAATATCAAGTGCAGGAAATGGCCTTTGCTTTAAGACTGACAAAATTGGCTGTAATCATTCAGCTTTGAAAACTGAGGACATAAGTAAGGCACCTGCTTTTTCCTAGGCATCATAGAAATGGACTGTGGTCAATTTTTCACCTTTTACTAGGAGGCCAATGCACTTTTTCTTCACAGCCTGGAAAGAAAAGGACATTGATTGTGCAAGGAAAAACAAACTTCTGTTAAACTGAACTTTACAAAGTGGAAATAAACTTATTCTAAATAGAATCTGAGGTTATCCTAAGATCACAATTTTTACCCAAAGTCAGAGTACTCAAGGAATTATAAATGTAACCATATATTTTTCAATATGAACCTTGGTATTTCAAAACCAAATACAATGGTATTTGGAATTTATTATAATAAAACAGAAAAAGGAAAGAAAAGCAGAACTTTTGCCTACATCTGGGAACTCTAAAACACATATTGTTTCATTGAGAAAAAGAGCATCTTTTCTAAATTCTAGGATTTATGGAGTCTTTCCATTTGGAATCCACTTCCCTTTTGTTTTATATCATGATATCTCATTATCTTGAACCAGTCATTAAAATGGGATATGGAATGGAAAAAGTGCTCTGAAAATGTATTATTAAGTTTTGAAAAGTTGTAGGATTTCTAAGATGGTAGTTTCCGACCACATTAAATGGAGCAGGTTGGCAAATACTCCTTAGGCTATTACCATTATCAGCCACTGACATAAATAATCCTGTAAGAAATAGCTACTTCTGCCCTTAGATTTCCTATCAATGACCCAAGCTTTTATTTCCAAAGGGAAACAAACAGCCTTCTAAGAAAGTTATTGAAAACACTAATATTCAGCATTTTCTAACAGACTTCAAGCAATACAGAATATTCTGAATGTAATTTTAGTCTTCAAACTATAAAAAAAACATATTTTGATATTAAAAATTTAAGGCTGTCTATAACCTATAAGTAACCCTTACTTAGTGTCTCTGAAACAGATATTTATTCAGCAATTTTAGAGAAGGAAAAAAAAAATCGATCTTTGTGTAATTCAAATGGCAAAGAAAATATCTGGAGGCAAAAAGGTGTCCAAAGCTGAGTTGGTCAAAATATATGGACTAAGAGTAGACCTAAGAAACAGGATTCAGCATACAAGATAGGTGAGTTTTGCTCTGAATTTCAAATAACTCATAATTTTAAGATTTTAGACATTACTGTGGACCACACTTACTGACAGCTATGCTGGAACTAACTTCAACTTTTTTTCTCTGCTTCTAATACTCAAAATATTACCTTTCATAGCTTTTCCCATATTCAAGACACAGTGTTATGAAGCAGACAAAAAAGAAAAGTCGGGAAAAAAGGTGGCTTAGGAGCCACCAAAATTCCAAATTTTGATTTATTCTCATCACATTTTTCACTGATTGGGAATACATAAAGGAAAAAGGTATATGATTTTAATTTTTCTTTCCTTTTCTTATTGGAGCTTACACACACAGAAAAAAAAAGGTCTTCATCAAAAAATGTCACTTTGAGATACACTTTTGAACAGAATTAGAAAGTATTACTGGTCAAATGTGGCAGACCTTACTTACCATACTTACCATCATTTACTCTGCTAAATGGGAATCAATGCACAATCAATGCTTAAACTAGCAGTTATACTGTCTGAAGTTATATTTTTATTATGCATATCATATATTTTTATCTCATAGCCATTTATAGCTATACACACATCTATTACTATATAGTATATATTTATTAAATATAAATGCATATGCATATTTAAGTTTAAGTCTCTTTATTTATATGAATGTGTATGCTTTAAATACCTAGAAGTTTTCTGCCACTTCTCTATGAGATTTGGAAAAATATCCCCACCTATCTTCCACTTCTTTGAAGAAAGGAGCTATGGAAACACAGGACCAGTTTAGGTCTTGCTGAAGTTCTATAGTTGAGAGAACAAACACATCAGCAGACTTTGAGAGATCTGAAGCTTGGTGTCTACTCTACAACTGCTTCATTCCCTCATAAGTGTTCTTATGAATCATATTTTTTTTAATGATTCTTACTCTAGTCAAGTAATTTTCTCTTCTACTAGTATGCTTATATTGAAAACATTGGTGTGTTATCAGCATTGTTTCAGTCATAGATATAAAACTCATCAAGTGACTTCATCCAATCCAGGTCCAGTGCAGGTATGAAATCTTGCCACTGCATAGGTAATGTTTGAACAGTTACATTCTGAATATTCAAAAATGTAACTCAATAGTGAAAAGCTTATCTTTTTACTTTATTTTCTGTCCATGTGGGGTTCATTGTGATGGTTCTATGAAATCAGATCACCAGTTACTTATTAATCTATTGACCCAAGATATTATATTGGTTATCATTATGAAATTATTCATTTTAAAAAGTTTGTTTGGTCTTCTAATACATTGGAACTTCCAGTTGATATTTCAGCCCTCCTCAGAATGCGCTAGTAATCAGAAACTACGAGTGTGGTGTGATCAGTAGGTAACAAAGGTCACAGAACAAAGGTCACCTACATACTTATGTAGATGGTAAAAATAGAGAAATGTCATGACCTTAAAAAAACAACTCCATCTATGCTATCTCACTATTTCTTCAAGTTATTACTCCAAAACCAGGCAACTTTTCTGAAGCATGCTGTGCAGCTAATAAAACAATTTTATGGAACTTTCTCACTTTATGGTTTTGATCCCAACCGTTGCTGATGAAAGTTTTTTCTTTCTCTAGACTACAAACACATACAAAAAATACCCAACAACATAACAGCAAAAACTCCTTCTGCAAGAAGGATCTCCATCCATATACCAGAACATATGCATGGTTTAAGGCTGTGCTGGATTTTCATTTAGGCTTATCTGTTCAGGAGACAAACACGTCATTCATTATCTCTAGTGAGAAAAAGCCTAAAGGTATGATACGCTTTCACATGATATGCAAAAAGCTCTTGGAATGAACAGGAATTATGTCTTCAGGACTACATAACTTTCCTTTTTTTTTCTTATTTTACAGAACTACAACAAAAAAAAATGTTGTGACCTTGAAATACCCACTTTCAAAAAGCATCTATAAATTTTATGTAAAATTTACATCAAATCCCAGAAAATTGCATTCTATGTTCATGTCATATAATATTCTAAAGGTGTTTATGTACAAAATTCCACCAATATAACCTGCAGTCAATTTAAAATATCTTTCTTCCTCAGCCACTTACCGATTTATCTTTGACAATACCTAGTTTTTTCACACAAGAAAGATAAGAACTTTCTGGAGGGAACCTGGCAAAGACACACAAAGATGAAAAAGTGGAGCATTTCTCACATGAGAAAGGGCTAGGAGAACTGTCACACTTTAGCCTGGAAAAGAAGAGGCTCAAGGGGGATCTTATCAGTGTATACATATACCTTCCTTTGAGGGAATGAAGATGAGACAGACAGACAGAGTGATGGTGTGCAGGACAAGAGTCAGTGGGCACAAACTGAGATACTGGAAATTACATCTAAATATAAGACAGCAGTTATGCTTTGACAGTGGTGAGAGACAAACATGAGCTTCCCATAGAAGTGGTAGGGATACTGGGAAATATTCAAAAGCCATCTGAGCACAGAATTGAGCAATCTTATCAAGTTGCCCCTACTTGAGCAGGGAAGCTGGTCCAGATAACCTAAAGAGGTCCTTTCCAATCTCAATCATTCTGTAATTCCACTGTTTTTTCACTTCTTCCTGCTGTGCTTTTCTTTTCTTCTTCCAAAACCTGAACTTATCCCAGTCTGATTTTCTTCATGTTGCAGATAAATTTCACAGAAAAAAGAATGAGACTACTGTACAGGGAATTTTCCAATTCATAAACACTTTTTAAGAAACAATTTGACATGAATTTGACTGTTTTCTTTCAAGTTACTTTTCATAATAAATTGAAACATGTCTTATAATTAGGCTCAGAAATGAGGCAGCCTAGAACAAAAGTCTGGAAGGACTTGATGCCAGAGGTTACTGTTCTATAAAGCAATACAAGTAACCTTTCTTTCCTCCTCGCCCTCTCTGGACCTTCCTGAAGCTGACAAATTATTGTCTTTGAATCCAGTGTCACTGTTGATCTGAGAACCTACTGCCTCTCAGAAAAACGAATTTTCCAGCTGCCCAAATGTACAAAGCCTGCAATGGCTTCATCCCAGTTCTTGTTCACATGTTAGAGCCTGGAAAGAGATACCACCACTCAATGGGAGAAATGCATCTTCCACTGAACTGGGAAGGAAGTATTTCTTTTAAGAGAACAATTCCATTACTTTCTCTTCCACACACTGCTTGAAGATGCTGCAGCTTAACAAATGTGTTTTTCTATCCCACACAGCAAATGAAAGTTTGTATTCATCCTGTGCCACTTCTGTAGAACCTGAAGATACTAATAACTGGAAAATCCAGGAACCTATGAAAATTAACCAAACACTTAATTTTGAGGAACACCAGTTGGAACAACTTTTATACCTGTTCTGATTGATAAATTTATGTCAAATATTCTAAACTTTCCATATATTTTTGGGGTTTCTTAATGGTCATTTTAGGATAATTTTACATGTCTGGTACTTGAAATGCAAAGAGGTGCTAGGCAGAAAGATCTGCACCTAAATAAGAGCATGTATCTTAAATAAGTATTGGATAAAATATGTGCATAAAATATATGATGATAATCAGAACTCAGTTTAATGTCTGTGTGCAGACCATTCATTCCACCCCCTCCACATCAATTCCTCTACCCACTAAATCAAGACACCCAGAAGATTTTTTAATCAACAGGTTGAGGTGCTCATACAGTTTTTCTTGAGCAAGCAGTGGAATTGCCAATTAGTGGTGACAGGTATTTTGAAAACATGCTCACATTGACCAGCATTTGCTCTGACTGCATTTTTCTTAATAGTATCTTAGGAAAAGAAACCTCATTCTGCTGCTATAGTACACTATTATTCAGTGCAAATTTTTTATAAAATATATACAAAGCCTAAATACAAAATTTTACTTCAGAAAAGCACAGCCTAATCATATTTACAAAGTAAAGGATAATTTAAATTATTTTCTTTCTTAATCCCAGCTACAGTGATAGTGCTATCCTTGAATCTTTGGATCTAAGCAACTATTTATTTATATATAGGACTCCCAGCTTGTAGTGTTGAAAAATAGTTTGTATTTCATTCAATGGCATTGAGCATATTTATATGTTGATTCTGTTAAAGAACCTGCAGAGAGAAACATTATTGATTATAGTCACTGCTTCTCCATGTCTCTGCTGACTTCAGTCAAATCTTGATCTGAGAATAAAGCTGAAAGTCACAAGTTCTATTGAGTACAGTGAAGGGAGAAGGTACCTTTCTTCTTAATATTTTAGCATATGCCTGAATAAGCAGAACAAATATACTTTTCTTTTTGCATGAAATTTTATGTTTCTAGATTAGAAACCTGAGTAACATAAGATTAGTATAAGCATTGCTCAGTTCCAGTAATATTATGTACAAAATAATGACAGAAATATAAGTCTGAATTTCATTTTAGAAGATTTATGTGTAAAACATGCTTGACATCACACAATTATTTCAATTTGTCTATTTCCCTACACCTACTTTGGCAAGTAGTAATACAGTACAGAACAAAATTAGAATAAAGTTAGTCTGCAGCAGCAACTTCAGTTTAGTTACAGTAACAACTGCTCTCTTGATCTATTAGAAATTAAGGAATTAAATGTGCAACAATTTAAATTTTTTAAAACCTATACTAAAAATCCTGGAATAAATTATAAAGTCATGGAATCATAGAATGTTTTGAGTTGGAAAGGTCTTTACACATCATCTGATCCCAACCTTATTGCCATGGGCAGAAACACTTTCCACTAGACCTCAACACCCTGGGGTTGCTCAAAGACCCATCCTGCCTTGCCTTGAGCACTTCCAGGGATGGGTGGTTCACAGCTTCTCAGGACAATCTGTTCCAGCGCCTCACATCCTCACAGTAAAGAATTTGTTGCTTATATCAAATCTAAATCCTCCCTCCGAGTTTAAAAGAGGTGTCCCTTATCCTGTCTCTACAGGCCTCAGTAAAATGTCACTCTGACTTTCATATAAGCCCCATTTTAAATATAAGGGGCCACAATAAACTCTCCCAATAGCCTTCCATGGAGTATTTCAGCCTGTCTTTGTAGGAGAGGTGTTCCAGCACCCATTTTCATGACCCTCCTCTGGACCAGCTCTAGCAGGTCCATGTCTTTCTTTATCCAGAACTGGACTGCAGGAGTGAATGCAGTTCTCCTGGTGAAGGGTCACGAGAGCAGAATAGAGGTGGGAGAACCACCTCCCAAAACTGCTGTTGACACCTCATTTTACTCAGCTCAGGGTACAACTGTCTTTCTATGCTGCCAGAGCACACTGCTGGCTCATGTTCAGTTTTTCAACCCCAAGTCCCCTGCGGGGCTGCTCTCAATCTCTTCCTTCCACAGACTCTGTTCATACTGATGATTGCCCTGATCAGGCTGTTGAACTCCATGAGTTTCCCAGACACTCGCTCCTCAAATCTGTCAGGGTCCCTCTGGATGGAATCCCACCCCTCTGGCATATAAGTTGTGTATTCAACTTGGTGTAATCTGCAAGCTTCCTGAGTCACAGCACTCAGTCACACTCTTTATGTTGATGCCTTAAGTTTTAGTTCTCATATTTTCCAGATTCTGTACTACATTAGTATATAACTCTGAGCTTCATTCAAAGCGTTAGCAAGTTCTCTTCACAGTTTCAGTAGACAATTCCTTTTCCAGCCTGAAAGCGAAGGACAGCCATTACAGCCTCAGGCCCAAAAAGCACAAACAACAGCAAATTAAGGAGAGCAAACTGGGAGGATGGGCCTTCATACCTGAAGCTGTAATTGGACAATTAACCCCAATATATAAATGGATCAAAACCTATAAAAGTGTGAAAACTTGTGGCATGCCGTTTATCTTGGGTGTAGCCATGGCTGGGCTCTTGTACCACCCAGGATGTATCCTTTGAAGGTCCTTATAATAAATACCTACTTTATTCCTTTAACTCTGTCTATCCTCTGTTCTAGGTAGCCTCTCATGTCATTGAGCATCAATTTCATTAAGTGAAGTTTTTGACCTCTGTAATTCAGGTCTGATGAACTAGAAGTGGCTTCTTAGAAAAGAGATCAGTTAGGGCAGCCAAGTAGAAAAACAGCGCCTTTTTTTGGCATAGCTGAAAGATTCATGCCAGCCCATTTTGTCAGTAGGAGAAAAAAGTAAAATCTTGTACTCAACAAATTATTTTTTGTTTGTGACAAAAAGCTTAAAGAAGAAAAGTAAAGAATATAAGTACATCTGAAAATTACATTGCAACTGGATTTTATTATCCCTAATATAGCTATAAAGATAAATTTTAGTATAAAAGGGCAATTATAGTCACTGGATTTATTCTTGTTACAGCAACCAAATACAAATTTAAATTTTTCTCTTGTAAAAAAATAAGGATTATACTGTTAAAAATATTTTCTTTAAGTACCTAAGCTAATGACTAGTGAAGAATTGCCTGAAGCATTTCAAATTTTCTTGCAGTAAAATATGCTTATTTCAACTTTGCAATGTCAGACTTGGAGATATATTGGTGCTGCACATGACCTAAAACTGAAACAGTTTGAGAAGCATTAAATTTTTAGTATTTCAATGCTTTTTGAACAAGACAACTAATTTGGTGTTGCTTAACTGCCGCGCTGCTGCGTCGAGTGCACTTCACTCCCCTGAGAGCGGGGGGGAAGTCGGCCGCGGCTAGCTCAGAGCACAGCAGCAGCTAGCAGCTAGGGGCACTACCTGGATGCGTCAGGGACGTCTGGGCAGCGCCTTCAACAGGGCAGCAGTATTATCGAGAGGGGCGGCAAAGGCGGAGAAGCCAGAGAGAAAAGAGGGTCTTAACTGGCTTGGTGCAATCCAGATATTTAATATCTCATTGTTTCCAGGGGATCCAGGTGGGAAAAGGCAGGGAACATGAGCAACAGCAGTATATGAAGGGGGTGTAACATAGGTACAAGAACCAATGGGGGAAACTGAGGAGGGGAATTGAATATAACTGACATGGACAAGAAGTAATGATATAAAAGCTAGGGAGGGGCTCGAGGTAACTGCCAAATCACTTTCTGAGGAAGGGAGAAGTTTCTGGAGAAATGGGCAGGGCCCCGAGAGATGGTCAGGGCTCTGGAGGAGGGGAAAATGTAACAAGTGGGGTGGTTGCTAAGGGAACGGGGGTGGAGACAAGGGCTTGGCAGCTTTCTCAGAACAGGAGGGAATCAACTCAGGGAGAGGGGGAAACCAGGGCTGAACCATCAATTTAGGCTTTGGGATGCAAAATGGGGAGAACATTATAAGATGGGGAGAACAACACCAACGGGGAAAACAATACAAGTGGAAACTGAACCCACACCACAACACTTAACTATCTTCTCCTGAAGCTTTCAAAATGTCCTCATACAATATAAATAGAGATTCTCTTATCTCTAAGTCAGAACTCTTGTGCAACTTTTTCTGTATATATGACCTGCTTTCCCTGGGATGAAACCAAAAATCTTCCTGTTAGTTCTGTGCCTTTTAAAAACCTGCTAGGTTTATATTCCTCCATCAAATTGTGGAATCCTGAGATTTCAGTTGGACAGCACAATTTCCAGTCAAATTCAGGTATAAAAGTTGTTCTCCACATTCATCCAAATAGACTCATTGTGTATAGCAAAAAAACTATTACATCACATTTTTGCTAGCTTCCTAAAATCTCCAATGAATATTAAGTAGACTGTCATGAATATTAAAATAAACTTAAAAGACGTTTTCTTATCCACTGAAATGAACAGAAACAAGTTCCTCCAGCAGCATGGGGCTACGTTAGAAGACATAATTCTATACCTTTAGCAATTCATTAGAGGTTTCTAACAAGTTGTTACACTTAATCTGTCATGTTTATTCAGACTAAAATACTCTGAAGTATTTTATTATGTATCTCTACGGCACAGCAAATGGGCCCTGGTAAGAATTTCATAAGTCACCAGTTTATAAAAAATGTTAAGAACTAGATGACCTACAGATAGATGGCCAGTGCAAGACTCAGCATTAACAGAGGTCCTCAGATTCAAAAGTGCTTCCTGAAAATCCCTTGCCAAGTGGTGCATAAACCTAGAAACACTTGGATGCTTGCTCTTTATTGTTTACTTCCTGTGACTTGTGATGTCCAGATTGGTGCAAAATCAAAGACAAAACTTTCCTAATGAGAGAAGTGGGGAAGTTCTCATGCTCTCACATGGAAATGAGGTGTTAAACAGAGCAGTGAGATTGAATGATGTAGAATTGATTGTTTAAACTAAGATGGAGAGATATGACCAAGAAACAGCCAAAAAAATTGCGTGGAAATGTCCACCTAGAAACATGCCTGTAACCCAGACTGTTCATATTTGTCTTTGGAAAGGTCCAGGAATAAAGCAAAGCAGTGGTGCAGAGAAGATCCCAGCAGAGAAGATCAAAAGCTGCACGGAGAGTGTCAGGATTGCCAGACCTCCCCAGGGCACAGAGAGCACAGCCCCAGGAGGAGCCTGCTGAAGCAAATCACCAGCAGCAGTATAGGAGAAAACTGTCCCTGGAGAGGGGATGTGTGTGTTGTTTGTAGATATATTTAGGCATAAAATCATGTGTATCATGGTCCAAAGAATGGTTGTACTTGTAATGTAAGCAATATTGGCAGGGTTTTTTTTTTCAGATTCTTATATATCTCTGCAGGCTGGAGGGATATTCAGAGAGGAACCTTTTTTCTTTTATTTGCCTAATGTTATACAGAAGTGTACAAATTCCTAGGAACAAAATGAAAAGTGAAAACCTCTTTTCCACCTGAGTATCTCAACAAAGTTAGGCTCCAGCCCCTAAAAATGAGTTTTGAATTTTTTATAAATCACAAGTTGAGAAAGAGTCCCCTGAAAAACAAGTGTTTGAAGAAAAAAAGCTGCATGTTAAAATCCTTCAGTACAGAGATACCCATGTAATCTAATTTATCTCAATAAATAAATTAGTGCTGTTTGACACCAGCACTTTTATTTTACCATAGCTATCTGAAACCATTCTTTTATAACTAGAGCAACTGGAAAATTTTCAGTGATCCATAATTACATTTCCCAGTGGCTAGCTGTAGGCACCTTTCTCTGTAGTCTAGTGTTGGGTTCAGATCCTTTTCTGAAATAAAGAATGACTCACAAGTAAGTTTAAGACATAGGAAAGCTGCTGCACTCCCATCTAATCTTTAAACCACCCTTCCTTCTCCATGAGCCTGCTGATTTTTCAGAAGCAACTAATGAGCCATATCCACACTTGCTGGTAAACTGAGCCTGTAGCCAAATTGCCACCATTCCCCATCTTTACAGATCCTTTTAATAGCCATGGAAGTAAAGCAAAACTGAAAGTGGGGAATGTTATGCAGTTTAGTTATCTAGTCAACCTCTGAAAGAGGCATCCTACAGAAAGGCTGGACGGATAGATCTGGATAATGTTGTCTCCTTCTGTTGTCTGAGTTGCATTTATACTTTCTTGTATCACATTCTTAATGCACTTTTTAGAAAGTCAGGTCACCCAGACTTCTGGTCCCCAAGGTATGCAAGAAACATTCAAGTTGAGCAATGTATGTTCAAATCTTCCTGTAGATGTAACTATTAATATACAGGTATCTACCTAAAATTCTTGCACCACCAAAATAAAGAAAAAAGAATTAAAAAATAAAACATCTGAAGCCATAATTACAATGCTTAGACAATAGTGCCACAATAAATGAGTGTGTCTGATGAAATGATGCTAATTGAATTCATTTTAGCTAGAATACAAAGGAAAAAATAAAACTTAATTAAAAAATATTTGAAGTTAGGTTACATTTCTATTTCCTCTACCTTCATAGGCAAAACAATCTTGGCCATAGGTTTTTTAACTTCATTTGAATTATTGATAATTAACACAATTTTTGGTTATTGGTTCAGGTATTGAGGAACAAAACTCATGCATTTATACACACACATAGGGCAAAAGTTTTGCTCCTGGCTCAACTTCAGTTCAACCCCTCAGTTGAGCTCATAGGCTCAGCTTCAGTTCAGCAACTCTCACCATCTCTGGCATGGACCATCCCCTTTCAAGAACTTTTTTCTAGCAGTATTGCCAGCAATGTCTTTTTCCCAATGTCTCCTGAATTATCTTCTCTGGTTTCTGCAAAATATGCTCTCCACATCTCCTCGTGTATTTCCATTTTTGTCTCCTGTCCCTCCTCCTCATCCTCCTGTCTCAACTTTCTTTTCATTTCTCCTACTCCCCATGGCTACTGGTATTTCTTAATGATGTTTAAGCAGTGTTGCCATCCTGAAATTGTGGTGTGCTGTGGATTGTTTGTTGCCAAGTCAGCTGGATCTGGCTTGACTGTCACAGGGTAGCTCCTGACCTCTTCCCACACATGGCATTCTGCAGTGCTCAATACCCAAACCGTGTCAATAATTGCCTGTTTGGGTTGAAAAGGCCATAATCTTTATAAATAACTGGAGACAAGTAATAATCTGCTCCAAAATTTTCAGGAAATTAAATATTCCCTGATTACAGATGCAGGTCTGCCCTGGAACATCAGTTTTGACATCATTGAAAAGGTTGTTTAATAATTAACCTTAGTTAAATCATTTTCTCTTTCTAGATTTTTCCATTAACATCTGAGGAAGATAAAATAAGAAAGAAGAAACCAAAATGTTTTGTATCACAACGTCTTCACATCTTTTAGCTGCCTTCTGAATATATCCCAAGACAAACCTTCATACAGGTGTACTTATCCCCAGGATTTAAACAGTTCATACTATGCATAATTTTTATCAAACATGAAAGACTTCCAAATTAATTAGACAGCTGATTAGTTGGTAAGCCTGTTTGTCATTGCTATCACCCCCAACATTTTTCACTGCATAACTGATAAGTTAAATACCTGATTACACTGAAAGTTAATTGGTTTTTAATAGAGCATCTGCAGAAAAAAGTTGTAAGCTCTGAGGTACATGCCAATCAAAATGTAATACAGTTTTTAACTGAAGAAGATTAACACATGCCACTTCACAAGGTTTGAACGTGCCTTCCTCCTCCCTGAAAGTTGCTTGAAGAGATAAAATTCCTGGCCAAGAGTACACAGTGTGAATAAGATGCTTTACTTCTTTCTGCCAGAACAGTTTCTTTATCTTCAGTAGAATTTTACATGAGGGTAAGGCAGTTAACACTACTCTACAACAATTTATTAGATAAAGATTCCCTGTTTTGGTAAACCTCTAGAAAAATACTTCATTTTAACAAGAAAATGGGGAAATGGAAAATTAATTGATTATAATTTGAAAGACAATATAAAAAGCTATGTAAAATCTGTATTTCTAGTTTCTGCTAAAATGAACTAAAAAACAAGAGTAAGGCTTTGTTGGTTTTTTTTTTTAGAGAGGAGTAAAACACAGACTGACTAGTAGCCTTATTCTTTAAGAAAAAGGAGCAGTAGTTATAAACAGGTGTTTTCCAATCATTTTTCAAAAATACTACAGATCTTGGAAACTGATAGAAGGAATTCTAGGCAATTAAAATATTCTTAATCACAAAGTTTACAATTCCTATAAGACCATATATTTTTGACATAAGTCATGTAAAAATTAATGTCAGTAAATACAGGTTTTAAAAAACATGCTTTCTTATGCTGGATTGCACTTCACTGAAACATGGAAAATAAGGTTAAATAATTTAATATTAAGATGATTCATCTGAGCATCAAATACCTTGCAGGAGCACTGGTGTCCTTCATTCCATTTATGGATCCAAACTCATACACACACTCTCTAAATCTACTTCCTGCTCTATCCATAACTCCAGCTATAGAAAAGAGTTGAAAATTCTGCATGCTCATATTTAAATTCTGTTCTACTCCTGTGTTACCAGTTTCAAACTCTTTTTAAGGTTCTGTCTGGGTCACTGCTTTGCTCTTTTCACTCTTATTTTACTTTCCAGAGCCCTATTTTTTCAGGTTCTTTAACTACTGCTCTTGTTAGATTTTAAAAATATCTTCTTACCTTGATCAGCCTTCAGAAAACCAAAATGTTAACCATGTACATTACAGCATCACTACTGCTCTTCTGTCTAATACCAGCCCAAGATATTCAGAGTTGTTACTTTTGATGTCACTAGTTAAAATTCTTGGCAGAAAAAAAAAGTCTATATTCCTGAAATCTTTCACATGACCTCAAATATTCCCAATTAGTCAAAATTAAATAAGCCCTTAATTATTTTATATGCTTATGCTTCATTTTCAAATGCATACTATTTTTAGATGCCCAATTCATTCATTTTTCTGCACTAAAGAGCAAAAAATCCTTGGCCTTATAACTAGCTAAGTTTTCACTGAGGTATTTTTCCATAGCATGTTGGATTCCTCTGCTAAGAAAACTTTTTCACTGTAACAGAATAGATATAGTAGCATTGAAATACATGTTCAAATTCATTCTAGTGATATCATAACAGTCAAAAGAGAAGAAATCTATTATGGCAATTCTAATTAGTTTTGTTGAATCTCCTGAGCTCTGCTAACGCTACTGATGTTCTTGTCAGATCTCAATTGTCTTAATTGCAGTGGTAAGATTCTGATGTTCTAAAAAGGCTGATAATTTTATGAGTGTATATGTGTGTATAAAAGCCATACATCATAACAGATGTCTTTTCAGAAAAAAAAGAACAAAATTATACATCAGCCTGTTTCCTACAAGCCCTTCCTTCTCTAACTAGCAGCTGACAGAAAAATCACATAGAATAGTCACCCTTTTAAGGTAACTGTGGCCTCTAAGAAACAAACACAAGAAGATAGAAAGCATTTGAGATTATGGTGGTAACAGAGATCCCCAAGGTTAAAAACCTCAACAACAAAAAAAACGTCAGGGTTACTTTTTGTTGAATATAATATTCAGAGCTGGGATGATCAGTTTTTCAGCAACAAGAATAAAGCCCATATATTTGGCATGCATAAACATGCTTATAGGATGAAAATACAAAATACATAATTAGAGACACAAGGAAAAATTCGCCTATCCCCAGCAAGTCTTTTTACTGCTTGTTGAAATCTTTCTTCTTTTTTTCTTTCTTGTGGTAGGTATGCATGGCAGAAATGCTGGCATTAAGCCAAACACCAGAAGAGAAAGCATACAACAAAATCACATGTAACTAGTCTTACTCTTTGAGATCCCCATTAGCTTAGAGGAATTAGAGTCTACCATTGAGAAGATACAAAAGATCGTGTGTGTACATGTCCATACATATGTATTTCCTGCTCTATCACAGCCCCACAAAGTGTCTAATACTGCAGCATCAAATCCAAGTAAATTCAGATGCAACATAGCTATTTGTTGGAATGGTCAGTTTACATATAAAAAGACATTTTATCTGATGAATACCCCTAAATATTCACCAGCTGCCTTTGATTTGGCACGTAATTATTCATTTGAGCCCATCTTTACTGAAAGAACACAGCATCTGTTTTCAGATATGTACAGTTAATGTCTTAGAGAAGACTGTAAATAGGAAGTCAAAAACAGATTGAACTACTCAGATTGTAGTCAATTTATAGAATCATAAACTCAGAGAACATTAGAGTCATAGATTGGTTTGGATTGGAAGATCCAAATAGATGGATGAAAGATGGCCTTAAAGGTCATCTATTTTCAAACACCCTGCCATGGGCAGGAACACCTTTCCCTAGACCAGGTTGCTCAGGGCCCCATCGAGTCTGGCCCTGAACACCTCCAGCCATGGGGAGTCCACAACCTCCCTGGGCAACCTCTCAGTGCTTCATCACCCTCACAGCAAAAACACTCTCCCTTACATCTAATCTAACCTGCCCTTGCACTCTCAAGGCCACATCACCCTCTCCACCCTTCTTGTAAACCCCATTTGCCTACTGGAAGGTGCTCTAATGTCTCCCTGGAGCGTTCTCCAGACTAAACAGTCCCTACTCTGTCAGTCTGTCTTCATAAGAGAGGTGTTCCAGCCATGTGATCAACTTTATGTTCCCCCTCTGGACTCACTCCAACAGATCCATGTCCTTCTTGTGCTGGGGCCCCCAGACCCCACTGCAGGTGGGGTCTTACCAGGGCAGAGCAGAGCAGAGCCCTCTCTCACCCTGCTGCCCACACTGCTTTGGATACAGCCCAGGATTCAATTGGCTTTCTGGGCTGTGAGTGCACATTGCCAAGTCACATTGAGCTTTTCAACTGCAAACCCGTCCAAGGTTTTCCCCCTGGGCTACTCTTGATATATTGTCCTCCAATCTCTAAAAGTAGTTGATAGGAATTTAATACCTAAAAGTTTAATGACTATTAATAGCTGACAGGAATTTTTTTCACCAGCATCAGAATTTCATATGTTTTCTGGAATTTACACATTTTTGGTTTGCAGGAAATCATTTGGGGACCATTGATGACTGTAAGAGCAGGTATTCCTGTTCAAATTGCTGAAAAGTACTGATCATTTTCTTCTGCATTATATCTAGAGGATAATAGTCTGGCTGATTCTTTGTTTAGCCTCTGAATAGTTCAGAAACTCTGCTGCTACACTTGTGGAATCATGGACAGATCAGAAACACAGCAGAGGGAGCCTACAGAATCAAAGAGACTGGCAGCTGCAGCTAGGAGTGTGAATGCTGGGAAAGTTTCTCTACTGAATAAGAGTGGGACAAAAGCATAATGGTGTTTTTTGATTCTGTTTGCAGACTCATGTATATGACTTCCATCTCCAGTTCTTTGCTAGGTAGCCCAATTCTCCTTATGATTTTGGTCACAATGACCCAGTTCTGCAGAGGAAAAACAGGTACTTCACTTTATACCTCATGATATCCATGTGATGAAGTACTAACATAATTTTGTGGGCTTAAATTTGTTTGTCTAAAAGCTTCTTTATGGTAAGATGGATGAAATATTGTAAATTTCTCAGAGAGGCTGTGAAGTCTCCATCTTTCATGATATTTACAATCCAGTTGGGCACATCTTTGAGCAACTTGGTCTAGTTAATCCTATTTCAGTAAGGGTATTGGTCTGTGTCATCTCCAAGCACCCCTACCAACATTACCTGTTCTGTGATTTTGTATGTGATTAGCAGGGCCTGATTTAATATGAATTCAGATACACTGGTCCAAACAGAGCAAGCATTGTACCCACTGCAGCTAAGTATCTCTCAAATGTCAATCAAACCTCAGCTACTAGTGGGATTTTTTTCCCATTTGAAAAACTACAGTCTGATTCGTATAGTGTTATCAACTTCACCACGTAAGCCTTGTTAAAGAATTGCCCTTATGTTACAGCACAGTGTCCTCATGAAGACCTCAGCATGTAATTAGAAGAGAAATCTTCAACAGCTGTTGAACCAGTAATTTTTAAAGAAGCTTATTCATTGACTTAGTCCAGTGAGTAAGACTGAAACAATGAATGTGTTTGGATACCATTCTAAAAAGACAGAGGCAGTAAGCTGACAGCTTCAGAAACAACAGAGTAAACCTTTGAGAACCTCCTGGCATAAAACCAAACATAACTAATCAGAACAGCTGTGCAAATAAACTCAGAAGTCCTGTTTTCCTTGACATCACACAGTAATCAAGAAACGTGGCAAAATGAGCAATCAGAACTGAGGCATGCTCACTGCTATCAAATCAGCATTTCAGAATGACTGTCAGCTCCTTTATGCCATAAGGCAGGAAAGGAAGATTATATAAGGACAGTTTTGTGCTTTGTCACAGGAAGACAGATTTTAGACAATAAACCAATTAACACCTAGAATATAAAGGTATAAAGTTTTGGAAATTTTTGGAGGGGGGGAGCTTGTTTATTTTTTTGATGGGTTGGTTTGTTCATTGTTTTATTCTCCAAAATTACAAGCATCAGATATCTTCACCACAGGGAACACTTCTCTGTTTGTACATTTTGAGCCATGATGCTTTTTTTTCCTTAAAATTAAAATTTCTCTCCCACTCCCAAGTTTTTAGAAAAAGGTATCAACATTGTCTTATTTCTTTTTTCTGCACACTCAAATTGATTCTTCTAGCCTCAGTAGGAGGACTAATTGCAGAAGGAGGTGCAAGTACCTGATGGCAATTCAGAAGGCTCCAAGCCTTCCTACCAGTAGGTGGAGCAAAAATGTCATTAATGTAGAGACAAACTTTGAATTAGGACTATCTAGTCGCTCTCAGCAGGTGTTCCTTTTCTGATCCCTCTTTTAATGTTCCATCCTAGGAAGTCGGCCTAATGTCTCAAATTATTTTAGATCACGTTAAAAGTAAAGAGAAGTTCAGTCTGATACAGCATTCAGAGGCATTCAGAGGCATTCAGAGCAAAGTAAAAATTGCTCTGCTGGTTCCTGCCCTCCTGCTTGCTTGGCTTGTTCAAATATGTGGGCAGAAGGACTGGGGACATGGTTCAGCTCAGCATGGCTGTGATGTATATTCATGGACTTCTGTTTAGCTGGCAGTTTTCTTACTTGTAGACCTTGGGTCAGTCTAACAGATAATCTCTTTGTCCTTTAGCTCTTCCATGTGCATTGCTTTATTTTCCAGAACACACTTGTTTCATGCCACATCTAAGATAACAGTAACTCACTGAAAAAAAGTCCTTTTCCTATGTTGGCTTTATTTAGTCAGGCAGGTATGTGCCTATTCTCATGACAAAAACATGCTACAAAATCATGTATCCATCAAATACACAGTCCCAAACATGAAGCTAAAGGGTGTGTAAAGGGTTGATAGATTTTTCACTCAGATAGTACTCAAGAAGCTATTAGACACAGTACCTTATACACCAAAAGACTCTGAAAACATTTTCAACTTTTTAAGCTTCTCCAAGTTATGGATTAATGGAAATCAACATGAGACTTTTCACACAGAGAAAAATACCTACAAGAATTAATGTTTAAGCAAAAAAGTTCTCAATAAAAAGCCTTGTCATCTCCTGACAGAATCGTGCCTACTGTTTCCATCATTCACAACAAGGCAACACTTTACATTAAACCACAACTGAGCACCAGGATGCAAATATTCAAGATGGCCTTTGAAAAAAACCATCAGAATATTGAACAAAAATGCATTTAGAATTTTGTTATCAATCATTAGGAACTTGTGGTTAAAATCAGGTACTTCTAAACTCAAGTATTTCCTGATCAACTTTGAATGTTTTACATCTGACTCCTCAGAAAATATCATTATTGTAGCATTTATTTTTCAATTTTAGGTCAGTTTAGAAAATATAAAGGGAAAAATTCATTGGATTTAATACTTTAATTATTTAATCAGGCAATATCAAATTAATCTTTCAAAATGAAAGATATTAATTCAGCATTGTTTCAATTAATTTGACCTAATTAAAAAAACCCTACCTTTCACATGGCAGTATCAGAGAATTTTAAGTGGAAGGAATGATACTGAGAGAAATTCTTTCATAATTTTAACTAAATAGTGAAAACTTAAATATAATACTACTCATTAGAAGAGCAATAAACCTGATAAAGAGTCTGGAGCACAAGACTTAGGAGGAGCAGCTGAGGGAGATGGTCCTATTTAGCCTGGAGAAAAGGAGGCTCAGAGGTGACCTTATCACTCTCTTCAACTGCCTGAAAGGAGTGATTTCCTTCCCTCTCACCATGCCTTACTTATGTAAAATTATGCACATAGAAAGTTGCCCAAATAAGTGTTTTATTGGCAGAACAACAGCAACAAAAAAGCCCAAATGTAGAACTTTATATGCTCTCTCCTGTCAAGCCACATATTTAAGATTCAAAACCCACATGCACAAACTTCAAAACTTGGTTCTGTAAAGGTTTGAGATAGTTTCTAGAGCTATGAAAAAGGACAGTAAAGGGCTCTGGGGGTAGGTGGAGGTGAAATAAATTGTTAATGTTAACATTTTGACTTTCAGTTGAGGGGAGTGATGCTTCCATAATTTTAATAGCAATTTCATTCTTTATTTTATTTTCCTGTTTCTATGCCTTGGAAATACATATATCTCACCAGTCTATTGCTCCCTCTGGCTCAAAACAGCCACTGACCGAAATGCATCATCACTCACCCACATTTGACAGAGCAGTGACATTCAGCTTTCTCTACTCCCAAGCAAGTACAAAAACTTTAAAATACCATCAAAATATCAAACTACTTAAAGACACATCTCAAGAAGTCAACAAAGGATAAAGGAAAACTTTCAATACTGATTAAGAACTAGAAATACATAATTCTTGCAAACCGCTGTCAATATTTCTTTGAAACTTGGCTTGCTGTAAGCATCTAGGAGTATGTTAGAGCAAATGGATTCTCTTAATAAGATTTTTCTTTTATATTTTTCATGTTTTAAAAAGAAAAATAGTCAAAACCTATCTTCAAATTCAGCCATAAGGATGTAAAATATTAATTTACCAAATAAACTTCTAATAAAAGAGTTAATATATTTTACTACAATTAAAACCATTAACATAGTCCATTAATTTTTAACTGTAAATTTATTTTGGGATGATGTTGGAGAATTCAGCAATAGTCTTATAAATCCCTTTCTTATGTGCCCAAAAATACCATAATAATGATACAAAGCCCATAGAACTCAACATCTGGGAAAGCAATTTACACCCTGAACCATAAAACAAACGAGAACAGGTACTTGTGGAAGGACGTGAAGGACAAGAAAGCCAGTGGAAAAAGTCAAGATCAATTTGTTAAGGATAAGTCCCATGTGACCAATCTGGTTGCTGTCTATAAAAACTATTTTCTAGAAACAGAGGTTGTCATTTTCCTTGATTTTAGCAAAGCTTTTGACACAGTCTCCCATGATAGTCTTCTCACAGATAGGCTTCTAAGATCTGCACAGATGGACCAGAGATGGGTGGGTTTCTGGCTAAATTGTCAAGTTCAGGGGGTGGTGGTTAGTGGCTCAAAGTCAAACTGGTAACTGATCAGGAATGGATTTCCTCAGGGGATGATAATGGATCTCATACTGTCATGGGCTACAAAATGCCAGATGAGCAGGACACTTTTGATGTTACCAGCAACTCCAAAAAGAATTTGTAAACAATGGCTCTAGGATCAGATACTAACGGGAAGAGATAAACAGGTATCCCCTAAAATCCTTTTGTGCTCTTTTAGCATCCACAGTGTTGTGGTAAGGAAGGGATGATGTAAAATGGGAAAATGGTAAAAAAAATTGAACAGTTCCAAGCCATGGCCAGTGAGCCAAGGTTACTGTCTAGCACCAGTGCAGAAGGGGATCTTAAGAAAGGATGGTTTTGCTCACCTTGTATGTCAGTGAGACATCGAGGAGTACAGATCAGCGGCAAACTTTGGCCATCCACATTCCATCTCATCTTCTCTCAATTACTCTTGCCCATCATCTTTTCCTCAAAGGGGAGCAAAGGCTTCCCTCTGTCCTACATAGTGTTTTGCTGGAGACATTCCACAAAACTATTATCTCCAGATCCATGAAAAAATGGATCTGGAGCTATTTTTTTTTAAATTGCATTTATTTTTGTAGTTTTATATAAACTATTACTTTAACAAGTGATTATTTAAGTGGGAATAGTCAGCGCTTTTTCTTTTGATGCTATTTTTCCATGAAAAGGACCAGAGGTCTCAGCATCACTGGTGAGTGATTAACCTCACTTCCAAACTGGAACTCTGGCAATGACACGTACAATACGAGTCAGGCCTTTTCTAAAGGGGCAGATGTAACATGCAGGCCCAAAATTACCTTTCTTCACAAGATTTTCTCCACACTATCACTATAGGCTGGCCTTATCCCATTGCTGCTCCCTCACAAGAAGGCTGCCAGATGAAGCCCAAGATGAGGCAAAGTCATCTGAGTGGAACAATGCCACCCAAGAGCTCTGGGAAGCCCTCCACTCAGAACCCACTCACACAGCTGGTGCTAGCAGAGTGCACAACTGCACTCCAGGAATGACTCAGTCTGGACATTGTCACTGCCTGGGTCCAATTCCTGGAAAGCTGGTATTCATTTTCCTGGTGAAGGGAACTTCTGTGATACGGAAAAAAAACACATAATCTGCATTGTGTGTACACAGACCCCTCGTTTTACTCCTCTCTCGGTGTGCTACCAAAGTCACAGAATTCTCTTGCCAGATTCATCCTGATCCCCTCCAGTCAAACTGTCTAGAGCACTGTGGGAAGAAGAAGATGTGGGGGTGGGAGGAAGATTATTTACAGTCACTTTGCTTGTCACATCTTTGGAAAAAAAACATTTCTTGCATTTCATCCTTCCTTGGTTACTTATAGGCAGAAACGCATGCTGCCAAGAGTGTTTCACTCTGTCTTCCACTGGTATACTTCCTTACACCTTTAACCACTTAATCCCTTAGTGGTGAGGTTTTTTTTGTTGTTTGATTGTTTTTTTTTTTTTTTTTTTGGTTTTTTAGCTACTCCTCATAGTATTTTTTCACCCTCATTCTTTTCAGGAAGAGCTTTGTGATTCTTTCAGAAGAGGTGGATCAATTCAGGTGTAGCAAAACCTAACAGCAGTCATGAGCAGATCACATAAGTCCCTCCAACATTAAAACCTTTCTATAACAGAATTGCTTTTGTGTGACTAGCATACAGCATTAGCCATGTCCAGCTAATACTGTGTAAATTAAGTGGCAGAACCACAGACATGGCATCACCAGGGACAGAACTTCGATGTATATGACAGATTTTATTGCTCAAAATTTATCTCAGTGTAGTCTATCTGGTTGCCTTAAAATTTGAACCCCTTGGAAAAAAAGTTTTATTTCTGAGTCACCTCAGCATTTGACATCCTGTGGCACTTCCATCTTACTTTCTTTTAAGAAAGTTTGAATCACACAAGTGTCAGTTAGTCTTTTTTTTTTTTTTAGCAGGATTTTTTTTAGCCATAACACTTTCTCATTTTCCTTAGTCTGCCTTAGTTTAAGTCTCTTCATCCTTCCATTAGTGTTCAGGTTTCTTCTATAGCTTTGCTATACAGAGAATTGTTTAGCCATTCTATGGCCCCAATTCTGCCTGTCCAATCCATTTGTGTTTCTAGGCAGGTTTTTAGTACCATAAATTTGAAATATCTTACTCAGGCTAAAAACTAATACTGATCTCTAGGATGTCAAGATGTGTTTCCTATGAATTAATATTGTCAATTAATTCAGAAAATAAATAACAATCATGTGGTTCTGTGTACTGGCTCAAACATGCACTAAATTTATCATTTACATGACCAAATAGCCCATATCATTGCAAAGGAAACAAATGCTTGCAAGAAAAAAATACTAATTTGCTAACTAAATTATTTTAATATTAGAATCCATGGAGTATATGACCTCATTTTTTCAGTCTTGTATTTCTGGGTAGGCCTGCTGGCATGGTCAGGTAAGTAGAGCTTATCCTGAATACCAGGTCCCAGGAAAAAGAAAAGTTGAGTCATTAATTGAAACTTGTATTGCAGCCTGTGTGTTCCTATACCCAAGAACTATAGGTAATCAAATTTCTGGAAGAAAACTAATATTTTCAAGATTTATTACTTTGCATGCCACAATTACAGAATGAAGCAGAAGTGACTGGAATATTGTGGTATTTGTATTACTGCAATAGCAACACATGCATAAAGGACTTTACCTTCACCTCCCAGGCCTCCATATTTGGAAGGGTTGAAAGCAATCCCCCCACCCCCCCAGGAAACTTACTGCTATCTTACTCAATTTTAATTGGTTCTTTTTTTTTTTTTTAGCAAATATTTTTGGAGGTGTCAGCTTTTTAAAAATGAGAGCAAACATACCTACAAGGTATTTCTCCATCATGCAAAGAAGAATGTCACTTCTGGATTAGATTTATTGCTCTTCAGTAAAACACACATCACCATCAACAAAAAAAAAAAAAAACAAACAAACAAAAAACCCCAACAAACCACCCCCCACAAGAAACCCCAAAACCCACAAGCAACCAAGAACAACAAAAAACAGAAAAACCCCACACAACACCACCAAAAAACCCAACAGTGTGATGAAAAAAAGAGCATGAGAGCTAAATTTTTTTGGACAGTGATGCCAAAGTTACTTACTGAGGGCTTCCATGTAGAATTATTTTATATTAGTTGCATGCAAATTTATACATCCACTGAAACTAACTCTCCTAAAAGACCAGGTATGAAATAGGAGGCACCTAAATAAATCCTTATGCAGTCAAGTGAGACAATATGGAACAGATCCCACCTCCATCCTTTAATCCAAATAAAAAACATTTTCTTACTCCTAATCAGGTGAATCTGGAAATTTTAAAAGGAGCACAGGTGTAATTTCAAACTCTTGAAAAATCTATTGAGACAGGTAATTTCTGGTTGTCCTATTTGAACAAGCTGCCAACTACTTGTAGGGGAAGCAAGCATAGACAGATTGATGGACCATATTATGCAGTTTCTAGAAATAAACAGGTTATACTTAATGCTTGATAGTTCCCAAGGCAGCCATCCTTACACTCTGCAGAGAACTCCAAGAAATGACTGCTCATCAAATGGTGGAGAAATGCAGATATTTCCCATTAAATGAAGGACAAATTTAGAAACTTTAGCGGTACCATTGTCATAAGTCCAGGGTGACAGAGAAGTGTTCCCAAGAGCCTTTCAAAACAACATGCATGGATCTGACTTCATCAACTGCGCCATCCTCACCTAATATAAAGGAGAAAGTTTTTTATATAAGGATATTAAAACTGCCTATCTGATATGAGAATATCTTTTTTCTTTTTTGTTTGTTGAAGGACATCAGCAGATAGAGGATTTAAGAGCAGTTAAGCCTGCTTTATGAGTGGCAAGATTCCTAAATGGGAGATAATTTTCAAGATATAGCAACTTCAAAGCGTCTGTTTTGAGAGCAAAATGTGAGGGAGCATTCCCAACTAATACCATTAGAGGAGAAATCCTCATCAAAACAATTCTTTAAAACAGCAGCTTTGAAGTTATGGCAGTGCTCTGTTGGAGATAGTCTGACCAAGTCATACATAACCTTAGCATCCTGTTCCTGGATGCACAGAAATTGAAATTCTGTGAGCTCTGGGATTACCAATGACTTTCTTCCATGGACACATACTTAAATTTGACTATGCTACAGTTTTGCTTGTAATAAATTATTTCTCATACCTCCCTGGCTGCAACTGTCATCAAAACTTCAATTTTTCTATAAGTTCAACATTTAGAGACTGCTACATTTTTTTATTTGGCAGAAATGGCCCAAGAGTTTTGACAGTTAAAGAGACACATGAAGTGACTTGTTTCTCTAGGGAAGAAGCTGAGAGTTCAGGACAGACTGAAAGCTATTCAATGTTGTACAGAAGATAATTTAAAAATTCACTACAGAAAAGTGCCCTTGTTAATTACCTATTCCACATATTTTAATATTTATGGTTATTATCTGATACAATCAGAAAATGTGACACCTGCGCACCAGTGGCTGTCCTTTTCTAGAATATTTTTCTTCTGTTGAATCTGTCAGATTCTTGGAAGTACTAGGATGGTTCAAAGAATAATATATTTATTTAATCCAAGAAACTCATACATCTGTAGCTACATTTGGTGCCACTAAATAAGCCAAAAATCTGTAGAAGCCAATACAAAAGTTGTTACTACTTTGACAATTGTGGCATCCACCAGTTCGTGAGGAGTGGTTCCACCTTCCAGGGAAATAAACTGGAAGGATAGATGCAAATTTTGCTGAGAATCTGTTCCTGTTGCAATCTATTTTATTCTAAATTTAAGAGGAAAGAAAATCATGAACACTGGGCATTAAGGTACTATACAGTAGTTGAATATCTGAAGGATAGTTTAATTTTAACTCCCAGTAAAGGGCCTTTCCAAGAGGAAAAATAGAAATATAGACACACTAAAAATACTAAGCCCCTTCTTCATACAAGCTAAATGGACATGAACAAAGTCTCTGTAAATTTAGAGGGCTGAGAATACAAGGTAAGAAGAATGGAAATACTTACATTAGGCCTATAATAAGAAGACTAATTTAATATCCTTTCCCCATTTCTTACTATCTGTCACAAGAAAGGATTAATATTTAGCCATTTTCTCTTCACATTAGAATATTTTTCAAGAACATGAGATATTGCAATTTTAAATGACTCATTTATTAAAAAGTCTTGAATTATTCTACTTGGCTATTTATGCTCTATATTTAATTGGCCAGCAATTCCATTCCTTCCTTTGTTTGTAGCTCTGCTAACCTACCAAGAGAGTTTAGCATTTATCAAAACACAGCATTGTCAGGTCAAAGAGGAAAATGAATCACAATTTTATGTTAATCTTGTAAAAATAATATATCTATAATGAGCATGTTTATAACAAAATACAGCCTGCCATACTTACAAGAGCAATTCTTTGGAATGAAATTGCAAAAATCTTCAGGAAATTAGAAGAAACATGCATCTGAAGAATGTACCAACATCCGGAAATATTCACTGCAATAATGAATTTTTCAAACAACACAGAAATTTATGTCAGTATGCCTACAAGTGCCTTATATGGGGAGTTAAAAACATTCACCATATGGCAAACATTATGAACATTTGAAGTCCTGCATACTGGTCTTTTATCTTAGAATGGATAAACAATAAATAGAGGAACTAATTTAACCTAAAATGTTGTAGAGCATAAAATTGTGGGGAATAAAATGCACCAGTACAAGTAAATTATATAGATTTTTCTGATTAGATGCATGTTCATATTGCTTTCTCTAGATTTATTCATCACTTAGTAAGTATCAGAATTAAGATTAGGTTAACTTAGCATGCTTTCCAACCCCCATCTGTTACAATTGGTTTCCCACTGTACTTGCACATAGCTTGTCTTAGACACGTCAGCACTCATTTCATTTCAGTGTTTAATTTTCCATTGTTTATTGTAGGATATAAAGCTTTTTATAATATCTGTGAATTCTAAATTAATAAATGGCTTAGTTTATCAGTATTTCCATACAGTAAATCACTAAATAACACCAAAAAAACCCAAAAGCCAACAAAGAAAACAAAAACCCCCACAAAACCAAAACCAAACCAAAAAAAACCTCAAAAAACCCCCCAAAACCCACAAAAAACTTTTTCACACAACAAAAAACCCCTCCAACCAAACATTAAATTGTGACATTGGGACAGAAAAGGCAAATACAGTCCATTTTTGATGCTCAAACTGAGACTAGTATGTTTTCTAATACCAGAATAATAATTTACTGTTATCAAAGTAGACATTTCCTTGACAAAGTTTCTGCTGACTTCATTTGCAGCTGAATTGCTCTCATTGCTGCCAAAAAGATTTCATGAACAGAGAGATACAGCAACATCCTTCAAAAATCTCTGCATCAGGGGCCTTACAAAAGGAAGGGGAGAGTCCAGATCTCTGTGGCAGGCTTTTCTTTAAAAAAACCTCACAAAATCAAATATTAAGAACAGCAGAAGTTTATTTTACAGTTCTACAGATAATGTGCAGCTATTTACCAGAGTAACCTTGCCCAATTTATTACATGACTTTGAAAAACTGAATGTTTTCACTCAGACCTTTCCTAAAAAGATCAATAAGCAATGTCTTCCATGGCTGTGTCTGTACTAATCTGAAAGATTAACCCAACTAATTGACATATGAATGTAAAGTAATTTAACTTACAAAGAGGCTCCCTAACAGAATAACTCTCTACCAGACTTCACCTGGATAAATAAGTTAAAAACCTATAGTATTAAAGATTTATCTTCCGCCCCTTCTTTTTCTTTTAATCATTTTGTTCAAGATATTGCCTTGCATGCAAATGGGGATGCAGTACTATACAACCTAATTTTCAAAAAAGTTATCAAACAAGATTTTAAACATACTGTTATAACAAGTGCAGAATAAAGGTCAGGTTTTTTTACAGTGACTAAGATTTTGTCTAAATAGCCTCAGTGGCTCAGTCTTCTCAGTGACTCAGTCTTCTCTACACCCACTGTAAACTCTTTCAGAAGAGGACTGTCTCGTTGTGCCTGCTGGCACAGAGCACTGATCAACTTTTCAGTTTTCATATGACAGTGTTTTCTGTACTACCTGATGGGCTTAGTTTGTTAGGTCTCTTAGAAGATCTACAATATGCAAAATCCCATTACTTGAAGAGATTTTTATACAAATTGTTTCATAACTCTGTATTAACTAGCTTCACAATGGTCCAAGACATTCAGAAGCCTGACACAAAACCAAAGCAGTTCCTCATTTATATCATTGAAAACCTAACTTCCAACAGCAACAAGAAACTGGGGACTGCAACAACTTCAATAAGATTTGCTGTCAGCCATCACTCTAACAATTGTACTGTGATTTAATTTTTTCTTTTTCATTTTCTACAAGCCATCCTTTGAAGCCCTGATCAAGTCTACTTTTACTCATATATGCAATACATCCCATTTCCATTCAAGAAAAGCCTTAAGTAGCTGGCAGTAATCAAGGCTAGTAGTGAAAAAAGTGTGTTTGAGTTAGAATACTCAGGATGCCAATATGATGTCTCATGTCATAAGGCATGACAGCTACTTTTAAAGGAATGTTCTAAGCATTACATGAAACCAGATTTTTACGGTGGATCTCTAAATTGAATAAACAAGATAAATTCAGCAAGTTTTCTTTGTGTGTGTGTTTTGTTGGGGTTTTTTGGTTTTTTTTTTTGTTTTTTTTTTTTATTTGGGTACCTCAGAGAAAGCTGATAAAGGTATCACTGAGATTTGTGATTTGTATGGATGTCCCTGCATTTCTTATAAATGCAGAGACTCAGAATCTCTGTCTCAAAGCTACAAATACAGACCTACTCACAGCACTCTCCAGGAAAACAAAAATCTTGATGTAGGTCACCTCAAACAGATTGAAATATATCAGAGGGAGGTGTCTAAAGGTAAAATACAAGCCCTTCTGCCTTCTTTTGCTTTCCCATAGTTGAAGTGTTATGAAAGGTAGATAAGCTGAGAAAATGACAACATCTATGTAGCTTTACTTTCTCAGTAAAAGCAGGCTAAGAGTACAACTGAAAACGAGTACCACTAAGTCAATATCTGTGCCATATCTTGAAATACAGAGAAGCACCAAAATTTACCTGGATGACAAAGAACTTTCACCCTGGAACGTGTCAGTGTTCCTCTGAATCACAGATGACATGTACACAAAACTGCAAGGCTTCAGGTTGGATAAGCTGCCAGAGGAGCAGTAAATGGTGGCATATCAAAGTGGGCAGAGCTACTTTGAGCAAGTTTATTCAAAGGAAGCATTAACAAGGATGTAAGTAACAGAGCAGCACTCAATCATGTAGTGAAATGTGAATGAGACAAAAGGATAAATAGTTTTCAGCTCATGCTTGTGAAATTGCTAGCTAAAATACTTTTTGAATTTAGTATGAAGTTAATATTTTTTTTAAAAATACACTAGTATCTGTATACATTCTTTCCGTTTTTATACTATATATAATCTCAATAGTGTCCTAAAAAATGCAAGTCTGTTAATAATAATTTCTCTAAACTGAGAGAAATACTAAAACCAAAACTGAAACAAAAAATCACTAACAAAGAAAAGGTTTATGTCTGTACATGTATTTCTAGCTATCACCCAGTTAAAATAAATGTAACTTTGACCCAGTGGAAAGCACACTGCTTTCCATCAGGTCAAAGAAAAGGACTTGGGGTTCTTGATGGACAACAAGCTTTCCTTGAGCCTGCACTGTACCCTAGTGGCCCAGAAGGCCAATGGAATGATGGGGGGCATTGGGAAGAGAGTGGCCACCAGCTCAAGGGAGGTGATCCTGCCCATCTGCTCAGCCCTGGTGAGGCTGCATGTGGAATGCTGTGTCCAGTCCTGGGCTCCTCAGTATAAGAGAGACATGAAGCTCCTGTAATGAGTCCAGAGGAGGACAACAAAGACGATGAGGCCACAAAAGCATCTCTCTTACAAGGAGAAGCTGAGACAACCAGACCTGTTCAGCCTCAAGAGGAGATGACATAGAGGGAGCCTCATCAGTGTCTGTAAGTATCTGAAGGAACAGTGTCAAAAGGCTCTTCTCAGTGGTGCTAAGCCCAAGAACAAGAGACAATGGGCAGAAACAGATGCAGAGAGGTCCCACCTGAACCAGAGGAGGAAATTCTTTGTGCAGGTAACCAAGTACTGGAACACATTCTACAGAAGGGCTGTGGAATCTGCCTCAATGGCAGATATTCAAGAACTCTCTGGATGCAATTCTGTACCAGGTGCTCTGGGTTGACCGTGCTCGAGTAGAGAGGTTGGACCAAATGACCTCTGTGGCCCTACACAACTTGACCCATTCTGTGATAATGCAAGAATTATAAACAGTTGTCTTCCACAAAACCCCTTCAGAGACAATGCTAAATTAACAGCAAACCACCTTCAGCATTTTGGTACTTTGTAGAAATGTTCTTCAGTTTTCAGAATCAGCAAGGAGACAAAAAAAAAAAAAAAAAAAAAAACCAAAACCAAACAACCAAATAGAAATCAAACCTTTTAAAGAAAAAGCATCTCCTTCTCCCAGTAGATGTCTAATAGTCTTGCTTAGACCTTCAATTAGGAACTATAATCTGTATTTACACTTGGCAACATGTTCAGAATCCAGTTGCATTCAATTTTCAATGGAGTTTTTAACATCCTATCTCCTATCCTTGTGGCTTTGTGACTCTCAGGACTCTTCTTCTTCTACTGGTCCTTGATTAAGGAACCCTGATGAACATGCCACCACTAATTTCAAGAAACAAGATAAAAATAACTCTCTGAATCACTTTTGAAGACTCAACATCTTAAATTACTTCACAGAGTAACCTGAAATGTTAAAAAAAAAAAAAAAAACCCTAGAGGAAATACTACAATTAAATGATATTTTAAAGTTAGTTGAATTGCTCCAATAGAGATATATGCTTTTCCATGTCAACAAGATAAAGTCTCACATCATTACTCCTGTTATGTTAATGTTTAGATCCTCTGATGTGGCTTCTGCAACCATGACAGGCTATGTTAGAAGGACTGTCACCTGCTCCATTGAAATGACAAACCAGACAAGTGCTTCACAGACCACTGTGGTTTTCCTCTGCTGGTGTCACAAACATATGCTTGTCCTGTCCTAATGGAAAACATTAAATGTAATTCCGTGTGTGTCTGTGTGCCCATACTGTAGAGTAGGAAGATGTGGGAAAATGCTTCCAAGAGCTGGACATTTTCTAGCAAAATGCTGGAAGTCATTCAGTTATTACTAACAAATAGTTAGCAATATTTAGTACTTCTATTCCAAAGGATGATTATGAGGTTATTTTTGTTTTTGTTTTCTTCTGTAGGTTTAGCACACACATAGAAATAGGAAGCAGAGGAAAAAATTTTAAAACTCCATTTTTTGGCAGAAGAACTTGGAAAAAATATTTGTAAACTATTATTCTTAATATCTTTCTCTCTCGTTTTTACAGCATATACAATTCTTAAGTATCCATAAGATTCTTCAGGATTATGACAGATTAACTGGAACTACTATTCCTTAGAAAAAATATTGTTTCCTTTGCTCTAAATTCTGAATTTTAAAAAACATATTTTTTGCACATTCATGATACTTCTAAAATACAGATTAAAAACAGAGCAACTTTATGCTGTTTTATCATGTCAGAATTACTTGCTTTACTCTTCCTAATTCTTAAACTGCACCATCTCAAAAAATAATTTCTTCCAAGTGAGAGACAGATGTTTCACAGATTATTTTCTTTTCCATGGCAAGTGACTTTATAGTCAGGGAAATTATTTTGACCACTGTCACAGTCCTGGCTCTACAAACGGGGTATTCATGCCTTTTTGGCTTCAAGATTTAAAACCACATGTCAAAAATCTGCTGTTAGCTGCTAATGATGAGCACAAGATTTCAGGCAAGAAACCTAACCTTTTTCTGGAATATGTGTGTATATATCTCTAGGTGTATGCATATGTTTGGCAGTCAACAGCACAACAAAGTGAACTACAGCTGATTTAAGAGTTGTGCCAATTTACTTTAGCCCAAGGTATGGGATCCATTTATTGTGGAAAGTATTCAAAGGACCTTGCTCCCTTGAAGCATTGGCTATTCATCCAGCTGTGGATTCAAGGGAGAAAACCATTTATTCTTGAAGCAGACTAGTGTTTGCATTCTATACATTTCACTGCTGGAATGTATAGTCACCAAAATCCATTAATGAGATAAGCATCATAAAATTTAGTAACAAAGTTAAAGAAACAACTGGTTAGATAAGGATGGCAATGCAGGGACAGTAAAAAAAACACACAGAAAATGAAAACTCAGAAGAAAGTTACAGCAGAATAGTTAAAATAGCTAATTAAACAGTTAAAATAGTTAAAATTGTTAAAATACCTAATTAAAGCCTCAAATGCTTCAAAATATTTTTTGCATATATACCACTAAATAAGTTTTGTAGCACTATTAACTCTGTATAGAGATCTTAAATTGTGAAATTTGAGATTATTTTTCAGATCACTTAGGTTACAACTGTAATTTTGACATCTAAAAAGCAGCAAAAATATTAAAAATGGCTCTTTTTTTCTTAATTAGGTGCCTAAATTCATAAAGGAGTATCCAAACACTTCCAGGGAAATTAGCAATTTCTTGAAAAGTTTGTACAAGGTTAGGGAAAATTGTTTTTCATACTTATTTGTCAGATTACAGAGCCAACTTTATGTAAGTACTGAAGAGTCAAAGTCCAAAAATAAGTCATAACATAAGTTTATATCAAACATCTGTACAGGGAAGAAAGCAGACATCTGGAGCAACAAATGACTGTGTTTTATCTTTTCATCCAATTTCCTGAAACTAAAAGCCTGGCAATTGCTCTAAATCTTCTATGGAGAGAAAACAGAATGATGTGTTTGACAGAAAGCATGAAAGTGGTACCCAGAAATCTTCTTACAATTAGGAAGCAGTAAGTACATCTTCTCTCAGATGTAAAATTAGAAATCATTCTGAAGCCAATTGACTTTCCATATATTCATGATTTTCCTTTAAGATGCAAAGGAAACTAGAACAGCAGAATTTCAAACACCATGAGGATCCAGTTGAATCAAATTGACTAAACACATCCTGGAATATAAAAACTGTATTATATTGAAATTTTTCATAAAAAAATAAAAATAATGAGCTGAGGACATTTAAACTCAGTCTAAGAAATATTGTTTGGGGTCTGTGACTCCCCTGCACTTATTCTCTTAGTAGGAAAATAGGACTTTACATTATCTTTCTGCAAAATCCAAACTATGAATGGCTAAAAAGGAGAACAAGCAGTTATAGCTTCCAAGATATATTACACATTAAAAATACTAGAAGACAATATCAGATGATTGGTGAAACACTTCAGAATATTTCAGCCTTTTCCTACTCTATAGAAATTCAGTGTTACCCAAAATTAGTAGACAGTCTGTGGATTAAATTTTCTCTAATTTGTTACCTTTCATCTAAGGAGGCAGCTACTTAATTTTTAGCAGAGTACTTATTTAATAAAAAAACTGTTATTAATGTCTTGAGCAACTGAATACCAATTTTGCAATACTATCCTACTGCAGACTTAAGTGGCACTGATGGTTTTCAGGGTGCTCCAGCAGGGTTATTGCATATTCTTTTCACTGCCCACACAGCGCTTTGTGCTGGCTACAGCTCTTTCTTATTTTCACTCCTTAACTTGAATTAATTTTAAAGCACATCCTTAGGCACATCCTGGAACATATCCTACTTACTGTAACATGAAAGAATATGTCAAGCTGTAATGAAGATTATGGGACAAATAAGCCAATAAGCATAATTCAGAATGTATGTTCTTCCCTTTCTAAAGGAAAATAGTTTCTAAGAGGACTCAGATGCAAATTTACAAACAAAAACCATTTTATGTGCAGCCTAGGATGTAATCGATGAGGTTTTGTCATTAAAACAGTAACAGAAGAACCAAAATTTGAAGTCTGATATATATAAACTGTACTTCAATTTAGGAACCTAGTCATTTGCATCTAAATATGTTCTGTGCTTGGTACTGATCTAGTTTAAGAAAGGAAAAGTTCCACCTGTCAGCTCCTGCAGACCATCCTGTGTCTGGAGACAAGTGTGTCATGCTTTTGCCCTCACAATGGGAGTACAAGATTGTGGATTACTGATTAGAAGTAAAAAGTCCTTTTCTCCCTATGCCAACAACTGAAGGATTATTAACCATGGCTTCCAGCACTGATTTTTCCCCCACAAAGCAGCTCCAGTCGGTGGCCATGAATTAATTTTAAGCAGTGTTATTCACTGATCAAGTGTTACACTACAGATAAGTTCCCATTTTCATTTGACATAACCACAGAGGAAAGATCAGTTTCTTTAACTGGCTGAACTGGCTAGGAGGACTATGATTCCCTGGAAAACAAGCAAGGAAGCGGGTTTGTGTGTGTGGTTTGGTTGTTTTTTTTTCTTTTTTTTTTTGCTTTGGTTTTTATGTTTTGGTTTGATTTTGTTTTGGTTTTTTGTTTTGTTTGGTTTTTTGTTGTGTTTTTTTTTTGTTGTTGTTCTTAAAACAGACACTTCAAACATGGTCTAGGCTGTGAATGCACACAATTACTTTTAGTTTTGCTGACAGAATAATTGTTTCTTTTCAAAACTGACTGAGGTACATCTATAGAATGCATTAATCTCTTACACAGGGTCTGGTAGGTGAGAGACTCTACTAGAATTCAATACTTCTGAGCTTTACCATGCCCAGATGAGAAAGCCAGCTTGAGCTCTTAACTGAAATTAAGTAGAATGATTTTGTTTATCACATTGCATCCTGAAATACCTACTGATACACTTCTGAAGTGTGATTTTGAGATGGAATAAAAATATATATTTAAGAACTATCCAGACATTTCAAAATAAATGGAAACAGTTTTCCTCTAATATTTATTACTTTTTTCTTAAACTAAGTTTAAAATCCTCTTGCCTTCACTGATAAATTAAGCCATAAAAATTTAGGGGCAGAGGAATATCACCAGGAGTGTCATGGTCTTCTCCACAGCACTGATGCCTGATGATAGCTCTCCCTACCCCAGACAGCTTCAACTAGGACTTAGAAGATCTTAGTTTTACACTAAATGAAAACTACAATTAGACAAATTATTCTTTCATAATATAATTGTTTTGATGCAGCACCAAACCTGGACACTGTTCTGGATGGAGTCTATTGAGTGCCAAGTAGAGGGGAATAATAGTGTTCCCCACTTAGTAGCTGGTTCCTTTTAAGGCAGCCCAGAATACCTTTGACCCCTGATGCTGCCAGGGCACACTGCTGGTTCATTTTCACCCTCTCTCTGCCAAGGTGCCAAGGTCCTCCCCAACATTCAGTTCATTCATTCATTCATTCATTCATTCATTCATTCATTCATTCATTCATTCATTCATTCATTCATTCCTCCACAGCCATTCAGTTCTCAGCCTATCCTGTTGCAAAGAGGAATTCCTCCCACCAGGCTGCATTTTGCATTTTCCATGTTGAAATTCATGAGACTCTTAAAACTTATTTTTGCTATGAACAGATAAGATCATTGGCACTCTCTTCCATAAGACAGCCTAAAGCAATTCCATTCCTGAAGGCAGGCTTCTTCCCCCTGCCTTCAAGATAAACAAGGTATTTTGGATATTTACTGCTGTTGTTAGCAGTTAGCCTTTCAAAACCAGTCATCTCTCAGTACTGCTCTAAGACATAAATTAAAGTTATGAAGTCTTTAGAGCAAGGAAGACAACAGGTAAACAGGGACTTATTTTTGCCAACATGTGTCAAACATTTGACTAGTTAATTCACAAGCTTGACAGATGATTTGCAGATTGCTTCAAACACTGCTTGCTAGCTACCCTTAACATTTCAAAATTAACCTGAATATTCATCAGGAATTACTGCTACCCTCATCTTCACACAAGTCACAAAATTCCACTATGTCCATAAAAACATCCAGCTGTGTGGGGCAGCACTTCAGTGAAGAGTTCTGAATTTACAAAGATCAGTATCAAACAACAAATAGTGCTATGATTAAAAAAAAAAAAGATCTATTGCCAGAAAATCAACCAAGTCTTGAAACTTGGTAAGGGCAGGAGTGAAAGTAAGACCTTTGGCTGGTGGCTCAGTACCTGCATTCTGCCTGGCTTTGCACTCCCCAACAGCCACAAGATTATTTCTTTGTTCCAGGTTGAGTGGACTCAAAGCCAGAAAATACTCACTTCCCAATGAGATAAAGAACACTATTATTCTATATCTCTATCAGCTAAGTTGCACTTTTTCAACATTGTTGCCAAACTGATTCTGCAAAACCTATTTCAAAGGAATGGATACATGAACATCTGCATCTGTCACACTAAGTGTGCTTTCTTCAGGTGGTTTATTTTTGAAAGAAAAAAGATTGCTTCAAAAGAAACAAAAAGTTTGAAAAGAAAGAAGCTTCCAGACTACTGGAAGCTTTTTTCTCAGGGTAATTTCCTTTGAGGACATGGAGCTCTTGACCAATTATCTGTAGGAAAAAGAAGGAGTCCTAAAATGACAAAAGGTCAATTGTTATCAGAATTATATAAAACCATATGCCGCCATCTAAGACATTTAGGAGTTGAAAATTGATATGCCTGTTTGATAACAAGTAATCCCTAAACATTTTATTCACTGAAAGAAGGTTAAAATAGGTAACAGAGAGAACTAATTGTTTGGGTCACTTGCAAAAAATTGTACCTATCACCAAAATACACTGTGACTGTGTCTTGCAACTGGCCAGTCTAAGTACCATCCTAATAACCCACTTCAATGTACACCACAAAACACCTCTTGTAAAGTAAGCCATTCCAGTACACAGCAATATTAATAACTCATAATTGATTTGTTTCACTATTTGAGGTCCTAATGCTGTGCCACAATTCAAAAGTTTGTTTTCTTTCAAAAGTTTGTCTGAATTTGAGTAGAGGCCAAAAATCTATTAAATAAACCTAAACACCACCATCGTTGCCAAGCTGGTAAATTCTAAGAAAAGTGAGGTAATTAAGCACTATGAATATATGAATATACTATGATCAAGCTCTACATTTACAGAAAATTCAAGATACTTGCACAGTATCAATTTATATTGATCAGACTGCATATGAATACAAAGACTACAATTTCTAAGCCTCACAGTTTCCAGCATGTCTTTAACTGTGACAGCTTGTAATTGTACAGTGAAAAGCAGATCTGATGGCACTCTAGTCTCCTCTGTAACTTCAGGATATGTCAATTGGGTGAGATGATGGAAACCTAGAAGCTCTGGCTGAGCTTAACAATTGAATTTTGCCTCCCTTTGTAGTCTTGGATTTTGAGAGACTCCTGAGCCATACAGCACATCTCGCCAACCCATGGCCTGAAGGCAGCTTTGTTCCTCTGTTAGGATCAAATTAGCTCCAGAAGCCTGAGTTGTGCTGTCTGTAAGGCTGCTACAAAATTCACCTGCTCCTATCTTAACTCAGTAAGTTACTAAGACCAACTTTGAAAAAAAACCCACCTCTCCCCCAACCCTCATCCTCTACAGGCCAGAAACTGTTTCTGGTTAATGACCTACTTTAAGGCTCTTTCCCTTTTAAGATGAAGAGAAAGATAGAATCTTGAGAATTATGAATTGAAAAACATGTAAAAAGAAGGAGTCAAATTGCATAAAAGGTTTCTTAGATTTTATTCCTAAGCTTGATATATAAACCACTCTTTTCACCTTCAAAGATGCAATAAACATTCCCAGAAACTATAATAATAGAAATATGTTCATTTCAACTGCACAACATTTAAGACCTTTGCAATGCTTACTCTTAGAAGACTATCCTCCTGCAGGAGAATTAGCTACTATTCTTCTTACTCATATACTGGCAAAGCCTTACAGCAAAGTTTAAAAATCTTTTTACACAACTACCAGCAACAAGCTAGCAAGAGCTAGCTTATTACTGGTTTTAACCTTCCTTGTTCAAAAACCTTTTATTGTGTTTTGCATCCAGAATATTATTTCTCAAAAAATGTTTTTGGCTAACTGGTTTTCTGTTCAGTTAAGTTGTGTGAGCATAAAATTCTATTATCAAATATACACATGCATGTAGAGAGGTAAAAAATTACACAGAACTATGGATTGGATCTAATATATATAATTTGAGGACCTTCAATAGCATATTTAACTAATGGAAAGCAAAATTTTTAAAAATGGGGGTTTTTTAAAGAGTTTAGAGGGGAAAATGTTGAAATAGGTAAACTTAAGACTTATTCTTTTCATCAAAATACACTATTTGTCTTTAAAACTGCATTGACTTGCAGGTCTTGCTGAAGTAATTTTGAGCAAGACATATAATAAGAAATTAAAAAAAAATTACAATTTAAACACTTATACACATGAATTAGAGGTTAACTCCAGTAATAAAAAAGGTTGAAATAGTCATAAAGTAATACTTTTATACATCATGATCACTAAAAGAAACAAAATACATTATATATTCACCATCCCAAGTTATAATAACAGCAATAACAATTTAAGTGATAGAAAGTCTGAATTCAGTGAAATTCATGCCTGAAAAAATAGAATTCCTATTCTTTGACATATTCCCGCTTGATGTAAATAAACTTGATTTCTTTTTATACCATAATAGGACCAAAATCCTTCTATAAGGCCAAATTCCTTTCCTCTTTTTCAGTATCAATGAAACTAGGATTTATTTAGAAGTCACTCTAAATCAGATACCATGTCCTACCAGACATCAGGCTATACTTTTCTAAGATTTTCTCTTTTCCTAACACACATTTCCTAACTGACAGTTTTACTAAGGAATTTAGAAAATTCTTTCCTGGAGAACACAAACTAACAGTACTAGGGATTCCTTCCTCAGGTCTGTCATGCCTTGTGTTCACCTGACATTAACTTCATATTGTGCATGATTCTTAGCTAGTGTTCATGGGATTTCCTTGTCACCATCTTCTGTTGTAAAAGTATTGACTTAAGCAAATTATAAGAGTGATGAAACTTTCTTTCTGAGAAACTTTGTCTTTCAACCAGCAAAGGTTCAGTTTAATCATCAGCAAACTAATTAGCTTGGTCTGAACCTAAACTAAACTGCTACAGGATGACCATTACCTTACAAAGTTGTTAATAAAAATTAAATGAATATATGAACCCATAAAATCTTAAATATGAACCTCTCAACATTTTTGCATTGCTTTAAAACAACTGTTTAGATGTTAAGAAGACATAGAAAGATACTATTTTTCAGGCAGAGATGACATCAAAATTAATTGCAGAATAGTTTCAACTCAGATACGTAAAATCCTAAAGAACTGAAAATACATATGCACCAAAGAAATTTTAAAAAAATTGTGGCCAAAGTAGCAGATTTCTGAATATATCAAAAACTACCATTCTATTTCCTATATAATCAGACTTAAAATATAATATAATTTTAAAAGTTAAAAAATCTAAACTCTCCAGGCAGGAGTAAAATTTTTGCTATTCATAAAACTCTGTGGCTGTCACTTTCACAGTTTTGACCACAGTATTAGAGAACATCCTCAAAATCCACTGAATATTGGTCTTGCTTTCAGCAGTGGAAATAAGATACCCTTCAGTTTTCACCATTGTGTACTTGTGACTATTTCCCACCTTCTACAGAAACTTTAGCATCTTGTTGGAATGGAAAACAACCTAGATATAAAAAATTACTCTTACCTACCCATTAGCTCATTCATATCTGAATATGCATAATCAGTCTCTGAGGATTAAAGAATATAGTTCACCATTTTGTACTTGGACTGATTTATTACCCTGTTTATTGCAGCTGAGTCTCTGACCAAAGTATCTGATATTGCTAGAAACACTACTTTATTAATAATAAAGGTTTAAATTTTAGCTGCTTCTCTGTTTAATGAGGGAGTTTACTTTTCTTAGAGACAGTTGTGATTTACCAGCTGTACAAGGTAAATGAGGAAGTTAAAGAAGCAGGCAGTGGTCACAGCAACAACATTAATCACATGTCATAGAAATCTCTCTGCCATACAGAACTTGACACATTGTCTTTTCCAGAAAGATGTCAGGGTTGCCCTCACCATGACCTTTCTTGACCTGTTGTCATCCTGTTATGTTCCTCCCCTCCATAACATCAGAGTTTTAAAAATAGGAAAATAATCATTACAATGCTACTTGACTATGGAAGTTCTTAAAGTTTTAAAACATAAATTGACATTGGACAGGAAATTAAAACCCAATTATGTAAAGGCAGGTCCTTGAGAAAGCCCTCTATTTACTGCAATGCTTGTTAATGACAAGTTTTTAATAAGAAAATTCCTAAAGTTTTGGAACATGTCTAATAGCAAACCAGAAGGTAGAAGGTTCTTTTCCCCATTATTGAAAGGTTTTACTCTTTACCTACAGAATACTCTGAGTTTGAAGGAACCCACAAGAACCTTTCAGGTGAAAATACTTTGGAACATCAAGTGATTCAGCTGAATAAATTCCATGCACCCATATCAAAGTATCATCTTCTAAAAGAAAAGCAAAAGGATAAAAAAAACTTTTAGATAAATTCAAAATAACCTTACAAAGTCTATGTGATCAACTCTATTTCAGCTGTTATAACATCTTTACCTCTTTTCTGACATCAAAACACAATACACATAAAAAGTACACTCAACTTGTATCAGTCTTGACCTCCAAAAGCATGTGTCAGAAGAACCCATAGCTTCTCCTGCCTAAGCTCTACACAGACCTTCTAAAACCTGATGTATCTGTGAGGTTCAAAGTTTGTAAGACACCAGTCTAACCTTTCACATCTGACCATGTGCAGCTCCTTCCCCAGCTGCAGCCTGATTGCCCCCACTGCCATTCAGGGAGTGTATTCTCTGTGCTACCCCACGTTTTCCTATCAGGATCACCTCAATCTTAATGAATTAGACTACAATTGTTATTAACTAGTTCAAAATCCATTTTAGCAATGGAGCCATTCTTACTTGAGTATTTTTTGGCATTCTCTTTATTTAAAATTCTAACAGTGCTGTTCAGAATATTTTCTGGTATTGAGGATTCATAATTGTCTAGGCTTGAAATATGCATTTTACATAGCTCTAAATTTACTGTACTCCAGAAGAGGTTAAGAGGCTTCCCAGGCAGTAGTCTGCATTTTTCAAAAAAACCCTTAAAATTCACTCTTACATCCTGTAGACAAAAACCATGCTTCATATTTGCTGTTAGCACTTATGCATATTTGTTTTACTGTTCTGGTTTTAATCCAGATAGGTGACAGGTATGATTACCAGAGGTATTTACAGCACCTCGGTCAGCACACTCTTCCCAGTGAGGCTGACTTGAAAAACAAAAGCATTTCAGGGACAGTGCTGGCACTAATACTCAGGACTCAGTTTCATGAGCTCTGAGACCAAGCCTTCAGAAGCTTTAAAGACTTCCAGCAGGAAGACAGCTAATAGCAAAACCAGTAGGAGACCCAACTGTTACCTTCTGTTCTGGCCCAAAGGCTCTGAAGAGGTTCACATTTCATTGTTCCAGAGCAGGAAAAAAAGCGAATATAAGGAAGGACAAACTGGGAACTGCATCTTTTGATGCTTCTCATGTCACAGAAACAGCAAAGACATGAAAAGCAAAATACACTTATACATTTTTAGCAGGTGACAGCCAGAGCACAATAAACTGAGCAGGGAACACATGAACAAAAACTCTGACGTGAACATTAAAAATGGCACGATGCAATTCAGCCTGTTTCTTTTTGTTTCATAGATATGTTGATCCATACCTCTGTTTATAAATATGTAGACATCTACAATGCACACTATTGCATATAGAGATGAAAGATATACAGCTGATTCAGACATTTTTTTGCATTTTTGTCTGGGGATATGTGAAAAATATGTACTTAGTTTATTTTATTAAATTTGGCTTCTTAACTTAACAGTGGAAGACTACATATTGCTGGAATGCCTTCTTAAAATGGATCAAACTGATACTGGTCCTTGGGTTAGTAAGTTATTAAAATTTGGCCTTTATTCAATTACTAGTTAACCAAAAGAAAAGACACACAGGTTTTTGAAAAATATGTCTATTACTAAAATGATTTTACTGAAGATCTTGGACCAACAGTAATCATGTGGTGGATAATTTCTGAACAGTTTTTATCAAATGTTGTCTATTTTTTATTCATTGTGCACTTTTAATTTTAAATCACGTAAGATTGCTTCTGTTCCCTGAGGAGAAAATTTTAAATCTGAGATCAAAGGCCAGCAAATGCACAATAGAAAAAAATACTCTGATGATTTCTTATCTTTCTTTTCCAGTTATAGTTTCACGTCATACAAATTCACTTTAAAGCACATGAGATTTGAATCCACTCCTTATTTGCAGTAACTATTCAATATTTCTTCTTTTTTCTTTCTTTTATTTTTTTTTTTGGTAAACATAAACCCCCAAATAAGTATGGTACTTGCTATTTTTAAATATACCTGTCCATTTCCCCAGCGAGCCCTCAGGTTCTCAGCTTCCAGGGTATTTTATTTCTCACCAGTATTGTTATTTTCTGCAAGCAGTTGAAATTATATGGAATGGGACACCTTCTACTTTGCAGCACAATTTTGAAAATCTTGAGTGGCATGAGCTATCGTTGAGCTACAGGACCAACTTTTTTTCAGACTGATAAGGGACAGATTGCAAATACATTCAAACAGCTAAGCTTGAAAATAGGATGCCTTGTGAGATTTTCCAAGTGCATCTAAACTTAAAACTTTTGGAAGCAACTTAGAAAACTCATTTTTTGCTTACTCCTGTTTTCGTGCATAACCTTGAGCACATCGTTATGCATTTCACGTTCCCTTGGTCTAAAGTGGATAAAATATATCTAAATATAATGGTCTCATCTCACAGGACAAAATCATTCATTGTGAAGTTGCCAGGGGATGATGCCCTTCACTGGGGATGACTTTATTGGGCTTAGCTGCATTTGTGGAACGAGGGACTCTGAGCACCATACACAGACCAATAAATTCACCTTTTAATTGCTTAAAATGCTAATGGCAAAACTAGAAAATTGTACAGATGTAGTTACAGAATATCTCTATGTCTTTGTCTTGTATGAATGGTACATTTCTATGAATTCCTTTCTGACCACGTGGCAGGAAGTAAAATGTACATTAGGTTTACGTGTTTCAAAATATTAACTTTGTTTTTATTTCAGGAGACATAGGTACATGTAAAGAATAAACCTAATTTGTCTTGGCCCAGATGATCTAGTCCAAGGATGAATTAGTTCTTTAAACCACAACAGCTCTTGTTTTCTGTTATAAAATTTCAGAAAATTTTAGTTGCGAATATAATGTATCTAGGGGAGCAATGTACAACAGTTTAAATAATGTTCATACTATTGAGGCATGCATCAGAAGCAAATCTATAATAAACAACAATAATTTTCACTTCTGTAGAAATCAGTACATCAGTGATCACAAGTGTGTACTAATCTATAACAACAGTGAAGATCTTCAGTTACTCAACATTTTTATATACATAAGAGATAGAGAAGTAGCACTGCAGTGATGAATTTAAAGTCAAGGTGTCATGAAAGGCATTTTTGTCTCCTCTTTCATCAAGACATCTTTTGATATTAATTAGTTTTAATCCACTTGCAAAAAGGAGAACCAGCTGGCTTAAAGGAGCAGGATAAGGCCCACAAATTATTTGTTATCCCCCCCTGAATATTCAGCACCTCAAACCTATCATTCCTTGCAAAGAACTTGTCCTGCAACTGTTTTTTGAAATGTTAAAAAAAACCACTCACAAAAGAAAGCATTAAAATGTAATGAAGATAGTGGAAATATCAGTCCAAAGGACAGAAGGATTTGCTTAGAGTATTTATAGTACACATCTGAATTTACAACCCCCCAAACTATTATTGATTAAAAAATGAGCAACATAAAGGCAATAAAGTCCATAAAATTCTAAATTCCAAAGTAATAGTAGAATATATGTAATAGAATAATCTGTAGCACGTTTACAATGTTTTGACAGTGCATTTAGCCCACATCTCTGCACCCACCACAAATAAAACTCAGTGAATTTGTACTTGTATATATTTCCAAAGGTGACTTTTCTCAAGGATTCAGTTGCATAATCTGCCTCTGAAAAATTGGTTTCATACTTGCATGACGTAATGGGAATGAACTCATGAACTAAGTCTGGATCCTGTGAAAGCTTTGTGAGAAAGGTTGTCACCTCCAGGCCACAGAGCCACCACTGTGGTGGGATGTCACTGCTGTGGGAGATCCAGGACCCCAAGTTCAGAAGGGCACATCTAAAAGTATGAAATACTCTGCTAAATGTCTGCTTGAAATTTTCTTTCTTTAGAAGACTACTTATTTCACTGGTTTCTACTGTCCCTTTATCTCCAGTAACAGTATACAGCTTTTAGAAAATCGGACTAGAAATGAGAGATCCTGAGCACAAAAAATGCAAGTTCAGCAGAGAAGCTGTAGTCCTGTATATGACCACAGACTGATATCCATTTTAATCCTGATCATTTGCTGCCATATTACTTAATCAGGCTGCCATAAGGTTAATTCCTAAATGTTTTTGTCATGACTGTTGCAATCATGCTCAGATGATAAGCCTTTTAAAAAACAGCCAGATTATCATTGTATGGCAAATGCTTTTTCCTATAACCATTATTTTAGAAATAAAATAACAAAAATAATACATGATTATAAATAAAATCATGTCTCCAGTTTCATTCTGAAGCTACTAGCAAATAAAAATGAAGAATTTTATTGAATTGTATTGGACTAACTGGAAAATCACAACATATAATTGATGTGTCGATACAGCTGTCTGAGTTCTGTCAAGCCAGCCTACATTTTAGACATTTGCATCTTGTTCAAAGAGAAAGAGGAAGATGCTGATTGCATTTAAGATTACATTCAAACTGTGTAATTGCCTCAGACTAATAGTCCTGTTAGGCTCTTCTTTTGAAAGCTGTATTATTTTCAAACAAAATACTGTGGGCTAAGAAAGCTGCTTGTCAAACAGAGAAAAGTAATTGGAAGTTTGCTTTACCCTGTCACTGTATAACCCTGGTTACAGAGAAACACATAGAGTATAAAACCATGTATTTTTAGTTAAAATTAAGAATGTATCCATTCTAGCTAAATAATTGAAATAGAAAATGTGTGCTATCATACGTATTTCTGTGCTGCAAAGAATTAATTTTTTCTTAAACTGAAACTTTGTTTCCAAAAGCTATTTTTAAGAGCATCCATCCACTAGAAAGAGAAATCGGTGGGTATTTCATCTCATTTAACTTTGAGAAAATAAGATATAGAATCTCCTATAGTGATAAAAGGTTAAACTTAATATTACAATAATGCAGTGCTGGATAGATAAAGAATTGGTAAAAATACTCACATTACCTTTTTAAGAAACTGATTTCTTTGAAAGTGGATGCAAATGTTAGACTAATAGTATGGAGATGGAGAGAATTCAAATGATTTCTTTACTGAGATTTTGTTTTCAGAGAGGGAAATAAGAGACAACAGCAATTTTCCCGTTTTTCTCATCCTACACAAGAATGGGCACTAGTTTCTGGGCTCAGCTTTGCAAAGCTGGAATTTTTTCCCACCATGAAACAGAGAGCATCATTGTCCTAACATGGACATAGAGCTACCATTTTCAGTGGGATGTCTGGTACACAACGTGGCTAGAACCTCAGCCTGGGAGCTGAGGAATGATGGATCCATGGACTGTAGGGCCCACCTGCTCCAGGAAATCACCGTTTGCCTGATGCTGTTTGTGGCTACTCCATCACCACCACACATCTGCTGTGGAAGCACTAACATGGTGGGACTAACCATGCTGGATTCAACATGTTTTTTCTAACATTCTGAAGCAATACTGGATTTAGAAGGAGAAAATCAAACAAAACCAGGAGGGCTGCTGTGACTGAATGGACTAGAACTTAGAGAGCTCCTGGCCAGTGATATAAACTACCATTTATAGAATAAGAAATACTTGAAGTATCACTCAAGTATCACTTGAGTGATACTTCAAGTATTTCTTATTCTATAAATGGTAGTTCTCCACTACTTTGTCTTAGACTCTTCTTTAAGCTCCCCACAGAGATTAAATAAAATTTGTTTTCAAATCCCTGTCTACAAAAACCTGCTTCTATATTAGACCTAAAAGCAAGCCTGTGCTAAGCTCTCAAAATCCTGTTAGAAAGATAAACCCCTAAATCTTCTCCTCTGTCTCTTAGAGTCAAACAGTAGCTTTTGCTATTCTCTTTGTGACATTGCTTTCAAGCATCAACTCGAATATGTCAAATCTACCTGCTAAATATTTTGGTATGTTTCCTTTTAATCTGAAAATTCCCCCTTTCCAAACTCTCCCATCATCAATAAAAATTCATAAATACTTGTATATATTAGTATGGCTGTATTAATTTATATTAAATGTGGAAATTCACTTGTATTTTCTTTATGTGGAGCATGTTCTCTATCAAAATCTGAAACTAATATTTATGTCACTATAGAATATTTCTTAGACACACTTACATAAGTTTATATCTATATATGTATCTATAATCATACACTTCTGCCAGTATATACTTATATAGAGTTATGTGTATGTATTTGTGCCTATACCTGTATATTTCTTGTATGTACTACTTTCTCATTTCATATATAGCACTGCTACACATTTTCGGAGATTTCAGCCTTGAACGACCATGCAAACTGAACTACAAATCCACAGCTGGACATAGTGAAGCTGTCTGAAGCGAAAAAGGCAAATCTCTGGTTATTAAAGCAGCAATGACAGATCTTCTCTTGTGCTGATCTAATTTAACTTGTGTCAGAACCAGTCCAAAGTGCACAGATATATCATTTTTTTCTAACCTTCCTGTTCATTGTTTCAAGAACAAGCCAGGCCAGTTCACAGGTGGGGTTTCTGGGTACAGTGAAATATATTGACCAAAGTCGAATTATCTCACCAATGTGCTTCTGCTGCAAGTGGATTTTCTACCCACTCTGCAGTCTTCACAAAAAATCTAACCAACATTCGTTGTGAGAAAAGGACCAAAAAATCTACCAAGAAAACAATCTGCAGGAAAAGAATTGTTTCAATAAAAAACAGTAGCAAGGTTTGTGAGGAGAAACTGTATTGTGAACTTTTATATCCTTATAGTGTGACAACACTATTACTACTTTAAACTGTACCATTTTTCAAACTGCTATAAGAAAGGAAAGGTAGAAGAAGTGCAGAATAAGATTTTCTGTTCTCCTGGTGGCAGAACCAGCAGTGTTGTGGTCACATAGTAATGCCACTTGGAGGAATGGTAGAAGCATACTAATGTAAAAAGTTTAATGGTTTATTTCAGTACGAATGTTCACTATGGACATAACTGTCAACCAGCAGCAATTTTCTCCCTACATTTTCTCACAAAAAGAAGGTTGTTCTTAACATTATTGATTTGTAAGCAACATAAATGTGATTTTGCTCATTAATAAATGCTGAATTAATGTGAAAGTAAAGGCTGCATTACTTTAATGTAATAATAGCCAGACTAATTTTTCAAAACTTCATAAACTCCAAAAGATTAAAAACTCACAAGAGATGGTTTTGTTTAAATAGCATTGTCATGCTTTAGGTGGCTTCGTTTGAAATAATTCTGTGTCTGCTTAAAAATATTTTTCAGTCTTAATTCAATTTAGCATATAAACAATAATTCATTTCTTGACCAGGAGTGAATCCTCCAGACTACAGTTTGAGAATTTCAGCCCTGTGGGCTTTGCCAGTGTTTATAATTTGTCAAAACCCACTCTTAAGTTCTAGGGCATTTTCCAAATTGTGAACTCTGTCTTCTTCAGAGTTCCTGGTTCCTGTGTTGTTATTTATCACCATTAGCAGTGCTTTGACAGACTCTAAATTTCATTATACAACAGAGCAGCGATGTCTGAATGATCATGAACCTTGCATTGCACTGTTTACAAGGCATAGTAATTGTAAACTAAGATGTTGTCCATTAATAAAACTTTTTTCATTCTCTCTGCACTAAATAACAAGATTTTTAAGACAAAGGAACAAGAAAAATTTATTAACTTTCCTAACAGGCAGCTATTCCTAACTCTCAGTGATTGAACTAATGTTCCATTTAGAATAAATTCAAAGGAGAAATAAAGAAAGAAGCCTCACGGTATTACAGACTAAAGATAAAGTAACAATCTCAATTCTCTCTACATTATGACTTCTAAGTTATGAGATTTAAAACCTGCTTTTCAAAGGGATTGAAACAATGGTTTTGTAGTAAAAAAAAAAAAAAAAGGAAAAAACTATGGCTTTAAAGACTGCTTGGATTAAGGAGTATACTATGAAATAAAAATAATAGAAGTACTGTGAGAATTTGAAGTTTAAGTGCTTAGACACTAGACTAATATTGTCATTATAAATCATGCAGACAGACTTGAAGTTTAGGCCATTTTTTCTAGATATTAAATGAAATCCAGTATTTTCAGAAAGTACAGTGTTTTGGATTTCCTCTCTGAGTTCTCATGTGTGGGCATAGTATCTAAGGAAATCTGGTGATCCTTTCCTGAAAAATATCTCTTTAAGCCTGATACAAATTCACATTATAATCAGTCACTTCTGAGCATTAGGAAATACTGCAACAAGAACCAGAGTTTTCCTAGTAATGCAGTTCTGTTCCTATTGATAACTCTTGATTGTTGACAGACAAAACACAATTTAAAATGACATGGCTTTGAAAAATAAAAAAAACTCACAGAATTACTATAAAGGATCTCTTGTAACATATTTCTTCAGGTAAGTATCTCAAAAACCTGTATCTAGCATTTACTGAAAAATTAAGCTATCAGCCAACCAGACCATAAGCATGTCCTATTCACATAAAATAGTTTCCAGAATTTTTCAAACTTCCATACTAATGGTGCTGTATCAGTGAACTATAGGTAGCAAGACAAATTCTGTCAGAAAAAAAATTCCATCCTGTAATTGCTCACAGCAGTCAAAGAAATGAAAAAAAGCATAAACCATAATAAAAGCCGGGGTGTATTTATTGGCTAATGTAAACACATCTAAAAGTTTGGAACTGAAGCCGCTGTCTCTTGAAAATTTCTAAGCCAAATTTCATCCTCAAAGGTCCCAGTTTCCAATAAAAGCACTTTTTTTTTTTGTTTTATTTTCTTAATGAGTTTACACCAAATCAAATTTTCTGAAATATGTATAGTTGAGCTCAGTAATATTCTGAATGGTGCATATGCTTATAATCTGTAGGTATTGGTGGTGCTGTGAAGCATGAGATAATACTACAAGAATAATTAGATCCTGCTTCCTAGTAGGAAAAGAAATAAAAAATCTTAGTTCAAAATTTCAGTATGCAATGGAATAATAATGAATTCCACTATAAAGAAATACATCATTAGTTGAAGCTTACAGAACATGAGAAAGATTTGAGTATATTTTTTTGTTATAGAATCTTTACAAGCAAAAACTTAGAAAAAATAATGCTAAGATTTATAAGAAAAAGCATCTCCAGTACTGGAAGACATAACGTCATAACTACAAAAAACACAGGAAGACCTTAATTAGTATATTCTGTATGATTCTGAATATCTGTGTTCAAAACCAGGTTAACTTAAAGACTAGTAATTGGATGCTAGGGTGATCAGAGAAGGAGCACCTTTAAAAAAAAATAAAATTAAATCACTGCATAATAGAACGGTTTGGGTTGGAAGAGACCTTAGTTTCAATCCACCTGCAGTGGGAGAGAAACGTTCCATTAGACAAGTTACTCAGAGGCCCATCCATCCTGGCATTAACACCTTATGTAGTTCAGCACGAAAATGAAAATGACCAACAAAGATATTATGTCTCTTTAGGTGTGTTTATGAGTTATAAGAAGGATGGGGGCAGGAATCATATTACTAATCAAATGTGATAAGATGCACTTGAAGAGTCCAGTGTAAATTACTAGAAACAGGTTGTCAAGAGTGCAATACTCATTGTCGGCGTTCTTTTAGATATTCCACAACTGAAAAGTACAATGTTTAATACCAAATTTAATTATATGAAATTATCTGATATTGCATAGGCTTTTAATTGAGCAAAAGGATACACTAATATACTTAAATGACAATATGAGCCCAAATCCCAGTAAGCAGAGTATAACAGCATGTTTATTGGCAATAGATTTCAACAGAAAATAAGAAAAAAAATTTTTAACCTATGAGTAAGCTGTGTGCTGGAATGACCATCTGAATGAAATAATAAAAGGAAAGAGCTTAAGTTTTTCAAGATATTGTTTGCCTATTCAGGAAGGAATTTAATAGCAGGACAGGTATCATCTCAAAGGTGGAAAATTAAGTCTGGGAGAAGAGTATTAAGGGGGGCAATTTACTGTCATCTCAAAAGTGTAGCGGTAGTGGTAGTGTAGTGGTATAGGAAAGAACCCAGGTCAGCTTATTCTACTGTCTTTAGGGTCCTGGTTCCACCTAGTCCTGGTTTCTGATCTATATCCCTGAGTTTTTCAGAGACCTAGCAGTGACATATCAGAATGAAGGGTTTCAAACTTGTTTCAGGATAAAGCACCAGTCTTCCTTGTAAGTGCCATAGTGTAACCTGGCAGAGTTTCAGTGATACTGCAGGCACTGTGATCCCTGTTGAGACGGTAATTCTGAGCTCAGCTTGCATGATGGACAAGATGTTTTAACAAAGCTCTACTCAGATTGTAAGCAAAAAAAGTCCCAGGAGTACCTCTTAAAGGTGTTGACTGTCTATGTTTTTCTGAACAATAATAGCACTTTTAGAACTGCTTCTATTTCTTTCTCTGCTGCCTGGTCCATAATCACCAGCCATTTATTCTATTTGCTTTTCTGAAGGCACCAACATAAAACAGGGCAGACATATTCTTCATCTCAGTGAGAACCTAAAAATAACATTTCTTCTGTATAATATAAAGATTTCTTTCTAGTAGCCAGGATTTAAACATTTAAGTGTTTGTGTGTCGGGGGGGAAAAGTAGACAATGGCTTGCTGAATATTTCATGCTTCATCCATCCTAACGTACTGGGATTGCACATCACTAACTCCAGATGTACTCCATCACTCTGTGCAGTGGAACACACTGAGAATAAATTAAATTAAAGAATTCAAGAAGTTGAATTTTTGTTGCCCACATAATCCTGAGAATGTCCCATTCTTCCAAAGTACACTGACTGCTGATTCAAAATAAATTATAACAAAGAGTTATACAGAAAACATTAGTGTCATTTTAGCACATGCAGCACAGTTCGCAGTAAAACAGTCTTTATGGCACACCATTTTAGAGGGCAGAAATTGAGGGATGGTTTTAAAGGAAGGATTTCTAAAAATTATGAGATATTCATCAGATACATGCAAGAGTTACAAAAGAACTGCAGAAACACAATTTTGAATAAAATCTAATATAATAAAGGAAGACTTAGAGTGTTGCATAAATTATTTACACAGTAACTATAAGCTTTTACTAAAAAGTTGTGATATTAAGCTGAAAATACAAAAAGGAAACATGACAACATAATCTTGCAGCAGAAAAATAGATGCAAATGAGTGTTATCAGCCAACTTTATAGGTTAAAATATGATTTCTGCAGTAATAGTATTTTAATAGATTAAAATATGTGGTTTTTTCAATATCATCGACAACACTGAGATTCAATAAAGAGATATTGGGACATATTGTAAGCCTCTTAAATATTTGTAAACAAATATTTAACTCTGAAATATTACTATATGGCAAATTGGAAGTAAAATATAATAATCCACTGCCAAATATATCTTATCTAGGTAAAATATTTGTTTTGAATACTCACTCAAATTAACTAACTTCAGGTTTCTCTCAAGCACTAGTGTGGTTTCTCTGGGAATTTCAAAACCAGATGTTGTTTTACCTTTATTTGACTGGGAGGTCAGAACAAAATTTTATGTACTCTGCCCATAAAATTCTAGTAGAATCATCTGTGCATGCTCCTTTTCATCATTACATCAGAACCAGGAATAGTTAAAAGAGGAGCAGAACTATCAGAATTTGGTTAAAAGAACTATAGAGATTGTGTTGAAAAATCAATTGTCTTCACAAACGCTTTTTCATATTGAAAAAGTGGGAATCTTCTTGCAAAACTGTTGACTGACAAAATTGAAACTCTTCGAGTATTTAGGCACTGTTAATTGATGCTGCCATTAATCACAATAGAGAAGTGATTCAATCATTAAAGAGGTCTGAATAACTCCATTTTACTTCTTCTCTAGTTATGTCATCAGAATATCCTGATGCTGATGGATCTGGAATGTTATTGCACTGGAAGTCCAATTATGATTCCTGTGCTATCCTTAAAGCTTCTCAGAGAAAGCCTAATGGCAACTAAAACAAAATAAACAAGTGGAATATCCAACCACAAATATTAAAATTTCCTAGAATATGGAACTTTAGGAAAATAAGTTTAGAAGGTGAACTGTCTTCACTCTGCTGGCTCAGAGAGCAAAGTGCAAAATTTATCAGAGAATCACAAAATCATTAAAGTTGGAAAAGACTTCTAAGATCATCAAGTCCAGCCTGTGACCAAACACCCCCATGTGAACAAGACCACGGCAATAAGTGCCACATCCAGTCTTGTCTCATGAAAGTGTACAGAGAGGTACATATACGTATATATAATGTATATATGTGTGTATATATATATGTATGTATTTTCTTAACCCTGACACTGATAAGTACCCCTCTAGTCACTTGGTCTCTCCCCACTGCAGGAGGAATAGGGAAGAGAGAAGAAAAGGTGAGAAATTAGTGAGTTGAGACAGAAACAGTCTAATAAGTGAAGAAAAGCTGTGTGTGTAAGAAAACAATATAAACAATTTATTTACTGCTTCCCACCAGGAGGCAAATAAAAATATTCCTTCTTCATCTTCCATTCCATTTCAGCATGTATTACTGAGCACGACTTTGTATGGTATTGAATATTCTTTTGATCAACTCTGGTCAGCCATTCCCTCCCAACTTTTTGTGCTTTCCCATCTTTCCCATTCTGTTTGCCTGAGGAGGAAGAGTGGCTAGTAGATAAAGTCTTGATTTTGTACATATTCTGCTCAGAAATAGCCCAAATACTGCTTTGTTATCAACACTTGTTTTTGTTGCAAATCCAAAACACAGCACCATTCAGACTGTTATGATGAAAAATATTTTATTCCAGCCAGAGTCATTGTGATATATATGTAGACTGAAAGTGACACAGGTAGAGAAGTAAATGCCAACACGATACATATTTGCCAGGATTTTCTGGTATTTTGCTGTTGGGCATTCTGATTCTAAGTACTAATAATTTTTAAATAGCTACCATTTAAAAAAAGTCCTGTAAACAAAAGTGCTTTTTCTTTTTTTAAGTTTGGGGAATGATGTTTCCTTCATTTATGAAATATTTCTCTGTATAATACAATTAGTTGATATAAACCTATCAATATACAAATATATTTCAGAGACTAAATTATTTGACAGCTTCCTAGATGTAATAATTTTTTACTCTTTTTACATTAAAGAGCTTTTCCCTCAGCATTCAGCTTTAGAATAAACTTGAAAAAATCAATTATTATTTTCTTCAATAATTTAATCCATTAGATCAAGACTTAGAATTTTTTATAAAAATATTGATTTACATATGAGGAAGATGTTAACAAGACAACCATTACTTCAGAAAACATCAATAATTTTCAATCTTTAACAGGGCTCATACAAGCTTTTACATATTTAACTATTTTGAAGTGCGAAAGGGAATAACAAGTGGTTATAAATTCTTAAATACTCACAAGGAATATGAAAGTAAAGATCATCAGGTCTACAGTGAGAAATTCTCCCTTGAACACCTCTCTTAAAACTCTCCTTCACTTAACTCATCCCAGTTATTAGTGATATGAAATAGGGTTGCTGCATAAACCATAGAGTTGAAAAATCATGTAGGATAAACCATAGAGTTGAAAAATCATGAAGGATATGTGGGATTTTGTACAAAATTACCAAAGTCCTTTTGAAATTATAAAGAAGTTATTTCCTCAAAGCTTCACAAAATATTAGTGAAACTAATATTCTAACTGTTCCGAGGGATTTAAAATGTGCTGAAAGTGGCTAATGAGCAATGTTTAGATTCAAGTATAATCAAATCAGTTAGAATTTTCTAGAGACAAGTTTTTTTCTTCTACTAATGCTATCTGGCAAAAGCTGGCTGTTAATATTTATGTAATAAAATATTATCCTGTGCTAGCAAAAAAAGCATTTTAAAACTTATTCAATAAGAATATTAGTGAATCCTTATTCCCTAAGAAAAAAATAGCTTTTTGTGGCATAAAGTTTCAAATATTATTCAGCACACTGTAGTGAACAATATAAGTTCATCATCAGGATTGCTCATGGAAAAACAAAGGCAGTCTTAAATGGTTTCTTTTATCATGTATGCTATCTACTCGTAAGACCACCAATAGTTTAGTGTGGCATTAGAAGGTGGCTGCCAACCACGGATTCCTTCTTTCTGTTCATGGGATACTTTGTCATAAGGTCACTATTTCCAACAACAAAATATGTTGCAAAGTTCTGTGAAGTCATTCTCTAACCACTTAGAACTTCTTTAAATTAATTTCTACTACATTTTTAAACTGCCTACGTCATGCAGAGAATGATAATCACAGTCATTCGTGTGCTCTTTGAATCAAAAGAATAATTGTAACAAACAACTTCTTAAAGAATCGAAGATCTCCAATCTAGTTATATTCCTCACCAGTAGTAGATGTTGGAATTATCAAAACATGAGACAAAAGGGAAAGACAGCGCTTGATGTGTTGAAGACGTTTCAGTAATACCTTTTCAGTCTTTCAGCTTTTACCCAGTTCATGTTTATAGCATAACATTCCCTTTGACCCTCAAAGCACTTGTTTTCACCTTGGCAGCCTGAACCTAGTATAGCTTTGCAAGTGTAATTGTGGCATGCAGTTGAATTGAAAAAATTAAATCTGAAGAATGGTTCAAAATACTTGACTTTTTTATGCACATTCCCTTTTATGATGGGACTGTGTAGTGTGGCAACAAGATATATTTTTTGGTATCCACCAATGTCTATCCTGTGAACTTCTGTTAGGAAAATGGTTTTTATTTCAGTCGTCTCATCAATCAGATGCGCTATCTTGCCTTCAAGTAAAATCTGAACAAAAAAGAAATGGAGGGACCTCCACAGGTCATCTGGTCCACCATCTGCTCAAACCAGGGCTAGCTTCAATAGCCTGCTGAATCCATTGCTCAGGATTTTCTTCAGGTGAGTATTGAGACCCTGCAGCAATAGAATTTTCACAACTTTCCAAGGCAATGTTTTCCAACAATTGCATGCTCCTTTCATGTAGAATTTTTGGCTTACATTTATTTGAAATCTCCTTGTTGCAGCTTTTGATCGTTGCCTGTGTGTTATTAAGACACATGTTGGAGAAGAGCCCAGTTCTGCCTTCCTTTCATCTTTTCTTAGATAGAAGAGGATTGCAGTCAGATCTTTCCCCAGCTTTCTCTTCCACAGCTTAAATAAATCCAGTTCCCTCTGTTTCTCCTAGTATGTCACGTGTTCAAGTTACGTACCCATCCACGATCTTCCTCTGAAATTTGCAGTTTTTTGATAATCCTGAATGTAGTGTGTGGAAACCCAGAGCACTGGGAATGTTTCTCTGTCTGCTCTGGAGTGCCCTGACCCCCAGGGGAGCACTGACTTTGACCCTCATTCATGGAGAAAGTTCCCTAGACTTCAAGATAGACTAGAATCCACAAAAGTGTGAAATAGATTATAGAGAGTAGTGTAGGTGTATCACTTGGTGAGAAATTTAGGTTTTGGGATTTTTAGTATGTTGTGGATGGAAGCAAGATGGAGGGCACAGGGTGTCGTCCTGCGTTTCTTCTTCCTGCTTCTTCTTCCTCCTTCATGGCTTTGGGTGGCATTTTGTAATTGGGCAGAAAAGTCTGCATTGCAGCTTCTGTGGGATCAGTTATTAGGTTAAAAGGGAAAATAATCTAGGTATCAGTTTTTAATTGGATAGTTTTGTCTTAAAAGACCTTGGAACAAGAGATTGTTAGCCATTTTGTGCCTTCTAATGAAAAGCTGCAGAACGCACAGTAGGGAGACTTCTACTGAAAAGAAATAATAAACACTTGAGTCTGAACATGAACTACAGTCTCAAGTGCCTTCAATCCAGACCCAGAGAAACCAGGACCCTGACACTAGGGGCAACAAGTTATTATTGAACTCCATCTGTAGGCATGAAGGGACTGAAAAGCTTTGTTTAAAGCCAATAGTTTACTTGTATTGAATTACTTGCAATGTTACCTGACTTTGTGTCTTGCTAGTTGTGTTAGCTTCCAGCCTCTGTTTTTTGCTACATATCTCTGATGGAGTTTGTATCCAGGTGTCAGAAACTTTCCAGTGAAGAAATGCTATTTTGTTAGTAATTATAGTAATATCAGCAAAACAAACTCTCTGAAATATTGCTGATTGAATTTTTGCACTAGTACCATGACAGCTGTGTACCATGTTTATACTAAAGATTTCCTCATAAATAAAAACCACTATGGAAATGTTATGTGTGAAAAATGCTGCCTGACTACGGAAAAATCACCATAATGGTAATGCAAAATCCTAGCATAATAACTGAAAGGGCAAGATGCATTTGCTTGGATAGCTGGAACTTGAAATATCAGCAGTGAAGATGTTGATTTCATTTTGTGTCATTCTTTTCATCAGGAAATTTGTTACTTTTCTAAAATAACCTCTCAAGAAGGTTTTTTATTGTATGTCAGGACAGCTTGATTATAACACATTAATATTTAAATATATTTAAAGAACTTGACAGTAATCTTATTCTATTGTGAATTCCTTTAGAGCTTACCCTCTTCCCCCTTACCCTCTATTTGATCAAGAAAGTTTTGACACAACAACATTTGCCTTCAAAAGACTGAAAAATTTAAGGATAGATACTGTATGTATAATTACACCAATCTTCTTTAATTTCTCATTCTTACATACCTTTGAGCTCAATTCCAAAACAAAGCAACCCAATGCAAAACAAAGTAAAACAAGAAAATAAATGAACACACTTTCTTTTCATATGCAAAGTAAATTTATCATTTGTTATATGAACCCCTAAACTCTTTGCTTTGAAGAACCTCATACTGGCCTGTCTAGCAATCAGGGAATTTCTTTGTAAATCTCTAAACTTCTTGGAAGAGGTAAGAACAACTTCTGGGAAATCTTTTGTGAAGCAATATTATGAATGGCACACACAATTACCTAGTGTGGATAGAATGAGCTTGCTTAGAGTTTGTAGGATTGACAGAAAAATTATGATTGCATTCATGACAACATCTCACACCAGTTCTAAACTAAATAAAGGTTTTTAGCATTTAAAATGATGCTTACTGCACTTGGGCACTGTCTGTATTCCTCGTCTTTTCATCTAGCTAAAATGCTGCTCTTTCTTTTCTCCCTTTTTATACATTACTTCCTTTGATGTTTTGAACTGTTGAAGTCCTCAAAATATTTACAAAGATGAAGATTTTAGAAATGTCAATATCAACTGCTCTATATTCTCTGTGGATTTGACTTCCAAATGACAATTTAAATTGCGAAGAACAAATTAGTGAACAACACCAAAAAAAACCCCAACCACTTCTGGATTTTTGTTTTGTTAGTCCAGTATATTTTGAGAGTAAGACCATCAAATATATGACTCTACTACAAGATATAATTACAAAAAGGTGCTATCTATTTTTTGCAATCATTGTTTTAAAGGAAAAAAGACTATTGAGTTTCTTCTGAAATTCCTAAAACTTCAAGAGCTCCAAGTATGGTTAATGATTTATAGGTTTAGATTAGTACACAACCTTCAACAATTAAACCAAAATTTTGCTAAATTATTAAAATTTTAAAGTTACTAAAGTTTAGAAAAAATACTTCTATAATTTGGACACCATTCCACATTTGTAAAGCCACTACTTGTAATGGCCATTGAGTTTTTTTTCCCACCAGACTTTACAGGCACACATTGTATCTACAAAGGAAATCTGCTGAGCACTGTTTGCAACAATAAAAAATGTACTGAAGCCCAGAACAATGGTATATTCCAAGATCTTTTACTTGATGACTTGCTGCAGACAGGGCCTTCTAACTTAATACACTCTTCATTAATCAAAATCTTAGTGCTCAGAGATTTTCATGATCCTATTTTCTCAGCAGTGATAAAGCTGCTTGATGGAGCAGTACATGTGTGGGTCTGTGTGTGCCTGCACACCTGTTTGTGCTGGGCAGGTTTTCAGAATGGAACTAGAAGTAAAACAAATTTTCAAGCAAGAGCAAGGGTTTAGCTTAGCTTGCTAGTGAGACAAAACAAAACACGTGATTGCTTCCAAGTCCATGGGCCATTCAAATGGTACTGAAGCAATACATGCATGTTTGTATGCAAAGATGAAATAGTTCTGTGGGGATTTGGCTGATGTACTCATCCCCTCTAAACAATACTTAAGAAATATTGAGCAAAGAAGTATGTTTCACATATCTTATTGTTCTCTTTTTCCCCTTTCTTTTCTTATTTCTGCATGGTTTAACTCACAAGGGTTGTGCAGGGCCAACTAAGAATTATTAGATATATCCAGTTTTTCAAAGTTGTTTCCAATATTCTTGGGATTTTAAAGGATTCATTCAATATATCAGCATGCAAAAGTTGATCAGGACAGACTGGATGTGTAAGTGCTTGATCATAGGTTTTCATCATTCCATTACCATAAGATATTTAATACAAAATGTAACATTGTCCATAAACCTATGAAGATGAAAGCAGTATTGTTCGATACACATGCAGGTGTGTTCTATACACATACATGTGTATAGCCATGAAAGTGGATGCTGTGCAGTTGAATATCTCATGATAAATACCATGTAATCTGGACTCTAAATTTACTTCTCTAAGAGAAACTATACAAATGAGGAAAAAGAAAACCAATCCTGAACATAACATTAATGCCAGAGCAGAAGTTAAAGATGATGGAACTCAAACTAAGGCCTTTTACATTTCTTGTTTCCATGAGAGATAACAAGTACTACGTAAGGAGTTATTTAAGACACCAGTTTACAGTCCTTACAATGCTTTTCAATACCTTGTAGTAAAGAAAAACAATGTCTAATCTAAGACTGAGATAATCTTTCCCAATGGAAGGATTCTCTTGTTTGTTTGCTTAGATATGTGAATTATTGTCACAGAGTGAGCTCAAACTGAAAATCATTAAGAAGATCTTTGCAATCATTTCACTTTCATTTTTCAATAGCTTTTCTGGAGGCTTACAGATAATATAGATTTTTTTGGTGCTGCTACATATCTAAATATATCTTTATATTTCAAAGTTTTGGCATGCTGTTCATAGCATTATAGGCAAAACCTGGCACTCTTTTTCTGTAAACAAACAGATGTCTCACTAGTCCTTTTCTTTTCCTTCACTTGCTAGCAAATTTAATCTTCATGCAGCAATACTGCTGTTTTCAATCTACTCAATAAAGTTTGTTGGAAGGAGAAGCTTGATAACTTGCAAAGCTGCCTGAAGACTTACTAAGATATTGAATTATGCAGACTGTATGGATTGAGCCAAGAGAACTGAGATAGGGAAGGTGTCAGTCTCCATGTCAGACTATAGAAATAAGTTGAACAACAGAGCTTAGCTGCTTGGTAAATACACCTGTGTTGATTTAGTTTAAGTTAGGTTAGGTTTTTGTTTGGAGAAAACTGAACAGGTCTTTGAAGTGTTAAAGCTACTGAGATGCCTCAAAATTTCACACATGCCAGACAGCTTGTGAAAGCTGGTCACAGGAGGGTTTATTTCATACCACCTGCATTTCCATTCAAAATGAAAATCTAGCAAAAGGAGTTTTCAGATAAGCTATTAAATGCATGAGGGGTTTTGGTTTGGTTGACTAGTTAGTTTTCATTTCTTTCTTAAGTGCTATGTCCTCTTCCTACAACTGTTAAAAATGCTTATAACCTTTGAGTATTAGGTTTAATACTCAATTCCACCTTCTCAGAGTGTGAGGAGTACCTGATAGTGATCATCTAAATATTTAGATTATCAGTTTGCTTATTATTAATTTTTATGAGGAAAAGTTTCTTCTATCTACAATGTATGGCTTGTCTTTCTTTTGAAGTTTAAATTCATTTTTTATGTCACCCTGGAAGTATTTATATCTATATAGATATATACTTTGTATAAATCTTGGTGGTGATAGTGGGCACAGTTTATGCTGAAGTCTGGTTTAGAGATGTACTAATATGAAAACATTTTGCTGTGGCAGAATATATGAAGAGTGTGATTTTAACTTGGCATTAGAAGAGTATTACAAGAAGTGCCAATGTATGTTAGTACCTTGAGTAGCTACAGCCAAGATGTTTTTATAAGAATTTGCTGCAGGCATCATTTTCACTGCTTTTTTTTTTTTTTTCATCCAAACTTAAAGAGTTTTTAGATTTTTTTTTTTAATTACCTCACCCTGAGATCTACTTTAACTAAATGTGTTGTTGGAGGCAGTGAGTCTAGTTCCCTGCTATTGTCAAGCATCATGTCACAATCTTGACAAATGTGTTTTGAGATAAGCTGCAATACTACTGGTCATATACTCTCCAATCTGTCTTCTAGATGCACCACCAGTAATAAATCTTAAAGTGTTAAATGAACAGATGTGGGCAAGAAAAAAAACTTGGGAGAAACAAGCAAAAAACACTTCAGTCAGAAATTCATGTGGCACGATCATTTTCTTAAATGTAACCACATTTGTTGTTTTGTCTTCTATTCCTTACCTGTCCTCGAAAAGAAGGCAAGCCCTGCCACTACTTTGCTTGCTCTGATTCCACACCTTACCTGTATCTAATGCTCTTACCTACTTTGTGAAATCAGGAAGTGTATCAAGTAATCTAACATTACCTTAAAAAAAAAAAATCTTAAGCGGGGTCACTTCTAAAATTCAGACACCTCTCTGGTTGAGATGTTTAAGCACACAGTGACAGAGTTGCCCAGGAAAGACACTGGATATAGTGCCCACTGAACTTTTCATGACACATTGCTATTTGTTTTTTCCTATTGCTTCAAATTATTTGGAATCAAAAGCAGCTATATTTTACAGACCAAAAAGGGAAAGTCAAGTCTCTGCCTCCCTAGGAACAAAGCCTCTATTAAAAGAGAAAAATAAGAAGCTGAACTTTGAAAAACAACATTCATAATTCTTCAAAACATTATCTCTCCTTACAAAATAGAAAAGCAATCAATAGCTCTAACCTATAACAGTGCTGCACTAAAACTTTAGAAACTTTCACTTTAAAAGTAGTTTCTTTACTGCTTCATGTTTCTTTTACTTCTTTACTGCTTTATGTTTCAGTAACACTAATTTAAGACAAAATATCTTTTTGTTTCCTTTAAGTTTATGGACAAATATTGTAGAAAACCTTCTTTTGTATAAGAATCAGAGCTGCTGTCAGCTGATTGCAGTAAAATTAAGTATTGTAGGTAAAATCTGGTGACTGGGAGTCCCTTGACAGCATTTTCCAGAAGCTGAGGCTTGTCCTCTCATGCATTGTGAGTGAGGAAAGGTTACTCTAGATTTTAAATAGCTGTTGTGTTGAAAGCCAGAAGTATTTTATCCAGGACTGAGGTGTCTCTTCCTAAAACTCCATTAAAATACCTGGGATTGCACCAACTCCAGAATCTGCCATGGATAGGTTCTCTGGAAGTGTGAAGGCCACTGTGCTCAAATCCATCTCATATTGAATTAGTATAAATAATTTTAAAAAACCCAAAAAACCAAAACAGAAAATTACAACAAAAAGAAAAAAACAGCGGGGACTGTAAAACACTTTGAAAGCCTTTGAATATTTTCAGTTTAGACTTTGGTAGCTCAGTCCATGAAGCACAGAAAACACACTTGCTATGACAAATTCTAGGTTGATCTAATTAATTCTTCAGAGTGAACTTCTATTTTTTTGGAAAAAAGTATAATGATCACACTAAAGAAAGCATGTGTTGTGCTTCTGGGTATTCATAAGTCTTTGACACGTAGATAAATATTTTCTGCCTCGACCAAATTTGTGGTTGAAAAAGATAGCATGAGAAATTCATTTGTTTAATATGCAAAATATCAAGCCTTCTCTGTTTGTTGAGTTACTGAAGCTTCCAATGCATAGTTATAGGGCTCCTGTGCTCAGATTTCAGCATGTTCCTAGAATGGATAAAGCCTGCAGTACAGTTACTTAATGCTGAAGGAAAAAGAATAACTCAGGACACTGAAACAATTCTTTGTGATGTTTTCCTGCTCAAAGTTCTTCCAGAGATATGGTCAAACCTTGTATAATTTCTTAGAAACCTTTGAATTATACTAGCAAAAGACTTCCTGGAAGAGCTGAGTTTAATATATAAGTAATGCACTACAGATTTAAAATTTGGCAGATCAGTATAGTTAAAGCTGCACAAAAAGAAGTCATTAGGGTTTTTGTTGTTCTTTGCTCAGGCTTTGCTTTTGTTTGGTTGGTTTGGGTTTTTCTTTCATTCTAAATATCATTCTATAGAATATCTGAAAGACTAAAGCAGTTGCAAAGTAAGTCTTCAAATTAAGCTTAGCAATAAAATGATATCTGTCAATGTCATAATGCTTCATTCCATGGGGAAGCTATTTAAGTAACTATGATAGTATGACTCTGCCAAAGAAACTATTGATATTTTTGGCACTTTCTGAAGTCTTTTGGTGCTGGTAAACTGCATGTCTAAAACAACCCAGGGTGCCAGCACAGATATACCAAAATTTCTTAGACCCGGGTCTCACAATAATGGCTGCTGACATGGCCAGGCATGCCCAATCTGTCAGGGGTATTGTGGCACTCAGATAGGATGGCACCAGTGGTGTCAGAAATAATTTAAATTATTTTTTCTTTTTTCAAAACCAGTTCTTGAAAACTCAATTGCAACTGGAGTTGATTCTTTACTGAGGGGATCACATAGGCATTTCTCTACCAGGCCCAGAGATATCTTACTAATCTTGCAGTTTGTAAAATAATTTTCTGCTATGGCAAGCCCAGGAACAGGTACATTTGCAGGATATTTGAGTATGTGGTTTAGGAATAAATTTTACTTGTCTCTCTGTGTCCTCTGTCAAGCTTGGGCATCCCCATGAAAATTTTCAAGATTTCTTGAAGTTTTTTGCCAATACTGGATGATTTTACTGTTCTTTCTGAAAGTTTTAAACCCTATTTGTAAGAAGGAAACAGCATTTACTCACTCTACCACGTTGTAGCTATGCATTTTCATATATATTTTGGGTGAATACCTGCATAAGAATATACTCATGTGTGTAGATACATGGTATATACACATTGTATATCTACAGTGATCTGAATGTCAGTAAGATGGACAAAAAGAAAAAGCAAATGCAGCTGTGCCTGAAGGGTTTGAAAAGGTGGGGTGTGTGTATATGTGTGTGTGTGTGCATATATGCACATATACATGTATGTCTGTGTCTATACATATACACATATATGGACAGCTTTTTTGAGCTTGTGCTGTTGAAAGAGTAGATACTAAAAGAAAAAAAGAGCAGGACAAAACTACCCAGTTTCAAATAATTTCTAAGTATATCCATAATTCCTTACTCATAAAGATTTTGATTGAATTTCATTTCAAAATCTTTACAATAATTAGTTTAGCATAAGAATATTTCCTACATACAAAGAAAAATATATCTACTTCTATCTGTCCCTTCCTCACCCCCACATTTTTCAATCAGTTCAAGTAGTGTATGCTTTCTAAAAGTGAGCTTTCCTTACGGCACATGTTGTTCCATCACTTTGGAGCTGCTGGTAGGTGTCCAGCTCTTCACAAAGCACTGAATCTGTAATACAGTTGTGTTATTCACACAATTGCTTTTCATGAGCTGGCTCTGAGCCCATGGGTATAAGTGTCTCTGTTTGTGCTAGCTCGGTGATGCACACAATGACATAATTGTTTCTTGACTAATAAGCTATAATGTGAACCACATGGACTGTGGAAATTTAATTTACAAGGTAAGTGGTCACTTGACCATGAATTGAAGATGCTGCCACACAGAAACAGAGGATCTGAGCTGCACAGTAGTGAGAGGCTGCTCTCTGCTACAAGAAAAAACTCTGTGCTGCTGGCAAATGAAAGGGCTTCTGGGAGACCATTACAGGAAAGAATACAGGATTAATAGTGTCTGTCTTCTGAGTGCAGAAAAAATTTACCGGTGACAGTGGCAAGGTAAACTCAGATTTTATGATTGTGTTCATTCTGTTCAGGACACATGAATAGGCTGAACAAAATAAATCCCCGAAATGTACAAAAAATGTGAAACCGCTATCCTTTCAGTGATACTTGTAAGTAAAAGCAATTTAAGCCTCCTAAATTGTTGGAGACTCTTGGATTACATGAGATTTTTCCAGCTTTATGAATATTATAAAAGTGAAGGTGCAGCTAGATATTTAAGATGTACAATTGTTTTTTTATACATACTTTGAGCTTTCGTTTAACTTAACACTATAGAAATACCTTTTCTTGTGTCTCTCTTTAAAAGATGGCTAAGCATGTAAGACACATCTTTCCAGGGTCCTCCAGGCAAAATGGGAAGTATAACTCAAGTGAATGCCATCACTGCTCAAGTTAGTAAAAAATATAGGTATTTTGTTTTTTTAGTTTTTTTAAGTAAAAAAACATGGGTTTTTACAAAGGCTTACTACTGAGTATTAAAAGATATATGCTCATTTGCATCCTATAGTAAATTTGTTAATCTGAAGAAATTTTAAAAATGCTTAATTAAAATACTGATAAATATTCATTTTTTAAAGCTTTTGTTGCCAGCTAGTTTTTTGCTTGGAAAACAGAAAAAAAAATCCAGCTTCCTACCTTTTGTGAAGTCTAAGCCAAAATAAAAAGAATACAATGGAGATCTCATGACTTTCTGGACACAGTAGGACTCTGAAGCATTGAATATATTTCCTAACAGCTGACACTGAATAGTCCTGAAACTTTGAATAATGAAAAATGGGGGAGAAAAAATGGCACATTTCATTGTCCAGTTTCAGGCCAAAATAACTAGTCTTGCATGGAGAAGTGATACAGACTGGCATATTCTGCAAAGAAATTACCCACCAGACTGAACACAAAGCAGAAGCCTTTATTTGGGAGTGTCTCTCCAGAGAGGTGTGAAACAATGAGTTTCCTATCAGAGGAGAAATTCAGTAAGTCTTCATTTCTATTTCCAAATGAAAATTTGCTTGCTCATTTTCCTTTTGTTTTGAAGGGGAACAGCCTTGTGTCATGCTCTTTGAGTAGAGTATCACCAGTGGTTAGGGACCTCACAATACTCTGCTACAAATTTTCCTATTTTTAACATATCTTGATAAGAAAATTTTTTTAACAACATTGGCTCATATATTTATATATACACATATATATATGCACACACACTGTGTATATATATTCTATGTATATATGTATTCATATATATATATATATTTAGTTAGAAAACTGGAAGCTGTTGTGATTTTCCCAGCATCAGTAACACTTACCTGTGGGTTCAACACTGTAAATTTCCTTACCTGAAGTGACCTATCTGCTTCTTGCTAGTTTCTTGATACAGATTTGTTATGGCAGATTTCTGTTTTAAACTCCTAATCTCCATTAGATCATTCTGCTATCATAGCATTTTTTCTGCTATAAGAGCTATTAAACAAGAATAAATATTTAATTGCAAACACACACAGCATGAGTTCTTAATATAGTTCCATCAAGAAGTCACGGTATGACAAAAGATTCTTTCATGCTTTAGTTAAAACACATATTTATGTGTGAGTGAAGAATGTAGCTGACAACAGGAATTAGAAAAGTATTCTAAGGAATAATGTATAAAAACCCCAAAAAAACAAGGAAAAACCTACTGTTTTTCACAAGGCAACCTTTGGAAATATATACGGCACTGAAAGATCTCAAATTCATTATTTAGGGGTCCAAACAGACAATCAAACCTGGGGTTTTTTTTCTGGTTTTAATCTGAGGTTCTTGATTGCTTTGATTCATCTGAAAAAAGATTGATGATGATGATGATGATGATGATGATGATGATGATGATGATGATGATGATGATGATGATAAAGAAGAAGAGCAACAGCAATGCTCACAGAAGAAGACACAAGGGAGGTCTTATGTTTACACATCAGGCAGCTCACCGCATAAAGAATGATTAAGTTTTGCAGGGACAGTAGGAAGTCATTTGATAAAAAACCCTACTCAAACAGAGTGACCCAATGCAGGCTGGCTAAGACTATGTCCAGGCAGATTTTTAATCACATTGTCTGCTCATCCAGCCCATAATGCTCCTTCTCCATCAGCTTTTCTGTATAGGAAATGCTTCATCTACCAAGCCAGTAACAGAGTCATAGAAGGTATCAGTTTAGTCATTCATTTTTTCTAGGTCCTTGGATTTCTGAAGGCAGGCTCTGCTACTAAAAACTGAGGTGAAGAAGACCTTTGGTACCTCAGCTTTTCCTGTGTCTTGTGTCAACAGGATTTTTGACCCATTTAGCAATTTTTTCATGCTTTCCCTAGTCTTCTTTTTGTTACTTGTGTATATATATAGAGAGAGAATTCTTTCTTTCTGCTTTTGCCATCTTTCACCAGATTCATCTCCAGGTGGGTGTTGGCTTTCCTAACTCTGTCTCTTCATACTCAAATAGTATCTCCATAGTCTATAATTGTTACTGCTTCTTCCTTCTGTATTATTCCTTGCTCGAAAATTTTGAGCAAGAAGTTTTGCTAGGAGCTCCTTGCATTATCATGCAGGTCTTCTGGCCATTTTTACTTTTGCTCATTGGAGTGGACTGCTCACAAACCTGCAAGAGCCAATCCTTGAATTTTATGCAGCACCCTTCTTCCCTCCAGGGCTTTATCTCACATGACATTATCCAGTGCATCCTTAAAGAAGCCAGAATCTGTTCTCCTTAATTCCAGTCTTGCTTTTTGCTCTCCCCTCTCTTACCAGGATTCTGAAATCTACTAACTCAAGGTCACTGCAGTTGAGGCTGCTTTCAACCTTCACATCCCCAACCAGGTCTTTATTTTTAAAAGCCAGAACTTTTAAAAATAGAGATCTGCTACAGAAAGGTCAACATTTACTCTGGCTGGCAAACCAGAATATTCTGGTTTTGCCCTTTTGTCCTCTAAAGAGTATGTGTTGTGAATGTCCACAACTATGCATGTATTTTAAGCTCTGCCCACATTCCACTTCTATCATATCAAGTCCTATATAAAGACTGTTTTGTTACCTGTCAGACTCAGAGGTTTACTTCTCACTATGGATTTGGAGGTTTTGCTGAATGAATTTTACTGAGTGCTTACACTGCATTGTTACTCGTATGGTTCCATTGAGGGTAGAAGTTTACTTTCACAAGCAGTGACTATGTGGGGTTACTTTGACAGCTTGTAAACAAAATATATCTACTGTTTCTCTGATAGACAGTCTTAGATGTGGGTGTTCATATGTGGGGCAGTGGAGTGGATCTACAGGAATTCATTGGACCAATATATTATTTTTGTTTTGTTGGAAATTACTAACTTGAACAAAGTATTATTGAGTTCTTTTGCTAAAGAAAAAGAAAACCTTAATGCTGGAGATATTTTATTTCATACTGAGTTTTCTACTCAGCAATAAAAATTGTGATTCTTGTTATAATCACCTTACCAGTTATTAATAAGTAACATATATCTAAATTGGCCCTTCAAAGGTAAATTTTTCTCCCATAAATCATTGACTAATTTTTTAATGATAAATGAAGACTTTTATGTTTAAAAGAAAAACCTTCAAATATCTAAATCTTAAGTGTTGAAATCCAGTCTTAATATATCTGCTTATGCTTGATTTCTATCATCCTGCAAAATGCTCTGTTTTCTCAACAGACTAGGTGACCAGCATGACAGATGCTCTTAGAAGATGGTGCTCTTTGTTTTCAATAAAAAGGAATTACAAGCATGCAATTCCTTGTAAAGGAAAACTGGTTCAAGTTTCACACTAAATGCTTTAAGTAATTCATTACTTCCTGAAGAACCTGATAGGACAAACTAGTCTCTAAAGGGCCATTTACAGAAACTATGGAAAAACCAATTTTCACAAAGCTGATAGAAATGCTGCTGTTGGAGTTTTTTCAAGGATACGTTACCATTCACATATTTGGACATGACTCTGAGAGGCCAACAGTTCAACATGGTGTCTTCTCCAAGTCAAAGAGGAGTTTTTGGTTTTAAGATCATTAAAAGCCTCAGTTGTCTTCTAGATTAGCTATTCCTTAGTTCAGTCTTGAACCTGTGTTCTAATTTTACATATAATTAGTTTGCAGTAATGTGAAACATTGATTTTATCTTCTTTGAGTATCAAGAGCAGAAACATCTGCTGAACAGAAGTTTCTTCTTTTTAATGCCATAATTGATGGAACACTGCTATCCATCTTGTAAATATTAGAAATAAACTTTCAAGTGCTCATCCCTGGAGAGTTCTTAAAAGCCTAGTTTTGTGCATCTGTTAGCCTCACAGCACTTTCTTTGTGTCTGCTTATAGTTCTTGCTCTATTCTTCTATTTCCACGGGAGCTTTTTTTTCTCCCCCTCTTTCTCTTTCTCTATTCACTGCTTTCCAGATGTACTTGCTTGATGCCTCATATATAAATTAGTGTCCCTTCCCTGCAGAGAAATCTGTATGATCCAAGAAATCAAAATAGACAGCTCTTTTCTTTGTTGGTTAGCCATACATTTTTAACAAAACAGAACATATAATAGATGTACCATAAGTGAAAACAGACAAACAAACACGCACCAGCATTAATATCTAATAAGGACGCCTTTAAGAAGTAAGAGAATACCTAATGAGAAAAAGCTTGCACGCTAGAAAGAAGGCCACTCAGCTTTGTTAACTAGAACTTTCAGCAGCTAGCATAAAAGCCTGTTTATACTTGATTTAAAAAGTCTCTGAATTCTACTTTTAGGCCACATCTCTGGGTTCAATATGCTATTATAAAGGTTTGGTTGAGCTATTTCTTCAGGGTCTGAGCCCCTGTACTTATAGATATACTTTTCCAGAAGGAAAATGCTGGTACACATTTCTTCCAAGACAGGCACCCTGAGAAATCTCCTATTGCCTAAGCCATGCAGCTGCCAAACTTTAGAATATGGGAAGTATAGCTGAAAAAATTTTATTCTTAAATCCTTTGCATCAACTATTACTATGATAGTTATACTCCACATTAAGAAACAAAAGAGAAAAAATGGAACTATAAAATATTACATTGTTTTTTACCTGGCCTCACTAGTACCACAGAAAGGGATAGAAGTTCTTTTCACACTCTGCCAGGGCACAGAGTTCCCATGTACAAACCCAAAGAAATCTTACAAGATTTAAGGGACTTGATGCAGATAACAACTAACTTTGCCTCATATTTGTGCTAAGATGTAACCAGGAAGGAATGAATATTCTACTTCAACATTTCACATTCTTATCAACATTTCTTTTTGTCCCTCAGAAAAACTTTGAGGTAGCTTGAAAGATTCCTCTTGGGAAAAATCATCCTTAGGCATTGCTCAGGCTCATTCTTCGACTCTGATACCAGTTGTATCTCTCCTGCCTCCAATCATTAAATAAAAAGAAATTCCTATTCCAGATGATTTACCTTTAGGACCCACAAGGTCCACACAGACATTATGGATAGCAGGAATGATAAATGTGTTCATAAACTTTCTTCAGCCTTAGTTTCTTGCACTAATAATCAAATTTTGACAGAATCTTAAACCAAGATGGTTTTGTACTGGTTGTATTAGTCACATTTCACTAATCAGAGTGCCTGTATCTTTACTTCTGGACTAAACCTATATTTGTAGTGCATTATATGGAAGAATAAGGATCTTGATATGTATGCTCTCATTTAGAGTTCAGGGCCAGATCCATTAAAAAGAGAAAAAAAAAAAAGAAAGAAATCCAATGTCTAAGAATAGACTTAATAGTGTATATACATATATTATATATATATATATATATATATATATATATATATGAGTACAACAATATCTATGCTTAGATATCAGTTTAACAAAAATTCATCCAAAAGCTATTTTATTACACAGTATTCAATTTTTTTATAACTTACTCTCCCCATTTATTATTCAGGCAGCCTTTGCAGGGTGGAGAACTGTTTATAAAAGTGTAACCCATGGGCACAATTCCACTGCCTAGGTCAGCACCACAGACTCTCCTTGGGAATGCAAAATCACTTACTAGGGCTTGAAATGTTTTTGTTGTTTTCAACCAAAACCTGTTTAACACTCCAGGGGATGTATTGTGATGCTACTTGTAGTAGATGTTCTTTCAAATGTTTTTTGGTAGAGATTCTATCTAGGTTTGAATGCCCAGCCTGTTCTCTCAAACTGAATTTTGAACAAACTATGCTGACTTGACCTTTTTGAGATTTTTTGCTGTTCCTCACAGGGTCAAGCAATTGTAAAGAACAGAGGTGGTTGTCCGAATCACAGAAAGCTGAAAAGGTCAAAGTAGCAATGCAGTCTTCACTGTTTCTCCAGGTATAAAATGTTGAAACTGTAATCACATAACACTTAAGGCTAGACTTGAAATACGCTTGGAAAATTATCTTTGCAAAGTCTTGGGTTTGATGGTGAGACTAATGACAATGCTAAATCATAAAAATGCTGTTAATCTGAAAAGATTCTTGAGATTTTGTTTTATATTTTTGACTCCTGTCATGTCAAATTAAGGTTATGAGCAATGCTTCCCTATAGATATTTTGCTCTTTTATATAATTTTCCCACAGTTAAATCAAGCATTACATGTTTTCCAGATGACGGTAATGTCTTGAAGTCTGTATTGTGCAAGACCTATGAAAGAATCATATTCTTTAATCTACTATGCTACCCTAAAATTAGAATGTACAATTTTGGGTTTTAATTTTTTTCCCCTCCACATTACAGCAAACTTTCCCATCCTTAGAAAATTTTATTAAAAAAAAAAAAAAATCAATACTCTTGCAGCCTTATGTATTACTATTGACTAGGATACAACAAGTAGAGCAATTATTTTACATATTTGGTATTCCATGATCTTGTACATAATGGCATATTGTATGATCCTCACTGGCCACATAAATAATATCAGATGAACTACATGACATTTTTAGTGTTTAATTTGCACATGAACAAATTATTTCAATATCTACAAAAATTTCCCAAAATCCTGAAAGGGGCAAATAACCCCCACACCTTGTAAATCAAACCAAAAATTTGCTCTTAGTTCAATTAAAATTTGAACAGCCTTATCATAATACAAGAGTTGATACAAATCTCAGTACAATAACTTGAAAACAGTCCAAATTTGTACAGAAAAGCCTCCTGAATTATAATGTGCAGTTGGTTTAGGTACAGTTTTTATTATCTGCCCCTTTCCCCCCAGTTTTGTAAGTGCCTTTTTCCATTGTCCCTCTGGGTCCTAAGTTTGACAACATCTGTCTTTCCCAAGAAGAATAAGGGTGATGGCAGGGTTACAATCAGTCACCATTGTCCCAAGTCCTCTACATGAAGATGGAAGGGTTTGTAATGAGACATTTCTCCTCTTCAGTTTTGCATTTGTTTGGATTTATCTCTTATGTTACCTAATGTATTCTGCTTTCTTCTCTCTGCCTTCCAGCCAAAGCTCAATACCTCTGTGTAATAGTGTGCCCTGACTGATACAACTTCTCACCCTTTGTTAAGCAACCTAAAGCAGACCTTACCAGATGAGTTATCTGCAGACCTAAGCTGAAGCAGGCAAGATGAAAATCCCTTGATTGTTACCACCATTAAAGCACCTTAAAACTGGTTCTGGACAACATAGACCCGATCCTGCAACTTTGCACCATCAAGTCAGTACAAAGCCTTTCACTAGGGATGACAGAATGGTAAAAGTTGTATCTGTGAGTTTTAGGAAATATGCACAGGGTTTTTTGAAGTTTTTGTAAGGAAAAAAACATATAGTATTCCATTTGAAATTTCACCAGAATTAAAGGACTTACCTGTTGTGTAATTAGACTTAATAAATAGGTACTTCCCCTTTCAATCCCCAGGATAGTTAAACTTTTAACCTCACTTTTTACACAATCTGTGTGTGTTTCTATGATGTGATCTCCTCTGATATTATAATTGAGTGACAAGAGACTCATAGTTTATTAGAAGACTGGGTGATACATTTTCTGTGTTGGACGGAGGGGTAGCATCAGATGTCTTAAAAATTCTGTAAGGAGTATTATTCCAAAGCCTTCTTTTCTACTGAAGATCAGAGGCAGATTCACAAAATGAATTCACCGCACCCACCATATTTCCCAGCAACCAGGCTTTTAAGGAAGTCTCTCAGGGTAAAACTCAAAAGTTCTAATTTTTCCTTTGCCTTTCTTGTTGGGTTATTTTTAGCTGCACAACAGGTACTGACTGTCATTCATTCAATCAAAATTGTTTTAATATATTGATAGACTTCTACTCCTTTTGCTGGAGAAGTTTAGTGAATCTGACAAGGCCAGTATCAGCACTATGATGGTTTTGAGAATTTTTAAAATTTTTCTGCTTAACACAATTGGCAGTTGTTCAACATTCACAGTCTAAATTCAGTTACTGGAAGCTGAAGAAATTTCAGAAAAGTAAATAAAGCAAAAATAGTATAGGTAAGATTATAAACCTCTTTCTCAATATAGAAACAGTTGGATACTTCATAGAGTAATTTTAATCGTATATGAATTTAAAAATTGTGGAAAGGTCTCATGTTCTTATGAACAAAAATTGATAAGAAACTTATTCAAGGAATATATAGTTCACTTCTCTGCAAGTGAAAGCTGAATAGCTAAAGTTTCCATTAAAACACTTGGAGCACTTGGACTTTAAAAGTCTAATTATTTCTAAGTTGAAATATCTGGCAAAATGAACAACAACAACAAGAAGCTATTGTTACATTTTGACCAAATGCTAGTGCTGCTAATGACTAGTGCTAAAATAGTTAGTAATATACATATGACACACATATATATATATATTATATGGCATATATATATGACATTTCTGCCACAAAACACAACCACACAAGATATTGTGAAAAAAAATACTTTGAGAATGAGCACAGAAGTTTTCAACACTGAAAGTTAGAGTTAATTGGTGCTAAGAAAGGAATAGTCAGAAAACTGTAATTATGGAAACATCATAGGCAGGAGGGGAAAAAAAACCCAAAAAATCATAAAGAACTTTGATCTCAAATTATTTTTATGGAATATTTGGATACATATATTTTTATGTATATTTGGATACATTTTACTGTTCCTCTTGGGGCTTTTCTCAAAGCTCTGTCAGAGCACCAAAAATATTTCATCTCAGCAGTCATCTTGGTTTATATATATTTACATATATATAAGAGATGTATGACACTGGTACCAGTGGAATTTGTTGTCATGAATCTCACAGCAGGAGTACTGGGATGGAGGGTTGGGCAGGGCAGGTGACGTAGAGGTGTCGCACTATATGTGAGGGATAGGTTTGATTATAGAGTTCTTGCAGTTAACACTGATGTGGTTGAGAGACTGGGTAAGTATTAGGGGGATGGAAAAAAAAGGAGATGTACTAGGGGATGTTTAATACTGATCACTTAGCCAGGATGTAAGCACTGATGAGTTATTTTACAACCAGTTTGGAGAAATTTCAGTAGCTCTTGTCCCTGTGTGAAATTCCAGCTTCCCAGACACAACTGGAAATATCACACTGCTTTGATAAACAGGTCTTGGAAACATTTCAGGCTTGTAGCAGATAATTTCTTCTCTGAGGTAATTGAAGTACCAGCTAGAAAAGATGCCCTCTGAGATTCTCTGTCTGTGAATAAGGAGCTACGTGATGGTAGGTGTCTGTCTTAGCCACAGTGATTGTGAAATGCTTGAGTCTAAAATTTTCAGTGTAATGAGAAAAAAAGACAAAAGAATTACTGTCCTGGACTTTATGAGAGCAAATCCTAAGCTATTCAGAGAGCTATATAGCAGAGTACTCTGGGAATCTGCATTTGAGTGCTTAGGGGTCCACAAATGTTGGTCAATATCACAGAACAGCCTGTGAGAGGCACATGAGCCAGTAATTCCCCTGTGTCCTAAGCAAGTAGGAAAGCAGACCAGTTTGGCTGAACATGGAGGTCAACAGTAAAAGAAACTGTATGATCTCTGGAAGCAAGGTCCAACTCTGCAGGAAGAGCACAGAGCTGAGCTTCATATATAAAGACAGAAGACAAATAAAAAAGCTAAAGTTCAATTACAGTCAAAACTGGCTAATTTCTTTCAGAAAACAAGAAGGGCTTTTTAAAAGTACATTAATACGCTCTGTAAAAAACCCCAAGAAATCAAACCAAAACACAAAAAAATCCCAACAACAAAAACCCCCGAAAAACAGCAGCAACCAAAAAAAGGCAAAACAAACAAACAAAAAACCTCAGAAAAATCATTTTAGCTGTTACAGTTTCCCAAGGATATGCTTATATTTATTAATGTCTATGTTGGCTGATACAGGATGTGGTTTTTTTAACAGTTGGTATTATCCACAGAATTTTAAATAAGGGAAAATCTATTGTTAATTTATTTTTTTATCTTCTTCACTCTTAGGAACAACATGGAGGAAGGATGGCTAAACATATTCTTGTCTTCTCTTACGATAGTGTAATTACCTTAAATCTTACAACCATTGCCTTTTGATTGCAAAAGTAAAGATGCTTATGGGTACATGTGCTGTAATGAGGCTATTCTCAAATTACACAAATAAAAAATATCTGGGGGGGAGATTCCAGTACTCGGCCTTCAGGCAATGTAGTATTGAGCTTATAACATAAAAAAATCATTGTCCTACTGTAATATTCCGACATTTTTCACTGAAGATCCATGCTTACATTAGTGGAAAGGATAGATAGAAAATGAACTTCAAATTTCCTTTATAAGAAACTCTGTTTTTCACAAACTTTGCAGCATTTGCGGCAAAAATTGCAAGTGAAGGAGTCAATTCATGGCCCACTCTATTTGATTATAGTTTTTTTCTATACTGAAGGGCGGATTCTTTAAGGGAACTACTTTCTATATGCCTCTAAAATCTATATTTATGTTTCTGTTTTTATTCAGAGATATATGTTTCCTCTTGGTCTGTGGTTTTTGGTTTTTTTTTTCTGAGCAAGCAAGGTTTTGTGAGAACTTATGTTCAAAATTTCTGGAGACGTCAGAACTCTCAGAAGATAAGTGGTTTTGAAGTTTCTCCAAAGAACAGGTGACCTGAACTGTAAGTGAAAAGGAAATAGTTGGGAAATAAATATTCTGCATTAGGAAAGGGTGATGACTTCCTGTATTTAGAAAATGGCTGTAATTTTTAACATGCAAGAAAGGGTAACAAATCAACAAAAGTACATCTGCAACAACCTTTTTTCAAGATGTCTGTGCTCTACTACAGTTCAGATCTTGATGCTATTACAAGCGTTTTATATTTCTTCATTTCAAACAGAAAACACTTAATTTTCTGTGCTTCTTGTCCTGAATTCTGTTTTTATCACAGAAATTCCAAACTAAAAAGTCCTTTGCACTTTACCTCTGAGTCTGCTTCACACCTCCTCTAATTAACAAGAAGGAAAAAAAAAAAAAACTCAACCAACTTAATAATCTCTTTCTATTCTTTTTTTCCTAATAATAAAATTACGATGATGACTTAAAAGACTTGACAAAGTGGAAAATTAGAAAGACAGTGATACAATTCAAGGAAATAAACAAACAAAAACTTTCAAGAAATTGCTAGACAGATCAGCATGTTTGTGGTGACAATTTTCCATGGTGGAATGAAAAAGACATAAATTGAAATAGAAATAATTAATTTCATAGTATGCTATTGAGACTGTCAGAGTAGTATTCACTGTTATTTATGACACAAAATTGAGAATAAGAACAAAATTGAGAAATAAGATTGAATGGGAATATTTTTTCCCCTTCAACTTAATGCAGGATAATGATTTTGTTGGACTTATAATTATCAGCTTTTTAGTTTGACCTGAGCAAACTTTTCCAGTCAACTACAGAAATATTTAGGTAATTATTACTAAGTAATGCCTTACTCTGCTGAAAAACTTCCTTCTCTTTTAATCCCTTTTGGAAATACTTCATTGGAAACATATTTTGTTTCTTCTGTTGTAATATCTCCTGAATCTCTCAGGTATTGCTTTATCAGTATATAATTTGCCTTTTGTTCCTAAACCCTTTTAGGTACAGAATAAGTCTCTAGTTGTAAAACATTGTAGGACTCTATCAATGATTAATAGCAATAATACAGCTGAGTAAATAGAGATGACTTTTTTGAGATTGGAAAATGCTGCTGCTTTATTGGAGAACAAAATTAAAAATAAACATTCTGGTGTAACTGCACCGACTTTGGAGACAGTTTGCATGAAGGTCACCAGTGTTTGTCTGCCTTGCCATTTTGAAGAACACTGCACTTCCCCTCATTCTCTTTATGCTTGTTTCAACATGGTCATCTGTTCTGCTATTCTCTTTCCAATTTTTTTATAAACAGGACTTTTGTTCCTGACAGGCCATTATAAGCTCTGACTTTAAAGCAAAGTAGAGAGAAATATGAGCAAAAAGAAGGGGAAAAACCATTGGAAACAAGGTTGGAGTAAAGCCTTTGTATAATAGTATGTATTACCAATCAAAATATTTTTTTCTCTTTTACAACAAGATTCCCATTTTTGTAAGGGTCCAACACTCCAGCTTAATAGTTTCTTACTCTTTAAGCCTCTGTGATGATGTCTCACAGAGGGAATTGACCCAGCAATGCCAAGTCTACTACTAATCTGTTTTTCTCCACAACTACCTGAAAGAAGGTTGTAGTCAGGTGGGAGTCAGTCTCTTCTCCCAAGTAACATGTGACAAGGGGAGAGGAAATAGCATCAAATGGCTCCAGGGAAGGTTTAGATTAGATATCAGGAAAAAATTCTTAATGGAAAAGGTTGTTGAGCACTGAAACAGAGTACCCAAAGAGAAGTGGTGGAGTCACCATTCATGTAAGCACAGAAAATATGTGTGGCCATGACACTGGAGTACATGGTTTAGTGGTGAACATGGAGGTCATGCTGGGCTGATGGTGGGACTTGATCTGACAGATCTTTTCCAATGTTAACAATGATAAGATATATTTGCCTGAATTTTCCCAGACCATACATTTCTCTGTCAAGGCAATTATTTTTTCAGAGGGAAAATCTTGGCACAACCGAAAAGTAGTTTAGAGCAGAGAACAGGATGAAGTTTCTTTCAAGTAGAAGGAGGTCATCCTAAGCAGTGCACAGGAACTTTGGCTGGCAGATGTAATGTTCAACATATTAAATATTATTAGGAAAGAGAGAAACTACTGAAGTGGTTTTCATAAAGACATTATACTAATTAAGGTGGTAAAAAAAGGGTTAATGGTTAAGAATCCCAAAAGGTCATTTAAGAGACTGTGTGAATGAACAGCAAAATGGCAAGTGATATTTTGTATCAATAAAGGTCAAGTCATGCACACAAGGGGGTAACATTCCTAATTTATTTATAAAATTATTCTTTCTGAGTTTATCATTCTCACTCAAAAGTGAGATCCAGGGCTATAATAGAAAGGCCTGTTATACTAGGATAATAATCAGAGTGTAGCAATTCAAAGTGTACGTTAGAAGTTATTGGAAAATGAATATAGAATAAACCTAAATAACCTAATATTGTTACACTACTGTACAAATTCACATTTTGAATGTACCTTAATTACAGAGGACAGTTGTGTTTCTCTGAGTCAAAACAGGTCTAGAAGGCTGGAGAGAATACGGAGATTTAACAGCTGTGAAGCTACAGTACCTTTGAGCTGTGTAGTTGAGCTTTAATGGTGTAGTCCTTGATCAGGTTTGAGGTAAATGTGAAGCAGAGTCGGTATCAACTTTCTTCCCCATCCTTTCTCATTTAATGTTGACTTTTCTATAGTCCAGTCCCCTTTCACAAAAACAAGGGTGTGATCTCATCAGGTCCTCATAGAGACTACCTTCATTTTAAGACAAAGGCTTCTTTTGTGTTCATCAGATATCTTTCCAGCTGCTTCTAGAGGAGGACTTCTATTTCACAAGATGTGTTTCATGTCTCTTCTACATCCTTTGGTCATATCTTGCAAAGTTTGCTCCACTCACATCTTATTCTGTACCCTGTTTGTTAAATTGTACCACAAATCTCTATTTAACCTTTTGTTGTACATTGTCACTGTTTAACTATTTCAGTATGTTATTTTTAGGTCTTCAAGAAAAAGCAAATATTGGTTACATCCTGCCAAGTACACTCTGAATTTATGGGTATTAGAAGCCTCTATATTGGTTGTACAAGTAACTAGCACATTGTCCTGTACAAGAAAAGAAGCTGGTAAATCCTGTGACTTGGTAACTCATACAAGATGGAAAGCTAATCCACAAGTAAGACAGAAGAAACCCCAAAGGAAGAGAGAAAAGAGCAGATGAAATCCTTACCACCAATGATAGCTCAGGATATTTAGCAGTGAGATGCTTAAGAACAAAATTTTTCTCTTTCATCTTTCATACTGCTAGGTTGAAACTACAGTTTCTGGTGAAAAAAATAAACTGCAATTATTTATTATATGATTGTACAAGAGTCTTGATAAGGGTTGAGAGAACTAGCTCATTGCAACTGTGAGTGTAAGGCCCTATTCCATCACCTTTTGTTCACTTTGTTTATGGTTTCAAAGGTGGAAGGAACTGGATGTTTTTCCTGCTCAAAATCCTGCATTGCACCTCCTTTTGGGCAATCCTTGTATTCTCAACAAATTTTTTATCAAGACTAATGTGATGAAGTAATGGGAGGAGAAATTCAATCTATTTGTAAATGCTTGTCCACAAGCTGAAACTACTGATCCACTTCCCAAGACTTTTGCTAGACATAAAACAGATAACTATCTCAAATGAAGTAAATTGTTTCTATTGATAGAGGAATTCTTGGAGGACAAAATCACATTTGTCACAAAGTTACATAATAGCAAGCTTTGATTTTCTCAGTTGCCAGGTGTGAGCCAGTAGTTTATATTTCTCAACATAGTGTTGATTAGCAGGCTATAGAAGAGTATTTAACCATCAGCTCTCTCATGAACTTCTATTGTCATAAGACAGACTGGAAGAGATGTGGTAAAAGGTGCTGAATATGAAATGCTCATAAGACCACGATTTTAAGTAGAAGGATGTTCTCTGAATTAATGAGATTAAAACCAGATTAAATTCTAATGTACCGATTAACAGAGGAAAATACTAGATGTTATGTTTAGCAACTGCTATTAAGCTTGATAATTTAAAAATATCTTATATGTTACAACTGAGATGGCTCATTGATTAATTTTTATTCATCAGTCAAAAAATCAATTCTGCTTATTTTGATAGTTCTATACTTAGAATTATTATAAAATAATAAAAAAAAAGAAAAAAAAAAAAGCTTTCCATTATACTTCACAAAAAGAGCTGCCAACTTGTTTTTTGTGCAACAGTTAACAGTTGCATGCTTAGGTGCTCAGTGGAGTTGGCTATACACCCAGAATGTATTTCAGGTTGAAAGCTGCAAACTAGGGTCAAATGTGAGATAGACACATCTGGCTGATGCTCCTATCACTATCTTTAATCACCATATATTATTTCTTCAGATGGCTCACAAACTCTGGGGTGCTGAGATAGAGCTCTCTGTACCTTTTTAGGGTATGGACCAGAGGAAACTGGACCAATGATATTGAGTATCTTCTGAAACATGGCTATAGCAAACAGAGTTAGGAGAAGTTAAACTTTTTTCAGTGTGTCATTCACCTCTTCTGAAAATTAGCAGCAGAAATCTGGAGGTGCTTCCTTTCCTCGTCTCCTGGAAAGGAAGAAAAAAAAGCTGGAATTTTTTTATGCGGCTAATTGGACCATGACAGAGCCACTAGGATATCATTCCTCAAAATATCTACTTGTACCCTAAGTCAGAAGTATAAGTTGTCTGAGTACAATAGAACAGCTAAGTACTCTTAGTTGACCAAAAAGAACTTAAGACGTTCCACTGATGATGATTCCATTGAATAATTTATGGACTCCCATGCTGTGTGAGATTACTTATTAGAGAACAGGGATCCTTTGGATGGGTTAATTCTATATTTACCTCAGATGAATGAGAAATCACTGTTTCCCCTTTTTCAAGATTGTAGGTGAAAGGAAAATTTAATCTTAGGAAGTGCTAGAGAGAAGGAGAATGAAACTGAGGGAACTATTGCACTAGTGTTGACTTCACCCTTCGAATGATGTGCAGTCTGGTTGAACTTTAAATGAAATTCATAAAGGCTGTCAGAAGGTCAGCAAGACTGATTAAATGTATGTAGTTTTTTACTATATGAGGAAGTTTCTAAATAAACTTGGGTTTAATTAACTTGAAACTCATTAAAGGAGATAAATGGGACTTAGCGAAAAAGGTGTTAACTATTCACTCTCTGTCCCAGTAAAAGAAATAAGTAAAATCAAATTAATCTATCAAGTGACAGATGCAAAGCAAGTAAAAAAGGTTGACTAGTAATTAAGCAGTTAAATTACTTGCCACCGCTGTTGAGTAAATCACATTTATTTATATGGCCTTGAAATGACTGGACAAATAAATTGATGGAAGAGAAATCCAGAGAGACACTTTTACCTAGAAATTTGTGGTGACAAATAATTCAGACTGAATAACAGGTCGTTGAAGACAGAAAATATATTTCACAGACAATATTTGGGTGCTTCCTTTGTTATTTACCCTTTCACAAGTATCTGCCTTTAGTACAATTTAAAATGAGATACAGGTCATGTTGACCTCTGGTTTAAAGCAATATGACATTTCTTAGGTTTAGAAGATAGACTTGGATTATAATGACAGGTTCCTCTTCAGACATAAGCAAGTATTCTTTTCCAATACAGAAGCACATTTGAAGAACAGACTTTCTTCTAGCTTTTAATATTGTGGAATACTCTCGTGTGAGTGGGAATGGAAAAGAGATCGAATGAGATACCTTCATGAAAAGAAAGATTAGCCAAAAACCGGAGAAGCAGAAAAGAGTGTTCATATCTAGCTTTAAGGTTCTGGAAATTCTAGAAGTTTATGCAGTGCTCGAGAGGACAGGATTACAGCATATGTCTGTTAACAATTACTGAATCACTTTCAATCTCCTGCTACCTTAACATTTACTATCTGATTGAATTATGGAAGCATACACCACGAGAATATGCCTTAGACTAAAATCTAATGTGTCTTCAAAATAGAAGGGCTGAAATTGTAGTTAAAGTTCTTTGTTTTCTTGTGAGAATCTTATAAATAAATATTAAAATTGACCTTCTGAAATGCATTGCAAGCATGTATCAGCTAAATTATTAATAAATAATTAAGAACCAGGATTTTTTTTCCTGAAAAATAAACTAGATCAATATCTAAAGACAATCCCCCCTTTAAAGAAAATTGTATTTCAGTGCCAGAACAATTTAAAATTGTTTTCCAATGTCATATCCAAATTTGCAGCTTGAGATTTTAAAGAACACCAATGGGTATTTTTAGCTCTTGTAATCAACCACTGGTATTTACTTTTGTTTAACATTTTACATTTGCAAAGACGTTCTGGAGGGAATCAGATTTTAGAATCATATTTTAAATTCTCAGTTCTTCCCACTTGGAATCACAAAGCTTTCACAGCCAGTTACAGAAGTGACAAATTCTTGGCTAGCACTGTAAATCACTCTCAGTGCAGAAGACACGGTTTCATATTCCACTGTCATAGCTGCCTTCTTCCACTGACATGTTCCTTGCTTCAAGAGGTTAAAAAAATTGTTGGTATACTCTAACACAAAGAAGAGAACTTCAAGAAGAACTTACAGTCAGGTATTTGGCTTCAGAATGGTTCCTTTGTTCTCTTTGGGAAAATGAAGAGTCAAGGTGTTTCTGTCAGCTCTGTAGGGTCAAGTTCTACTCTGAGAAGCCCCTGACATCTAATCTTGTCTTCTTTGAAAGAAGCATTGATCTGCCTTGGAACATTCCTTATCATTGATTGTAAAATCACCTATGTAGGTTTTTGCAATCTCTACTCCTGGCAAGAGAAATATTCCAGCCATTTGGAATGGTTTATGCCATCACCTCCCCCCCCCATCTCCTACATTGTAAACAATTTTTGTTAATTAGAGTTTCCAAGCTGTCTCATGCAGAAGTGTTCATGCAGAAGCTACCTGTCTGTAGCTTTGGTTAAGCTACCAATATCCATTAGCAGAAGGTGCCTGCTCGAGCAGACAATATGTTGCCTCACTTTGGGGTATATGTGAATGTCTATATACTTGATTTCTGTACTGCAATTTCTTTTGTAACAGGCCCAGAATTTTCACTATGGGTATACAAATGGGAATAAACAATGCAGAGAAGTGGCAGAGTCTGATTAGAAACAAGGAAAAACAAGTATGTGAATAGTATATAAGATGTGACAGGTTGCAATATGCTGCCTCTTCTTTTTTAAGAGGTCACTAAAAATTGATAAGAAAATCTGCCACAATATTTCTAAGAACAATCAGAGCCATCATGCCTTAAATGTGTCATTCACTCAAGGGAAGACAATGCGTTTCAAAGTTAAATCAAGTTATCTGAGCCCTACCTTAAATGTCCTTCCCATCAAAAGACTTTGTTTCCCAGTCCCAAGCATAGAGAAATAGTAACCTTTCCTTAGAAAATTGCATGTAGTAACATTCTGCTATGACAACGTTTTTGAAAAGCATACTTTCCTTCATGCCCAAGTAATTACAGCTTTTCTATTAATCAACTATTCCCAGGGTGAAATATGTCAAGAAAAATGTTCTGAACTTGTTTTTATTCTCATCCCTTACCTATTTACTGAGGAAATACATTAAGTTGTTTTCTTCTTCTCATGGAAACATCAAAAACAATAGTCAGCAAGTTTTAAAGTCGGCTTTCTTCAGCTTTCTTACCAAATATCAAGAAACCTTTTCTTTAGTTTACTGTTCAGTATCCATGAAGTGTTCTCATCAAGGCAAATCAACACTTTATTATCAATGGACAAAATTTCAAGCAATTTTTTTTCACAGGATAAAGAAAAGAAAATAGTTTTTAATGTAAATAAGGTCTAAAAAAATCAATAAAGACATAGTTTAAAGGCATAATTTTGGGCCTTTTCTAAAAATTCTTCTCATAAAAGGGGTTAAATATCTCCATTTAGTAACTTTTAAGTATGTGAATGTACAGTTGAGGCTCACAGGAATGATGCAATCTGATTTTGAAGGATAATATATTGTTTTTTTCAGTACTTAATCTTCTTTTTCTTTAACTTACATATTATTGTTATAAAAAGAAAAAACAAGACAAAAAGGAGATAAAATACCCACATAATAATCCAATGAAATGGTATCATCTGTTTAGCATGATTAAAAATTAATCCCAAATTGTGTGAAATATAGAAAGTTTTAATGCTACTTCAAGTCACAGGTTTAACATTGAGGAAGCTGTTTCAAAACTTTTTTTTTCCAATGTTTCAAGTAGATAATTTATCTTGAATATTTCTGTGTTTCCTTTTAGCAATCTCTTCAATCTCTTTAGTATATAGCTATTATTAAGCTGAAAAGTAACATACTGCTATGCATAGCATTCTGCTTTTCTTTATGTTTTTGCAATTAATTTGCTGCTGTTAGATAACTGTGTCCAGGAAATAGTCTACTTATGGAAATTTTTCAGAGAACAAGTAAATATGTAAATATTCTTTATTCAAATATTTAAAATAGAACTGCAATAGAAACGTATTGACATTAGAAGTATGTAAAACACATTTAATTATGGTTCTTAGATGAAAATCACATACCACAAAATACAATTTTTAACAATTCTGTGGTTTAATACATGTAGAAATTCACCATAATGTCAAACTCTAGCTATTTCTAGCAAAATCTTTTTTGCCTATTTGTGTTAATTAGTAACAGTAGGAAACATGCATCCATTCATCTGGGAACTTCAGAAATAAGATAGTAGATATAATTGAAAGAATGTCACAGATAAGAAAAGACATTCTGCTGCATAAGAAACAACCTTGGAAGCAAAGACTCTATACCATAAGAACCCATATAATATTTAAATGCTTTTAAAAACAATTATTGATTTCTGTTGAGTAATATCAGACATTACTTTCCATTAGAAAGATTGTGTGAAATTTAGGCAGTTGCTTTTCCTTATGGGTGCCTTAAAATGAATGCAATAATGAAGATAGCAAATATTTTCTCATTGTTAGTGATGTCACTCTAAAATATTTACCCGCGAATTTCTTTGTGTGAGACAGTTGTTATAACCAACCACAATAGAATAGGTGTGTCTTCTAAAGGACAGTTCGTTGGTAAAAAATACAAAATTCCTGAATATTGGTACTCACATGATTTTCAGTGGGGTTTTTAAATTAAAGTCTGGCTAGTTCTTTCAACCTCCCTTCCTCCCCCCCTTTTTTTTTTCTTTTTCCATACCAGATATTAAACTAAAGTACTTAGAAGACATGTTAATGTCATAGAATTTCTTTACAGAAATTAAATAATTGATGTAGGAGGCAAGCACATAAAATCAAGAGAAAAATCCCAAATTATGTAAATTCCCAATTATTACAGTAGAAAGAGAAAGTTTAGTGGTATCATAACTGTACAAAGTAATAATATTGGAATTCAATAACTGACTCTACTTCAAAGGGGAAGAAAGAAAGTAAAACATGACATGAATAACAAAAGCAAAAATTTCACTGAAAAAACAAACCCCTAATAATCTATCTGAATGTGAAGAGGTCTTAGTAAGAGTTTAAAACATGTGGTGCTTCCAGCATGGGAATGCTCTGTTACCTGTATATATAAATCTGTGGTTGGATAGAGTAGACCTGGAACAGCATGGTAATTGGGGAAATGCAGATCAGTAGTAGGTGTGACTCTCAGGGTATGATTGGTTTGTTTTATTGTCCTGATATAGCCTGTGCTGATCAAGCAGGGCTGGAGTAGCAGTACCCAGAAAGTCCCAAATACACAGTGTTCACACCTCCAACTCCTCTCTGAAGGTCAGCAGTGTCTCACATGGATGACACTGAACACTGCTGTGTGAGCTGTGGAGTTTTGGAGCTCCTCTCTCACCTCCAATAGGTGTTCTCTTGAAGGCTCTTCCAGGGCCTTCTTGGAAGCCTGTTTGCCCAAGTTATTTAACTACAAGAAAAATACCTGTTGCTGAATGTTGCATTTCACAGGTGTATGAAGGACTTGCTCTAGTCCTATCCCACAGGCTGTGTCTATTAGCAATTTAAATGTGCTTCTCATGCACTTCTGAAGCACATCTTTAGATTTCATTTTATTTAAGAATAATCTAGGTCATGTTCTTGAAGATCATACTCTTTGATGTGAAGCCTAATACAGGAAGAGGGGTTAGGCTGGACATTCACATCACATTTGATCTGAACTGAAATGCTTAGATAGATGAACTCTGAGATGTCTATTAAGAATGTGTCCCTATTGATATCTCACAGACAGCAGCCCTCAAGCTTGAAAACATGACACATTACTGTAGATTCCTTGAAACAAAAGTAGGCATGAAGGTAGGGGACGCTAAAGGGGGGGGGAAAGTATGGATATCTGTGCACTGATGGTTTTTCCCTACCTTTCTGCAAATTTTAGGAATTTCACTGAACAGGTCGGTGGCTCAGTTCAGTACTATGAAATGTATTCATTGACTCTCATGACCCAGCTTTGGCTATGACCACCACCCAAATTATGTGTGAAAATAAACTTGTACATTTCTCTGTTCAGCCTTGAATGCCACAAATTACAATATCCCTGCATAGCTACAAGGATGGACTTCCATACTTTTAAGTTAGGTAAGACCATCCAGCTTCTGAAAAAATAAGAGATTCTTATTCTTTGGTAAGTATATTTAGGCACTAATAAAAGTAATTTTAGCTAATATATTTTTATCATTACTTATACACATGAAAGTTACTAAAAATTATCTTCTTTAAGTGACTGAAGTTGCAACAGTAGTAAGTGGTTTAAAGTAGTATCCTGATGAAAGTTTGAAATTCAAGAAAACTCTGTCTCTCAGGAATAAAACAAAAAATTATTCTTTCTTCATGCTCAAATTAAATGATGGAAAAAGAAAGAACCCAGTGTAAAATAAGAGCTGGAAAGATTAAGAAAATTTTTGAAATGGGAAAGAATATTTACCTAACATACCAATTTGGAAGAAGTGCAGAATAAGATGGTGCTTCTGCCTTATTTATTGTTTGGCCCCATACATTTTTTTCAATTCTTTGCCTTTGTGTTGGTTACCTTAATGAAATACAGAGTTATCTGTGTATATAAATAAGAATAACTGGGGAAGAAAACCTCACAATTAAACTCATACAATGACTGAACTTGAACAAAAATGAGGCAATTCTTAAAACCAGGATGACTGGGGGGTCCTGGTGGACAACAAGCTGTCCATGAACCAGAAGTGCCCTTGTGGGCCAGCAAAGCCAATGATATCCTGGATGCAGTAGGAAGAGGGTTGACAGCAGGTCGAGGGAGGGAATCCTGCCCCTCTGCTCAGACCTGGTGAGGCATATCTGGAGCTCTGTGTCCAGCTGTGGACTCAGCACAAGAGCTCCTGGAGCAGATCCATTGGAGGGCAACAAAGATGATGAGGATACTGGAGCATCTCTCTTAAGACAAGCCGTGAGAGCTGAGCCTGTCAGACTCAAGAGGAGATGACTGAGGGAGACCTCATCAGTGACTGTCAGTATCTGAAGGGAGAGTGTCAGAGGACAGAGCCAGGCTCTGCTCAGTGGTGCCAAGCAACAGGACATGAGGTTTCAGGCAGAAACAGAGGCACAGGAAGTTTCACTTAAATATGAGGAAGAGCTTCTTTACTGTGATGGTGAGCAAACACTGCAACAGATTTCCCAGAGAGGTTGTGGAGTCTCCCTCACTAGAGATATTCAGAAACCCTCTGGAAAAATCCCTGTGCAATGTGCTCTCAGATGTCTCTGCTTGAGGAACACAGATGAGCCACTGTGGTCCCTTCCAGCCTGACCCATCCTGTGATTCTGTGAATTAGAAAAATCATTGGCCATGCTTGTTGATATTCACAGGCCAGCTAGCTGAAACTCATTAAAGGAGCTCTTCACTCAACCCTGTTTTAGTCTTTCAAATAACATTTGTGAAAAGACAAGTCACTTTTTTTTTGTGGGATCGGGTGCAACTGGTTAAAATTGTATCTATCAGTGATTCCCATTAAATCCATATTCTCATTTTTGACTTTTTTGCCTGCTTTGCTAAAAGACAATTTCAGTCCTACTGTGGGGTTGGGTGGTCTTGTTGTTTATTTCTTTTTACAGTGTAAGTATATGGATCCCTACATCTTTTGGAGTGCAGGGTATCTCTGTGCTTTATTCTTTTTGTTCAATAAGTTTGTCTCTAAATTGATTTTACTCAGTTATTAAATGATGATACTGCATACTCATTATTTGATTTTAAATGGTTAGGTATAAACTAAAAGTTGGTTGGGGAAAAAATTTGCTCTTTTCCACCTTTATTAAATTGCCAGAATTACATGTTTTTGTCTTAGGGAGAAACGGATATTTTTTTAGTTTCATAATGCACCTCAACATGTGAGTTTTTTCCAACAATATCAAGAATAAAAATGTTGACTCAAAAGCAAAAGTCCCAGAGTAGATTTGTTGTAGAAGACTGGACAGGATCCAGCAAAATCTGAAAAAATTCCATCCCACTAATTCAGTATAGACTCATGGTAAAGGACTTAAAAATATTTGTTGCCCTTCCATAAACTAGAAATAACTCTTCATGAAAATGCATGCATTAAGTTTAGAACAATCTTTTTGTTGCCATTGATTCACCAATATTGCCTTCAATCTTCATTAGACTTTTGCTGTTTTTACTTCAAAGTAAATCATACTTAGAAATTTGCCTGTTTTCGCTGAATTAGATATGCGCAGAAAGGAGCAGTCTTTAGTTGTTACAAAATTATGTGGTTGTGAAAACCAGAAGATATGAACCACTTTTATCTAGTGCATTTTTTTAACAAATAATGCATGATTACTATATGCTCAGTTCTTAAATATCCAACTTAAACAAACTACAAAATGGAATATTCCTTTGACAATGTAGACATCACTGCAGCATAAACCTGAGTAGAACTCAAATCTAATAAATTTTCAGGAGAATAAAATGGTAAATAGTGGTTTTCAAGATAAATTCATGAGGTATAGAGCAGAAAGTGATTACATTTAATTCTTGTGCTGAATCCACATCTTCAGGGATATAAACTTCTGCGGGTTGGTTTGGACAGTGATTCTGAGTACAGCAACACATGCAGACCTGAAGTACCGTGAATCCATTCCTGCTTCCTTTCAGTAGAACATCACAGCTCAGGAGCATTTTCTCAGCTTGAAAGCCTTAACAGTTGTCTTAGTAGCTGGGTTGGAAATTGCCTGGCAAATGAGCCATAATTTGGATACAAAATCCTTGAACACTGAGTGTACCTATGTATTATGCCTTTCCATATGTCAAAAGAGCTGAAATTCAGCAAACTTAATCTCTTGATAAAGATTATATACCCAGAGTCTTGTTAAGTAAATGCCAGCTAATATTTTGTTTCTGAGATGAATGTTTGTGCATATGGAATGGTTTTATGAGCCTCCTGTGGAGAAAACTATAGACAAAGTAATAAGAGTGCTCTAAGCAACCTGTTTCATTTATATATGTGTATCAGTCTTGGATTGTAGGTAATCAAGCAATAGATATTTTATGTGCAGTTCAAGCAAATGAAACTCAGAAATTCTAGAAACATCCTTCACTGAAATTAGTGTGCAGCAGAAAATCTCTTGCTATTCTGGTAATTCACTTATATCCAACACAATTCCAAATGGAAAAGAAACAGGAGTGTGTCACAAAGGGCTTTCACTCATGCACCCCTTACCAAACAAGTGCCTGTAATACTTCATGTTGCATCAAGAATGCAACTTCAAAAAAATTCAAAAAATTACACAGAAGGGTAATAACATGATAACAAAATCTTTTTTGGATTGTTATTCCTGAAATCTGTGTGTATGTGTGTCTTTATGTTAACTTTTAAACTTTAATGCTCTTTATTATGCAGTAGCTCAATATCTGTTTCTGTGACCAGCTGCTGAAACTGGGGAATCATAGAAGATTGCTATGTGATCAGAACATCTCTGCTTCAAATTGCCATCTTTCTTTGAAGTAAACTTCAAAACATAATTAATTCTTCTCTTTCTCTTTTAAGGAAAAATGTATTCAGACTCTAATGTATTTGTCAAATAATTGGTCTGGAATTTAAAATAGAAACCTTTTGGATTACAGGACTTAAAATATACCTCATAATTATAAGTAGGTATTTAAATTGGTCTTGGAAGCAATAAGTAGAATTGAAGTAGAGTGTAGTTCAATAATGTTTAGGTTGCCTCAGAATTGCTCTGTTTCTAATATTTTCAGCAGGTTTAGAATATTGCAGAAAGTTGTCTTAATGAATTCATGGAGGCTACTTAGACCAAGTGTGTGATTACCTGAACAATTTATTGCCAGGTGCTATGAGAAGGTGTGTAAGCAACCCTGAAACTGCAACTTTCTAGGGAAACAAGCATGGTTTGAGCCAGTTTCACCCTAAAGCTGACAATGCATAAGGATTGTCCCACACAACAGTTATACACTGTGAACTAGATTATTAAGTCCTGTCAATGAAAACCTAATATGTCAAAATAGAAGGCAACCATTAAAAAAGTAGTGATTTCCATTCCATGAGAACAAATTACACTTTTTCTCCCAACATAAAATGCCACTCTGTGTCATTTGGATTTTGCAGAAATAATTTTCTAGTTGTTTGTTGTCAAGAAATTTTCAATGAAAATATCGAAAATTTAATTGAAATATAAATACTTAAAATTAATTTTTCCAAATGATTCACTGTAGATAACCCTGCGCTGGTAGGAGGGGAAAAAGTCTCAAAAGGTACATACAAGCATAATTTCTCATATAATAAAATTTAAGTAAACTTTTAAAATGAATATGCTTCCCTGTTGCTTAGTTCTTACTAATGAGCTACTTGGGCTACTTTATCTATTAGTTTGATATAAACATCTACAAATCAAACCAACAAAACCAAAACAAAAAAAGAAAAAAGGACATCTTCCAAAATTTATTTTAAAAAATAAATTACATTTTTATATAGAATATGCAATGTGGAAAAAGAAAATAGATAGGGATATGGGCCAGTGTTTTGAGTGCAAACTTTGAAACAGCAAATTTGCACTGCAGAGTGTAACTGAAACACAGTAATTGTTATTGTGTCTTTCTATTATTCTATGATATAATCATGTAGGAAAAAAGTCAGTCAATATACAGACATCTCTCTCCATGAAAATTAAAATATTCACTTGCAAACAGTGAAATTTTTGCTGTTAATAGTAATTGGGAGGAAGGAATTCCAATGGCTCAAGAACGTAAAATTTCAAGAATTCTCTCACTTTTTTCTGCGTATTTTCTACAGGCTGATTACATTGCAACTGAAACCCCTCTAATCTCCATGATATAGTAACATTATTCAAGCAATAAACTAAGGTTTATGAGTTATCCATATTGCTGTGGGATTCCCAGCACACAGTAATTATGGAGAAAATGATGATTTGTACGTATGATGCTCATTGCAAGCTATTCCAGCAATGTGCTGCCTTTCATCTCCTGATCAAAATCCTGGTTCTCAACTTCTAACCTTTAAGGTACCTATCTTCACAGAGGTTTCAACATGCTTTTATTTCACTGGATGGGATCAGGACTCCTTAGGTCTGTCTATATCACCTCAAACATCACTAGTGTATTGACAGTTAACTGCTTCCTCACAGGACACAAGTACTGCTTCCCTTACCTTAAAGATATAACAGTACAGGTTGTAGTTGGTATCACAGCTAAAAACACAGACCTACCTACTGCTCTTTCAGCTCTTATTTTCTAAGTCAATGTTTGAGAGCCAAACTACAAATTTGAAAACAATAGAGTTCACTGGGGATGACTGTACATTTCTTCTTAGTTAAAAAATTTCTTGCTAGTCATTACATGCAATGTATATTTGTCCTAGTTTTTATGAGATGAAGCTCCCTTCATAGAAGATTCTGACATCTGCTAGCTAAATTTGTGATGAGTGGCTATATCTTGATTTTATCCTTCTTGTAAAAATGAAACTCAAAAACCATTGTTTACCAATTACCTTTGTTTGCTGCATGTTTTCTATACTTTCTCCTCTCCATCAGATTTCTTTGAAGCTGATGATTGCAAAAGTCCAGTGTTGCAAGTGCAGAAATCGGTTTTATCTCATTCTTATGTATATTTGGAAAACTAATTATTTTTTTCTTGAATAAGGAAAGAGGATAATATTACATATTAGGAAAAAATTCTTTACTGTGAGGTTGGCAAGGCACTGGAATGGGTTGCCCAGAGAAGGCTGTGGATGCCCCATCCCTGGAAGTGCTCAAGGCCAGGTTGGATGGGACTTGGAGCTACCTGGTCTAGTGGAAGGTCTTCCTGCCCATGGCAGGGGGTTGGAACTGGATGATCTTTACAGTCCCTTCTAACCCAAACCATCCTATATTGATATTATTTGTGTTCTGAACACCAATGATTTCTTGTACATACCAGGCCTCTAGGAAATATCCAGTACAATTGCCCATGTACAGGATGTAGGAACTGGTGTGTATCTTCAATATATGCAGATGTAAGTAGCCTGTTGACTCATGCATAATGTCTGCTTGATCTATGGTTCTATGATTCAACAAAAAAACAACAAAATTATTGCAGAAAACCCATGTAGAGAATCTTTCTTCTCTAATCCCAGCATTTGTTGCAATCATTCAAGTCTGTTCTTGTTGGACACCTAGCTTGACTTTGTAGACCAAAACTCTGCTGGTTTAAAACACTTAAAATTAAACTCACTCAAGCTTCTCCCTTTCAATAGTGGAGAAAAGACCAGGAGAAAGATGGAGTCACAGTTTAAAAAAACTGTGAAATTTGAAAATTTGAAAAATTGCAATAGTCATAACAATATTAAGAGTATGTACAGAAGAGAGACTGCTTTACCTCAAAAAAGGGTATTCACCACCTACAGCCCAAAAATACTTCCCAAAGAGGGGCTGTCTCCCTTTGCAATGGCAGTAATGGAAGCAGTAGCGGCAGATCTGTGGGTTCCACCCCAGTCCAGCACACCCCCTCTGAAAGCCCATCAAAAGATGATATCCCTACCACTTCCAGTCATCAGATTGGTGTGATGATATGGAATAAAACAGTGTTACAAATTCCACCTCTTTTCTCTACAACCTTGACCTGGGTGATTCTAAATTTTTCTGGATATTTATTTATTCTGACCTGCACCAAACTAGAAATCCTTTTAGTCTTAGGTGATATATTTTTTCTTTTCATTTATTCTTTTTAAATAGAATACCTTGGTTTCTTGTTATTTACAGAATGAAAAATTTACTTTTTTTTTAACTGAAGCTATTCTGATGATAGATAGGATTGAAACCATCACCGTTTTTTTTAATCAAAAATGTTAACTCTACTAAAGAATTTTCTTTTAAGAACACTTTTACTCATGCCTTTACTCTGAGACTGAGAAGTGTTGAAGATATTATTATTCATAAAGGTGTTGAAAATTTTCAGGGTGCAAGTAGATTTAAGCCTGCAATTTGATATGTGCCTGTATTAAATGAAGTCTACAGCTTTAAAAAAAATCATAATTTTCCGTTAAAAAAATTACACTTGGGGAGTTTAGGCTAATGTGATAGTTTCCTGCATTTATTTTATCATACTAGAAATTCAACAAGAACACTAGAAGACCTTACAAAATCTAATCCAGTTTGGTTCATTTATTGCTTTGAAGGCTCAAGGAGGTCATTAAACACCAGTATGGATTCTGGGCACTTTTTCATATACACAAACTTCTCCTATTCTTCAGTAAATGTACCTCAAGGGTCTTTCAATTTCCCAGTAAAAGTACTTTCTGACAAATCCACTCAAATTGCTTCTGTGAGCCAGATGTCTCTCTTCTTGCCTTCATCAGCAAAAGTAGTGTTGCATTTTAGTTACTGCTGCTGCTAACATCAGCATTCACAGAGGAGGAAGAAAAGAGTTTTTATGAAAGAAGAGTAGATTTCTGAAGCCAAGGAATGCCATTAGAAAATGCACTAAAGTTCATCTGAATTCTCTGGAAGGTGAATCTTATAGTATTACATGCAGTCCTGTTAATTTCTTGGGGCCAATGACTGACACACCTTATTCAGAATTACACTTGTTAAACATATATATTTTAATAGCACTACTGGAAAAATAATTCCCTGAAAATACCAATAATCTGAATTAATCTCATGAGCCTATTTGATAAAGGGAAGTTTAAGATGATGTTGAGAACATCATGAAACTCAGTTAGGGTTACCTTGCTTTGCTGATTCCCTAAAAGTTCAACTTTCCAGTGAAAATGCTGAAATCAGAATTGCCTCTGATTTTTGAAATAAATGTTTACCTAGAAAGCCACTGTTTATTTTCCTCATTGCAGCTGCAGAATACATGAATAATGCAGTATTAGCATAAATCATACAGCAGCCAGTTAAAATTATGCCCCTGTTAAAAATGTGAAGCAAAAGGCATTCAATTATGTATGTATGATTGTGTACACAGATGAGGGATTTAAGAGAAAAAAATGCACTTTTGGAAAGTGAAAATAAAATTGGACTTGACACATCCAAGGATGAGTATTGTCAAGCTGCTCTCTTGGCCTGTTTGAAAAAGTGCCATACACTTTATAACTGGAAGAACTAAGTTTCATTTTACCAAATAACTGAAAACTCAGCAGTTATTTGAATAGAATAATACCGATCTATCCTTGAAAATATAAAACCTTGACATAATAATTTCTGATTTAGACTGCCAGGACATTATTTTTTTTTGGCTAGTCATTGGTTTTGTTTGCTTTTTTAAAATTTTGTGCTAATATAAAGGTTTATTCAATACTATGTGGTGTGTGTTGTGTTAGTAGTTGAAAGGTCTAAACCGCAAAACTCCCTGGATTTGTTTTCTTAAAGTGTTATTAATTCTGACCATTGCCTCATTGTTGCATGGCAGATGGTCATAAATCCAGCCAGCATTTGGTAACAGATCACCTTGACTGAAATCACAAAGCAGGCATTATTTTTACATAAAAAGTATGTCTCCACTTTTATACTATACTTGGCACCTACAGAAATGTGAGCAAAATTATGAAGAAAATTATACAGACCAGTCTGCCAGATTATTTGGCATCTTCATTCCCTAGTTTTCTCCTTCTAAGCAGATATCACACCTGTTACTAGACTGTTGTGCCTGTCAAAAGCAATAAAAGCAAATGGTTTTAATTGTTAAGAAAAGTCCTCAAGGCAAGACCATTAGGGAATCCCACTCAGTGTCCAGCTGGTCATCCAAAATCTTTTTGCTGCTGCAGTGCATGAGAAAAAGGTTCTTTTGCATTCAGTGTCTGAAAGATGCTTTTTAATTTTGGCTTTCTTTTTTGGATTTGGGAACATCTGTCATACATCAAGCGCTAAATTCACCACCTGATACTGATGCGCTGTTTATTTTAATTCTATTACAACATTACTAAAAAGAAATGAAAGTCATACTATTTTAGCTGGCTCTTGTAGTTTCTTTGTATTCATAATTTTGATTGGCAAGCTGAATAAAAAATTTTTCTCAAAAGCATAAACCAAAATTGTCACATCTTTTGCAAAAGTATGAATACCTCTGAAGGCATTTGTTGAATCCAAAACAATGTCAAGATGATGACCGTGGTTATTAAAACTTTTTAAATTCCCATAAATATCAGTAAAGAAGTCCAGTCACTAGTAAACTTCAAAATAAATTTCAAAAGTTAACAATTTAGTATTCCTATCTATTTTAAAATAATAGCAAATACGTGGTTTTATTGCTTAAATATAAAAGAATACATATGTGTGCTAAAACTACTTCATACAGTCTGAGAATTAAAATAATACATTTTTAGGTTTTGCCTAAAACATGCTTCAAGTAAAATACTCTTAAATAGTTTATCACTAGCTAGGAGAAAACATTTCTCTCCTCTTCCTGTCTCTCCTTTTAGTAATTTCTCATTTGGTACTTTTCATACGTTAAAAACCGAATATGTGGAAGATCCTAAATTAGTGATTCTCAAATGTAGCAAGAAAATAACTTATGCACAGTGTCTTTTCACAATGACAAAAACTAAATACCCTCAGGTACATAGGGCTCTGTTAGATGCACTGTCCAGCTTTCACCAAGCAAGTGCATTAGACATATTTAACACTCCATGTGGAAGTGCTATGTTCTAGAAAATGCTCCAGACAACAGCTGGTATGAGCTCTATGCTAAGTAACTCTCACTTTTGCAGACTACTATGAAACCCGGGAGGGAGCTAAGGTTGCTTCTGGCTTTCTGCTAACTGCTCATAACTAAGCTAAGAATATGCATGACCGAGACCAAAAATGCTACTGAATACAGTAAAACCTTTGCTGCTTCAACTGGTTTATAGTAGCTGCATTCCAAATTGACTTAATAGCATTTGTTGTCTTACTGTTCATTCGTGATGAAGAATTCTATTTAGAAATGTGAGAAAAGGGTAAGCAGCTGTTTAAGTGATTGTCTATTTATTATAACTACAAGAGGAATGACATTGTGCTGCCATCCTTGGGTATCTGTATAAGCTGGAGGAGTAGGCCAAAAGGAGCATTTCCAGTTCAACAGGGATAGAAAAAGTCCAAGTTCTGCCACAGGCAAGAACCAACCTGTGCAGCTGTGCAGGATGGTGCCTGCCTGGCTGAGGGCAGCTCTGCAGGGAGGGCCCTGGGGATCTTGGTAGATACACACTGATTGTAGTAATGTGCCCTGGTTGTAGAGACAGCCAACAGTGCCATGGGAGGTACTCACTGGGGCACAGCCAGCATGTGGAGAGGAGGGATTTTCCTCTTACACCCAGCACATCTAGCATGCCACATCCAATGAAGGGACTCAATTACAAGTTCTCAAGTCCCTGATATTGGTGGTTCCTAATCACCCTGGGTTTCTAGGATGGTCAGAGAGTGGGGCATGTGTCCTGTGAAGAGAGGCCTGGAGACTTTTGTTTGGCCTGGAGAAGATATTACTTTTGGGGGGAACTAACAGCAGTGTGCCAGGATTTACAAAGTGCTCTCAAGAAGAGAGAGCCCAGAACTTCACAGCACTGTGTCATGTGAGGATGACAGACACATGACACAGTGAGTTCTAACTGGGTATGAGGAAAAACTTTACACCGCTAGTACAGTCAAATACTGAGATAACCTGTCAATACCAGAGATAACCTGCCAGTAGGGCTGTACAGTCTCTTGTTCTGAAGTTTTTCGAATCCTGATTGATTTAAGACCTCTGCTACCTACTCAAACCTGACCTTCTTTAAATAAAATGTTGAACTAAAGCCTTCCTGAGATACCTTCCATCTAGAAACATCCCAGGAAAATTCAAAGTCTTTTGCAAAGCATTGCATGTTCTATATTCCTAGAATATTTCAAGATGTGAGAAGCAACAGATGCCAGGAAGTTCTGTTACAAATGTCACCTCTCAAACAGAAGCTGATGATTCTGCTCCAGTTGCTCATGCTGACTTGTAAGTGTTCTGAATACTTCCACAGAAATTATTATGGTTCCTGTCAGAATAAAACCAGTGAGAAAAAATGGCAGGTCTAAGCTGCCAGTGTTAGCTATGCCTTGACAGGCTTATAACTTCCTCTTCAGTGGTGAATTTAATTATAATAACGCCTCCTAACAAAGCAAACTAATTTTCTAACTTAAAATTTAAATAATACCTAATATTTGACAGGAAAAAATAATGTTGATTCTAGTGTTCTTTCATTATTTATAATCTAATCTGTAGCACAGAAGTACAGCTAAACTGAACAATATCTAAATTGCAATTATGATGCAATTATGGTGATTACCTATTCTTATGCAACAAGTTTTATATAATTATATGATTATATATATCATATATGATTATATGATTTTATGTTTAATAAAATTAAATTAGCTACAGACATATAAAATTCACCAGGAAACTCTCCCACATTAATGCGCATCATAATTTAACTTGCAAAACATGTTCACCAGAATACAATTTTACTGATTAATATTTGCCATGCAAACTGTGATATGCTGTTGAATAATGAGTCTGACTGATTGATTGTATGAATAGCATAAATAAGGGTCCCACCTAATAACTTAACAAACTGATAAGAAATTGTATAAAGAATTTACAAGTGATAATTAATGTCTACTACAATAAACAAGTGTTCAAGAGAAAAGATAAAAAAGTCTGTCCAGTGTTGGGTCCTTCTTCCAGCTTTTCCCCTTCTCTTTTACTAAGAGTAAAGATTTCAGGCGCTTTTTTTTGTTCTTACAATTCACAATAAACAGCTATTTTAAGGTTTCTATTACAATGAAGTGCATTGGAGGTATAGGGAAATCCTGTGGGAGAATTTTACAAGTGTTGATTGAATGACATATTTAGTTTGAAATTCAGTTGGCTTATGTTATAAAATCCACAGAGTCTAAATATCTAAATTCAACCTGAAACTGCTTAGGATCACATTCTTACAATACTAGCCTTACTGATCCTGTCACATTAGAGATATTCAAGACACTATGTAGAACTATTCAGGTAATTTACCATGTCTGGTATTCAGTATTATGTTATAACTAAAACATAACACCATAAAAACCCCCTAAAATAACAAAGAAAAGATTTTTTTCCCACTGGCTTTATTGAGTTGTGTAATCCTGTGGATGTAGTCATGAAGATGATGGTGCAGTGTCTCTCTCTCTCCTGTGTGACAGGTTGCATGCTGTAAGCTTTTAGTAAGCGAGGATATGAGCTTTTCCATCCCCCTCCTCCTCATCAGTAAATCTGTACCTGTCTGTATAGAGGAAACGAGATTGGTACTGTATTGGATGAATTCTGGAACTGGGTTTAAAACAATTGCTTATTTATTAGGTTTTCTTAGGCTGACCTCAATATTAAAGCATTTTTACTATAGTTAAGACTGCAATTTGACTGTGTGTCTTCCAGAAGCTGAATCCTGTGATTTCTGTGTAACCTTAAGGAGAGAAATAATACTGTCAGCAGTGCTCACTGCATTATGTTTTAAATGCAGTGGATACTCCTTTTGATACAGCCATCTGCATTGGAAGGGATGTTTATCCTCACACTCAACACTGAGAACACTGATGTCATCCCTGCCATGAATATCTCTTTAAAATCCTCTCAAAGGTTGTCATCTCTGCCCAAAAGAAATGCAGATCATACATGCTTTTTTTTTTCCATTCTTTCAAGAGTAGAATCTTAAATGCTTGTAACTTGCTCCAATATCAAAAAGGCAACTCACTTCATGTCATAATACTGCTCCACTATCACTATCGCTCTTTATGGCCTGTCATTCTTTATTGCTGAGAAGAGCAGCAGCTGGAGCAGGTGATTTCACAGGGGAAATTTGTTCAATTGTCATAGTTTAAATAGAATCAGCAGTGAAGAGGCTTATTGCCACACAGTTAATTGGTAATCAGTGAACTATATGTTGAGGGTCAGCATCATAATTGCAACAGATACACCATTTTCCTAGACACTTATAAAATGTCTGCACATACCTACTAATTTTGAAAGAACCTTCTCTATCTAATCTTCAAGAGTTCTGTGATCACACACACATGCCCACTCTATGTCAGAGGATGTGTGCACAGGCTCTAGCTCTCCGCCCTGCCCTCCAGCACACACATGAGCACAGCCCATGAGGTGATACATGTACAGAGGCGTGGATCATTCATACTGAGGTAGGGATCCCTCCCTGTTGCACTCTGGCACATTCGTGCCTCCAAGAGGAAGTGACTCCATCAGACATGGACAAGTGCCATCAGGATGACTACTAGCAACGTCAAATCAGATTTTCAGTGCCGTTCTGTCATCCTCCTTTGTCTCCACCACTGCAAATTATTATGCTCATTTTGTACATCTCAAGTTGACTCTTTATATGTTTTCAAAAGTTTACAATACTCCCCTTTTTGTCATTTAATTTGTTTTCATGTTGATCGGTTTCTTCCTCTTTACTGTCACTAAAATGCCCTCTTGGGTAGTTTGGGATGGTCCACTCAAACACACACTTGGTAAACAGGTTTCTGTGTTTCCAACTGCTGCTATCCAGGCCATTTAGCACAGAGCTGGGACTATGCGAGTTAATCTCTTGTGACATTTTTGTCACTGATAATAGCCCTGTTCCTAGTTCAGGCACACCTGCCAGAATTTTGCTACTCTTGCCATGAGCTCTTAATATAATTCTTTAGTTATGTGCACTGTTATCAATGCCATCACAGCCCTGCTTTATGTTGGCTTACAAAAGTATAAGAATGGTGACATCAGTCGAGACAATGGTCTATGTCATTGGCAGCAGTTCCCAACAGCAGATGCTTAAGAAAGAATATGGAAAATATGGTGATTGTTCTTGAAAATCCGCTCCCAGCCTCCGATATTTGTGGCTCAGGGATATCCTGTCATAAACAGCAATTTTATTCTGGCGTATCTTTGTCAATATCTCTGCATGTCTTGATTCCCACAGCATATATTCTGTATGTGTGAAGAGGCCTTTAGTAGAATCAGGGAAATCTTTAGGCCAGAAGTTCTTTGGCACTGGGATTCTAAAGTTTTACTTTTTATTTCTACACACTGTTTTCCTAATAGCCAGTTTCCTAGGATAAATTGTGCTGCAGTATAGTAATGGTACATGCAAGTGATGGCTTGTAGTTCTTGGTACGTGTCTCAGGCCTGGGAAGGTAGTTTGCAGTGGATCTCCTGTTCTAGTCCCATCCTCTGATCTGGCACCATGCAGAGGAGCCATGCAGGGATAGCAAATGTGTAGATGTTCCTATCAAACATATCAACAGAGCAGAGTCATCATTATTTTAGGTCTTATAATAACAGCAATTATAATAACGATGACAATAACAGTAATAGCATGTATGTTAAGAAGAATGCACCTTCATTGTATTAATTATTTCTGTGGTTTATACTACATTACAGTATAAACTATATACATTACATTCTGGATCCACCAGGATGAATTTACTTAGTAATCTGACATTGTTTTCACTATAAACCAATTGAAATTACAAGTAAGGGGATTTTATATGTTATTTTATAGTTGGGAGAACACATGAGAATTATAATATACATATATATATATATTCTATGATATATAGTGATTCTTAATGTCTGAGTTGCCTCCAAGGGATAAAGCTAATTACGGTAGACCACTTAGAATAACAACTGAGAAATTAGAACTGAAACTTGAGACTAGGTCCACCTATTTCTATCTGACATGCCTAATGGTTACATTTTGACCCTGTGTGGTGTTCAAGAACTTCACCTCAACATTTACTTTACCATGAATGTAGGTTAAAAAAAATCATAGAAGAAAAGTTTATCATTCTAAAAATGCAAATACTGTAAGCTTTTCATAAATATTACCTTACTATTGCATTTTAACCACAGCAAGCAACTAAAGACCATGCAGCTGCTCACTTTCTCCCAAACCCATCCACCTGGGATGGCAAAGAGAATTAGGAAACAGTAAAATCCATGGGTTGATATAGGAAATGTTTAATATTTGAAATAAATTTAATAATAATAATAATATAATAATAACAGTCATAGCAGCTACAACATGGGAGACAAACCTATGAGAGAGAGGAGTAAAACCCAAGAGAAATGAGTGATGCAGAATATCCATGCTCACCACCCCCTGACTGTGCCAGCACACTGTGCGCTGACTGATGCTGAGAAGGAATTGACCTCTCCTGGACAATTCTCCCCAGTTAATATATTGGGTATGATGTACTGTGGTGTGGAATATAATTTTGGCCACTTTGGGTCAGCTGTTCCCTCATGGTTTCTTGTCCACTTGCTCGCTGGGAGAGCATGGGAAACGGGAAAGTCCCTGATTAAGGATAAACACTGTTCAACAATCAGTGGTTTATCAGCATTATTATCATCCTAAATCCAGAACATAGCACTGTACCAGCTACTAAGGGGAAAATTAACTCCATTCCAGCTGAAAATGGGACATTTACAAAGCAAACAAAAAGACTCAACATGCTATACACTAGAGAATATTGATCATTTTGACTACAAGCATTACAAACTAGGAGTATAGAAATTTCTCTGGGAAAATATCTTATGGGATATGATAGACTTGGAACTTCCAACAGTGTGACTAATGAATTATCCAGCTTTAAGGCAAACTGAAGCACGCATCTTCACAGCTCAAAACTAATCAGGGAACACTAATTCCCTTTATCATCATGGACAGTAATGAATGGGGAATTTGATATATGACATGGGGATTAGAAAGCGTAGAAAGATTGCTCTTAACACCTGTTACACACGTAATATCTGCATGTTTCCTGCCAAATGTTGAGTTAGTTTTACATAACTTTACATGTTAATTACGGCCGGTGTGAAGTGGGATAGGGAAGGAATGTTGTCACTCCGCTTAGACAAAGCTAAGACTATAGGACTTTGCCTCTGTTGATGATAGCTGAGATTGGAGGCGCTAAGATCTCCGAGTAGAACAGCGTAAGTGCAGAATGAGAGTCCCCCCCACTGAGGGCAGGGCCAGCCCAGCCCGGCCGGGCTCTCTCCAGTCCGCAGGGCCATCCCTGCCGGGTCTCTCCCGTCCCGTCCCTGCTCCCGCTGTCCCCTCGGGGCTCCCAGCGCTGTTTCTCGCTCGCTTCCCCTGGCTCAGCCCTGGCTGCCGGGCAGCGTTTTGCCCTCCCTTGCCCAGGCTTTCCCCGGGGCTCAGGGGCTCAGCCGTGCCCTGCGCTGGGGCCGCTGGCACCGCCTGGGGCCGGCCCGGGCAGCGCCGGCCGCTCGCAGAGCCAACACCGGGACACCTGCACCATTTACAGAAAGAAAACTAACATGCTCTTACAATTCTGCAAAGCTGGTTATCAGTTCATATTTGAAGAGACACTTAGCTGTGTGAAGCAGCAGGCTTTATATCAGGTTTAAATAAGAAAATAAGTTGGCTACTTGCCTTTTAAAAAAATGTCTTACATTGATTTTCATAAAGTTATTTAGGCTTGACAACAAATAAAGCAGGCTGTAGAAATGGCATACTAGTGTCACACTATTGCCTCTGAATCTGTAATGCCCTGTGCAGTGTTTGCTCAGCAGCATTCAGAAGGGTGGCTACTTCTCTCCTTATGGTGCCTCAGTTGCCCTGAAGAAGGAGTTCAAGGAGCTCAAAAATGTAGGAAAAATGAGAGATAATTACTCACCTTTAAAGGACGAAGGAAAAGAGTTAGCAGGACAGACTAGAAAGAACCCACGTCAAAATAACAAATAAAACCTTACCAGGATGAGGACAACAGGATGAGGTGCATAAGGGGAAGATAGCCTAGGGGTGCAAAAGTGAATGTAAAACAGACAGCAGAGGGAGAGAACAGGAGGGAATAAAACTTTGCACAAAATTAGAAGAAATATCTAAATGTAAATACACACTATCGAAACGCAGATAATGCATAGTTAAGGTTGAAAGAGACCTTTAAGGTCGTGAAACCAAACTCTCATCCCAGGCAGAAAGCTGGCACATGGATACAGGGTACCCTGCAAACAGTACAAGGACATCTCCTGCCTGACCCCCTGTAATGTAACAGGAAGGCTGGGCAGTTTAACCTTGAAGGAATGGGCTCATTTGAGTTGTCTGAAGTACTGTCAGTTGTGCTCTTAACACAATGCAACACAAGCAGCTTTGATAAAAATCATAGACTTCTAGTATTAAATGTGTTTTCTTTAAAACATCACATTGTACTTGACCACAGGAGAGCATGGAAAGATGCCAAACTGCATGTCTCATTTAGCTTAGTGCACATATGTGTTTTTGAAAATCTTGTTTGTTAAATATAGCATTTTTATTCCTTGAAAAGTATTATAAAATTATTTAAATTTATAATACCTTTAAATGTTACTTCAACAAGGTTTCTAAAATACAAATTATTTTGGTAAAGAACTATGTTTTTGGGAAGGTGGATTCACAGAAAAATATTACAGAGAAATCTAGCATGAATGGCTCCAATAAGCTTCTTGTTATGAACAGCCACTAAATTAATTTCCTTCTGTAAATCCCGTTACTAGGGTATTGATTTCATATTTTGCCCTCTAAATTTTGCCCTTCTTAGATGTAAATAACATTGTTTTGAATCATGTGTCCAAATGAAGGATGAAGAGAACAAAACAACATCCAGGAAAACCAAACAAAAATTACATCCAGACAAGTGCCTCTGGCTTAGGTGACAAAATAAGAAATCAATTGGCTGAAATACTCAATCTTGTGTGTTTGCTCTTTCAATTAATTGCATTACAAGGGAAAAACCTGTCTCAATCTTTCCTTCATTTCCCAGATATCATTACAAGCCACTGACAGCAGTGATAGCTACATATTCTCCTAATATAAAGAATATATTTGGAGAATATGGTACATTCATCTTTGGTTCTATGACTTTATATTTAATTTAAATAATACTGTAGCAAGTGTGCTAGGCCCTGCTAATCATACACTGATAAAAGTGAGAATTTGGTTATTCCATCCTATAATTAGATACAGAAGGGAATGCTCTGTTGGCCACAAATTGCAAACCTTTGTGTCTGCCAAACACTCATTTGTTTGCCATCATTTTTGAGCCTTCAAGAGAGACTACATGGTGCTAACTGCAGCTTGTTAGCAGGTGGCTCACAAGGAGTACAGTGTGAGCAGACTTGGCAAAGCTGTGTTTTTCAATAACAATGGGCTGCACACTCTCAGTTTTCTTTGACTTGAAGATTCAAAATTGTAACTCTAGGCAAGCAAAGCAACCTCTGTTACCATCAGCTTCCAAAGGCAAACTTCATTTCTGTGTTTGTGAGGAAAATGCATAATTTTCAGTAAAAGACAAAAGTATTTAACTTGTTCTTTTGTATATGTAGGAGAGAGACTGACATGAGAAGCCCCACTGTGTGCAGAGTCGCTTAGATATATGCTCATTTCAAAAAATTAATGTTAAGCTTTATTTGCAGAGTGGTGGTTGGTTCCAGCACTTTTCCCAAAATGCTGATGTGTTGATACCAAGTGTTTAATTAGTCTCTCTGTAATACATTTCTAACTTTATGTAATTGCAAACAGACGCAGCGACTCATCAGGGCCACCTCTGTAATATTTCAGGATGTAGAAGTGCTTTTTTTTTTCAGTCGAGAAACATTTAGTGTTTCAGCAAAATTATTCAGAGCAAACCCTGATTTATTGCATGTAAATTTTGAGGTAGTGGGACAAAAGTTTGCACTGTGCGACAAAGAGTCCTGGAAAACAATAACCCTCAATATACATGGTCATCCCCTGACCTGCTCAAATGCAATGGACAGTTCTCTCTCTGTGGCTAGTACTTACTGGTCCAAGGCTTATCATGCCATAAAATCATAGAACCCAAAGAATGGCTTGGATTGGAAGGGACCTTAAATATAATCTAGCTCCAACCCCTCTGCCATGGGCAGGAGCACCTTTCATTAGACGGTGTTGCTCAGAGCCCCATCCAGCCTGGCCCTAAACACTCACAGGGATAGAGCATCCACAACTTCTGTGGACTGTCTTTCTGTACCTTTCAGTACCAGTAAAGAATTTCCTCCTGATATATGTGTCTAAACGTAAGGCCATTCCCTTCTATGCTATTACTACCTGACCTTGTGAAATGTCCCTCTTCAGCTTTCTGGTAGGCCCCCACAAGGTACTGGAAAATTTATTCTCTGGAGGGCTCTCTGGAGCCTTCTCTTCTCCAGGCTAAACAACCCCCACTATCTCAGGCTGTCCTCACAGGAGAGGTGCTCCAGCCCTCTGACCAACTCTGTGGCCCTCTGACACTTCTTGTCTAAATATAAGAGTTCTGTGCTAGATCCTTACAGATTCTGTGCTAGTTCCTTACAGAACTTCCGCTCCCACTCAATAAGAGCCCTATTCCTTCCTTCAGCCAGGATAACAGTATTCATAGATTTTAACTATAAATTTTCACCTGTCAAAATTAGTGATATTATTTCTGTTTGGACATGACATGCATTCTGTTTAGGTCCTTTGGTGCTACACTGGCTAAAATGGAGGTCTGCATGAACTGGATTCCTGACATATTGAAATACCTTTGTAGGCACTGTGTAAGCTAATATCTCTTCCTTCCACACTGCTCTTTCCAAGAGAGATCAGAAAAAGCACACAGATCTACAGCAGTGTTCCTATCACAGGACTGTAGAGAGAGAAATATGAGAAAGATGGGTGGGAGTTTTTCTACTGTAAGCAGCAATACTGAGAAGGGCTACAATCCAGCACAGCACCAACAGAGCTCCACGGGTAACTGCTTTGCTGAATAAAATAAATTGTGTCTATTTGGTCCTTGAGCAACACCAAGGGAACTTCAGGGACAAGGACTAAACTTATACTGCAGACATCAAAAAGTTCATATTCTGAATGATCAGGCAGCTGCAAACACTAAATTTAGTGTTAGAATTTCTTAATTTCTTAAAGTAAATTTTCTTTAGTTCTTTTTTTTAAGTCAAAATGTTTATAATTTGTTCCCTCTGCAATCTGAAAAAAAAAAAAACAACCCTCCTTTTAATTACAGCTAAACGTTCCCCTTCAGAAAGTGACTGTTTGCTGCTGGTAACCCATTAGAGGGAAAAAAAGTTACTCTGTTATCACACATTTTTGGTCCAAAGGAAATTAGAAGTGCATGTTATCTCTATGTTTGTTCCTCCTGCAAATGTATCTCCCTCCCTATCCAAAAAGTATAAATATTAGTGAAGTGAAATTTACTTATTTGAGTGAAAGGTAGATTTATGGAATGTAATGCTGGTTTCAATGTCTTGCTGCATTGAGAGGAGCTGGGAAGAAATGAAAACCTTAAATCTATCATGTCAGACAGAAATTAATTTTTTTTCAACAAAACTGTTTCTTCCCTTCGTTTCCTTCCCCCACCCCCACTCTACTGGTAGAGTTCTTAAATAATAAACATTGAAATTGCTTTTCCCAAAAAGGGCTCAGTCCTCAATTTTCCTTTTACTTTGTGAAAGATCTGAAAGTGTGTTAAGGACTCATGCTCCTTCTTGCTCCTTATCTGTTCCGCAGTGTGGTTTTTTTGCAAACCTGATGACCAGAAGTGGATGGATGGAGATAGGCAGACCCCAGGAACGAAAGGGCATTTTTCAAGAGGGAGGATTTTTTCAGGGAAAGGAAGCAATTCACTAGTCTTATAAAAAAGCTCTTCCAGGATGGCCCAAACTTTCAGTTCAGTCTGCCAAGGTAGTTTTGCAGAGCTAGTACCCTCAAAAGATGCAACAATTTTAAAGTAAAAAGTCAGGCTTCTTTTTATGTGTGTATTTGGGATTTGGGGGTTTTTGTGAGTTTTTGTGGTCGATTGGGGTTTTTTTGTTTTCAGTCTCAAACATAAATAGGCAACTTTTAAAAATTGAACTCAAAGTGAATGACTATAGGTACCTAAGAAATAAATTATTTATACATAAAATTTTCCTTACCACTGTTCTTGTAGGATAGATTTTTATTTCAAGTTTACACAGAGTTGCCATGACTTTCTATTTCTGCAAACTATGCATTCTCCTCTGTAACTCCAAGAAAAGTCTCCCCCCAGTCTAATCTGTAAGGCTCTGACTGTGCCTACCTTACACTGCGTTTTCAGGGTTTCACCTGTGCTGCCAGCTCACTGCTTGCTGGCCCCTCACTCCTGCTCTGACTTTGCACTTCTGAAATGTCTCTCCCTTGCCAGAGACATTCACTACAGAGTGCAATGCACTCTCCAGACCCCAGCCCTGGACAGGGAGGGGAGCATGTCTTAGAACCATCTTAGAGACCTCTTCTCAAGGCTGTAACTCTTATGTGGAAGGGGAAAATATTTAAAGATATAAGGGACACAATTATATCCCATTTTAGGACATACATTTCCCAGGAGGTGCACCAGAGCTATCACAAGGTCTGAATATATTTCTTACATATAATTTTTGTTTTAACTCTTGAAGATATTCACTTGTATATGTTTCTAATTACTATAGACTGCTAAAATTAATTCAATGCTTAATTATATTGACACTTTGATAGACATGATAAAATGCTTCCTTGTTGCCTCAAGCAGATTTGTGACAGAAGGTATTAGAAAGGCTTGACTGTACTCTTCACAATGAGAGGTTACATTTATGTCTGCACAAAGTGAATTAAGGCTGGATGTTCAAAATCTCAGTAAATGTAACTAGTAACATACAATGTTAGAAAGAGCTGTGTGTGTTTAGTTGAGAATTTCGAGAAATTGCTTTTAGAAGTCCTAAGTTTTATTCCTTGTAATTGCTTCCCAAAACTCTTAAACTGAAACTTATTTTCCTAAGTCTACCACAAATTTTGTTCCTGAGAGCTAAATGTACATGAAGAAAAAAGCAAAAATCCACATTCTTAAATTATTTTCATTGTCAGAATTATTTTCCAAGGGCTTTCACATTCAAAAAGAATTCATTGTCTTCAAATTTAAAGAAATAGAAGGAAATTTATGAGAAGTCATCTACTTGGTAATGCTTCTGGTGTGGTAATTCATGGTAGAAAATTTTTCTCGTTGGCATTTGGTGCATTTTTTATTCACCTTTCTTCTACTTTTCATGTCCTAACTCATCATATGCAGGATGAGCTGGTTTTATGCTGAGATTAGTCCTTTCAGCAGAGCTGTTTGTGCTGCTGGGTTTGTAAATGAGAAAGAAAGATAACGCCTTGGAAAAATCTGAAAGGAGACTGGAGAACTAAAAGTGGCTGTAGGCAAAATGTTGTGAAGCACTTGTGTTTTAAGTGAAGAAAGGATTAAAAAATGAATGTTGCAAAAATGCTGTCCCAGTAAATTTTATTCTGGTCACCTCTTTACCATTTGAGAATTTGAAATCTCCTTTCATACAATGGAGGACATTTTCTGTAACTTTACAGAGACGTTATAAAAAGGAATGCTTTTGTTTTCTTTTTTCTTATTAAGCTATTCTGATATGATGATGAGAAATTTCATATCTGTTTAGATTTTTAAAACTGTATTTGTAACTTTTAAAAGGTGTGTATTATAAAATCTGTGTAGATTTGTTTAAGCTTATAAATGAGTAAATTTAACCTGAATAATAATTGATGATTCAGTAGCCTTGATTATTATAATATGGTTTTGGCTTTAAAGAGATTGTTGCATTTGCATTTCTCCAAGGGACTGAAAAGAAATTTTAAAAAAATGCAACAAGCAAAGCTCTGGTTTTATGTTTTAAAACACTGATAGATTAGATTTCACGCTAGAATATTTTCCTCACCTTTATCAAAAACCAGAACTTCTTTCTGCATCTTCACTTTTCAATTTGCAAAAGATGTTCTCAAGAAAGAAACATATATTAATTTTGGAGTAGCAGTTTTGACAAATATATGCAAAATTTTAAATGAAGTTGAACTGTTCCTTTAAAGAAAAGGAATTGTGTTTATCACAACAGTTTGTGAATAAATAAATAAATAAATAAATAAATAAATAAAGACTGAGCAGATTTTACTGTACTATTTCAGCCCTTTTTATTGTTGAAGAATGTTTAAAATGGTAAATAAACCATTTTTTTCCATTTTAATTTGTCCATTTCCAAATTAAGCTGGAACATTTTAGTGTCCTACTCTAAGGACATCTTATGTCCTTAGAGTAGGAAATTAAAAGTTACCCAGCTTAATTTTCATGCATAGACTGCTGCAGTAACTTTCCTCTGTTTTTTCACTGATGCTGACAAGTCAAATGCATTTAGAGCTGTTTTTATGAAGAGATGTACAATGTTAAGTGATAGAAACAGTTTATCTCATAGCAAAAAGTCTTGTGGATATTTGGAACATAGATGTCAACTTCAGCTAAACTATTATTGATACTGAAAAGGAATGGGAGGCTGTGAGGCCAGTATGGCTAAGGGGTTTTTTTTAGTATTACTGTTAAAAAGTTCAGATTTCTCTTAACTGCTGTCTTCTGTAGTCTGATTTTAGAATTGGGAACCAATATTTTCACCTGTGCATCAAACATAGTCCTCTAGGGCCAAGGAAAATCTTCTTTGCATTATGAATATTGCAGGAAAGTGACACCTGGTCATATAAGAACAACTGGGCAATTGCTGTTATTCATCTTGAAAAGGCATTGGGCAATGCCAGGAATGCTGTCTTTTGTGGCAGAAGTTGAATCAGGAGAGGTGCTTGAAAATAAAGAAAGTAAGTATCAGTGCCATAAGAAAGGTACTGAAATAAGAGGGCTGTGTGCATGAGTAGTGATTAAGACATGCATGGAAATCAAGGGTCAGCTTCTTTCAATGGCCAGCTGTTGTGGGCAAACCATTCACTTTTCTCATCCCCCATCGGGAACTTCTTCACAGAACAAATTCTAAACAAATCCCTGTGTATCCACAGAATTTGAGGGGAATTACTTTGCAAGTAGGCATAGACCAGTATCTAATAGAGTGGCTTATTCATTAATTTGTTTGTTTGTTTGTTTGTTGACCTTGGTGTTTCTGAAGTGTCTGCATTTTGCTTCATCACAGGGACTGTTTTGTCTCTTAAAACTGAGAGTGCCTGTCAGAAGAAATACATACTGGCAGTATGTAAACAGAAAAAACTGCAAATTTACAATATAAAGACTGCCAGCAAGTCCTTGTGTGCATAAATGTTCATCTCCTTCTTGAAATTATCTGTGGAAGTCATTCTATGAACACCTAACGTGTGGAATATGGGGCACCATCTTTTTGAGTGAATTGCCAGCATACATACCCTATAATCATGAGGGACAAGACTTGTTTCTCTGAGATGGTCTTCTTACCCATGAAAATTACAATTACATTTTTTTTAAATCTTTCCTTAAAAAATCATTAATTCACATAGATATGGCATATCACTGCAGTATAAAATTCGATCTGGCACAGAAGATTACTGAGCAATTCTGATGGGATGAAATTAGGCACGAAGCTTCCTTTTTAAGTAGTTCATAGGTGTGAAATAGGAAATAATAATGCTCATTTTCCCTTATAAGCCATTTTGAAATCTTGTGTAAGATTGGTGTATAAAGGTATAAAGTAGAAAAACCTTCTTCTTTGAGAAATCCTCTTCTCTTTCTAAAAAAAATCCTGGCATTAATCAACACACTAATTCTCTCGCAATATGTGGAAGAATAAAATTCCATTCCTTGTTGTACTGCATAAATCTAAGATGAGGACTTAAGGCAGCTCAGAGGCATTTTCACTTTTCATTCTTCACATTCCTTTAATGCAGGTTCTTCCTGAGTAACAGTCCATACTGTGTGGACTGTTAAACATACTAAAGTTTTGCTTGCAGTTGCCTAAATTTCCATTAGAAAGTCTTGCCAATGGTACAGCCATGATATAGAAAACTACATCAAATGGGTAAATTGATGTAAATTAAAATTTTTTCATAGATCATCCTCTTATTAAATGTGATCCCATGATTTTCTTGTGGAAAAAGAAACAAAAGTGAGGCCAGTTCTCATTAAAACATTGAAATTATTTAGCCTTTGAGTAATGAACCTTAATATTTTTTATCTTCATTATGTAGTAGATCAGACAAATTTTTGCAGTATTTTGTAATGGTATTTCTTCATAAAACCCAGTTCATATAAATATACAGCATTGACATGACTATTTCAGTCAATCATTCTGATAGAGAATTTAGCAATTTAGTAATTCTAGAGTCAGGTTCCCTTCAGAATATTTCAAGTTTAGCCCACCATCCCACTCAGAATGTTTGAAGTTTGTTCTTTGGGGTACTGTGTGATTGCTGATACTTCCCCTTTAGAAACATAAGGAAGAATGATCTTGCTGAACTATTTTTTTTTCCTGGAATATAGGGTAAGTTGTAGTTTAAAGGGAAAGCATGGTCTATGTTATTGTTTTGAACTTAAGGGAAAGTTAGCTCTTCTGAAAATACTTGATATAAGAAAGCTTCCTTTACAAAATTTTATTTAGTTAACTTATTCTGCAATAATATTGATTGTAGACAGTTTCTAGATAAAAAATCAGTTCTGTAAATAAGATTCAGTTAAAAATGTAAATACTGCTGCTAGCTTTTTTTAATAAATTTCTGGGAGAGGTAGGACTTTTTTTTTTTCTAAAATTTCGACACTGCTAAAAGGTAGTTTATAGCTGTTCAGTATACATATATACATATTCAAATATGTGACTGACAAATTGCTATGAGAAGTTCCTGTGACTTCCAGATAGGATGGTTTTTTTTTTTTAATTACCATATAAAATCTGGTATTCTATTACCTCTAAAGGCCTATGTTGCTGCATTTAAAAAAAAGACTATAAACATCAATGTTCCTTCTTTCAAACAAGAAATGGAAGAACTTTTGCCATACTACCTCCAGGGTTTCACTAGAATAATTAGGGAAAATATGCCCTCACAGTAGCTATCATTTTGTTGCAATTTTTTCCCCTTACCTGAGGTTAAATGGCTGAGGTTAAAAGGCTGAAGGAATACTTTACCATAGTACTAGAAGCCCCAATTTTTTATTTGTTTTTTTAATTGTTTTTTCTGTGCTGACTGCAGCCTAAAATATCCTAGAAATGAGTTAGGCCTGGGTTCCTTGAATTTCTTTTAATGATTTCTCTTTACTGCCTGCTGGACCTCGTTTTCTGATTTTCAGTTTGAATGTAACCATGGCTGTCTTTATTACATTGGTCTGGTTATGGTGTATTTCAGTTCAACTATCCATTTTCTTTCATTTGGTTTTAAACACACTAGTTAGACAAGAAATTCAGACACGAAATTCTTCTGATCTGCTGTGGGCCATTAGGGAATCTCTCTAATTTAGTTTCCTATCTCTGTAGTTGCATAGAAGGAGAAAGATTACACATAAAAGGAGAAAGATGAAATTAAATACACAAGTAATTAAATACTTGTGTACTTAATTTCATCTTTCTCCTTCTGTGTGTAATCTGATTTTGTACAGAAACAAATTCCTGGTAAAGCAGGGGCTTATACTTTCGATTTTTATGGTGATAGAACTTTATCATGCAGATTCTGTGTGATGAAAACATAGACTCATTAGTCCATTTCCTTTGACTTCTCACATCACACTCCAATTACTTAATATCTGAATCAGGAGTGTGTCCAACTTCAGTTCCTTTTTTCCAGTTATCGAGTTGTTCCTGCACGGTAATCCGTTGCCTGTCACAGCGATTGAGGCTCTTGCCACAAGCGATGATGCCTCCTAGCATTTTTATCAGATGTAATCAGCAAGCTTCTACTTTTATGACAAAATAGTTAATGAAAGCATTAATTACAATAAAGCAGAAAGATGAAAAATTAATTTTCACTCATTACAAAGGTTCTACTTAAACTGTTAATTGTTTATTCCTTCATAAAAACTTTGGCAAATATTTATAGGATGCCTTCTCAAGTGTTTCAATGCAGTGCACTGATCTCTTCTCTGTCCCTTCTACTGACAAGGCATGAATTTCTCTATTTTTATCAAGGAAGAATGTTACTATGAGAAGGTGATTTCTAATGTCTACTTTTATCTTTTACATTGCCCTTAGATGTGCTCCTTGAATAGTCTTTCTTGTTTAATTGCCATTATCTCTCTGCGGCTGTCACATTTCTCGAAGACAAACAATATGTTCTATCCAGCTAGAATTTTTTAATGCAATTCAAATTGTCAGCTTCTGTCAGACTTGAAAAATCTTCAGTGAACTGAAATTTCATATTCAAAAAAATTCCTATTTGTTTTGCCAGGTTCTTTAAAATTATTTTAATGTCTTAGTCTAACTAAACTCTCTCCTATTAATCTAGATAAATTAACAAGTTTGTATTACTGCAGTAATGGATATAACATTTCTTTGTACAAGCAGACACTTGGCAATGCTCCTACCCACTTGAAAATTTTTAGAAGGGTGCTTTTTATTTTATTTTTAACTGCAGTAGTGAAAAACTTTCACTAAAGTAAATACAGACACTGAAAAGTAACTTTCACATATTCAACCAGTAACACACTGCACACAAATGAAACAGAAATTCAGTTTCTATATGAACTATTTGCTAAATTCCATTGCAGGCTTTTCTGGCAAAAAAAAAAAAACAAACCTGTAACAGCTGTCACAAATACCCTTGGAGAGAGATACCCTAGGGACAAAAGAATACTTTTAAGTGAAAATCTTGGCCGAGAACTAACCAGAATTTATATAGGGTAAGTCTACTGGATAGTTTGAAAACATCACTATATTGGCAGTAATGTACTTTCCAGGTCTTTTAAAGAGTGAGCACTGCAACCCCTGAGTGTTTTCTGCTTCTCTTGGGTTTTGCGGTTGTGTGCAAGCTGGCTAATGGTACTTCAGCAAAACATGATTATCACTTCTCCAGACAATACCTAGAAGTCTCTTCCCTGTTAAATCACTACAAGAGAATTATGTCCCAATACAAGAAATAGGTTATTTTTTTTTCTGTTATTTACTTCTTGACTTATTGAATGTTCCAAGAATGGGATGCTCACAAATATTTTAGAGTAATAGCTGCTCATTTCTTAGGGGGAATATGGCAGTCAAAGGCTGCTCAGGGGTGGACTAGTATATGTCACCTCCCAATCAAGTTTAAGAATCACTAGGGTTTTACTTTGGATCTAAGTCAGTTGTTTCTCTGCATCACAGTGCTAGGCCAACACTAGAAGTAATCTGGTACAGAGATATACCAAGTTTATGACTCAAGATGTTGAAGTTAATCAAAATTGCAGATGTTAACTCCACTGTCCAATATCAAGTTTCTAGAAGAGAGGTGAGTACCTCTAAAAAAAACTTATGATATGCTTTTTAATTGGACATGACAATACTTGCTTAGTTCTGGGGAAATTAAATGGTGATATAATCCAGGATTCTGCACAGATTAGGTTTGGATTTAATATTTAGCTACAATAAATTGGTACAGTTACAAAAATGTTACTTATTCACTCAGCTCAGTTCTTTCATGTTTTCTTTCCTAGCACCTGAATTATAAGTTCTTAACTGTTGTGGAGTCATATTTTGCAATAGAGTTGCTCTCCTCTGTCCAGTAAAATAAGAATAGCTCAAAAGTTCTCCATTAACCGTGAAATACGGGTCATATGTGTCATACATAAAAGAAGATTAAGCACAGTGAGCATTAAAAAAAATGACAAAGTGATATAGAGGAAGGGTGCCAGGAGAAAAATCAAAAAAGAAAACTAAAGGACAAGTAGAAAACCTAGGATACATAGATGAAATCTTGAAATAAAGGCATTTTTCATTGTAATAAAGACATTTTTTCTCATTTGCAGCATTCGTTCCCCATAGCAGACGTAATTTCAAACATTAGTAAATTGTTAGTTGGAGTTACTCTCTACATTGAGAAGCAGCACGAAATACTGAATTGACTGAACAAACAAAACTTTCTTTGAAAAATTTTCTGTAAAGTTTAATTTGCATTATTTTTATATCTTAAAAGTGATTCTTCTCCTTGCAAACAAAACTTATACAAATCTTTTTGATTGATCATTTTCTAAAATTTAGTGATGAAATGAGTAATTGTTCTACTCTTCTCAAAGTTTTTAGTCTTGTTACTTTGAAGAATAGAAGAGATTAGTAATTTCAATTAGAGTTATTAAGAATACATTTAAAACAGTGAGATAAGTAGTAGATGAAGCTTTAACAAAAGTGTTTTTGTAAAAAGAGCTATAACTAATATTTCCAGAACTGACTGTCATTATGTATTGAATTTGCTTAACAGGAAAAAAAAAACAGGATGTAGCAAAGACCATAATTCTTGCTCACCAGATGTTACCATTAGAATTTTTCAGTCAAAAGAGATAAAGAAAGCATCATAACACTTAGAAGAACCAAGAAATTGTCTTTCTAAGTTGCACTTAGAGGCAACTTGGGCAAAATTATGAACATTAACCCTCACAGAGGAGACTGTGCAATGAAAATCTAAAGGCAGAAATTACTTCTGATCTGGTGCTAACTGCGAAGATGAGATCTACAAAGAATAACTAACATATTATCATCACCTCCGAGTCTTTATCATCTGCTCCCATGCTTCTCCTTAAAAATATCCTCACAGTATGTAGACATGCAAGCACATTGCCTCAGGTAGCCCTGCACCTCTGAACCTGTAAGACAGCACTGGTGCCCTGTTCCACCCACTAAATAACATGAGTAGTCACTCCAGCTCATAGAGCTCTGTTGACATTGCTGCCAGATGAAGAATTCTTTGTATTGGAGGCTTAATATGATTATCATTTTGCATAACCATTGGGCTAGAAACATTATCTAAGGAAAGGAATAAGAAACAACTCTTCTTTGATCTAAGGACTCACAAATTAATGAACCAGGTCAATTGCTCCAACTTTTCTCCTCCCTTGGAAAGTAGCACCAGGTCCTTGTGCAATCAACCAGAGACCACCAAAGAAACCCCCAGGACAGAAGAGCACATGCACCAATTAGAGGAAATATATGTAAAAGACTTGGGGGGAAATTATTATCATATTTGTGCTATTCCTGGGGAAACCATGAATATGTGTGTAAAATATAACATATAAACAGGAGCTTTTTCTGTACTTAACATGTTCCATAGGTGAAGCTATTCCCCATATATCCAGTGCCATTATAAGAATGCCCATTCCCTAATACTAAAACTAGTGTCAGAGTATCTACTTTCCTGCTGGTTTTGGTAACAGCATCACTTTATTAACCACTGCATCCAATATCAGGAATTGGTAGCTTTTAGACAACAAGTTTAATCAGGGAACATACAAAGGTCTGGGTCGAAAGGGACCTTACAGATCATCTGGTTCCAGCCCCTCTGCTATGCAGGGAGACCTTTCACTAGTCCAGTTTGTTCCAAGCCCCATCCAGCCTGGCCTTAAACACTTCCAGGGAGGGGCTATGCACAACTTCTCTAGGCAACCTATTCCAGTGCCTTACCAGCATCACAGTATAGATTTTTTCCTAATATCCAATCCAAACGTACTCTGTTTCAGTTTTAAACCATTCCCCTTTGTGCTATCACTATATGCCCTTATAAAAAAACTGTCTCTCCTGATTTCATAGTAGTTATATCATAAGAGAAAATTCTCTATTGAAAAGAAGTTATTTTAATGATGCAAAAAGCATTACTAGTATAGAAATATCTCTGCATGAGTGTTATAATTCCAGTCATAATGGATCAGAAGTACCTCCAAGAAAAAATTACATCCGTAAGAATATGAGTTTGGGGTTGGTGGATTATGAGTTAACTTAAGAGTTTATTTTCTGAAACAATTTTTGAACTAGAACACACAACCATAAATATTGAACTACTTGTCATGATGGCAGCTTCCAATTCGTCAAAATGCTTTGAGGTTATGAACAGCCAGTTGTTTCAAAGGACATTGTATAGTTCAAGAAAAATTAAGTGTACTTAACAAATGTAACTTATTCTGAAAAAATGTTATCTTTCCATAATTTTCCAAGTTATCTTTCCTACTTGGAGAGTTTTGCAAACAAAAATATAGATGCTATTAATTTTTGCTTAATTACAGGAGGGGATAGAACACATCAAACTTCTCATCAAGCACTTTTAAGGAATTCTGATTTAGTCACAGTATTATACAGCCATTAGTTCAACTTGAGGAATTATGAACTAGCTGAGCAGAAAACAGAGCCTTTTCTGGGCTGAGCCAGAGTACAGGAAATATTTTGAGCAGAAGAGTCCCTTGTACTTCAGTTAGCCCTTCCTCTGATACCACAGTTTCATATCTAATGCCACAGAAGATCAAACATTTACTAAATAATTCAACGACTGGCTTATAGGATATCAAAAATGTCTGAAAGTAAGGTGTTGATAGTGAAGCCAATCATGTGCAGTGAAATGTTTTGAGAGTTATACATTTAAAAAGAACATCTGAAAGGATATGCCTTGAATTTCCGATATATATAAATTTAAGAGAGGAAGGAAGAACGATGCAAGTGCAGTGATGCAAGAAGACCTATCCAAAACCTATCCAAGATGTTCTTGCTTAAATGTTTATACCTGAGGAAGAAGGTGGAGAACTAAGCACAGAACACAGAACTGCACACTTGTATTGTGTGTGTAATGAGATAAAACAAAATAGTTTTCAGTGATGTTTCAGGAATAGAGACACTGGTACAACACTATATCTTGGCCTGAAAAAAATAATACTAGACCATCCCTGTGAAGCAAAAGTACAAGTAACAGCAAAGTTCACTTTTTTGAAGATAACTCAGTTTAGATAATATTTGATATTGAGCAATACTAAAAAAGACATTTAAATTAATTTTATCCTAAGTGTACATGTGCTACCACTTCAGTGCTCTGCACATTCTTCTTAGTGCTCTTAAATATTAAACTCTGAAAGAGAAATAAGGCAGATGCAAGAGATGTTTTACATTCCAAGATAAAATCAGTCATTTAACTACTCAAGTGAGTAATGTTAGAGAATATGCTAATAGCAGTTTGAATGGGACATCACATCTTCAGTCTCTTCCTAATAAATGTCATTGAAATATTATTGGAATCTCTGTGCCCGTAAGAGGGGTTGAATGTGTTGATTCATACGAATTGCATCACAATATCAAGTAATATTTGGAAGCAGTTTTGGTGGGGTTTTTTTTGACATTTTCATGATATGAATAATCTGAAAGGTCAGAAAAGTCACTGCAGTGTGTTAAATGCATCTAAACTGGAAAAGAACTGCAAGTGTAATGTGAAAGCTTTAGACAAAAAATCACTGTCATTCAAAAGCCAATGTAATATCAGGTAATGCTATTAATTTGACTGGGCCGTGCTCTGGACACTGAATTCCAGAGTCTTTATGTCTTGTATCAGGATATTTAGTTTAAAATAACATTTAGTTATTACAATCTGTTTCATTAAATAAATTCTTATGAATTTGTACTTAACTATTGGTTGCAAATTACCATAATTTTTAAAACACTCTTTTTCATATGATCAAAATTCAGATTTTTCAGTCTAAAGTTTTTACTTCTTCTTTACATTTGGATTATGTTTAGTTCTAAATATGGTAATAAAAAGAAGGGGAGAAATAACTGAGTGAAGTAAGATTAATTATGAAAACATTCTGACCTTAAAGAGACTTTACTTTTTGGAAAATCTCTTATGGGAAAACCAGTTGGCTCTACTTAAAAATGCAGCATTTATGAATCCTAAGTTCAGAAAAAAGACCACTTTTTATCAGGGAAGAAAATGGGGAACTTATGAAGCTGCTTGCATCTAGAATATCACAAAAAATTCTCCAAACTGTCCATTATTTCCCCTTCATCCTTTCACCAAAACGATTCTATTTCTAGCTAATAAGTTTAGTAATGACTAAGAATACTGTAGCTTAAACTATTTCAGGGATTTTCTTAGAAAAATTGCAGAGTATTTATCTGAATTAATATTGTGCATAAAGGTTACATTTACTACTGTATTTTAATTACTTTAAAATTATATCTCTGCATTAAAAAGAACTTATTGTACTTCCAGTAAAAAAATTTAGTAACATTTTCAGGGCTACTAAAATGGAACAGATTTCTCTGAAATCCCATGACAAAATTACAGAGTAGAAAAAGCTCAGGAAAGCTTCATAGTGGGAGTTTTTGCTACTTTTGCTGGGTGGGTTGGAAGGTCAGTCCTCTTAATAGATTGTTTGATATCTGGCAATTGAAGTATTCAATTAAAAACATGGAAATCCATATGCCTCAGCTTGTAAAATTAGAAATGCAGAGCTAAAATTTTCATCAGATTTGGAACAAACAGCAGGGTTCACAGTCTTCTTTAGCAGAGGATAGCTCATTTGAAGAAAAGCAAGCAGAAAAAAGTAGTTTATTATTGTGTAAGGTACTTCTCTAAGTGTTTACAGTACTACAGAAGTGTATTCAGCACAGCTGCTCCCCTCATCACAACCATTCCATAATTATTTTTACCTTTATGTCAAAAATTCTCTATTTTTCACAAATGCTTTTCCTTACCATCATATTTGACTTGTTTAATATTGATCTCATGCTTACCCACACACAAATACAGAAAATCTGGAACATGAGAAAAATACTCCTCCTGACAAGGATCTTACATGATATAATTAAACTCACTCAAAGTAAATTTGACTTTGGTACTGGGAAGCACACCTATAGTACTGAGTGACATTTAGTGCAACAATCTTTATTTGTAAGATAAAGTGTGGCTTAAGTGCCTGCTTAATAAATGTTAAAAAAAATTCCTTATTGCAATATTGATAGTAGTTTTCCTATAATGTACTCAAAAAGTTACTTATGTAATGTGCTGGTGCTTCATTTTTCTTTCAGTCTCTGGATCACAAAAAACATATTATTACAGTGTTTTTTTCTAAGTGCCTAGCTATTTTAATATTTGCAAAATATATATATAATTGTTCTGCACTTGAGTTGTTTGCTCACTAAACCCATGTCAGCTTTCAGTGGGATTTTTTTTCTTAAATTTTAAAATAACTTTCAGACTGACATGCTGCTGATCCTAACAGAACTCCATAAAGCTGAGAAAACAATGCTGAATCAAAGATGAGAAGAGCTGATAGATCTTTGCAAATATTTCCTTGAAGCTAGAAAGGCATGTAGCCAAATGGGCAAAAAGAACACTCTACCACAATTTACTAACTCTTTCTTGTCAGTTTATTCCTCATTCTGTTGCAATGTTCAGTTTCTTATATTTGAATATATACTGAGTGTAAGTCATGACCCTTTGGTATCACTAAACATTCTTCTAGTTCACTTGCTTGTGAATCTGAGAATTTTAGCCCAGTGTATACATCTATCTTATTTCCACAGTCTATGATTTAGCTCATTTTTATAATTCCATCTCTTCATTCCTTGTCTACCCTTGCACTTTTCAAGCATCAGGAAGTTGTAAGTGAGGAAATGCAACTGAAGATGTATTGTTCAAAATGTTCTTGCTTAAATGTTTATAGGTGTGCTTATACAGGGTGGTTATAAGGTAACTGATGTCTGGTATCCATGTGGGATGAGGTCTAGTTCTTGACAGTCTTAGGAGACAGACTTTTTATGCAGACATGATTTATTTTGACTCTTCCAGGCAGGTTCCTTCACCAGGAAATGCTGAAATTTTTTTAACTTTGCCAAGAGATCTTTTTGTGTGACTTCCCTTTTTATATGTCCCCATTTAAATGCTCTGAGATGTTTTCATTCCCCAAAAGCCTTCGTAAGATCCAGATGGGAGATAAAAGTCTTATCTATTTCTTTAAGTTAATGCCTTGTTTGTGAACAAGAGGCAGTTTGTTGGTTTTAAGTGTTTTAGGACTAAAACAACCTTATCTGTTCTTACACAATATTCTTGTAAAACTTGCACAGTGAGTGAATTCAACTATCAAGTACTGTTATCACTATTAGATGTTTGTGAAAAACAACTCTATAGGAACTTTGATAACACCTGCAAAAGAACCTATTACAATGCCATTGCATTTAATGCAAATGCCATTTGCATTAAAAACTTCTTATCACTTTGCAAAATCTGAAAAATAATAAAAAAATTGCCTCAATTTGACAATGGTTCAAATAATGTGGTAACGTTTGACCAGACATTCAAAGTCTTGCAGATTCCAATTTTATTACATTTGACACCAGACAGAATATTTACACAAAATTTAATATAGCAATTTTACTAGAGGAAGGACAAGTTCATTGACCAAATATTTCTTTTCAAGATAAATCAGTTTACAGTTTGATTTGTTTGCTTGCATTCAGCTCAATCACTCATTGTTTGAATGGTGTATTGCAGTACTTTTCCTATAAAAAATTATGTATTTTTTAGCCATTAAGTGCAATTGACAATTATGTGCTTTATTTTGATTTTAAATGTAACAGCAGAGAGAGATTGACTGAGGTTCACCTCAGTTCTCTTAGTCTAAATCCAGATTTGTAAATATCTTCATGGATCCAGATCCAAACTGATATAATAGAACACATAAGAAACTTATTCTGAATTCTAGTCTCAGGATATCTTCCTTTCACACCATGGTCTTACTACCAGACCCACAGAAATAAGGTTTTTTCATCTCCATTCTAGGATTAATGGGTGATGAAGCAATTATAAAACATCTTTCCAGCTTTAAAAGGTTGGAGGAAATAAAACATCACAGATGTGGATTTAGACCTATAAAGTGTCACAGCTCACACAGTCTAGGCAAGCCATCTTTTTAGTTCTGTAGTCAAAAAAAAAGCGATACCAGCATTTTTTCAATCTCCTAGAATTGACAGGGCCTGGTCAGGTACTCAAATGGACCTCCTGGCTGTAACCAACAAACAGCAATTGTGCTCTTTTGCTGACAAGACTAATTTAAGGAAAGTATATGGACAGAGAGGTAATAGAGAGAGCATTGTACTGTCCAGCACTGATAATCCAAAGGTCAAATTTAGTGGACCCACCACCGTAGAGGTGGGTCTCTGCGTCAGGGTCGTAGATCATCAAAAAGAGAATTACTAAACATGGAAAGCTTACATCTCTTGTGATTCTGACTTTGCATTTGTTTCCACAGCTCCATTAAAGAGATGCTGGGCAGCTTTATAAGACCAGGAAGTTGCATTATCTCTTCAAACTTTGTGCTGCCACTGCAGCTAAATGAGGCTATACTAATTTTATTTTTCTGTCTCCTCTGCTCTATTAATACTGAATAGAAACAGAGTATGATACATACTCCTGATTAATGTATTTTATTTCAAGTATAAATTTGATTTTCCAACTATGCTTGCATTTTTTTATAATACCCAAGTTTTGAAGCATAAAAATCAATTTATACTTCCTCCATGCTGCGTGATTTGTAAGTGAAGTATAGTTGTTGCATACTTGAGTTAGCTAATAGAAAAAAATGGGTTTGTACAGTTAGTCTCACCAGTACCACCTGCCAATGCATCTCCTGCAGTGCAAATCAGATATGCTAAGTGCTCAAGCGAGTGATTTCTCCCTGCAAGTATAAACTTACAACATTGCATTCCTAATAAAACTGCTGGTCAGTGGCATGTGGCATGAATGGCAGATAAATTGATGGTGGTTTACAAGACTATCATGTGCAGTTTTCTAAAAACTGTTTGTAAAGCAGCAAGGCTCTGCTTTGCAATTCTTTATTACAGGCTCTGTACATCTGGAGGGGTTTCTGTTCTGTGCAGCGAGCAGAAAGGCAGGCAAACAGTCTCTGGATCACCAGCACTGGGTCATCAGCTGCTCATCTGACTGAGGAAATAAAAAGACTGGTTGCTCTAAAGCGAAAAGAAATAGCTTTTGACAATCCACTGTTGTGGAACACCAAAAATCTGTCATTCATATGACTCCTATAAACTGACTCAAAAAGCTAATTAAATGCTCAAATGAGCCTTGAGTATTATATGGCTGGTCTTGAAACACATTTATCCTTCTGCTACATACTCCTGAAGTGCAAGACAAATAGATGGAAGCAGTGCCTACCCTTGCTGAAAACAGATTTTCACCTTATATTGAAGGTCCTCCCGTTATACAATTTTGTCCCATTGCTTTGCAGCATTATGGATTGCCCATCATTTTTAAAAGATCATTTGATGCAGTCATTGTGCTCTTTGCACTCAGAAATGGCAATAATTTTCTGTTGTTTCCCTGAGAGTCAATACTGAATTAGTTGGTGGTATATTTTAACTCTATTCTATTTTAAAATAGTGTACAAGAAATTTTTAACTACTGAAAAAAAAAGGTTTTTTCAGGTTTTTAAACCCATTAGCTTACACCAAAAATGTGAGATTGCTTACAGTGCATTTATTGATGTAGCCATTAGATGACATGGTACTGTAGAGAAGAGAATTCACCTCCATTAATTGCTGCTCAATTTTCTTTTATTTCATATTATTCAAAACTTTAAGGCTAGAAATACATTTTAGCAATACATTTAACCAAATTTGAATATTTTTGACAGTAAAAAAAAAAGAGTGAATGTGACCTTAATTTGGAAATGGCCCTTGAGAGAACTCACAGTTTCCCTCTAGCTATGTATAATTTTATAATGTAATTCTTACCTTTTCCTGTCTATTTTATACTTGCCTCTTCTCTTTATAATTCATATACAGTAAATTAAAACTGCAAAATTTGGGATATTATAAACCAATAATATTTTGTTGCTTCTCGAAAAGTTTTACTTTTCCAAGAGAAAACCATCCTCCCCTATGCTGTAATACAGTTTGCAGAAGCAGAATTCCATGGTGGAAGAATGAGTAGGTAGTAGCCAATACCTGTGCTGTTCCTAAAAAGAACAGAGAAGAAAATTATCTGCCAAATGATTTTGCATATTTCTTTTCTTTTCTGTTCTTTAACAGCTCACTGCTTCATATCTAGCCAGAGTCTCTGCAGAAAGCTCTTGAAAGCATTTTGAATTGTGAAGTGCTTTCAGTAATATTGAAACCTTGGAACGTCCTGGACAGTAGCTTTGTCAGATTGGAAACTGGAAATGCCATCATGCTGCTAAAGCATTTCATTATATTTGAATTGTTATAGCTTTTGAGTGAAAGTCACAATGCAACCTATAAAGGTCTGATCTTGTGAGAGATGGCAGCTCTTATTTTCATTGTCTGATTCTGCTGATTTTAACTCACTTGTGTAAGTTGCAAATTATAAGTTAAAAACAAAACAAAACCGACAGCAAAAACCAAAACCAAAATAGAGAAAAAGAGGTGCATTTCAGATATTCCCAGGGAAGCAAAACCACTCAGAATACTTTTTTTTTTTTTTTTTTTTTTTTTTTTTTTTTTTTTTTTTTTTTATGACTGAGTACTCATAACTGTAAAGGTCAAAGGATTTGCAAAACTCAAAGGTAAAAATCCTGTAGTCAGTTGCAAGACCTTTTCCCATTTGGTAATCCTATGAGTTGGTGAATTCGACACCATTGTTGAAGTGATTTTTGGTTTTGACTTAACAGGGCACCGCTATTAAATTCTTGTGGTAGAGAATAAGGTTTGGTCATCTGCCTGGAATTAAAAAAAAAAAAAAATTGCCATTAGAACGGTCTATGTTGGACTCTGCCTAATGATTATACTTTAAAATCACCAATGAGTTTATTTAAATCAGTAAATAACTTCAGATACTTGTATATACTTCTTGTATATACTTTTGATCAGATTTCTTAATTTAATTTTTTTTTCACTTAGGTCATACAAAGTAAGGTAAGCAACAATCCAATTTATTTTTTAGTATTGTTATATTTATGTCAACACAGAGATCCACAATTGTATCCTGGCAGAGTTTCTGAAACTTGTATGTCTGTTTAATGGTTACAGCTCAGAACTGCAACTGAAATGATAAAGAATCTTTGAAAAAGGCCCCAGGCAGGGTTTTTTGCAGTCGCCTGATCCTGGAGGATCATGTACATGGGAGGATACAAAGTTCTATTGACTGCCATTTTTTGAAATGTTTGAACAGAAACATTGCAGTACATGACATATACCAGAAAAATAAATACTATGCCTACACAGATTCAGACTAACAGTGAAAGCAAATGAGACATGAATGTAGTAATCATTCCCTTTTTTAATCTCCCGGCTCCCAGCAAGTTGTAAACCAAGTGCTTCATGAATTGGATGTCATCTCTTTGTATTGAATAGCTCACAATAGTTATTTTTTAACCATTAGTTCTCTTATTTTCTGAATTCATGCACACTTCTGTACCATATACCGCTCAGGTACCATCTAGTCATATGTTAAAGGAAATACACTTTTCTGGTTTTTATATGCCTCCTGTTACCTTGTTTTGATGCCCACTTTCCTTATACTCTGTGGGGCAATCTGTGATCAACTCCTCTTCAGTTTATTGTCCTGCCTAAAACGATTTTAAAATCAATCATTGCATTTCTTTTGTCATCTTTTTAGTTGGTAAGAGCCTTCATCCCTTCAGGAGCTGTTTGGAGAAAGAATTTTAATAGGGACCTTGGTTTCTCCTTGTTCTTTTGAACAGTTGTTCTTTTTCTACTGTAACTCTTGAGGATGGGAAGTTTTAAAGTGTGACTGAAAAATTTCAGTTGGTTTGTTTTCTTTTCCAAGAGTTCTTAATATTCTATAATTTTTTACTCTTTTTCACTATAAGAGGAAGACACAATTGTGATGGTTTAAACTTTATAGGGCACATTAACAGGAAGATAATTTATGATCATGTGCACCCTCATTGATGCATGTTAGTCACAGTGGTCAGAGGTTATTCAGGTTTTTTATCACATTTGGAAGGGATTAATATGAGGAATTTACTAGATGCATATTAAAGGAGCTTTTCAGTTAGTGCAATCAGTACATAAAAATATTTACATTGCATTCTAATGTTTCCTCATTGTGATCTAGCAGTTTGCCAAATGCTTGTGGCTGGTCAGTGCTCAGTATTTGTCATTCATTTTTTCAGGCAGGGTTAGCACACAGCTAGACTGAAATGTTTATGCATCCTAGTGAGTAACTGTGGAGGCTAAGGTACACCCAAAACCTGAGTCTGTTTTGAGAGTTGTAGATAAAACAGGCCAAATTACACTGATCAAGACAGCAGCATTTCTGATGCTAAGTCTGAAGCCTAGGATGATGGTCAGAGACAAGAGTTTTAATATAATTTTGAATACAAACACTACTAAATTTGATAAATATACTGTTCAATTCACCAATTTCTTCTGTGTTAGGATATTTGGATGTTTTGGCCTTACTGGAAGATTTACATTTTGCCTACAGACTGAGTCAGATCATCTGACCTCCCTTGGAAATTCATATAACTCTGGAGGAGACGGATGTTCAAAGAGAGGCATTTATGTTGAATTTTTTCTTTTCTTTTCTTTGATTAATGGTGCTTTTTTAAATATTCAAAACTTGGGCGCACAAAGAAAAAAAAATTATATTTATTTTCTCTCCAACTTTGCAATGGATTCAAAATGGCCTTGCTATTGATGCTTCTACCCAGTCCAAACAACTGAAAATTAAAGGAAAGCTTCATTTTGGGATGCAGTACAAAAGCCTGTTACAGAGCTATACACAATTCAGGAAAAAAAGCCAAATATAAAGTTTTCTGTTTTGACTTCTCCTTAGCATGATAAACAAAAGAATATTTATGTAAGTTATTAAGATTCAGAAATCCTAATCAACAAAATGTATTACCTTCCTAGACAATCATGTTCATGTCACTCCTTCCTTAAAAGTAATCACAGTAAAGTAACAAGTTTGATTATTTCAAAGCCAGGACAATTCATTCTAGATTTACTTGTCCTTCAATTGGTCTTAATGTCACCTGTATTTATTGTTTTTTAACCTGAAATCGAGTATTTCCAGTACTAAAAGCCATACAAGCAGATTAGAAGACTTTTCCTTCATACTAATCATTATTTCTAAGACAGAGATGTATTCACTCATGTACAGCAACTATTATGGAGTGAATGCTACAATTTTAAAAATTGTATTATGCCTTAGAAAACTTTGCTTAGGTAAATATATTTTCTGCAATTAACAACATATATATTTTAGGCACAGAATGTGTCTTGTTTTTTTAATTACCTGTATCTAGTTCACGTAGGGAAAAAAAACCTTAAAACTACCAAGGAACTGTTGTGACATTACCCTATGGTAAGAAAAAAAGTTTTGGAATCTCTATTTTTTCAGAGTTTTGGAACACAGTGGTGGAGATTGCAAGGAGCCATTTCAGAATAAAAATCAGATGCAGAAATCTGCAGCTTTCATCTCTCTCTGATCTTTAGTAGTTTTTAAACTCACTTTTTAGTCCTCCCTTTAGCATTAGCTATACTTGTAAAAAAAGGTCTCTTTTTGCATTTGAGTTCATTTCTTCTCCCTTAATTCTACAGCAACTTGTGTAGAAGTAAAAACTTCTTCAAACTGCCTACCTGCAAACACTCATGTGAATATGGCAAACTAGTGAAATCATGAAGCATGCACAGCTAGGTTGAGAGTATGCATCATTTTCTCACACATATATATCTCAAATTCACGATCTCTTAAAAAGAGAGTGAAAATGTACTAAAAGCAGTCAGTGCTGGATTGACAAGATTATCCTGCTGGGTGGTAATACTGATGATACCAATCCACCTATACAGGCAAGTGAATAAGGAATTCTGTCCTCTGTAAAGTGAAAACTCTCTGGTGTGGGAGAAAGCACTGAAACATTCAGCTTGGAGACAAATATACTTCAGCTGATAGAGCATGAAATTATCTCAGTGTGGAGGAAAAAAACATTGTTCCTATATTGTGAGGTTTAATTAACTTTTGATTAATTTTTTTGACTCTTAAATTGAGCTACCTTAAATAATGAAGACTTCAACTTAAATTTATGTGTTTACTTCACATGAATATAGTCCAGTTGCAACATTTTTAAAGGATACATTAGAGATTTTACTGTTAAAAAAATTCTGCTGGAATTAATTTGCATACACACACACACACATAAAAATTTGTAAATACATTCCCTTTATCATAGCTTGAATTTTTACTTTAAGAAAGCAATAAGGTTTATAGCATATTTAATCAGAGGAAAGAGTAGTAATTTGAAGTCTGATGGATATCAGCCTGTAAAGGTTTTGAATGTATTAAATATTATATTTGTGTTAGAGTGTTGAAAAATACCTAGTGGGAAAATTAACTACTAAAATAATTTAAGTATTCTGCATGATACAAAAAACATTCAGTTTGCTAATGTTTTCCACAGAGTTATACTTTCAGCAATTTTTAGGACTAAAAATGAACTGCAGTTATCCTTCCATTCTCTTATTTTCAAGAAGGAAAAATTAAATAATAAAAAAAAAGAAAATTATAGAGAAGTAAGAAGAAGGAGGAAGTTAAAGCTATTTCTTGGATCCTTTTTATTGATTAATTTTGCTGAGATGTGAAGTATTTGCACAAATTAAAAGAATTTATAGGATTTCTTTTCTCCCTTGTAAGGGATAAGTTACTGAGGCAGGGGAAAAAATGTCTGTGTAGAAGCGAAGCATTTAATGGTGAGTGCCTCACAAATTTGAGTGACCTCAAAGGTTTGAGAAATTTACTTATACTTGGTAGAAAAGAAAAAGAAATGTGTTGATTCCTTCTTCTTTTGTAGGAGGGAAGGTAAAGACTGATATCAGAAGGTTTTTCACTAACTCACCATGAGAAACAAAGAAATTAATCAAAAAGTATAAGAGAGAAGGAAAATTTTAAACCAAAGGAGTCTTCCTCACAGTCCTTTATTTATCTAGACATGAAGAGTTTTTCTGGAGATAGTATTTCTGAGGAAAGAGACTATTGCATGAAATTACTTGGCTATCTATTATTCCATCATCTAAATGGAGCAAGAAGTTTTTATCATCTTTATAAAAATGGTCTCTTAGGTTTAGCTGTGATAAATTGTGCATCACAGCCTAATTTCAGAGGCAGTTTTTTTAAAGAGAGCCCCACACCGCTCCTGTAGACAGAATGTGTTCTTCCCCCAGCTGATGCAAAGTCTGTGCCTTGGTGCTTTCTCTTTTCCTCTCAGAAGGTGTGGAAAATGTCAAAGAGGTTTTTCTGTGCTCCTTCATTTACCAAGCTTATACAATATCTAATCACGATCAACCTATGTAGGTTTACCAGGGTAATGACATTTTATTTCATACAAAATGCTTATAAGAAAAATCTCAGAAAATATCAGTAAGTGTTCAATATTTGCTTCCCCTATACTAAATGCAGTCATTTTAGATTTTAACAAGAGGATTTAATTTTCTCCCACCATCAAATTTCATTTATCTGTTTCTTTTCTTAATATGGCATCATGTTTCTTTCTATTTTTGTAGTCTCATTAGTATTACTAATTTCTAAGATTTACTGTGCTCTTTATATTTGCATATTTTTCATCCAATGTAGTCAGAAGATTTGACTTATTAACCATTGCTGCTAGCTGTTCCTTGTTCATGAGAATTAAACTACTTTCTTCTACATTTTGCCACCTTGCTTATCTTTTCTGTCTTGACAGAGAACTTTTCATATTTACGGTTTCAACTGTCATTGCTGAAGACTTTTATATTCTTTATTTTCTCTTCTACTGAAGACGAAAAGCTGGCATGTAATTTGCATGAACTGCTTTCAGATTCTGCTTCTGAACATGACAGTCTGCTGAGCTGCTGTCACAGGTAGAGTGTTAATACCCCTTCCCATTGCAGGCACAAACTGTGGAGGAAGCAGAAGAGAAGTGGTGGGTCAGGCTGGCAGTAAAGCTGTTCCCCCTATGCTCCAAAAAAAGGAGAATACTTTGGCACAGCTTTTGCCATGACTGAGTTTCTTGAAAATAAACGTTCAAAACAGACAAATAATCTTTTCTTTCGAAATGTGATGTCATCTGAAAGAATAAAAAATTAGAAAACAGATTTTCTGGATAAGTGATAAGTTTCTGGATATCAGGTTGCCTGTGCACTCAAGCATTTGTTGTGAGATGGGGTCTTCAGAGTCAGTTATTGTGTCTGAGGTAATTGTGACCCATGAAAAGCTATTTTGGCTACCAGTTCTACAAAGGAATAAACTCCCATTGTGTAGCAGTACACAATTCAGCTAAACACATTATTTTGTGTTTTTTTTGTAAAATCTGCAGTTGAGCCAATTATGTTGTGTGGAGTATGTTGGATAGGGAATTTTCTTTCACCTAATTATGAGCCAGTCTAAAACTTCTGTTGCATTTTATCCCTTCAGTGAAGAAGGCAACCCCAAGAGCTTTTGTGAGAAGAAGATGGGATATATTTGTTCTCGGAAACTCCCTTTTCTGACTTTTGCTCCTCTCATGGTTGTGATGACTAAGGCAGGCCTACATTTGTTTCATTTTGGTTCTTAGAGCACAGAGACACACATAATATCGCTGTTTGGGTTAAGCAGATAACTGCCATGCTGTGCTCATCACAATATGCTGTGTTCTGCTGGTTTAACCAGTCAGTTACTGTGATCTTATCATGTCCTTAATCCAAGTTCAAAAAGAATATACAAGATATATTTCTTTTTTTCACCTAGTACTACTCTGTCTATTGTGTGGTAATCTCTTCCTGTGCAGACTCTACAATGTTGTTGCATTCCCCAAAGTGTTTTACCTAAGTATCTTTTAAAACTGAAGATGTCTTTTTGCCTGTTACTTCTTTGAAATGCACTAAGAATGCACTTTCATTGAGTAAAGAAATATTAGGAGACAGTGAATGCAGTGGGACAGGGAAAAGAATGAGGAAAAAGCCCCTACAACTCATGAGTTGAGACAGAAACAGTTTAATATATGAAAGGAAGTACATAGAATAATACAAATACAAATTATAAATATAAAAAAGTGAGGTGAAGACTGGTTTCTTCTGCCATGCCTACAGTAACCAGAGTGAAATGGCCTTAAACTGTGCAGGGGAGATTCACGTTAGTTATTAGGAAAATTTTTTTCACTGTTAGGGTACTCAGGGACTAAAATAATTTGTCAGAGGAAGTAGTGGAGTCCCCATCCCTTTAAGGAGTTCAAGAGGCATCTGAACCTGGCACTGCATGATGTAGTTTAGTGCTTTAGGGTTTACAGTACTGGTGGATGGTTGGACTGGATGTTCATGAGGACTTCTTTCAACCCTGATGATTTTAGGAATCAATTTTGTGATTCTCTGACAAGAAGTAGGCTGATAGGAATCATACTAAATCCAAAACACAGCGCTCTACCAGGTACTATGGGGAAAACTTACTCTATCCCAGCCATAACCAGCTGGGATAAAATGCACAAATCTGTATAAGAACAGATAAGGTGGTTAGAAACAATTTCAATTACTAAAATAGAATTCTTGTAGAATTCTTGTGAAATTTCATTCACATCATGCCTGACTCAGTGTAAAGATAGAAATGATAATCTGCATAATCAATTTTCTTGCTATGTAGCTTACGTTAATGAGACTCGTATTTTTTGGTCACTCAAGGAACTTACCCTTTATTGCACAATATCTGGCATGTAAGACAGAAAATACTCCAAAACTTCTTTCTCTCCATAAGTAAGCATAACATTTATAGAAAGATTGTGGGATGAGAATTTTGAGGAGCAGTTGTCTTGGATTCAAAGTGATAGCACAATGTGTAAGAGCAAAATTAATTCCATTATAGAGCAGAGCCTCAGTAAAAAAAACATAAAGCAGGATTTCATAAGGAAAGGACTGCAGACTAAGATAAAAGCATATAAATACCAAATTATTCCTACAAACAATGCACTGCTGGCAGTCTACCAAACAGAGAAAGCAGTAAACCTGATGGTAATTTCTGTTACAGATTAATTCAGCTGGAAATCCTTACCTTTCTCTATAGTAAATAGTTTGATTTAAAAAAACATTCTTTTCTTTAGTAAGATCATAGTACTGTTTTTTCAACTTTTTGTAGGTCAGAACAGCCAGATGACAGAGGGGTACAGAGGTAAGTACTAACATGGAAAAAAAAAATGGCCTTTCTTTCCTATCGTTTCTTTCCTATCTCTTTACTATCGTTGCCACCAAGATACCTGATAGAAGATTACTCACTTTTTTGAGAGCCAGCTATCTCCTGGAGTATATCAGGAGCGGGATCATCAGCTGGTCATTGGAGGGGACTGTCTCACTCTATTCTGTGCTGGCATGGCCTCACCTCAAGTCCTGTGTACAGTTTTGGGTGTTAGGATATGAATGACATTAAGCTCTTAGAGACCATCCAAAGGAGAGCCACCTGTGAAAGGCCTTGAGGGGAAGCTGCCTGAGGAGTGGATGAGGTCACTTGGTCTGTTCAGCCTGGAGGAGACTGAGGAGAGATGTCATTGCAGTAACAATTTCCTTGTGAGGGAGAGTGGAGACAGACAGACACATCTTCTCTTTGGTGACCAGAGACAAGACACAAAGGAATGGAATAAAGAAATGTCAGGGGAGATTTAGGTTAAATATTGGGAACAGGTTCACCTAGAGAGTGGCTGGGCACTGGAACTGGCTCCTCAGGGCAGTGGTCACAGCACCAAGTCCACCAGAGCTCAAGAAACATTTGGACAACACTTGTAGTCACATGGCATGACTCTTGGGGTTGTCCTGTGCAGGGCCAGGGTCCTTTGCTGCTCAGGACATTCTATGATTGTATGACTAATTACTTACAAGTACTATATTTGCAAAACAGAATGATATTGTTTTCAATCCCTTTTTTGCATTTTTGTTCATCCCTTTTCTGATTTTTGTTTCAAATGCTTATTTCCCTTCACTTATGAATCTCCACTTTTAAAATCTACTGTAATTCAGGTTCTTTTCTAATCTCTAAAGTATGATATTTTATGAACATACAGTGTTTCAGGATCTTAATTGGTATGATTATGTGGATCATCGATGCCAATTTGGAAAGTGATGAAAAAGGTGTCAGTTCACTAAATTGGATTACAGATCAAAGCTAAAAGTTTGATTTAAATGTGTCAGAATACATTACATCAATCAAACATCAGGAGTTTCTGTGTTAAAATTACTGATCATATTTAAGTGTAGGGGATAACACTTTTCTTTTTGGGAAATGCTTAAGGAAAAGAGGGTCATTTGCCTAGTCACCTAGCAGGCTTTATTTCTGTTGCTTTCCACAAATTCCCAGTCAAATTTGCAACTCAAAATCTTCATACATTTTTGCCTTGCTGATGTTTGCAGTTATATCTCTATTATAGTAACTCCTACACAATTAGTTTTCATAGGGCTTTATTCAGCCATTAAGCATCTTGACATCCACTGCCTGGAGACATCATCACCCTTAAAAAGATTTGCACTTATATACAATCAGAGTGTACAGGATGAAACAATACAATGCACTAGACCAATTATTCCATTGTTTTAGCTTTAGGTTCAGTCACGTGTCACGAGGGTTCTCAGACAATCTCAACATTGTGTAAGACTGTGCATAAAAATACCACCCCATGCACACACAGACTAATGCATACATAATTCAGATATCATTTCAGCCTTATGGAGAGAACGGCATGTAGGACATGACACATGAGATTAATCTTCTCTTCTACCAATTTAATCATATAATTTGTCTACTCTAAATGAGAATTGATGCAAAATGGGCAGAAGATTTGCTTGGATTAATTTTTATATAGCATAAATATGTGACTTTTGATTTCCAACTATGTGATTTGTGATATCCCTACCTGTTATCTTTGTGTGGCTCTGTAAGAAAAAAGCATGCAAGTCCTAAATTTGCTTAGAATCAAACCAAGGGAAGATCTGATTTCTCGCTTGGACCATCCAGAGCTGATGTAGTTCTTCCTGTTATGAAAAGGCTTTCTCTGGTCTTGAGAGCAGGGAGAGATCAGCCTGCTTTTAAGTGACTGCTCTTGTGAGACATTAAAGAAAGAAGAGAAAAAATTCTTTAAAAGAAAAGATGTTCTCAGATCACTCCACTAGTAGAGAAGATATAAGGACAGGGCAACATTCAGCAAAAACATTTTGAGAATAATCAGTCACAGGATATTAAGGACACCTGAAACTCCAGTGAATTCCATTTTCAAGGTCAGAATAGTGTGTTTTAATTTTATAAAATCACATTCTTAGCAATAAAACACCATTACAACTTTCATCTTGAGATGGTAGATGTTATGAAAAAAGAAGCTTATTTCATCAAGTCTGACATGTAAAGCATGATAAGAAGCTATTTAAATGCAAATTCCAGGACACATGTACAAATTTACTACAGATAAAAGCACATTATGCTGTTATATTGAAATTTAAAACAAATATATATATATATATATATATATATATATAAAATCAATGGAGTGACATTTCTTTATACTGCACAACACTAACTGCATAACAATTGCAAACATCTTAAACAACAAACAGGCAATTTATAAAGTAAAGTGTTCATTTCCTGTGAGTAGAGAGTTGTAATTCAGTTGATGAATTGAGAAACTTTAGAAAGGGATATTTACAATCAGCCTAAATTGTTTCAAAATGATCAGAATGTGTCAAAGTGGAAATTATCAAAACAACCTTGTAAAATTAGTGATTATTAGAAACTGTTTATTGTGCTTGCTTTGGTTCACCTGCTAAATGATAGCATATTTCAGCACTGATAGGACAAAACATTTTTTTGGAAATGGAAATCCAGAAGCATAATTTTATATTCATTTTTCTTTAAATAATTATGATCACTTAGATCTGCAGTATTTACTGTACTTCTCAAAGACAAGGAAAAATAAAAGCATCAATGTTCAGGAATAAGATAGCTTGATTTTGAAATGGAGATGACAGTTGGGTCATAAATGGTTCAAAAATATAATTTAATTTGTTATTTGAAATATAATTATTGTGAAAAAGCATAAGTATGGATATATATTTGTATTTTTAGTTCATCTCCTGATTGCACTGCAACAGAGATCCTCAAGATACTAAAAAATTTAGGCTAATGTTCTCCATCTTGAGTGCTTTTGGTACCCAAGTTTGGGCAGTGGTATTCAGGAGTTCTTAGGCAGACTGCAGTATTAGTGTAGGCTCTTTAATATATGATGCATGACATGGAGAAATTGACTGTTCTGCTACTGCTGTGCAAGTTCTCCTGCTTGCAAGTTAGACAGATTCTGCCCCCTGATACTGAAGTTTAAGTTCTTTGGCCTCTGGCTAGCACTCCTGGGCTGATTTTGTAATGTTATGATTTCTTCACACCATGGTCCCAAGGCTGATGCTGGCATCTCAGTCTGCCGCCTTTAGATTTGCTGCAAAAGAAAAAGAATCAAGGCAGCCTATGCAGTGCAGTGTCTGGTGAACACATAATGCAATGCACACTCCCACATCTTTTTCACAGGCATCACAAGATGACAGCTTGCAGAGCAGGTGGGATGGAAACTCATGCTTTTGAGGGCCATATCTCTGGAGGACTGAGAAGTTAGCATGACTTCCAAAGTGCTGGCAAGTGTCCCTTATGTTGGTGTGCATGACAATGACCTGGGACAACTGGCAAAAGTTGCACACCCACAGCAATCTCCTGCCAAGACTATGTATGGCATCAGTTTTGAAAGTAGTTCGTGACCTTTTTTTATGCAGAAAAGCAAATATAAATGCATAAACATATTTAGTTGTCATAAAAATTATTTATTGAGACCTGTAACTTTCTTCTTTTTGGTGATTTGCTGCTATTTACTGACAACAATTGCCATGCAAACATATTTCAGCCCCATTGCCAGGCTGGGCTATCAAACAAGCATGAGAACATTTCTGGTGAAGAGCTTACTTTTCATGGCAATGCCTGTTTCCTCCATAGCAACAGATATCTAATCTCATTCAACAAACTTTCTGAGGAAATATTCTTTCCATCTCTTTCTTAAGTCTGTCTTCCTTCAAAAAACAGTAAAAAAATATTATAGTCACTGGAGCTAGCTTTCCCTTCTTTGATGGAGAGACCAGCTGAGAAGTAAGGAGAAGCACTGAAGAGAATACCTCCTCTCTATAATCACTCATAAAAGAGTCATATAGTCACCCTGCATAGCTTCTGTGCATCTACTTCTCTCTGGTTTCACACAAGACCTAGTTTCAAATCAGCACTTCAACAACTAGAATGTACTTCCCAAATCTATTTTTATTTGCAACAAGTTAAATTATTTTCCCCCAAATCTAGTAACACTGTTTTTACAAAGACAGTTATTGGTAAGTGATTTCCCTGTCTTTATCTCAACCCAGGAGGTTTTCATCCTACTTTCTCCTGCTGTCTTGTTAAGGAGGGGGAATGAGTGCCTGGATGGGAATTCAAACCTTAGCCAAGGTCAACAAAGCTAATTCAAGTTTATTGAAAATCTAGCAGCATATTCTTCTGGTGGCATACGCTTAGATTAACCTGAGACATCTGGTCTCTAGGTGTTCATAAGTATAAAATAAACCACTGAATCACTCCTATAGTAAAATCTTCCCTTGGCTTCCACATGTTACTGACACATTCAAGTTATTTAAATAAGGGGTGCATTTGGGAATGACAACTGCTCAAAACAAAATTCCTTGTCAACAAAGCATTTCATCCAACACAAGGTAAGGAAATGGTTCAGAAAGGTGGAAGTCAGCTATACTGTTTGTTCCAAAGGTAGGTAGCTCTTGACTTTTCCCAGCAGGAGGTAGCTTGTTGGAATTCCAAGAAGGACTTGAACATAATGTACATGCAGAGATCACATGGTGCATATTCTTCAAGATGCACATTTGTAAATGTTCATTTGGTTTTTCTGACCCATGGGACTTACTGCAGAGGTGTATTCAAATGTATTCAAGTATATTGCCAGAAAGAGTTGCTTTAGAGAGTAGGAGTTTTTTTCATCTGCTCAGGGAAATTAAGTGCTTTTATTGGTTGAACAGAGGCAGCTAATGCAGTAGTAAACCCTATTATCTGCACAGTTGAGGATCTTAAGAAACTTTCCAGGTCATAATGGACTTTACTTGAGAATCATCTTTTTATGTCCAGAATAATCAAATGGAAAATACCCTATGACTTGTTCCAGAAAGCCATATTAGGACATGTGGGGAAACCATATTCTGAAAAAAAACCAAAAACCACACAACAAATTCCCTAGAATGCCTTTTTTTGAATTTCTGTGGGGTCACGAGTGTTCTCTCTGCCTCTTCTGGGCATGAACAATCTAGGGTATAAACAGTTTTATTTACATAGCGTCATAGCATAGCTTCCAATCCCATAAAATCTGCTAAGAGAACTTGCCTATAAATGCCTGTGAAATACCACAGATAGATACTTGTTCCTGTAATAACTAACTCTCCCTTCCAATCATTCTGATAGGTCTATTCTACATCTGTTGCACATAAAATTCTTTTTTTTCCCAGACTGAGTAATTACAGAGTTCTCATTCTAACATTTCCTCTGAACATCAAGACTACTGTTTTGCATATCAGTTTAGTTATGCAGAAGGCATGCCTGAGAGAGTCAAATTGTAAAGGCTGAACCTCAGCAGTCTAATTGAATATATAAGTCTTAAAAAATCTGACTTCAGAGAATCATATTAAATCACAGAAAGAAGGTAGCAGATAGACTAATATTACTGTATCATCACACCTTTCTTCACCTTCCTCTTGCTTTTGCCCTTTCTTCACCTTCCTCTTGCTTTTGCCCTAGGAAAATATTGGCATTCTGTTTCTGGTTTGTTGTTGGATTTTATTTTTTTTTTCCTCATAAATTAAAGTTAATATCTAAGTAAGCTGTGCTTCATGATTTTATTATTCACTTTTCTTCTTGAGCTGGTAGTTCCAAACTTTTATAACTCTACGTTACAATTTCTTTTCTTTTAATAAGATTATTTTTAATAGATGGGACCTCAGTTGCATAATCAACTTTTTTCCATTTTTTACCACACAGCTGTTAAGAAAAAGGAGGGAAAAAGCTCTAAGTCACTACAGCATTCACTATTTATTTTTCAAATACAGCCTAGGAATGTCAGTACTACTGGGATTGAACTGAAAGGTTATTCAAGATGCCTTACCATGCTAACCTTTATTTATGACTGGAACAGACAAGCCAGTGAGACAATATGCAGTTCTCATTCTGTATTTGTGACATGTCCATAAGAAATTTCCTTCGTAGAGAAGGAGAATGATTGTATTGTAAAAAGCACTAATTAGCTGTTGAACTGATTCTAGCATATGGTGCAGCAGAACCTTCACAAAACTGGCTTGAATAGAATGGTACCATCTGTCTCAGTTGAGTTCAGCTAACAGTCTGTCAGATATTGTTGTTTTAACCTCTTCAGTAATTAAAGAGAAATTGGCATGGACTGCTAAGAAAATGGAACCTCCCAAAAAAACTACCAAACCTTCAGTTCTGTGTAATCAAGGCTCCTTGTGAATCATATATAATCATTAGGGTTAATATCAGTAAAAAACAAGCTAATACCATTTTCTCTCACATCCTGGAACCCAGAATTCTGATGTAAAGCACCCTGGGGCTGCAGAAGATCACTTGGTTTCTGTGTTCTGGAACAATGACTAAAGTTATAAACACCATTTAATTTAATCTCCTTTATTGGGAGTCCCTTATCATTTCCATTAGAGGTAGCTATCTGCTGATGAGAAATATGTCAAACTGAAATGTAAAATTAAAAAATATGTTGAATATTTGTCAGCAACCAAAACATACAGAAGAGATTTAGTTTTTAGCTTGCTAATACCTATCATAGATTTTCAACATCAGGCATCGTATAAATTCCTTCTTTCTTTAGGCTTAAACCTGGGTGAGATTCAGCTGAATTGCATTATTGCAGAATGAAAATAATAAGCTTGCATTTCCATGAAAAGTTTTAGACCAATGCCATTAACCAAAACAGAGTACTATGCTTACTGAACTTATTAAAAACATAAAATTTATCTTGTAAAGCAGTTACTAAAGTAAAGAAAGAATTTTTTACTTTGGCAGGTTAGGGGTAGAGAATTCTTCTCAAAAATGAGAACAATAAACTAAAAATGACAGTTCACTGATATTTTTTCCTTCAAGCTAAAACCAACTTCAGTAATACCTGTTTACATTTCTGGAGCAGGCAGTGAATTTTTTAAAATAGTTTACAAAGAGGAGTAATTTTTAAAATAATGTCTTCAGATAAGAAGCTCACACTCAGAAAATATGTCTTTCTACCTCCTTGAAGAATACTCCTTTCCCAAGGATTTCATAATCCCACATAGCCCTTCTTCTTGATGCAGAACTAGCTGTCTTGATCTGTCACTTTCTTTTGCATCAGAGCATGATGCTCATTCGGTATGAGATTTTACAAATGCAGTCATTCTAAAACTTGTGACATTTTTCACCCATTAGTCTTAAATTTCCAGTAAATTCTGCATTGAAAAAAGTCAATAACAATTGTGTAGAGAACAGAGAGGAGAAGGTTTTTCTCCAGAGCTCTTTCTTGTGCATATCCGATACAGCAGAAAGGCAGGGGCCTGGCCACACTGCAGGCCAGGTAGGCAGGTGGACACTGAGACTTCTGCTTTCCTGTAAAAAAATCCATTTTCAAACTTCAGAGAAGCTGGATTTTAATGTAAACTAAAAAAATAAGAATAGAGAGGCCTCTCTGCAACCCATTTATTTAATCCCTGTTTATAGAATCATAGAATTGATAGAATTATAGAATGGTTTGGGTTGCAAGGGGACCTTGAAGATCATCTACTTCCAACAAGAAGGTCTTCACCCTAATATTACCACAGTATTAATTTAGCTGCATCTGCATATGTTGTCTCTAGGCTGAAGTAAAATTATTTTATTTATCAGTCTACTAAGAGCAATTTTAGACTCCTCTTTTCAGAGTTCTTTCAAATACATTTTTTCAACTGAATTAATGTGCTCCCATTCTAGAAATTATAAGTAGCCATAATGGATTGATTCTTTGTGTTTTCCAGCAGTGGTCAGAGTATAATTACATTAACCTGGATTTAATTTTTCTTTTTCAGAAATAATAATATTAAAGATTAACAAGCCCTAGCACTGTAGGCATTCAGCTTTTAATAAAATTCCATTAAATAGATTGTACTAATACTAATAGTGTACTTTTTCTAAAGCATGCACATTTTTAAAACTGAGCATTTTAGGAAATTTTTTAGCTAAAAAATAGTCATTTTAATTTCTTGTTGATACAGTAAAATACTTGAAACAATGTGAAATCTTTTGTAGTTATAGCTAGTGAAATATTCAGGTCCATGAAGGCAGGAAACTGTTTTCTGATTTATCTGAAATAAAAACTGGATTTATCTAAAATAAAATCTACTAAAATAATGATTTCTGACAAATATATCAAAGAGTTGTCTAAAATTTACATTGGGATTTTAAAAATTATATCTAACACTTCTCTTAGTGAAACATCTTATATGAAGAAATGATCAAGAGTAAGATAATCAGAGGAAATTACCAACAGTAAAACATTGCCATCCACTTTGGGTTAATGAAAATAATGTTGCTGAGTTATATCAAGAAATTGAATTAAAGGATAAAAGGGTTCAATGTTATTTTGTTAAACATTTCAAAAAAAAGAGTAACAGAAAGGCAATGGAAATTTTCAAAGTGAAATGCGAATATTTCCTCCCTCCCAAAAGGTGAAGGCTAAGATTAAATGGGCTCTTGCTACTTCATTGTATACCTTGTAGCTGTTACATGAATACCCATATTTGCTTTCAATTTTCTCCCACACCATTTTCAGACAGCAGTGAAAATGAAATTCAGAAGAAAATGAAGTTTCTTACAAAACTCAGTAAAAAACTGTGACAGATCTTAAATGGGGTACTACTGAACAAAAACAGCCTTTAATCTTCACTGCTGGAAAACTCTCTAATCTCAATCACTGTCTCGAATGCTGAATCATTTTATGCAATACAGAACAAGAACTCTGATACTTGAATCCTTCTTAGAATCCCTCTAGTTTAACAGAGAGCCTGAGAATTGATAGGTTATCTCAATCTTTATTTGAGAACTTTCAGTATTGCCTTATGTCAGGTTTTGAGATATGAGTTTACTGCCTCTATTCAGCTACAGCTTGAATTCTTATAACTGAGATAGTGCCAGACTCAGCTGTCTCAGAAGCAGTTTCTGACCACACTTCATTTCTTGGCCTGTGTTGCATTGTTACTTGTGTAGCTCCTCCTGTGTAGTAACCACTGTAGGGCTGGATATTTGCCACTACTGACAAGCACTGGCAAGACACCAAACAAGTGGGAAGCCCTGCCAAAAAACTGATTTTGGCCAGATAAAATGCAGATAACTCAAGAAAACCTTGATAGGCAACTTGTGTGTTGGATGTCATTGCAGTAACACTAACGCTAAAAACAGCAAAGTGTGGGACTTGGAGGAAAGATGTTTTTTGAATTGGTCTGGAGAATTCTTTAATTAAAACTTACATGAAATATATCCTCAGATGGCAGATAAGCTAAAGCTAAACCTTATTCACGCTCCAGCTATTTTGGAACCACAAATTCCTTCTCAGAATTATGAACCTGAAAAATGCTAAACTATTGATCAGGGCAGGACCTTTGCTTCATTAGTGTTTTTTTGTTGTCTACATAGTGACAAGCAAGAACTTCCAATTTAGATAATTAATTAAATAATAATGAACAAGAAGTTGTCTATGTAAGTTGATAGAATTTGAATCCAAATGAAGAAAAATCCAGTTTGAAATGTTACAAAAATTCTGGGGTGCAAAAATCAGTCTTCCATCTTTTTTTTTTTTTTTTTTTTTTGAGAAAACTGCCTCTGGGAATGGATGGTAAAATTTTAAAAAGTGACCATCTACTTTGAAATGATGGTGATAACTTATAGGACATTTACTACTTTATTTATAACTGCATATTTATTTATAACTGCATATTTCCAAATGTAAGTATACTAGTTTAAAATGCACAATTAAAAATCTTTTGAGTTATTTTTACTTTTGTAGCTTACAGCTTGAATCATAGTAATTTTGTTTTTGTAAAATCACTTATTTATATGCAGATTTAAAACACCAAGAGGGACTTCAGTCTCCTAAGATTCAAACCCTATAAAAGTAATATGGAGATAGCCTTGCTGATTCTGTGCTGCCTTGTAACTAACAAGTTTTTCCCAGATCCTAAAAAAAGGTTGAAAATTCTGTTGTTTTTCTGTGGTGGAAATAATTTTCCAGAAGGTAAAGTGAGAAGGAGTGTTATCTACTCAGCACTGTGTCTATTTGTTTGCACCAGGAAGCTGCTCTATATCTCATCAATTATTAGAAATCACAACACTTCTTTGAACGTGGCAGACAACTGTGCAAGAAAAGTCCTATGTAAACCACTCAGGTTTCTTTTGTATTTATGGGAACAAAAAGAATAAATCTCTTATAACACTTAAGCTAAATGTTCCCTTTGAGATCTGCCATGTTTTTTTACATGTCTTAAAGCAACTAAGTTTTTTAAAACTGTGCCCCCCCACCTCACTCCTACCCTTTTCTCCTTTTTTTTAACTGGAGAGAAATCACTTAATATACCACAATAAAATTAACTATGAGATATTGAAGAAATATAACACACACAGTTAAGTATTTACCATGTGCTCTTATGTTGCCTGTAAAATCAATATTCCTGTACAAGTGAATTCGGTTTTCCTTGCTTTCATGCTGCAGTTCTGCTTCACATTAAAGTTCTCAAATAGTCCCTCTCACCTCAAAGCAAACACAGTCTGGTTCAATGAAAGCAGTAAAATTAGACATGCAAGAATCAAATCTAATGGATTTTTGGTCACTAATGAACCTTCACATAAAATAATTTCCTCCTTTTTTCCATAAGCACGATTTCTACACAAGAATAGGCTTTTTCTGGTTTTGCACCATATAGCAAAAATAATGAAAATAACTTCATTTAAATTTCCCTACATGCGTTTTGATTGAATACAAACCACAATTCAAGAAATGGGAAAAAAAATTTAAATTAGAATTTTTTTCACAATGAACTCTCAGGATAATATCTAAGGAAAAGAGGCTCAATTATTCCAACTTATTAGACACTAAAACTAATTCTATTTCTATATTGAAATAAGCCATGAAAAATTAAGAATAATATTGAAGTTGCTTGAGTTTTTTTAAAATATTTCCAAAATATTTAAAATATTTCCATTTGTTACCAAGCATTTATTATGCGAAATTAGTGAAATATTATTTTTAATTTTGTTTTTAAATCTGATACCATGTTTCTCACTTCAAATATCTAATATTTAAATAAATGTTCCATGGACTTTATAGAATATAGTAGCTTGGAGAAAGAATATGAGTTGTAACAACTTATATGTTAGATTCACCAAACCTCTTTGTAAAACACCATAGAGCATACTCAGTGAAGAAGTATAACCCTCAAAGTTCAGCCATATATTCTTGAAAATTTTTTCAAACTGTTACTGGAAATCTCATTATATTCAAATGGTTAGTAATACCAATTTAAAAAATTGTTTTCAATCTTCTTGCTGGGCTATAGTGACATTGAGTTTATTTGCAGTGAACACAGATTGAATCAGACATAAAGACAAATTTTGGTACTTGGTGTCTTTTGGAGCTATGTTCTTTGATTGTCACGGGTAGCTTTTAAATGTTTTATCTGAAGTTACTTATGCATAAATTCCTTAGGGATTTTGGTTCCCCAGGGTGATCCCACAAACCAAAAAAAAACCAGTTACAGAAACTAGAAAAATAGATTATCTACAGATTACATATGAGAAAATGTTTACTAATGTGTTTTAATGTTTATCACCACCTAGGCAGCAGGTTTTTGTTTCTGCTGGTGTTTTTTCATCACCTAATACTATTACTGTTAGCCCAGGGTTGAGGTTTATCTGTCTACATTTCTCATCCTAAGCATCACAAAACAAGCCAAAAAATGTTTCCAAGTAAAACAACATAACTTGGAATCCAAACTAAGATATTTTAGGATGCCAAACAGAGAAATCCTGGATAAACTAAATCAGATGAATACCAATAAGATAAAGTTTATAAACATTTATTCAAGTGTGCCCTTGCATTCAGACTGTCAGAGGTCTCAGTGGTTTACTGAATTGGAGCAAACTCTATAAAAGCTTCCCAAAGTGCAGGGGTAACTACTCTTCTCTGGTTCTCAGTTGTTTTTTCTTTGACTTTCTGACCCCTTTTTTTCTGTTTGACCCCTCCTGACATCTCTGAACTTTCTTCTCTTAAGCATTCTCAGCCGAACCTAAGAAAAAGAGCAATTATGAACTTCTGGAAGGAATACACTCAAATATTTACTACAACCAATGAATATAGAAAAAATAAAGTAAATCTCCACAATTATTTTCATAAGCCATTCCTCACTGATTTACTGCACCTTCAGAATTTCTCTACTAGGTCCACCCCTCTTGGACTACACTTGTCTGTTATGCCAAAAATCAAATATCCAGCTCACATATACTATCTTTCTATGCAAAAGTTCAGGTTTGGTTATTACTGTGGCAACTTCATTCCCCTTTTTCTGGGTTTTTAGTAGCAGGACATTAATGTGAGTGGCCAGCTTCACAACAAGATTTTTCTTTAGGGTGATGACTGCAGATGATTTTTTTTCCATTTCTGTGGCAAATTAGTAATGAGAAGGTTGTCCAGAGTGTCAGCTAAGCAAAACAATAACGAGAGGCACCTCCTTTTTCACTCCGAATGTAAAGGTTGAGCAAAGCTTCAAAAAATATAGAAACAAGTAGTTCTCTCTACTATGAGTATACCAGATTAACTACAAGTTAATTGGTCATTGAGCAAAAAATAAAATACCCTTCCATTGTCCTTCTTTCCATTAAGACACAGCTACTTGACATAAAGCTATTTTCATATAATTGAACTTTAAATTGATATTGATATTATTATTATTATTGTTATTGTTACTGTACTGTTGTTAATTATTGTTATTTCATTATAGCACTATATCATTCTCTAACACACTAAAAATTCTCAATTACATGTCAAGGGCTGGAAGCTCTGCGTAGGACACAGAAATATGTGGATGCCAAGGTATCAGTTAGAGCCCCAAGCTTTTTAGTGGACCAACGATATCATGTAAGAGCTGAGAAGGGCTTTCTGTGGTAGTTTCTGCTGTGCTGGGAGAGTTTTGTCTTTGTTGCAGTTTCTGTAAGAGTGTGACTGATTGTTAGCAAAGTTTTACTTCATTACTACTGAGACTGAAAAAGAAACAAACCGACAGTTTATATCACTGGGAAAATGCAGAGGATCTGAGTCGAAGTCAGTGGTTATAAAAGAGAAGAATGTGCACTAAACCCCCTGTGCACATAGACAAAATGTCAGGTCTTTGGTGCAGAAAGAAAAAAATCTCATTTCATTCTAATCGGTTACATTGGAGATAAACTTCAACCAAGACTCATCTACCCAAATATATTGAAGAATACTTTCTTAACCTTTTTGTAGTAATAAAAAGGGAAAATAACAATTCCCTAGATTTTCTCTTATAAGTGAAGGGGGAAAAAAATTCAAAGCAAACAAACCACAGGATGAATAAGGAAAATCAATTCTACATACAGAGGGGTAATCTTTGACTTGCCATTAAATGGCATTTGTAAGTGCTTAAAGAGTCAAATGGGATTATCAAAAATAGATAATATTTTTTTTCCAAAAGTAGTGGAAAAGAAAAATAAAAGGAATACATATAGATTACATATTTTTCAAATCAACATCCCTTTTCAGTTGACACATTTTTCAGTGGGAGAAAAAAATTAAGTAGAAGAATCTTTGAAGTGTTCTCATGTTTTCATCATTTTTTTTCTATTCTGAATGGCTTCTCATTTTTGTAGTCTAAGACCTGTTTGTACAACACAGAATTGCTTGCTTCTTCAAAAGGAAGTTGGTAGAAATAAGAACTGGTGTCATTAAGAAGAAGAACACCTTTAAATTCTATTTAATAGCAAACTACATATGTTCACTTTCCTAACTGGAGAACAAGTGCTTCACAATTCTTTGTACTTTCCAGTTGTGGAGAAGGACTCCAGATAAAAACCACTGCCAGAAAACTTTATTTCCAATGAAAATTGGATGTGTTTTGGAAACAAACACAAATTTTATCTCACAATCAGGGCTGACAGCAGGAATGGCATGAAAGATAAAAATCTAGGCCTCTTACCTCTTTTCCTTTTAAATTAAAATGTTTTTTGTGTTAGAATTTTCTAGTGTGTGAAAGCACACCAAATTTACTATTCAAGGGAGTCTGCCATACTTTCACAAGTAAAAAAAATGATTTTTAAACTTCATTTGAGAAAGGAGGTGTGATCAGAAATTAAAAGTGTTATCGTGGTAGTCATAATCCCCTTTCATTTTTTATCATTTTAGTATAACCATTTTTTAACTAGCATTTTGTTCTTTGACTCTAAGATAGTTTTATTCTATGTGTGATAATACCATATAGGTAGTATGAAATTATTTCCTTGTCATTCCTCTTGAATTGCATCTAAAACAGTATGTGCAAAAAAATTTCCATTTTCTTATAGTACACTGATTAAAGCAAACAAGTTCTAATTCTTCTTCCTGTTGAAATGGACAGATGGTTTTTTATCCATTTGAGGTTAGGCTGGAATTGCCATGAAAGAAAAATAAAGAATTTTTTTTTAATCAGATTCTTCATATTTGCGTTTATATTTATCTGAATATAAGCATTAAACCTTATTTTGAAACAAAAAAATGAAGTTCAAAGTTGGCTTTTTGCTATTAGAAGAATTAATTATGTTTAAAATGTACTATATATGTACTTGGATGCTATGCATGTAGCATTTATAACTTTTTTTCATGCAGTAGTACATCATTCAAGCACTATTTTGAGTGAAGTGGAGAAGAGTTAAATGGATAGCTGTTGATCCAAAGTCAAAAGATATCTGGATGTGTGCACATGTATTTTATAACAGACATACTGTCTGGAAGCTACTTAATGATTATGTTCATAGTTAATTAAGTGGGACTCAGTAACAAATATGGCCTACAATATTTATTTTCTCAACAAAATAAGTCCAAAGTCCATTAGTCTACAGTCCCAGTAGGGATTTTTACACCTTCAGTATTTATCCTGAAGGTGTAAAAATTTTTACAGCACATTTTTTGAAATGTCTTAACCTTGTGCATTGCCAAGATTCTGCTTGAATCTTTTCTCATGAACAGTTCTTTGCCAGCCTAATTTCCCATTTTCGAGTCTTACACCATTTTTTAAGATCTTTTGCTTTTGCTAGGTTTAAAAAACACAATTTTTTATTATGTATTTTTCCATGTGATTATTTATGGAACAGCTTACATCTCTTACACATCCTATTTTCATTCTTTAGCTTTTCCCCTTTTTTTAACATTCTTGACATCACTGCTTCTGCTACCTTCCCTTCAGAGAATAATTCCCCAAGGAATTGTTGAGCCTGCCTAATACTTTGAAAGACAGTGCTGTATTTTGAAAACAAAACAAGTTTTGGGTTCATGGTTGCTTGGAGGAGACTATAATTTGGAGCATATGAAACTTATCAAATTAACACAATGATGCTAATAGATAGGTTTAGTATGATTGATCATTAAAAAGAGGTAAAGTTCATCTCAAAACCATGTAGTTTTCTTTCTTTTCTTAAATGATGGAAGTTGAAAGGTTTTAAACAGATTAAAAAAAACTCCCTGTAGAATTTTATGTATATTTAGATAAATCAGGCTAGTGAAGGAGAAAAGAATAAAGTCCATTGAAAAACAGTATCAATATTGCCTAAACCTGCAAATATTTAGAGTGTTTACAAGAACTGAAGCATGGTGTTGTCACAATGGCATCGTAGGACTGGAAAGGCTGGCTTCATGTCTGTCTTGGCAAATGTGATATTGAACCCAGGGCAGTTCTGCTTATGAATTAGAAAACTTTAGGCCACAACTTCCGACCTTCATTTTTTCCTTAAGTTTACATTTCTTTTAGGCCTCAGAATGTTTAATACAAATTTGGAGGGCAAAGATATTTTTCTTCATGTATTAATTTTATTTCTAAATTTGAGAGGTCATTACTTTGCCTTTTTTGATTTAGTGCAGCAGCACTTTCATTTTTCATTAATGCTTTTGTTTTCTACAGTACATCAATTAGGAAGGGCTTTAGGGTTTCTAATTTTAGATTGTATATGATAGATTCTTGTATTTGTCAAAAAACAGCACATGAAATTCTGAATGGCATGAACCACATGGTCAGTGAGCATTGGCTTATCAAGCCCCCTTCAGGAAAAGTACCTAGAAAGTATCTGAGTAATATTGCTGAAACAGAAAATCAAGCTCCCAAGCAAAAGTTAATCTTTAAACTACATAATTGTACTTAGGGAATCCCTGGAGGAGAATTTGTAACAGGTCCTACTGAGTCCTAAGACTCCTGAGAAACCGTCTACTTCAACTGCCCAATAAAGCATGGCAATAACACAGCCTTTTCTTTTGATAGATGTTCTCCTCTTATTTTTGTACACAGTGGGACAGATAATATGGTCTCATGATTTCATCCCACTCCTACCTCTATGGAGCTTTCTAAGTTGTTTGGGACATTTTAAAAATGAAGTGCCATTCCAAACTTTTTTCTTCTAGATGACTGGTATCATACTCAGACGTCCCAGAAATCCTCCCTGTACAGTGGACAGCAATTTTACTGCACCAATTTATTAAATATTGTATGTCTCAGGCTCTGACTTCTATAATTCTGATATCCCTCACTGACTCCCTTCACCACAAAGCACTCTTAGACTCTGCTTAAAATTTTACACCCCAATGTTTTAACCACAGCCATTGTATATTTTCATTTTGCCATAAAGCAGGAGACCTAAAAATAACTGTTACCTCTTTCCATCCATCTAATTCTCCTATTTTTCTGTTAAATCCACCAGTAAAAACTCCATCCCTATGCAATTCATTTGTATAGCATTGTTTCCCACTTCAGGATATGCTTTGTCTTTTCATGTTTGCACCAAATTCACAAATTCCCCGCTATGTGATAGAGCAAAGTGGTTTTTATATTCCTCATTTTCCATTCAATTTTGATGTACTTAAAAACCTCATCTTTTATTACCATTTTCCATTTCTCCTCTTGTTGGAAGAGGTTTTGTCATAGCCCTTCATTTTTCAAGGAAAGATTGACACTTGAATCCTACCTGTAAAATAATCTCAGATACTCAGCAGACCTAAGTAAAATAGAACAATAAATCAAATTTGGGAGGGGCAGCAAGCACCTATTAAAATTAGGAATTTTCAGGTGATGCCAGAGGAATAATAAGAAAAAATAATACAGAAGAATACAAAACCCAAACCTAAGATGTAGAGGGCAAAAAAACTGCCAGCATCTTGAATTCCTGAAATGACAGGAAGTAAATAATGGGGTGAGCCCACATGATTCATGCTGGCCTCCCTGATATCAGGGAAACATCTTCAAAGTCTTGGTCTAATTCTGAAGTCTATGAGGCAAAACTTACTACTACCATGAGTTATATAGAATAAAGGGTCTAATGCCATTCATCACATCTTTTCTGATGCTTCTAGCTCCGATCAATATTTAACACTTTTGCAAAAGTGAAAGAAACAAACACTGTTTATTTGACTAGTTATGAATGGAAATGAGGGAGAACTTTTGCACTTTGCTGAAAATCACTGAATACATGAATCTTTCATAGTTTGTATTTTGTCATCAACATACACCATTAACACAAGATGAGCAAATCTATTGTTTTCAATGGCATAGAAGCTTCAGGCTGTCTCTTTCTATTTGTATTTTATTAGCTCACTAAACAGTGTACATCTGTACATCTTCTGAAAAACTTTCAAATTCCAATACTGGCCATGGTTAATAAAATCTCTTAATCCAGCATGTGCTAGCCTGACCCGATGCCCTTGGATAGAATTTAATTAAACTCATTTGGTTTCCAGCAGAAAGTACCATGTCATGCTGTTACTCCAAGGCACCAGTTTGGTACTTGTACTAACTTTTGAGGCTTTCACTACCATGGTAAGCCTGGCTCAGTGGTGACAGGGTACCTGGAAACAACTGTACATTCAGGTAGGAATGTAAGTAACTAATTCAAAATAGCCTTGAAGTTGTAACACTTTTCAGTAATGTTCTAATTGAATGAGAAATTAGTGTGTGGTGAAAGTAATGGGTTCCAGGGCTGGTCCAAAACATTAAAACCTGTGCATGTTTCCTAAGCCCACCCTTCCCAGAACAGTAGATCCTGACCTGTTTCATTAGTACAGACCTGTCTTTCCAATAATCTTGTATTTATGTGCTTTCCTCAGTCCAGCTATCAATTATTAGGGCATGGGGTGTTTAAGAAAATGGTCTCCATTATATTTTAGGCCTTCAGATATGCAAAAAAAAAAAAAACTGTAAAAAAACAATCTGATATTCTTGTGTAAGGTAAGAAAATTATACCAAGTATAAAGCTTCTGGTTTTACCCATGAAGCTACAGTAAGCTACTGTCAGGAAAAAAAAATTAGTGTTGTTGCTAGTTTTATTTTTGGTTTAGTAAGACATAAGAAAATGTAAATCAAAATAATATACACAATAATACTAGTAAGAGTAAGGGCTAATATTATTTTTGTACCCCTGGAAATCTTAGTTTAGAACCAACACAATTCAATATTCTAACATGCATTAGCCATGTAAGAGCTAAGAAGTGACAGGAAAAAAAAAAAAACTCTCCTTTTCCTTTGTTATTTACCTAATTTAATCTCAAATACTTTTTCCTTTTCCTCATGTAAGTTCCTTTGAGGCAAAGGAATTTGCAAATCCAGGGAGACACATTTAGAAGTCTCAGAAAAGATGAAACGGTCTACCACTTGAAAAACTGTTCTCACAAATTTTTGAGACAGGGCCTTTCAGGAGCAAATTTTATGATGTAAAGATACTTTTGGTAGTGTGTTGACTTAGAGCATGTCTAGAGTAAAAGGGAGCTCTATTCCTTCCAACTCATTCATGATTTATGATGCAGCTCTGAATCTCCCAAGAGAATTTTGTTTGTTTTATTACAGTCAAGGGGGGTTCTAAAGAAGTGAGAATTTAATTGGAAATATTTCTCAAAGCTGGAAAAATTACCAGCAGAATGTCTAGAAAGGAAATTTTTCTTCCCCCAACTTTTGTTGATACCTGGAATAATTAAAAATAGATTACACAGAGATGATTAGGCCATTTGATGATATATATTTTCAAGTCTTAATAACAACCCAGTTCCCAATAGAATAAATAGAAAGAATCCTGAGTGTGTAGCTTTGACTGAAATCCATTTTTAGATGCTAGGGATTTTGTCTATTTCTTCCTCAGGAGTCACAAATCATAAATATTTATGACCTACTGAAGAGAGTGGAAAGATGATGAGATGAAATATCAGTACATTGAAATGGTAGTCTAACTTTGAAAAGAAGCCTTGAAGCAGCAAACGAGCAAACCATGAAGAACAATAGTAATTTCATCCCCAGCTTGGTTAGAAGACACCACCTCTACCACAGAAGGTTCTTTTTAAAGGGAACATGTAAGGATTTTAAAAGTTACTGGTTTTTCTTTCCTAAGCAAATATAGTAAAACTAAATATAGAGAAACATGAATATTAGTCAAACATGACACTGTTAAGCTGAACTTATAAAGTGGTCCAAGAGACCACCTGTATCGGGAATAATCTTTGCACTTCCCCTGCACAAATGCACCTGCAGAAACTGAAAACTGCTCTATCCATCTCTCCAATACCTTGGCATTGTTGAATCTAGGGAAACTGCAACACTTGCTGCAGTCTCAGTGTCAGCCTTTAGACAGGCAGGCTTGGCACCAGGCAATTTGCTTCTACATGGTGCTGGGTGGCCAAGCAATGATATTCCACCAATTTTTACTACTGAGGGCTTTTGGGCAGATGCCAACACAAGCTGCCAATCAAATCAGTCCATGATGATATCCCAGTTTATGTTTCCAAAATGCTAAGGCATCATTCTCTAGCCACTTGTTGGTCTGTGACCAGCATCTATGCTCCCCATGGTCTGTTCTTTCTTTTCTTGCCTCGGTGGACCTGGTATATCATACCCAGGGCTTGTGTCTATTGTTCTCTCAGCCACAGCTCATTTTATTGTATTATTAAACACATGAGGAGCATGAGTACCCATCTGTTCCAACAGGAACTCTTACCTATTCAGACCTGACTTTGAGTATCATCCTGAGGAAAAGGCAGTGAAACTCTCAGAGGTGCTGTGTTAAAGCATTTCAGCACAAGAATTTGGACTTCCCTTGGTTGTGTCCTCCAGGGTGACAGCAAAAACTTACTTCCCTGCCTTCCATAATTAATAGGAATATTTTGCTTTTCAGACAGTGCCCTGAGGGAAAAAAAAAAAAAACAAAAAAAAAAAACCAAACAGAAATCAAACACCAAGACCCAAACCAGCATGTCCCACTAATAATACTCATCAAAACACCTGGATAAAATAATCTTAATCCAAAAAATCAACTTCAGTTACTTTCAAAAATCTTAACAAAACAGGTTGTAGGAACACACTTTATAAAAGGAAATCCTTCCTTTTCCAGTTGAAATTTATATGGAGGCAATGAGATGGTTTGCTGAACTTATTGAAAAAGTCTAATGCACCCAAAGCTGAGGCCTGCAGCTGAGGTGCAACCTCAGCACCTCTGTGGTTCTGCTGCATCCACCTCAGCCTGGCCCTGGACACCATCACTGAAGTACAACAGCCTTGTCAAGACATTTGCTCAACATTTTGCTTCTCTTTTGTTGTTCATTAGGTTTTAGTGGGAAGAGTAATTTGTCCTGGGCAGCAACTCAAAACCAGTCAAAATATCCAATGCTATAAAGCATTGGGGAAAGATTACAGTAAAGCTTTGCTTTGTCCTGACTCTAGCAAAAATGACATTAACAGTCTCAATCAGGTCACCCAGGGGTGGAAAAGAAGAAAAGTGTCTTTTGTTTGGGATTCTTAAATTAAAGTCTGTAGGAGAGGATACTGGGAATTGGATAGTTTGACCTTATACTGTTTAAATGTTTATTATCTGTTTATATACAATTAGAAGATAAAGCTTTCTCTGGAGAAAGTGTTTTGCACTGTGTTTTGCACTGAGTTACCTTCAGTTTGTTAGGCTGTGACATGAGCATAAACACATTGCATGGTGTTGCTGCAGGGTGAAGGCTGCCTTTCTGTGTCCTTCTGAGTGATTGCTGATGATTGGGCTGTACCTCTGTTATTCTGTTATAGGATGTAAGATTTTGCAACTAGTACCCAGGCAAAACTCATTAGAGACCGATACTAAATTCTGGATTAAGCAAACACAAGGACTGTAGGGATATTGCATTTCCAAGAGAGACCATATTTGAAAAGAGTTCAGAAAATTACAGATGCTATGCAGGAATGAGGAGGAATCACATCATTGGAGTTCAAGGAGCATTTAGAGAAGCATTTGGGCAATCCTTTTAGGCCCAGGGTGGGTTTCTTGGAACTGACCTGTGCAGAACCAGGACTTTGATGATACTTGTGGGTCCCTTCCAACTTAGAATATTTTGTGATTATCAGTCTGCTGTAACTCTTGAAAAATGAGGATATTCTAAAAGTCTGCTGTAGTTCCAAAACTTAGAAAATGAAAGAAGAATCATCTCTATGTCAGTTAGCCTAAACGGGTTCTTACAGAAAATGAGACTTTATGTAACTGATTCTCTGGATAGGCTGAACCCTCAGTTGAGACTATCCAATGTTTTGAAGTCTATAGGTCAAAGTTCTTTGAGACCAACAGATTTCTCTGAATTTCTCTTGTTCTTTACCAATAAAAATAGAAACCCAAGTCTAAATGTGTATACAGAGGAGAGGTAATAGGAATGTTGGGTTTTACAAAGAGAAAAAAATTTCTTGCTGCCACTTGTTGAACACAGAAGTTTAACTCAACAAGTGAATCTTCATCTACGTTTCTGATGAAAAATAAAATTTCAAATTAGTGCTAAAATAGGAGAAAGGGTCACCCTAACCAAGCCACAGCCTGGAATGCCTTGCCTGGAATCTAAGTGGGCTGTGTTTCCCACTAGAGATTGTGCCCTAATGACATACTTTGTGTAAGGGATATGGATACTGCTAACACCCAATTCTAAAGCAGCTTGAAGATGGATGCAGCTTTGTGAGGAACAAGAATTTGCAAATGTCTTTGGTTAATGTGGTGAAGAGAGACGAAGCAGACAAAGAGTAGGAGCTTTCCTGTTAAGCATAAACTATAAAATTATTTATGGGGTTGTTAAGACCCTATTATTTAGGCATGCCTCTGCCCAAATTAAGGTTCAAATGAGTTCATATTCTGAAGTTAATATGGATTTTATTTTAATTTCTCTACCTCACAATAAATGTGAGGTAGAGAAATTAAAAAGATAGAGGGGAGACAGAGAGAGATCTCCTTTTTTTTCTTGACAGAACATGCAAAAGTGTAGAAATTACTGTCAGTCATCTAACTAATTATATCAATTAATTGCTGGTGTGAATTGATTGCTGATGATTGGCGCGACAATAATTTACGAGTAAAATAAAGCGCTCTTGCAGAATTTCCTATAATTAAGAGATAGTAAGGCAACATGTTTCCAACACAGTCACATGCAGTGTAGTACAATGTGAACCAAGAATGCAAGGAGTCTTTCATCATTCACACCAAAATATCTAAAAAAATGGTGAGGATGTCAGAGATAGCTTTTTCATCATGAACTCTGAACAGAATTATGAAAAAAAAGGAAAAATATTTCCTTGACTCTTTGAAAAGACAGATATAAAGCCAATCTTATTTCTGTAAATGGCATTGTCAAAACCAGAAAGGAATTGTCTCTCTGATACTTATTTTTGCTTTGAAGAATACTCAGAATTTTCAAGGTTGAAACGAAAGCACACTCCAGTGACACAGAAGCTGTAAAAAAAGTCTGAAAAAGGAGTAGGAAAACAATATGTTCTCTAAATAAACATACAGGAAAGACAGCCATTGAAAGCATGATCATTTCCAAGAGTGTGATTTGTAATTTAGACCAAAAGCCTTAAAATAAAGTCCTTTTTTTTGTATTTTTGTTGCTCCTAATCTCTTTTCCTGCTAGTGTCTGGTTTTGATGATTCATGTGTTGTTGTATCTCCAAAGACTCCTGGTTCTCTATTGGCAAACAGGATTCAGAAGCTTTCCCTGTTTGCTTCTGCTCCTGAATTTTTTAAGAACTAAAGTCACTTATGTTTTTGCCAGCATGAAAGTTGGCTTGATGCTGAGTTTGATCTTCAAGCTTTGGCATTTGTTTTTTTGTGTTGTAAAGCAGTAGGAAACATGACTTGTTTAACGCTCATCAGAAAATTACACAGTGAAGTCAACAGTCTAGAAACATCAATCTAGGAATTCAAACTATAATTCTGCTCTTCATCCTCTAAACTATTGCCTCGTGCACTCTGCTGTGCCATTCCATACTGCATATAATTTTCTGCCAAGAAAATATAAATAATTACATATAATCATGCTCTAAGCACAGAACTCAGCTCCTGTTAGTAGTTGTGGTAAATATTCAGTTCTTACTCGCTCATATTCTGTATCCTTTGAAAGGTGGTTTGGGACTTTTTGATAACAGAGTAACTAGATGCTGTCATTCATCCTTTGAAGTACAAACACCTTGTTCATTAGCTGTTTCTCGTGCTACTTAGCAGACATATATTTGTGTTGATTTGGCATTCTGGTTTTCAGACACAGGATAAGACCACAGAAGTAGCTTCTGTGAGAAACTGCTAGAGGCTTCCACCATGTCCAACAGAGCCAACCTCTGATGGCTCTGGAAATGGACACACTGCTGGCACAATTAAAGAGGTTGGGAACACCTCTGTGATGACATACTTAAGAAGAAAACCAAAACAGCCCACAGGCAAGTTTTTTTTTTTCCCAGGGCTGGTGAGGTGCTGCCACCAGGGGCCATCCCTGCACAGCAAGCAGTGATGCTCTGCCCCAGCCACCATCTCAGCTTGGCCCACAGCAAGCCCTGCCTGCCTGGCCACCCCTAGCCAGCTGGGCAGGAGGGAAGAGTGGAGGTGGTGGCTTCTCCTTCCCGGTGCCCTGCGTGAAGAGAGGCGTTGAATAGCGCCAGCAGCACAGCAGCAGCCACTGAACACACAATGACAGAGGGGCCACCTGGCTGGCAATGGAGATGTGGTGAGCAATTCCCCGATGTGGGACCTGGACATAATCAACCTCTCAGTGCTATCCTGCAGGAATCTTTGAATTAGTGGAATTTGTTGACAATGGTGCCTACGAGCAGTAGTTTTTCTTCTAGTCAGAGAAGAGGAGGAGGTGAGGACATGTTAAGGAAAACAACATGGCAACACCAAGGTCAGTGGGGAAAAAAAAGAAGGGGAGGAGTGCTTCAAGTGTCTGAGCTGAGATTCCTCAGTAAACCATAGTGAGGTCTATGGTGAAACAAACCATCCCTCTGTAATGTATGAAGTCCATGGGGGATGCAGAGACCCACTCAGCCTGTGGAGAAAGTGCTCATGCTGGAGTGGGTGGATGCCACGGAAAGCTGTAATCTAGAGAACTGAATAGAGAGACAGGGTCTCTACCTCCAGAGACAGGGAGAGAGGGCCCTTTCTTGAAAACTAGCCCAGCCACCCTTCGAGGACTGCACCCTATGGAAGAGTGGCCCACTTTTGGGAAGACTGATTGCCTGTGAGAGGGACTCACAGCATAGCAGAGGAATGACTCCTCTCTCCCAGCACACTGAAAAAGCTCTCTGGTGATGAACTGGCCAAAACCCCCACCCTCTGTCTCCCTGCACTGTCAGTGGGAAGGAGGGAAGCCCTGGGGCTGGGGAAAAAAGTGTTTTAAAGGGGTATTTTACTTCCCATTATGCAAAAGCATAAGAGACTTGAACTTCTCTGAGGCACGAGACTTATTTTAGACAGACCTGCATTCAAGAAAACAAAACTAACTTCTAGGAAAACCCTGCCATGGGCCAGCATTTTCTGTCACTTTATCTCCTATCAATTCTTAATTTACTCTAGTCTTGCTTGATATAATGTCACAGAAAAACAATGAAAACCCCTTGCAGACTGATTGTTATAACCCCTCATGCCTCAAGTAATTTACATTCTTTAATCCAATTAATTTGTGGGTTTTTTAAAAATTTCTATTATCTTCTTCTTCTGTTGCTTAAAGGAGAGAAAAATTGTGTTCACATCCTCTTTCAGGAAACTTCTTATTTGCAGCTTCTGGTGAAGCTGTAATTCTTAGATTTATTAATGCACAATTGAAATCCATTTATAAATTGCCATTACAGACTACTTTATGAAATTTTCGATCCAGAAAACTATTTATAGTATCCCTTGAATAGCTTTTAAATGTACAATAAAATTTCAAAAATTTAATATGCATTTTTACTCCAAATTTTCAGAAAGAACACTGCAGAGTAAGAAATTTGATAATGTCTTGATATGTTTAGTAACTCTTATATGAGTTTCTTAAAGCTTCTATATCTGCCCAGAGTTACCACTGCATTAAATAAGCACCCAAAAATTGAGAGACATCTCATGTTTGATATGTTAATCAAATTAACATATTGACTTTAACAACATCAATTTTTCATTTCCCTTTCCATTAAAAATCAATGGTGTCCTTCATTCTATTACAGAATGGATTCTTTGGTAACTAATATTCTTAAGTTTTTTGAGGTATTTTTTGTCTAATGCTATTTTTAAAACACAGACAAAAGAGGAGATGAGGTGATAGTTTTATTTTTCTTGAAGCTCCAACATGTCAAAATATAATTTCAGATAACTGAAGCGGAAGATAAATTCAAGTAATTGTCTACATATCCACAATTTCAATTTTTTAGCTTGTTTTCAAATTTATTGCATACATTAAAAATACCAGTGCAGAGGGTTACAGATTCACAAAACCACCTTTACCCTTCACTTCCTAAAGCAAAGATTATGAATGGTGATTCAAAATTTTAACTATACAGACATAATTATAAGAATGGTCTTAAACAAACTTGTTAGGGAAAGAATTTTAAATTATTAAATATTAGTTATTAATACTTTATTTACAGCATCTCCAAATTAAAAAAATATTTCTACTGTTTATTCCACTTGAGGTGAGGAATTTGAAGGGGAAGATAATGTTTTCTTAGGAGCCACCAAGAATGTGAATATATCGGATCAGCTTCATTGTAGACCGAGGCAGGCAGGGGATGAAAGCAGTCCTTTGGGAGCCTGAAGCAAGATTCAGACCTGAGTTCGAAGTATATTGGCCCATCTGATGCAGAGGGGATGTTCCAAGTCAAGTCTTTGAGTAACAATTCAACTGAAAAGGAGTAAAGTTTGTTTTACTTTAGGCACCTCCAGGTCTCCTGGTAGCGATTTCCACCCAAGAGCCTGGGCCATTCCTGTGTAAATGTAGGAGATAATGTCTCTATTTCTTCCCCATGTAAAAGTAGACTGGTATTTAATTTATCTTACACAAGAGTGCAGATAAATTTCCTATTGACAGGTCTATCTTCCAGTTTTGACTGGCTTGGGATGCCCCAGATTCAAGGCAATGCAAGCCAAGGTACTGTGTGTTTCTAACTGACCACAGAGAATTTATAAAGATAGTAATCCTCTAAACAGCATAGCACAACTGAAGAGACACCATTCTTATGTATCTCAGGTATGTGGCAGGGCCAGAGATGTTTTCTTAAGCAAAATTAAATTGGGACAAAGACATTTTTGTATCTAGGTCTGCAAATTATCAGTAATAGTAGAGTATGTGAGGAAGTTAGATGTCTAGTTTTATAATATGCTCATGCAGACTTTGAGAACATTTGGCTTTTTAGTGTGTTACACATGCACACATCAAAAATGAGAGAGTGCAGTGAGAACACTAATAAAAAAATGGTATTTGGAAATTATATTAAAGGTCTTTTAAAAGGTTTTGGGGGTTTTGTGCATTTTTTGTTATTTGTGGTTCTTTGTTTACTAGGATAAGTGGCAATTTTGACACTACCTCCAGTGAATTTTTTTAGTTATTACAGTCATATACTAGCAGTTCCTTTTGATTTGTGGACAAATTCCATGTGAAATACAGCCCCTCTGTCTTTCAGAGACACATAGGAGCAAAAGAATGTTGAAAACTAAGTCTTTTATACACATTTGAAATTTTTATTCCCCACCCTCCTTCTCCTAAAAACTGGGTAGGACACCTGGAAATTGAATTTAAGTGTAAACTCCAAAAACCTAATTGGGCTAATCTCTGACCCAGAATCACAAAGCCAAATACTGTTCTACTGACTTCACTGACTCTCTTTTGTACTTTGAGCTTTACTTTCTCTGGATTTCACTAAAAAAAGTCTTCAGAATAAAAATCTAACTACTTTGGTACTGTCAAAGTAATTAGGTAAAAATAATTATTTTCCTTTTTTCATATTGGGTGGAATGGTTTGAGTTGTTTGGTTTTTGTTTTTTTTTCCTTTACATATTCAGTATCACAGAAGAGGAACAGTGGGATAATTAAAAAAAAAACAAACCAAAAAACCCCACCAAAAACCACAAGTAAAGAAACATTTTTCACTGAAATTATCAGCCTGACACTAGAAAACGTAATAATGTAAAAATCTTACTTTTACTCTTCTCTCTTTTTATTTAAATCCACTGTGTTCAGGTTTTACTATTATTCTTTTTCCTGTACAATGTATTTATTTATAAATGTAAATAATTGTTTGTTCATAAATAAACCAGAAAAATTGTACTCCCTGTATTTACATTTAAGATGTTAATGAATAGCACAAAAGCTTCCATTCTTTTCTTATTAGGGTTCATTTTTAGTCAGAGGTTCATTAGGTTCATTAGGTTCATTTCAAGTCAGAATCTCAAGAACAAGAGAAAATTAATGTATAATTTTCTTTTCATTAGCAACATTCAAAACTTACCAAGCTCTTTTCTTGTAAACTCTAATTTGCATGATTGTGTTTAAACCCTACTGTCCTAGATCAATGAAAAAGCTATTGAAAAATGTTTGTATTTCTTGCCTGGTAAGGAAACACTGCCCACTTTCTCTAAGAACTGGCTGTTTCCTTGCTGTTTACTGTGGAGTTGCCCCCTGTGATGGCCAGAAGCTGTTACTAGGGGCTATCAGAGACAGCATGAATTAAGACTTAGAGGATACTGTACTAAGAATAACATTAAAGTCAGGGTAAGAATGCAATGATAGTCAAAGGATGTTGTATTTCTGCTAAAGGTTTCCGGCAAAGAAATCTGTCAGTGAAACAACCAAAGTAGAGGATCATATTTGATTCATTTTATTTCAAAGTAAAGTAAAAATTGTACAGGTATCTCTTCCTTTACACTGAATGTATGAATTTAAACTATTGAAACTTGTAAGTAGATAGGAAAAAAATTACAGATTTTTTTTTCATTAACAGAATACCCACACATGTACCTGTTACCTGTTCAGATAAAAACATAAAAACTTGCTGGGCTTTTCCATGGCTTATCAACATACCTATGAAAATTTCAAGGCAAACAGAAAAAAATACTAGTAATTGAAATATTTTCAAATTGAACTTCTCCAAATCAGATCAAATGTCTAAAACTGAGGTTAAAAAAAAAATCATCGTTTTGATAAGAAGGAGAATGTCATATCTAGAATGTAATGAATTGGCAAATTGCTCAATATTTTGGCAAAGTACCTAGAAAGAAAATTCATGTGAATTCAAAAGCTATTTGCTTTTCTTTGAACTGGGTAGAAATTAAATCACAAGGTATTTGAATGGCTGCAAAAAAAAAAATCTTGAATTTTTATTGTACTTTCTCAGATTTTGAAAGACATTATTCCAATGTCTAAATAAAGCAAACATCTAGCTAATTCACAAGGAAAGCCCTAAAGTTACAGTAATCGACATGTGGCATTATGCAATTACAAAGTGCACGAATATTAAACCTTCCATATATTTCCACAGGTATTCTATTTGCTTTCTTGCAAGTAGTTTCATATATGTATCTTCCTTTCATTAAAGTTTCATGTGAATTTATAATTTTATATATTATACCAAAAAACAGGTGACAGAAAATGCAAACAGAAAATGAAAAACATTAAAAAACCTAAAGAATTTGAAAAGCACATGGAAGAAAACAGAAAATAATAGTCTGCACAGATCTGTCAGGAACAGTTTTGACAAATAATTTTCATTCATTGTTGACTTTTTAACTGTGCTTGTCTGCCAAAGAAAAGTAAGAGGTGCCCAGTCTTTTCTTGAATACAACTTTTGATATTCAGGTAATAAATCTGAGAGCCATTTAAGAGAAACTACAGTGCAGCTCTTTGGAACCATATTGAAAGATTTACTGGAGGTTCACAAAAATGGAAGGATCTATGGGTTGGTTCTTAGTCTGATAATAGATGATGTTTTAAAATAATCTGGCCAATAAAATAGAGAGTTCTGGACTAAATTTGGATGATATCGCACTTCAGGACAGTTTCTTCCAGCTGAAATAGAAATTCACAATATTAAAAAAATATATCAGAGGTAAGGTTTGAAACAACAAACCAACTCCCTTATTTCACTTAGGACTGCTACACCATTTGAATGGAGGAATACTAAACTGTGCTCAGACTATAAAGTAAATCAACAACTGTGTAGGAGTTCTGCAGAAAGGGTTTCTGAGAGCTAAGCATGAATCAAAATCACCATAATGCTTAGAGCAGTAGTATGCCTCATATTTTGTTGCATGAATAGAAGAATAGGCAGTAATATTCACTAACATTATCCTTCTGATGTACTCAACATCACAAAAATTTATCCAGGAGCATTGGTTAGTGACAAAGTTCAGAAAGATTGGGATAGATATGAAGAGACTCTTGAGTAGGAGAAAGGGAAGACTGAATTAATAACATTTTTAGCTAAGTTTTGCCTAGCAAAATGGAGTAGGTTTTGGGGTTTTTTTCCATCTTCTGTGAGGTACAGAAAAAGAAAAAAAAATGGACATAAATTGCAGCCAGGATGTCAGGTTAGACACTAGAGAAATTTTTCTATCATTAAGGATAGCAAGAAATGTAATAAATTGCCTGGGGAGGCTGTGGATTTCTCTGTCATTAAAGCCCTTTAGAACAGATGGTGAGTATCTGACAGAAGTGATGTAGCAATGCCTGATTCTCTCTTGGGACAGAAGCATAGATTAAATGACCTCTTAAGGTTCTCTCAGCTTCTTCTGCCCTTTTTTTCTTTTCAGGTCTAAAATATTTTACAGTACATTAAATTTTCTCATGCACTTTGATTACTGAAACTGTTCTGTATAATCTCTAGGTTACTTGCCAGTATCACCTTGCCACAGAGTGTTCTCCTCTCCCTGAAGACAAAGAATTAAATATTTATTTTACCCAGAGGTGTTGGACAGACTAAGGGATATGTAGGACTATGTCAGGTCAACTAACACTTCTTTTTTAAGCAACTTTTGGCACACTGAGCCCTAGGAAAGGAAGAATGCACACTTGATTTTAAAAAGCATGCTGTAAGCAAGCTTTCAAAATTTATGGTGTTTCAGAAAGTACATCAGTGTTATAATCCAACATAAATGTTTGTAGGAATTATTTCAGTTGACATTTCAAGGTGAGAAGTGTTTGTGTACCTTTTATCCCAGGACTGTTTTGCGTTGTATTCATATTAGCTCACAGAAGAACAAGTCTTCAGATGCCAGAGCAATACCCACTTTAACAGGAATTCAGCAAATGTATTCCAATTGATATGTGAATTTTGAGGTAAATGTGAATTGTATATTTTTTGCATTAATGGAAATTGACTGAACATTTAAGCAATTTATATTTCATCTTCTATATTTTATGAACTATGATCAAATCTTTCATGTTAATACATTTCTTTCCTGGTGCTTAACTCAAAATCTCCAAATGAAATTTTGGGTTGATATGTCATTTTTCAAGAAAAACTTTGTGAAACATGAGGTTTGTTAAATCTCTTTATATTTTTTTATTGACATGGTGTAGAAAATTTTCAAATTGCAACGTACAAATATTGCAGTACTTTACTGTTCACTGTTTCAGTGGGCAGAGAAAAAAAAATAGTAATTTCCTAGGTAAGATTCATTTTTGCTCTTGGTAAGCAAACACAGCAAAATGGACTGTTTTCCTACAAAGTCTCAGAGGTGGAGTGTGTTTCTGAGTACTACAGCCATTTTCCTTTTGAAGTCTTACTTTTCATAAATAATTAATATGTCACTCAAAACTATTCAAATTAGATGTATAGCAGTTTTTTTCTTTTTTTTTCCTTCTATAGCTTATAGTTTTTCCTTTTTTTCAACTAATAAAGCATTTCATTAACATTTTAATATTTCTGAGTTCTAAATTTTCTTAAAGTCCTCAAAAGAAACACAAAATATGCTACCTCTTTTTAAAGATAAAGGAAATTAAGTATATTTTGACTGTGCATAATCAGAAGCCCAGTATGTAATTCCACTGGGGGGAAAATAAATGCTGTCTCTTTTGAACAGCAAGGAAAAGGTTTCTTGGAAAGCCTTCTTTTTTGTATAAAAGTATCTACTCTGTTACTATAAACACTCTTTAATACTGTTTTATTTGTACTACACAATGTTCTACACACAACCACAGATGCAATAATGTTATATGGATCACGATTAATGAGTCATGTAAAAAGAATGAGACATCTTCTGGGCTGCCCTGCGTTTGCCTTTAATGGCATCCTCTCTCTGTCCCAAAATTCACTGAGTGTATAGAGGTTTTGTAGAGCCAGAAAATAATGTGTTTCCAAAGCACTATTACTTGTTTAAAAGGAAAGTATAACCAGTGTGGGAGCATGACTGATGGTAGAAAGATAATTGCATGGAAGATCTAGGGAAGCATGCAATTGCTACTCCCTGTATGGAATGCAGTCAGCATGTCCGACCTCCCCCACGGAATACAATCCAAGGGGGACTAAATAGATGATGGAGCAGAGTGGAGCCATGACAAGGCTCTGCCAAAACCCTTGCAGAGGAGAGAGCTCAGTGGTACTTTCCAGCTGATAAACCCTACAGCAGCTGAAAACCGAGGGAGATAAAGGAAGATGTCCTGCTGTTGCATCAGCAACAGTGGCAAAATCTTGGACTGACCCACGTCCCCCTCCCAAGGTTATCTCTGGTACTATCCTGAGACTTCCAGCCCCAAGGTGGGACCACCATTCACTATTAAGATGTATGACTAGAGTCACCCAAGCTCCACCTAAATGTAAAGAAATAGTGTAAGTTAAGAAGGAGAAATGGGGGAAGACTCCAGCATAATTCCTGGGATGAGCTGAGGGGCTGAAACTGTCTTCTCTCCCATAGAGATGCCTTTTAGGTAAAGAACACTGTTCTCTGCCTGATGGATGATTCTCTCAGGCCAGCTTTTACTGGGGAGTAGTTTGTTGGCATACTGCTTTTAATTATTGTTACTTCACCTTTATATTTGCAGTCAAATACAATCACTGGCAATTTTTGGACCTTATATTCTCACAATGTCACTAATAAACAGTCTTATTTAATAAACTGTTAATGTGAGTCCTTCAGGAGTGCTGGAAGTCACTGGCAGTGGATAAAGAGGTGGAGATTGAGGAGGGGTTTTTTTATTTGGTGTGCAGCTCTGAACAAGACATTTGAACCCCCCTCCAATCCAGTGGGACTGCTTGCTGAAGGGTTCTCATAATGGGATATTGACAGACTGATTGGGTACAAGGATCCTGACTTTCCTAGGGTGTTGACAAACACAAAGTGTTTGAGAAAATCTCTCCTTTTTGCAACACAGAGCCTTACAGAATAAAATATCAGGTAATTAAGAAGCAAGAAATGCAAATGACAGAGGATTTGTATAAATAAATGATATACATTTTTGTGCTAGAAAAAGGAAGTGTGATCTTTCAACATAACAATAAAAATTGTGTTTTCAAGTTCTGCCTCTAAATGCTGCTGTTAATGGCATCAGTCTGAAGAATATCATACTTATCCTATTATATAGACTGCATTTGCATCAAACAAATTCCCATTACAAGGGTAAAAAAATATGATCCACATCTGTTAATAAATAATGAGTAAGAATACCTATTTATAGGCAGATCTTTAATCAAGTGACTAATGTTCCAAGTGAAATACATCAGTAGCTATAAGTACTGAGGGGAGAATACAGAGTGAAAGAGATGAGTAATTGAGGTATGGCAAGTTATACAGGACTTGTCAACCCATGGGCAATGGAAGATGGAAAATTATTCAGTGTGTCAGGAGCTAGATCCATGTATCTTCCATGGGAGTCTCCCCAACCCATCCTGAAATATATGCATTCAGGGGTGGGAAAAGTGTGTTTTCCTGTGGCTTTCTCTCCTCCTCTTGTAACTTATCTATTGGCTCTGGGGGGGTTCCTGGAAGGAATTTTTGATCCTCAGGACCTTTTCAAATTTTTGTCACAATTTTATTTAAAATTCCAGTCAGCCTTGTTTTAACATTTCAGCTACCATAAAATGTAGCTGCTTTCCTAGAATTTAGGATGACACTTGTAAAATTATTTGTGTCCTTGTCTACCTTAAGCTTGTTTGCATTTCCATTATAGCTGTACTACAGTGCAGCTACAATTCCATAGGAGCTACTCTGCAGCTATCGATCCAATACTCTTGAAAATACACAGAGGACTCCATATTTCCAAGGTTCCAATTACAGCAAGGAAATCTCAGTGATCAAGCTTTCTTCAGTTCATGTAAGCACTTTCTATTGGTCTTGACAGGCCTGGGTGAAATGTACCCTGAGGAATCTCAGACTGCTGAATTTGCCAGGTTTGATCTTCTGTTATAGCCACAAACACAGCACTGAGACAAATCTTTCTAACTCTGCACTGTAATGCACTTAATCTACGATGTTAGATTGAATTAACCATACCTGTAATTAAATAATTTTCCAAAAAGCTCGTTGGCCTCACAACAAGGCCATTGTGAACTAATGTTTGTCTCCAGTCTTTCTTATCATAATCTGGACAAGTCCCTATATAGCCTAGAGGAAATTTTATATTAAAGCACCTAGCAAGAACAAGATAATACACTGTGAAATGCCATCCTACATCCTGAGCAGGGGGAATTTTTTGAGTGGCAAATCTCACTTGAGGAATTTTCAGCAGTTTACCAGACCTTTTTAGGGTGTCTGCTTTCAAAGATGTAGAGAATGATAGAATGGTTTAGGCTGGAAGGGACCTTAAAGACGATTTATTGCCAACCTCTGTCATGGGTCAGATTGCTTCCTTCTACTAGACCAGATTTCTCCAGGTCCTATCAAACCCAGCCTTGAACACTTCCAGGGATGGGGTGTCCGCAACTTCTCTGGGCAGCCTGTTCAAATTTCTCTCTTCTTAAGAGAGAAGACTTTTAACAACTCTTTCCTTTCAAAGTCGCTACCCCTGTTCTATTACTAAATAATTCAATTTAAAACATAACAAGTAAATAAGTATTTGAGCTACTTGCTTTGGGTCAGATCCTGAACTGGTTTTGAGTCATTAAGCTATCAAAGTTAAAAGGACTGTGACAATTTGTGTGAGTTAAAAAGTTTTCACTCTGATGGATAAACCTATGTATGTCAGGTCAAAAAGAACCCACAGACAGATGATTTTGGACAGCTGGGTATTGTAAACAAACTTAGCTGCAATACATGACAAGCACTGGTATTTGGGAAACCAGTCCTAAAGAAGAGAAAGATCTTTGAACAAAGGAGACATCAGCTTTCTCTCTGGGTTACTAAGTTACTCTTTCTGTGTTACCTGATTTTAGTGAAGACCCTCGACAGCAAAGCCCCCTTGGTTGTATCCTGATTGCATGTACCTCTGGATATTTTATCTAACTAATGTACTCTGTTCAATATCCTAAGAAAGAGAGGGAAAGAGAGAACTGAAATAAGAAAGAAGAGAACAGCAGTGATACATATGTATGTGCATCAATGTACATAATTGGCATTTTGGAGTTGTTTCTATTGAATATTTACAAGCATCCAGATTTAACACATTCAATAGCTACTAAATTGCTGGCAGAATAGAAATGGTTACTCACGATTTAAAAAATATGAGATCATAATTTTTCCATACAAAAGAGTGTTGTGATTATTTATTAGGATTTTTTCAGTACAAAATGCCTGTGTTCTTTGAACATGAGTTTACTAATTATGGATGTAGAAGACTAACCTCTTAGTGATTTAACCCCATTCAGCAACTAAGCCCCACGCAGCTACTGATTCTCTCTCTCATGGTGGGATGGGGGAGAGAACCAGAAGGCTAAAAGTGAGAAAACTCATGGGCTGGAATAACATCAGTTCAATATGGAAAGCAAAAGCAACTCATGTAAGCAAAGCAAATGAAGAAATTCTTTCAGCAGCTCCCATTGGCAGCCAGTTGTTTAGTTTTTCTCAAGAATGCAGGGCTTCATCACAGGTAACAGTGACTTGGAAAGACACATGTGATCATTCTGAACATCCTTCCCTATTTCCTTTTTCCCCCAGTTTGATATGCTGAGTGATGCCAGAAGCTATGTAATGTCCTTTTAGTCATTTGAGGTCAATTTTCCCCTCAGAAACTGGCTGTATCCCCTTTACAATTCCCTGTGCATCTCAGCTTCCTCACTGATGGGGTAAGGTGAGCAAAAGTCCTTGATTCTGTACAAGCTCTGCTCTGCAACAACAAAAACATCCTTGCATTACCAGCACTGGTTTCATCACAAATTCAAAATGTAGCCTCATACCAGCTAGAGGTACAAGAGAATAAAAATAATTCTATCCAAGTCAAAACATAAGCTCTGTGAATAAACACCTTGTTTGGAACTTATTAGGAGTGTAGAAGCTCTTCCAGTATGTGAAATACAACTTAGAATTCATTCTGTTGGATAATATTCTTACAATGTTTTGCAATGGAAATCCCTTGATTTCATATGATAAAGTTCAACATAAATTTAAGCAATGATAACATATATCTTTCCTGCTTCTAAATTAAAATATTGGGCTGTCATCCTATGCCTCCTGAATTTAAAAATGAAATATTTCAACAGACATAGACACTATGAAAATTATCCACATTACTCCCTGGCTGATAGCTCTGCCCCTGTTTGAAACAGCTGAATTTCCAGTGTGCCAGTTGTCACTTCTGTTATCAGCAGAGGCATTCATTTCCATACTCAGAGTATAGCACATTTTAATGACTCTGAAATACATGAAGACATGCAAAACTGATTTTGCATTCCATGCCCTCAAGCAAGCCTATTATCCATGTTGTGAAAACAGCAAGTTAGCATTTTTGTTGTAATTATTTGGGCTGATTATGTATTATGTTTCTACTCAGAGGCATTTTCTTCCAAAGCAGTTTACTCAACTACTAGCTGAGAAAAAGCAAAGCAGCACTCCAGAGGCATCTGCCTTAAGATACCCTCATGCAGGTTTCCCTTGACAAAGCTGGCATGATTTATGATTGAAAAAAGTCCACAATGTATGTATTGCATGTCTCAGATAAGTGTGATTCAGGACTGTCTGTGAAAGAACACTTTTTCAGCACTTATACTAATGATTATAATAATTCTTAAACTGCGAGAGCAGCACTATGATACTAGTGTCACCCAGAGATTTAAAAGGGAATGTTTTAATTAAGCAGTAATTTCACCACTATAAGAGCCTATTGCTTCTCTACGGCAGGTTTCCAAAAAAATGTATTTTGATTAAATAAATAATAACTCCATGAGTGTCATTTTAATGAAGAAATGCTTCTGCTCCCATTTGGAAGAGGTGAAGCCTGCTGAAAAGCTCATATTTACTTTTTGATTTTGTAAGTTGTAAGACTTGTATTGTACTTTCCCTTCATACTGGTCTAAGTGCAGAAAAGTACAGAGAGATCAGCAATGAAGCTAGCTTGCTGGAAAAGGGAAACATCTGCACTGCTGACTGAAAATGTTGCCATCCTGATATGTGAGGTCATGGTAGCAAATGTCCTTCTCTGGGCCTGGAGCATATGGGTGGGGACATCTGGTGTTCTTTCTCTTCCAAGGATAAGGAGGAATTGCTCACCCTGCAGAAAGAAAAAGCCCTGATTATTGTCAGGGAAGGGTAAGAGGACAGTTTGGCTGGATGGGTCCGCTCAAGGAACTGCCCCAGCTGTGTAGTTGAGAGAGCAGGACTGGACAATCAGGTGTTTGTTGCAAAGCCCTTTAATGACAACAAAGACTGGCAACCAGAACCAGTGTCAAATCAGCTAGGATACTGGAATTCCCATCTGAACACAGAGGTGTTGTCTTGAGGAGTAAGAGATCAGTAGCCCTTGTGTTGTGGGAGTAGAAAAAAGAGTGGAAAAAACCACAGGTGGAAACATTGAGATAGACCCATCTGTGCAGAAGATGTACAGCCACCCACCAAACACAGCCAAGTCTTGTTATTAGTGTGCTGAACAAATACTTTACAAACAACCAGGCCTCAGGAGGTGTATATAGGGGTGTGATCATAATAATCATGCAGCATTAAACTCAGCAATCTGGCTTTCCAAAGTGGTGTGTATTCTATTTATAATATTAACTCTTTTGTCTGGACCCCAAGGAAGAAATGTACAATAATGAATGTAAAGATTTGGAAAGCAATTCATAGAACTAATTAGGATGAACTACCCAGTTACCCTCCACTCATCTGCTCATTCTCAAACCACAAAAAGTAAATTAAGAAAACTATAAACAAAAATCGCTCAAAATTTATACCAAAAGTGTAGTTACTAATGAGAGAATGCACAATGAAACAGTCTTCAAAATCCATAAGGAAAAGTCTTGACTATCACATTATCTGCTCTGAAATAGTTTTTGTGTATGATGGCCTCCCCTAATAGACTATTTTAAAATTAATTCTTGGCTTTGTTGACCTCCAATTACATAGCATGGAGAAAAAAAGATAATGCAGTCTAGTTAATAACAAAAAGCTCTATTTGATTCTAAAACATGATGAGAAAATACCATATTCTGGGCTGTTATCAATGTGTAAAATATGTTGTTAAACTTAGTACATAGGAGCTTTGAATTTTTTTTTTCTTAAATTATTTATTTTGAAAAAAATTGTACATAAAATTGTTTTTTATTACATTACCTTGTTATTTTATTGCTATAGACAACCATCATTGTTTAAAATGATGAAGGAGTGAAAACTTCAAAGGAGAGTTGTATATAGGATGTCCAGCAATGATTTTAGGAAATTTAACTTTTGTTTGGAATTGGATTTGATAATTCCAATTTTTAAAAAATATTTATTTATTGTTCTCTGAAATACCTTTTTTATTAGAAGTACCAAGTGCAGTTTTGAAAATTCATCTTACACATTAAACGTATATAAATTAAAATACTGTTAGCATACAATTGCTGTAAATAACACATATAAGTTTTTTTTAACATAATTAGTGACCAGCATTTTGTTATTATTTGGGCTCTTAGTTGATTTTCTTTAAGAGGACTTGCCTTCAAAGTGTATTTGAATGTTAGTTTCTGAAAATGGACCTGTTTCATGTTTCCTCTTAATTTGGACCTGGCTTGGGACACATAAAAGCTGCACATTTTCTTTGGGTTCTTGAATATTGACATAGATTAAAGTTACCAAAGGAAGAAGGAAGAGAGATAGTGATAACACAGAAAAAATTATTATTCTTTAAAATAATTTCATAAGACAAGGAAGATTTATTCAGATCTACTGTTGAAAAAGATACAATGATATGACTGAATGAATTTTAAATAATTAAAAAAAAATTTCTAGGTTCTTCTTTGCCCAAGAATGCTGAGACAGTGAGGAAACAAAGAAAATATAGGTAACAGTGTGTGCTATGATTAACTTCAGCAGCTAATGTAATCCATGACTGGGTAGCCCATACAAGGTGGATGACATGGAAGAGGCAGAGAATAAGCATTCCACAACAAAACTGAAACCTTTGGAAACATGTGAGAGACTTAATGCTGCACATAGTTTCATAACTGCAAACACAACATGAAAATGAGAGCAAGTGGATAAAATGAGAAATTTGAGAACCAGAAGCTTATGCACTATTTTACAGTAGTGAAAATTGACATCCAATTTCCTCCAAAAGCAACAAGAGAAAACACTAACATACTGTTCATGTTCTCAGGGCATCTCTATAGGTAAGGCTGCATCTTTATGACAAAGTTTGTGTCTTAAAGTGAAGTTCTATAAGCCAATTACAGTTGTTTTCAAAAATGGGAAAGAGTACCAAAACAAATTGAGAACATTTCTCTAATGCAATATCCTCAGCTTTTTAGATGGCTAGCTGTTCTGCTGGTTTTCTATATTTGTGCATCATATCTCAAGAGAAGAGTGTGACTTGTTAGAAGCAATATTTTTTGCCTAAAAGTACAGATTCTATATTTCTAACATGTTGTTCTATATTTGAATACTAGCAAAAAGTGAAACTTGTTAAACATTATGATGCTTTTCCTTCCTCCAAAACGACAAAAAGCAGGGGGGGAGGGAAAGTAATTCCTAGGAATCAGAAATTGAAATATGCTATCCCAGTATCTGGGTTTCTGATTGAATGGGCAGGTTTAAAAAATTTATAACTTTAAAATCTAACCATATAAAACAAGTTGAGATACCTCTGTGTTCAATTAAAAACTTTGTGTTAGTTCAAACTCCAAATTATTTTGTGCTAGCATAATGAACAAATGAATATCATAAGGTCAGCTGACTTAAGAACTTTCTACACAATGAGAAAAAGATTTCAAATCTCTATTTAGAGTAATCTGTCTTTCTGTTCCCTCAGTCTTTGACAATGGGTCAGGAGACAGCATGCTTTTATTTATGCTTCATCATTGTTTTGATTTGAATGGCCAAAAAGCTCCCAAATTATTAGCTGCTTTCCTAATGTTTTGGAAACCATATTTTGGCTACAGAGGATCTGATGCTGATTTGAAGCATTTCATCTCTTATATAATCACATTTAGCTCTTTTTTCTCCTTCATTGTAAAAAATATTCAGATCCAAAAATAATCCTTTCCATAAGTGCAAAATTTCCCCCAATTTACTTCTGCCTAGGTTTTTTGTATTTTTTGTTGATGACTTTCCTGTAGCATTTATGGTGCCTCTTTCCTGCATCTTTTTTTCAGAAATAAAGCAGCTAAGCAAAAAGATCTTTCAAAAACCTCTTACACCAGAAGTACACACATTTATTTTCAGATATAAATCTTCTATTCCAATAAGAATAGAAGATTTAATGTTATAAGGTTTAACTATAAAAGAATAAAAGAAACCTAATCAGTTCTCTTACCATTGCATTGTAGTCAAGCTGCACAATGCTAAATTCTGTTACAACTTACGTGGAATCTTAAGAAATGTCTGCATTGGAGAGAGGACTGAGATCACATCTTCAAAACCACTTGGGTGTTTTTTTATTTTTTTTGGTTTTTGGTTGCTTGATTGCTTGCTTTTTACACAACTTAATGCCATTAATTACTTTTTAAACACCTAGTTCAGAGTACAAACTAATCTGTCCATGTTTTATGTAGTCTTCATTTATCTCCTAGTGAGCAGGCAGCACTAATATAAGAAAGAACCTAAACAAAATCTCTGGAGAAAAATATTCAGGATCTGTGTCTGGAAGCACATAATTTGCCTGTCACTGTGTAGTCTTCTCTAGAGCAACCTCAATATTATTTGTAAAGCTTACGAAAATATACAAGTAATCAATTTAACTTTCATTAATGGGGAAAATATTTATCAAATCAGAACAAAATGCTTATAATAGCCAGGTAGCTGTAAAATTATGTTTGGTGGTTCTTTGTTGGTTTTTGTCTTTAATTTAATATATTACACTTCCTAGTATTAGCAAATTAATAGATCAAAGGAAAGCCTCTCTCAGAAAAAAAAATGAGTGAAACATGAACAGAGAAATTGCTGTTTTGTGGAGACATACCTGAGTGGAAGCAAAGAGGACAGAGACAATAAAGAGCCCAAATAAATGAAAGGAAGAAGTAGAAATGGCAATATGCTCACTCAACTTTGCTTGCCTTAGCTAAAAGACAATAAAGAAACAAATGAATGCTTTGCTTAACTATTTTGAGCAGTTAGATCCCTAAAAGAAGAACACAAAGTCTGTTGACTTGGGCTTTTCTATGTCATTTTATTTTATTTGTGTGACTTTTTTTATGTTGCCATATGAACTTCTAAAGCTGGATTTTTTAATGTATAAAATAACCTTAAAATGAAAGCCTGTGTTTACTGCAAGTTTCCAGTTTTAGAAGTTATTTTATTCTTTCATAAAAAATGTCTGATACTTTGCTTGTTTCATTACTTTTGGTGATGTGAAAATTTTAATTAAGTATGGTACTGCAGCAATCAAGAGGAGCACTAAAAACCCACAGATAGATAGAAGTCAGTAAGGTTTTATGTCATTTAATTTGTAGCAAAGTCCAACCACTCACTTTGCCAAGCAGTGAAAATGTGGCTTGCTTTTACTTGAAAACGCTACTGACTGCAAGTAAGAATAATTATCAATAACAAATACTGTCGATTTTTGTGCACCACATTATATACACGTTATATAATGTGTATTTTTGTTATACATTGTGACACATATATGTTATATATGTTTTAAAGTACAGAGTACTTTAAAATTCAGCTCAGTTTTTAGCAAGCTTTTTGTACTAACAGAAAAGTATAGTATGTGAAAATATTAAAAGACCTGGATTGGCTGATGAAAGAGGAATTTCTGAACTCGGGGTTCAGTTTTTGTTACATGACCATTTTTGGCCTTTTTTAAATAGTGGATAAATAATATGATGCAATCGGATAGCAGGAGCAATAGTGAGTCTTGAGTTGCTAATCCTAGAGGAGAAAACATGAAGTAGCATTAAAGGGATGACACAAGCTTTGATTTTTTTGGATAAACCTTACTCATTCTGCCACTCAAAAAGACAATATCAGACATACAAGGCCATTTTTCATTTTCTCCTTTTGAAGATGCATTCATTTATGAAGAAAGAAAGGAAAGAAAGGTACTTGATAGCGCACTGTGCAGGTTCCTTCCTATACATTGGACTTTCACTTAGTGCACTTGCCCAGTCTGGAGAATTCAGGGTTTAGTATTTTCAACTTCATTCCAGTAGATAGTTCTTGAGACAAGAGCAATGCTTCCTTTTTCCCATAATTTATTTTTTGCATAATTGTGATAAAATTATTTGTCAACCCTGGAGCAAGAATGGCTGTTTTGTGATCATTCAAGCCTATGCATCTTTGAAGAATATAACCATAACTGAGAAATTTTCTTTGGTTATATTCAGAGCAGTGATATTGTTTTTCCTTTGGTATTTAGGTTAGCGTGCACATGTTTATCTAATTTAAATAAGTCAGGAATAGTCATCAAACCATTAATCTGAGCAGGTTCTTTATACTTTTTAAATTATGGACATTTCTGACTAACAGGTAAGTAAGGCAAGATTAGCAGTCCAAACAATTACAGAAGAAGAATCTATTTTAGTCAAAAAAAGCAACAGACAAAGAACAGTTCCTTTGACATAATTACTCATTTCTTGCTTTTCTTCTGAAGAGTGGAAGTTTTGTGAGGCTACATGGCTATATTTTCATTATTTGGACAGCAAACATAATGATGGAAGAAGTTTTAATATTGTTGGGTACAATTTACACTGAGTTTTTAAGGACCTGAGAAATCATTTCTTGATACTGGAAACAATAAATAATTAGAGTAAATGGAGAGGGGTATGAGAAAAAGAGTAAATATATGTGAAAACAAAGCATCAAATAAGGACTTCGTAAGTTAGAGAAAATTCTGTAAAAATAAAGAAGAGACAATACATTACAAGGAAGATGATGGGTTAAAAAAATTAATTACCAGGAAGAAATTGTAAACAAGTAACATGTATTAACATGTAGATTTCACTGACAAAAAAAATATAAATGTAAAAATTGTAATAAACAAAAATGAAAGTCATTTTACTTTGGTTAAATTTTCTGATGTGGTTAGCCCACTTAAAGATTTATACATTAGAGCAGAGGTTTTACAGTGATAGTACTATGAAACTTTTAATTTCTTTTTAAGAAAATACATCTGTTCATAAGTTTTCAAGAGTTATAAGGGCTTACTTCAAGGGGAAATGAAACTTCCTGAGATTTATAAACCCAGAAACATTTCAACCATCTCTTTCTTGAAAATCAAAGAAACCAAGTGCACTGTGAACATGAAATAACAGATTTAAGTAGCACAATATGTTGTATGGCCACAAATCAAACCTCTGATAGGCACAATTACAAAAGACCCAAAGTGAAAAAAGAATCTGGAAGGTTATTATCTTCAGCCAAATTCCCAGCTTTAAGAAACAGAAGAATAGTGCTTAATAGGTCAAACATTGTCCCCATACAGAGGCTTATATATTTTAGGGAAGTTAGAAATCATTTAAAGGGAAGATAAAGTCTTGATTTGAAAAACTCATATATGACTCATCTGATATTATTCCAAAAAGAAAGTCTTCAGAAAGCAGAGAGAATAGATTCTTAAAACTAGAAATAACATCTGGAAAAATTACAAAATTGTGTACATAAAAATTGTGGATAATAATAAAATAATCATTGACATGTTTGTATAAAGATTTCCCAGGGGGTTAGGAATTAGGCACATTCAGAAAACAACAACAATTTAATTAAGAGCTTGTTTGGTTACCCTACCAGTATCTGCATAAATATAATATATGTCTATTTCAGAATCAATATATTTAAATTCTCTTACAGGCTGTCCCACAGGGTATATTTTCAAATGTTCTTATCTGTTTCCTTTGTTCTAGGTTCATTTCAAGACAATATCTTTTGTCTTTCCCTCATTATACTTTCCTTATCCAAGTTTCTTCTCAGTCCACTTCTGAAAGAATTATGCCTGGTGAATTTTCTTTCAGAAGTATATAGAAACTGAACTAAGATGAAGATATCTCTTGTAATAGCACAAAAATGTATAGCACATTTCATAAATGTACTTTTATTCAGAAATAGATTCATATGTAGTTTTCAGTAAAAGTCTTTTTTATCCTGTGGATTCAATGAAACATCACATTCTGAACTTTTTCTTCATATAGGGACAGCTATTTGACCTCATTACAACACTCAGTGTTTGGGGGAGCATCACTGTTTTCCACTGCTGCCTTTTTTCAGACCATTAGTGCAACCCCTAGCTTGATGACAATCTGTCATATGGGGACAACCCCTGTGGGGCACAGACAACACTGTTCCCACCCAGGGATGATGTTGTATTTCATCTCAGCCAGGATTCTTGTTGCCCCTAGGACATGTCACTTCTTCTAGGACATATTACTGAATATCTTTTGACTAATGTTGTGGATAACACCTCTGTAAAAAAAATATTAGAATTACACTGTGTCTTCTCTTGGGATTTGATGTTAACTGGAATGCTTGATGATCAGCAGTAGATTGCCACACATATTAACATAAGAACCTTGTGCAAACATACATGGAAGTCTCCAATCACTTTTTCTTGCCATTCCAAGTCAGCATCTGAACACCCAGCTTATGTATATGTTGCTTTTCTCAAGGAGAACAATCCTTCAGATGCTCAGAGTAAATGGCTTTAAAAATGAAAGTTACAGACATCAGGATTTAATGAAGTTCTGAAACAAATCAGGTTGGTACTTCTGAGTACCTGTGCAAGCTTAAATAAAAGCTTTAAAATGTATTGGATAATTAATTTAAAAGGAAAGAAGTATCGATTTTTTTAATATTGTATTCAAGACCATAAGAAGTACAAAAGTCTGTCGCCTTTATAATTGGAAACAATAATCTTAATCATTCTGTCACCTTCAGATTTCAAGACTGGATCTGACTCTGTTGTAAATTACTTACAAATACTAATTCATGCAAAAAAGAGTGCTAGGAAGGATCGTATACTGATGCTTTCCACCTTTTATCAACAGGTAACCTGTGACAAAAGTTTTGTTCAAGCCAGTAAAGAAGTAAATACAACTTTTAAGGCTTGAAGAAGTTGTATTTAAGACATAAAACACTAGAACCATAGATCATGCAGTAGGCAGCAAATGCCCAGGCCATGAATTAAAAACAATGGTGATGTAGAAGTCTAGTCAGAGGTATGGCAAGCTTTGTAGATGATATGAGGTAATTTCGAGTAATAGTACTGAAAAGTTATTACACACAGAATAATCTTTTTTCGTTTAAAAGTTTTCGTATATTATCTCCGCAAATTTGGGATGCTAATGTCCATTCATTAAAATATTTCCTGATGCATCTCAACTCCAAAGTCAGATCCAAAATATTTGGCAAACATTTTATTAAGAGGGAGGGTTGACCTTTTCAAAGTGACTGTTTCAAAGTCAATAGCCAAAATGTCTCCCTACAATTATGAAGAACTAAATGAAAAAGAAATCTCTGTAAGGGAAGCCTCAGCTAGAAATTCCCAATATCATCAGGCATTGGTGTAAGGTTTTTTTCAGTGTGTGTTTTTCATTTTACCTGCTTTCATGTTTAGTATATTTGTATAAATATTTGCCAGGTTACTAAAGCGTGATTATCTGCCGATACAATAAGGTACCTCTTTTTTCCAGTGGTTGCTGTAAATTCTAAAATTCTTGATGTATCTTGTGTTTACTTCTGAAATAAAAGGTAAAACCAAGACTGATTTATTAGATCCAGGATCACTTCCCAGCAAGGAATATGGGTTAATGTGACTATGGTACATTAGCAATAGGACACCATAGCAAAACAGACCTGTGTAGAAAAACAATTGATGGAGCAGTCAGTGTATGCGCCGTGCATGTTTCTTAAGAATGGGAGAATGGTGTGGACTTTGCAACCAGGACTGAATGCTCATGGCTGATTGAAGAACACTAAGTGGACTCCTAGGGCACATTTTTCAGTTTATTTTCATCTGGAATCAATCCAGATCGTGTACTCTGCATCTACTCTGTGATAAATCAAGGCATGGAAGCAGGAACATTCAGGAGTTTTACTTGAAAAGCACATTCCTGGTGCAAATTTACAGAACTAATGTACACCCACTCTGTTTCAGCTTTAAGATTTGACTAAGTCTGCTAAACAAAATGGAGAAGGGAAGGGAAGGGAAGGGAAGGGAAGGGAAGGGAAGGGAAGGGAAGGGAAGGGAAGGGAAGGGAAGGGAAGGGAAGGGAAGGGAAGGGAAGGGAAGGGAAGGAAGGGAGGGAAGGGAAGGGAAGGGAAGGGAAGGGAAGGGAAGGGAAGGGAAGGGAAGGGAAGGGAAGGGAAGGGAAGGGAAGGGACGGGAAGGGAAGGGAAGGGAAGGGAAGGGCAGGGAAGGGACGGGACGGGAAGGGAAGGGCAGGGACGGGCAAGGGCAGGGAAGGGCAGGGAAGGGAAGGGGAAGCATTAAAAGGCATATCTACCATGAGCATATGAAGTATCCCAATTAATTTCTGTTCAAGAAATGCCCAGAAACATGAGCAGCTGGATGCCAGGAGCAGAACTGTGAATAAATAGTGTCTGCCTTCACAAAGTGACTGTCTTCATTTCTTCTAAATGGATAATGAAAAGAGTAGATGGCCAAGACTAGAACACTTTGCCCTAGTGTCTGTAAATTATACCCAAATTCCAAACATTCATCCTGTGAGAGCAGAAATGTTTCACAAATTTTGCAGAAGGTATTACCTTCACATCATGATGACAAATAGAAGGTTTTCAGACAGCCTGGTTAATTATTGCTGAATGTTATTCTTTGTGGTAATTGTTTCTATAATAGCTCTTTCTTTGCTCTCTGCAGCACTGCATTTCTTCCAATACTTGATAAAAAGAGAGTCTTATTATATAAGTTTGGTTTTTTTCTGCTATGGGCAATTATTAACTTTGTTCTTAAAGAGAATCTGGGCTCTACTGGAGGTTCCCTTGACTATGGCAGGAACAGTAATTTTTCACACTCATTGTGCTTTAGTATGTTTAACTACTCCATGTACTTTATTCAATCACCTTCAAAAATTCAACCAGATTTCGTATCATTGCACTTCATATGATGATAGAATACAGCAAGAAAATAAATGAAGAAAGAACAAAAAATATAGACACATTTCTTGAATCTCCTGTAATACCAGATTGAAAGATCAGGTTTCATGCTGCTTTCTACTACTTTTCCTTTACAGTACATTGTATCTCATTGGAATCAAGTGGCTGTTTTGTGACCCTTTCATATGTCCATGATGTACACTTTTGAATGTAACTATCCTCATGATATAACATGAGTTACCAAGTAAATCGATCTCTGATTTGTTGGTGGAGATGTAAAACTGATCGTTTTTTTCAAGTCAACGTACAAAGAGTTTTAAAATCAATTGTCATTCTAAATATTTCTGTCCCCAAAAAAATTCCTAATGAATTAAATTTTAAAGGATCAGTCATGCAAGTTTTATTTCATTGCATTTGATTTTTTCTGGACTGAAATGATTAATTCACTTCCAGTTTTATTCTGCCTAGTGAAGATATATTCGACAAACAACCTGTGTTCAAAGAACTGTTGGCATGGTAATTTATTCTCATTTAAAATCTAAATTATAGCTCATTAGGGATCCCATATTCTGGGGGGAATGCCCATCATTGGTTTTGTTAATGATTCTCTAACACTATAATTCTGTATGAGTACATGCATTAATTTACATGTAAAACTACCAGTATGATTAAACTAGATTTGCTGTAATGTCACAACCTCTAGAACTAAATTTACATGAAGACAGAAAGAATTCTGTCTTCAATATGTAAAAATATTACCATCTTAAGCTTGAACTGAGCTGTTTTTACTAAAAAACTGGAGGAAAAACCTAATTAATCTATTACTTTGAAAACTTTCTCTGGTAATACAATAGATAATATAGAAATTACTGCAAAACATATTTTTCAATTATTAATTTTAATTATTTTACCAGAGTGAGTGGATTATTTTTAAATTTTTTTTTAAGAAAATCTCTTTTTTTTCAGTTAGAGAACATCTATGATCGTTTGTATCTTTAAGGTCATTTGGTGACTTGAAATTCAAGCTGATAACAAAAAAATGTAACTCATTTCATCTTAAGACATTTTAGATGTAAAAGTCAGGGTAGTTTTTGTATATATGATAATCCTTCACAAGTGTTGGCATTATATCAAAGTGCTGATGAAAAAAAATTACTTGGACATTTATAAAAAATCAAGAGATATAATTCTTCTGACATTTTCTCAAAAGAACAAGGATGCAGAATTAAACATTTCACCATTACCCAATTCCTTTAGGACTTTCTCATTCTTGTACAGAGAGGTTGTAAAATCCTAATAATTCTGATTTGTTTTATTTGATGCCCAGTTTGACAATTTTTATGTAGAGCTTTAACTTAGAAGAAGGTCATGAAACAACTAGGAGTTTTGTCAAATAATGTTTTATAAAAGAATTTGGTTTATTTTTCTTTTATGTTACTCAAAGGTGAAAGATGCACCATATTGTCCTAAGGTCTGTCTAATACACCATCTGACTTACCAGTGAAGGCATAGTGGTTGTCATGAGGTTTCATAATAGAAAACTGTATATTATTATTAAATTCATATTAGTCTTATGGGTTGTTCACAAAACAACTTAATTATCACACTGATGTAAAAATGTAATATTAGTTTACAAGTTTTGTGTGCATCTGTCAATAATGTAATTTTAAAAAATACTGTTCTTGTGAACCCTTCAGACATGCTACAAGTATTTCTTCTTTTGGCACAGAGCTAAAGGGCAGGGGAAAATTAACTGTATTCTAACATGACTTAGCTGATTTAGTTGGGTATCTCCATACCAGGCTGAAATGTGCAAAGAGCACATTTTAATGTAATGAGCTATGCAGTGATCTCCAAATTGAGAACTCCTTATTCCTTCCTGTTCTCCAGTAACACTTTGCCTTGATCCTATAATTACTGCCATAGATTAGCCATAGGTAGAAGCCACCAAAAACCAGAGGTAATACTTCAAACAGGAAACAAGGAGCAGTGTCCAATAGCTGTGAAGTGATTTGAGGGAAATTAAAAGAGTGACTTTATAATTGTGAGGGCAAGTTATCATTAGAACTTTACACATACTGAATCCTCTGAAACAGATGACAAATGTTTCTAAAACTTTACATTTTTAACTAGATATTGCTATGGTAGTCTAAGGAATATGCTACATGAAATCTGTAGCATTAGGGAGGATTTTTAATTCTTAATTCCAAAGTTTGATTTCTACATCTTAACTTTGTGTGGCTATTGAGTTCGTCTAATATTTTATCAGCAGGTTGTAGATGTTCCAAAAGGCCAAGACTTTAAATTCTATATGACTTATTCAGATGTTATTTTTGGAAGCAAGAATACTGTGGGCATACTTAATGACAAAAAGTATTTGGTAATACAATGCCTGCAGGTCTCTTTATACATGTAATCAAAGGACAGCTTTAAGTTTTTGCACACTGTAAAGTTCTTTCAGTCAAAATCGGATGGAAAATCTAATGTTTCACGGTACCATGAAGATTTTCACAGATCAGTGAGTGTGATCCTTAGTTCACTCAAATTCATGGTTAGAATTAAAATGACCCATACTGTATCATAAGATCTGACCTGCAAAGGATCATTGTTAATTGGTTTTCTTTTGCAACTGTATAATCTGAATTTGTCTTACAGGATACAAGAATAATAACGATATTTGGATATACAGAAGTGAAATCTTACCCAAACCCCCTCAACTTTGAGTTTCATTCTATTAAAATGGCTAAAACACAGTAAAGTCTGCCTGTCTACAGAGCATGGCATATGGTAAAACTGTTCAGACATTTTCAAAGTTGCAAATCTCTGAACTGTCTACTTATTTTTAGTCCTCTTAAAAGACTATTTTTTTGAACTAGTTCTTTTTCCCCTGAATAAAAATCATGTACCTGGCACACACAGCCTCTGACATACACTCTCACAGCTGTTTTAACACACTAAATCGTTTAGCCATGTTTCCTTTTATATATAAAGAGGTATAATTTGTGCAAATGCAGTTTAATAAGCAGACTAATTATAATTTGCACATTTAGAAATATACTAAATTTTGTTTCTATTTCAATTAAGTAATTGCCTAATTATTCTATAAACAGAATTAGCTAACATAGAAGGAACCAAAAATGAAAACGGGAATTAAATCATTCACTAAACGGTTTAGCAAAGTGAAAAGCACTGCATGGGCTCTTTTATTATTTCCAACAATATGTTCTGGTTAATGCCCTGGTTCAGCAATGCATTTATGTGTCTGAGCCATTTTCAGGGCCCCAAGGGTACTGCCAGCTCTGGCCAACCATGCCCACAGCCCAGGACCCAGTGTCAGAGCCCTGGGGCCAGCAGTCCCTGCCCCAGTGACCCCAGAGCAGCAGGGCTGATCTCCAGCTCCCCACAGCCCTGCCCTGCCCTGCCACAGGCCCAGATCTGAGCCCAGTCTCTGCCTGTCCAGGGGTGGGGCTGCCCTCATGCCTCCTGGCTGCCCTGCTCCTGGCTGGGGCAGCAGGACAGTCCCTGGATACCAAACCCTGCCTGGATATTCTCAAGGGAGCCCTTCTCAAGGGGCCAGCACTCAGCCCCCTGTCACTGCCAACCCCTGAGCTGCCCTGCAGCATTCTCCATGGTTGGTGGCTATCCTGCAGTACTCCACAGGCAAACTCACCTGGCATGTCCCTAACAACATTTAAGAGAGGTTCCAGGTGCAGCAGTGTAACTTAACACGAAGCAATCTGCACTATGATGGCAAAGGGTGCCAAGAAAATGAAAGGCAGAGCAGCACGAGTCACGGTTTGAGTGTCTGGAGTCTTGTAAAAAGTCCAAACAGTGCTACAATCTCTCATAAAGTTGGAGAGCTGTATTACAGTGTTGAAATTTGGGAAAGACAACTCCTGTGAGGATGTTTGTGGACCTTCTCTTCCACGGTTTCTGAACTGGCACCAGCCTGTCTCCCACCAGCTCAGAAGAAGGTAGAGAGACCATATAATGGTCTGACTGCATAATGCACCCACATGCCTCACCTGAGCATTCAGCTTGTTTTTCCCCTCTTAAGCTCTGAAAAATGTTGATTCTGTCAGAACTTTGAGATCAATGAAGTTGAATTTCTGCCTTTACATGAGTTCTCAAGAAAGATTAAAAAGATTTAAAAGTTAAAAAAAGAAAGGAAAAAAATCCTGATTAAAATATACACACCAAATACTTTGTTCAAGATTTAAAATGTGGTTTCACTTTCTTAATTACATGAAGAGAAGATCTACATCTTCATAGACTGCTACCATACACCTCCTTGTAGTTTTTTTTCTATTTGCTCAAATAAATATAAATTGTTTTCTTATGCTGAATAAATCAGGAGTTGCAGACTAGTAATGGTATCTGTGGGTGGTTTTTTTGAAACCAGTGGTAAAAAGAAGATCTACTTAATTCAGGGGACTAAATAATTCCATATTATATATTTTGTAAACACTCTTAGTGTTTTTTGCTGCTGAAAAAGAATTTTGTCCGTTTTTTTTTTTTTTTTTAACCAAATTATTGAATTATTGTTAAAAAGCACTGGACAGGTACAGGTTGAATATTGATAATGGGAGCCTTGTTGCTTAAGTTTTATATGGTTCAAGTATTCCTAAAAGAACACTTGGCAAACAAAGATATCCTCAGTCTGGATTCCAGTTCATATATTCAAGCTTAAAAAGTGACATAATTTAGATAGTAAACTAGATAAAGAAATGGAATTTTTCACCGAGACATTATTCAGGGAAAATGTACAGTCCTGAGACAAAATTTGCTGCAGAAGTTCTGTTAAACATTTTTTCCTTAGAATAGCATGGTCAAATTATTTCAAGACAGAAATGAAACACAAAAGTTGTGTACAAATATTATGAACTATTGCTGTCATGGGAAAATTTGAATCTTGCTTCAAGGTCAGTTGAAGTGGTACCAAGTTGGAGTGGGGAGAGGTTTAATTCTGTGCAATGGTTTTGTATGGGGATTTTGGTTTTCTTTTGTCTCACAATTAACGGTCATGCTTTGCAGTAATGTAAATCTTCTGCATCTGCAAATCACTTCTTAACTAAAGCCTGAGAGTTATAGCCCCACCAGAAAATAAGATTGCACATTTCACCATTTATAAGGCTGTTTAAGCTATGTAAGCTTTTAATAAAGTGGACTTTCAGAGTTTTCCCATTCTTCTAGAAACACAGAATCAAACTGCTACCAAAAAATAATTAATATACTGGTCTCTCAAGAAATGTGTCCTATCTTCCATACTACTTTCCTTTGAAATACTCCTTCAAAAATACTATAAACTAATAATATTTAATAGCTTTGCTTCAATCCTTCTGTTGCCTTAGTATGTTTTAATGTGTGTTTTTAATAACATTTCTCAGATGCTTCACTTCCAAGATTTATTCTTGTAAGTGGCACAGAGATATTGCTTTTTAAACCTATAATTTAAATGGTTTTCACATATTATTTGTGATATTGTCTTCTTGAATACAGAAGTATTAATAGTAGACTATGTAGCCAATATAGCAATTAAAGAGAAAGGTGGGTGTGGGAAAAAAAACCAAAAAACAAACAAACAAACAAAAAAAATCAAACTAATAAATCCCAAAGAATGGATAGACTCCAAACAGGAAACTCAGCAGTTAAGTACCAAATGAGTAATGGTGCATTACGTTATGTTTAAGTAGCCCTGTTGAAGTAAATTGGATTATTTGCCTCAGTAAAGCAAACACAATTTGATTCTAAAATGTATAAAGTGCTTTGTCTAATTTGGAATGAAAATCTGACATAGATGAAACAGGATAAGCTATTACTAATTAACTAAATAAGCTAATACTATTTACTTTTATTCCATACCTGTTCTGCATTTTATGGGGATGAACTGCACAATGCTTAATAAGCCCTTAATTACAGGGGAAAGGACTGTCTGTAAAAGAAGCACCTCTGTTAAAGAAGCATTTCTATGGGCATTCTGTTAAAGAAGCATCCCTGTCCCATTTTGTAAAAATTAATTAAATTTATGTTTCTACATATGTCTGATTATTAGGTAACAAATATAAGCAGTAAAATAAATATTTTCTAGTTTTCAAAGATTTTTCTTAAAAATACAACTTTCACTAACTTAAGAGCTGATTGAACAACATACTTGGATATGTTTTGTTGCTTTGACAAATTGAATAAATTGCTACAAACAATTGCTACAACACCAGAATAAGGACCTGATTGTTTAAAAATTCAGATTAAAGGCAAGATAAAATACAGGAGAATAAGAATTTCTACCAAATAAGAGGGATGTTTTGTGGTTTTTTTTGGTTTGGTGAGACATTGTGCACTTCCAGAAGAAAGTGTTACTGGATGTTATGGTCATTTTACAACTTTTATCTTGAATCCATATGTTTTTCACATGCAATTTCTGCACTTTTTTCCCTGTATTACACAGAAATTGCACTTTCAAGCAGAAGCTAAATTTTTATCCTGAATAGGCATTTTCTAGAAGCTCTCAAATTCAGGAATTCATTTATTTCAAAGTAGTTTCAAACTTTCTGGTTTTCAGGTCATAGGAAAAAAAGGCTCTCCCCTCCTTTGATAAGAAAATAAGGATTAATTGAGACAAGACAAAAATTAGTTTAGATTACATATTTTTCTCTCCCCAGGATTTCTAATCTAAAAAAAAAAAAGTTTTGTTCTTAGTTTCTCTTCAGTGACAGAAATATGGTTCTTGGAATCTTGATAGATTTCTTGAAAATTTTTGTATTAACTAAAATAAAAATATAGGAAAATAATGATATGGGAGTTTACCTTCCAATTCTAGCATTATTTATAGAAGTTTTCCACTGTTCTGCTGTTGGACCTTCTTTGTCAGCCTCAACTTTTTGTCCTATTTAACTGCCAGTGAAATCAATCTGTCTCAGATTAAAGTTCATTTGATATTTTCTGTCCTCCTAAACTTAATTAAGCTGTTCAGGGGACACAACAAGGATAACATGCTTCTTCATTCAAATTAAGTACCAATTGTTGTTTTAGTATATCACACTATCAAAATGTTACATAACACAACTAGTTAGCCTCTGTAAAAATGAAAATTCTTTGGTAGATTCATGTTCTTAAATGTAATATGTGGAATAATCTCTGGTATTCCTTACACTATTCTATGATGTTGATCTTCTGTAGCTATCATAAGGAATTTCTATGTGTTGTAATCCTTCCTCTGAAATATAGCTGCATTGGTGGTTTTTTTTAGCTGTTTGAAAGAAATTAATTTTTAAAAAATCTAAATCACTCAAGACCAAATTTTAAGAATACAGTGCAAGGTTGATCTGTATGATTTGTCTTACTTCTCTCTAATTTTGAATAATTGAGTAGATCTTAGTGGTTAAACTTGGTTGTGTTCAAACTGCAGTTTAGCCTTACACAACAGGTAACTTTGCATAACTTTGTCTCAACTCTGTTAGACCAACTTATACCTATATTTTGCTATGATAATATCAAGGGTACTATTGGAAAATAGAAGGATATGTCTGCAGGGGTGGGGAAAGAAAGGAAATAAAAATCAAGCTTCTTTTTAATACATATTAATATTGTAGTATATTGCAATAGGCCACTCCAGTGAGGTCGTACTAATGTCAGATAAGAATCTTATGTGCAGAAAATCATTCATAAATCTGATAGACTGCTTCCCTCTAAGTAATAATGGAAGGAACAAAAAACCTAAAAAAAAAAGAAAGTGTCTATGAGGAATAAAAGTAAGATGTCTGGATTTAAAAAGCAAACGAAAGAAGACAGCAGGTATGGAAGAAAACTCTTGAGATGCTAAAGTTCTGTCTTAGAGATAATTTTAGTAATGTATTTTCAGATTATGTAATTTCACAGCTGTGGAGAATGTAACTGATCTACCATAGAATCTAATGTATGGATCTACCATGTTTGGTGTTTATTCTGTAGAAAGATTATCCTGCATTTGTATCTTACCCCAGCATTTATAGTACTTATGCTTGTTTATGATGGATCATACAAAATGTAAAATCATTTTCTCAGACAAACATCTGTATCATATACATTTTCCAAACTTTTCACAGCTTTTACAGGTGGTCTGTTATTAGGGATTATTTCAGTAAAAATGGTGAGGCTTTTGGAGGATGAAAAAAAAACCAAAAAACTTGTAGCAAGAGCAAAAGCTTTTGACCACCAAATTAAAATAAATTTGTCTGTGGGAAGAGGTGTATGCATTATGCGTTTAACTGAACTTCAAGAGACCTGTTCCCAGGAGCCTCTGTAAGCAAAGGATTCTTGCTGTATTAGTTTATACTTTCTCTGCCCAAATGAAAATGATTTTATCTGTTTCATATCAGTAGGTATATTTTCATATAGGTATATTTTCATATCAATAGGTATATTTTCTTATGCGTGCCAGGTGCTCTGGTTGTGCTCTGGGAAACAGGAAAGAAAGATCTATAAATAAGCAGTCAAATGTAATTTGTTAGACTATACAAGCTGTTCAGCAGAAATTAGGATTTAAAAACCACTAATTCCTTTCTACGCTTTAAATATTTTGTTGTTAACTGAGACAGAAGAGTAATTGAGTAACACAAATTTTTGTTTGCCCAACTGCTAGCAGAAACTCCACTCACCATTGTGTATAATCCATGGAACAGGCAGATTTTCTCTTTGTGTCATGCACTGATATTTCTTTGGATCTTATAGATTGTCAGCGGTCTTTTCTTTTATCTTTCCTGATATTCTGTAGCTCAAGAGACAATTTGATGTCTATGCCTTAGTGGTCCAGTGATTTCTTCAATGGCTTTTTCTTGGCATGTTTTGTGAAGGCAGACAGCACCTTTAAGCCATGGTTTCATTTGGATATTGGAATGTTACTACAGAAAGTTTTGTGGATTTTTTTGGCTTGACAGTATCATCAATACAGTTGATGATATTGCCTGTTATTGCCTCTTAAACCCATAGAAATATAAAAAGTACCGCAGCAACCAATGTTCAGGAAAAGACACACAAATTAAATATATGTCAAGAAATCCACAAACAGAAAAAAATAATGCTTTAAAGTGATGGAAAAGTCACTATTATAGCTTTCCTCAGGGGCATAAATCAGGCCAACATGTGGTTTGGAATAAAAGAGCATTCAAGTTATACAATGGAACATATTTTTGATAAGATAAATATAGAAACAGCATAGGGAAACATTTTGGTTAGGCACTAATAGACATGGAACATTCACAGACAACACTGAGGAAATGTTTTTTCTTTATTACGAATACATCATTCATAGTAAAACCAATGTTTGACTCTTTCATATCTATGGTAACCACTGATGTATAAATATAGCAATGCACATATATTGACTGGCACAGCATAATGAATTTACTGTATATACTGTGGAAATTAATGCCATGGGTGTGGAAAAGCCTGTAGTATTTTGTGTGGTTGTTTGAATGAATCCAGCCATAGCATTTATTTTGAAGAAACCCCTTCTTCAGAGCAACTAAAATATTGTAGAGATTTTAACCATCATGATGTTCAAAAATAGCTGCACCAGTTGCCCGAAAACATTTATTTGAATTGTAAATACCATTTGCTAAAGAATATATAGGCAGGGTGTATGCTGCAGGATTATTGCCTGGTGTTTTGCTTTCCATTGATGTCACATGATTTGAACTGATTGGTTTGTAGGCTGATCCATTCTTGGGGGAAAAAAAAACCAGATTATTCAGTGGCCTGGGGAAATAAGGCTTTAGCCATAAAGGAAAATAAATTCTTCACTCATGGCCTACTGGTACTGACTGGTTTTTTAACATAAAGAAAAGAACATAGAATTTATCTTCTTTCTTGGATGATTAGGACTGTAGTAGTAAAAAACAGAGATTATGTTTGTTTTTCTAAAGAACATGTAGAAAAGTGGAAGAGCCTGGTGTTTTATTGAAATGTCAGCCCTACTATAACTGACTTTCTCAGTAAAGAAAGGGACAAAGTTTGGGACTGGATGCATTACCGCTATGAACTTTTCTTTCTTAAAAAGATTTATGTGGCAGGTAGAAGACAGACAATTGAATATTTGGAGCTATGGTTTTAGGTATAAATTTTTATCTTCCTTCCCCCACCTTTCCTTTTTAGCATCTTTCCATCTCTGTTGCTGATTATCTGACCACATTGGAAAGGGAGTCCTGACTCCTTACTTAGGTTTTTATAACGTGTAAAAAATATCTTCCTCAGTGTTGCAGGAGGCAGTACTGTCTGGAAAATAACTCTCCCAGTGTGGTAGAAGAAAGCAATCAGTGCTTGATTAAGATTTTATTACTAATCAGCTTCGCTTGTTGGCCTTGTTAAGAAAATAAGTTTTCCCCAAGAGAACTTAATTATTTTGGGTGTTATTTTGGACTACGCTGGCATTTTGAAGATATTTTTTTTCTTTTTGTGCCATTGAAGTTAAAAGTATAACATAGTATTTGATCCTTCTTATATTCATATATGCAAGTCATTTTCCCAAATGATTTAATGAAAGGATAATACAGTTGTAAACTGACACTCTAACACTCTTTGAATTATTCTACAGGGGAATATTTCAATATGCACATAGTATATTTTTACTGTAATTCAGATTGAAAAGGACATATATCTTGTATATTTACATACCTTCCTATATCTATCTGCTTCTATTTCTGTCATAGTACAGGAGAAATCAGAGGAAGAAAAAGAGAAAAAAAGCAAAGAGCTTTTATTGAGTTTTCAACAATCAAGAAATATTCTTTTAAAAACTCAACCTTTTTTACAAGATGCATAGCAATATTTAATGGGAATAATCTGTTCATGATGAATTGCAGGTATTATTTTTGGGAAAAATGCATCAAAAGACAGTCACATTTCTTTCCTCCCTAGCTCTCTTTCCCCTTTCCCAAAGGAAAAACCTTTGGGACCACATACTGCGAAAAGAAGGTCTAAAATTGAACAAACATTAATTACAAATATAAATGATGTTTAAATTTGCTTCCTGTTTCACAGATATATTAATTTTGTAAGTAGATCTCTTTTTCTTTTGACATTACTGAAGAATAACAGGTCACTTATAGCTTAACCTTTCAGTTCTTAAACTTGCTAAACATTTTCAGAATTGAGACTGATATCTTCCATATTGTTCTGCCAAAGTACTGTGTGGGCATATGAAAATACATGCACTAATGCATGCACTAATTTATGTGAAATTGTTTTGGATCATTTGATAAACTTCTCATATGGGATGGGCAGTCTACTGCAAGTATAGAAACCAGAGAAGTCTACCTTGACTTCAGCAAGGCTTTTGACATTGTCTCTTGTAACATCCTCAGAGATAAACTCTGGAGATGTGTTTTAGATGAATGAAGTGAAGTGGATAAAGAACTGGCTCAATAGCAGAACTCAGAGGGTCATGATCAGTAGAGAAGAATCCAGTAGGAGGCCTGAAGTCAGTGGCATTCCCCAGGGGTCAACACTTATTGGGTCCATTCTTATTCAACTTGTTTACCAACAGCCTGGCCAGAGGAACAGAATGCACCCTGAGCAGGTTTGCTGATGACAATGAAACTGAGGAGGATGGCTGATACACCTGAAGCCTGTGCTGACATTCATCAGGACATTTATAGGCTGGAGAGTTGGGTAGAGAGAAACCTAATGAGGTCCTGCACCTGGGGAGGAATAACCTCAAGAACAAACACAAGCTGGGGCTGACCTACAGGACAGCAGCTCTGTGGAGAAGGAGTTGGGAATCTTGGTGGATGAGCATGAGTCTGCAGTGCCCTTGTGGCCTGGAGGGCCGAGGGTATCCTGGGATGCATCAGGAAAAGCGTGGCCAGCAGGTCAAGGAAGGTCACCCTGACCCTTAAGGTATCCTATCTGGAGTACTGTGTCCAGTTCTGGTCTCCACATTTCAAGAAAAACAAGGAGCTATTGGAGAGGATCCATAGGGGTCCACAAAAATGGTTTGGGGTCTGGAGTCTGTGAGGAGAGACTGTGGGAGCTGGTCCTGTTTAGTCTGGAGAAGAGAAGACTGAGAGGGGGTCACTTCAATACATATAAATATCTCAAAGGCAGCTCACCACCTCAGTCAGGAGGGTGGTGCCAGGTTCTTTTCAGTGACAGGATGTGAAGCAATGGCCATAAATTCAAACAGAATAACTCGTCATGAGGGAAACCTTCTTTACATTGAGGGTGGCAGAGCCTTGGAACAGGCTGCCCAGGGAGGTCATGGATTCTCCCTCTCTAGAGACATTTAAAACCCAACATAGTCCTGTGACCATAACCCACTCCAAGTGACCCTGTCTTGAGGGGGGGGTTGGACCAGATGAACTCCAAAGTCCCTTCCAACCCTTAGAGTTCTGTGGTTCTGTGAAATATGGTTAAGTAGTAACTATAAGCATATTTGGAAGAATGAAGTTTTAAACTTCTTTTTAGCTTCTTTGTCATTACCAACTACAGTTTTGTAGCAGAAGAGATATACAAGTATAAAATAATTGTAGCATTTCTTCCAAGCACAGCCTTTTACATTATTACCAACAAAAGAAAAATAGTGGGTTTTCAGATTAGTCACCTCCGGACTGTTAAGAATTATTGCTTTTGGCACATACATGCCTTCCAATTCATTTTCTCATTGTATCTGGATGTGAGAGAAGTGAATTCCTTAATTTTTATTGAACTGCCCTGGTAGGAACCTTCAGGTTGTTCCTTTATATAAATTGGTTTACTGCATCTTCAGGAGTTAAGTTCTTCTTCCTTGTAGTAATTGCTGTGATAAAATGTCATTCAATTACAATGTAAATTATTTCATTTTAAAATATATGTACAGCTTATGCATTAAGAAAATTAAGTAGTCATGTTTTAAAGAGAATGTTTGATGACAAATCATTATGTCTTCTTTAAAAGAACTAAAATTATAATTCTGGCTGTCAGGAATTACAGTTCACAGCAAATGTATAGAAGCTTTTTAGGTCAAAAAAAAAAAAAAGCAAGAACTATAGGAAGATAAAATTTCAAACCTGAGGCTTTTTTCCAAAGAACTAATAAGTGAAGCAAATAGAATATGGAATTTCCAGGTAAATTTAGACTTCAAAGAAATGCTTGAGCTCAGTAAGATATCATCAAATTCCCGCCTCAGTTTGATTCATTGTTGCTGGAAGCTGTTGTCATTGGTAGGGGTTCTCTGGCTGTTTGAATGTATGTGTGGTGTTTAGGGCATTTTTGCTGATTTTTGAAGACCCTTGTGTATCTTTAGTGAGTCACAACAGGCAAAACAATTATATCTCATATTAAAGCTCTGTGTATTGATTTCATCTCAAAAAATGTAAAATTTCTTCTTAGTACCTAGAACAGTGCTGCATTTTTGATTTATTAAGAGAATAATGTTGATAACACACTGATGTTTCAGTTGTTGCTGAGCAGTGTTTACCTTCAGTCAAGGATTTTCAGTTTGATATGCTCTGCCAGTGAGCAGGTGCACAAGAAGCTTGGAGGGAGCATGGCCACGACAGCTGACCCAAACTGGCCAAAGGGATATTCCATACCACAGGGTGTCATGCCACTACATATAAATTGGGCTGTTGGCTTCAGTTGTTGGTTGCTGCCTGGAGACAGGCAGGGCATCAGTCAGCATATACTGAGCAATTTTTACATGTTTGTCTCAGGTGTTATTTTCTACCTCTCATTTTCATAAAAATTATTATTATTTGAATACTATCTTTAGCACTTACTATTATTATTGTTGTCATATTATCATTGGTGGCGTGTTTTATTTTTTTCCATTACTAATCTGTTCTTATCTCAAGGTTACTTTTTTTTACTTTGATTCTCATCCCCACTGAGGTCAGGAGGAAGATGTAAAAGAGCAGCTGAATAGTATTTATCTTTTTGGCTGGATTAAACTGCAACAATCTAATAGGACCAGACGTGAAAAGTAGGAAGGAGTTCTCTAGCTCTAACCAGACCTAGGAAAAGAAAATGAAACTTATCAAAAGGGTAATCAGTGCTGCACTTTTAGAGTTAGTTTGTTTTTGTTTTTTTAAGACATAGGAAATAACTTTAAAAGAAAAGAAAAACCCCAAATCCCCGCTTATAACAAAAACAGCTATTGATAGATTTAGCTGCTTTGGGTGAACAGATGAATTTGTATGATGTCAGTGAAACATGACAGAATCGTATACCATAATAATGGCAAATGAATTTGCCTGTTTCCCCACTAAGATCTAAAAAAATTGATGAAATCCCTTACAGGCAACACAGCAAGTGACACACCTAAATGAAACTTGTATTTGGCACCACTGAAATGGCAACACGCTTCGGAGTAAGCCATTCACAGTTATTTAAAGCAACACAAATAATTTTGCTTTTTTTGACTTACTGTGACACTTCTAAATTCCCACTTTGCAAGTTCCTCAAAAGTACACAACTTTTTAAGCTCTCAAATTTAGGTAGAATTTTGCAATTTAATAGAAAATGTGCAGCTTAGTTCTTCCCTGGTATGACCCAACTGATGTGCAAACAGAAGAGCGTTTTGTTCTGCAGTGTAATAGTTTAGGTTAATGCTTGAGTCATTCTTGAAGCACCCATAATGTACTCTGTTCTCAAGTTGGTTTTAAGAGTATACATGAAGAGAAACTTTGCTTTTCTCAGCTTTTTGGGTCAAAAAATTAGAGCCTATGACTTTTGCCATCTCCATGATGTACTACTGCCCCACTTAAGCAAGCCTGGACTTTGAGGGTGATGGGCATTTACTAAAAGCAGAGCAGTTCTAAATGCCCTTGATGACGTTAAAATACTTTCTTTGTACACAAAGCAAGATGTTTTAAAATTAGAAATGGTCCCCATCTTTTTATTTCTAATACACAAAGGCAACCACTTTAAATTTTATAGGCAAATGTGCAATGCTGTGTATTTAATTTCTATTTTCCATGACTGTGATCTGACATGTTGGGGGACAGTGAATATTGCATAGTGAAATATTGATCTCTACATCTTCTTGCTACTTTTTTTCATGAAATGACTTGCTATTCAGTGTCAATGCTGGGAATGCTGAACACTGGCTTGTCGGAAGAGTCTGATGCTAAAAATAGCATAAGAGCCTGTCTTGTAATTTGCAACTAAAATGTCATGTTGGAAGAGAAACACCTCCAATGATTAAATGGGTCTAGATGGCCTTTTTTCGACCTTGTCTATTACTTTACACTTCTGGAATTACCCAGGGTTCTTCACTGTTTCCATTTTTCATAAGACACTAAGTACTTCCTGGGTTTGATTTTCTTTCCTTATTTTTTTCCTTCAAAAGACTTTATTGTGCAGTCAGCCCTGATCCTTAAAAATATATTTATTTTTAAACTCATATCCCATTCTTAATTCCTTTTAAAATAGTTTTTTTTTTTTCCTCTGCCATCTAGGAATGTCTGAGTTTGGGGTTTTTTTTTTCCTATCTAATTTATTACATAAAAGTGTATTTCTCCTAAGCAAGTCAAGTTACTCAACTGAAGGGGCTTTGTTTACTATGTTTGTAATTCTATGTTTGGAATTGTATTCAACCCTTTTATATGGTGTCCTGATCATGGAATGTCAGGACACTTCAGAACTCTAAAGAAGAAACCTTTCTAGCACTCAAAAAGGGATGGTTAAATTCTATTAATTGTGCTGTCAGGAAATTAAGATGCCACCACTTTATGTAGAAATGGACATTATGCCCTGTCCTGAATGGTGCTCCAAAGCCATCCCAGTCATTACTTTAATACAGGGTAATTTTGTAAGAAAAAGTGGAGGAAAATTGTACAGAAAAAATGTGGGCAAAATCAAAGAAATTATGCCTTGATGTGTTAGGGTAGCTTGTCCAGGCAATTATCCACTGGAAAAAATACCCATAAACTGCATAAAATTTCCAAGTCTTAAACAAGACTTAAATGATTTTTAACTTTTTTCTCCAGCTCATTGCCTAAGGGTGAATTTCGTCCTCGCACACACATTGCAAATCTAGCTGTTTACTGTTGTCCATAAAAAGTATTTTGAGACTATGTATTCATTGTCTAGTACAGTAAGATACAGATGGATGCATAATTGAAAATTCTCATTCCTGAAATATAAGAAAATCAAAGCATAGGTTCGAATCCCCTAATCACTATGTGAATCACTATATGATTTCATCAGGATATACAAATCAGATGGACACAGTGCTGCAGGCATATTTTGTTGGTATTTCTGGAATTTTATCAGTATGATGTTTATGGTTTATGTCATGTTTCTAGGTGAATTCTTTGTAGTGGATGCACCTTGAATGTAATTGCTCCCGTTTGCTTCTCTGGAGAACCTTTTCTTTTCCCTTGTCTGCTTACATCAATTCAGATGTTGAATACCCACAGGCAAGGAACCAGACTTTCTACATGATTATAATTTAGGGTTATATGGAACAGTTCTTTCACAAGTATTGTGCATTTTCTATGTATGTTACTGGGAAGGTTTCAAAAAATCTGATCAGCTGTGTTTTGGGAGTTACTTGGAAGATGGATACTTATTTTCAAAGGCAATGAAGACTTTACATTATTATTGAAACAAATTTATCTCAGTAGAAATTGAATACAGCTGATAGGGTTTTTCCAACATTTACCAAAGTGCCTCATCTTTATGCTAACCTTGTAGATGTGTAGCAAAAGTGTTCTCTGTCCTCTCTGGTTCCAGCAGTTTGCAAGATCCAATCTTTCATTAGATATAATAGTAAAATATTTTTGAAATTGAATAGCTTATATGCTTGGGTCCAGCTGCATGAGGCAGTAAGTTTTCCCTTTATGTTATAATCCCTGCCTGCTGCTGCTCAGTGTTTGCACTAGAAAGAAGCAGCACGGCCTTTTCCATTTCAGTTCTGCCCGAGCAGCCTGCTGAGTCAGAGCACACTGCTGATTATTCTCGCCACATAGAGATTTTTGTTCTGTGCCTGTTTGGATTTCAGTGCCTTGTCTGAACACTCACTTCAGTCTTATGTCACCGCCAAGGTCACTTTTCATTTTTCAATTCCTGTTCCTGTGGTTCATAGTTGCTTGGAGAGGGTCACATGCCTGCAAAGTTTAACAGCTGCCTCTGCCTCGTGTCCTCTCAAATGAAAGCAGAAGTGAAAACTTAGCTTCTCAAGACCCGTGCTTGAGCAACAGAGGAATCCCTTTACCGAGTTTGACTCTTCCAAAGAACTCTAAAATCCTTTGGAACATCAGCTCCAGGGTCCTTGGCAAAAGACATTTTCCTCTTGCCTTTTTCAGATATCACCAGTAACAATGAGACTTCCTGTCTCTCCACAGCTGTCTTTAAGTTTTCTTAGCTGTGCAAGCTCAGCCTGAAATCCTTTCTGTTGCTACTATACTTTGCTAAATTTTAGGTGACGGTCTATGAAATCAGAGCCTCTCAGCTCTCCACCAGCACCAGTTGATCAAGCAGCAGCTTTGGCTTTTTTGGCATAATTTTTGAGAAGAATGCTCACTTTGTGCATATCTGTATTGATTACGCATGCAAGAGAGCACAGATAGAAGAAACTTGGTTATCCAACTAAGAGAGAGTGGCTGTTGAGGCCACCAAAGATCTGTGTTTTACTCTGCATTTAATTAAAGTGATCTGCTTTGTCCTCTCACCATAGGGACAACTTGCAATGGACAAGTACCAGCACATTAATACATTTTATATGTATTACATGAAAAAAAGTTCACTGCTTGGCAAATGTGAATAACCAATAGTGACTTGTAGGGAACAATGGTGTTTTTTAGCATTAACATCTGCAGTGATAATGTTGAATGCAATTAGGTATTTAATTAAGAATATCTTTTTTGCACCAGAGCTTAATTTAAAAAAAAAAAAAAAAAAAAGGGTCAAATTGCTAGATGTCTTTTTCTCAGGGATGTCTTTTTCTCAGGGAGGCCTGAGCTGGCTTGGGTGTCAAGAGGGCTGCTCTTTGGTGACCATTTAGTAGAGGTTAAAGAACTGCTGCTCCTTCCTCATCTCTCCCAGCTGATTCCCATTCCTTTCTAGTAATAACTCTTCAGTCCTGTCTACCAGTGGCTTTTGTAATGACTTTTGGTCATTCACAGTTACTGGTCTTTGCATTATGTCAGTGATTATCCTTTTTCAAAGACAGAGTTTCATGACTCCTTCAAACTGCTCTAAAACCTCGATGCTTTCATGAGACACAGCCCCTGTACTGCAGCACCTCTGGAGCTGTTGCAGCAAAAATTAATCTTACAGGCTTGTTGGTCAAGTATCTCTACCAGAAAAGAAAGAAACCAGGGACAGTTTTCCGGTGGATCACTAAAACAATCCAAACCTTCCTGCAACTTTCACTGTAAATCATAAAATAAAAGACACATGCTAAAAATCTCTTTCATGAATCAAAGTATTCTTTGGATTCATTTTAGAATTTATCTCTTCTGTACATCCAGTTATACTTGTGATACCTGAAATAGTAATTAATAGCTTAAAAAGTGTTCCTCTAACAAGGAAAATACTTAATTTTAAAACTAAATTTTCTTATAGATCTTTTACATGTACTCAGTAGTGTTAAATTTTTAGTAATATAGAATAATACTTAGAACTGCTCTTCAGGTTTTACCTTAACTTGAACATATTTCAAAATCTATCTGGGAGTTTTTGAGGAAACATTTTGTTTTCTGGAAAAAAAAATTAGCCTCACATAACCAACTGCCTTCAAACAAGGCTGAATTTGACATACTGAAAAAATGTGGACATAAAGTAATTTGTAAATAAACAACTTTTCTCTATTCTTATGTTTGAAAAAAACCCCATTTTTCCATAAAGCTGTTGAGAATGGAAGTACAATTTTTAAATTGTATACTTCATGAAGCATAATTTTAATTTATTTTTATGGTTACAAAAATTAAATGGTATTGTACTTAAATTCACCTAATCATAGCTCTCAAGTCTGATCTCATCCGGCAAGGAATTCCACATGCTCTCAAAGGGAACATTTTCTAAATGCAGACATATTAGGAAGGCATTTTAATTATGTGTCTGAGATCACTCATCCTCTCAGTATGGTATAATAAATCTGATTTACCCAAGTCTGTGGTTAGCAAATGCCACTGTTACATGAGAAATGTTTAGAAATATGGTGACTACATTTCTGCTTCAGGCCTAGACTGTGTTTAAAAAAACTCAATATCTCATTTTCCTTCTCCTTAATATCCCTTCCTAAATATGTCTCTGATAAATCTAAATAAAATCTTGTTCCATACACTCACCGAACAGGGCTGGGAGGTATTTTAAGGCTCACCTGGTTTCAGCTGCCCCTAGGGACACCTTGCATGAGATCAGATTGCTCAAAGCATCATCCAACATGGCCCTGAGCACTTCCAGGGGTGATGTGTCAACAACTCTAAGAAACTTCTTCCAGTATCTCACCACGATGACAGTGAAGAATTTCTTTCCAATATCTAATCTAAACCTTCCTTCATTCAGGTTAAAGCCATTTAACCCTGTCACTACATGCCCTTGTGAAAAATCCCTCTTCAGCTCCCTTGTAGGCCCCCTTTAGGTGCTGGGAAGCTGCCATGAGGTCTCCAGAAACCTCTTCTCCAGACTGAACAACCTTTCCTCACAGGAGAGGTACTTCAGCTCCCTGACCATTTTTGTGGCCCTTCTCTGGACTCCCTCCAACACACCCACATTGTTCTTGAGCTGGTCTCCCCACAGGTGGATGCAGCACTTCAGGTAGTGTTTCACAAGAACAGAGTGGAAAGAAACAACCCTCTCCCTCAACCTGCTGGCCCCGCTGGTTTTGATGCAGTGCAGGAAACAGATGGCAGTGAGGACACTTTGCCAAGCGATGCCAAGCTTTTTGTCCACCAGAACCCCAAAGTCCTTCTCCTCAGGGCTGCTCTCAGTCTATTCTCTGCCCAGTCTGTATTCCTGCTTGACCTAGCCCAGGTGCAGAACCTTGCATCGGGCCTTGTTGACTCCATGAGGATCACCCAGGCTCACCTCTCAAGCCTGTCAAGATCCCTCTGGATGGCATTCCCTTCCCTCCAGCATTGTAGTAGTGCACTACAGTTGGCTGCACTACGCAGCTTGGTGTACACATCAAATTAAGGGATATTAAGAATAACACAGGATTTAGAGAACTCTTTGTGTTCAAAAGCTCATTAATGCCTGCTCAAAACTGTGAATCTGCCTTGTGAGCTCTGCATAGGTGTGCATTTTACTAATAATCATTTTGCTAAAAGTCATAGATAATGCACTTCTTGGCTGTGCTCTATGGGTCTCTTTGCAGGGATCGCTTCTGTCCATGCATCTGATTGTGAGAAAAGATATTATTTGTCTGGTTTTGGTGTTTGGGTTTTTTTTAATGCAATGTATTTAAGATCCTACTATGAGATTCCACCCAATCAAAGAGTTTCAATTGCTATTGGGGACTAATTTGGATCTAGCTTAAAATTTTAGTGAATATGGGTTACAGCTTCTGAAGAGTTAATGAGAGAATACCAGAATGCTTCCCATCTCTTGTTTGTGTAACAACTTGACACCTTTACAAATTCATGAGCTGAAATTGCTCTGCACATAAGCACAATATCCTATTTTTCATTCAGTACTGTTTCCATTTCCTAGTGCCCTGTGTGACTTTGCTCACAGGTTGGAAAGTAGTGTAATGCATCATTTATACTGGCTTCCACCTTTATTGACTGATGGCCTCCTTTGCTGTCAATCATTTCATTGAATTTTGTCAAAAAGGATGTGAAAAATTTTGTTGCTGATGTGACTGAAGTGCATTCACCTGTAAACAAATGCTTGAGACAGAAATCAGAACAAATGGTTACCTAAGGTCATTTCAGATATTGCAAAGACCTAATGGAAGTCAAATGCTGATATCCAATTGACAAAGTGACAAACATAGTTTCCTTGTTTGATTTGAAAAGGAAAACACATTATCGAAAATTAGTATTTTTTTCTTTTGAAAATGGTTCAGTTTGACAGTATGTGATCCACAGCCCTGTGTGAAAGATGCTCATGTAAGGTTGTTACATGACCTGACCAGAGAACTACCCAATTCCCATCTCTTGCTCAAATCCAAATGCTATATTCAAACACAAACTAGCCCATAATAGATACATGTCAGAGAAGAACAAGTTCACCAGGACTCACCAGGGAGGCAGGGCCAGACACAGGACTGGAGATGGCACAATCACAGCGAAAGTCAGGCCAAAAGTGGGAGCCCAGACCCAATTTTAAAGGAGCTCCTGAGCCCAAGGACAAAAGGTTTGAGTGAAGGTTCCCATGCAAAGCTGGTCAGGGCTTTTGAGACAGACAGTATTTAAATGGAGAACTAATATAATTTGAACCATACTGAGTGTTTTGTATGTTTTCTAGCATTCAAAATATCAAGGGTGAAAGTAAATTTTAAAATAACTAAGTTTAGTATCACTGCATGATAAGAACCACAAAATGCTAGAAGTAAGCATGTCAGTATTTGGTATTGTTTGGTGGAAGCTGATTTTAGGCAATACCAAAATATTAAAACAAACAGAATGAAGTATTTACACATAACCTCAAATAGTTTTATCCTCAATTATTAATAAAAATCAAGAACTTTCATGTGAACTGGCCCAGCCCTGTGTCCTCCCCCTCTACAGCCTCTTACAGTGAAGTTGATCTTTGTTGAACTCTTAAAATTTTGAAGAACATATATATAGGGTCCAAGTTTTTTGAAGTTTTCCTGATGAAAAGGATCCAACTATAGGTTTTGAAAGAACATAAAATCTCTTGCATGGCATGTGAAATTAATTCACAAAATATTCCAGCTCCACACATTGCATTAAAGTGTGAATCATTTCAGTTATATGAGAAAAAAAGTGAAACTTTGTTCATAACTTAACATCACACCATGTTAAAAAAGAAAAAGAAAAGGAAAAAATAGGGGAAAAAAAGGGTCAGAATCCTTTACCTCCAATGTTCTCTAAGAAATTCCATCTGAATTTATCACAGTTAAATACATGAAACCAGAGAATACTTGGAAGCAGATTGAGAGGTTATTGAATAAGAGGAAGAAAAGTCCGCTCAAAGAAAAATCTTCAGAAAAAGAGGTTCAGATATGCAGGAGAAAAAGGAAGCCTATTTTTTTTTAATAATTTAGCATTGGATGTGTCTTAATTTTAAATTATCATAGAAATTCTCTCTTAATATATCCTCATTTTTTACTGCTATTTCTTAATTTCTCCTCAAAGAATCTGTGGTTTGACAGATGATTTAATGAAACTGAGATTTCTACCAATTTGTATCCCAATGTGTATTTGTATACAATGTTTCAGAAATGCTTAATGATTAGCTGACTCCAGAAATGGTCTATTTGTCAAAAATCTGTATATGTCATGCATTATGTAGTCATGCATGGGATGGGTCAGATACAACCTGAACATCTTTTAACTCAGCTAAACCAAAGGCTCTCTTGAGGATGAGGTGGGGGAAACCAGCAGCACACTAAATTTCCTTTCTCACCCTTCACTGGAAAGCAGGTACAGAAACATTGTCAAGATGTTGATATGATTTTTAACGAGTTGTAGAGGAATATTTTATAGACAATCCCCTATTTCAGCTTAATGTAAGGTTTATTGGGGAAAAGTGGCAGACTGGAATAAAAGGAGCATGTAAACTCTTGCAATGCAAAACTGCCTAGGCTTATGTCTCCTCAGCAAGGGTTCCCAGTGGGGATTTTCTCAGGTTGCCACAGGCCTCCTTTCTTCCTTTGTCCCTGCTGAGAGGACTGGTTTTATACCATACTCATCTGTATTTTCATAAACAATCACCATCTTTCTCTACTTTTCAAGAGCAATCACACTAGCATAGGTGGTGCTCTATTAGGATTCTCATTGCATTTCCCTGTAGACATGCCAGGCTCTTGAGATGGCATCTGCCATCAGCTATGCCACAATGCCAACAAAAAAGGGGGAGATCACAAGGAGGTCACACTTCAAAAAGACACAAAATATAAACATCAGATAATTCCTAATACTTGAGACCGACTTTAGATCTCTTGTCTTGAAGTAGATGATCATACAGAAGAAAAACTATTATTTTGCAGCTGAAAGGCTCACAGATGTACTGCTTGAGGGCTATTTCAGAAAACAAAGGAACAACACAAACAACAGAGTGATGTCTGCATGTCAGACAAAGAAATGTGAAGAAGAAGAGTTGACCACAGCAAGACATCAGAACCATCTGTTCCTTTTGTTCTGAGTAAAAGCTTCTGGATGAGCAAGCACACCTGAGATCCTTACCAGTAACAAAGGCTGTGTGTTATCAAATGGCAAAGGTGGACTTTGTTTACAGCTGACTGATGGCAAAGGCATGCTACCTCAATATTCTGGATGCATCCAGAAAAAATAAACTGTGTATTATTAGGCAAGAGCTGAAACTGCCCAAGCTTAAAGGCTTGTAACTGTTGCTGTCTATAGCATTTTTCCTTTTTACTGGCTGATAATTATTGTGTCTATCTCTCTTCTACAGACTGCTTTTCACTTGTTTTCACTGTAATGTTGAAGTTCTTTTACCAAGTAAGAATAGTAATGAGAAGGGAATAGCAACTATTCCAGCTTTTATTGTGTTCTCACATAATAAGTACTGGTCCTTGAACTACTGGAAAGGGATTCACAGAATTGTTAAAAAAATATATGTATATCAGTTATGGAAAATCTAAATATCACCCCTCATTTCCACACAAGTTTACAACAGTACAAAGGAACAAGGTTTCAGTACTTCACATTGTGAAGTACTGAAACCTTGTTCTGCTTTATTTTGGCAGAAACTGGATATTCTCTTTATTTTTTTACTGTATCTACCCATAGAAAGTAGATCTACTTCCCATAAGAGACAACTGTGATTATATCAATATACCTGAATTTACCTTCAAATCACTTCCTTCTCATTGATCTAAAAATTGCTTTTCTTCTTAATGCCTCACTCCCAATCTGTAAAATGGGAAGAGTGCTATTTTACAATGCATGTCTTCATGTCAAATGCTCAACTAAAAAGGCAATATAGGTGATATAGTAATCTTTCAGGGAAAATCATCTTATGATGGGGAGAAAAGATATAAATATGTGTAGTTTGAAGACATAGTTCCCTGTGCAAAACATCTGACAAAACAATCTTCTCCCTGGAAACTTTCAGCATTTTAATCAGCATTTAAATCCTGATGATATGCAAAGTAATTTTTTCTCTTGTTTGATGTAACTCTTTACAGTAAATAATGTGAACCTTTTATTTAATTAATATTCATTGAAACTATTTATGATTTACAAAAAGAATGGAGAAATGCCTATAATAAACTAAAATATTGATAGCTACAATCCTAATTTATATAGTAAGCTTTATATGAGTTTTCCACAGCTCTTCACAAACAAATCATACCAAACTACAGGAAGGAAAAGTAATATATCTCAAAGAAAACCATTTTGAAAAGACTTGGTGTCACTGTGCTTGTAAAAATATTCCAGTTTAAAAAAAAAAAGAATATTTACAGGAAGCAAGTGATGCATCTAGGGTGCCAGCAGAAAAATGCTGTTTCAAATATTTTCTTTATTCAGTGGTTGAAGCAATAAATTGCACAGTACATGAATTGAGATAAAAATAAATAATAAAAATTACTGAAAAAAAATAGTAGGGAAATAAAATATGAACATATTGCAAGCAGCATTTGGCATTGTGCTGTGAAAATAACAGGGTCTCTTTTGTTTTCTTATCAGCTCTGAAAAGTGTATTGTCTGACTTCATGTAACTGCAGCTTCATTTTTTGGCAGTAGATGAATATGCTTTTGTTTTAAACCTCAGTATCTTTAACACTGAGCAGAAGTATGGGTATTTGAGGTGAAAAGGATTCAGTTTACAAACTGTGTATTTCATGAACATGGTAAACTGACTGTTCTATCTATATTCACTTTAAAATTTAAATTCTCTATTTTCCATTTTATGGGAGTTTTTGAATTTGACCAAAATATGACTGTACTAATAAAAATTTAAAATTTTTATTGCATAAATCAAAAGTGATCAATATTTCTGGGAAAATACTTGGGTGAACTCTGCAATGTCTTTGCTGGTGTAAAGGTCAATAACTTTTTGGATTTTTTAGACTGTTGTGTAAAGATTTAGCATTGAAAACTAGTAATAGGATAAAACTTTCAAAAAACTCTGTAAACATAGGGTGAAATTAAATTTAGTTGAGGTTTTTTTAAGCTAATTGTTAAATCAGACTTGAATACTTACATTAGGAATTAATTTATAATTATTAATTAATTAATTAATTTCTCATGTTTAGAGAGAAACAGAGGTGGTGTTCACCAACATGAAGCTGGAGGGGAGGGATCATTTTACTGTGTCAAGTTCCATATGACTGTATATATTCTCAGGGCAAGTAGCAGATATGTGTACTATAGGTAGATTGCAACTCTAACATTAAAAAAACCTGAAAATTTTTTTGAGGTTAGAGCAAGTGATCTGAATTATCTCAGAGTCTGGAGAGATTGTTAAAGAGCTTTTAGTGGTACTTAATCATTTCTTCTTCAAGGCAGCAAACCCAGTACTGCTGAGAAGCAGCACAGATGCACAGAGAGGATCATATTTGCACTTTGGATTGGCATAGAGGCACTGAGACCAAAGAAGAGGCCCCAGCTGGGGACTGGTGGCAGGGTGGGAGGCATCAGGTGGGTGAAGGGTAAAGGATCCCAGTCTGCCTTGCTCATCTGCTGTCCTGTGCCAAGGAAATGCCTCCTTAAGCAGAGGCTTTGCTGGAAGCAAGAAGCAGATTGCAGTGGTGGGCAATTGCTACCAGAAAAATAGCAAGCTGGGCTTGTGACTGCAGAGAGAATTTCATGGTGACTTGCTTGCCAAGTGCACAAATGTGTCAGACCTTGTGAAATGTCTCTACCAACTCCTAGGAACCAGCAGAGGGGGTCTGTAGCTGGCATGCATGGGAATAAAAATAGCAGAGTGAAAGAGAGAGGTGGAGTAGATTTTAGGGTTTGAAGAACTTTTTAAGAGTACCAAAACCCTCAAAGTAGTTTCCTTTGTAATGCTCTCTGCAATTTCAGTGGTGTTGGAGATGGAGAAAGAGAGGCAAACTTTTAATGCTGGGCTGAGAAGCCAGTGGTAAGGATTAAGAGGCATCAGAAGCTTCTAGCATAATGGAAGATCATGCAGAAGAGATGTACTTCCTCTGAATGACAAGTGGGTCAAGGTGCTACCATCTAATATCAAGGACATCGAGAGTGAACTTTTAAGGAAGGAATAAGAGTAAGCAGACATGTCCAGAACAGCAGAGATGACATATTTATTATGGATGATGGTATGGAAGTTTTTTTTAGTCTCTGTGAAGGCAAGAACACAGAATGGAATTAGTCAAACAGAGTGTATGATTTAAACTGGATGCTGGGAAGAGAATCAAACCTGTACAGCAACAATATAAAGTATAAGCTGTCAAATGAAGGAACATGAACAAAGAAACAGCAGACATACCAGAAACTTGGTGGAAAGAGAACAATCTGCCAAGCATCATTCAGTGGAATAAAATTAGCACCAATGATCAAAAGAAGGCTGACTATTTGGCAGGATCAAATTATATGCACCCAAGACTTACCTAAAATTCTCCTAGTACTTGAAGTACTTGGGAGATATGAAGGTAGCTTTTAAATTGATCCCAGGTGAGATTTCAAGAAATTCAGGGTACATAAAACTGCTATCTCAACAAGGCAGAATAGTATAGCCTGTAATAATGCACAAATTAATAATCACAAATATAAATCTAACTGTACACTGGGGAAGGGACAATGCAGATTCTTGAAGGAAAATCCTGTTCCATAAACATACTATAGATATTTGAACATTCAGCATGTGGGTAAGGGTATTCTGACTGATATATTCCACCTGGATTCCCACTAAGTTTTTGGTTTAATTTGTCATCTAAAGCTTTAAAGAGTTTCATCAGTTATATCATGAGAGAAAGTTCTTCACTTTATTTCATCATTTGGTTAAATGATGAAACAGAGGATAGGAATTAATATTTTTTTACAGTAATCAACAGTGAATTCCACACAGGTATGTGCTGGGACTTGTGCAGTTTGATATATTAATAGATGACCTGGAACTGAAAGCCATTAGTGAAGTGGTAAAGTTTACTGCTGACAACAAATTACTCAAGACAGTGAAAATGAAGGCAGACCATGAAGAATTGCAGGAGGACCTGAGGAAGATGAATGAGTAGCCAATAAAATGGCAGATGAAATTCGGTGTAGATAAATGTCAAGCCATGTATAGGGGAATGAGCAGGCCTATACACACAGCACAATGGGCCCTGAATTGGTCATTATCAGTCAAGAACAAAATCTTGGGTCATCATAAAAGGCTCTGGGAAAATGTCAGCCCAATATTGGTAAGAAGGGCAAATTAAAAGAAAGAATCTTTTAAAAAGGAAATTAAGAATAAAAAAAGGGAACATCATATCTCATTGTATAATTCTCTGGAACTACCCCTCTCTCTTCCCTTTTAAATAGAACTGATGGAAACTGGAAAAGATTCAGGAAAGGAGAACAAGGATTAACAGATGTATCAAACTGCACTGCTTCTTTGTATCAAATTATGAACTAAGTCTGTAAAACTTGGGGAAAAAGAGATTACAATAGACATCTTTTAAAAAGAGTGTCTGGGAGAGGCTGGGTAAGGACTGATAGTCCATTGGGAATAAATGTTTTCCAAAACAAAAGGAGGAATAGATCCATTTAGTAGGAGTCAGCTTCAAAACAATTTTAGAGAATTAGTTCAGGAGCTGTAGGCTAGTAAAACTGCTCTAAAGAATGTTGGAAATACTAAAAAGAACATGGACTGGAGGACAGATGGGGAAAACTCATGGAAAAGGAGACCAAGGACACCTATTTGATGCATATGTATAATTTCTGACTCCAGAACTGAAAAACATTGGAAAGCACATGAGGCAAAAGTGTCACAGATACTTTCAATTTTTCATTTATTCCTAGATTTCCATTTATGATGTATTTTATTTCGGAAAAAATACAAACAAGCATTTGGTGCCACTCAGAAGGCTTTTACTATACAGATCTCTTGTTATTGATTCTTCCAATGACAGTCACTGCCTACTTCATTAGTGACAAACAAACCAAATTGAGCATAGAGAACGAGGCACACCCTCACAATTAATACATGTGTTGCAACTTCATTCGCATCCTTATGCGACCCCAAAACCATAGCAATTTTTTATTAATTTTCTTTTTCTATTCAAAGTTAACAGCAGTTGTTTCATAGCCTGTCCAAGTCTTGTTTTCACAGGGTGGTCTGTACGTCCTCACTTGTGATGCAAGTCTGTTGAGGGGTGCTTTGAAGTGTGAAGTCTGGTGAGGATAGTGCTGGAGGAGTGTGGGAGGTGGGGACTGCCACTCCTGGTGCAATGTGGACCATTCTGCCTGTTGGAGTCAGTTCCAAGGATGCAGAGTACAGCACCACTCTTATAAGTCATTTCAGACACTCACAGGCAAGGAGTGCAGCAAGCACACGATGCAGACAGCAACAGCCTGGCGCTTGAGCACCAGCCCTCTCAGCACAGAGACAGATGATGTGTGGTCTGATAGAGACAGACAGTGGTAGGCACACTGCCTTTTCCTGAAGCTATGCCTGTAATTGAATGATAAAGGACTTGGGGCTGTCCCAGTCAGGAATGTGATCACTCAGATAATTTTGTTGCATATTATTTTTTTGTAAACGGAGTCTGTGCTATGTCTATGATGAGAAACCGAGGTTTCTCCTATACTTATTGCTCCTGGAGAGCTGCTTAATACAAGATTTATAGTCCCATCTTAGCAATGGCAACATTAATCTTCATAGGTATGGACTGCATACATAGCAAGAATAATAATTATGAAAAAGCTTTTCCTCTCATACCTACTATCCATCTCATCCTTTAGTTCATTAGCTACCACTCTTTATTTGAGACTGCTAAATCAAAATTTTACAAAGATCAAAATGTCTCTAGTACCTCTATTTTATTTTGGGGACAAATGACAGCTTTCACCAATATCTTTCCTGCCTCTGATATTACTTGTTATTGACCTTTGTAATTTCAGATTGCTGTTCATATCAGGTGTGTTTGAACAGAATCTCGTCAAGGTTTTCTAACACTAAGAAACCAAACTACCTCTCTTTCCAGACTATCTGATGTTTTATTCTTGCACAGATTGAAAGGATTCAGATACATGCAATTTAGACTATATTTTCTTATTAACTTTTAGATAGCACTGTGTTTAAAAAGCAGAGAACAACCCCTTGCAAAATTTTTGCAAGATTTCCTTCTCCTACTACCAATTGATACACTGGTAGTTGAGTATTTAACAGTAGCCTATGGCTTCTGCCTCCCTCAGTGTTTGCACTTTTTGGAATTGGAGGTTTCTTCTTAGGTATGAAACTGTTGGAACGCTGGATGCTGAGAATTTTAGACTTTCTGTGCTGTCAGGCACTGACCCCCAAGAGAAAACTACATTTGACCTAGGCCATGGAGAAGGCTTCCAAAATTGAATGATAGGACTGGGATTATGTGTGTAGTCTGAATAGAAATGTGAATATCATATGCTGGAAAACTTAGAGTTTAAGGTTTTAGAACATAGTAATATATATAAAGCAAGATGGAGGTTTTAGGGTAGAGGCTGGTCCTTCTTCATTGCCTTCTTCACCTTCTTCTTCATGAGTTTGGGTGGTATGGTGTAATTGGATAAAAAAGTCTGCATTGTGGGCACAGGTGACTGGTTATTGAGTTTAAAGTAAAAATAATTTAGGTGTAATTTCTTAATTGGACAGCTTATCCTTAAAAGACCTTGTAGAGAGAGGCACATCTCCATTTTTTACCTTGTTAGGGTAAAGTACTGTAGAACTCACAGCTTGTGAGACTGTAACATAGATAAGAAATAATAAACATCTGAGTCTGAACAAGAAATACTGTCTCGGGATTTTGTCCCAACCTTGTCAGAAAAGAAGCAAAGAATTCATTATGAAACCATTCTTGTAAAACTTGGCAAAACAATGTCCTTCAACAGAAAGAAGAATCTCTTCCCTAGATCATCACCAACCAACATTACAGGCATTTATAAAGGCAGTCTTTCTTCTGGAAAAAAAAACCTCGCTTATAGTCTGCCAATAGCTACAGATTGTCTTCATAGAAGAAAAACATGGGAGTGGAAGGGATTTTTACTTTTTTTTTTTATGCTTCCTTAAGGCTGAAAGTTTTCTGCAGGACTGTCGCTGTTCTGGTCCACAGCTAGGAATGCTGATCTAAATTTACTTCATAATGCTTTTGTGATTAGGACTCAGTGAAGATCCACATAACAATGCAGTTGAATTAGTGTATTTCACAGATTAAAAATTTTGTCTCGAAAATAATTTTCTTTTAAAGTCATTATATTTGTGTAACTAACAAAAAAACTTAATTAACAATGTAATAATGTCTACCAAAAAATATATAATGATTCACTACTTATGGGAAACTAAGAGAATAATTTTGTAACATTTTGTGCTGAAAAAACATTATCTATCTCGTTAACTTTTCTAAAAATTGTTGATATATTTGGCTTTTTTATCTTATTCATTAGGTAAACTATGGGGGAAAAAAGAAGGTACAAGCTTTTCATATGTCTCTGATTCATTTGATACTGTTTTATACTAATCATCATTAAAATATTTGACATGTATCTAGACATGTCATAATGTCTTGCATTTTATACAAACCCCTCAGTATTTTATGATTAATGTTTGTCCCACTGAAATAAATAATTAAAAAAAAAAAGAGTAAACAGTAAGGTTTTAAGTGATCAGAGGAACTCAGAGAAGACCTAGTTTGACACTAAAAAGAGCTGATCCACTTAGGATTTAGTCAGCCTGAACCTACAGTATTAGGCTCCAAAGAAAGCATTTCACTTGACACTCTTGATTTTTTTCATAAGTATGGATTTATGGATAAGTACAGACATACAATTATTTGCTGGGGTTTCCCCCCCATCCCCCCAAAATCCAGAATCTGCGAAAATGCTTTTGTACACATCCAGGTCTTATCATGGCACTCTCCTTTCCCTTCCACTGAGGTGTTTTTTCCCAGAATGACCTGAGCAGTGCCTACCTCCACTCTGTGGCTGCACAACAGCACACTGTAATGAAGAAAGATCATGCTCTTTCTTCTCTAGGGTAGTGACTTTTCTTCTGCCAAGAAAATTGGTGAAAGATCATACAGCAGCAGTCTGTGGAAGTTAGTTTAGGAAACCTTTTAGCGCAATACTTTACACACGAGTTCAAAGCACAAGATCAAACTTGTGCTCTCACATTTTCATCATATCCACGTCCTCCACAGATTTCAGTGTCCTATTGCTCGAAACCAGCAGTAATATTGCAGGGTTTTTTGAGGTGTCAATTTTATAGAAGACCTAAGGATTGATTATTATGCCTCTGACATCCTCTGAATAGGTGGGACACGTTTAGTTAAAATTTTCCAAGGAAGTCTAAAAATACTTCTTCTCATAATGCATAAACAAAGTGAATGATGGATCAGAACCAAATATACTTGTGGATAATGATAGATCAGATGCTCTTCTACCAATGTGTTGTCTTTAACTGCCTGAGTTAGGTGACAGAAAACTTAACTGAGGTAAAATGATGAAGTATACTGCAGTACCTTATTTCTGTTATTGCTGCTTCTTACTTGGCAGAAATTCTAAGAGAAAGAGTTATGTCCTCTGAGTCATATAGAAACATGCTGCAATTCAATATATACCTCTTGCTCATACTGAAATATCAAAAAAACCACAGAAAACCCAAACTGAACTATGTCAGATTTACAGCAGAACTTAGACAAAACCTGTGGAGCTTTAATGATATCTGCTGAAGTAGCTCAAGAATTAACCGAGCAATATATAAAAAAATAAAGGAGTATTTTTCTTCAGCTAACAAAAAACCTATGAAGAGTCTTGGTACAATATTCTCAAGACAGCAGTTTTTTTAACTAGTTCAAAAATAAATTACAATAATTAGTTTTCTGTTTAAAAGACTGCCTGTGTGAATGTCAAAACACATACTGCTAATACCACGGGGTTGTGGTAAAGTTATGAAAACCATGTTATGTGAACTGCTCTCCCAGTTTAAAGGTGCTCTGAAAGACTCTGCAAAAAGCATGTGAAATGACAATGAAACCTTGATGTGAAATTATGGCCTTTACTAAACTTTTTACGTTTCAGTCGTGCTCAGGATTCATAGGATTTGCACAGAATAAAACATCCAAATATGTCAAGTTCATTTTGGTTTTGAAGGTTTATTGCTGTCTGAAATTCGTTTTTGTAATCAGATGCTTCCCACTTCTCTCGGCACTGCAGCTGAGGTAGCCAGCAACCAGAAGCAGAAAAAACCCAAAGTTTGTAATTCACATGAAAGCTGGGAAATCTATCTTTGATTTTGCTTTGATTTGAAACAAACCAAAAGCAGAATTTTTTCAACATTTTCAGTAAACTAGAATTAATATTTCAACTAGTCACGGATATTAAAACAGATTCAGCAAATAAATACATCACGTAAATTTTTTGTGACCAAAATTTAAACATGATAGTAAACATGAATTTCTCTGAGAGTAGATATGAGGTTATCTGGGATATAGGGCTAAAAGGCTTCTGGGATGACAGTCCAGAGCAATAGACCTGGGGAAAAAGATTGTGTCAAGGTTTGTAGCAGCTGCTATATCATTTTGTTAATAGACTCCAATTATTCCCAGCCTCATCAATCCTATGACAACAGAGTCTCCAACAGCTGTAGTATATTACTGAAGCCTATCTTCCATTTTGCTAATCCTGGTAATTGCCTAGTGAGTGTAAATAAAATTTGTCCTTGATCTGCATCTCACAGCAACTGACACAAATTAATACTGAAAAATACCTACTCTGAATAGGTAGTGGGTTTTGTGACAAAAACCCCTTTTTTATGTCAAGAAACTTCAAATGTACCCTACCACAACATGACCTAATACATCCCTTCCAATCAACTCTGCTCGTTATTCATGTGCTTCATTCTGAACATTGTGTGAAATAAACGGGAGAATGGATAAAATTATTTTTCTCAGTGTGAAGTTCTTTAATTACTTTGTGAGTTCATTACAGTTGTACACAGACACCTTACTTAATTGTGTAATTACTTCTACAACATCATTCCAGGGCAAATAATGTGAATAATATTGCTCAATATGATTTTTTTATTTTTCAGATCTGTGTTTATTGTAAAGAACTAGTCATAACTTTTCTCATTTTTATAAATTACAGAAAAATTGTGTTAGATTTGTATTTGGATTCTTAGCTAGTTTCTCAGAGAGCATTTTTTCCCTTATTTCTTTTTCAGGGGTATGAAGTGAAAAAGAAATTTAATGAATTTTTATATGATGACAGATGACCTGTCACTCATATTCAATCATTACTATAGCCATTAACAACATAAAGTCACAATTCTTCTTCAGATTTTTATTTCAGTTGCGTACAATAACTTTTTTTTTAATATCATACATTATCTGAGAGCTAACTCAGACAACCACCAGAACAGAGGCTCTGGAACCTCTTCATCTTCAATATTTTGGCACAAGATCATAAATCTTTTTTTTTATTCTCTCTAAAGAGAAATCTATTGAGTGATGTGAGTTGGATGAGATTTCAAGACGAAAGGTTGCAAAAGGTGTCTTGTATGCAGAGGAGGAGTTAGAGCTTGCTGTGATCCTTTACAGTAAACAGTAGGAATGCCCTGTCATTCTATACAGCGTAGATAATGTCATACTGTATAGTGTAGATAAGGAATGAGGAAACAAGAAATGACAAGTCAAAGAACTAATTGAAGCAGAAGTTTGGATTTCTTTGGATTTTGGAAAATCTGTACATTTCCAACATGGCACGTATTAAAGCATTTTGTTGCTGTTATTTTGTCCTCTTCTTTACCTCATTTTGTTAATGTCCATGGTCTTTGACTTCCTCAGGTCTTAAAACTAATATAGTGTGTCACATTTTGTTTCATACAAACCTCTAGACCTTTTAAGTACCTTTATCTTTTCTGTCCTTGGATCCTTCAAATGGTCTACATTTGTTTGTCTAGGTGTCTCAGCCTAAAAGCTGGATTGACAGAAACTTTGTTCAGCTGATCCCTGGCCTTAGGTAAAAGTATCTCAAAATTTAAACACAAATTCCCAACTATAACTCGAAATTCTTCTCACCTGAGAGGTCTGACACCTTTCTTGCATTATATGCTTTCATTGAGTAGCTTGGTGGTCAGGATATTTGTGGAAAATAAAAAAATTTGGTGATATAGAGAAACGCAGGTTTCCTTAGCTGTTAAGCATTGCTTTCACTATCAGATTTTGTGGCCATTATAATTTTTCCCCCATTTTTGTTTGCCAGTCACCAGTTAAGCCATCTTCAACACAACTATTGAGACTTGAGCATGTATTTAGGGTAGTTGTAAGGCTGGCACTTAAATCACTGTCTCAGAAGGTGAGAGGATGATAGGAGGACACATAAATGTCTACATCAAGCTGTAAAATGCAAAGAAAACTCATTATGTTTTAGCAGAAAGGAAAGAACATCCTGAGTTAATAAAGTAGATTTATTTTTGGCTGAATAGAGTGATCAAGGCCACAGAATTGATGATGGATTGTTCCTGCAATTTGAGGCCCTATTTCTCTGTGGCTGCTTTGTGTCAAGGCCCTGAGAGTGCAAATAGGCATCAGTTGCTATGTCTCAGAGAGTGCTGGGCTCTGGTAGTTTTGTCCCAAGAAGAAATTAGTGTCTTATTAGCACAGCTAAAAGGTTCATATCCTACTAATCATGTAGAAGGGCTCATTTCAAATGTGTAGAGGTTTAACTTCTGATTATTTCTACCAGTCAGGAGTTCAATGGCAGAGGTGTGTACCTCCACCTGAAGATGCAGGTGAACTCCTTCTATCACATGCACATTTGGGAATCTGGTTGCCCTACACAAGCCCTCCTTAAAGTGAAGTTGCATCTCTCCACCACAGATGGGAGGTATTATTGTTTTTTCTTCACCCAATATATGACAAATTGATGATTGCCAGCAATTTCATTTAACTGGTGAGTATTCTGGGAAGTGGCCTGCATTTTGCAGGAAAGCAGCTGTTTCATGTCAAGTGAAGTAGTTTATGTCAGTCATTTATGTCAGTCACTGTGCTCTAGAAGTGGTGCAGTGACAAAGTTCATTGATTTTTCTCAACTCTTTAACAGAGAGACCAGCACTTGTGTGACAGTGCATGTGACAGCATACTTGTGTCCCAAAGAAGCTGATAGAGGAGGCAGGGCAGATGGCTGATGACATGGACCAAGCACTAACAGGAATAACTTCTGATAGACTGTTCATCTCTTCATTGCTGTCTTTCCTCCCTCTTTATTTGTCTGCTTCTGTTGGTCTAAATCTGACACCCAGTAGCACAAGACAGAAGTTCATTGGAACAAATCATTTTGCATTTTGTACTTTCAATACTGAGAAAGAATTCACTGGCCCAAGCAGCTGTATTGACCTTGCTCACTTGAATAGAAAACCAGAATGTCAAACAACTACACTGGCTTTTAGTTCCATTGTGATGAGACTCAGTGATGGAATAATATATTCACATGGACCACACCTCTTTTTCTGGGTCTTCTGGTTCTTCTGGATTTTTCATAGAGTCATAGAATCATATATGTTGGAAAATACCTGTAAGATTATGAAGTCCAACCTTTAACCCAGCACTGCCCAGTCTGCCAACCATGTCCCCAAGTGTTGCATCTACATGTCTTTTAAATACCTTCAGGGATGGTGATTCCACAACTTCCCTTGGCAGCCTTTCCAATGTCTGACAACACTTTACATGAAGAAATTGTTCCTAATATCCAAACTAAATCTCCCCTGGTTAGACCTGAGAGAATTTAATCTTGTTATTTTCTTTAAGACCTAGTAGAAGAGACCAACCCTCACCATCTGGCCACAACCTCATTACAGGTAGTTGTAAAGAGCAAAAAAGGTCCCCTGAGCCTCCTTTTTTTCCAGGCTAATCAACCCCAGAGGTTCCCTCAGGTGCTTCTCATCAGACTTGTGCTCTAGGCCCTTCACCAACTTTGTTGCTCTTCTCACTTCAGCACCTCCTTGTCTTTCTTGTGGTGAGGGACCCAAAACTGAATCACAGAATCCTCAAGGTTTCAGAAGATTGCCAGAACTGAATACTACCTTCAAGACCGTTCAGTCCAACCATGCACCACTACCACTGCTAATCCTACTGAACCATATCACCCAGCACCAGAAACAGATGTCTCTAAAATATCTTCAGGGATGGTGATCTCACCAGAGCACTGGAGAATTTTTCTCAATGCCTGACCACCCTAACAGTGATTTTTTTTTTTTCCTTATATCTGTTATGGATCTCCTCTGCCTCAGCTTAAGGGCACTTCCTCTTGCTGCAGCCATGGAGGAGACACTGCCCCACCTCACTACAACGCTTTGGGTGCAGTCTCACCAGTGCCTTGGTCCTGCTGCCCACACTGTTGCTGACACAGGCCAAGGTTGCCATTGGCCTTCTTGGCCACCTGGGCACACCCTGGCTCATGTTCAGCTGCTGTTAAGCAGCCCCCCAGGCCTTGCAGATGCTCTTCCTTCAACCTGTAGCATTGCATTGAGTTAGTGTGACAAAAGTGAGAGACCTGGCAATTGTCCTGTTGAACTTCCAATTCTCTGCCCATCCTGCTGTGGGGGGAGTGAGCAAGCAATTGTGTGGTGCTTAGCTATTTAGTGATGTTAATCATACAATTATTAAAGAATATCCAGTGTAATATTTTTCTCAGCTGATGAGAAGGAATATTAGTCCTGAAAACAATGCCATAACTGAATACTAACTGAATTAACCTTAACAAAATATACACTTCATCAGGAAGCATCTGACACAAAATTAAAATCATCTTTATTGCAAAAATAACAGTTTGTATTTTTCAACCTACTCTATTCAGCTACAAAATGTTTGTGAAATATACGGATTTCTGAGAAAAGCAATGGCTTTCCTCACTGATGCATATTCAAAGTGAATTAGAGCAAAAGTTTTGTAGCAGCCAATGTTTCAATTAGCACTTTATATTTTAACTGGTTTGTCAATTTACCTTATTGTATTTTTCATTTTTAGTCACTGTTAAATTTATTTCCATCTTCACTTATTTTAATTTAAAAAATCAACATTCATACAGTATATCGATATGGTTTCTTCTCCTTGCATCTAGCCCAAAGGCACTGAGAGCAAGGTAACCTTTTAAATGTTTCTTACAACAGAAATTTAAGGTTTGTTTCAGCAATTGATTATATAGGAAATTCTGTTTGTTGCAAAAGTCTTTAAAGGGAAACATCTTGTTGCTTTGTATAAAACATACATAAAAGCATAAATTCCAGATTAAGCTATACTACTTCATAGTCTACAATTATGATAAGTAACAGTGGGTTTTTAGTTATTAATTTTTAATGTAAGTTACTAGTAAAGTCAAGTGTTTTACTTTGAATCCACAATTATTGCAATAATTAGATATTAGAATCTAAAAATTGCTAGCCTATATGCTTGTTATAGCCAGAAAAAAGTGCTAAGACAGAATATATTAGAGATGCTTTGTTAAAAATGTGTTCGTATTTTTCTGATTCCACAAATTTTAAAAAGTTCACAAAAAAGTGAATAAAATTAAATATGTCATTATAAAGTTCAGTCCCAGTCATGTGATATCCCAGAAGAGGTCTTATGAGGAAGACAGGGGAAAGAGAAAGTGCTGAGAAGTGAAGAAAAGGGTCAGCATGTTGTCAGGTTTTAAAGACTTCTTTTCCTCCTGCCTGAATTTCTTCAATCAGCAAAACATAGGCCACTATCATTATTAGGCAGCATCAGCCGGGCTCACATCTGTACAGAAGCTGGAGTGACTAAATATACTAGCTTAGGATGAGATTTGACATTATCCAAGAGTACCTGATTTTGTCTCTTTACTGGATCATGTAGCTAAATCTGTGACAACTCTAGAGGGCATCTTGTTTTCTATCTTCTTATAACGATGTGTAGCCACACATTGGCATCACCATCCAGAGGCCAAGAGAGGATCTGCCTTTTCTTAAAGGTCCTGTGGTGCATCAGTCTGGTTGCCCTCTTCCTCTCTTTGATTCTGTTAGGTAGAGGGATCAGGATCCTGCAGCCAAGTTAAAGGGCCTTTGGCCCTGTGATCAGCAATCAGCACAGTTCTTTTAGCTTGATTTTTTTGGGTCATCCTAAAGGACTTTAAGCACAGGTTTTCCATGGATGATGCATCTTCCTTCTGGACTCAAAAAGAAACTGGATGCAATTGCATGAACAGGATATTTTAAAACCCTGTCAGGACCTCTAGTCTGCCTCCTGTGTGAAAAAGCTGAATGCTGTCATAGCTTAATAGATACAGATTAGCTGGTTCCATCCAGTACTCTCTTGTCTACCAGTGGAACCTATGTGGAGCCACACTATTTGATGATATATAGCAAAGATCAATATGTGTGGGTGTAGATCAGCATGCCCAGCTATACCAAATTATTTCATGCCTGACTGTTCCCTCTAGGGCTGTTTCTTCTGATGATGACAGCTACAGAAATAGATACTATGGAACAGATATGTATTCTTTTTCTTGGGCAACTAACATTGGCAGCAGTTTTTGGTGTTCAACAAACTTTCCCTGGATACTTCTTGTCCTTCTGGTTTTTGTTTCTTTCTGGTTTTTGAAGAGGGAATTTATTCTAGTCAGTACCATCACTTGGACAATTTGAGGGCAGCTAGGTCCTTGGGATTTTCATTCAACAGACTGCTTCAACAGTCACTTCCCATTATTCCTAAAGCAGTATCAGACTTTCATCCTGGCCTGTTGCTAGATTAAGAGGTTAATTAATCTCTGTTTATTCCTCTGTGTCTCATTCTTTTAGGTGTGGTGCAGCACTTCTCACTCAAAGTTAAACAGACAATTTTGGTTTATTTCTACAGGTGCAGGCATTTTAAGATAGCTCTTTGGCCAAGTGTTTCCCACTAAAGGAAGAGTGGAAGCTCAGTTCTCTGCCTTTGGTGATCTCCAAGACAATACTCAGCTGTATCCACATTGTCTGCGAAACTATAAAAGCCCTACAAATTTCCAAGGGAAAGTCAGGGAGGAGTTTTCATGTTTACCATGCCCAGCATCTGGGTCCTGAAAATGCTTGTGGACTGTTTACCTGTTTCCCCACCAGCATTTCAGTAGTCTCAATTACTCAAAAACTATGTGGCCATAATCATGGTTCATGAAAACAGGAATTCAAGATCCTCAACTAGACCCTTTCTGGTAATGTTACTGCAAAGAATATAGGAATTCAGAGAATAAATAAATCCTTTCTCAAAAACAGTGAGTCCACACCACATGAGTCTTCCAGCTGTCTTTCTTATCTTCTTTGGTTCTTTACACATTTGATTTTTGTTTTAGAAGACAGAAAAGACAATCTGTGCAAGCTGTGTACACACACACAGAGCAGTAGAACACAGTACACTTGGCTGTTTTATCTACAGCAAAATTTTTCTTCAATCAATCATCAATTCACAGCTAGAACTACTGTAGAAATGTGTAATCTGTCTGTAGACTCTAACACTACCTATTTGTAAGTAATGTTTCATTCTAGATTTATTGCATCTTGGAAATTATACTCTGCTATAAATTTCAAATTTCTCAAAGGCTCGGGCTGGCTTGCCGTGCATGGTTTGGATACACTCTCAGGGGTCTGCTTCTCCTGAGCTTGTATTTGTACATGCCCTGCTAAGAAGCATGATAAAGAAACTAAATTATTTTTGACATGAATCTGTGCTAGTGCTCCATAGGAGCTACAAAATAGAATGAAAATACATATTATACCATTATATTTAAACATTAACACAACAGACTGGGGTGCAATGAGCAAGATAGATGTATTGCTTAAAGGATTTCATAGACATCACTACTAAAATGGACTATTTGACATTACTCAAAAAACTGTGTTTGAGTAAGGTGTTTTTAGCATTATAGCTGCACTCAAGATAAATTAATAATTCTGTCTCTAATTCTGCTGAAACTTTCTGTTTCTAAGCATCTATATTCCTGCCTTGCCTAGACTTACTGCTCAAGTAATGTCATACTCTGAAAAAGGTCCTAAGGCCATTCTCAACCAATGGACCCCATAAATTTCCCTTTTGATTTAAAAGCATATCAGGGAAACATATTTCTTTGGATGTCTTTCTTTTTATGGATCTGAATTACTAGTATTAGTCTGGTAGAACTTAATAAACTGATGTAGCAGTCCCATAATTACCAGCTACTCTTATGAAGAAATGAATTTTGTCCCCCTTGTAGATAACTTACTGGTGTGACACGGGAAGTCTGCATGCAGTGAGTAAAGATATTAATGCTATTAGCTGTCTGACTTGGCTCTCAGTCAGAGTTGCCAAGACATAACTGAGACTTCAGCCATGGCCACTGCAGCTCCCAGCTTGTTGTCTTGATGTAGCAGAACCAGCTGCACTGATGGCATGTGACTGCCTGGAGTCAGCACACGAGTTCCTGTCTGTTGACTGTGGGAATTTGCAATTGCCATGAGATGAGCCAAAAGAAAAGTTGGTGCTTGCAGTTCCTGAAACTGTCTCTTCTAGTTTTGCCATTGAATATTAGATCAATCATATGGAAAAGCTAAAAAGAATCTTCTTGTTTACTGCAGTCTGTGCTAAATCAGGTGTTGTACAGAAAATCCTGCTACAACAAATTAAGGCTTTCATCTGTTTCAGATGTTTTTATGTTTTTTCTATTTTCAGAAAACAAAAAAAAAAAAATCCAAACCCAAGCAACTATGTAGTGAATTGCTTTCATAACATATTACATCAAAAAAAGAGTTAATCACAGTAACACTGATTTCTGCCATCCCACCACCCAAAGGTTTCCATTACATGTGTTTATACTATAAAGCTGCCATTCACTTCTCTAAAACAGAGATGCCTCAGTTTTACCCTGCACCAGGATCTAAGTATTCCACCCCTAGGGTTCCAAGGTATAGAATCTCCCTCTTTTGAAACTGGTGTCTTATCTGGCAAGAGAAGAGCTTGAGAAGTGTAATCTCTTATTTAGCCTACAGATGTTCAGCTAAATATGCCTGTTCATGCATGCCTTCTGTGTCCAAAGCATAGTGAAGCCACAAGATTTCTAGCTCAAGGCAGTACAGTACTATAAATAAATTCCAAAATTCAATTTATAATTTTTCTTCAAGCTAACCCATTTTGAATATTTGAATATAAGGCTAGACAGAGATAGAGAGAAAATAGATTTGAGGTTTCAGTTGTAAAGCAGGTGATTTTTAGTTCTTTAAAGACAAAGGGGGAGCTAGAAGTGAGGACTTTGAAAATAGAATACATACTGAAGCTCTAGTGCCTTATAAACATAGTTTGAAGTACCTGACTCTAAAAGCAGAAAAAAAATCCAAAGACCATGTGTGTTGAAACAAGCAAAATCTAGAATACCTTTTCTTAAAATTTGCTGCTTCTTGTAGCTGTGAATATGTGACATTTTCCAAGGAGTCATTATTCTTTGTATTTCTACATTTTCTTTTCCTGGGTAAGAGAGATACGTGCATAGTTGATCTCTTCTTTCTATATATACCACATAATTTCTCTCATTTTCAATTCATGTCACCGAATTTTTCTTCTTGTTAACACCTTTTTCCATTCGAAATTTATTCACAGCTTGGTAGAACATTTTCCTGCATAAATTTACTTTTGTACTAAGGTATACAGATCATTTATGATCTACATAGAACAATATTTCATATGGATTTTTTAACCATCCATTTTCTGATTTTTTACTTTTTCACAGATCCTATGTCTCTCTTCTATTAAATACTGTACTGCATTTGGCCCTGTTGCTAAGCTTTTCCATTTCCTTGTGACATCAGCCAGGATCTCAGCCTTTGCTGTATATGAACTATATCACCCAAGCTGAGAACCATGCTGAGAATTTGATGGAGTGGAAAAAGTAAAGGTATGAACTGTACATCTGAAGCATATTTGACCCAGTGGAAACACCAGCAATAATCACTTTGAGGTACACTGTCCTCATGCCTCTGGCAGCTGGGGATGCTCTGTTCTGTTGCTGGAACTCCTTCTGGAGTTGTTCATAGTCAAGTCCTTCACCTTCCATCACCTTAACTTTATCATCTCCATTGCCCTCAGCCTCACTTCCCTTGCCAAAAAAAAAAAAAAAAAAAAAAAAGTATATGAAAGCTATTGCTCAAATCTAACTGGAATAAGGGGTGCAGGTGGTGGGGGGGAGGTGGTTCTGTGACTTTTTTCTTGTTACTTTTATTTGTTATTAGGAAGATCTTGAAACCAATTTCAGAGATATTGCATGGGCATGTTTCCTACACAAAAATAGGTTAGACAATTAAAATGTGCTGTTAACTAGATCTGAAAAAGATAAATACTTGATTGAACTTTCATACCATAAGAGTGGTCATGCTGGCTGACAGAGAATATCTCCTGAGGTGATAGACATTGTTTAAGTTAGATGGAGCTGTTGCAATATCTGAAAATGTCGAGTTCTTCAATTTCCATTAATATTTATGTGCATAATAGGAAGAAAGATCAATAGCTTTTTCTCAGAAGGCAATCACTATAGAACTAAAATTAATTCCAGAAAACAAAATTACAGACAAGCTTATTTGTGTTCTGGGCAGCTAATTAGAAAGATCAAGATACAAGTCAACAATGTTTTCTTGTTTCTGCATTGACTTTAAAGGCTCTGACTGCAGCTTGCAGATACATGTGATATATTTTAACTACTAGTACCTATATCCTATTCTGTATTATATCATTACTTTTTAAAACTTTAGCCAGTTTACCTCTTTTCTTCCCTCTCTCCTTTCTCCTCTCCTTTTTTCTTCAGTTCCTCACTTTCCTCCACTCTCCTTCCCTCTTTCCCTGCCCTCATTCATTCCTTCCCTTCTCCTAAATTTTTAATATATTTTCCCATAGATATTTAATTTATACCGTTCTATGTACTATATTTTCTTGTCCAAAATATGGTCTTTCTTTACTTCTGTTTTGTGGAGATGGAGGAAACAAAGAAATGAGTACTTCCCCCTGCACCTTCTCTGTTGATGAATATTGAACTTGCAAGGACTTTTGATTGCTTTTGTCATTGGCAGTAATCACATTTGCAAATAAAAGCTCCCTGAAAAAAAACTTAGTAGTGTTAAGTAGGCTGTACATTGACCTCCTCTATCTTTAGATCCACATTTATCAATAACAAATCACAAAGAAACCCAGATGGAAGCATTTTCCCTTCAGGAAAGAGAGGAGATAATGATTTGCCTGTAAAATTTATGTATCAGACCTAACCATCTCAGTAAATTTATCTTTCCTTCAGAGGAATTGTCAATTTTAGTCAAATAATTTGAAACATCTCTGATAGATATTATACCTTTTTTTTTAGATACAATGCAAATTAAGTGCTTCTCATAACAGAGGTGAAGGAAAGATAAAGGTGAAATGGACAGAGATTTCTGGCATGATATTTAAATCTGAAAATCATAATTGCTTGGGACTTTCTTTTCAACATAAATCAGGGCTTCTTGCAGAAGACTGTTTGAGGAAAAAGCCTTGAAGTAGTAATAGGAGGAAATTTAAAATCTAGTTTATAGTAGGAGGCACTTATTTCAGCTGGTCCTGATAGCCTTGAAAACTTCAACCTGGTTCTTGATATAGATTGAAACTTACATAATGTAAACTATACAGGAACAATCATTGGAACAAGGAGCAGGAAATTAAACTGGTACATTTAGGACTTATATAGATTTTAACACCTTAGCCTCAATTGATTTGATGGACACTGAAGGGAACAGTGTCCTCTTTAGCTGTGTCTGTTCTGAAAGAGAAATACCAACATGTCTAGTGTACTAATTGTGTGATTCCTGCTGTTTCTTAGCCTTTGCTAGCACACTCCTAAATATATAAGGTAAAAAAACATGAATTACTCAAGAGCAGGAAGAAATGAATAGAAAAATGACAGCAGAATTGCTGAGTTATAAACATAGCTTTGCCACTTGTTTTTCAATTACTTTTTTTAGAAGCCACTTGAAAGTTACAGCCCCAAGTTTATTTGTCTAAAAATAAGACCAATGATTCTTTAAATCATTCTTATAAGTCTCCATGTTATTTTCAAATTGTTTTCCTTATTGATTATCTTACATAAGTAACCACAGTGACAATTTTTTTTAACAACCTGTCAATTATGTAGTTGGTTTTCATCCTGTTTTGTGTGTATTTTTAGTTGAACTTAATTTCTTTGTGAGATGTGATGTTAGAATAATAACTGCTAAAGTCTACATAGGGAAAAACAGTAGGAGTTTACAAGCTGACTAATGATTTCTAGAAATTTGATCATTTGTTCTAATTGACTACCAAATGTTCTTGTGGTTACTTAATATATTTTATCTAGTTAAAAATTGGCATCATGGTATTCTGCAATTTATTGTACCATAAATAAAATTATTTAATATGAACTTTTTCCTATTACAGAGACAGATAACATTTCATACACCAGCAAATAAAATGTTGCTTTAAAAAGTAAATAATAAGAATCAAAGAAGCTAAGGCCAAAAAAATCAGTACTTTTTAAAGTTGTGATAGCAGATTTCAATATTTTTAGGCTACCATTCCAAATACAAAAGATGGCTCACCATAAGCTTGTATAGTGACAATTTTAAGCTTGGCAGTTTGGAAACACTTTGCTTTTAAAAGGTCATAACTCAAAGTCAAATGCAAGCTTTTTCTGAGTTACTGTAGCTCAGACATTGTTTCTAAACTTTGAAAAGCTTGAAGGAATTGTAAAATCATAGTACTCCTTAATCTTTGCAAGTTTATATACATTTTTCACAAGTACTTTCCCTAGTGTCAAGTGAATTTCAGTGTAATATTATCATATAGATAAAAGCTTTATGTAACAGAATACATTAATGCTAATGCTCACAAAAAGCTCCCAACACCCTCTTTTCCCACCCTGGTCATGCTGCTTCTGGCCCCTCTCACTGCTCCAGGGATGCTCCTATTGGGTGGGGGGATTGGCCTCCATTATTCCTTACCCAGCCCATGCTTCATCAGCCTCATGTTGCCAGCCCCTGGCAGATCTCAGAGCTTCCCCCACCATGCACACTGCAATCCTCCACAGGTGGAATGCACCTGCACCAGAGATGATCACCTTGGCAAGGGATGCATGTTCGACTGGGTCCTTTTAGATTGGACATTAGGAGGAATTTCTTCACAGAAAGGATGACTGGGCTTTGGGGTGGGCTGCCCAGGGAGGTGGTGGAGTCACTCCACTGCTGGTGGAGTTTTTAAGAAAAGGCTGTATGTAGTGCTCTGTGCTGTGGTCTAATTGACAAGGATGGTGTTTGGTCATAGGTTGTACTCAACCACATTAAAGACCTTTTCCAATCTAGTTGATTCTGTGGTTCTTTACTTTACATTCCCTGCTATTATTGTCCTGTTTTAGTTGGGCTGTTGGAAATCATAAATAATGCCTTTTAGCTTCATACTAGTCCTTGCAGTAGGTATTTAATAAAGATAAAGCCTTTTCAAGAAGTTAGGCATCTGATGCTAGGTTTTGTGCAGCCACATCGCCTGCTGATTTAAACTACAAGTAAAGAAATGCCTATTGTATAACTTCAACTGAATGACTTCTACATTTACATGATAATAAATTTTGAAGTTAAGATGATTTTGTGCTCTCTGATTTGTTTCCAATCAATTGTTTTTGAAGAAAAAGAAGAATTTTTTGAATCATGAATAAAAGTCAGTAAGTCTCCCAGTCTGTGCACAAAAATACATTTAAAAGACAGAAAATTACTTTATCTTCTCAAAACAAGAGAAACTGTTAAAATATCCAAAGACAGAGAAAACATCACTTTTTAAAAACAATTTTCTCAGAAAATTCTTATGAGAAAACCCTGACATTATAAAAGCTTTGATTTCTGTTTCAGGAACTCTGGTGTTGATTCCACTTTTTGAGAGGTAGGAAAGAAATAAATCTTCATTTGTACTCATTAGAAAACATTATTATATGAATTTCACTCTCACTGTTGTTTAAAATGGCAGTGTAGCTGCGCTTAAAGCAAATTCAGATTTACATCCTAAGAATTCTGTATTTAAAAAAATTCTTTTTAAGATCCCAGTACTGCAAAACTGCTACATTGGTAGTTTTAAATAGATGTAGTTATGCCTAGCATTATCATTGGAACTATGATAAAGATTTGTGTCAGAAACAACTAGTTTTATTAAGTGATGGTATATAGTATAGGAAACATCTTTCTAGAATAGCTTTGGCTTTAAAAGATTAAATACTACTTTTAAAATAAAAGGTCTAAAATCAATATTTTCCTGCATGTACACTAGGTTTGCAATGGAAACTTCCATGAGATTTGAAGCAGGTTGCTTAGTTTCCTTGACTAAGCAGGTTGCTTAGTTTCCTTTACTATTTATACTCAAAGACTAATTATCATTTTTGTATCATTTTTTTTACCCCAGGACAACTAAGAGACAGCTTAGATATGTTATAGTGCTTATAACTAATAGATTTGTTTCTAAGCATACATCAGAGAGTATCCCACCTCTACAGGCTGTTGGTAGTGTTTCTGCTTTCCTGGCACTTTTTTTTCAGTCCCAAACATCATGACCAAATTAACTACCATTGACAAGATACTTTTGTGTATTTTAATAGCATAAACTGACTCAGTGCTGATCTATTTGCAATGGTATCAGATTAAAAAAAGTATCTTTCAAAGTTTTGTGTATGAAAAAATCTCTCATTTTAATTGGTGGTATGCTAGAGACAGATAAATATCTCCCTATAATATCTTTCAAAGTTGGGAACACACTTTTTTATCCAAAATTATATATTTTAAGTATCAAAACCAGAGTGAAAATATTTTTTAAATCTTCTTGAAGTTATTAATTATCTTTATGGTTTTTTCTCTTGGTAAAATAGATTGTAGCTTGATCTGAGAATATTTACAGATATATCCATATCATCATTAATGACATTTTAAAGCATCTTCTCCAAAAGGTTAATTACATTCTGAGAGCTTTTAATATTTCTGCCACTTTTGTTGTTTTTGAACAGAATGCTACTTGAAATAGTCTCCCTAAAACTGGAATTTTCACATTAAAAAAAAACTTCATTATTTTAAATGAAATCTGAGTTATGATGTAACCTATCATGTAGACATTATTCACACACTACCAAATTAGGAGAAAAAATGCATAACTTTTCTTGATGGAGCACAAATCTGCTTTTATTTACATTTGTTAAGCCCAGCTTTTTATGCAGTAATATACATGTAAAGTCTGTCTTAAACTTGATAATTGCAAACCTTACCTATTTTCTGTCAGCACAACAGTGTGTTTTCTCCACTATGAGGATATGGATTTGAAACTTACTCAGATAAAAGAAAATCCTCCCAGAAATATTTTCTTTCTTGTAGAAGAGGAAGCTGAAACACAAAATTCAAGCGACAAGGATGAGATTAGGAAGAATAAGGAAAACCTATGTGCTCTAGGGGAGAAGTAGAAAGTACAGGTTTAAACCTCTTTTTTTCGTTTCTGATTTGGCACCTGATGTCACTCAGAAGAAACCAGAATTCTTACTTTAGAAGTTGAGCCAGAGTTCAACTTGTACAATTTTTCTTTAAATCCTGGAGTCCATATTGAGACAGTAAGGTCACTCATAGTTTTTTGAAAATAAGGCCTTATTTGTTCCAGAAGCAGTGCTGACCTGAATCGTGAAGTCCTTTGAATATATTCTGGTTATTTTGATGCATTAGGCTTAGTGCAATTTGCTTTCTTAAAAAATAACTTGAATTTACAATTCCCTTTATTGATAAAAAATCACTGAAATTCAAACAAAAATTTGTGGTAATTCTTTAAAAAAATTCAAGAAAAAGAAAAGCAAGACATGTTTCTGTATGATGAAAAATGTATATTAGATCAGAAGTAAAGAATGTGAGTGTAAATTTGGCAGGTCTGTTTGTATGCATCAGTGCACAAGACAGCCTGGAGGGCATTTACCCCAAACAGATCATATTAAAGTCAATTAAATCATCATCCAACAGTAACTTGGAAATTACAAAGAAATTTTTTAATTAAAAAAAAAAAACCTCAGATGGAAAAGTATAAAAATTTGTATCAGTAAATAGTTTTCATAGTGGAAACAGCACTAGTCAATAGTTGGTACGACATTGTCAGAAGACCCAATATTACTCTGCTTTATCCAGAGAGAGACGAGCTCCCACTGGATGCCACAAGCTCCCACGAAGACAGCACTCTGCAACTTATTTTTCTCATTCCCTTCTTCCTCTCTGCTGTTTCCTGGCCACTACCACCAAGGGTGTCATCAACTATTACACCCCCAAGTAGTTCTTCCTTTTTAGGTATCATGGAATTATTCCTGGCACTCTCCGTTTTCTTGATTGTTGGCATTCCACCATGTATTCCATTTAGAAGGTATTGGAAGGATTAAAACACCTCGTAAGAATAAGAATTATAGGTGATTCTTGAAACACAAATGAAGAGAAGGAAAAACAAGCAAACAGATAGCTGGCTTCTCTTAAAGATGTAATGATTAAAATTCCTTTGGATCAATTTCCTGATCTGAACAGTCACCTGTTTTCTGCTCCATAAAATCTCCAGTACTTGGAGAAAGATTTGGACATTGGCTTCAAAGAATATTGTGGCAAAATATCTTAATCTTCCCTTCTTTTTTAACCAGCTTTCTTCTGAGATTCCATAGCAAAAGTCAAGGCACTCTCATAGACAGCTCAAATAAGACATGTTACACTTTCATCCAAGGCTATGATGGGCCCCAAGAGGTCATAGATGCAGAGCATAATGACAGGATATTGAAACTGTCAACAAGTTATCTGGGCATCTCCAGGCACAGCAAACTGTCCTGCTGAAATAGCAGTCAGTTCTGTGACTGTGAGCATAATATGGGAAAAGAAAAAACTGAAGCTTAGCAGAAAAACTTTAGTGCAGTGTGGGAGATTGCTCGAAAGACAGAATAGGAACAGAAGAGACAAGAAGGAATAAGTCTGAGGAGAAGTATAGAAGTGTTTTTGCTATTTTAGTTTACTTGTATCATATCCCTTGTCTCATGCCCATTTTTTACCATTCTGTTTCCCATATCCAGTGCTTGGAAACCATTCTCAAGCACCACCCCCGAGTGACTGATATTTATGGAAGTTTTGTTGGCTTACTTTTCACTTGGAGTGACTCCTTGCTGTGCTATGTGTATAGTGCAGTGTGATGACTCTTGAAAAATGAGAAACATCTAATGATTCTACTTTGGAAGCAGTGAAAAGCTTAGTTCCCTGAGAAAATGAAACTATGGCAGGTAGAGACTGATTAAAAATGAAAAACCAAGTTTGTGAGAGGACTTGAATTGTAGTGGGAGCAGAATGTGAGCATTTGTGGACAAAAGAATTACCAAACTTTTCCAAATGTTCTCCTAATATTCTCACAGCCCACTCTTGCCAACAATCTTCTTTCTCAGTATCACAGCAATAAGACAGCTGAAAGTGTACAAGTTAAATTCAGGCAGTCTTACTTTTAAGACCCTTTATATTTTCTTCTATTCTTCACAGAAAAGGGAGCCTCCTGCTCCTGCTGGTCCAGATTCCCTGGAGTAACATTTGCATTTTAATATTAAGTACTAAACCAGAAAAGCAGGGGTCTCCAAACACTGTTGTATGCATTTGCTTCAGTAAAAAGAAGTTTCCAGCTTGTATCATGCCTTTTCTGTTCTCCAAATTACATTAATTTCTCACTTTCAAGAAACTGCTTTGTTTTGACTTGCCACAGTTGCAGAAGACAGCTCAGCTGATGTCCTTTGAAGGAAAAAGGTCTCACTGGAGGGATTTCTCCCCTTTCTAAATCTATATTGAAGATGGACTGTCCAGTGCTGTAATAAACATACCAGCTTTACAACTTTCACAAAGTTGTGCAGTTTTGACTATCACCACAAAACACCTGCACCTGCCATGCTCATTGTTAATACTTTGGAGTAGAAATTGAGACATTCTGAGGAGGAGTCATATATTATTTAAAAACAGTTAGATGGCTTTTTGCAAAACTGGCTTGCACTGGCAACTTCTTTGAATAAACAAAGACTCACCTTGTGATTCTACTTAGTGAGAGGAAAAATAAACTTTTCAGAAAAGAAAATAAAATCATACAGAGAGTGCGAAATGCAGAAAAGCAGAATGTCAAACAATTGAGAAATAAATGAGAAAAAAAAGACAATTGCTGCCCTTTCAAGGAATGTCTGTGACCAAATGAGGTAGACACTACAATTTGTGTTTAGACTGTTGTTTTCCCAATGGGGAAAATGACCCTTCAGTTTGTTGTAGGACTGAACCCCTGAGGCACTCCTAGAGTCAGACTTCAGAATGACTCATCTGATATCCACCTGTAAGGGAAGGGGGAAAGGCACCGTTCAGCCACCCAACTCTGTCACTTCTGACTTTGTCTACAAAGTCAGTACCTCTGAAGCATTTCTGAATTATTTTTGTTGTCTCCAGTAGACCACCTCTGAGCATAGCCTTGAGGCATCTATGAAGATGTTGCTCTGGTTTGTCAACTGAGGGAAGAAGCCAAGGCTAGAAAATAAATGCCTTGCCACATCTATTTATGTGTATACAATTAGCAAAAAGAGAGATGCTTAACTACTGTTTCACAAAGAGCTATTAACAGACCAACTCATATTGGCTGGAAATATTTCTTAGTAGCGACAAGTTATTTTTGTTATCTAGAGAAAGATTAAGAGAAAGGACATTGAGCAATATTTGTGAAATGCATCTTTGTTAGTGACTCCTTGACTCATTCTAACTGAGAGCTGGGATAACTGCTAGCACAGGTATTATTCAAGACTTTAGGTATTGTCATGATACTATGAAATGTTGAATTTTTTTAATTGCAAGCTTTAAAATGTACATGGTTTAAAGTGCTTTTTAAGTAGGAAAATATAAATCTAGAGAACTAATGGAAAATTTTATATAGATATTTATATTTTAATACCATATCCCACAATGACTATAAAACATTCTTTTTCATCTCTATCTCAAAATGCAATGAAAGACTTGTTGCTTAAACCAACATGAAAACTTTTTGCCCTTGGACATGCATATTGATGAATATAACAGCTCTATTTCTTCAAAAGATAAGAAATATGCTATTGTGCTGCATTTTAATGCTCTGAACTATGAGGTGTTCACCCTGGAATTGATTATTGTGGATTTGATTTAGATATCCTGGAGAGAAGGTGATTTGAAAGTTTGATTAATTAAATGAACCCATAGTTTGTCACCAAAGAGTGATTTTTTTTTTATTAAATTGGTTTTCTACCACCTTCTTTAGAATTTTATTTCTACACTGTTCCTACTTATTAAAAAATGATAATATAAAATTAAATAAAAATTAAAATAAAGGAATAAAGGATTATTATTATAAAATAAAAATTCCTTTGTCCCACTTTTATTCTTTTGTTGAAAATGTTTTCAGTGAATGAAGAGGTGTCTAATAATTGTAAGATTTAGAAAATTCATGGTATTTACAAATCAGAAGAGACCTAGCTGGGAACTTGATAACTTTGTTTCTAGTTTTACAACTTGCCTGACACTTTATCTTAGCTGTGATCTTTTAATTTTTCTCTTTCCACTTGTCCTTTTGCTTTGAAGTGGGAATAAGGACACTGAGAATCTTTAGAAAATGTTGTGGCACATACGGATAAAAACAAATGTAGTGGAGTTAGGCAATATTTTTAAACATAATGCCATCAGATCCCAGCCTGCACAACTAAACCTTTGTGCTTCATCTTTGATGTAAGACTAAGAAGATATCAGAACCACAGGAGCCTGGCTGGTTTTTGTATTGTTGTCATCCAGAAAGTTTTTAACAGTAAAAGAATGAGAAAATATGTGCTCAAATTTTCTTCATATTTTTGCCCTTTACTTTATACTTTTTCCCTGTGATACTAAGAATGCATTGTACACCAGATTTGCATCCTCAGAAACCAAATAGCCAAAGTCTTGAACTACTTGCAAGAGCAATAAATAAAGTTTAAACTTGGCAACATAGGCTGCTGCTTTGAAACCTGCAATGCAAGAATATGCATAATATGCATAATACACATAATATTAATGTGTATTAATAGCAATATACAAGTATATTTTAAAATATGTGTGAAACCTTTTCTTTAATGCCCCCTAGCAACTTTCATGTAAGAAAGACAAGTGAGAAGAGATGCTTGCTAGCACTTGTAATCAGATTTAATATTAGGTGAACCAGATTACAGAAACCAGAAATCAGATTACACGGTCCAGCTGTAGATTATTACTTTTTCTATCTTGCGTTCTGAGTTCTTTCCTTAACCATCAAATTATATATTTGTCCAAGGTACAATATTGGAAAAAAGGGTATATGGCCTGAATCACCCTATAGAATGAGCAATGCTGAGAAAGTTTGTAAGTTAATACAAGACTAAGTACAGAGGGAAAAGGAAAGAAAATTAAAGAGGGGAGGGGCAGGGACAGGATGTGACATGACATGACATACATGAACAGAAAGAAGAAATAGAAGAGAAGAGAAGAGAAGAGAAAGAAGAGAAGAGAATAGAAGAAATGAGAAAGAATAGAATATAAGAGCCGATCCGATACCGCTCTACCTCTCCGTCGCCTCTACGATCCTCTCCCTACCTCTCCTCTCCTCTCCGTCTCCTCTCCTCTCGCTCCGCTCCTCTCCTCTCCCTCTCTCCTCTCCTCTCTCCTCCCTCCCTCTCCTCCCTCTCCTCCCTCGCCTTGCCTCCCTCCGCGCCCTCCGCAGCGCGTGTTTTGTCCTGGTATTGTTTGTACTGGCTCCAAAAAAAACACCTCCACCTCTTATTTGCCATCATCTGACTGAAACTTATTGTCAGCTGTCTGAGATCCACCCAGTACCAAAGCAAGGGCAGCAGCAGCAAAATTCCCCTCCTGTGTTTTATTGCTAAGCATGATATATTATGATATGATATGATAATATGATAATATGATAATATGATAATATGATAATATGGTAATATGATAATATGATTATATGGTGTGGAATATGGTGTGTTGGTGCCAGCTGTCCCAGGTGTGTCCCCTCCCAATCCCTTGTGCAGCCCCAGACCCCTCACTGGTGAGTGAAGTGAGGAGCAGAAAAGGCCTTTTCCCTCCATAAAAACTTCTCAGCTGTGACTAAAACATCCATGTGATTTCGAAGCTGTTTTCATCACAAATCCAAAATATTTCCCCATTCAAGCTACTATGAAGAAAACAACCTCTAGCACAGCTAAAACAATACAAAAAGACTTATTTCCTAGGTTCCTGCCTTATAGGAAAGAAACAAATATTTGCTTTCAAAAGTCAGAAAAGAAATAAATAGAAAAGAAATAACTGAATAAAAAAAATTAAATGCAAGGAATTTACACTCTATCTTCCCCTTTAATTATTGCTATCATATGCATTTGCACAAGAACTCAAGTTCTCTCCCTCTCTTTGCTGATAATACAGACCATGAAAAGATTATACGTCTCCAACTAAATTTCCAGCACAAGAATGTAAGGATGTGGCAACAACTAAGAGCAAAGTAGTTGACATGGCAACAGCAAATAGCCAGAAGATCTTGTGCAGTCTCTCAAGATGGAAAAGTTTGATTTTTCTCACTAAGGGAAGAAGGAAAAAAAAATCTCTACATATTTTGTTGCATTCTAATACAAAAAATTGAATTGTCTCATGGCCTGTTTTAGGATTAGCAGGGAGTTATAATGAAGAGTAGTGTTCACATTGTAAATGAGAAGTTATTTACTTAGTGGGCTATGTTCATTACCATGGTTTGCTGTTGACTTAGGTATTTGAGACATTATATTTGCCTTAATCTCTAAGGAAATATGGAAAGGCAATGACAGATGAAGATATTAGTCTTCTATGCAGCCTCAAAACACTTACTGGACCATTCTGTACTGTGCACATTACTCCTTAATTCTCCTGCATTAAGGATTAAAAAATACCTTGCAAATATTAAAAAATGCTGTTTAATTCCTTTTCTGTCTGTGTAAAATTTGAAAGTCTATTCCTGAATAATGTGTATCAATTTTACTGTATTAAAATAAACTTCCTTTAATGTAAATAAAAGAGTAATCTTAGAATGCCCTTAGAATGATCTCAAATGTCATCTTTTGCCATGATTGAAAATGTTTACTCATAAAATGTCTCCCTTTTTATTTAATTAATCTGCAAATTAAGATACAACAAAAATAACATTTTAATATCCCAAGGAAAATCATATACCTACTCCAGGTTCTGATGCTCACATTGTGTAGTCCTTTCCTATAAGCTTGATCCAAGTCCCACTGAAAGTAGTGGGATACAGTGGATTAAGTGTTTGCTAAATAGTTCTATTGATTCCTGAAATGTTGAAGTTCATCATTAGTGAAAATAGTATCTTAGACAGAATTCTGAATTTAAATAACATCGTGGTGGGTAAAAAGCCTGCAAGCAAGAGACAAATGTATTTACCTTCCTGTTTTTGCAGTACCATTGCATTTAAGTTATATTTTTTAATTGTAGAGAGAAACTATGTCCTTGCCTGTTGTTGTTCTACCTTTTTCTACTCAGGGAAGTAATTGTTAGTAATTGTCATTCTAGCCCAGTTTCCTCTTTCTTTTAACCAGGTACTGTTGGGTTTTAGTCCCCCCATTTTTTATGAAGTAATTTTATCATTATTGCTAATTTCATTATAAAACTGGCTTTGAGAAAACCAACACACACTCCAGAAAAGACTGGAATATCAGGTGTTATGCAAAAAATACCGCAGTTAACAGTTTTGCATTTTTGCAATGTAGTGAATAAATACTAAAAATTCAAACCTTTTGAGTGAAACATAATTTCAGGAAGACTAACAACTCACGAATTTTCTGCTGCTGTCACTACTGTATGCTGTGCTCATTTCTGTTGCTTCTGACAAGGATGATTTCTGGACAGGTATTGGGAGACCCAATATGTCCTGAATAGAATATCTGCTCCTGACTATGTAATGTAAATTTATTTTCAGTGAGAAATACCCCAAAATGAGGAGATATTGTCCTTACTGAGCAATGGTCTGCCACATTTTAGCAGAGAGATTTGTCCATTTCCGTGTATGGATGAACTCTGTTTTGCCCATATTTGAATGTTCATAGAATTGGGAGCTTCTGAATATGTAGGACCCATACCTACACATAAATGATGGTTTTTTGCACAGATAGCAAGTGACCTTCTGAAAATCAAACTCAGGTTGTCCATGTAGTTGCATTTCTAAACTTACTGGACAAATTTTTATCTGAAATCAAATAGTGATTTAATATTTCTTACATTATAGTGTCTATATAAATAATTCTCTTTACTAATGTGTATATAATTATGTATATATATGAATTACATATAAAATTTGGCATTTATATTCACTATTCTACTATTTAGTGTGCAATAGACTAAGTTGACTGGAAAAGGAACAGCTACTGACTGCAAATTTTTCTTCCAAATTCTTCCAAGTGCTTGGCTAGAACCAAAAATTCTTATCTATACTTTTCTCTCCTATCATGTCCTCTCCTTTCCTCCACTGTCCTCCCTTCCTATCTCCTCCCCTTTTCTTCTTGTCAATAAATTAATACTTCATTCTCCCATGAGGAGCTAATTTTATTAAAACAGATACTTTGAAATTCAAGATAAAATAAACATGTGTAATTTATTTAGGTCTGATATCTAAATAGAAAAATTATTTCACAAATGCTTTTAGAAATTGCCTAAATAATTCTCAGTAATATCTAATGCTAGTATCGAAATTGATACAAAATAAGCAAAAATTACTAAAAGTGAGACTTAAAAAGAAACACCTGTCCATGGTGGTCCTCCAATGACATGCTTTGATGAAGGAAATTTTTGTTCACCATGAAGAGATCAGTGATTCATCTCTTGTTCAGAAACTTCTTGCAAGAAATTACTGCTTTATCAATTTGGCAAGCTTCAACTCTTATCTGAAAGAGAATATCTAACATCAGAGCTCAATGTTGCTAGTTAATACTTCTTACTAAAAATTAAAGGGTCAGACCCACTCAGCTTCAGTTATAGCAGTCACTGGCACCTGAAATCCAGGAGCTACTACTGACATTAAAAAGACATCATGGTTGCTATTTTTAAAATTAAACAGATGAGATAATAATTTTTTTTTTATTTTCATAACTGTTCACTATCTAGGATTTGCAGAAAGTTCATACAAAAATGAAGATTTTAATATATATTACATGGTCTTCGGAGGACAAGTTGATTCTCACCAGGGTTTTAGTTGTACATCTGGGGAAAATTGTACTTTTGTGCAACATCTTCATTCCTATGCTTCAAATCAAAATCCTCCATGTCAGGACACATGGATCCGTCATAACTCTGAGCGCTCAACATCTATAAAGGCCATCCTGAGCATTGTGAAATTCTATGTGCTTCTATGGCAACAAACAAATTGAAGCAGTCTTTATATAGTCCTGATTGCAACTACTTGAAAATGGGAGTGCAAAGTAATCCTATGTAAGGAGAAAATCTTACAAGATCTTGATGGGCCACTGTCATGATAAGATACCACCTTCCAATTTTATAAAATTATTTTAAGTTACATTTTCTGGCTGGTCCCTGAGAAACCATGACTCTGACATCACCTGTGAGATCTTTTTCTTTCCTGTCTCTTCAAGTCAGCTTCTTCTTCCTGTCAGCTTCACTCCTTTCATCTCAGAAGCAGATTCCGTCAGACTGAGGCTGTTTATGACTCTGATGAATAGTTTCCGTGGACCATTATTAACAAAGTTAAAGAGGGAGAATATGACAGCTGCAGACAAATCTGCATTTTCCAGTGGGCCTGGCCATTGAGTGGTGTAGATTGAACAGCTCAAAAATTGTCCTTCTGTAGACTGTTCTTCCTCCTTCTCTTTATTTTATCAAGAAAATTGTATATGTTAGAAATAGTGTACATGCAAAAATGTTTTCTCAGAACACATGAAGAATGGAATCACTCATCAAAATCTACTACAGTGCTCTGTGCACAGACTGAAGTGATCGGTGCAGCCATAGAATTACAGACTCACTTACGATGAAAATGAACTCTAAGATCAACCATTAACCCACCACGAAACCATGTTCCTTGGTGCAAATCTAGACACCTTTCAAACATCTCCTCAGATGTTCAAAAGTGATTCCACTCCACCATTTCCCTAAGTAGGATGGAATGTGTGTTGGTGAGCCCTTCTGGCAGCTTTCTCAGTGCCCTTGAGAGGATCCCATCTGGCCCTCTAGACCTGTGTGTGACTAAGTGGTGCAGCCACTGACCATTTCTCTTTGGCCTATGGGGCTTCATGCTGCTCCCTGTCCCTCTCTTCTACCTAAGGGCCTTGGGAAAACTGGTCTTACTGTTAAAACCTGAGTCAAAGAAGGGCTTTAGCCCCTACTCCTCCCTGCATAGCCCCACTACACACTTTTAGCCCTCCTGAGATGCCAGTCCCTTTTTCTAATGGCCATAAACTCTCCTTCTTTTTTCCTGATCTCTGGTCACAGACCTTTGCACAGCCTGGCTGATCTTCCTCCACGCTGACATGTCTTTCAGCACATGCAGACTTGGCTCCTGGACCTTAAAGATTTCTTTCCTGAGGAATGTCCAGGCTTCCTGATCTCCCCTGCCATTCAGGACTGCCTTCCCAGAGACTCTGCCAACCTGTTTTCTAAACAGGCCAAAGTCTAAACCCTCCACAAGTCTAGGGTAGCAGCTCTACTGATCCCTCTGCTGACTCCTCTGACAATCAAAAGCTCTACCATTTAGCAATCACTGTGACCAAAATTTTCTCTGACCCCCACATCATCCACAAGTCCTCCATTCACAAACACAGGTGCAGTGGACCACCTTCCCTAGCTGGCTCTTTCAGCAGCTGCATCAGGAAGTTATCTCCCACACACTCCAGGAGCCTCCTAGGCAGTTTCATCTCTGTTGTGTCGTGTTTACAACAAACATCCTCTAAGTTTAGTCTCCCACGAGACTTCTCCCAGAGGCGTATAGAACATCTACCTCTTTATTTTGGTTGGGTGATCTATAACAGACTCCCACTTTGTTGCTGCTTTGCATTTGATGGAGGAGAGTTCCTCTGAACACCATATCTGAATCCCTCTGGTGTATTTGTGTCCATTTGTCTATGCAACAGCCTTTGGCAGACTAAAAAGTTTTAGTTCAGTGGTTTTCCTGCTGGTTTGCATGACATATTTCCAGATGATTTACCACACAGCTTCCTGTAGTGTGATGAGGCATCATCTGTTACTCTTCAAGCAATTGTACTTCATGCTGGTTGCAACTTCCTGCTGGGTTTCTTGACCAACAAAATTGTGAAGATTCTGAAAAAAATCCGTAAGTGTTGTCTGAGTGTTATTGCTTTATATCAGATTAAATTGACTGTGATTTGTGGGTTGTCTAGGTAGACTCATAATGGTAGATGAGCTACAAAAGGAAAAAAAAAAAAAAGGCAGCAACATACAAAATATTCCGGTAATATTAAAACAGAGAGAAGTAGACCAAGAAGAGAAGAGATTTTTTTTGATCATAGTGAATTCAGAGTTGTTCACAGTGACTGAATAAACAAAAAACTAAGATTTGAAATCTACAATTCAGAATGCAGTAATGCCTCCAAGGAGCAATTGCAAATACAGAATTAAAATGACTCATTGACTCCTGTGTATTGACCTAATATTGACTTTACTAAAGATTAAGCTTCCATAAATTGGCTGGGGAAAGAAATGGAAGCTTAAAGATTTCTACCTGGAATATTTCTGTGTATGCATGAATTCAGCAAAACACTGAATGCTGTTTACCTTTATGCAAAGTTTCTCTGTATCAGTGTCTCGGCCTCTGATGAACTAAAAGAGATTGTTTCTGAGCAGATGAGTTCCTTTTGGTCTGTTGGTGTATATTCAGAAGGGAAATATTTTGAAAGAGAATCCTTATTTTGAGAGATTATCTACATTAACATCCTCATTTGAATGACATGCTGGGGATTTTCAACAGTTCCTTAAATTATTTGAATGAGAATCACATAACATACATTTGAATCCTTAAATAATTTACAACATCATGAATACTTAAATCAGTTAAAATTTAGGTTGGTTTTATTGTTTTATTTATTTGGTGATAGGGAACACGAATTCCTTTATAAGAGTCTTGTTGCATGAGGAGTATACACAACCACAATGAGAGACACAGCAATCCTGTTTTCAACAAAACAGTTATTTCAATAAATGCATTGGAAGAGCACTTAGAAATCATGTGTGGTAGGCAAACTGTTAACTCAGTATGAAATTATTTTACATTTTTTGGTGGGTATGACACTGCTGCAAGCTAGATATTCAAAATCTGTAGCAACTGCAGCAGTGTCCTGGTTCTGGCCCATACCAGCAGGAGGGAGTGTGGGAAGATATCCTGCTGTTCGGCACTGCTTTATGTCACTGCCAGAGGCAGGGAAAAGGGACTCTGTTCTCTTCTCTGGGAAGGAGGTGTGTCCCTTTGTGGTGGAACAAAGGCATGGTAGGGTGAGAAACCTGTTGATTGTTGCTCGTTGTGTTGGCCTGTGTGATGGGCATTTTTGCAGGTAAAATTTTTTCCTTTTTTTTGTATATTTCTTTATTAATATTGTTGTTACTACTGTTAATTTTCTTATCTCATTGATGTTTCCAGTAAATTGTTCTTATCTCAATCTCTGATCTTTGCCCTTGGTGCCAACAATTCTCTCTGGTCACCCTCCCAGTGGGGGAAAGGGGCAGAAGAGGCAGAAAAGGGAGCGAGCCAGTGGTGGTGTGGTTTGGAAAGTCTGAGGGGGAGAACTAAATAGGGGAGCAGCATTCCTAAATCACAACATGCAGTAATTGTTACTTTGAGTGTATTTTACCATATGTAAAGATTTATTTATTTTACGCTTTTCCACACTACCAGAGATTTCTTCATTTTGCTCAGGATGGCACTTTTCATATTTTGAAAATCAAGCAGTATAAGAAATACTGAATCAACTGAAAAACTGAAGTCACTTCTTCATAGTGGAAGGGAACTGCAGTGATTAGTGAGTTTGCATTCTATCATTCAGTTTGTTTTAGCTAGGAATTGCTAAATAATGAGGGATTTAGATGAAAGTAAATGGAGAATAAAGAGTTCTTTATTCCAAAGGTCAATATGAGAGCAACCCTAAAACACAGAAATGTTTAGAAAGAAAATGAAAAGCTCAGTCAGCACAAGGGATTTGAAATAGATCAGAGAAGGAGAAATAAAAGTGGTCGAATGGAATTTAGCTTCATTCATAGTGGAGAAATCAGGTTTATTTTTAGGCAAAACATAAAAGACATCAGAAAAAAAAATAATGTGGATTAAGGTGCAAAGAGGAGATTGCATCAGAGCTACTGTTTACAATAAAAATGGTAGTAGGCCATGAACTCCTTAGCCAATGAGCATCACACAGGAAAAAGTCAAAACTATAGAGCAGGTTGCACATTATTATGATTATCTGCAGACTTTTCCACTTCATAAAGCTACTGTTATAATGTACTGTTTAATAATATCTCTACCATAAACTTCTTAACTGGGGTTACAATACAGTTTATTTCCTCTAAATTTGTGACATTTGCTGTTTACTTCTCTGTTCCTCTACTAGGATTTTGGTAATGGTTTGTACTTTACACCTCTTTTTCCACTCATATATGATGAAGGTTACCACAAATAACAATGTCTGTTTTTAGCATGCATCCTCTTCATAAGACATTTCTCTCAAGACAGGTAAATTGCCATTTTTCATTACTTCTAGAAAAGTGTGTGACTACCCAAAGTTGCGTACAAATACTACCAAATAATCCAGCATGATGTTAGTAACTTTCCTGGGATCTGCTTTTCAAAGGTGACAGAAAAGAAATTTATTTATTCAGCTTTCTTTTTTTGTTGTTTTTTTAATGCCTAATTAAGCCACAAAGTGATGATTTTGACTTTGCAATAAGAGTAGCATCAAAACACCCAAAATTTTACTAGCTGCTTCCACCAATTTAAATTCAACTATTATCTGTCCAGAAGAATGTGGTTTACTACCCCAGTAAAGACAAAACAGATGCAACAGCATAATGCATCCTTGTTCAATGCTAGTACTGTCTAGGATGTGATGCACAGGAGCTGTTGAACTGTACATTACCCAAAAATATTAACAAGAGCACAGTTGGTTTATTCTAGACCCATAAAGCTGAATTCCTAGTAAAAATACCTCATCTATATTTCATCAGTATCAAAAGCAATCAAAGACTAATCCTATCTAAGGGTACAGAATGACATTTTATTCAATGTCTTCAGATCATTAATTCACTCAATCCTTTTCAGTTTAAAAAATCCTGAAATATTTTTTTGCAGGTTCTTAGCTACTTAGCCATATGGCATTCAGTAGCAGGAAGCTGAAAATATCAGTGTATGTGTCAGTACCCATCATTAAGGGTTAAGGAATTTTAACCATTTATCATATCTTATGCTATGCTAAAATTATTGGAATTACTAAATATTTTTTATATCTGACAGTAACTATGTAAAAAAAGGAACCCTGTAGCAGACAACAACTAAAATGACAGCCAGTTCTTTCTATCATGTGCTTGTGACCAGGCTGACTTTGCAAAGAAATACTGTGTCCACTTATAATGAGAAAAACCCAAGCTGATAAAATGGTGAGATGTGTTAGGCAAAATTGTGCTCAACCATTAGTTCACGTAAACTAGTAAGAACAGGATTTCTTTTGAGGAGTCATGGAATACCTGGTATTTGGAATGCAGTATCAATTTGATCTTCAGATGTGTACACACAGATTACTGCAATATAAAAAGAAATTCCTTCAAGAAATCTTTTGACGTACCATTGGACTGACATAATTCAATGTATTTCCTGACTTTTCACATCAGGTATTACACACTTTAAGAAACAATGTCAGTCACAGAGATGATACAGGAGTGTTTTATCTTTAAAGAAGTCCTTCTCACACTGCGGCAAACTTTCTTTCTTGTTACCAAGACGCTGCTTTGATTCTTAATTGACCTTTCTGCAGGTATTGTGTCTGTATTCTTGTGAGCTTTGTGCAGCTTCAATGTACCAACATGCAATATTAAATTAGGATGTCAACTTGTTCATTTCTTTCCTTTTCTGAGCTGTTCACAGAAGAATAATTCCATTGTGAAACACCCTACTAAAATCTTAGAGATGATTTTAAGGCAGAAATTAATCGTTTTTATTATGTAATCTATGTCATTCTCAACAAAACCATGACCACAATTATAAAAGGACCTTGCTTTTCAGTTGTGTTTTCTTTCTTGATAACCTACATACTGCCTTTTGGGTTGAAATGAAGCATGCTGTAAATTATATATGAACTAAACCATGAAATTCTGCTAGAAAATGAGTTTTGGAGGGAGAAAAAAACCTTATTACTAGCATGCTTTAAAGAAGAAAAAAATTAAACTTATTTCTAGGATTTATAATGCTGTGAATAAAATAATGGTACTGGGAATATAAATGAGACTTGATTAAGTAAATAACAAAGAGACTTAAAGCAACTTCTGATGAAAAAATATTGGAACAGATGACATTTTAATAGAGACACCTATAATAGGTATGAAAATATAAATTACTCTACTAAGTATTATCATTCTTTATTATTTACATGGTAGAACCAATCCTAGTGTGATGTAGCTATTAAAAATTGTACCTTCTATAGTTATACAACCAGAGTATTGCTTTCTCCATTAAATTCCTTTAATATGCAGTTTCAAAGAAATTGTAAAAATTATTATAAATTATTATCAAATTATAATAGTTGCTATAATTAATTATTACTAATATATGCATTATTATTCATGCTGTATTACAGCTTTAAGTAAAATTATAGGAAACTTCAAAATCATTTATACTTTTAAAAAAACACTGAGTTTTTTCCTTTTACCTTTACAGGTGAGTATTTTATTTAATACTAGAAAACTATTTTTTAGCTCTTAATGAATACCTAAAGGAGTTGAATTTCTCTTTCTTAAATATGATTATTAGTCTATAAAATGTGCATTTGGATCAACTGAGCATGGCGAGCTTAGGCTTTCATGAAAGCTAAAGTGACTGGTGGTTGAAATGTTGATTGCTAGGTGAAAGTTTTCCAGCTAAATGTTTATTTTTTATACCATCTACCATATGATGCATGTACATATTAAACTCACAGTTTATTACCTTGGCAGGAATGAGGTGTCATGTCAGATTATTTTTCAAAATGGATGTGCAGACTGAATTTTGGTTTAATTCCCATATTTTAAATAAATGATATAATGTTTCACACAATATACTTTCTGTTAAGTTAAACAACATTTACAAACTTATAAGCTAGAGACATGAAGGTGGTATTAATTCTTCTTTTTGAGTATCACAAAATGTAAATCAACACATCTCAAGCTCAAATATGTCTTAAAAAGATACAGTCAATTAAGTTGATTTACCTTCTCAGTGCAGTAGTTGAACAAATTAACATTAAAAGATTTATCACTTAGTTATACCATTAACTGAGAACTTGTTTTATTCTATATTTAAAGAAGTATCTTAAATTTATTCTGGTTCTGAAATAGCAAAGTATTTAATTATATAAGCTTCTCAATACTTTTATAACTTTCTAAATGAGTAACTAAAATATTAGTACTGGAAGGTAGAAGTATAAATATCTATATAATTATTATAATATAATATAATACTATAAAATACTATTTGAAGTATAATATGCATAGGGTTACTTTTGAAATGCCCAGCAACATTATCTGATGTCTATTTGTATCGTATGGCAAAATCTACCCCTTCAAAAACTTAAAATAATAAATATTCTAACTTTAATTCAAGCATTGATGTGATAAATTGTTGACTGTAATAATTTGGAGTACCACAAAACATCTGAAACACTTCAGCATGTCTGTACTCAAATTTCTTGATTTCATTAAGATATGGTGACTTAGCAAATTTCAGTTTAATGCTGTTTAGACACATGATACTGACTCATAGTTAAGCAAAGTGGCTCAAGACGAGTTCACATGCATAAAATTTTATTAAAAGCGAAGCTGTGTTGAAGGAAAATTAAAAACAAGAACTGGGTGAGAAGGTAAGGGGAGAGAGAGGAGGGAAATGCTGTTGCTGCTGACTGGAGCATGATCAAATCCAAGTCAGGTTCTGCATGCTGCAGCTGCTGACTAGGAGATCTCTTACAGCAGCATTGTTGCAGGTGCAAACTCAGGGGAGTAACAGCACAAGAGCAATTGCAGGAGAAAGCAGGGGAAAAACTCATCTTGGTGAAGAGGAAGCTTGGGTGAAGGTTTATGGAGCTGCACCTGGGAAGCAGCCCATGGATGGGCTGATAGAAGGCTCTTACAACACAAAAGGCAAAGCCTAAGGGAATGGACAGCACATCTCAAGCCAGTGGGGACTGGTTGTTAATGAAGCTAAAGCTGTTCCTGAAATAATTCAGATTATCTGCATGTGATTCCTGGACAGTTCATGAACATATATACAGGGTACAGTCATTTTAGTCAGTGAGCTTGGCTTAGAAGCTGTGGAGAAGCAGAGAGGGGCAGCAGGTCGCACCCCTTCCCTACAGACCCATCTCCTCAGCTGTGCCAGCGCTCTGACCTTTCTTTTGAGAAAGCAATCCTCAAGTCTGTTACATATAAGAAGCCTTCCCATGTGTGTGGACGAGAGGTGACTGATTCTGACATTACATTCACTGTCAATAGATAGAATATCTGATATATAGAATATCTGATTTCACTAAAAAATCCTGTCTAGAAAAAACAAAGTATACAAAAAAAACATCTTAGGAGTAAGTGACTCAGCTACATAATCATGTCCTGGTTATAAAACTGACAGTGTTTAGTAATGGATTATAACAAGATTTATTTGTTTTCTGCTTTAAAACAAAAATTTAGGGCAACTTGCTGCAAGGATTTGTGGAAAACAAATGCATCTAATGGTCTTCTGGGAAAAATGTAGAAAGGCTGTTCAAGCATGACATTATTCTGTTATTTTGGGTGATGATACATCCATAAAAGAAAAAGAATCAAAATGCTTATGAGTCTATTTTCTTTAAAACACTCAAGTACTAGTTTCCAAGAAAAATCAATATATCTATACAAAAATACCTGAAAATAGCAAGTCCTGTTGTCTCAATTAAGTTGCAAAAGAGATTGTCATGTGTATTTTCTGTCAAAGTCACTGACATGAGTGATTTGCTCTTTTAGTAAATGAGAAAGCGTGAAATAGGTTCTGAATGTTCAGTTCATAGGAATCAAGACATGTTAGAATGAAACCTTCTGCATGCCTAGAAAGAATATTTTGCTGGTGGGTATAGTCTTAACTCATCATTTGAAATGGAAGTGGAAAGGGACAGGTGAAACTGGAAATTTCTCCCAATCAAAACCATGGGTTTCTGAAGCTGTTCTGCCTGCTAGGAGGTGACCAGTGGCCCAAAGCGCTGCCCATAATTCCTCCCTTCATCAAGCAAACAAAACCAAAATGAGATTAAAAAGCTTTGCCCAGCTTAGTGCTGTGCCCTGAGAGACCCCCCATGGAACTTATGAGACCTATGGGGAAAGGAGGAAAAGGATTAACCCTTCCTGAGATCTAAAGAAGGCTTTGGATTGTTAGGGATTTTGTGGAGGCTGTTTCCGACCTAGGGCTGCAGAAGTCCTTTTACTCTCATGGTATCACATTCAAAGTTTTATGGGGCAGGTCAGGCTGACAGGGATGCTTGTGTCCATCTGCAGCACAACACCTTCTTGAGCTGTGGGCTTATGCACTGGAGCCACCCTAAAATTTTCAATTTCATATGTCATTGCTCAGTGCTGATCCACCAAAAAACAGCTGCTCAGATGTGATGGATGAAAATGGGTATATATATGATAAGGACTGGTCCCAGGAATGATTAACTCTCCTTTTTTACGCTGTGAATGGGCAGTATGTGAGAGAGCAGATCATGCTGCAAATCCTGGTTACATTCATGTCCATGATCTCTGTACTTCTAAGGTTCCAGCAGCCACCCTTTTGCCTGTATCTGAACTTCCCCATTCCAGGAACTCCTTGGTTGCTTTGCCTTAGACAGTGAAATAAGGTGTGCACACTGGGGAATTGTGATATCAGAGAAGAACAGAAGAGAATTTCCTAAAGACAAGAATACAAATAGTCCTTAGTCCTAATTCAAGTAAGCATCTTCTCAAAAACAAAGTTGTAAAACCAACACTGTGTCTTCTAATGCCATCCAACAATACATTGTTCCATGCTGGTTTTAAATAGTTGCTATTTATTCTTTAAAGAGTAAGAAGGAAGGCAATTGATTTAATAATGACTTTAAAACATTTAACAAATATCATTATAGTCATATTGAAATGTGATGTTCAAGTGATACTAACAGATAATTAGGACACATATATGGGACTTTTAATCTACTTTACAGGTCACTTGGACTTAAAACTTGGATTAGATAATTATACTTCAAATCTCTTCTTGGACAAGAGTAATTTTATTTTTGGCAATGACAAGCAAGCTGCTTTTTTAAAAGAAACTTGCTTTTTTTCCTAACATGGGGAGTTGTAAGTTGAATCTTAAGAAATTTTCTTTGACAGAAACTGTCCCCTCTTTGCATGCACATCCTAACTCATATCCTAATGCTTTTCTTGCACCTCTCTGTACAGTTAGATAGCAACAGAGAAAACTGATTTCTTAGAACTCCCTGAATTAGTAAAATTCAGGTAATAAATTATCTGATTATAGTCAGATAACAACTTTTAGCTCTTTTCAATTCTTGAGAATAGACTACTTTTCATTTTAAATTTAGGGATTATGGTGCTTATGATGCTCTGGAGTTTGACTTCTGTAAGATCAGAGTATAAATTTGTGCAGTAAGTGCCACAAACCTTCTGTCACAAACCTTCTGACTATCATAAATTTACAAGGTCAATTTCTTTCATTTAATGGATCTGACTTCTTTTGAGTGTGAAATGTTTTGGCCTAGCTGAAGCCCACTATTACAGCTGAGAATAAGAATAAAAATATCACTATACCGCTTGGTACTTTTTAATAGTGTCTTTCACACTGTGAAGAGCCTAACAATCTTGAATTCCTGTGTCCTTCTGACCTATTCTGAACTACCTCACTCCCTATTTGCTCCTTTAGTCCTGTACTTGTTAGGTGCAATTTTGTCATTTACCAAGGATTTACATATCCATACTTAAATTTCTCAGAAATTAAATTAAGGTCAGGCCCCACAAAGAAGATAGTTTTAGATCAGCTATTTGGAGTAAATTTTTCACTATGAGGATGATGAGACACTGGAGCATCATGCCCAGAGAGGTTGTGGATGCCCCATCCCTGGAAAAATTCAAGGCCAGGTTGGATGGGCCTCTGAGTAACCTGATCTAGCAGAGGGTATCTCTGCACATGGCAGGGCTGCAATTAGATACTTTTTACAGTCTCTTCCAACCCAAACCATTCTATGGCTCAACTATTATCAAGAATTATTTTCAAAGTGGACATAACTCAGAAGTGGACCTGCATTTCTCAGTTCTAGTGCTTTTTTGAAAATCAGTAGGTATTGTAATGGCAAAAAGTATTTTCCATTGTGCCATTTTGCTTGCCGTATAACATTTTATTTGATATGTAAACCAATGCTTAATTTTTCAATTGTTACTGTTTAAAAAAAAATGTTAATACTTTTGCCAATTAGTTTAGTAGCAAGATCCATTTAAATAATATTCAGTGAGAATATTTGTGATTGAGAATCAATATCACAAAATAGAATCCAGAACACAGTAGTTGGAAAGACTACCTCATTTCTCTTCTCTTCATCTTAATTTTTTAATTAAGAATTGTGGCAATTGGTTAGTACTTTCTCTAATGGCATTTTATCTTTACTTTCAGAGTTTAAAAGAACAGGAAATTATTTTTTTTGTCTGTTTGTTCTTTGACTTCAAATATAAAAGATGCTGTATTTCATTTATAGAACCTCACAAAAGGAATGTAGAGTTATAGCAAATGATTATGTAAGTACTTTTAGAAAGAGTAAATCTTGTTATGAAAGGATTCTATGAGATCTTGATATCATGGGATATAACAGCTTTTCAAGTCTCTACCAGCTAAAGTTATTCAAATGTCCGATTAGCATGATGAAATACTATTTTTCTTTTACTTAAAATAACAGTTTTTAAGATTTTCTTAACAACAAGTTAAGAACAGGTTAAACAAATTATGTGATGTATGTTAAAAACTGTGAAAAGAAAATTATCTTCAAAGAAGGGGAAAGACGTTTTATAGCAATGTCCTTCACAATGTAAATACTCAAAATTATGGGGAAGGTGAATGATCCTTCATTTTGGGAAATTTTTATAGGCATTATTTTTCCATTTGCTGTGACTATATGCTGAACCTTTTACTCTGTGCTTGCACTAAATGAGGAATCTGAATTATATGCCCCATGAAGCTTCCTTTAAAGCTGTTGTCACATCACTTCATCTTTTTATGAACCAGTTTTCTGCCTCCATAGAGCCATGAAAGAGCTCATACAGACAAGAGAGGATGTCTCTTAGGACTCGAGTTATTTTCAAGAGTCAAAGCTCTTGAGTAAATATAATGTGTTTTAGAGACACCTCTGCTAAGCCATTTTTCCACCTACATAGTATAGAATGGGAGGAAGATTCTTATGGAGCTGGGAAAAAAAAACATTTAATACAACTAGCAGGAACTCAGAAGGAAAATATCTTCCTAAGGAATCTTTACAGAAACGTGGACTTGCTGTGTGAATCTGCAGTGACATGTTTGCAGTATGTTTATGTTCTAATTAGTTGCTTTCTGTGATTTGTGACAAGCAATTGATGATCAGGTTCATGCACATATCTGAGCCTTAGAACACAACGTTGAGAGCTCAATGCCAATGATCATTTTACAAATTTCAAATTTTCATAGTAGGGATAGAGACAGGAAAAGCAAATCCTGCCTTCAGAAATCCATCTCTATATTAGCACTGTATATTAACTAACCAAAACATACATATGAATGTATGTTTTGGTTAGTTATTAAAAATAAGCCTATACTTCCAAAGTAAAAGGAAGAACTGCTTTCATATGTAATCTGTTTTTCCTGAAAAAGGAGGGGCACCAATTTTATGGTCTAAATTTCATTCTTTAAACCCAAAATTTAGCTATTTCAGAGGTATAATAGCAATTAGGTTCTTCAGCTCTTTTCCTGACTATAAAATGTAAGTATCAATGTGTAGTGATATGAGATGGAATAGGAGAAAGATGAAGTAGAGAAAAATAAATATTAATACTAGAAATATTTTCTTATTTTTTACCATTACATGAAATACCTGTCAGCAAGTAAAATTAATATTTTTTTACCAGAATCATTACAACATTTGATTAATTTTCTGGTCTTGCTGTCGAATTGTGAGAACAATATTTCTGTAGTATAAGTGTTGTCTGCATGGGTATCACACAGAAGCTGTTCACTTAATTGTTCTTGAATAAAGAGAAATAGAATCAAAGTTATTAAAGTTGTATAATATTTTATTCATGCAATAATGACCATATAATTATAACAGTTATGTAATTATATTTGTATTTGAGCTTAGATTTCATGTAAGTGTATGCAGTAATTCAATTTCTTCTGTATGATTATGCAGTGTCATAAAAATTGAAATAAATATGCTACAAAGCAAAATGTGAATGATGTAAGTTATTAGAAAGAGAACTTGTTTAGTCCAAAGTTGCTTAATCATCATATGCTTAGTTTATTACAGCACATTTCCCTTTTATTACTCCCAAGAAATTAGAACAAACTTTACGGGTTCTCAAACCTGTGATTTAGTTTATTATGTAAACTGTGCTTCATATCCATATTCTGTGGACTTTCATTATTAAACAACTGATTCTTGGATTTAATAAGAATAATTTCTTGGGAACATCTTCATGAGCTGTGCTGTTGAGGATGCAATCGTTGATCATGTTCATCAGCATATTGCAAGAAGGTGTGGAGTAAAGAGAGATGATGAAGAAGTCGTACTTTCATTGGACAAGTGTAAGAAGCTGTGGGGTATTTATTCCTGTGTAAACTACAGAAGTTAAAAAAAAAAAAAAAAGTAGAAATACCTAAATTCTGTAGACAGCATAGGCAAATATATCTCTGTTTCAAATTATTTTCATTTGGAAGCAGGTTCAGAAATTGCCTCCTGAAAAGGAATGTTATGTTGGAGGCTCCATGAGCAAAATAAATTAAGAGGTGAGTAGAGCTCAGCGCATGCTAAAACAGCTAACAGGATTTTTGGAGATCATGCTTTTGGACAGCTAAAGTTTGAAGAAGTCCAGTGAGAGTGGTTCAGATGTACCAGCTGAGGAAATACTTCTTCTTACTCCCTTCATTCTTGTTCAAAAACGACATAGTTGAAAGCACATTACAATTAAAAAAAAAAAAGAAACAAAACAAAAAACTTTAGAAAACAAGAGTGAACAGAAACAGAGTTTGAGGATTCTATAAAAATATCAGAAAAAAGAATGCAAAATTCCTTTGTCCTTGAAACAGTTTATCTAGAAACTGATATAAGTGAAGGATCTTCAACATGTTTCACTATTCTACCAAATCTCTACAGATTTCTTAGGAGATATTCTGCAAATATAGTGGAAACATTACGGGAAAAAAAAATCTGAGGCATAAGGACTCTCTTTTTTTTTTTTTTTTTTCTCACAGCTATGATTTTGGAAAATATTTTAATTGACTTTGCTTTAATTTAGCTCACTGCAAAGACTGATCACATTCAAGTAGAGATTCAAGTCACTGACCTTACTAGACTTTCATAAATGTTCTTCTGGTTGTGTGTAACAATTATTTAGAGGGAATTTTCATTTCATGTTGTGATAGATTTTTAAAAATGGCAGTTAATAGCTATAGGGCAGTAGAATTCCTTCCATAAGAATAGTAAAGTGGATCAATTTAAGGTCATTATACTAGAAAATTCTGATAATACTTTCTGTTATTTTACTTATTTAAGTCTTTGTCATTACTTTAATATTTAGAATGTATTATATAATGCTTTTTTATCATATGGTAATTTTTGAGTGTTTGGCTTTGTAATTTGGATTAATATTCTTTGAAGATTCTTATTTGTGTATTGTTTGCCTTATTTTAGGAAAAGCTGCCTGACAATAAGTAATTCCATGGATTGACATCAAAATACCTTCTATCAAAACCATGCCTTTTTTTAGGAAGATCCACCCTTGCTACTGTGCAAACTAAGCTGTTTCCGGGCTTTTGGACCACTGCTGAAGACACGTAAGAGATTCCAATTACGGGAAAAGTGTTTGGTTCATGCAGCTTAAACAAAATTAGAAGTGAAGTGTTTTATTGATTTCTTAATGATACATAATTAACCTACAGACTGTGGATGAGGATGAACATCAACTTAGCAACACGGTCTTAGGGACTTGCAAAGGCTCAATAAACACCTACAGATTTGCAAATCGTGCTTCCATAATTATTTTAAAAAAATTGTAATCTCAGGCACATGCAGAATGATGCTAAATCACTTCTCCTTCACAGGAGAAGTTTAGTTCCTCACTTCTGGGACTGTGGTTTTGCTACTTGCAGATGCCTCCTGTGGGAGACATTAATAGTCTCATTTGTGTCAACCTGTGCAACCTAAGCACCACATCTACATGTTTCTTGAACATCTCTGTTCCTCTGTGTGTGTGTGTGAATTGATAATGGCATGAGTTTTGTAATCAGGAATCTGAAATTAAGACACTGTTATAGCAAATCTCACTGAATCATATTATAAATAGTTACCTGTTCAATGATTAAGAGCTAGTAAACCCTTTTGCACCCTCAACTTTTTTTTTGTCTGTATCCTCTGTACCCTTGCCCTTTTGCATTTCTGGTGTCAGTGTAAATCTTTCTAAATTGATTCTAATCTGATTTTCCTAAGTAATTCATCCAAGTACTAGTAATTAATAGAGTGAACCTCAGCATCTAGCTCTGTCACACAGTTGCACTTTTGCAAATTCATACTAAAACCTGCTTTTTTTGTCAATAGCTGTGATGAGGACTCTTTAAGTAGTCTAACACCTCCATCATTGAATACCCATGGTGGACACTGCAGCCCCTTTCAACTCCCTCCCTCCATTCCTGGGTCCTGTCCTGACCACACCCAACTTTAGTATTTAGACTTGGTGCAATCTTTGAATTAGGCTGAACCAGTTGCTAAAATATCAGGAAGGATTGCCTTATGGAGTGTTCAGTTTTTTATTTTCTTCCCATTTTTGAAGTCCCTAGTTGTGAGAACAGCAATGGTGTTTTTGTTTGTTTTTTCTCTGTGCCAGAGTGTACCAATCATTTTAGGAAGTACCTTCTGCCACTTTAGTGACTGTCACAGATTGAGAAACACTAACTCACCTGAAGTGTCTGGCTTCTGGTTAATTGGGGTCCCTTAAACCCATCTGAACACTGAGGTTCAAAACTTGCTGGTTTTACTCTCAGGAAATGTTTTCCTGTTGTCACCTCATAGAACAGCAGGAAACTCTGTACTCTTTGGAGTTTTTAGCGCAGTGAACTAAGAAATCTTTTATGGGGTTAGTATGGACACAGCAGTCCAATATTTAAACTATTAAGGCCCAGGAAGACATTCAGAATGGTGATCTGTTTATCATTGCAAATTTGATTAACCATGATGGTGCTTTAACAAGGTTAACAAAAGGTGTAAAGGCCAGCTCCTGGCAGGGTTTCAAGTTTCTCCTTGGACTGCAGCAGTGCATAAAAAAAGACAGGACTTTCACAACAGAAGAACAATTTTTAGTATACTTAGCCTTAGAGTGACAAACCATTTTGGCTACACTTGAAAGCATTTCACAGCCTTATTTGCAGGTACTGTAATCCACTACCTATAATCACATTTATAGTGTCTTCACTCTGTTTATCTCTATTTGTTGCATTAACACCTCTAATTGGCAAACCAGGCAATTTTCTAGGCTCATCTGTTTGAGCTGAGGAAGAAACAGTTAGTGAACAATTCATGACCCTCTATCAATAATTGGAAGTGTTAACAACAATTAAAGGTCAACATTTTTTCCCTATAAAATCACCTGCAAAATGGCCAAAATAAAATGACTCAGCACGCTGTCATTTCAAAGGGTTGTTGAAAATAATGCATTGTAAATGACCCCCCTGCTTCAGAAAGCACAATCTCATGCCTTATGAAAAAGATTCATCAGAGAATTTCTGTGATTAGTTTTAAGTTACTCTGAAAATGCTCATCCATCTTTGTAGTTACTCTGAAAATGCTCATCCATCTTTTATATTTTTCAGATTCTGTGCTGCTTCAGTGTGTAATTCTGAGCTTCATATTAGGGGATAGTAAGCTTTCTTCACAGAATAGGCAGACAAAACAATTCCTTCTCTAGCTGGGGACCAAGGACAATTGATCCAAATCTCAGGCCCAGGAGCACAAACAATGATGAACTGAAGAGAGAAAAACAAGAAGGATGGGACTTCATAACCTGAAGCTATAATTGGACAATTAACTCCAATATGCAAATGGACCAGAACCTATAAAAGTGTGTGACCCTGTGACCAGTTGCCCATTTTGTGACCATTTTGGGTTCATTGTGGCAGCTCTTGTGCTGCCCAAGATGGACCCATTGAGGTCTTACAATAAATACCTGCTTTATTCTTTAGCTCTGTCTAGCCTCTGTTCTAGGTCAGCCTTCACAAGGCATCACTTTCAAAAATGTAACATTATTTCTTTTAATTAAATTTAAGATTCAAATGCTACATGAGACAATGTTTAATATTTGTTTTTGGTTTTTGATTCATTAAGATAATTTGAATAAGAAGAATTTTAAAGGGCCTGACTTTTACTCTAAGGTTGTGTTGCTAAGAAAAGTGATTTTCCATGTGCTCATTTACTCCCATTTTACAACTAATTTATTCACATTCTTCTTATACAAGGAAGCATAAAGCATAAATGTTCAAACATCAATGATTGCAATTGACATTTTTCATATATCTGGGAAAATTAATACTTTTTATCCATGTGTAGTATATTTTGGAAAAAACATGCCCTTGACCAGACTTTCTGTTTCTAACATTCATATTTAAATTCCATTTGGGATCACAGTCTTGATCACAGTAATCTGTTGGAGATAATATACAAAATTTATATATTGGGGCAATACTGTACTGAAAACAAAATTTAAAAGGAAATAATACCATCAGAATGAGGAAAGTTTGCAATTTTGGCCTGCTTGTTAAAAACATCTGCCAGCAATGAATCAGGACTAGTTGAAGCCTGTGAATGAAATTTAATATTTCCGTAGCATAATTGGTATTTGGTTTGTTTTTTTATTTTCAGAGGTGGGAAAATGGCTGATGAAAAGGACATGAAACATGGTGTGAAAACTTAGTATTATTCCCTGACTGCATTCATAATAACCTTCTGAATAGAGGAACATTGTTGCAGTGTTTTTTCTCTGGGTTTAAAATTCCTAAATCAATTACATTTATTTGCTAGTATGCTCAGATCTACTCCATTATTGCAAGGTATAGCAATTAAAGTATAGAACAACCAATAACTTCTCGTATATAAGCACAGAGTTCAGATCTTGCAAATCACAGGTAAAAGTATACGTACAGTTACTGTGCCTTTTTTAATTCTCTTAAGTTTGGGTTTTACTGGCTCAATGCTGTCATTAGACACAAGATAGACAACTTGGTCATATTATGTTCCAAGATTTTTTCAGATATCGTGTAATAGTTATTTGTGGACTACTCTTTTGTTTAAATCGCATCAATATTCCCTACTTAAAAAAAAAAAAACACAAGCCAAACAAAAAAACCCAAGCATTTTTATTTATTACAGTAGGTACATGAAATCAGTGTTTAGGACTGAGAATTCAGTTATGAATGGGACAACATTTCAAGACACACATGACAAATCCTTACTTCTTTCTTCATGTAGGAGCACAATATGCCAATACTACAATGCTATTCCCATTCCAAATGTGCACATCACCCAGGGATACCAAGATTACCACCTGCTGCACTGGCACATTACTGTATAAATTTCCTTTCACCTTCTAGAATTAATGTTCATCAATCACAAGTGCATTTGTTACAATGTGACCAATGAGTTTAGGTGGGTCCTCTGTCCTTCCCTATATCCACTAATCCGAGAGTAGCACAGAAGCAAACAAAACAGGTAGGCAGAGATGTACTCAGCATTAAAACTGAAGTGATATTAACTCTGTGTTTTTCACTTCAGATGAACTCCGTTCTGAGCTGTCTTCTGAATTCAGTTGAGTAAAAGGACTATTTTCCCTGCAATTATTCTTACTTGATGAGTCAAAAAGTTGTAAGTGTCATCTCTAGATTAATAGAAAATGTTTAGTTACACACCATGTGTATTTTCTCCATCAGATATGGAAATAAAAATAGGCATCAGCAAAAGGATAAGTAAATTCGATATCCTCCAGGTGCTGGTTTTGTTTGGGGTTTTTTCCCCTTCTGTACATAGCCACAAAATCTATTTTAATTTTATAACTCAATCTACATTTTAAAGGTTCTATGTGAGAAAAAGAAAAATCACCGAGCCTGTAGGTAGATGCACAAGACTCCAGGAATGGAAATGATTCCTCTTAAAAGATAAGAATTTCTTTTAATAAATGCCACAGCTGACTAACAGTTATGCATGAGAATACAGACAAAAAAAAAAATCCAGAGGAAAACATCCAGTCTTTACAATACCCTCCTTAATGTGCATGTAACTGGAGAATTTGGAATAAACAAGCTGCCAGTGATAAAAACATATTTTGGCTTACCAGCATCTTGCTGGTATGGTGATTACTAAACACTCACCATCATCTTACATCTATTCAGCCCTTATCCACTCTTCTAAAGAAACTTTAAAATCTGAGCATGGCAGAGAATTGATTTTAAGGTGCTGCATTAAAATTTTTAATCAGATAACTTTCACATGCATGTAGAAGTGCTTAGAATTTTACTGTTAAGTAGCTCACCAAACTGTTGAAGAACAAAAATAAGGACCACTATGGCAAATTAATGTATTCCTTAGTGATTTCAGCTCTCACATTTTTCTGGGTTTGGTACTGGCAATGCTAAAAGAAATAAAAAAGTACAATATATGAGTGACTGCAACAAGGACTGTAGTAACAGAAAAGTAGATTACTACCAAGACAAGAATATGTGTACATTACATTTTGGGAGTGTAATAGAATTCTAAGTAGTAAACATACAAATGTCTACCCACAGTATAAGAAACTTGCTTTATTGCTACATTTAAAAGTTAGAGGAAGAGAAATCCTGAAGATGCTATTTCATTTATACAATGTAATAAATAAGTTTCTAGCAAGGTATACAAGATTAAAATGAAGGTGAAGATTTAAAAGAACACTGATTATGGAGTGGCACACTTTCCACCTGGAAGAAAATATTAGTTGAAAAGAAACTGAAATTAAAGACAGAAAGACAAAAACATTTGATTCAGAATTCTGGGTTATGGTCTCAAAACTACAATTGTTGAAAGGCATGTGGTTCAACAGACTGTAATAGGAATCTGCTGATTTCTATCCATTAAAGATTTGGTACATAAAGTTAAACAGCAGGTTGTCATAGAAAAATGAAAAATGTTTGTCTGCTCCTTTCCTCTTGCTCTTACAGACATTTGATGTTGATAATGAGCCTTATGTGAAGTACAACAAATAAATATTGTAACCAGCTCCTTCTAAACAAAGATAAAAATTGCTACTCTTTCTGGGTTGTGTGCTTTTTGAAACATATGGCTCAGGAATTCAGGAGTTTCAGCATGCTTACTTGTCTGAAGGGTACTAGCAAGGGTAAATCCAGGGGGATGTACATGAGTCAGTTGTTTAAGACAGTGTCCAATAATCAGTTTTATGATAGCAAATATGTCAGATTTTTTGTAATTTCCAGTGCTTGTGGTTCTTTCTTAAGTGATTTCAATATATGATATCAATGAATCATAAACAGACCACTGAGAGCAAACACATGGCCAGAGCATGGTCTTGTAGGTTCTCTTCAAATTCTGTCCTGAAACCATGACACAGGTAACAGGTGAGCAAAGGGAAGCATGAGCATTACCGGTGATCTTGATTTTTTTAAGATGAAATATACTGGGGTTATTTTTCATTTAATATATTAGTGATTCCTCTGTGCCTCAGGCAAAGCCCCAAACACTTATGTCAAAAAGGAGCTGTGTGGTATTTTTAATTTTAAGTATTTTCCAGAGATACATAATTTTCCTTAACAGGGCATGTTTCGTTCTCTTTTTCCTACTTCTTACTAACCACATCTCAACAAGCTAAATGAGTGGGTCCATGGGAATCTCATGAGGTTTAACCAGAGCAAGTGCAAGGTGCTACCTGGGTTGGGAAATCCCCTACTATCAAGAGGGGCTGGGGGAGTAACAAATCAAGAACAGCCCTGCTGAGAAGGACTTGGGGCTGCTGGTGGATGAGAGGTTGGACATGACCCAGCCATGTGCACTCATAGCCCAGAGAGCCAGTCTTGTCCTGGGCTGCATCCAAAGCAGTGTGGACAGCAGGGGAGGGCGGGAATTCTGTCCCTCTGCTCTGGTGAGACCCACCTGCAGTGCTGCATCCAGCTCTGTGTGCCCCAACATGAGAAGGACATGGAACTGTTGGGGTGAGTCCAGAGGAGGACCATGAAGATGATCAGAGGTCTGGAGCACCTCCTGTGAATAAAGGCAGTGGGAGCTGGGATTGTTGAATCACATGAATTGCACACAAGCTGTTTCTAGAACTTGCCAAGATCACTTTGGATGGCATCCAGTCTCTCAGGTGAGTCAGCTGAACCACTCAGCTTGATGTCACCTCCAAATTTGCTGAGGGTGCACTTGCTGCCAATGCCTCTGTCACTGATGGAGACATTAAACCGTACTGGCCCAGTATGGACCTCTGAGGGACAGCACTTGTGGCTGATCTCCATCTGGACATTGAAACACTAAATTCTTCTATTTCATTGGTTCTTCTGTGGTAATTGGAGGCCTCAGACACACCATTTTCATCCAAAATTTCATTATCTTCTCTTGCAGGAGAAGATAACATTTCTCTGACAAAACACATTCTATCAATTACTCATCAAATAATCTCACAAACACTACTTCATTTGCTACTATGATCATTTGTTATATGAAAAACTAGAACAAATTTCACAGTATAAGTGAAAAACTTTTTAGTAAGACCCCTTCCATTATTTTTAATCTTGTGGGGTGCTGCAGGGCTTTCTATCATTTCTTAGCAACAACAAATATTTTTTTTTTACTTTCTGAGAATAATTTCATTTTTGCTCTCTTTCTGCATATCCACAATCAACTGAGACATGTCTGTAAGTACTGATACTTTTGAAACACTGTAGTAGATATAACTGTTCCCCTCTTAAGTACTGAAAAAATAGTCTAAATCCTCAATCCTCTTTTTCCTAATGAACCCTGAATTTAGATAAATTACTATCTTTGCAATGAGACATATTTTTCATTAATAATAACTGCAGTGCTTATATTTGCAATTCTGCAGGTTAACCATTTTTGAAGCATTTTTCAAATACACTTATTTAGCATTTGTCTGCAAAGCAGTTTGATGTAGTATTATTGTAGCACAGTGGAACATACTGATGGATTCTGATGGATTTATTTTGTATTTTTGTCTTTTTCATAAAAATTTATTGTTTTCAACTGAATTTAACATTGAGAACAAAATACAGCCTCTTGTTACTGTAGCTAGTCTCTTTTTCTAAAAAAAAAAAATTAATATAGGCCTTCAATTTTATACTAAAAATTAAAACATTTAAAACTTGGGATTTCAGGAGTATAAGTGAGCAAGACACTCTCATTCTTCAGTAGAAACAAGTAATCTTGGAAGATAACTCCACAATACATAGAGCAAAGTATATATAATTTTAAAAGTACTTTGGATATCTTGAAAAACATAACAAATTTCCTGCAGTATAATTTACTGTGTGTGGCTTACCACAGAAAAAGGAACAGGCAGATCTAATAATCAGTGTCATCACAATTGAATAGCCCTCAGCAGGTCTGAACAATGTAATTCCACAATTTTCTGTTTGGGTACGGTTCTCAGACTAAATCTGTCAACTTTTAATAACAATAATATCCCTTTAAAGCAATTCCCAGCAGAGATAATTCAAACCTGTATTTTTTGTGGACTTCAAGTCAATAAATCCTGATAGCATGACTTGCAATTATCTTTGGTGAGCCAAGAAAGGTTTCACCCTGAGAACAAAGTATCTTGCCACTTTATAAACCAACATCATTATTTTTCCCAAAGGATTCAAGAAGAACAGAAGCCATGACATTCCATACATTTGTGAATATCAGAAAATCTGAAGTGGTACTAAAAATGTGCAATTTGTAATTAAATGTATGACATTTAACAGAAAATTTGCCATTCACTTATAGAATAGCAGGTCTCCACATTCTTCTACTTGACTAATGAAAGCCCCTAAGTTCAAATTGTACTTAGGAAGCTTTGTATTGACACCATCACATGATTCTAGTTGATAAATTTCAGCATCAAGACTCTTAGCTTTACACTTACACAATCTATCTTCAAAAGAAACTTAGGAAAGCATAAATTCCTTTGCTTACGAAACAAGGAAACAAATCTAATATTGCTGTTTTGCCTGGTTCTTGGAGTAACTCTTGCCACCACTCTGGGTAATTCCACACTGATACATTATTGACCCTTTAACTGTCAAATAATGTAAGTCTGGGTTTTGCATCAGGGTTTCATGATTCCTTGGGATTTGCTGATTTCCCATTTTTCCAGGAACAGATAGTGTGTACTGCTATAGTGAAAGAAGCAAGTAATTAAAGATCCATACAAGCAATGAAGAATTGTTTATTTCACAGCATTCCAATGGTACGTTGAATAAAGTGATCCATGTAGGAAAAGAAAAATTATTTTACATAGAAAAAACAGCTGGAAAGTTCAAACCCATTGTGATATCTCAAAAACCTCAAAACTCTTCTGTTGCACTTTAGGAAGAATTGCCAGGAACCGAAATAAATTTTTACAAAATATTACATTGCTTCTTGAGGGTGGAAATCATTGCTGGTTTCATTTTTTTTCTGGTGTAAATGTGCAGCTTTCCTCTTTTCTAAGGAATTGAAGAAGCTTTGCTGGAAACATCAAACTTAAAGACATAGCGTAGAGTGTTGACATTTCCAATTTGTCTTCTCTTTTTATTACAGGATTTATTTATCTACTATTAAAATTCAAGAGGTCATGGTAAAATTTTCTTCTCCATCATGAGATACAATATAAAAACCATATTCTAAGAGGTTAACATTAGGATGAAAACTTGTTATTAAATGGCATGTTGAAAAGTATGCAGGTAAAAACTGAGATCCCTCCTGGTCTCTTTTTCTCTATCCTTTTACATGAAACCTATTACTGATAGGCAAGTAATGCAGAAATGACATGGAATAGTATTGTGAAATCACTGCCTTACATCTCCAGATGTAATCCAACAAAATTTGCTGTTGTCAGACAAACAGATATTTGCTTCAGGATTTCCAAGTGAATTTAAAATTTACTGTGAGAATAATCAGCTAAACATATGCACCATTAAGAAGAACAGCCAATCATATGCTGAATATTTTCCATGAGCAAGAACATACCAGAGTCTTCTTAAACCATACATGTCCTGTTAAGTTGTTCAATATGAGAATTACCTATCATTTCAAATTAACAGAAGATTGAACTGGCTGTAATGTTGGACCAAACAAACTTGCATTATATTTGAAATTCAGACATTTACTCAGGAATTTACTTAATTAATATAATATACATAAAATATGAAATATTTAAACAGAAGATACTTATTCATAAAAAGAAAGGTTTTTTAATCTTCCAGTCACAGATTGGAAGATTACAAAAGAATAAATGTGGAAATGAAAATTGATTGCTGTGGGAAATATTGATGCAGCAGACAATAGTACAGTAGAATAAGAAAACAATAGAATTTGCAACACGAATGATACCAGAAGTTCAGATTCTTATCTTCACTTGAAATTACAGTACAAAATTTAAAATATTAGTAGAGCAGTAAGTTAAAGTAGGTGAAATTTAAAGAATTCATAATATTATATATCTTAGTTTATATAGGTAAGAATCAAAAGTTAAGCCTATGAGCACACTTGTGGACTATTCTATCATCCCCATTAAGAAAATTAAATATTCTTCTTTGGAGACACTAAGTAAACAAAGCTTAATAAATGCGGATTTCATACTGAACTGAAAGAGACAGCCATGGATCACAAAAAACATAGAAAAAAAATGGATTTTAAGGGCTTCAGCCTTATAGAGCAGCTTGGTATTCACCCTGATGAGCCAAAGCTGGTGGAGCTTTTAAGATGACACCTCCAGAGGGTGCAAAGCACTGCAGTCAGAGAGGTAAAGCTCTGTCTCCCTGCTGAGTGGGAACCCAGTCACCTCTTTCAGAGTCCTTCCTTGTAGAAGTTCAAGCAACTATCTTAGATGAAATGCCTTATTTTTCTTCAGCTTTCTCCTGACTATATTAACTGGGGCTTTTCTAAGTATGGACGAATACTTCTTGCATGGTTCTGCCTCTTGAGAATCCCCTAGGAGCTATTTAAATTTCTACCTCCCTAAGCCAGTAGGGTACTATTTTATCATACTTTCACACTATTTACTCTGAGATTTCACTGAATTTCTATTTAAAATTCAGATAGTGCAACTATTTTTCTTTCAATCCAAAAAGTCTGACTAGATTTTAGTTAATCCTACTAGATTTTAGTGAAACTGGTGTCTCGCTAAACAAATGAAAAGAAGCAAAGTCTTGTCTTGGGTAATTGCATGCCAAGAAAATACAAAGAACACAGTAAGCCTATGAACACAGTAAGCCTATGAAGCCTGTGTCCAGTTCTGCAACCAAAGAGCATCTAGAATGAGAGCATGAGTATTTATGATATCAGCAGAATGCATACAAATACCAGCTATTGGAAAACCTCATAATATTAAGTGATGCACTTTTCAAGGATCTATGTCAGAGTAAGGAGACTTGAAAACCAAAAAATGTTTGTTCTTTCAACAATAGGAAAGAAAAACTGTATTATAAAATTGTGGTTTAAAACTTGATATGTTATTTTAATTGGGGTTTCAAGATTTTTTTCCTAACTTAAATTTATATGACTTTTAAGCAGGATTTATGGTTGTCCAGGTTAAAACACAATTCTTTCTAAAGACCAGAGTACTTCCTAAAATACAATATTTCCACCTTTTTTTCATTTAAATCAAAGCAGCAAATGCAGTACTGTAAACTCATCCTTGTAGTTCAAAAAGTTCCACCAGAAACAAGAAACTGAGGCTACAGGGGTAGCAAAACATAAGCAATTACATAGACAGCAATTATATCTTAATTTAAATGCTAAAATATTCTCCTGCTATCTTAGAAGCAAAATTATTTTGCAAACATCTGTTCTCTACAGGACAGAACATGAATTTTGGTCAGATTATATTTCATTTAAGTGTTTATTATGTGTTATTTAGTACAATCTGACTCTTTAGGAAATGAGTTGTGCTACAGCACTGATTTTACATAGATGTTTTATTTCTTTATTCTATAGAAGCTTCTTTTATTCTCTCAAATTTGCCCTAAACTAGGACTCTATGTGAATAAATGTAAACTACGATCTTGCTCAAAATTAGAAGAATTGAAAATGCAGTAGTGTGTTTCTCAAGTCAGGTAGCATTTAGAATATTGGAGGCTGCTTTAAATTAAGTCCTTCATCAAAGCACTCAAGGTACCTAAAGATCTAGCCAGTCTGAAAAAAAAACTTACAAGATGTATTCCAAGCCTAAGACTGGTGTTAGACAGGATTTAGTTCTTCTGAAGAAAAATTTAACTTGGTTGCTTGTCATAGATGCATAAAAACTTAAATGTTAGAGAACTTTGATACAATACCACTAAATCTCAGTTAACTTTGCAAGACAGCACTGGAAGGTAAAACCAATCAGGATATATTTTCTTAGGTCTGTCAGTGTGAATTAATGGATATCTGATATGGCTTCTCTTAGTCCATCAGAAAAAGATAATTTAATAGTCCATTAAAACAAAATGGATTGTTTCAAACTTTCCATGAGAAAAGAGTATTCATTTGTCAGTTGAGTGTCAACAGATTCTTTTGAATAGGAATCAGTATTGATATGAATTCACCCAGGTAAATTAATTTTAGTTTATATCTTCTGAACAGAGAATGCCAGCATGAAATTGACCATATAATTAACAAACATTGCACTTTACAGAATCAATCAGCTTTTTAAGAGGATCTCTTATTTTATTTTTTCACTTGTTTGTACCTTCACAATCAGAAAATTAACGTGATTATACCAAAAGCACAGCCTCATTAGTCCCCTCTGGAAATTAATTAACCTGTTTTAACTAGGAAACAACAATAACCCTCATAAGCTATTAGTGGCTGTGTTTAATATTGCCATGTCATTCATTATATTTTTTTCAGTCCAAAAATGTAATGAATGATTAAGTCATGGAAATGATGGAACAACTTTATCTTCTGTCTGAATGAAAGCAGAGACTTCAGAAAGTAAAAATTGTTTCCTTTCAAAGGAGGATATGCATGAAGGTATATAATATCCTTCCCATATAATATTTGAAGAGTTTAACAGAATTTTATTACTTAACTCCAGCTGCTGTCAATTTCATAAATCAGTAATCTAAATTCGTGGGAAAAAAAAAAAAAGCTGGTTTATTCATTATTTAAAAGCTTTGGAGGAAAACTGAAAAGCTAATAATTTTGCAATATTAATTTTGGGTTCTTCCCAGAATGCTTGACCTCGCTGAAGGTTACCTACATTAGGTAGGTAACAAGATGTGAGCAAACAGTCCCTGCAGAACTGTGCTTTGGCCAGTGTAGCATGCTACAGAACCCCTCTCTTTTCCTGGGCAAAATAAATTATTATAATTTACTTAATAAAATAGTTATTTAGAAAAAGGGTAAGCTTAGCAGTGGATAAGATGAATCTTAAATCTTTGGTTTCTTGCACTGTGGAGAAGTACAAATTATGAAACCTCAAACCAGAAGCAAAATAGTCACAGCAGCAGAAAGATGTACCTACCAGTATTTAGTACCTATAGCCCCCTGCCAATGATGTACTGTGGCAGAGCGCCTTGCTTGGCACTAACTTGGATGTCATCACTCTGTGCTTCTCGTTGTTACTGTAGAGGAATGACCAAAAGCAGCACAACTTGCTCTGAATGACAGCATAAATGCTGAAACAGGTGTGGATCTAAAATAAAACAGAGAAAAGAAGAACTGAGACAGAAGACTTTGCTGGCTTGTGAGCAACTGGTTGTGTAGGGGAAAATGCATGAGAGAAGAAATGAAAAGGTGTCCAAGCATCAGAGCAGGAAGCTGCACAGTTATACTCCCAATTCAAAAATCAAATTTTAGCCAAGAGCTCATTACAGCCAAGATGTCTACCAGGAGCTGTCACCCCTTTGACAACTGATGATGAAAGTACAGTTATTAAGTCAGCTGGCATTCATAAATCTCCAGAAAATTCTACTAGCTTATCAGGTCCATGCCACAGGGAGTTCTTACTGCCTTCTTTACAGCAATTCTAGGAAATAATGAACTCAGTTTCATTCTGGTGCTTTCACAGCAATTTTTGGTGTCCATTTCTAAAGGCATAGAAAGATGCAACGTGCATAAATATTCTATGACTGAATTCAAGTTGAAGAACTGTGACTCTTGGCTCAGGCTAACATAAATATCATTCATATTTATAGGCAATTCTTGATCACCCATCTAAAAGCTCAACTCCTTTTCTTCGAGATCTGCTAGTATGGCACCATACAGACACATCTGTAAAACCTTATATTGTACCTCACAGTTTATGTTCATAGTACAAGCAAATTGTGAAATACTTCCATTCTGAGGCTGCATTTTTTATAAATTTTCAAATATTTAATCCCATAGCTCCAGTAAATTCAGCCAAGTACAGGAAACCAAACACTCAAATACTTCTGATACACGGAAAAAAATTACCACTGAATCTTTAGACTGCATTAAAATCTTGCTTGAACTACTGCTAAGAGTTAAAATGATGTTTAACTTTATTTACATACAATGTCACTCAGTGTAGACAAAATTCGAACCTCCTTATTTTTTCTCTAAAAGCATCCATCCATGACTTAGTTGTCTAGATAATCTACTTTAAATTCATATACAAATAATTTGAGTTAAAACTCTTCACACTGTTTAATTATATATACTAATACTTTTCTTTATTTCTTTCATAAATTTTAAAAAGCAAGCTAATTAACCACCACTTGACAACTATGTTTCATAAGCACACATATATACACATTTATATTAAACTGCATTTTTTCCTCTATTAATAAATAAGAGAAAGAAATAAATCTCGTGGACTAATAGCACTGATATATTACCTGTAAAATTCCTTTAGGTGTTCTGATTTCACCTTGAATAGCATTTTCAGGATTGCAGATATCTGAAAGAAATGGTGTATTCAGATTCATTTCTGGAGTTAGTGTGCTTCAGTGCTGAAGCCATAAAGCTCAATTCTGATCCCTAAATTAGTGTGGATTTCTGGAAGCGAATTTTCACAGAGAAGAATCCAGCAGTAAGTGGGGCAGAGATAGCTATTTCCAAATGGAGAAATGAGCCCAAAATAGAGCTAGTAATTAAAGCTCCATTAGCTCGAAACTTGTTGTGCCATCATCATTAGAGAGTTTATAACAACAACAAAGAAAATTCTGTGACCAAGAGCCCCATCGGTGTTGGCTTTGAAAAGTAGCCCAAGGTAGCATTTGCTCAGACACAATCTTTTTCCTCTAAACAAGAGTGATGACCTCTTCAAGAGTAGACTCATTTGTTCATCATTAAGATGGCAAAAATTGCACCAATTATTCGTCCTGTTGCAGAAAGTTGTCATTTTAGTCACAGCAACTGCAGCAGTAATCACAAGCTCATATAAACTGTGTTTATCTGAGTTATCTGTGAAATGATATATTAGATTGTCTAATAAGCTATTTACATTTTTAAAACAAATAAAAAAATAGATGTGAATGTAAAAAATTAAATATCAAACATTTAAAAAAAAATTTTCTTATTAATAACTACAATTAAATTTATTATCTATCTCTTCCAATAGAAACTTAAAGGCAAAGCTGACAAAACTCAGCTTTGAATAGCAGGTTTGATGGTAATAAGAAATAAAAAGAGGAATAATAAAAAAAATCAAGGGAAAGCCATTGTTAAACCTTCCCTAGTGAGGACTCTGCCTTAGTAACTCATTTATACTGTTCTACACTGATGTTTTCTCCTATTACAACTCTGTTGGGAGACTGTTTAGCATGAGAGTGGGTGGTGATATGCAGCACTTTTCCCTTTTTGATTCCCTTAAGACTAGGGAAAACTTGGAGTCTCTTTGATCAGTCTTGATTCATGTGCAAATGACAGCCCTCTATCATTCAGAATTCATTCATTCATATCACATCTTCATCTCCTCACTGACATTAATATCTGCACATTAATGTTCAAAAAAACCAACCTAATAAATGCACAGGCTTTGTGTATGCCACATTAGAAATTTAACAAATGTTAAATTCACTTACATAAAACTGCTAAGGACTTTCTAAAGAAAAACTCAATTAAATTAATATGAATTCCAGTTAGTGATCTAGCAAGCCCTTGAACCATGCATTTTCTCAAAAGACTTCCTACGTCTCTACTGATTCTGAGACACAAGGAAGTTCCTGGAAGATAATGATCATAAATAATGGTGATTCACTAATCTCCACTAAGAATAGCAACTAGTTTTAACAAAAAAAAAATTCAAAAGGACATCAGAAGAATTCCAGTAGAATATAATTCTTCACATTGACATAGGTTGCTGAGAGAGACTCTGAAACCTCTGCCCAGGAGGATTTTCAATGCTCAACTGGTTGACACCTAGCATGATTGATCTTACTGTGAAGCTAGCCCTGGTTTGAGCAGGGGATTGGTAAAGATGACGTGCTGAGATCTCATTCAACTTTTTTTCTTACTTCGAGTCCTCTGATCTGTTTTTTTATTGAAAAATACTGAATAAGTTTTAAAATAAAAAAAACCAATAAATTGAAGAAATTGACTGTATATGAAGAAGTAGGTATGTGTGCAAAGCAAAAATTTTCATTCTTAATTTCCAATAGAAATAGCGTGTTTTAATACAAAAATAATCCCACTGCTGACAGCTGTGTCTGAAACAGAAGTTTGAATAGCTACAAACAGAAAAGAAGTGTATGTACTGCTGCAAAAGTTGAAATGGTGAGCATGAAAAAGCAAGAATTCAGAAATCCATTCCTATTCAATATATGAAGAAAAAAAGTAGATCTAACTAAACAGACATTTCTGCAATAGGTGAATGGAGGAATATGCATGTGTTGTAGACTGCTTCATAGAACTGAGCTTGTGAATGAAAACATGGAAATTGAATTAATATATGTGATAAAAACATGAACAGACCAAAGATAACACTTTACTTTAAAAAATACATTTAATTGAAGTAAGGAATAGTAGAATACCATGGACTATGTCATGTCAAACTGGGAAAAAATATTAAATTTAAATAAATTGTGGGAGGCAAATAATGAATTATATAAGAAAAAAAGCACTCAGACTTTCTGTTTTCTCTGTTACTCAAAGATTTCTTTTTCACAAGTATTTTTTTAAAAGGGTCAGGGCATTTGCTGAAAGAGCAGTACCAAACTCCTCTTCATCAACTCATCATGATGTTGAGCATCAACTGATACAAGTGTCAGAGCCTGAATAGAAGAGGACATAAAATAAACAGAATGAAAAAAGAGATAGATATCAACGTCAGCCAACATGAGTATGCATGAATGCCTGCTCTTGAAGCAGTGGGAGTTAGCTAGCACTTATTCTAACTGCATATTAGGACATCTCTCTGTCTGTTGGTAAGTGTAGCACATATTTTTGCATGAAGTGTATGTAAACCAGTCCTATCCCTTTTAGTATGCATCAGCACCTTCCCCTACACTTTGCTTTCCCAGGCTATCCAGATCTAGAAGAGAAAGAGGCTGGAAAGGTATTTAGGCCAATTTGGTTTAGGTGGCATGTGTTATTTAATTCATCTGACATATGCTACGCTCAGGGCAGTAGCTGTGTTTCAGGTGTCTTGACCTAATAAATTTTTATGCATACTTAGTCTTGGCCTAGAGTTTCAGCAAAAACTTATGCTCTATGTGAAAAAGAAATCTAATCAAGTGCATTCACTTCTTAAATGTATATAACCTTATTAAGGCTTTATTACCAGCTGCAGGTTATTGTCAATAATCTTGAACATTCCTAAGACATTCATGACTAAACATCTCTTAAGCTGTAAGTTGATTGCTACCAATCAGCAAGTTTGCAAGGGGTATGATTTCAAAATTTTCAATAGGAATAATAAACTCTTCCCTGAGATCTATAATTACAGAGGTAAAGTAAGCCTCCTACATAAATGGCTTTTATTAGAACTTTTAAAAAACCCTCGCAACCCAGTAGTAAGATTATCATGTATTGCTTTTACTCAGAATAACCCAGACACTGAGAAAATAATTAGGTGGTCTTCTGCTCTTTTACAGTATTATCCTCTTTCATTATACATACTGAATATTGCATTAAATGTAAGGGGAGTGGTTTTATTTTGGAGTCTGTGGAGTTTGGATGTTTCTTTTGTTTTCTCTTACCATACTTGCAATGCATACATGTGTTAAGGAATTGTTCTTTAGGATTTTTTCTTTTCTGCCTCCAAAGTACAGACAAGCAAAACTCATAAACAATTCACAAATGGGGAACAAAGCATAGATATTTTAGGCTACTGTTTGCAGAACAACTATCTCCCTTAGGTGGTTGCCAGGATGAAGAGCTAGGCCTTGATATTTTGTTTTCTCTGTTTTTTGTATGTCTTATTTTCACTGGTTGTATATTTGATTACAATTTTAGGCATTCAGTTCAGCCAGTACAACTGCATCTCATATCAAAAACCTGACCCAAAAAAGACCATTAGCTACAGAAAAATTAGGAATAAATCCTACTATTCTGGACAGCACATGGCCCTCTGAATAATATGAAGGTCCTTTCTCTCTCTAAAACCTTGTGCTTTTCATGATATGTACATTTCAAGTTTAGCAAAGAGAAAGCAGAAGTCTTCTTTCACATTATAGAGTCTTCTATTATCTTCAAAGCTGATCTAATTTATCCATTATAAGTGAAGCAGAAAAACATGATATCTGATGGTCTAATTAATATAATCACTTCCTAATAACATGGTTTTGCAAGTTCAGAGTTTACTTTCATCATCCTTTGTGCAAATAAATTTGATAGATCAAATGTTGACATGAATCCACAGAAATGGTGATCTAATGAAAGCCTTTTAAGCAAGTCATGAATTATCTGCTTGAAATCTAATCTTGGAGGGAAAAATTCTGCATTTTTTTCCCTCTTTCAGGATGTGAGCTGAAAGCAAAATGAAGCAAACATATAAAGAATTGTAGTTACTGTTTTCAGCTGTCATTTTTCACCACTTAATGCTCTGCATTAAGTGAAAAACTATGAAATAGCCTCTTAAAAAACAGAGGAAATGCCATTATTCATTTGAAATAGTTCTTAACAGAAATAGTTGTACTCAAGTTCTAGTATGGCAATGTTGTAACCAGCCTTTCAAATTATATTGAACACAAACTTTACACGTTAGATGCATCTTGGATACTTAGTCATCTTCTGAAACTTCTACATCACATTTCCAACTCTTCCCAGGCTTATATAAGTGAAGTACTTTGCATAAATATATTCCAGGAACTGAGGGAATTCTGAGGAGAACATTCACTTTGTTATCCATGTATTCCTTTGACTGTCCAAACTCATCATTTTGACTCAAAAAGATCCACATGGTATTCAAACAGTGGCTGTCATGAAATTACACTTTAATGAAACTAATACTAAATTATTTTAGTCAAAGCAAGGAAATATATTTATTTTTATTAACCCTCTGTCGTTGTTTAACCTTAGAGAGCAACTCAGTCCCACAGATTTGCTCGTTCACTCCCCAAGCCCAGCATCCACTGATTATGTATTCATAAGATTGTCCATGTAACGTCCATGCCTTATAATATTATAATAACAAGATTTGCAGTTAGTGAAGACTGCCTGCCTTTGAGCTATTATCAAGGTAGTCTCAAATTACTGTGAAATAATACGCAGTGACAAGGAGAGAAGAGGCTGGGCAGACCGTGATTTGTGAATGAGGCCTCCTATTCTGAAAATCACTGCTTCTGTTCTTCATTCTTTTCCTTCTTCCAGGACTACAAATGAGCATAACAAGGCAGGTTTTAACAAACAGCTCCTTCAAATATTTGTTATTAAGGCCAGATTACCAAGGAGAAAAAGAAAGGTAGCAGGGCTCTTTAGAGACCACCCACTTTCTCTGAAACATACCTGGAACTTACTCTAGGTCACAGTCCTGCCTGCACTCTGAGGACACATTCATTTGAAATGTCCTTACTTTACTGTGGCAGGCCACTGGTCTCTAGCATCTTGACAATCAGATGCACGGAGCTGTATCTGTAGTGCAAAAACAGGTGAAGACAGTACCTCAGCTACAATAACCTATTTCTCAAATTTTAATGCTTCATGCTCCTTCTTTTTCCACAATGGTTTTCATTGACACAAGGAATTAAATAGAGATTTTCCAACTTTTCTCAAATCTGAAATTTTGTGTTTACAGTCCCTCTCAAGACTTAGATTTTATACATAAAATGTGTGTTTTATACAAACTTTCAATGCAATTATAAACTACACATAGATTCTTCTAGTCCCAAATCTCCACAGTAATTTCAGATTCTGCAAGAAACTTCATGCAGCTCTTTTGACTCCAGATATAACACATATCATAGCACCAAGAACAAGTGCCTTGTTGAAAGAGACCAAATTCTGACGTGTCTTGGGTATTCCTCATCTCTTTAACTACTGTCATATGGAAATCCAATACTATTCAGCCTTTAGGAAAGGTTGACATATTTATGTCTTCTTCATCTAACATTAGTTTTATTTCACAAACTTTTATTTGCTTTTCATGAATATTTCATTAATTTTTCATGAAAGGGAAATAATGGAGAAAACTCTGTCAAGTACATAAGGCTGTACTTGACAGCTGTTACTTATTGACAATATTGACTGCAAGTAAGTCAGACTTATTTGCTCAGTCAAAAGCTGAATTTTGAAAACCATACGAGCTGCAGGATCCTGTGATTGAACTGAGCAAAATGTAATTGACATGGATCATTTAGCAACAGAGAGTTACAGCACTTCAATTTGCAGAAAGGAAAAGGACTTTGATTCTCAACACAGCAAGGCACCAAAAAAGCTTTACTTACTTAGGGGTCAGGAGGCACTGAGGTCCTTGATAGTTCAAGTGATTTTTTTTTTTTTTTTAATCCCTACTTCCACTAGCCAATGCATCTAGAAGATGCTTTTCTTCTCCATCTTTAACACTGGAAAGAAAACACATTGCTCTCAGAACAAAAACTGTGTCCAGAAATCTTGAATATATAAGAGAGATCAGGAGAAGAGCTTAGTAATTAACATGAGTATGCTGATGGTTCATGGCATGAGAATCTACTAGTAAACACAAAATGACAGAAGCTATTGGCACAGGTCATGTTTTGACAGTATAAATGAGAAAATCTAGAATCTCCACTGTCTTGTATCACTGGCAATACAAGAAAATGGACTAATTACCTTTCTTTAGAAAGAAAATAATAATTGCAAAAGTTTGTGGAGCTCATTAAATGCTAGTTGATCCCCAGGAAGCCTTGACTGGCTTACAAAACTTTTGAATTCCTTGAATGTGCCTACAGGAAGGAAGAGAAAGCAGACTAGATAGATAAATTTAAATCTATTTTTTCTCTCTTCATGATTATTGGGGGGGAAGTGGTTTTGTTTGTTAGTTTATTTTGTTTTTCCTATGCCTTCGTTTGTGAGGGCAGCCAATGTTAAGACCACTGCTAATGACCAGTGCAAATGACAAGTGCTACCTGTTAATGATATTGTAAGAGCCTTTTACAGCTGCAATATTAATGAGTTTTCCTTATTTTTGAAGGCATTTGATATCTCCCTCGTGCGTTACCATCAACCCTGAATGTTTGGAGCCATTTGTACCTCAGACCATATATCTAGATTTTTTAGAGTGCTTTCAGGGCCTTAGAGGTTTCCTTTTCCCTTTGAAGATTCTGGTGTGTTAAAGACAAATGGAAGTTTGGGAAAAGGATAGCAGTCAGAGTCTGAGCCAAAGCCCACAGCCTCATTTAAATTTGGTCACAGACCTGGTCCCTGACCAGGTCTAACTTCTGTCTCTTTCCAGGCTCTGGTGTTCTCCCCCTTGTCAGCTAGTCCACTTTAAGATATGCTAGTGAGGCACACTACACAGACAGCAAGACCACACAGAAGAGAGTTCAGAATAGAGTTTAAGAATATAGGACAGAAGCAAGTTAAAATAGGACTGTGCACTTTTGTCCTCCTTGTTTCCATTTTCCCATGCTTGTTCCTCCTCCAACCCACCTCAATCTCTGCCTTTTGCTCCACCCCTAACATCATAGAATAATTTTGTACATTCCTACATTGCCCCTATAACCTCCCACTATAAAGTTCATATAATCCCACAAGCCTTCTCAAATATCTCAGATATAAACTTCCCTCACTTATTCACAAAATATTCATCTCCAAGACTTTGAGTTGCTCCCTCAGTTGTGTTTCCTCAATCCCTCATCTGAGATGTGCTCCTTGATCTCCCTTATCTCCTGTGCCTTATTGTCATGTATCTAAGTGTGGTTTATTAGTCCTTCTTTCTGTGGTCTTTTTTTTTTTTTTCTTGACTAACTATTAACCTTATATGTCCATAAACCAGGTAGTCTTACCTTCCAAGTATCTACATATCCTTTGTATTCTGAGTGTCCATAAGATTTTTAGTGTCACCTGAAAAATGTACTTAAGACTAAGAAGGCTTTGGTAACATCTCTCACTCTGGTGACATCTCACGTTTGACACATAATCTTTAAATACCCATTCCAGGTTTGTTGTCAGATGCCATGAAGTTTTCCTAGGCCTTTGTGAACTCAAAGTCTGTGATTTGATATGGCACACTGACTTATAATGCTATAGCATTCTTTTCTGCAGGTATCTGCTGCAGACAGAACAGTGATTTGTACAAGGATGTGAAACAAGACATGGAGATAATACAGAGAAATAAGGTTTGCCTTAAGCAAGGGCGAGTAACTAATATACATACCAAAACAGAGGGAAGTAGGAATATCAAGATGTCATAAGGCTGAATGCTAGAGAAAGCCACAAATTAGGTCTAATTAAAACAGGCTCAGAACAATGCAGTGTGTTACAGGGCTGTACTATTATCACTGCCATCAGAGGCTCTCTGCAGGCCTGAAACCAGTCTTGTGTTTTACTGTCTCTCCACTCAGTGTAGAGATTGATGCTGTAGGATTTCATTAATCAGAAATAACCTCAGAACACTCTATCTTTCATATAAGAAATGTGACTAACACAGTCTCAAGTCCAATTTGCAAACAGGTAAAGGAGGGCTTTTAGCAACTAAACTTGAACTTGATGATACTAATTCCATACCCAGAAAACTCTGATTCCCACAGTATAACCTTACCTATCTTCTATTTCCTCAGCTGAGCCCACTAAGCAAAATGACTGAGTGCTCCTTTGCTGTCTGCAGTTTCCCAGTTGGTGGTTTCAGTCTCATGCTACTCAGTGCAATACTTCAACCTCAGCATAAGAAAAGTTGCTTCAACACTTTAATGTCTTTCATTCCCAATACATTCCTAGCTCAACAAAAATACCCTGTGACTGTCAGTATTTCAGTCCTGAGAATCCTGCAGCACTCCAAAATGTTGTTGTTACAGTTCATACCTTGCTGCATTACACATCAGACAGCAAGACAGCAAGCATCTAAACAAAGTCAGAAGCCACAGATATCCATCAACACCAAAGGCAATATTGGCCCCAAACAGAAGGCTGCCCAGAGGAGTTACATTTTCAGGTAACACTGAGTCCAAATTTTGTCTGAGAATTAACTAATGGGGCATTAGGTCCAGATCTGCCAATGCCTTTTTTGAGAGGGTAGTGCTGGATAAGGTTTTGAAAAAATGGGCTAATCTGCAGGTGCCTTTAACCCTCTGTGGTCCAGCTGTAATTGTGGATGTATACAGAATGTATTTCACAAAGGCCAGTGTATAAATTGAGTGCTGGCTATCTGCAGGTTATGCCAATTCATTCCTAATCAGATGCATGTTTTGCTATGTCCGTTTCAAGGGCATAGTCATCAGCATGCATGATTACCTTAATGATTCTGTGGAGCACTGTAGTCCATCAGGATAATTGGAAGCACATTCATATTCTAGAGTGCATTCCCTCACTATAGAAATATTCTTCAGAACATTTAAGAAAAAAAGAACAGTGCTGTATCCATCAAATGCCTTGATTCAAAAACTGGAAGAAGATCAAACACCACACACTTTGACCTTAAATATCAGGGGATGGAAGAGATTTATTTTATCATAAAAAAATTCTGTCATGGAACTGTAAAACACTGAAAAAAAAACCTATGCAATAAAAAAATCCTTTTTTTGGAAATCACCCTAACATGATAACAAACTGGAATCTTTATGCTAAAAAGTATATTGACAGCTATCAGAAGGGAGTAGCAGGAGTGGGTTGCTCAGTAAAGAGAGGCGACCTGGCATGTGAGTGTGACAGCAAGCCTGAAAGGACAGTACCCTCACTGGCATAGGCACAGAAAAATGGTACCACATGGTACCCACAGAAGCTGAGCAGAGTGGGCCTGAGGATGGTGATAAAGCTCAGCTGAAGGCCAGTGATCTCCAGGGAAGCCCATGGTGATGAGAAAAGTCTAAGGCCAGCCAGGAAACCAAGGTGCAGCAAGGCCAAGGCCAGACAAAGGCACAGCTGCTGCATTGCTCAGACAGATCCAGTGGGAAGAGCCTGAATTTAAAAGCATTGCACAAGTGAAGGGGACACAAAGCTTTGGAAACCTCTTGCGTAGATCTGGCAGCTGGAACAGAAGGATATGGAAGAAGGGTGTTCACTGTCCTGACAGGTACAGTCAAGAGTAACATAGTGCTGTTATTTTCCCAGTTGTCTCTCTTTTAAGCTAAACAGTCTATGACAATAGTTTAAAAACCATTAGGAATTTTTTTGTCTTCTATAAACTGCTTTTGCTAAAGGCAGAAGTGACAACAAAGCATTTCCATCACTCTGGTCTTTTTTAAAAAATCCTAGACCTTCCTCTGAGAAACAGGTGCTGTAGATTGGGCAGGACAGAATATTTTCTAGTCATTCCAGTGACTGTTTACCTAACAGAAACAAGAAATATAACTACTCTGCTGGCTTCAGTTGATACAAATGTTCTATTCAACACTTCAAGACACTAGAAAGCAGGACCAGTAACTATGATTTCTCAATTGTTCCTCAGACCAGCACTACTAAGAGTCGATATTAGCATGTAATTAACATAAAACCAAATAATTTTTATTACAGTAGCAATCACTCCCTTAAACTCATACATACCACAAGATAGCAAGATGATGAGAAAACACTTACTTTGTTTCTTCTTCTTCTGCCACTGGAATCAATATTAATGTTGTCCCTTGAGTAGGGATTCTGTCAAAAACCTCTAAGAAAGCTAAGGGATCCCTAAGAAACTTAAGAAGCTCCTCACAAGCAGTAGTTTACACTGTTTTTATTACCTACACAGTATAAAATTGTCCAGAGTGGTCCACTCATAATCTATTCACTCATACTGTTTGCAGCTCTTTGACCTTTTCATATCCACTACTCCAGCTGTTATGCTTTGAAATTTTGACATCATTGTACCGCAGCCTTAGATTTCCCCCAGCATTCATATGGCAGTTAGTGACTGTCATGAATTCAGAGTTATACAGCCGAAAACAGCTATCAAGAATTTGATTTAATTCAATCTTTAGAGTCTGAAAAGACTATTTTTTCCCCCTGAGTTTAAATTTGTGCCACAGTAGAAACCTCAACACCATGTAAGCTTTATAAGCACTACCAATGATGAAATTAAATAGGATGTAAATATTGTCTCTAAATGCATTTAGAAATGAAGCTACTCCATCAAACAACAAAGAAACAAGCAAAACCAGCCAAGAATTAATTTAATATAGAACATGTCATACAGCTAACCATCAGAACACTCAGGTACCAGAACAAATTTGCATGGGGAGAGGCAATACAAAAATACCCCATAGCTTTTGAGAAGATCATAAATTAATTTATTTAAACAAACATATAAAACCTGACTGCATAATAAAAACTGGATTTAACTGACAGGTGAAACTTTTGAGTCCTGTCTGACTAAAATATCACATAACACTCTTCCCAATTTCTGACAATAGTGCTGGAGAATTGAGTCCTAAGAAAATTTCAGGCAAGGAGTGAAGGGGCTTGTCCTCTTAATATTTCATCTAAGTGGCTAATGCTGACCCTTCCTCTTGCATGCATTAGAATACCTCTAATAGGCTTATTTTAAAATTTCTATAGTTTTACAGAAATGGCTGAAAGTTTTAACTCATTGTGAAAACAACTGTGATTTACCCTTGACTCTAATACTATCAAAACACACATCACCACAGCACTATTGGCTTTAAAGTATGACAGTAACTCTGAAAAAAATGAAAATTTCAGGCCAGTTTCCTAATCCAAACTGTACATAATAACCTTCCTCCAAATCACCAGTGGCTCAAATGAGATAACCAATGTGTATGTTCCAGTCCATTTCCATAAATATATACATTCTTACAAAACCTATATGAATATTTCCACTTAGATATATCTCCATTCCTCCACTGAACTTTCTGTTCCTTTTGGCAAAAGTAGATGATGAAGGTCAAAAATGATGCTCCTAGACAATACAGTATTTTTCCCCTGTAGCTGTGCAGGTTTCACAGCATTTTATTAAACCTTCAAAATATTTAATGTTTGCCTGCATCTGCCAACAATTTTAAACACTATCAATTTGTCAAAAAGTTTACACTATAAATATTGGAAATTGAGGAACCAGAAGAGAAAAAAGTAAGAATAGTTTGACATTTCCCACAAAAGCTAGAAAAATTTTTAATAACATAAGGCTAAAACTAAATTAAAAGGTAATACGACAAGTTATTATTAAAGCATTGCACCACAACTTCAAAATTTTAATTTTTAATCCTATTCTTCACCAACTCAGCTAACAGAAACCAAAACCGTGGCGGCATTATGAAGGGATGTCGTGGTTTGAGAGGAAATGAAGTTTTTTGTGATGGTGTGGTCAAGCCAATCGGTGTTCAGATTTTAATATTGGCACCTGGTTTGTCCACTGAGGGCATGGATACGCCTCTGAGAACACAGGGGGTAAGAAACTGTGAACTCCCAGGGGAATTTCTTTTTGAGTTCCAGTTTGGGACTGAGCAGACCCTCCCTGCCCAGCTCTGGCTGGGCAGGGGGGGAGGGGAGCCATGTGGCCGGAGGGAGGTAGGCCAGGCCTGGGCCCAAGGGTGGAGGAGAACATTGCAAGGGCTTCGGGCAGCTATTCCCCATTTCCCCCCCTGGAGAGAGGGAGAGAGCCAGAGCCGGTGCCTGTGATAGCGTGGCCAGCGTGAAAGAGAAGGGGGGGGGTGGCCAGCAGGGCAACCAGGCGTGGGAGTTCATGAAGCAAACCGGCAGAGCCTGGGACTTTTAACCCTTCTGGGGAGGATGGAAACCTTGCAAATGCTGATTCCTCCTGAAGTTGATGAGATTGAGAGGATGTTGAGAAGAATCCTAGGTGGGAGGAGATGATGGAGTGGCCTTTGGCTGGACTTTTCTTGTATAGCCACAGCAGAACCACGGGTGTTCCCATGACACAGAGACTGCATTCTAGGGGGAGGCGATGGCTCAGAGCCAAGAGAGTGCTGTGATGTGGAGGAGTGTGAACAGAGACGATGGGTGAGGAGGGTGGTGGTGGTGCCCTCCGTCTTCGAAGAAGAGGAAGAAGAAGATGATCTCTGTTCAAGAGACCCCTCGGCCCCAGGGGGTGAAATTTGGGGGGGACAGGTGTCCCAAAAGGAGAGGGAATGTGCTCTTTTTGGAACTGGACAAAGTATCCTTAAAAAGAAAAATCCTAGAAGCAGCTCTGATCCATGTGCAGTGGTGAGAGCACTGGACATGGAAGGAATGTGGTGCAAGAGGGACTCCTCTCTTCTCGAGGAACTGAGAATTGGTTATCTAAGGGTGGTAATGAAGTTGGAAATTTGGTGGGGGGAGGAGGAAGAATTTGGAAGGTTTTCATCTTGTGTTCTATGTGTTTTGTGTGTTTTCCCTTGTAGTTTTAGGTTAATAAAGTTTTTTTTTCTCTTTCAACCTCAAGTTGGAGCCTGCTTTGCTCTGTCTCTGATCACATCTCACAGTGGATGCCAGGGAAAGAGATATTCTCGTGGGGGCACTGGCATTACGCCAGGCTCAAACGATGACAAGGGACAACAATCAATCAAAGTCTACATATTTAAAAAACAATAGTATTTGAAAATCAAAAGAAGCCACAACCTAAGTAGAGTTCAAGCAAAACCTAAGACTCCGGAATTTTAATTAGAGATGGGAAGGTGGAGAGGGTCCTTGTTCACATTCCAGACATTCATGTCAAGCTCTTCTGAAGCAGCCAGACAAGTTCACCACCACTTAGCTGGCACGATGCTTAGGGGAGCAATAGACTGCTGGAAATTCATCATGTTGTCCACAGTGAAATGCTAACATCAGACAGCCATATGCTGCCATAAAAAGTTTGAGAGCCAACAAGTGCTGAACAAAGCAGAGGGAACACGAAGTTTTGTTGCAGCAGGCGTGTCACAGGATTCCGAGACATCGTGCACCTGTGATATTGGAAAACAGTGCAGGATGGAATAATTACATCATTGAGCAAACCGTGCAATGCCAGACGGCCATAAAGGAGCATTTCCTCTCCTTCCCCATACCTCTTCTTCCCTCTCTTCCCTTGGGAAAATTTACCATTATCTTTTGCATAAAACTCCAACTGTTTTATGCAAGATACAGCAACAAAACAAGCTCCTTCTCTCATCAAAAAATATGGGCTTCAGCTGGTATCTAAAGAGAAGATGAAAACTCCATTTCTAACTGAAGTATCTGCATTTACTGGAGCAGAACCACCCACAGGGCAAAGTTTTTAACCAATCCACAAGAAGAAAGCCACATTTATAGCAAGCCCAGCTGGTCTCTATTAGTGGCATTGCCTCTATCTGCCCTACTTTAATCACAGGGGTTCACAAAAGTTGCTATTAAAAACAAATCATTAACATTTGACACAAATTATGATGCTTATTTTTTCAGACCATTTCCCAGAAGACACCAGGCAAAGCCACAATTCTAATTTTCCTTTTAAATTGCAATGTCATATCAGTCAATGCAGCAAGCAAGTCTAACATTGGATCAAAGTAAAAGAAAACCCAGAATTGCTGCCTTTACCTTGGTTATTGAAAGAAAATTTAAAGTAAACATTTAAGTAAGCAAACACACATTTTAATTATTTTAAGAACAAGGAGCAAGAGACAAAAATCTCTGTGCTTTGTGGTTCATTAGAGGCTGATATCTGAGGGGGATTTTTATGGCTTCTATTTTCTTTGGAATAGCACATAGCATTTTTGCTTGAGTAATTATTGTTTGCAAGAAGTAAACTAGGTATCTGGCAAAATAGGGAAGCAGGAATAAGTGCTGAGATTCTTCAACAAAACAAAAATCTAGTATTTTATGTGAAGATTTAGCAAGTCTTTTTGTATTTAAAAAGAAAGAAAAAAAATATGTTTATGTCTCTCTATTGGGGTTCTAGAAAGTTCTTTTTCTGAGCTGGCTATCCAAGAAGCCATTGGCTAAAACCAGCACTTGTTTGCAGATATAATCTGTGAAGACATTGAGGTCTGGACACTTGTCTACAGTTTTTCTTATTACGATGTTCCTAGAATCATCATGTTTAAAAATAGGACTCTGTGAAATTCCAAGGATCCAGTTCCATACATAAACCCCTTAAACACTGATTACTTCCTAGATGTATAAGGATCTCTGTCTTTTAATTCAGAGTTTAACACATGGCAATAGTTATACAAATATAGAAGATATTCACTGCTCTGAGAGAAGAAACAACAAAGTTGACACAGATCATAGAATTATTTAGGTTGGAAGGAGCTTCTAAGATCATCAAGTCCAACCACAAACCTAATACTGCCAAGTATAACACTAAACTATGACTGTAATTTATCTACACGTCTCTTAAATACCTCCAGGGATAGTGACTCAAGCACTTCCCTGGGCAGTCCCTTCCAAATATGTTATAAAAGAACCACTGGTAGAGCAGCAAACAGAATAATAGGTGCTCTAATGTCAGCAGCATAATACATGGGAATTTAGGTCTATGAACATGGCAGAGGAGTTAATCACAATCTCTAATCCTGTGCATCCTGTTATTTCCATGTCATCTATTGAGATACTCATTCAAATTCCCCTCTATGTCAGGCTTCAATGTGGGATCATCAGGTAATTACATTCCTTCTCTAGTGCTATCTTTGTAACTATTATTCTTTTCTGGCAATAAGTAGGAAATGGTTTCTTTTTAGTCTCCAAATATGGTTTATTAAAATTCTCAATTTTCCATACTATTACTCTGCAGTTTCATGTGTTTGTTGGTTTTCTTTCTGCCAGGATATTAGCCTCATCAGTTTGAATTCCTAAAAGTGAGGCAAACAAGATACAGTACCACTGCTAAAATGATGTTTTTTTCATTTTAAAACAAAACTCAAGTTATGTTGATTTAGCTAGAGAAGAAAATGAAATAGAAATGCTGCTACTCTTCTGTGTAGTATTCTGATTAACTTCAGGAGGTGTAAATTCTTACATTTCACTGTTGAGAGAGGGTCTTCATGTATCAACCCAGATAACTCCATTGATTGATCCACATTGAATTAGCAACTTTTGAGTACAGCAATAGCAAAACACTGATGAAAAAAACAAACAGAATTTGTGGATTAATCAAAGGTAATTAATGCTGAAAGTTATTGTCATCAAAAAAGGTCAGGAGAAAGGCTCTACATGGAGGTGTTTTCTCACAGGACAATTAAACCAACCTAGCAGGTAGCTGCTGTGTAAAGTGGTGGTCCTGCCCCCTCACTGTCCCACACTCCCACCAGGAGATCACCCCATTTTCCTCATACTTGCATAGGTATCAAACTGATTGTATGGCAAGACAATCCTGGGAGCTAAATTATGAAAAACTGATATTAAGAGAAAAAAACAAACAAGCAACAACAAAAAACTCAAACAAAATGAAAAAGAAACTTGATAAACAATGTCTTCAGAAAATAATTGTTATATTCTATATATAGGCTTTGTAACTTCTGGAAAGATTGTTCCAGATGATCACATGATTTTTCAAAGGTCTTAGGAATACAGACAGGTCCCAGCTGACTGGAAGTAAATGCCCCAGTTTTCAAGAGAAACAAGAAAGCTGACTCTGGAAAATACAAACTTGTGTCAGTCTCACTTCAGTAAGTCTTGGTGGAAGATTATTCTGGGAATCACTGAAAAACACCTGAAGGTAAGCACAACAATTTGTCACAATGCAAAGTTTGCCAACAATATGAGTTGGGTGGAGCTGTTGACTCCCTTGCAGGCAGAGAAGCCCTGCAGAGGGATCTCAACAAATTAGAGAGGTGGGCAATCAACAACCATATGAAGTTTAACAAAGTGCCAGATTCTGCACCTGGCATGGGGCAACCCTGGATATATGGACAGACTGGAGAACAGGAATCTGGAGAGCAGCACCAGAGAGCGACCTGGGCAGTCCCAGTCAATGTCAGGCTGAACATGAGCCAGCAGAACCCTGGCAGCCAGGAGGGCCAACCCTGTCCAGGGGTGCATCAGGCACAGCATCACCAGCTGGGCAAGGGAAGGGATTGTCCTGCTCTGCTCTGAGCTGGGGTGGCCTCACCTTGAGTGCTGGGGGCAGTTCTGGGTGCTACAATATAAAGATTACATTAAGCTCTTAGAGAGCAGCCAAAGGAGGGTTAAGGTGGAAAAGGACCTTGAGGGGAAGTTGCATGAGGAGTGCCTGAGGGCACATGGTCTGTTCAGCCTGGAGAACAGGAGGCTGAAGGAGACCTCATTACATTTACAACTTCCTCATGAGGTGATGAGGAGGGGCAGACACTCATCTCTTCTCTGTGGTGACCAGTGGCAGGACCTGAGGGAACAGCATGAAGCTGTGTTAGGGGAAATTTAAGATGAGCTTTAGGAAAACAGTCTTGTCCCAGAGGGTGGATGGGCACTAGAACTGGCTCTCCAGAGAGGTGGTCACAGCACCAAACCTGACAGAGTTCAAGAAGAATTTGAACAATGCTCTCAGGGACATGGTGTGACTCTTGGGGATGACCTGTGCAGGGCCACAAGTTGAATTCAAGAATCCTTATGAGTCCCTTCCAATCCAAGGTATTTTATGACTCTAGTAGAAATTTGCAGCCTGGTGACAGAAGTTGAAGCATTGCTTCAGCAAAGAATTGACACTCAGAGTTCTGGCGAATGCTGATGTTCAACATCTAGGGCAAAATGCTATTAATTTATCTAAAAACACCCTAAGAACAAATATTTTTATTATTTTCAGGAAAGATCTGGCACAAAGATTTTCAGAAACCAAGTTTTATGCAGTAAACTGTTTTTATTAGAGTATGGTGGATGAGTTCACTGAAAAGATTTGGAATTACAATGAGGAACATTTTAACTCATAACCTTTTCTTGACATTCTGTTTGCTCTTAATCACCTATACTTCATTTAATATCAGAACTATGCTTTCTTAAATATCATGCTGCATATTCTGTGGGGGAAGGGGGAAAGAGAATGTACATTCTGAAGTGAACTCAAACAGACACACTGGCATTTGCACAGAATGTCAGATGTTGGGAGAAATCAAACAGTACATTTCTTCTTCAGCTGTCAGCCTGGTATTGGTACTGTTTCTGCTGTAAAGATATTTCTAGGAAGTCTACAATTCAAAAGGAAGGGAAAGGGTGAAATCATCTTAAAATACATGAAGACTGTGATAATCAGATATTGGTTAGTCTAAATGTTCCTGCCTCTGTTTTTAGCATGGCATTAAAAGTCACAGGGGGCACATTGGCTGTCACAAGCATGATTCTGCTGGTGCAGAGTGCTGGGCAACAGAGAAATCAGCTATTGCTTGGCCACATCCCTGCACAATAGCTGCTGATGGAGATTCTCTTGCAGGAGATGTTTATCTTCATGTTTGTTGTACCTGGGCATTAGTCAGATTGTCAAAACGACTGGCTACATCTAAGCTGCAGTGATAGAAGAGGTTTCTGTTCAGCCACTGAGAAAGAATAATAAATGAGCAAAAGAAGAGAAACATGGAACTGGCTCTCACAGATTACCACAGCACACTCAGGCTGTCAGACACGGGATGATTTGCCTTATTAAGTATTCATTAAGGTACATGGGGGGACTTGCTGGAAGGAAACTCAGTTGGACAGACAATCTGCACACACTACCTGAAAAAAATGCCACCTAAATTCTCAGCAGAATAGAGAACTTGGAATAATAAATTGTTGTTTACACATAATTTCTTGTATGAGTGATCCCAATGCCTGACAGTCCACATCCATTTATACATTTACAGAATAAAAGGTGATAAAGTACTTTTGTATGCTATAAACATTTGCATACAAAATTAAATCAGTGGATGATAGAGAAGCAGTCCAAAGGATATCACTATTTTATCTCTTTTAGTACTTAATTGCAAGAGTATATACAGAAAATATCTCATGTTTGAAGCTGCAATTAAATTGCTCTAAATGCAAGTAGTTAAAGGATTTGTTTTATTCTTCTTTCAATAATTTGGTGGTTAAAAAATGGTTCTCTAATAACGCTTTTAAGGCAGTATTTATGGATATATGAGTACAGGTTAGTACAATATCTTAACTGCTACTGACACAGATGACCAGAGGCAAGGAAGCCAACTTCTTTCTATTCATCCAATATTGAAATTTGAATATTCAATATTTGTACTTGACTACCTTTCACAAGGAACAACTGTTCTTCCCTGAGGCCTCCAGCAGCTTTGCCTCAGTTCTATACCAGACATCCCTGCTCTAGTTCTCAACTCCTCAAGGAATTACAGCTTAAATGAACTGAAAGGCTTAAAAGAAAACTTCAGATATGTATCACCATTTCTCTTGCAGACCCCTACAGCTATTATTCCATATGGTTGCTTGTTCTATAATCAGACATGCATGCACTAAAATTACTGTTAAAACTGTTTTCAGTGCCTCAGCAAATTTTTGCTATAAAGTTTGCTGTTCAGTTCCATAAATAGATAGTTCACCAGATACAAAGAACTTGCATTTCCAGTGCAATAACCTAAAGGATTCCTTCTAATAAACAAATACTCACACATACCCCAAAATCTTAATCTATCTACATAAACCTAGTATTCAGTAACTTAACTATAAGACTTGGAAGAGTTGCAGAAAGTGATATCCTGCCATAAGAATGTTTAATTGTGTCTTGAAAACAATTAAGATGCCATCTGTCTCCTACTGAAATGGCTTCTTTATTGTTTCCTCTATTTTTCCCAACATTTAAGTTGGTGAAGAGAGGAAGCAGGGGTTGGAATGGCTTCTTTGATTAATTTTATACCAGCATGTCTTAGGGCGTGCCCTGATCTATTGAGTTCCTTCCTTTTATGATTTCAGCTTTGCTCTTGCAAATCATTCCCACACTTTCCACCAGTGGAACAGTAACCTTTAGCTTTTTTAGAGTAATGCTGTACAGAATCAAAGAACAGGCAGCAGTCAAACACTGCACTGACATTTAGGAAGCAAATGACACCACTGGGAAGCAAAGGCCCTCACAGCAAGAGTAATGCTGCTGAAGTATCTCTGGAAAGCCACCTTCCAGCCACTTTAAATGGATAATCCTGCCCAAGGGCATGGTTGCCTGGACTGTGGTTACAGCAAATCTGTGTTAAACCATTATCACACTGGCTATCTCTCCTCAACACTGGTGGTGGCTGCTCCATCATATCTGTTTCACCATTCTCTTGACACAGGGCTTTGTTGTGGTTTGTTTTTTCTTCCAGTCAGTTCATTTCTGAGAAATTAAGCTGCGAACTGGTAGACAAAGGTTAAAGATAGGAAAACCAAACATATTGAAGGGACATTGTTTCCAGTGTAGCACAGAGAAAAACAGGAGGACATGGGAAAGGAAAGAACAAAAATTACCTTAACTATGTCTGTCTTATTCTTGATAGAATAATCCATGCAAGCAAAGAACTAAATCTCATCCGTGAAATTGTACTTAATATGCCCAACACTTCAGGGAAACTACTGGGCAATACATAGTCCCTTATATTTTCCTAAAATAAATTACTTTTAACTGTTTCTTTTCACAATATACAGAGATACAAATATTATAATCTTATTGACTATGGTTCATGTCTGAGTCATTAAAGAACTACAGCAATATTACTGAAAATACACCTTTCTTCTGCCAATGGAAGGAACATGCCTGTCTCCATATCATAAGCTGCATCTTCATGTTCCAATGGCTTTTACAACAGTAAAAAAAAGAAATCCTTAGTGAGAAGACCAAGATTTAACATTTAGTAACCTCCTAAACTGCCACTAAAAATTTTACAATAGTATGGCACAAGACAGAAGGAAACAAACAAAAAACCCCAAGCCTCTATTCATGTCAAAATATGTACAAAGGGCACAATTTGTACGCAATCCCCTGATATTAAAGTGCCACCTTTGGTATTCCACCACCTTGGAATATTAGGACACTTTGCCTAGTTTTTTTATTCACTCTAAGCAGATAGACAAAGGTTTTCATGTACAAACTTCCTTGGAAAGCACTAGAATAATATTTGATTTAAGATTACCAGTCTACCATTTAGTCCTCAGAAATTAAAGAGCTCTTGTCAAAATCTGTTCATTCAAAAGCTTGGTAGTTATGAAGAAGTCTTGCAATATTTATATTACTGCAAGGCTGTTAGTCAAGTGGAAAAAAAAGAGTTAAAAACAGGTCTGGGAGAATAATAAATCATTGCTTGTCAGTAGAGGAACAAAAATTGAGAATGACCATGCATCTTTAAAAAATACCTTTTCATTATATGCAAGTTTCTTCACGTATGTACATGTGAAGGAATCCCAGGATTATTTGCAACTGTATTTACAAATCAGTTGTCTATCCTCTTTTCTTTTCTTTTCTTTTCTTTTCTTTTCTTTTCTTTTCTTTTCTTTTCTTTTCTTTTCTTTCTTTTCTTTTCTTTTCTTTTCTTTTCTTCTCTTCTCTTCTCTTCTCTTCTCTTCTCTTCTCTTCTCTTCTCTTCTCTTCTCTTCTCTTCTCTTCTCTTCTCTTCTCTTCTCTTCTCTTCTCTTCTCCAATTTTGGTCAAAGGTGACAAAAGAGCAAACACTGTATAAGGAGATTCATCTAACGAGCAGATGTATGTGAATTTACTCCAAAAATGGAAGAAGTTAACAGAAACTTCTCCCTGGAAAATCCTTTTTGACATCACATATAGCAAATGAAGTTTTTTCCAGTCCGACACACGCACAAAGCTTTTGAGTTCTGCAGATTGCTAGAATTGTTAGAAACTAAATACCTTTCTGAGAAAAAAAGTCTTTTCAAGTGAGCCTTTCTGGATACACAGTGATATATGATTATCCATATGCACTGTACTTTTCTGGTGTTTCTATGAAATTCTTGGGAAATTAAAATTTCAAATGGGACAAGTATCCATTTACTATTTGTATATTAGCCAGTCCTTTCATACAATTTTCAGGCTTACCTTAAAGTTTTCACTCATAAAAACAACAGGCTTTTACTTACTCAGGCAAAATCACCTTCCTAAAAGTCACATACACAAAGTCACAAACTGCATCCAACTCAAAAGACAGCAAATCTTCACCTATCCTCAAAAAACACTCTTTTGTAAAAATTATAATGTTAGTTTAAGAAAGAATTAATCCCATTAGAATACATTTTAAAAGTTACCTTTTAGCATCCTGAAAGGAGCATCCACAGACACAAGCACTGAGTTTTCTGGAGTCAGCAAATGCCTCTTGCTGTAACTTCCAGGTGCATAGTTAGTGCATGGAAATAGGGCAGCTCTTCTTTTGCAAAGTTCTTCAAAAGCTGTCTAAATCATCATTATCATCTTGCTCTCCTAACTGCCATCCACAGCCTCATCAACACTTCCTAAAGTGCACACTTATCCCTCCAAATTAAGAGGATCAGAGTATTGTCTCTAGCTTTTTTGCCTGCCATCTTCCCTTGACTCTTTCCTGTCTTGTGAAAGAGGGCTCCCACATTTCAAGTGGATGAATCATTCATGTAACAGCAAGTTGAAGCTTTTATTCATTGTTTCCCATCCAGAGTCACCAAAGCCAAAACAATACCAATGATTTTTCAAGGACAATGAGTTCCTGAACGAAAGAGATTCAGCAGTAAGACCAACTAAATCATATTAAAAACACACGCACAAAAAAAGCAAAATTAAAATCACTAAACTCCTTCCAAGATATTCTGATCATTTTGGTAAAAAGTAAGGAAAGGAGAGTGCCTGCATAAGATATGACAGCTATGTTGTACCTTGTGAAATATGAAAAGTGGCATTCAGCCTTCCCTAGATGTTGATAGATTAAAAAGCAGCATTTCACATCAAAATGGTTAATTTCAGTGACCTTTCCACATTTAGAAAGAAAGATGAAAAAGCCTACATGAAATACACTTGTGGGCAACTGACAAAACCAAGGTTTTCATTTTATGAAACTCCAGTAGCTTTCTTAACATGCAATCTCCTCAGTAAGGATATGAAATTCACGACATTTGCTGCCATTTCAGGAATTAAATGACAGCAGCTGCAGAGAGAATATCTGTTTCTGTACTTTATTAAGGTCCAAATCTAGAGCTGACACAGTGCAGTAAGCTCTTGACAAGAGATGAAATTGCAAGGGTAAACCAGCCAAGGAGCCATGTCTGTTTGCTTCATTTTTCCAGGGATGACTGCTGTCATGAGTGGATCATTTTGTTCTCCTATCAAACTGAGTGGCAGTGGGATGCCTGGTTCCATATGTGGAAGATGTTCACACTGGGAACACCAGCAAGCCACAGCAAGAAAATATTAGCTGTTACAAAGATTACAAAGAAATCTGGGGGGAAAAAATGGTTTTTTATCACAGTTATACTTTTAATAGCTACCTCATATCAGGCATAAAGAAAAATCCAGGTTATTGCTGTATTGTATTATGTAACAAGAAAAGTTTGTTACTTAAATACAACATCAGAAAAGAAATTAAATAAAACCCAAACTGATGATGTGTCCCAGTCCTTCACTTAGAAAAAAACACATTTGTGCATCTCAGTCCTGAAATAATCATAACAATTACTAGGCATAGTGTAAATACGCTGTTGATAGCAGAACTCTCAACAAAGCAAGGAAAAAACTAAGACTGGAAAAGAGTTTGTCAGAAACACAGGCACTCACACATACATATATATGTAAATAAGCACGGAACTTTGACTACTGTAAAAAACCTCTGCAGCATTAATGGATGACACAGAGTACAGCAAGTACTGTGAATGAGAGATTTGGCACCATTAGTAAATCAACAGGTCATACACTCTACATTAGAAAGGGCTTGTCCCATACAAATTTCAGCAGTAATGGTGACTGAAGTGTTCAAGTCCATAGATTCCCCCAGTTCAGGTTCAGTTCCTGTGACTAAGCTCCCCAGAAAAGACAATCATGTCTGTAAAAGCATGCTGCCACCAATATGTAGTAGAAATTCAGAAGTTACTCAGGAAAGAAAAAGAGATATCTCCTACTGCTCAAGAGGAAAGTATCAATACTGAGAGAACAAAAAGAACTACATAACTGTTTCTCTTTCCCTGACATAAAATGGCGACTTTATGAACTTAGTAAACTTCTATGTGAACCTTTTTTCTAAACTTTTGTTTGAAACTGAAATCAAAAAATCTATCTTCTCCACTCTGATATACAATTCTTTAGAAAATCTGTCAGGAACAATGCCAAAGTTAATTTGCATGCCATGGTTCTCATAGTACAAGTATCTTCCCTTTTTTTTAAATTTGCCATTGCCAGCAAAACAAGTATTAGCATCCCTGCAAAAGCCTGTTTTAAAATAATAGCTACCTCATCCTTCCTTCCTTCCTTCCTTCTCTCTCTCTCTCTCTCTCTCTCTCTCTCTCTCTCTCTCTCTCTCTCTCTCTCTCTCTCTCTCTCTCTCTCTCTCTCTCTCTCTCTCTCTCTCTCTCTCTCTCTCTCTCTCTCTCTCTCTCTCTCTCTCTCTCTCTCTCTCTCTCTCTCTCTCTCTCTCTCTCTCTCTCTCTCTCTCTCTCTCTCTCTCTCTCTCTCTCTCTCTCTCTCTCTCTCTCTCTCTCTCTCTCTCTCTCTCTCTCTCTCTCTCTCTCTCTCTCTCTCTCTCTCTCTCTCTCTCTCTCTCTCTCTCTCTCTCTCTCTCTCTCTCTCTCTCTCTCTCTCTCTCTCTCTCTCTCTCTCTCTCACTCTCTTCCGCCACTTCCTTCCTTCCGCCTCTTCCTTCCGCCACTTCCTTCCTTCCGCCACTTCCTTCCTTCCTTCCTTTATTTTTACTCAGAAAGGAATATTTTAGTCATTGAATTCTGACCTCTGCTGCTCCCCTCTCATGGACCAGCTGCCATCTGCCTGCTTATTGCAATAGAGCCAAAGATGTTTTTAAAAATGCAGCATACTTTAACTGTGGAAATACATGGAAAAAGTAGAACAACACTTGACATTTACTTTCCCTCCATGGGTCCATTCTACTGATCAGACAAATAATTATTCCAACTAAATTACTGGAAATGATCATAAAGCTGTTTTACTAGCCATTCAAACCCCCTGTGACTGCTAACATGTTTAATTAGGTCATTTTGACCACAGATGAAAAATCTAGTCATTTTGTTGAGATTGCATATAGCTCAAAAGTGCTTGTATCCTGCATGTTCTGTGTGTTATGTCTCTGAAAGGAATGTAAGCAGCATCACTATTAGGCTTCTGAAGAGAGGCATTCTCAGAAACACTTCAACACAAGGAGGAAAAAAAAAGGTCAAAATGGTTAATATACTTTTTTTTTTTTTTAAAAGGAAGCAGGTAAATGAAATATTCAAAGATATAATGTCCAATTATATATAATGTAAAACCTTACTAAATCTATAATAACTAACTAAACTCAAGTTTAAAATATCCTAATAACTTCTATCACGTGTGCTGAGTGTACCAGCTCCTCTGGGATGTCGTTTAAGTCATGTGATCTGTAATTAATGGACTCTACAGATGTTTTAGATTTCCTAGCTATTTTTTTGCACAGCCTTCCTCCCCTTATACATTCACCCATACAACTGGAACATTGCAGTTCCACAATAGTTCCCTGCCTAACTACAAGGACAGATATTAAGTATGTGACTTTTCTCCTGTCATTTAAGGCATTTTATAGTCACTCCCACAGCACTCCTCTGCACTATGCAAAGTCATAGCTTTCCTTTTTTTGAGGACAGCAGCAGCAGTTTCACATTTAAAAGCTGCAGATAATGAAAGAGGACAGGTGGTGTATCGTTGAAATAACAGAAAAAATGTTCTACCTTTGAGATAATCCATATTTTATCATAGGTTTAATGGGCTTATATATTGTTTTTAGATAGGTACTTAGTATGGACAAGATAAAATATATGAGCATATGTGGGAAACACTCAAATTCCCTCACTAAGCAAGCATATTCCAAACCAGACAAAGTTGCTATGGAAGAAAAATTAAAAAGTACTACAATGCATTTTTCTGAAGTGACTGCTTTCAGCAACATGCAAGAAACCCCTACAGCAACAGTAGTTCTGGGGTTAGGGTGGGAATGGAAGCCTAGGAAACATCTTCACCGTTCAGCAAGGTCTGTTTATGAATCAAGGAATTGCAACCATACCTTAAACCCACTCCCAAACCCATGGAGGGTATCTGCAGTTTTGGGCACATCAATATAAGAAGGACATCAAAATATTAGAGTGTGTCCAGGTCAGCACAGACAAGGTGGTCTCAAGGACAAGACTTATGAGAAGTGTCTGAGGTCTCTTGATTTGCTCTGCCTGGAGAAAAGAAGGCTGACAGTGTCCTCATACAGTGACACTGTACTCTCCTTCCTCTGTAGGTCTTTGTGAACCTAGCTAATGCCCAGCTGGACAGGAGAGAAGTACAGGGAGAGTTTTGAGTACCATCAAAGTGCTTTCAAAAGCTGGATCTTGGCTCTGAGGGATTTGAGGGTGTGGGAGAACAGCTCCTGGACACTACCAGCCACTGGTTCAGCTATGTGCAACACCAGACACCTGAGAGTCATGATGTGCATGTGTGTGCAGGTTGCAGCTGGAAAACTCCAGTCTTGCTCTGATGGAATTGAAAAGCTCCTCTAACAAACTCATCTAACATGGAAGCATGTTTATGATAGTGCCATGGTTATGAGGGTGCAGATAAAAGCACTGTTCTCTGTTTAAGTCTGTGTGCCCAGTCATAGGCACAGTTTATGCAGGGGAGGGGGTGTTTGCCTCACTACAGCCTGAAGAGGCAGAACTGCAAAAGCCTTATTGATACATGAGGAGTTCCCCAAGCCCAGACCCCTGTGGGCATGGTTACCTCTAACAGAATACAAGACACATGAGTAAAAAGGCAGAATATAGAGATGAATGGAGTCACAATTAAATATATTCTATAGAAGAGCCAGAGCTGTTCTATGCCAACATTGCTAAAATTTGGAAATGCATATTGCAGCCAAGCAGCTTCACTTTGCATACCACTGGCAGTGAAATAATCTTCATTTACCCAAAACAGCTGCATAACAATGTCATTCCTTACAGGATACCAACTTGCATCTTGAAAAAGCTTCTGAAGTGTGGTTAGGAGCAGAAGTCAGAGACAGATTGGGCTGGGTGTATGCACCAGGAGTCGTCCTGAGGCATATATTAACATGTAGAAAATCAATGCTCAAACACTTGGGCAAATATGTAGAAAAACACCCTCTGTTTCTAAATATATGGGGGTTTTACAGTCACTTTAAAAGTGTGTATGTTTCATTTCATCTAATTCTTTCAATTGTATTCAGAAATATGAATAATGAATAATTTATCCAAAACTTACGTATGTTGACTGAGGAATATATTATAAACTGGCATTAAATCGTAAGTATGGAGAATAGATTTGTCAATTGAACCCTTTATAACAGTAATCTTAATCTTTAATCTTAAATTTTATGAGAAGTAAATTAACTTCCTAAGTATAGTGCTGTAGAGTGAAAATTTTAGGTCTTTAAAATCTGTTTTGAACAAAACAGCTCATTCATAATGACTTAAAGCTTTTTTGGCATACAGAAAAGTTTATGTTAGTGGAAAGAAGAAGTAAGAGCACATGGAAGCGTTTCTATGTCTTGTTTCTTAGGCATGAGTAATGTGTGAGACAGCTGAAATAAACATTTTGATGGATTTTCCTTTGTGCTGTTACAGTGTCTTGTCACTTTTGCTATTAATATAATCTGCTATACAAAAAGTGAAGGCAGCCACACGGACGTTTTTGTATCTCTGCAACTTGTGACGACCCCCTGCCTTCAGGCTGAGTTGAAGAGACAGTATTTAACATTAATGCATCTTTATTACACTACATTTATAGAGTAAACCAAGTGGTGCTTAATAAAACAAAGCAGCTGAAGCTGAGGACTGGAAACCCACCATATGCATTAAGGGGACTTAGTCTAGACTAACTCTAGTCTGATCTGCAGTCCAAATTGGACTGCATCTTCTGCTTTAGCCCCATGAGAAAGAAATGCTGCTCCCCAGTAAAGCACAGAAAGTGCTCCAAGGCATAGAAAGCGGGGACAATCAAAAGATTTGTTTCAACTGCACAGCTGTGAACTGATCTGAAACAATAAACAGGATCTGCCTTTGAAATTCTTCAGTTAATGTCAATGTCCTGATAAGATTTTTTTCTCTATGATGTGGACAGCAAGCCTGTTTTCCATTGAAATGAGAACATTTTCTGTCCTGTCCTAAATTACAATATCTTCAAGTTGTCATTTAGATGGGATTCACTTTACCTACTTTTAGTTGAGTGAGATTAATTTCCTAATATCTGTCATCCAGACTCCGCTGTCTGCTAGAGAGAAACACACCTCAAGATGGAGATTAATTTTAGGATGGAATGGATCACTCTCAAAGTGCTGCTTTCTCTACAGGATAGAGTGGGAGCCTCAGCCTGAAGATTTCTAAATTTATAAGGGTAGGTCATGATGAAAACATTTTCATAGTAAGTCATCAGAGCCAGTTTTGAAATCCTTCCTTATTATAATAGTTTAACATTAACTTGCAAGGTAATCTTTGTTATTTTCTTAAATTAACTTGAATTATTTATTAATTAGAGTCATAAATTCATAGAATAGCACAAGTGGAAGGGACACATACTGATCATTGATACAACTCCCTGCTCCTTGCAGGACCACTATCAACAAAAAAATATGACCCAGAACATCATCCAGACACTCACTGAATTCCAGCAAATTTGGTGCCATGACCACTTCCCTGGCAAGCCTGTTCCAGTGACCAACCACCCTTTCAGTGAAGAACTTTTTCTTAATGTCCAGTCTGAACTTTCCCTGACACAACTTGGTTTTATTTCTTTGTGTCCTGATGCTTGTCACCAGAGAACTGAGATCAGCTCTTCCCCCTTTACTGCTCCCCTTGAGAAAGTCACAGAACACAGAATTAGGATTGAATGAGAACATAGGACAAACAGTTCAAGCACAAGAGCTGTCACACAAGTTTACTAAGCAGCAAGCTGTTCAAACATGACCAGACCTATTTAGTCCTTGACCCTCTCTTTTCCCATGCCTGTTCATCCCAGCCCATCTGGATCCCTCCTCTTCCAACTCTTTGCTCTTCCCTCTAAGCCTCCCATAATTCACCATGCACTCCAAAATCCCCTTCCATAAAATCCCCAGATTTATGACTGACCCATTGAAAATTGTTTTTTTTTTCCCTTGCATCCCCTAGCAAATCCTATTTGTCTATAAGCTGTCAGTTTAAAGGGTTCTCTAAGGAGAGCATTTCTGTCCTTATGTCATCCTGGGGGATTTCATAACATTTTTTATTCCCTCTAGTAAGGTGATACTGTGCCTGTGATACTTCCCATGTGTTTGTGTTTAATTTCCTTAGTAAACAGTCAAATAATTGTAAATATCCTACTGCCACTAACTGCACAGCCTTTTCCACACAATCACCAGCTTTAAATGCAATCATGTAAACCTAGCAACTGGTGGACCAGCTTGCTGTAGAGTGAGATGCAGCTCTTCGCTCTTCATGGGCTGTTGTCACAGTGGGTGCATATTACTCAAAAGATTTTTTTTTTTCCTTTTCTAGGCTCCTTAATTCTAATGATCAGATATTGAGCAGCAAAAATCCCCACACCAATCCATATGACTGCTGCAGCATAGGCTCCTCATCTCTGACATACTACACCACAGCACTTTGAGTTTGGGAGGAGCTTGTGAAGGCTGTCAGGGCTGGCTGCAGCATTTCAAAATCAGAACATTAAGTCCCATTAAACTTCAGGAGGCCTTCTGAGTGCAACCTTTCTGGTTTGACTGACCATGACTATTTATTTAAGATTACCAATAAAATTTGTTCAACAGAAGCTAATCTTGGCATTTTTATTTTTAGTATTTTGAGGTTTTTGCTAAAACAAGATCAAACAAGTGAAATACCAACACCCAATTCACTGTCCTACCCAGCATCTTCCTCTTACACACTGTCTTTAATTCCTAATTTACTTTATCAACTCAGATAATTATTTCATTGCTGTGGAGTCTGACTCATTGACAGAACATATATCCCAAAATCTACATAACTTTATGGTTTATGATCAGCTAAGGAACTTTATTTCACTTATTCCAAGGTTGAAAAGACATTGTGAGAATGTCTTTTACATTTATTTTCATTAAGACATCCTGGAATAAATTACCGATATATCTGTATAGTGCAGACGGGTATTTTGGCTTGAAAATAGTTTTTCAAAATGAATCTGCATAAGCAAAATAACTATTTATTTTACATAGTTTTATTTCATGGTGGATTTTTAAAATATAGTGTTCTAAAAATGAGATTAAGTGCTATAAATTAGGGTTTCAATATTTAACACCTCAACAAAAAAAAAATTAAGTAACCATGGTTAGAATTACATATAAAACTTATGATTCATTCGAGTAAAATCCTGTGTAATCACATACTACAGCATTGTACAGACCTTCAGAAAATATTTTAAAAATACAATAGTATCTTAATTTTAAGATTAAAAAATTTCCAAGTTTGGCAGGGGGTGGTGGCGCGGAGAAAGAAAAAGAAAAAATTAAAGCTCTGAAAGACACTAATGTCAGGGTCTAGCTTTGTATTGAGATATGTGTTATAAATACAATTAGCTCAAAACCTCTTTTTCCAAACAAACCAGACACCACCTTTTGTTCACAGTTATTTTGCCTATAAAATAACAGTATTAATGATCATTCTCTACGGGAATAATATATGAGTTGATATATACAGCCACACTTTTCAAAAAATAATTGTTTGAATTTGTATGTAATAAGGAATTTAAAATTAATCTTTGTACTTGCTCTTTTCAAATGTTTTTTTAATGTGGTACTTTTTCTTGTCCATCTGTAGCAGTTTTCCTCACCAAAAAAAAAAAAAAATGTGTGTATATAATAAAGAGAGGGACCTTGCTTTACACTATAAATTTCACTAATGCTGTTGAAGACACGCTTGAAAAATTGTAGAGAATTTTTTATTCCCCTATAAAAAATAAAAAACAGTACCACAGTTTAAAACTGAACATTCAAAATAAATATTCCATCCAACATTTAAGTGATCAGCCAACCGAAAGTTTTTATCATACTTGTTTCAATGCTTTAACTACAGTGATTTAAATATGAAAAGGAAAAAACTTCTGAGATGTGATTTGGGAAAACATCAGTCAAACTATTCTGACTGCAGAGATTTCAACAAAGTCAGATTCTCATGGTTTTCAATCTTCCACCAAGGTAACTTGCCTCTCTCCCAAAAATATTGTTAAAAATGACTGATAACATTAAAATGTGCATGCAGCCAGACTGTTTAGCACAGGGTTATGCTTCAAGCATCAAGCAGACATACATGGTTTTACCTAGGGTGAGCCAATTGTTTTATGATAATGACAATGAAAATGCTCCAAGAGTTCAAGACTCCTCTAGGAAAATGTTGATACAGCAGGAAGTTGCAAAAATGCTCAAATAGGACAGTTCAAAAACAATATTTGACCAACCTTCAAGATGACCAAGAATGGGAGAAGCTTAGAAGGCAGCTCTATGTTGGAAGAAAGGCTACAGTCAAGAGGGCATTTTGGAACAAGTTGTCTGTGCTGCCATTGTTGCACAGCATTCTGTTGGCCACTGCAGTCATGGATTTGCACATGCTAAGATTCCAATGCAGCAAGAAACATTTAAGCTTTTATAGCCACCTAACAGCTGGTGCAGCTGAGAGGTGTGAGTCATTTCTCAGCTATACAAACACAGGCTATAACATGGAAAAAATTCACCCAGCTTAGCCTTCTGCAAGGAGCTCCCAGATAAGCTGGGTAGTAGAACAAAAACTGACTAAATGACGTATGTGTGGGCTTCCAGCAGGCCAGTTTAAAATAAAGTGGATGACACCACCTGAGGATGGTCAGGCCAATAAGCTGGGTACAAGTTGCTTCTACAAATCCTCTGAAAAACCATTATAATTTCCCCAGAAGCATAATGTCAAAGTGCTGTTGTTCCTGCAACCAGCCATGGGCAAGAGGTCATTTTACACACCATGCTTCCACTTTAGTGAGCGAACCAGCCTTAAGGCAAGTCCTCCCACAGAAAACATTAAAAATTCATGAAAGTATTAAATAGGGGATCAGACCAGGAATAACAGAATCCATAAAAGCTTTCATTCATTCATTCATTCATTTATTCATTCATTCATTTCAGTCCCCCTAGTTCCCCAGTAACTGCCCTGTGCATTTGTATAATACATATTGTTTTGATATTTTTTTAATTTTCCTATAAATATCTTTGGTTTTAAATTTTTAATTCTGTTCTGTTTCTTTCAACATCACAGCTAAATTTGTAGAGATTAATAAATAAAACGAACATATAACATTTTCAGCTTTGATTATAGTTTTTCCAATAAATATACAGTGGGAAAGAAATCACCTAGTAAATCTGTCTTTGTTTTCATGTTAGTATATTATTATTTGCAATTTTACTCAGAAATCACTAGTAATAGGTCACACCTATTATGTCTCATTATTTGAGCCACAGTTTCATTCAAACACTTCCCCCTTCTCATGCTCCCACACAATCAACAGCCCATTCCAACTTTCACATTTTTTAGTCCTGCACAAATTGTTCAGCTGAAATTCACATTAGTTACCTACATCTAATTTTTCATGGCTAGGATTTGGGTAAAACTAACACAAACAATCCTAAACTCAGTGAGCTCAGCAATATATATCTCAAAAGAGCTATTAGTTTGTGAGAATATGTGTGAGGATAGGCCTTACACTGGAGCCACGGGTACTATATACTTCTAGGGCTGTGAACAGCCTCATGTCAGGCTGAGAAACACAGGAATAACAATTATGTAACTATACTAATTACAGTCATTTAAACTGCACTTTCAAAAGTAATGGACAAAATAGCTGCTGCAAAACGTCTTCCATCTAGTTAGTGCACCTTCCTTTTTACAAACTTTCTTGTAGACTGATTCTTTTGCATTATTTCAGTGGGTATTTGGATGGTATTTCACATTCTTGGCAGACACAAGACTCAAATTCATTTATTAGAACACATTTCTGACTTGTATTTTATCCAATAATACTGTTATTCATCTAAGATTCTTGGATGTAACAGTCATATATAATTCATGAATCCTCACCACTTCACTGACTAGAACTGCTGCAACAGTAAAAAGTCCACATTGGATATTGCACACATAATCCAAAAATAAAATGGAAGAAAAATTCAAGACGCATAAGGAAGAAAAGGTTCTTAGAAAGCGAAAGGAAGAATGCATTCTGCACCACTATTTATTAAAGGTCTGCCAAATCTATAGAAAAGCAACAGAATTTTTTTTTTCTGGGTGGGACTGGGTAGAAGCTAAACACAGGCAAAAGACTAAAATACTCCCCCTGCTTCCTAGCAGTTATGCTTTTGCTGAGTGATAGACTCAAAACCTTTTTTATGTGCAAATGAAGAATGCCAAGAATGATCACCAATGATCAAGCAGGGTGAACTTACATCAAAACAAGGGGGAACTGGAGGGTCACCTTTGTTTTGGATATTTGACTGTTCCAATGAGTCACTAGTTTCTATAAACTGCCTTTCCTGAGATAACGAGTAGAGAGCAGGGTCCTTCAGTGGGTGACCAACCTGGTGTGTGCAGGGGAAACTGTGTATATGGCTCAGCCCAGCATAAAATATAAAACTGGACAACTAACAAAACAGTCTTTAAAAACAACTAAATTTGGGCTGACTTCAACTATGTACTTCTTGCCTGTGCCTGGAGATATCCAGCATCTGGTCACAGAGATGGAGAATAGGAGTCACATTCTTATCATCATTAAATTATTTATTGTGATTGTTATATTTTGGTGTGCATTGCTGTATGCCTCTGCTAAATAAAAATTCCATGACATGGAAAATATATCACATTAGTAAATTTTACAGTAAACATTAAAACCTCTTTGTGGAACATCTAAAAGAGCCTAATCTAAAAGAGACAATTCCCTCTGTTTGTCAACAGCTCAGCCCTTACCTGGAAAAATTGGATGAAGAGGCAAGGAGTCCCAGCAAATGAAGAACAAAAGAGGGTCAATGGAAGAGAGAGCCAGGCCAGCAGCTCCTGCTGAACAGGGCAAAACCCTCAGTCTGGAGCTGCGGGAGGAAGTGAGCCGGCTGTGGGGCATCAGGGAAGTTGAAGGGCTCAGGACCAGCACAGCAGCCCTGCAGAGATGAACCCCTCCATCCCCACAGCACAGCTCAGAGACAGCCAGGGTCTCTGGCCCCGGTCCCTGCTGGGCTTCCCCGTGGCAGCAAGGGCATTACCAAGCTGCAATGAGTGCCCAGCAACGTGGGCAGGTGGAGCACAGAGCCCATGGGGAGACACTTACAGAGCTGCTTTAGATCAATCTGGAGAAGAAAGACCAAGGAGGCTTCCTCAGCTACATGCTCTCTTCAGGTACCCTGGGGAGTGCAGGAAAGGACACAGTCAGGATCTCTTTGCAGCCACGCATTAAAAGCACAAGAGATCTTCACTGCACCAAGGGCAGGACTGTGCTCCTCATTTTCCCAGGAGATGAATTCTGCGTTATTTTACAATTTTCTAGAAATTGCTATCATATTAGAGAAGATGCAAAATAAAATCACAAAGGTTTTTTATTCTCGAAAGCATTAAAAAAAAAAAAGTAATTCCCTTAATTTGAAAAACTGGACATGAAATTTCTTAGATCTGAAGTCTCATTCATCAGAAAGCATACATCCCTCTGGAACTGCTTCCCAGACTGCAACATCAAACTTAAAGAGTCTTTCCTAGAAATTTACCTAATATGCTTACATCCTTCCGTATTTCCTGAAAACCAGAGGACCCTTGATCAATGTGATCAGGGTATCGACTCATGAGTCCCCTGCTAGGGTAAGGCCACCTGACAAAACACTGGTGACATGCAGAAACATTTCTGAAGTGCTGATTGCCTCAGTAACTGGCCTCTATTATGAGTTAGCTTGTCAGGGCCTTTATGGGGCAGATATATTCCTTCTGGATAATCTGGTGAGAAAAGGAGACATTAATCACCTCTGAGTTTATGAGTCTCAATACATACATTTTTCATGTCATAAAAGTCTAGAAATACTTATACAAACACACTGGCGAAATGAAACTCAGCTAACTGCTGCTTTCATAGTGAGACCAGACATAATGGGAAGCAAGTGATTTATGGGGTGACTGAATGATGCACATAGCTGCTCAGGACTCCCCAACTCATTAAGGAGACATTTCTTTGGGAAACTGAGCAGGCTGAAGAGAAAGCTGCCTAGAAGCCAGGAACTGCATCACTCTGTAGTTAGGTTCAAACAGAAACAGAGAGCGTTGGCAGGACCCTCCTGCTCCCCTGACAGCACAAGGGAGCAGCATGGCATGAAAAGTGACAAACAAGCAGGCAGGCCAGTATCTCCTGAGAGCAGAGAAAAAAATCAATATGTTCCCAGCAAAACAGTTCCTCAGAATCAGAAAGTGTTTTTCTTATGGAAGGTTTTCAGTGGTTCTTCCTACAGTGCCAGGCCATTAAATTTGTCATATGTTCCCTCACTGTTTTCACACACAAAAAAAAATTCCAAAAACCATTTATTGTAGTTATTCCCTTCTCTCCTTCTGTTTTTACCCTCCCTTCCTGGATCTTGAACACCTCTCTGTATAAAATGATTCATAAATATTTATCAGAGGAACTACATGGGGAATGAGAGGACAGTTAATGACTCCTTAGAGAAAGATCTATCTTATGGGAAAATAAATTATTTCATTACATTATTATTACAAGTTGTTAAAATTAAAATTAATTTTCATGAGTATTCTTGCAATAATAAAACAATGTCAAAATGTGTTTTCTTTGCATTTTTTTAATACAGCATGAAAACTTATAGCTAAAATGGTCTCTCCAACACCAAGGTGTGGTTTTGTGCTGAGAGAACCAAAATTTTTATATAGATGCTCATGAAAATGCAGTGATTTCCAACAGTCAGGAAAATGCCAAAAGTGTATTTGGCAGGGACTACCACACATTTCCCTTAAAAAACCTATTAAGTAGTGGACTTAAACTCCTTTCTATGCAGTCAATCAGAAGAAAATCTTTACCAATATTCTGGAAAAGAAAGACAGTATCAAAAAGCCTATAGACCAAAGCAGAGGAAGAAAACACAATATTCCATTTTTATTTACTTTATTAATAGTGCTATTGTACAAATCTCCAGTAGTAAAGAAAAAGAGCTAAACCACAAGAAATTTTATTACTCATTAAACAGTATTCTCACTCAAATTCTGATCCATCAAGCCAGGTCATAGCTACAGTTAGCAAGTACTCACTCTCCTGGTCCTCCAAAAAATACCTCAATCCTATAGAGGAGTCATCATTTTTTGTTACTGTTCACAGAGGATTTTGCTCATTTACATTGCCACACACAAAAACCTGTTTGCATTGGGAAGTCAGTTTGCAGAGAACACATGTTATGATGCACAGCTAGAGAAGAAAGAGCATGGCACAACAGACAGAGTCATCCTGAAAGAGATCTGTTTCTACAGTTTGTCTCAGTAGTGAATGAAGATCAACATTGGAAACTCTTCTATTTATACATGGCATGACACTAATTTCTAGACCAGAAAGTAAGAAATATTTCTGGTAGAAATATCCACCCAAGATTTACAATGTCATTGTTTGCTGACAGAAAATACTGTGAGACAGGGAAAAATGAAGAAGGTGTGATATTAGGCTACATGGCATAAAGAAAAAAAAAAAAAAGAAGGGAAACAAAAAAAGAGGCAAAGAGAAAGAAAGAAATGCATTTTAAAGAAAAATATAACAGAAGCACAACTGGCAGCTTGTTATGCTACTGTAAACAGACAACTCTCAAGCATTCAGGCTGAAAATCCAGTTGCTCTGCAGCAGCAAATGCTATCTATGCTTATAGTTTGCATTTCCACTGAGATCATACTCCGTTTTTTCTTTCCTAAACTACATTTTCTAATCTTAAATGTGACTCCAATGTCTTACATTGTTTTCCAAAGAAAAGAGGATACTAAGGGAAAGGTTCACTCTTATATAGTTGTTTCTTTTGCTTGTTAGTTTTCCAAATTTAATAACTAAAAATAATCTTCCAACAATTTCAGCATTGCAAAGTCATCTTATAAAATCCTTTTTCTTCTGTTAAAATTTGATACATGTTTAGAGTACAAATGCAGTCAGTTCAAATCAAGTTATCTCAACTCAAATCAGTTAATTCAAGTTCACAAACTGCTAATCTGACCTGAGAATAGGATGATGGAATAGGGATGACCTTGAGATAGGACATTTTCTAATGGTTTCTCTGACTACAGAAGTTCTATGTATTTGAAAACATAACAGCTTGAACCTAGCATGCAAGGACTATATGCATTTTGCATATAGTACTTCTTATTATTCATAGAAGAAATTGAAATTATGCTGACAAAATTAGGAATAATTAGTCCTCAATGTAAATGTGCCTATGTCAGCAGCTACAAAGACTCTTGTTCCTAGCACCTTACCTTCCATGACTTTTATGACCCTAAATGTATTAAGGATTTTTGGTATTTAGCTGAATTCAAACTGACTTCCAAAACTTCCTCCATAGTTACTTTTCACTCAAATGCAGCAATTCAAGACAGAAACAAAATTACTAAAAAATGCACATATACTCTATGATCACAATTCATTGATACTGCAACAAGGCAATGTCTTACTCTATTTTCCTTTTTTTAATCCATGAACTTGCAATGCAGTTTCCATAAAGAATGAAGTATTACTATAAGAAGTCTTTGCATTGCAAAGGGCATTTTCACATTATCAATATTTTCCTGTCTGACTCAACAGTAAAACATCATTCGACATCCCACCAAAATCGGTTTTATAATACTCATATATAAGTGTAGCCTTTCCACTGAAAAATATTCTGCAGTGCTAATAACAAATAATAACTTCTCATACTTTCAAAGAAGTTTTAAACCTTTGTAATCAGAGAGCAGATAGAGCCATTTTTTGCATCTTATTTACTTAAAGCAATATTTTGATATAAAGACCTACTTGAAAAACTTTTTATTCATATGATCAAATCAAAACCAAGATATCTAGGACTGACTCTGCTAGTAATGGTGAACACTGCAATATCTGCTATTGAAGCAACAGAAAATAGCAGACCAGAAGTTTGAGTTCTCAGAAACATGACCAATTTCTCAGTAATTTTACACTTACTGCCAACTGTGGTTCTGGAGGGAAAGACTGGTGTGATAGTTAATGGTTTTAGCTTTTAAGTGGCAATTTAATATTGGGGCACACTTGTCCTGCTGAAAGCATGCAGTAGCTTATGTCATTAATTTGAAAGGCAAATGGTCTTGCAGTTACTGGACGGTAAAAAAAATCCACAAAGGCAGCGCTACACTATAGCTAAGGGACAGAACACAATATTAGAAACACATTGTTTCTAATGTTCCATTAAAGTTTATGACAAACTTTGCTCATTGTCCTTTGCACTCTCCTTTTCTCTGGAAAAAATATTTTCCTTTCCAAAGTTCACACTCAGGAATTAAGAATTAATAACACTCAAAATCCTGTTGAGTTTCAGGTGGGAGAACATTGAATTAATGGGGGAACATCTTACTCTGGTAACAAACTCAGATTGCTTCTAATTAAACATGATTTGACAAGAAGACTAATTAGTTGACTAATCTGAAATAAATAAGACTTGTTTGCCAAATAAGAGAAGCCATAGGAAGTTCTGTCTCAAGAGGCCTCAATGGCATAGACCAGTGTTCAGTAATTTTCTTACTGCAAGGAGGTAGTCCACTCTAAAATAATGACTATATACTTTAAAAAAGTCCCAAACAACAAAAATATCACCCCAGCCTCAGCCAAAGACATTAAAGAAGAAGCCTGAGGAGATTCATTATTGAGTATGGTAGAGTCACTGGTATCTGTGTAGCCAGTGGCAGGATGCATTTAAGGAATATATTTCATTTAATAGAAGAGTTGCTGAGACAAACCAACAGCTGCCCTGTGCAATTCCTCTCCAAATAAAAGTGTGTATTTTGGTAGGGAACTAGGTACATTCAAGTGCTATGAACTTTAAAATCTTCCTTTTTACTTTTTTTTACTAAATCAGTATTCCCAAAGGCATTTCCCTCTCTTTGTTCTTTCAAGCTCTCATCACTCATCTCCTGTGTAGAATACATGAAGTAGTTCAAGAAAACTTCCACAGTGATTGTAAACAGAATAGAAAACACATACCTATAAATTGAAGAAAGCCACGACAGATTTTAAGCTGCTAATGAATCATGTTCTTTACAGGATGGGACTTGAAATAAATGTTCCATTTAGTAAGGAGCTTCACTTATCTCAAATAACTGTATCATGACCACTTTGAAAGTGAGAAAGGGGATGGAGGAAAAACAACACAATTGATTTGGAAAGATCACTTTCAATAAAGGGCAGCAAATTTACTGGTGTACTACACCTTTTGCTTTTGAGGGTGTTGTAGGGAGACAGTATTGAGAAGTGAAAATGAAATTCTGAAAATGAATATTTAAAAGATGGATAAATATAAAATTGGACTTCATTTTTTTACTTCAAACAGGCCAGATATTCAGGGAGTTAGTCAAGTTGAAATTCAGAAAATTAAGTCTCTTATCTGGACACACAGACTGCAACACAGGGCACAAATGTAGGGAGTGATGTGGACTCCACTACTCAACAGTCAAAGTACTGAATATTGCTCAGAATCAACTATTTGGTGCATGAAGATTTTCTTTCCCACTATTCACTTAGATTACAAAAATATAAATACCCTGTCCCTTCATCAGCACAAGCCACAAGGGCAGGTTTATAATTTTGGTATCAACAAACCTATGTTTTTCTTCTCTCAAGTCACCTTGTTAATTCCCTTTGAATATGAGCTAAAATATGCAATAATGTTTCATTCGTCTGTAACTCATTACAGGATTCTTCATAGCCTGCACAGAGCCAGTCTATTGGCACAGATCTGACTCTGTTTGTCAGCAGCTTCTGCACAGCATCCCAGCTGCTGTTGTCAGCTCCTGTGTGAGTCTCTTCACCCATTCAAGTCAATAGTCACATAACATAAAGCTTTAAATATGTATTAAGATACTTCTCACACTACACAACTCCTCCACAAACTGTGTCAGGTTCTCAAATGTCTTAAAGACATTAGCACAACATTATAGTAAGATGCACTTATTTAATAGCCCTCCAAGGTCAGTGACGTGGGAACATTGCAAATTCTGAGGCCACTGTGCCAAAGAATTCTTTGTGCTAATTATTTATATGTTCTTTCAGTTAAAAAAAAATATATAGGAAAGAATCAGCTTTATCATGATCTAGCCATTAGTCTCATAATAATTATTCATCTAAGTATGGGGATTTTTTTAAAATAAATCAGTTTACTGGCGACTGGGTTCCAAATTCAAATGAACAAATGACAGATCCAGATCACTTGGTAAGTTTATAATTCATTCATTTCATTTCTACTGATTCACTCACACAAGATCTTCCTCTGTGCTAACAGAGCAGCATCACAGTCATGCCAGCTCATGCAATACAAACTGCTCACCTCAACAAGTTCTTGAAGAATAATTGAATTTTGCTTTTGTTTTCTTTTCCCATCCAGCACGAGGAAACATAAAACATGACAAACACCATATACAACTCCACATACTACTTTTCATCCAGACTCTGAACTGCTGTATTTTGCTTTGGATCTCATTTGATAATACTTTATTGTAACATTTTGGATTTACTTTACTAATGGAAGAACCAGCTATTAGTAATTTCACCTATTTTGTCACTGATTAATTATGGTCTTTTCAGTGTCCTCAGAATTTTATACAAGAGGCTAAAATAACGTGAACTCCAGTTGGCATCCAGGCTGTTAAAAGCCTTCAGTTGTCAGTCTTTTAATATATATGACATCATTTTTTATATTAATTTTAGAAACATGGAATACATGTTGCATTTTTGCAATGCCTATAGCAATTACCTTCAGCTCAGTAATAGTTTTTCTTACTGAGCTACATGAACATTATTCAAACTGAAGTGCTCCAAATCCTAGCTCTTGTCCCTAATTCACTTGATGGCTGTTTTCCTTCCCGCTGCCACCTGTTGGTTTTAAGCCCTACATCAGTTTTGATTCACATTTAAAGAGAATTAATGTTCCTGTGGGACTTTTAAAAACTGTATTCTTTTCCTTAAGCTATTTACTTCATTTATGTTATTATTGGTAGTACATTCTGTTGAGAAATAATTCAGAGACAAAAAATCAGATGGATCTTCTATGCTGTCTGGATTTTACTGGTCATTTTGAGCCTCTGCACAAAGGAATCTTCCAGATAGCTTCCTACAAGCTGCCTTTACAAATAAAATGCCCTTGTTGTTGTTTTTTTTTTTTTAATTATCAAATCTAAAAAAATAATAAATGATAGTGATTTTTTTTAATTATCAAACCTAAAAAATAATAAACATTAGTGATGACAGGCCTTCACAGAAGATGAAAAAGCAAATGTTGCTGGGTTTCATAGCCCAGGAGGAAATAATGTGAATATGATTGCTGCTGCTGTGAAGAAAAATAGCTAGAAATAGGCTGCATGCACACCAGGTACCAGCACAGGACAGGTGCCTTTGCTATATTGAATCTGGAAAACTGTATTGATTCACAAGTGGTGCAGAAGAAAGGCAGTGGGTCACACAAGCTGCCTCCACAGAGAACAAGCACAAATTTAATACTGTGTCACTATCCATTTGAGAGATAAGATTTTGAAAATTAATTCGTTGACTAATTAAAACAAAAAATATGTGTCTGATACTTTTTTCTGGAAATTGGACTTTCTCACTCTCTGAAATCTTACTTTGTGATCCTGAAGGGAAAAACAGAACATTAGGACAGTACATTAAAGAAATGGTAAATGCTAGTCAGAGTACATGAATTTAGGAATGCCACCAAGATTTGATTATTATAAAGAAATTGCTGAATTCTCTCACATAAAAGACAGTTCCCTGCATCTAAATTTTCCTCATTAATATAGCATGATTCAGTAGCCCCCATCCTGCTTTTGTGCCACAAAGTAATCAGGAAAAACATACTATGTTTGGAGGAGAAAAAACACAGTTTCTGCTGGAAGAGCTTTTTGTTGAGAAGTACCTCTTTAGATATGCAAGCCATACCTAACTGTACTCTAATGGAGACTTATTTATAAGTGGAGCACAGACAAGTAGCCAGAAAGATCAAAATGTATATTAAATACTTCCTAGATTTGTCACATATCTCCTAAAATCATACATACTTGAAAACAAAATGTACAACTTATTTTCGTAAATATTATTTAAAAAATCAATAATAAGATTTAGTAGACATATATTACTATTTCTCTATCATAATCTGGTCCCAAGAGCCACAACATGAAATTTAGACAGCTTTGGAAAGGAAGCTATTGTAAACATACACAGACTGAGAATGTAGTTTCCCTGGCAACCAAAAGATCTGAGAACTCATTCCTTCAGGTTGCAATTCTGATTATGAGCTTCCACATCTGCTTGCATAGGAATGAGACACCTGGGAATACATTTCTAGAGCGATGAGTGAGAAATTAGAAAACAATAGACATTAAATAGCTAATTTGGTGCAGTGATGAAAATTAGTCCTCTGTTGTTCATTGCCATGGACCACCCAGAATATCTGAGGACGACAGTATTCATACCCTGATTAAGCATCCAGCCTTTTCCCTACTTCCCTTGACAGGAGCAACACCTGTAAGGAAATCAGTGCAGATGCTCTCCTGCTTTGTGCTAACATGGGTTAATGGACTATTTTGTTTAGGAGATTGTAAGCAATCTTTTCTGTTAAAGCAATATATAAGCCAGAGAAAGGAGGAAATATTGCACATTAGATGGTGATCAGGAAAGAGCAGGCACTTCTGTTGGCTATTTCCAAGAACAACAGCTGCACAAAAAATTCATTTCCTGTAAAATTTAATTTACTCTCAACATGAACGAAGCTACAACTCAGATGGCTTAGATGGAGGGAATTACTGCAGCAGGATGCTTTTATTCCCTAATGTCTTCTCTACAAATACTCAGTGTTTGCTATATGCAAACGACTTTTTATGGATGCTGTCACACCAGCAGGGTTATTTTGTTCAGCCCAATATCTACAGGGAAGCTACCTCAGCTTAGCTGTGACTATTGTGTCTGAGAATTTTCAAGACTTGTATTCAACATAATTGACGCACTCAGACAATCCTTCATTAGATCAGCTGAAGTTATTGGATTTGTTATCATAATATCATAAATATTTGATTTGATATCATAATTATCTTAATGACTTTTACAGACAAAACAATTTTTGAAGGGGTTGTGGCTTGGTTGGTTTCTTCCAAGTTCATTTAATTCTCTTTCATGAGGCAAGATGGTTGGAAAAATTATTTCAGGAGTACTCCTTTCTCTACTAAATGTGTTCTGCTACTCTCTGAACACTTTTTTGTTGTAGATTTCTAATGTTGAGAAATGTGTGGTAAGTTTTTGAATATATGACCAGAATTATCCAAAGAAACTGTCTTGTGAAAAGTATTATCCCTAAAAACCATCAAGGTTTGCTTTTTAATTTCTTTCACTTCTTTTAGTCCAATTTATAACATTTTACAAAGAGTTTTTGAAAACTGATGCTAAAAAATATTTATGATAGCACCTGTGAAAGTTCAGCAGCAAGTTTTCTAACATACACAGCCTTCCATGCACTCTACCAAAATGAAAAGATGACCACTGAAAAATCCACATAGATTTATAGCATGATTTAACATGACTTTGAATTTTACTCAATAGCATACCCTAAGTTTTCCCCTACTTTCATGCTCAGACCGACTGAAAATTTCAGATTTTCAGAGTAAGAAATGCATTCAAACTTTAACCATCAGTAAATCTCCACTTGCCACTCTACTTGATGGCACGCATTGAAACTGAATACTGATCTTCTTTCCATGCAGCAAGTGGAGCCTTGCACACAAAGCCCAAAGTTTATCTACCTGAAGGTGCTTATCAAGTAGTTTTTCCTTCTTTGGCCATAAATACAAATTAAGTACTTACAATGAGAAAAATGGCTTCCCATTATACAGACTACACAACAGTGCTAATAGAAACAATTTTTTTTTTTTTACAACAGAATAAATATTCTGAAAATTTGACTGCTTCACATTATGCACCAAATTTTGCTTACATTCTCAATATTTGAACCTCCAGAATTTGTTTCATAGAGCAGTGTAGCTCATGTCAATGTGGGAGGAAAGGCAGCTAAATCCAAAATTTCTAGGAAAGACTGACCCAAAAACTTTGCAGGCTCTCACACTGAGCCCTCTTATCTGTATGCCACTTACATAACACTTCATAAGCTAAGAAAACACAAATTCAATCAACACAAAAAATTAACACTTCTGGTTTTTATTCTCCATCTTTTAAAATCCTATTTCTCAACTATACTGCCCAAAAGTGTAGGCAAACTTAAAAGGAAGAAAAAAAAAGATTCTTAATAGGAATCCCCTTAAGAATGTTGTCTTAACATATTAAGCAATTTAAAAGGAAGAAAATAGTTCACTGTCCTCATTTCAGCCAGGATAAAGTTAATTTTCTTCCTAGCAACTGGTGCAGTGCTGTGTTTTGGATGTAGAATGATCATGATGTTGATAACAAACTGATGTTTCAGTTGGTGCTGAGCAGTGCTTAGCCTAAGTCAAGGATTTTCCAGGTTTCCATGCTCTGCCAGCCAGGAGGTGCACAAGAATCTGGGAGGGAACGTGGCCAGAACAGCTGACCTGAACTGGCCAAAGGATGTTCCACACCACAGATCAACATGCCCAGTGCATAAACTGGGAAGGCTCAATCACGGCTCAGGGAAAGGCTGAGTATTGGTCAGTAGGTGCTGAGCAGTGATGTTGTGCATCAAGCATCTCTCTGGAGTTTTGTTACTCTCTATTTTTGTTATATATTTTTTCATTACATTATTGTGATTACTGCCGCTGTTATTATTATTATTAAATATAATTTTTATATACATAATAGATTGGTGACAGTAATTGTGACCATGTAATGGCACAGGACATATTTGCTAGCTGGGTTTAAATCACAAAAAGTTCAATCAGCTCGGGCTGAGTATGTGAATAGTTCAAATATTATGTCTAAATTTAGTACCTCTAAAAAGAGATACTTTTGTAAGAGCAAAAAGATTTTTAAAGATTGCTTTTAAATGTGCAAGCCTTTGAAAGTCTCAAATAAAACCAGGAACATCTAACACTGAATATATTAATACATATATTCATATATTATATAATTTTTATATAATTTATTTATATATTATTAGATATTTATGCTATATAAACTTATGCTATTACATTCATTTCTGTAATAATGTAATATTTTTATCATATATATAAATATATATCTATATATCAATATTTCAATTTATACATTGCAAAGAACTGCTCAGAGCTTAATTTCATTCTTTTAATTAAGCTGAGATAAAATATTTTTTTTACCAGCAGGAAAGAGCAAGAGGAGTACTAGTAAGGGAACATGTGAGGTTCTTGGCACATTAGACAGATGGGCACACATATTGCCTGGGGAACATTGAAGTCTATGCTGAAGTTTGGAAAAACTACAAGGTATTATAAAATGAATAAGTGTTAGGATGGCAAGAAATACCCTCTAGGTGCTCCCTTGCCAGCACTGGGGAAATCATCCCAGGCCCCTCCAACCTTGGAAGTCATACACAAATGTGGCTGGAAAAAAAAACAGATGTTCAGAATACATTTATCAGATACAGGACTTTCAAGCTATAGTACTTTTCATCTCAGCCCTCAAACAATTTCACGGTATCAACTCCATTCCTTCCCAAACACAGAACACATCCATTTCTCCTTTTTCCAGTGGCACTCGTTTGGTTGATTTTCTAGCATGATCGGCTATTTATGATATGAATTGAATGTGCTGGATATAAATATTACCCTATGAATTTCTGTCCTGGACATTAATTTTTCTTAGATAATTGCCCCCCACCCCCTACCTCTTGTTGTTTACAGTATCCTGACATTTTTGGGTCACTATCTTGTTAGTGATGCCACAGGTGAAGGTGGGTCATCTGCACAAACATGAGTCTGCCTTTTTATGCTACAGCAACCTGAAACTCCTCATGTTGTTACCTTGTTAGTTGTGCCACAGGTCAGGGTGAGCCATCTGCATGCAAACCCTAATCCATTACTCAAACAAGTTCCTGGATTTTAGAAGCAAATAAAGGCAAATTTTAGCAATGGATGAATTATTAGTGACAAATGCATACTTTTTAATGACTTTTCTGATAATTAGATATTATGCAGGCAATATCAAAAGATTCAACACCTCAGTGTAATCATTCCTACAATGGTTTGTTTTTCCAGCAGATTTGTCTTACTTGGTCCTGTAAAAAACTGCTATTCCTTTCCCTGCTTAAACACAACTTCCTTTAGTTATATCAAGTGCAAAGATCCATCTAATGCAAAAATCTGTTCACATCATGCTGAGTATGGGACATACCAAAAAGCAATGCTGTTTTGCAGCCTTTGCATTTAAATTTAGGGGTGGTTTCTAAAGTTTTGGTGACTGAAATCTACCTGCTTTAGGATTTCTTCAACCCATTTCATTGAACTGCTAATAACATTTTTTTTTTTACTGCAAGCTGAGAAAGTCTTCTCATTATTTAGAGAGCAGAGTTTAACTACAGCTTTGGTTTTCATGGCTGCTTTTTAATCACCATTTTAATCATCTATCCTTGCTCTCTACCAACCTGTGCACAAAAACCTCAACCTGAAGTTATAATCAGCACATTAAAAAAATTTGGTAACAAACAACTAAAATAAAATCAATGGACATGGCAGAAGGTATCAGTCAACTGCTGCTGTCCCTGGGCAAGAAGAAGAATTGTCTGCATACCTGTCAAATCCTGTGCATGCCATCATAACAGCTAGTGTTGTTACAGAAACTGAATAGGTGAATTTCTTCTTTTGAAGTGTATCTTTACTTCCTTCAATATACATGTTGCTAAGTTTCAAGATCTGAGACATGGGATAACACGAGGTCCTCAGCTTTGGCAAATCACTCTAATTCTTCATATTCAGGGAGACTGAAGGTAAAGCAAGTGAAGTCCACCAAAGAGATGTCCACAAAGAACTTTGGTGTTAAAGACATCTAATTAAATCATTAAGCCCTTAAATTCTCAAAGGGACAGTATCTGACGTCTTAGACAGCAAAAATATCAAATCTAGAACATTCATATTACTGCATACAATTTTTCAAAACATATATGCATAAAAGGGGGGAAAAGTCTGCTTATTTATTCATGTTGGAAAAGTGCAGCTCAGGCTGCCAAGTGACTCTTTTAATGGGCTTTTTTTGTGGTTGGATATTTTTGCACAGCTTTATTAGATGTTTTCTCCTGTATCCTCACTTACTATCATAGTCCAATTTTCTCTGATCAGCTTCTTTTAGATACTTAAATATTTTTACATACACCCCTAGGATTAAGTTGATTACACATCATACACATTTTTTTGCTACCTATGTGTGTACCTTGAGAGACATTTTTAATTTTGCTAATGTGACAATATGAATTATACAAACATTTGCTTTGTTTTCGTGTACTGTAACAATGTTTACCTATGTTAGGAGGTTGTAGTTTGGCAGCAGGAGGGAAGCTGCCTGTTATCTTTGCTCTAGCTGCTGTGCTCTGAATTGGGTTTAAACTTCTGTAAAAGGAGAAGATGGTAACTTGCTTGAGATGTCTGAGCACAGGTAATTGCAAGGTATTTTGAGAGAACAGATTGAGGAAGCAGGGAGAGAAGACAGGACAGATGGTGTTAGCCCAAGTAAGGAAGGCTAAAAAGCACTAGCAGAGGTTTAAATACTTTCCATAGACTTGCTTGTTCAGTTGCTGTAACTTTCCCTCCATAGTACTTTGGTGTACAAGAACCTAACAATGTCTTTCCAGTTTACACAAAAAGGGATGCCAAAGATGCCAGAGTAACTGAGTAGGCAACTCTTTCTTCATTTTTCCAATCTAATGGTGTAAGATCTATAAGTTAGCAGCATGCCTAGTCCTTGAGAAAGTGCTAGATTAATTCAGGAAATTTCTATCAAAATTGATGAGTATCTAAAAGGAAGCCTTCAACATCATTCTGGGTACTTAGACAATCACCCATAGTGTCTGTAGAGTTTTCTCCTGTGCCTACCTTTTAAAATTTTTGTCTTAGAGCTCCTCATGGAAAGCTTCTCAAGGCTTTTCATTTTGGAAAATTCATCATTCTGGATGGAGTTTTGCTTTATAGCTTCATAAAAAGGCATGGAGACATGTCTGGTAACTACCAACTTCTACAAATTTTTGGGGGTCTTCTAGTTCAAAATTACATTGCTTGTGGTTCAGTGAAGACTCATAACCAGGGCAAGCATTTCTGAGCTAGTAAACCTCATCACATCATTCACAAAAACACAGCCTTTGACATTGCATCCAACTTTGCATTTCATACTTTGTACATCTAATATTCATATTGTTTTGCACATATTCTTATTCTGCCTTCACAAAAGAGAGTCATGTTAATTCACCTGCTCTGTTGATCAGCATTTCCCAAGCCTTATAGAGACAAACCAGCTTTGAGTGCCCAATTTTAAATGCTGAATATAATTAATAGAATATTTCAAAAGAACTTACATACTCCATCCTATAAAGCCTGAAATGTCATCTTTTTTTAAGAACCCAGATGGTAAATTTAAAAATTGTTCCATTATGACTAGATCTTACTATATGGCCAAATTGTTGCTGTCAAGGTTATTAATCAAGGTAGAAAGAACTGCACTGTACAATTACACAAGGGTCAGTAGAGGTCAATTCTTTTGCTCTGTCATTATTTTTGCTTCAAATACTGCAAATGACAACACACAATGTGTATCACTGTCTAATTAAGTGATTTTAAGGGCTCAGTAGCATCCCATCTCTAGGGAAGGGAATTAGATGACCAACTGATTTATTTTGTGGTTCATCACTGTGCATGCTGATTTCAGTGCATCCTTATTAAAAAAATGCAAAATCCAAAGATAATGAAACAGTTTGTTTTGTCATTGAAATAAAGAGAAGACATTTTTCATGGAACAAAGGGCTGTAACTGCCATCTGATGTGGCAGGAAAGGGACTACAAGCTTTAATCCAGCTGCACACAACCCTGAAAAAAAGGCAGGAACTGTATTAGAAAGCCAAGAGTATGTCTTCCTCTTACCATTTTAATAAAGCTCCATCTGTACCATAGCTTCAGCAGTTGCAGAGATCATTTCTAGAGGGACAAGAACACCACCTACACTGGCAGAAGCAAAACATAAAATCACATCTGGAACCTTTAATCCCTCTCAGGTACATAGTTTGAGGCAGTCCAATAGTCATCCTTCCCAAAGAGAGAGACAATAAAACTAGAAGGAAAAAATTAAAATATCCATTGAAACAAAAGCAGAGGAAAAAATGATCAAAGATGCAGCTTTATTTTGCTACTTTCACAATAAAAACTGAATTCCTGCATGCTTATGTTCTAAAACATGCTTCAGGAATGATATATAACTTAAAAGAACCAACATAAAGATAATGAGAAACCAAAAGCAAGAAGTTAATGGAGCAATTCAAAGAACCTTGTTGTATCTAAAATTCTTTGAAGTTTACTTAAGAAAATGGTATCTAGTCCCCTTTTGATAACCAAGTGATCTTTCTTCTCAAAATGAAAAGTCACAAAAAGCATCATTTCCCTCTTTTCCTTTTTGAAACACTAAAACTGCCCATTTACTGATTCTAATATAAACATGCATCTTTCAGTTTCCACCTCCTAGACTAGATAAAAAGCACTGTAAAGAACTTTCAGAAATGAAGCACAGACCATTTTGCAAATAAACTAAGGGATTTATTTGCACAGATATCCAAGTGTCTATATCAGCTGATCAATTTTTTTTTTGCTGTTAAAGATATTAATGCCTGTATTTCATTCTAGTACACAAAAATATTTTACTTATTAACCTCCATTTCACTCAGAATTATTTCAATGATAACATAGTACAAAAGTCTGGTAGACAAATAAAATAGTGTCTTCCATAAATATTTATATAAATAGGTATATTACATGTATACAAATACCCCAAAGCTAAATGATTTACCATGTTAACAAACCACTGAAGGAAAAAAGGGCTTTCATTTAGCAAAAAGATTAGTGGGACCATAAACTCTGACACTTCAACCACTTTAACTCATGCCAAATAAACAAGACCTTCTCTCCCATGTCACTTTTACAAGGATTTGCCTATTAATTATTTCCAGCAAAAGAACCTCAATGAGTTTTTTTATACTAATTTGATTTTTTAGTGTCACTGATGTAGTAAGCAAACCCAAAATCTGAATTTAAGGAATGAGTAAATGAATACATGAGTACTTTACACAGCAAAGCAGTTCAAACATTTATTCATTTGTCTTATTCATAGTCTCTCTGTCTTAAAATATGAATCAAAGTTTTTGTCATCCCAGATATTAAAGATTTCATTTTACCTCTGTATGAATACCAGTAATTTTTATTTAAATTTAAATTTTCCTGACAGCATTTCCATAGCATTAAGAGCTATTTTATGGGTCTATAAATACTTTATATGTTTTACAACAATATTTCCCAGTGGCTGATTTCTTATGTGCTCTCCACTTTTCCACAAAGCTTTTAAGTACATGGTATGTGTGGGTAACTTACAGTTTATTTGTTTCCTCAGGTTGGTAGCTAGTTTAGTGGCAGTATTACACTAAATGACCGAGTAGGACATATTGATGTCAAATTATTAGACTGGAAACAAGCCTGAAGATGCCTAGAGAGGATCTGCAGCACTACATCTGGATAATTGCTCTTTTGAGAAGAGTTGTTTGACAAGCCTTTGACAGAATGGCTTCTGAAAACAGCTCTAAGTTATTAAGCAGAACAAACATAGCCAACCCTCCATGGGATAGGGCTCTTTGTTTGCTGTTTTCCTCTGCTCTGCAGACATGGCAAAAGAAGCTATGTGCCATACATGGCATGCAGAAAAGATCTATTTGATACAGATTTTGTATGTATGCCTGCACAAGTTAGGAGTCTCTTGGCACCAGCATAGTTAATTTTTACACATAATAAGAATTTATAGGGAAAAGGCAGAATAGACTCTGACCAGTTTCCCACATACTAACAAATATCAGTTTTACAGAAAGCTAGATTTAGATTCAAAAAGCTTGGAGATCAGAATTAAGCAGAACTCTCCCTATAGCAAGTACATCCTTAACTTTCCCGACTGAACTGGATTTACTTTAATTTTGCTTCAGTTCTCTAGAAAATAGCTTGGAACTATAGAAAAGGTCTACTGATTTTGAATGAGGGATTTTGGGGCTTTTTAGAGTTTTAACATTAAAAAAAAAAAAGGAAGTTAAAGGTTGATTCACATAAAAGCTTAATAATACAGGGTCAATAAAACACACACATGATTCACACTGGTTTCTCCCACTGCCAAAAATTATTAGAATCTTCATTTTCTCCCTCTCAGGAAACTCTTCATCTCATCTTGTCTATTGATATCATTCAATTTTCTATGAGTGTCTAATCAATAACTAACTGGATTTCCAAATCTCCTACTTCCCTACATGATCCCCTAGCCATGAAACTAGATCATACTCATTTTTGCTGCTCGGATAAAGGTACTTTATGAAATGAGGCAGAAAGCTAATGACACAGGTTGAGAGAATTCCATTGCACAACCAATGGATCCAAACTCAAGAAAAGCTGGGATACACTTTTAAAGTGAGGTATACTACCTAAAGAAAGAGAATGACCTTGAAATAAAAACCCCCATATTCTGGGAATTAATGCAAAAAAAAATCTGAGAATTTAAGTAACATGTAACACAATGTCTCTAAAAACTCAAATTCTTTGGAAAATCCAGTCTTAGCTTACATTTAGTTTCAGGATGACAGAACACTTTTTTTTCCCAGCAGCACTATCATTTCATTTGTATCACATGGCACTGTGGTCGGTGTGGTTTGTCATGTCCAATCATGTCATCTCTTGCAATAGTGATGACCACATAACACAGTACTGCCACAGTTGTCATTCCAGATCTTTAACAGGACATGTTCTAAGCAACATTTCAAACTCACACCGCTGTTTCCAGCCTTTAAGGTTTACCAAGCTGCCTGCCTCAATGGCAATTGAAGTACTTGAAGGAAAAAAACACTTGCTTTCTCTGCTTTAAATATGCATACAAATATGCAAAATTCGAGCTAAAATCAATCAGAACACAAGAGTAATAGACTAAATTCAAAAATTCTATTTGTAGGTTTCATTTCCTCCTATATTGAAGGAAGTTCAACCCATAATTTTTTGAAGGTTTCAACAGATTTAAGTCAATCAGAAAAAAAAAAGGCAAAATAAACCACAGTATTTATGAAACAGCTATTCCTTTTGCAAATCTGTATTTTCACCTCTTTTTCTCATATGATTAACTACCTTGGATACTGCATAACTGAATGGAATGAACATCATGAAGAACAATAATGAAAGAAATTAAGGTAAATTATTCTGAAGAAAAAGTATTTGTATTACTGATATTTTGAAGAAATATATCCCTATTCCCTACCTCTCACCACCTCCATCTCTAAACAGCAGTGTTAAAAACATGACTAGAACAAAAAGAATATTTTATTTCCACCAAAGTAGCTAATTCTAGCTATTTCTGTTTAGTGACAAGAATGGATTCAAAGTAGAAATAAAGGTTCTGAAGAAAATTGGACTTTTCCTTTTAGGAAATGACTGCTAAATGGGGATATTTGGCCATGATTATATAATGCATTTTTTCCTGCATTCTGTCCATACCCATTCTGAAATGAGGTTAAGATATGAGTGAATTGTCTCTGTTAATGTAAAAATAAGGTTTCTGAAGCTGAAAATTATGTCATAGGAATCATTACCTGAATTGTGGAAGCTACCGGGGCTTGGAAAAAACTGAAAATTACAATAAAGTAAATATAATAATCATAGGAAAATCATAACATATTTTATGACTGTGTTTTGCAGTGGAAAGTAATTGCAATTACTGTTGGACAGGAAACATACAATATTTGCAACCTGTATCTCATATTACTTTCCACACGCAAAAAGATACCTAAAGGCCTTCCAAAGATCTCTTCTATATCATCCAGTGGCTGGACACATAAAAGCAGTGATTACAGCTCAGAAAGACTTTTCAAATGCAATCTGAAACCTGTTTATGATTGATTGTCATTAACATTACATTGAGTGCTTGCCATACATTTTAATATTGAATTGGTGGAAGTAGCCTGAACAGATCAATACCGCAGCTCGCTCATAGTCATAGGTGTTATGATTGATACAAATAGTAAAGCAGTTGTCTTTTTTAGCACATAGTCTTTCCAGGCAATCCAGGAACAAAGAGCACTTGCTTTCACATGCTCTGCATATTAGAGCAAGAAAGTGAATATCAAGTTCAAAAGGTGTCACTCCATTCTTCTGCTGACTGACCTCAATGAAGTTCATTGGAAAACTTTGATAGAGAGAAAATAGCATAGAGGAAATATAGCAGCTGTTTATTTGGACAAGCAGAGGCCTCAAACTACTCTGAAGAAACATCCTAAGAAACTATTGTAGTCCAGCTATAGTCTTATCTCAGTAAACTCAATTGTTGGGGAGCCAGGAAAAGTATATGCTGTACATCGAGCAGCAGCAGTAGAGGTCAATATGAGAATTTTTATATTGCCCTGGGATCTAACATCATCACCCAGCTCTCCACCTTTTTCCCTCATGCATTGAAACTTCCCTAAAACAGTCTGCAGGATATTTTGTTCTCTCCTTCTTTTCTCTTTTTTTTTTCATTGGACATGTAGGGTAAAATCATCTCTAATTATGTGGAATGATTTTTTATTTTATCTCAATTTTTAGTATTTCATTCTCTGCATCCAACTTCCTATTAAAAATAAACATGTACAACCTTTTATATATATGTTTACTTTTTACTTTTTTTTCCATGATACATTGAGGAGCTTCTGCCAAAAAATATGGCATTAGTAAGTGTTTCAGATTCAATGTGACCTAAAACTGACAGAGGTAGAAGGAGGGACAAAAGGTAAAAAGGGAAGGGATTCCACTGATTTCAGCTGAAGAACTATGTTCTACTAATAACCCTGGTTTTGAAAAAGTCTTTAAAAATATAACTGATGTAGAAGACCTCAAACCATAACTATGACCAATGTTTCCAGACTTCTCAATTTGTTGAATCAACAGCACATGAACAGTGACAACTATTCCTAGCAATACTGTGGGCAGAATTATCGCTGATGATAAAATTTTTAAATATTTTTTGTCATTGGTTGTATTCATAGAAATGGAAATAATATTGCCATAATCATAAACATAAATAATTTCAAAAGCACCTTTAGTCCATTCTCCTACTTGGTTAGTCCATCAGCTGGTCAAGTCAACTGGTGCTTTATCTATCAAAATCTTGAAAAGTTCTGGAATCAAGATACTTCCACTGCAGCACTAGTCTACTGTGTAAATGTTTTCTCGTGATGTCCAACATGAACCTCTCAAGGTGCAGCCTGAGAGTGTTGTCTCTTGATTATTGTTTGCCTCTGAAGACGAGAGTTTATGTCCACCACATTTGTCACACTTTCAAGTAGCTATAAGCCACATTGGTAGGCTCCTCTTCAGTACAATAAACAAGCCCACTTTCCTCAGCCTCTCCTCATGGGACATTTGTACCCCAAACTACAGTAGCAGTGTCTCCAGTGGACAATCTACAGCTACTCAATACTGTGCTTCAAGCAGGGAGCCACATATGGACCCAGCAGTACCTGTGTGTCTTCATCAGGGTCAAGCAGAGAGTACCTTCCTTCAAAAGCACTAGCCACACTCACCCTAAGCTGCTGGAGTGCATGGTTTGCCTTTTTTAGGATGAGAATACCCTGTTGATTCATATTCAGTGGACACCTACAAGAGTGTCCTGTTCATTTCCAACAGTCCTGTTTCTCCAACAGTCAGTCATCAGCCTCTAATGCATGGATTATTCTACTGCAAGTACGGACTTTTGTCTTTCTTTTGTGCTGAAATTAATGTTCCTGTTTTTGCAAGCCTCAAGTTTCCCAAGTTCTCTCTCGATTGAAGTTTTGGAGTTTAGTATGTCAGTCATTTCACTCCATTTGCTGTCATCAACAGATCTGATAAAAGGGCAGTCTGTGTCAAGGCACAGGCCAGGGATAAAGATATTCAATTACCTGAGCTTCAGTACTGACCTCAATAGCTTTCTGCTTCTTACCAGGAACCAAACAGATGTTCAGTTGTCGCATTTTATATATAAGGATCCAGCCAATGTTCTGTCCACTTCATTATCCTTATTTCCAGTACATACTTCATGAGTTCCAAGTGAGAATACTGCGGCAGATGGCGTAAGAAATTTAACTGAAATTAAGGTATATTGCATGCACCGCTCTTTCAGCTTCCTCATTTCAATGCAGAAAGTAATTATGTCAAGCATGATTTAGCCTTCATAAGTCCATGCTGGCTATTCTTTACTATCTGTTTGCCCAGACATCCAAAATTTAGACAGATATTAACAGGATGCAAAATTACTTCATGCAGAAACTTACTAAAACTTGGACAAATTTGCCACTCATTTCCAAAGAATGGACAAATCCAGACAGGTTCTGAACACTGAGAAGAGATAATTAAACCATGAAATGTGTAATGGACTTGTGGGATGTGACTATTAATACAGGATTGTTAAAATGTATATCACCTGAGAGAATACTTTAATGCTAATTAAGGTTTATTGCACACCATAATTCTAATGACTCATAGCTCAGTTACAAAAAAGAAGAGCACTTGCTAACACAGGCACTTACTCATGCTAAATCCATCACTCATCTTAGAACCAGAACCATTTACTGCTAGCGTTAATTATACGCTCAAATGATCCTTTTCAACCTAAAACTCTCTTTTAAAACCAAGTTTCACACATACAGCTGCATGGAAGGAATTTTTTTTCAAACTACTTAGATATCAGTCCCAGATCAAGTTGTGTCATATGATTGCATTCATATTTTTCTCCGTGAAAATCTATTTTCACCTTAAACTAGGTGGTCTACCTGGTAGGGCTACCATTTATCCTAAAGCAGTGAAGATAATGAGCAACAATTAGAAGGCAGGGGCTCAAATACAGCTTTACTAAGCTTCCTGACTATGAAGACAAAACTTGCTTGCTTATGCAGCTCCACAGACCATTCCAGAAATTTTACTCTGATTTCACAGTGAAATATTTTACCTGATTTCACCTGAAGCATCTTTATTTTTTGCATTACTCCATAAGTGAAACTACATATGGCACATAACCAGAATAATAGTGAAATTATTGGTAGAATAACTCATAACTGCAGTTATGAAGGAGATTGCCTTGTTCTAGGGTATAATCCTGACCGAAGAGGAGTTAATGTCCTATTAAGTGATAGGATTGAGCAAAATTCGGGGTGATCACTTTGGAATAAGAATGACAGCTTTCAGAACTGAAACTTGAAGCAAAGGGAAAAAGAATAGAGCAAAGGACTGTAGTGCAGGAAAACTACATTGGCACAAAACTGATGCCTGTCTTTTCTACAAGAAAACAGAGTTATTGAAATAAAGGATATATTTTTCTCATTACAGAATAATGAGATTCACTACACTGTGAGTAGATGTGGAAGAGAACAATCATAGATCAAACCTTTAGCAGAGTTAAAATCCCTAAATCTTCAGGCATAAGCAATATGACTTCATGTGACTATATGGCAAGGCCAACCAGGTCAAAACACACATAACAGTAGGAACAGCAGCAAAACAGCAGCACACTGTCACAAGGAGATTTTGTAACATTAGAGAGCAAAGGCCTTATGAAGGCTCCTTGGTTTTGCTGATATTTTTCCAGAATAATTTTAAGAATTACAGATATTTTTTCTTGGTTAGCAAAGGAGAGAAATCATGAGAAAATTTTTGACATAAGAAATTTCTAGCACTAAAAGAAGACTTTGCAAGATAGATGCTGGGAGTTTGGGAAGTGGGAAAATATTGTATTTCAGAAGAATTTGTACATTTTACCTTCTAAAATGTATTAAAATATATCACTGCATAACCTGTAGCTTCCAGGTTTATACTCATTTAGGAGGAAAGTTCTACTTGTCAAAATATGATAGTTTGGGGTGGAGTATTTTTTAAGGAACCAAGAAGTTAATTCATTTTTCTAATCACCATCTCTAAGTATTTAAATATGTAGTTTTACTGAGCTAATCTTTGGCATTCCAGTCATAGTGATGCTACGAGATGTTCCTGTGAACAAACTGGAAGAGAAAGAAAATAAAGAGGTGTAAGAGGAGCAGAGGGATGAAGAATGACAAATAAAACTCAAGTAAGATGTGATAAAAAAGTTTTGAGGAAAAAAAATTGGTCCAGATTTGAAAAAGGACTTTCAAATATTTTTGTTCTTTCTAAAGACAAGGAAGTAAATAAAAGTCTAAGTGAAACAGTAGAGGGGGAACAGGAAAGTTTCATGGTTTGTTAACAAAAAGTTTCCAGTAAGGAGCTGCATGCTGCAGTTCCTTCTAAAGAAAAAAAAACACATGAAATAATCTACATTCTACCATCTGATTAAAGTACTGATCAGTCAAGAATAAAACACATTTTATCGATTGCTAGTCTGACAAGTGTTAGACATTTAAATTTACATTTGTTACCTTTAGCAGTGGCTCCAAATTGCACTGGAAAACCAGAAAGATCATAGATAAATTACCATTAAAAATTAAATTGTCATGATAACAATGTTTACAAAGGTCATGTGCATTCATTTGGAAAAAATACTTCCCAATCACCGGTTTAGGATTTCCTAGGCTTTCAATTTCATGACAAGAATGAATGACATAAGAATCTGGATGGTTTTATCCTCTATTCTTATACTGGATGAAGAAGCATTACTGCTTAAGCTACCAAAATCTACATGTCTATTCCTCCTTAGAGACTTCAGTCATCAGGTAGACCAGCACAAGACATTTTTATTAGTCAATGAAAAGAACTTTTTTTGTTGTACATGTAGAGTCTTTATTCTCATTTTACTTTTCTTCATTTCTACAAGACATTTTTTTCCTAGTAACTAAAAAACCCCCAATTCTTAAAGCTCATGTAACAGGAACTTTTAGAAAGTGGTTTGGGTTTTTTTAACACTGAACTGTCCAACCTTTAAACATAACACTTTCATAAATGACACTTTAAAGATGGTTTTTTCCTTATACAAGCATGTTTGAAACATACAGAGAGTGCTGTACTTTTTTCTTCAATGAAAAAAATCTACAGAGGAAGAGTATGAATGCCTCAGTTCTTCATAATCTTCCATACTGCTTACTATTAGTAAGTTTCCAGCTGAAGTACCATGTTCAGCTCTGTTCATTATATGGAAAAGACAGCATGTAAAAAAAAAATCAGAATTTTTAAACTGTCAGAAAAAGCCAAAAATTATGTAATATTTTTTTATTAAAGAAGATAAAGGACAGTCAAGATTAGTTAGTTCTTCAGGGTTTTGCATAAAATTTATATATATGCATATATATATATATGCACACACACACTAACAACTCTAACACATATGAAACACTGAAAAATGTTCCTGTGTATCAGATAGTAATGTCTCCAACTGCTACAGTTTTTACATAGTAGATAAATTCTGCCATGAGTATTGAGGTAGATGATGTGTCTAACTAACATCCTACTGGATAGGAAATTTTAGAATTCCATTTTTTGTTTTGTTAGCTGCATGAAAGAACAAGAATCTCTAATACATGGTTTTCACTTCCACAGGGTCAATTGATCTCTCAGTTCCCCTCAGTAATTACTTTGTGACTCCGAAACCATCCAAATAGAAAAATAAATAATTTTTTTAAATATAATTTAAAGCCCCACACAATCATTTTATCTGGATTTTTAAAAAGCTCCATTCTCCTAAGGTGACCAATTTGAAGTGTTAGGACATAGTAGAAAGACTATCATCAAAATCATCAACTGATCCCTCATTTTTGAAAAAACAGCTAACACTCTAAGCACTTCTATCTCAGTCCCCGGTCATTCCAGGTGAGCAGATCAAAGAATCACCACCACAAACTAATCAAACACCACCACAGGATTTAATATTACACCTAAAGTTCAATTCATTTACCTTATTAAAAATTGATAAGCTTCCACACTTGGTAATGTGCACCATAAGAGCTCAAACTTTACTTTTTATATTGTTCCGTTCCATTCCTTACATTATTCCAGTACTTCATAAAAACTACTTCCTTTTCTATGAAATCCTAGTTTATTAATGCAGCCTCTTTTTCTTCCAAGAGAGAAAATTATTCCCAAAATAATAAACAAATTTTACTTTCAGTCTCATCACAACCTGTTATCTCCATTGGAATGAATTCAGTGATCATTTTAAGGCCAAAGCTGGGAAACATGATTTTCAAGCGGCAATTTGGAAGTTTCAGAGCCACTTGTGAGACCCTTTGATTTTATAACATTCATGTCTGAATGCTGAAAGACAACCCTAACATTTTATTGTACATAGATGACCATATTTTACTACAATGTATGAATTTCATGTATGCCACATGGTTTTTCTGTGTATTGTATTTAAAAAAAATAAAGAAAAAGAAGCATTATTAGGTGGATGCATCTCATTTAAAGAGCTTCACAATATAATTATGGTCAGTTGAGGGAACTCCAGTTATTGTGCTGATAACAGTGAATAAACCCTTTTGAGGGAGCTGCAAGTAACACAGCATTTGGGAAGGTGACTAATAGACAAATATAAATCTGAAGAATTTGTTTTCAAATATATTTACTGAATTCAACATACACTGTAAAAAAAATTTTAAAAATTAGAAAATAATTTCGGCAGCCCAAGTTCATAGTAAGCAAAAATTGGTTACTCCTTAAATTAATGGCAAAATGGTATATAAATAGTTTATTGATTGCAAGCCCATTTCACTGGTGGAGCAGATAAATCTGTTTATTCTCATTCTAAACTTCTGGTCCAGTCTGCAGTCATCTTATTAGGACAATACACTCCTATAAATTTTTTAATACTTAATTATTTCAAGTAACCCATCACCATTTTGAAGGAAATAATACTCAAAGTTATTTTAACTTGTATTTATTACTTATTATAATTCGTTTCAAAATAAAAAACATTATGGTTTACCCCAGAAAATTCAGAAATCTAAAATAGTTTTCTTTTTTATATTTCTATCAGACACATAACAATCATGAAATCCAGTATACTGATGATATTAAAAGAGTTACTCTTTATCCCCTATCTGTGTTTGTTATTTTTTACACACAATGAAGGAGGAAGATTGATTGCATTCACTTCCTATCCATTTTGTTCTGATAGAAGCAAACAATTTTGAGGCAGAAATGCTGAGTTTCATAACAAATATTTCAGCTATGATGAAACATTTTTATTTTTATACGACATGCAACATAAACTTGCCAAACATTTTTAAAATTTTAAATCTATGACTGGATCATTAGATTGATTAGAATATAATTTTTTCATGTCTTTCTGAACAATTTCCTTGTAAAAATAAAGTTTAGATAAGTCTTAGTATGAAGAGACCAATATTATCTCTTATTTTGCTGTTCACCCATCTACAATTTTAGTGACTTTACTTTACTTTAAAGAAGCCATAATCTGGAAAACAGATTAAACAAAGCAACTGTCTTGCAACCTCTACATTGCACCAAAATAGCTACAAAACTTGATTCCAAAGCATCTCTGTCTCCATCCTTTCCTTTATCAGGAGAGTATAATTCACTTATTTCCATTAAATCTATTAATTCATGCTTCTACTACATGGTATTTACGACTCTGTATAGTGGTGTTTACATCATTTCATTGATTTCCATTTGCTTCAGGAAAGTAGAATTGTGCTGACCTTTATATGTTCAATATTTTTATTTTTAAAATGAAACCTACCATTTCAGCAAAGGCTTCCAACATCCACCAAAAAAAAAAAAAGAAAAGAGTGAAGAAGAAAGAAACTGAAGGAAGTTGCACCAGCAGAAACAACAGATTAATAATAAAAGTGAAGGGGATATTTCATAGCCTTCTTCAATGTAACGAGTGCTGGCCTGGCCTGCTGACTGAGGGAGGAGCAGTTTCTATTATTTATCCTGGCTTCAGCAAGGCATGCAGAACTCTCTCTTTCAAAGTGATCACTTAAAAAAATTATGAAATACTAAATACATTAGTGAATGGTGAGATGGGTTGGAAACTGGCTGAACTGCCAGGCCGAGAAGGTGATGATCAGTGGCACGAATTCCAGCTGGAGGCCAGTCACTAGTTCTGTGCTTCAGGAGCCCTAAAGGGGGCCAGCACAGTTTCATCTCCTCATTAGTGACCCACGTGACGAGAAGAGGGCGCACCAGCAGCGCCTGTGCGGGTGACACAGAACTGGGAGAAGTTGCCAACATATCCAATGGTTTTGTAACCATTCAGGGGACCTCAACAGGTTAGAGAAAAGAACCCCTTGAAGTTCAACAGAGGGAAATAATGCACTGCTCTTGCAGGCTCACAGTGCAACCAAAACCCTGGCACCTGCACCTGGTACAACGGCAAATGAGCTGCTTGACAGCTGCTACTTCTCTCTCAAAGACCTTGGAAAACAGCTTTCCAAGGAGTAACTTGCCACTCAAGACACAGCACCCCTAGGGACTCATTACAACATGGAATAGAGTAAGTTTACAGCAGAATATTCTCAAAATCAATCTGCTTTATTGTGAAATAAGTGATTACGTTTCATCTCAAAATACATGCCATAGAGTCGTGTAAAAAACTTTTCTAATTCATAGCACTGTATTGTGAGTGCTTAACTTTTAAGTAGTGCATTGCATTTCATCATGGCAGATTAGACTTCCAAGATATTTTAATCTTGGAATAAAGCTTACTCCTTTTGATTCATAAACCTTTGTTAACTGAACACACACACCTTCTCAGATGTTTCTATTTAAAATCTGCAGAGAGTGTATTCCACTTCAAACATTAAAGATAAATTTAGGTTATTTTGATTTCTGCTCTCTTCCCTTGGCAGGTAGTAAAATTCAAATTACCAAAAATATTACAAAAATTAGCTAAATGCTATATGGTTTTTCCCTAATATATAAAATTAAAAATGTTTTACATATTTTTGGCATTTAAAAAAAGCGTCTGTAATAGTTTAAAGGATAAGCATCAACTTTTATTTGTTGTCTAATTTTAAATTCAATATAAATGTGTAGTCAAATATTTACACATAATTGAAGAGGGATGGCTTCAATATAGTAGTAAAAACCACTCAAGAAGAAACTATGTTTCCTAAAGAAGATTAGAAACATGCATACAGAAATATTTTGAAGTACTAACAATGTTTAATTATATTCACATTGCAGTGCAGCTGAGTCTTTTATCACGTCTCACTTCGATGGGCTCTCACTTGAGGGCATCATACTTACTTCATTAGCAGCAAAAAATAACCAAGGAAAAGCTGTCATGGAAGCTCAAACCTTCAAATGAGTGACTAATAAATGATATTCAGTATATTTTATTTGGGTGTTCAAATTCATTATTACTTGAGTCTGACACAAGAAGTATGGTTTATTATTACTGCTTTATGTAAAACACAGAGAGCTACATTTTTTAAGATATAATCTTATATGTACCAATATGTTCATATCCACATATGCACAAAGAAGCTTAAGCAACAAATTTTCTCAGGTTTTCTAGAAAACCAACTGGACTCTACAATCATATTTCAGGAAAATATATATTCAAGTACCCTAGCGCCAAGGGGATGCCAGATTCTACATTTTATCACCCTCAGATTGCCTCAAAACCATACAAAATAATAATGTAAAAAATCTTTGCAGAGGAAAATTATAAATTGAAATAGGTAATTAAAAAAATATTGTCTAGAACTGAATGAGGCTCAAAAGATGTAATCCTTTTTCTGGCACTTTTATATGCAAATTTGGGGTCAAAATCAATTACAACTTTTTAGACTTGGTATTTTGGAAAATTCTGATGAGGAAATTTTTTTCCATCACTTTTGTTTAATGCAACCTTTTAAAAGAAAATGTCTTGGTACATTTTTACTATTGTCCACATCAAAAACTAAACAAAAGAAAACAAACAAAAAAATAGCCTTACAGTGGCTTCCTGGACTTTATATTGTGCAACAAGAAATGCAGCAATCAAGTTTAATGTAAAGAGAATTACTGAAGTCACAAACATAATGTGAAAAATCTCATAACTTTTAATGGGTATCATAAAGCCTTGTGCGTGCTCACCTTCTGCCTCACTACATATGCTCAGAAATATTTAAGTCTATCATGGTATCCTAACTATAAAGCAGTGACATAAATGTAATCCACTATTGCAGTAGTCCCAAATAAGTCAATTTATAACTGCCATTACTTCCAGTAATTGTCCTGGTCTTGCCTACTTTATGAGTCCATAAAGCACGTCAACTCCAGCGCTAAATGAAAATAAAAATTTTAGGTACTATAAATCAACTTTTGTTGTCTGGAATGAGGTTAAGGGATCCCAGAAAAGCAAACTTTTGAGAAAAGTCTCTTCAGAGGAATATAGATCAGACTGGACAGCAGGCTGCTTCGCTTCCTCTCTAATAACATATCCCACCTGCTAAATAGACTTGCTTTTTCTCCCAGTCATTAATACCCCAGAATAAAGTCTCAGGAGTAGATGTCAAGACCTTGGGACTCTTTCCAAGGTAGATGAGGAAGACATAGAGGAAAACTATGTTTGTCTTCAAGGTAGAAATGAGGATATCAAGTTCTACATTGGCTGGTACCAATAACTGAGATAGATATTTACCGTATAGTATTGAAATTAAAATAAACCCTCAACTAAGCAAAAACAGACAGAAAAAGTCTAGTAGTGGGTGGTGATGCTTTCCTTGAAATTAATTCCAGCTGGCTCTCTGGCTAAAGAATGCTAAACATTCCAGAGACAGTGCATATGTGCATGTTACAAAACAAAATAATAATTTTCAAAAACAAAACAAAATAATAATTTTCAAAAACCTAATAGTCACTAAATGCTACTGTCCTTCATTGATTTCAGGATCAAAGAGATGATCTCATGAATGGAAAGACAAAACTGGAAAACTGAACATTCATTTGAGTCAATCACCTTGGCCCATGACAAAAAAAAAAGAACTTTGGGAGTCCTAGCTCCAGGACAGAGGCCATTACAGCTCGTTGAAAGACACTTATTGGGAAACTGAAGGTTCTGTCTTGTGAGGACAGCACAGCAACACAAGATTTTAAGTGCTAGCAGATCTAGAAGACCAAAAAAACAGAGACAAATCCAACAATGTCAGATTCAACGAGAACTTGCAATCTATGGAAAATGTGAAAAACCTTTTCTTTTCATTTACCTCACAGGAGTCAAAGAAAGACAGCATAGTGAATCACACCACAGATTCAGAAAATTTAATTGGTTTTGGACATCAAATTCTCACATTCTCAGATAGTATAGGTTTTGAGAATGACATCTCATGGCCTGAATAAAGAAAAAAGAATTTACATTACCTACTCTCAATTTTGAAAAAGATGCCTTTCAGTTAGGAGAAAAAAGTGCTTTTGCTTTTCTCACAAGATACAGGTTCAATAAGAACATACCATTAGTGTTCAAAGTCAGAACCAGACCATGATAAATTGGTGATTTTTTTTTTTTTTTTAAGTATTGGAATGCAAATAGGGTATTAACCAGGAGTAAGGAATAGTACTTCATTTACAGTCTTATTTCTATCACAGACTTTAACTGAGCATGGAACATGCAATCTCATCCAAGGAAAATTGACATACATCCCCTGAAAGGAGAATTTTCCTGGCCAGGAAGAGCCTTCCTCTTCCTCTTCTTCTCTAGCTCAAAGCAAAGAGAAAGTGCTGAATATTTGAAATAATTGGTAGAAGAAAATAAAGCAAACAGTTATTGTCAGGTACAAGTACTAAACAGCAAAAAACATATGTGAACTCAGCCAAAAATAGTGTCAATATTCTTATGTGGTAAATTTTTGCTAGTCGTTCCAATTTTTTTTTAAATTTTTTTTTGGTTAAATTATACCTTACAAAAAGATTTCTGCAAATACACCATTTAACATAATAATATTTTAAAACCAAAATAAATATTAATGCTTGAAAAAATAAGAATTTTTAACACAATCACTTAGCAGGTCATCAAAATCAATTGATAAGTGAAAAGAGGCAAAAAAAAATACCACATAATAAAATCATGTCTTATTTCAAATATATTTCCAATATGGTCCTGACATACCATGTATATCTTGACCAATACTCTCCCAAATAAGATTTTGTTGTCACAGTGCCAACCAAGGTACAAAGTTGCTTTTCTTCTTTTCTCCCCAAAGTTGAATGAGATAGTGGAACATGAAGTCAAAGGACATTTAATGCATTAAAAGCCTTGATTTCTATTAGACATTCTAAAAATCTCTAATAGAAGTTCAATTTTAAACATGATGGCTAGCACACCTGAGGAGGAAGCAAGAATCAAATTGAATCTGTTGAAGGCTTTTATTGTTTTGGAAATGTAGGATAAATTTCAAAAATATAGAAATTAAATAGTCAACAGATGTCAGATGCATATAATGACAAAGCAAATCATTTTCTAGTGTACATTATTCATAGCAGAGAGTCCCCTTCAAATATCTTTATTCAGTTATTAAAAAAAGGAAACATTTAAGTTTAATTTGAATTCCTATACAAATTTCAATTATACAGTAAGGACAATTTAGGCTAACTACCCATGCTGAAAACCCTGCATCTCATTGGAAGAGATGGCAAGATGAAGAAAAGCAACATGTAACATATTCTGCTAGGAATGCTGTCTGACCTGTTGTGTTGTAAGGAAAGGGCTTCATTTAGCCTACGGAGAGCAGCCTTAAGTGTGACAATATATTATTTAATTTATGGCAACTGTGATCAAATTCCAGAAAAAAATACTCCTTTCTGATTGCCATCATATTAGCTAAGCATTGTTAGGTGCAAAAACAATTTAGAAATTAAAATCTGTCCCATTCTTTACTACACTAGACTGTACACTACCACTTTCTCTCCCTTCGCTCACAGTTAAACATCCCACCCCTCAAGACATGTGGGATGAATTTTAATTTAAAGTTTGCACAGCATCTGTTTTGATATTCAAGCAAAGGGCAGGATCCACTTCCATTCCCTCCCACTGAGTCTATAATTTCAATATCTTATCTAGGCCAGAAAATTCACAAAATCTCTGACAATAAGACCATAATTATTGACCTATCTAAATTTTTGTTCTGCACTTGGTACAGCATATCTAATTTACTTTCAGAAGAATGGTTGTGCATTTTAGTTTTAACACAGAATTACTCAATTGTAAAGTTTTTGAAGCATCATATATTCCATTTCCTTTCTTATGAAGATGCCAAAATTATATGTCTAATTAGTTAGCTGGAAAGCAAAGTTAAATTTATGGAAAGTGAACTGCTAATGTGATTTTGTAGTGTAAATATTATCCAGTGTTTAGTTGCACTCACAGGGTTAATCAACACTGTCAAGCTCCCTGTTTCTTAATGTAACAGCTTTTTACAATGACTGCAGGAGTGAGTAGCAATCAAGGTTTTGGTTTTTTGTGTATTTATTTATTTATTTTGTTATTTATTTAGACCTTCCTCCTACCAATCTTCATGACAGAGTGAGGAAACTTTTTTTAAAAAGACATTATTTCACACTGGGTTGCTTCAGCAGAATAAATCATGTTATTTCTTTTCAATCTATATAAACTTGTAGGAGTGAAATCTACTTGTAGGTAGAAATCTACCCAAAAAGCATTAACGACTTTGCTATTCTCTGTTCTCTGATGAAGAACTAGTTTCTTAAAATAAAAAAATAAGTATTTGACAGATCTTCAAATTTTAAAAGACAGCAGTTACAATCATTGTCAAAACTTCTTACTGATAGGCCTAAATAACATTGCTAGTCTAGAACTGTAAAAGCAAGATAAGACTTACTGCCTGAAAAATGCTCTTAATGACATACATTTTAAGAAAAGACACTACTGTGCCTTTTTTATGTAAATGGTATTTATGTAGGCTTTCATTTTATTATTGTCATTTTCAAACTGAACAGAATACCCTGGAGACACAGAAAATTATTTTTCCTTGCTTACTCTTGTGTTTTAATTCAAGAAAAATACTCCAGTGCTATTAGGCTTATTTCAATTAGATTACTAAAGCTTTTGGCATGAGAACTGAGCAGCATTCTGACTTTTGTATTCTTTTACTAAGAATTGACCTCCACATTTTTCAATATTGCTCACCTTGAACATGAAATGTACTCCAAATGTGACTTGCAGGCAAACATTCTTCTCAAAAAACTAGAATCACATTTTAGAAATTTTGGGTTTGTTATTTTTGTTACTTTCATAGCAGAAAAAACTGAATTGCATTCTGGCCTATTGAACTTGTATCATGTATTTTATTTACACAGTTGACAATTTTTACAATCACTTTTTATTTCTTGAAAATGTCAAATTCTAGTAAGAACATTAGTGTCATTTCAGACTAGATATAAAGAAGAAATCATTTATGTTGAGGGTGGTGAGGTATTGGAAAATGTTGCCCAGAGAACTGATGTATGTCCTATCCCAGGAAAGATTTAAGGTCAGGTTGGATGAGGCTCTGAACAACCTGATCCAGTTGAAGATGACCCTGCTCTGTGTGTGCCTGCCCTGTCCCTAGGCATTGCAACAAGCTCTTGTAGGTCAGACTGTGCTCAGTTGGAGGCCCCTGTTTTACATCTGGGTAAATTATGTAGTAGACAGCACCTTGAAGGAGCTACTCACATCTTGCTCTGCAGGCCTTGAAAGATTTCACAATAAGGAAAACAAAATCTAACCCTGGGCCAAACACCAAAGCAAGGTTTTTTCAGACATGTTCAGGCCTTTTCTTATTCCTTAGCTTCCCTTTTCTTCTTGAGTAGCTATCCAACCACCAACACCAGAGAAAGAACTGTGTCTGCAACTACCTGGGAGAAGGGTCTTCTCTCTAATCTTTGTCCTGGACAAGTCCCTGGCCCCCTGCTACAAGGCTTTACAGTAAAACTCTTTATCCTGCAACACCTAGTTGGAGATTGATTTGTGGATGTTGCAGAGCACATGCTGCACTCAACAGATCTTGAGCAAGCCCCTCTAAACACACATTTTTGTGCTTTCTTCTCTGGATCTGCCCCTGAAGGCAGATCATTGCCACAGACAAAGTGAGAGACAAACACTACTGGGAAATATTCCTTTCTTCCAACTGTAAGCCCTCATCCAGATTTGCTTGAAGATTTACTTTTTTTCACAGTAAGTATTGTAAGAATTTCAAGAGTGTTTCTAAGTCAGCACCCAATACATTCCAGGGGTTCACATGCCACCTACTGAAAATGACCCACTGTGTGGGGGTATACTGTGATTCATAGAACAGAAGCAGAGAGAGCCAAAAGTAACACCACATGACTTCCTAAAACTGACAGAAGTGGTAATTGATGGCAGAATGGAACACTGTAGTATCACTCTTCTGGCCCAAGCACTGGTGTGGTGACCTCATCTTTGTAAGACAGGTAGAAAGAAAACAGAGCTTTTGCCCACATCATGCAGCAGCTCATGAATTCTCTTTCAAACCACTGATAAAAAAACCACTGATATATGGACAGCTTGCAGACAGCACTGTGAACTAGCACCAACCCACTGTAACACTCAGTGGGATAGGAGCAGTTAGGCAGTAATTGTTCCCTGCTCAGTGATTCACCTCATAATGAAAAAGAAATGTATACGGTAAGTATATCCAAGAACATTATAGTTGCCACCAAAGTGAACAGCCTTGAAAAACATCTGCATTTAAGTCCTGAAAGAGTTATTAATTTGTCAGCAGGCAGCACATGTGACAGAGTGAGATATGTCTGTGCTGAGTTACAATTTCTATTTGCATTCTGCTGAATACCAGTCTGACCTTGTCTAAAGACTCTGCTCTACTGCATTGCGGTCACTGCGCCTGGAAATTCATTGAAGGAGTATTGCTGAGAGGCTTCTGGGACTGTCAGCTTCACTACTGGCCTACCTCCAAGAAACATTTTTTTTTATGATCAGGAGAAGTCAGTAGGGGAAAAAGAGAAATTACAATTAGTGGTGCTGCTGTTTCTTAGACTCAGCATGAAACATCAAGAGGACATCATATCTAAAAACACAGCTCATCTGCAACAGGGGCAACCATTGCAACAAGTAAAAAAATACACAAAGGAAAGAGCACAGGGGAACCATCTCAAAGCCCCAGTCAGCAGTGAGTCATGCTAGAGGACAATCTCCCCCAAGATTTTAATAGTTTTCAAGTGCATACATGAACATTCAAATTCAGACAGAACTCTCAATGAGCAGGAGACTTATTCCTAAGCTTTAAATTACACCAAGCCTGTCACACATTCCCAAATAGATTGCACCAGAAATTCGAACTACCAACAGCCTGAGTAAATAAACCTTATAGAATGCAAAGCAGATTAGTTCAAGGTTGGTTTCAACATCCAGAGGCAGATATCAGCCCAAGAAAGTGCAAAATTTGGGTGTCTGCTAGAGGGTCCCAAAGCTATCAACAGTGACTGCCCTTTTTCTGAAAGGGTGAAAAAAACTGACAGGCTGTATAAATAGAAATATGAAAGGTGGAAAACATGTATGACATCAAGAGCCTGAAGCATCCAGCTATGCTCTCTCTGATGTATCAAGGGAGGAGAAGGAAGAACTGTGGAGATATGATAGGGTTGACAGCCTGAGCTTTTGCAACAGTGGATTGGATGGAATTGTAGGGCTGGCTCTCGCAGTAGGTGGGACTGAGCTATGAAATTTAAATGAGTAGTGGTGGAAATACAGGTCTGGGAGGCCTTGTCACAGAATATCAGGAACTCAGAGGCATGAACATACATGTCTTAGAAACTGCATTTCAGCTCATCACACAAACTCTGACATTCTAAAATGTTTTTTACCAGCTTTAATCTTTATGTCTAACATCATTTCACCCTAATCAACATTGTCTTCCATAATTCCTCAGTTACTGCACTCTGTGCTGAGTACAGGCTCACTTAGGTCAGTAGTTCTGCATCTCACTAATAAACTTTTGTTATTTAAGCCTATGGGATTTATTTAATTCTCCATTACAGCACTGAATCTGGAACAAAAAAAAATACACATCTGGCTGATATCTCAATCCTTTCATTGAGCAGATAATGTTCAAACACAACAAGGTTTTTGGCCTAGGAAAATTTATACAAAATATTCACTTTATAAAATTATAAGGAATTTTTTTTTTCACTTCATATACGGAACAGAATAAAGACAAAAGGAAAGTCATATTAATATCTATGTTAATTGGTCAAAGAAACTATGATTGATTAATAAGAACTTCATCAGCTATAGCAATCTCTGATATCTTTCCTCAACCATGATTCTGAAAAGTTCTAAAGAAGGGCTGAAGTACTGTGGTGAGAAATATCACACGAATATGCATCCCTTTTTTTGTCATAATACACGTGTTCTAATGATACATACATTACATTGTACAATACCACTGTAGATACCAAGTCCAAAAAAAAAGTAAGAGTAGATGTCAAGGCCAGTCTATTTCACATTTATTCTAGAATTAATCTGCTTCATCTAATGCATGATTTAGCATATAATCAGATGAGAACACATGAAAAATTTCAGTGTTTTGAAAAATTATCATTACTACCTTGCCATGGTTTGAGTGCCTATAAAGCAAATATGAGCAAATGAGCAGCAATATAAAGCAAAATATGTCTTCTTTTAAAAACACTGGTAACACAGAGAAATTGCTATATTTTAGTTCAAGGACTAAAGACTTTTTATTTTCTGCTGCATTAGTTACCATTTGTACAAGCAGAGGGCTGCAGAGATGTTAATCAGAACTTTAAGGATTAATATAATTCTCCTTCTGCATGCTGCTAGCATTTCAGTGGGTGTCTTCTCTTTTGAATAACAAGATTGCTTTTGCCACATTTCAAAGAGCTGCAAATTCCTATACCTAAATCACCCCAGTTTTTCATGTAATAACTTGGACAAAGAATTTGTTAGAAAGTAGACCTTACATCCTGAGCCTAAGAGGCTGGATTCTGAGGCTTTTTCTGTCTCTGCTTTCTACACTTATAGGCATAAATAGGCACCTGTGTTAATTCTTTTTCCTCCCTTGTCTTAAAATTGCCATAAGGAAGCATTTCTGGGCACTGCACTCCGAAGTCTTTTCAACTCTGTTAATTTAGGGAGTCCCAGAATCAGGAGCAGAGTTAGCCCCAGTACCTGGCATCATTTTTGCTCTTCATCTGCCCTAGAAGACCAATGAATTCTGATTTGATAATATTCTTTCCTGGTTTTGTTATCAATTAACTCTGATATCAATACAGCCTGTTCAAGCACTTTTTAAGTATGAAAGTTAACTTCCTGGCTTCTGTGGAAGCCAAATACCACCTTGCCTTCACTTTTTTAATGGCCAAGTGCCATAAACATTTTTCTTCCAGTTTTAGAAAAAAGATCCAAACAAAAAAGCACAAGGTCCTGTCAGTGTCATTTGACAGACTTTCATTTCTCCTTGTATGTGAGTGATTTATGTTAAATAATTTGCTTTTACACCATCATGATTTACCAACATGTGCTAAATTTTAGTGCTTATTAAAAAAAAAATCAAAGGGAACCAGTTCTCTCAAAATAGCGGGAGGGTGGAGACAAAATAAAACTATAAGTGTTTCATACAGCATCTGAAATATTTGTGACATTTGATGTTTCTGCCATATCACAGCTGTTCCTATATAGGGTAATGTACATTTTTTCTGGAGGAGGATTGTCAAGGCTGACTGAATTAATCTAGAAGTATTGTTCCCTTAGGTTATAAATTTCTGCAAATCTAAAGCATGAAGCTGTTTGAAAGAAAGAGGAAAATCCCAGAACTGTAAGCTCTCTTGGTGCCAGTAAGATTGCTGTTTGATACTATCCTTGAACAAGCCAGCCAGACAGAAATAGGATGGAGACAGAATAGTCTGGAGAACTGGACAGAAAGAAACCTAAGGAAGTTCAACAGGAGAGTGCAGGGTCCTGTACCTAGGGAGGAAGGACCCCAAGTACCAGCACATGCTACGTCTGACCTACTGGAGAGCAGCTCTGTGGAGAAGGACCTGGAGATCCTGGTGGATTACAAGCTGACTATGAGCTGGTAGTGCCCATGGGCCAATGATATCCTGGGAAGAGTGTGGCCAGCAGGTGGAGGGAGGTGTTCCTGACCCTCTTCTCAGCCCTGGTGAGGCCAGATCAGGAATGCTGTGTCTCGTTCTGGTCTCCTCAGCACAAGAAAGGCAAGGAGTAACTGGAGAGGGGGTAGTCCAGCAGAGGCCACAAAGATGAGTTGGGGTCTGGAGCATCCCTCATGTGAGGAGAGACTCAGGGAGCTGGGCCAGTTTAGTATGAAGAAGAGAAGACTGAGAGTCTATCCCATTAATACATATGAATACCCCAAAAGCTGGTGCCTTTCTTCCATCACCATCTTTTTGGTGATGCCCAGGTACATGATAAGGAACCATGGACATAAATTAAAATACAAGAAGTTCCATCTTAACGTGAGGAAGAACTTCATTACATTGAGGGTGGCAAAACTCTGGAAGAGGCTGCCGAAGGATGTCATGGAATCTCCCTCTCTGGTGACATTCAAAACCCACCTGCACACAGTCCTGTGTTACCCGCCCTAGGTGGCCTTGCCTTGGCAGTGGGGTTGGGCAGAATGATCCCCAGAAGTCCCTTCCAACCACAGCAATTCTCTGATTCTATGAAATACAGCCTAGAACTACACAGAGTCTTGACAGTTAAGTCATACACTTTGCATTAATAATGTCCAGGTATCAAAGTCAAGGTCAATTATTGCTCCTCTTATGATTCACAGTCTTAAATGGGGAACAAACAAAGGTAAAAATGAAAGGGGCGCTCCAAAAATCAAAAATCAGAGAAGCACTTAAAAAAAAATTCTAATCAAAATAATTTTATAATCACCCAAGCTAAGAGGACACTGAAGAAAGAATAGTCCTTATCTGACACCTTCCCAGTTAGTCTGTAACTTCATGATACACACAGGAGCAGCCCTGGAGAGTGTGACATCTCTGGAGTTATTTTGCTCTTTTCAAGCTAAAGACAGATGGATCTATTCCATTTCTTAGTAGGGATACTGAGTAAGTTGCATGAGAAGTAACCTCTGGGGGACTACACTAATCTAATAGAGTTTTTAGCTGGTCATTTGATTGTGGTTTGGGGGAGTGAGGGGGGCTGTGGGGAAAAATGCTGATGTACAAAAGCTTTGTCTACCAGAGACTAAAGGAAATTTACTCTCTGTTAAGACAGAAAACCTCTGGCAAATCTTATAAACTGTTCCTTTCTCATTTATTCTCCACTACATAGCGTTACTCTTTGCCACCTATCTTTTCTGATGAAAAGAAAAAGGCAAAATTACAAACCACAAGCTCGTGCTCAGAGTATTCACTCACCTCCTCTCCTCATATCACCATAGAACTTTCCAGTTTGTGTATCAGAACAGCTGAATAGACCTCTCTGTGCAGAATTCCATAGTGAATTTTTGTTGAGGTTTATTTTCATGTTTCTTCTTCCCTATGTACCAACTGGTAGCACCTATTAAGAAAAGTTTTAGTATTGCAAAATTAGCATATTGCAGTTCACCATATTGCTAGTTTTAATCATGCCAGAAGTGAAGCTGGTATTAAATAACTAAAGCCAGGTTTTACATGTTTTCAGTTTTTTTTCAAAAACCTGAAAATTGGTATTTGGCTAAGGACTTTAGTAGGGATTGTCCTTCAGAGACAGTTAATTTTGTCTTTGATCAGCTCCCTGTGCATCAACTCTTTTTCCAAATGTGTTCATTACACTTCCAAAAATGGATTAACTTAATTCACAAAGAAAGGATATGACAAAGAAAGGATCCTGCAACAAGGTAGGCAGACATCAAAATGAATCAAAAAATGAAGAGGAGGAAAAAAGGGAACAGAATTGACTGGGATCCAAAAGCAAGTTAAAAATAGATCAGAGAGGTTTTTCCACAGAAATGGCAAGAGACAGGTGAAAAAAAAAAAAAAAAGAAAATTGAATAAGAAATGTTATTGCTTAAGCAAAGAGGATAACCTCTTTGATTTCCTGGAAAAGTGACTTGATTTAGAAAAAGGATTCACCCATGTGACATGAGGGTGGTAGTGACAGAACTTGTTTTGTAACAAAAGCCCTATTTCCTCAGCTGTGTTGGATAGTGCAGTCATCCTGACAGAGAGGTACATGTGAGGAATAAACAAACTCCTTGTAGTAAACAGAGCAGTCAGGATTTGGCTGTTCTGAATTTTGCTATCAAGCCTTTAATTAGGTTTTCCACAGATGACTGGCAGCTGATCTGGGTGCTTGTTAGAGAGCACAGTCTGCAGAAGGGCATTTGGGAAGTACTCTCAGTGTGAAGTGTCACAGAACACTAAACACTTTCCCAAATCAGGTTCCAGACCCTTCTGCTGAGTATTCCAGAAACTGGAATAATTTTAATTTAATGCCCTAGAAAACTAGGAAGGGTAAAACTTAGACGTCACCTCATAAAATGACGTGCTTCAAATATGTTTGTTGATATTTATGAAGCATTGTTTACTATTAGAGTAAGTGCCATAGAAAAGCCAATTAAAATTTCAGTCTTTAAATCAAAATTTGTAAATATTACACTGCAAAAAAACCTTAAAAATCGGCAGGAAAAACCTCTATAGAACTTACCCAATACACTGTAACTGTCTATAAAATCAAGGAGGAGAAACTATCAGTAAATATTGATAATTCAATTATTTTTTCAGCACATTTACGCTTCAGGAGTGGATTCCAGATGCATGGATCATCAATTAAAAGAGATTTCTAATCTCAGTCTGATTTATACAAACTTGTTTAGAAGGTGCATTCAGTGATATCATTCTGCAAGAAAAAAATTATTTTTCATTTCTACTTTCCTCTTGACTAATATATAATTTATTGTTCTTTGCTTTTCTTCACTAGAAATTGCATTTAATTCCCCTTCTATTTTCAACAGTCACAAGTGCATATTAAGAGTATAATTATCCCAAAGCTCATATGTTGTGGTACTTAAAAAACAATCAAAAAAAAACCCACAACAACAACAAAAACAAAGACCACACCCAAAACTGAAATTGTAATTTGAAACAGCTACAAAACATAAAGGGTAAAATCCAGTTGTCATTCTCGTTCCAAGCACATAAACAAGCAATAGTTTGTAGCTGTAGGACTACCCATTATAGTCACTCAGATAATTGTTTTCTACCCAGTAATGATCATTACAATATCATTTCTCAGAGGCAACAAGAATTAAGGCACTTGCTCACTTCTGCTGACTTTACATGACCACTAGTAATTAAAGAATAATGCCATAACTCCTAGGTATCACTGAGCCACCACATTTCTGCTCCACAGTAACACTCTCTTTTAGCCACTAGAGTATTTAGCAACCTTAGGAAAAAGTGTGCCAAATGCAGAGATTCAATGAAAAGGATCTGTGTTATTAACAAAGGAGGCTGACTCTTTTGCACAATGCTAATTTTAGAATTCTGCATACAATTGTACAGTTAAGCACAATTAATTGTACATTTCAGTCATACATTGGCTATGTCCATAGAAATTTTATTTCACCAAGAACTACACACAAAAATTCACTCCAAACCAGGAACTTCTTTCCCTGTGCCCTGGTTTCAGCTGGGATAGAGTTAATTTTATTCCAATTAACTGGTACAGTGCTGTGATTTGGATTTGATATGAGAATAGTGTTGATAACACACTGATGTTTCAGTTGTTGCTGAGCAGTGCTCAGCCTAAGTCAAGGATTTGCAGTTTTCCATGCTCTGCCAATGAGCAGGTGCACAAGATGCCAGGAGGGAACCTGGCCAGGACAGCTGACCCAAAGTGGTCAAAGAGATATTCCACACCATAGATCATTCCCAGTATATAAACTGGGGTGTTGGTCAAGAGGGATCAACCTCTACATAGGGACAGGCTGCATATCTATCAGAGGTTTTGTGCATCATTCATCTTTTTTGGGGTTTAATTACTTGCTTTTTTTGTTATCTCCATTTTTGTTGTAAATACATTGCTGCTGTTGCTGTTGTTAGTAGCAGTATTTATTTATTGCAATTATTAGACTGTTTTTATCTCAACCCATGGGTTTTACCTGGTTCTGATTTGATTCTACTACACATAAGACTCTCCAGGGGGCAGGGGAGTGAGCTAATATCTGTAGGGAACTTAGTTACTGGCTGAAGGTAAATCATGACACCCTAGCTGTTTATCAGAACCTTAAAAGAGGAAAGTTATTTTATTATCTTTCTCACTTAAGAGGAGAACAGCTTTCCTCATCAGCTAGTGATTAGATTGCTTAATCTTTTGGCAGTTGTTACACAGACACTTAAAATTGGTTTAGTGCATTTGTAAATTCATGAAATGAAAATACAAGAAGTTTAACATTTAACATTTGAATTGGAAATCTGATCAGGGCAGAGATGAGTAAATGCTCATGGCAAAGTTTAACAAGTTTTGTGAAAGAAGAATTTATGTATATTAAACTTGCCTTTTAAAAAGAAATAAATATCTCAGGAAAGTACAAGTATTTTACAGGATATACTTGTGTGATAAACTTTGATTTTTAAAAAATGTCACCTCTAAAAATTGTGTTTAAACCACGTAGAAGTTGTTACAAATATATCTTCCTTACCACAACCTGAATGTGCCATGGCTGAGATCCTATTACCCATGATACATGGAGGATCCACGAAACAGTTTAAAAAGAAACATAAAAACATCCATAAATTGTTAGGACTGCCAAATCAACACTAGGTTGCCTACATACCAGTTAGCCTGGCCTGATGCTCACTGGTGACCACCACAAACACACACCCACACAAACAAACAATGTGTTTGGTGCCTCTTCTCTCCCTTCTGCTGCACAGATCCATGGGCTCTGCAACCCATGAAGAGCTCTCACCAGCACACATTCCTTTTTATATAGGAAAAAGGTGTCAGAGAAGGAACAGTAGAGAAACCTCTATGCACTGAATGTGATCCCCATCACTGCCTCACTGAAGAGGCAGAGTGTGACCTGTGGCAGAAACACGGAATTTTTGTCCTTAAAAACTCTCTATTAATATTTTGGATTAAATTTATGGAATTTGCCATCTATAGGTTATTCAATTTTTTTCATAAAACCCTGAGTCAGCACGACAGGAACAAAGCCCAGCTTCCAGGTCTTGGAGGCCAAATGGATGTCACTGAAGTACCCACATCAGTGAAAAGGGAGTTTCTAAAATAAATTCTTAGGTAAAAATAGTTTATTAAATTGAAAATTTCCCTTTTCTAATTATAAACTGACTATTCATTGACAATTTTGATGTCACACAGAAACAAAGAATTGAATAAGCAAATTAAAACATTGGGTTACACGAAAACATCCTATTGTTCTTCACTGCAACTAGTACTTACCCACAGGGTTTGTTCCAGCAAAGGCCTAAAAAATAGGTGCAACCACATGCATCTTAAGTAGAGCAGATTATGGGTTTTGTACATTGCGTTATATATTTACAGATTAGAAGCATTTTTAATTTTCCTGAATTTACATGATCAGGTTTTTTAAGCCTGTAGAATATATTTTTTTTTGCATACACTAGGACTGGACTGTGCATTTATTGAATTTTGAAATATTAACATTTACAAGATAGTAATCTATTATTTTTTTCATATAACTCTATTCAAGAGCAACCCAAAGTTAGACTCATTATTCAAAAAGCCTCCTGTTGTTTCAAGTAATCATAAAATTTGTTATTAAGTATTTGTGGAGAACCATAAAGCTCTTGATTCAGGGAGTTTTGCCTTCTTTTTGACCAGGCAAATTAGTTTCTTTTTTCCTTTCTCTGCTATTTCTGTGTATTGAAGAGAATTTTAATAAAACCCTGTTGTTCTGTTGGAAGTTAAAAAACTCTGTGTGGATGTACACAGTGCCTGGACATCTTGAAACTGAACGGCCAGAATGGGATCTTATGCAATGTAAAAATAAAATGACATTTCTACAATGTAAAACCAAATGAGACAATTAGGAGATAGTAAAGATTTTCTACACTTTTTATCTCAGGAAGCCCAGTCTGTAATGATCACTAATAAATCCCTTTCACTGTCAATGCTTGTAAAAAGTCTTCTTCATAATTTATTTTTTTTAAAAAACAATTACCTATTTCCCCCTACACATCCCACAGTTTGAAATGTACTTGAGGACAACATCCCTAGGAATCTCATTTACAAAGAAAAGAATTAAAGAATCATCTGAGATCAAACACTGTCAGGAATACAATTGAGGTAGCAGAAATTCTGCTTTCTTCCATACTGGAGAAAGCCATTTCAGAGCCAGAAAAATAAGTTTCCCATGTAGTTTCTGTTTCCAAGTGAGGTTAACATACGAGGGGGAAAAATTTTTTAAAAGAGAAAAAGAGAATGACTTCTTCAAAGAATGGTTCCAAAAAAGAATGACCACAAATTTAAAAATGGTCCTGAAGTTTTAAAATCAAACTAGTTTCAGCAGCTGTGATGTCTTTAATCTTTTTCTATGAAATTATATTAACTTACAATACTGGATGCTCAAGAAAAAGATAATAAATACACCTGGAATGCACTTCAGCACTCATAACAGAAGCATCATCCATAAATGTATCAATTATAAAAAGATATTACTATAAGCATTTGTCACAATTTCTCATAATTTTTAATTTCAAGCTACTGTTAGCCATTGCAATTCATTTTATCAATTTGTCTTTTAACTTTATTCAAAATACATCACACATCAGACACAAAGCTACCATCATAGAATTATTTAAAACACAAATAATTACAGTAATAAAAAGGAAAAGGCTTATGAGCTGTTACATTTATGAAATAGGGAAGCAACATTATTTTTTTCAGTCAGCAGTAACATAACAATAAACAAAACCCAGATAAAACTTACCAGAGACACAGATGTAGGACTAGCACCAAATTATTTATGAATGGAAATGTGAACATGTTTCTTTCTGTCTTTCTAACAGAACCTGCATCTCTAGGTTGCCAGAGCACTGTGGAAAACACCTCCAACTCTGATTTGCAGATCATTGGGTAAAGAACAAAGGCATTCAGGAAGCAAATCTTTCAAAGGCACCCAGTAGCACCCTGCCTCACAGACATGTCCAGAAACAACTTCAAGTGATGTGTTATTGGTGGACACAGTATTACAAAGCAGTCTTTAGGTTAACATGTATTGTATCTGCAGGGCACCCCCAACAAGGGATGGAAATGACTCCATGTTCTCAGAAGGCTAATTTATTATTTTGTTATACTATATTTTGTTAAAGAATACTGTACTATACTATACTATGCTATACTATGCTATACTATACTATACTATACTATGCTATACTATACTATACTATACTAAAGAATACAGGAAAGGTACTTTGAATGCTAAAAAGATAATAATGAAAACACGTGACTCTTTCCAGAGTCCCAACACATCTTGACCTTGATTGGCCAAAGAGTCAAAAAACAACTCACACCAGAATCCAATTAGGCAATCACCTTTGGGTAAACAATCTCCAAACAGATTCCAGACTAGCACAAAGGAGAAGCAAATGAGATAAGAATTGTTTTCATTTTCTTTGAGACCTCTCAGCTTCCCAGGAGAAAAATCCTGGAATTTTTTTCAGAGAATGTGAACGCCACAAACCTGATAATTCTTAGAAAAGGACAGTAGCTTCTCCTCTAGGAAGCCTCAAGCTACTTTTTCACCCTCCTAAATCCTGCACTGTTAGAATTAAATCAGCTGTGGAAAACTATCAGTGTCATATTTCCTAAGAATATTGGCTTCATCATGAGAGGGATTAGCACCTGAATGTCCTTCGTCTAAAATTTTATTTGTTTGCAACTATAATTATGGAGAGAAAAATTGAAAGGTCAAAATGGCCTATAACTAAGGAAGTTGTTATTTCCAGTCAGCTCCTCAAAACAGACTGGGTGACCTTTCCTAGCAAACATGCTGTTAGGTTTATCTCATTGTAGGTCATCAATTTAATAATTTATAAGTACTTGGCCATTTACTGTGTTACAGGTGAAGAAAAAAATGTGCTGCAGACAGTGACACTAAAACCAGTAGCAACAGCTACCATCTTCAGTATGACAGAAATGCCCTAACCAGGTGTTTGCTCTTTGATCTCTGACGTATCATCAGTGATCTCCTTTTTGGTGATGAAGACTGATTAATAAGTAGAAAGTCTTTCTCCCACATCCACAAAAATAGAAGTCTACTTCTCCGGTATAATAAAGCATTTAAGGAAACATTTGGGAGTAACTTAGAGATATCAGTTTGTGAGTTTGAGCTATATAGTTAACAATATTTTTATATAGACCACAGATGAAATACAATGCAGAATCTTACAATGTTTTGGTCAGAACTGAAATATGGTATTATAAAGACAGGTGTCAGTCCTCAGTTGCTTGCAGTTTTGACAAACTCACATAACCTGAGGAACTTTAAAAACACACACACCAAAATTTCTGTCTGTATCAGATAAATTTTAGGTTATGGCCCTCTCAGTGCACTGCTGAAGCCAAAATAACACATACAAAATCTTCCATAAGAAACAGAAAGTGCTAAACTTTTGTGAAAAGTTCAGGGGAATTGAACACAAAAGGAATATCCATGAATATGAAGGTAATGGGGATGACAGAAAATGGGATTTCCATTGTGACTTAAACCAACTGTAAATTGGTGAGACAAGAAAATAGATGAGGGAAGACATAACTTACCAGGGTCTCCTGAGTCACAGGCTCCTCTTCAACCTCAGCCCTTTGCTTGTGCAAAAAAACTTTTGTGAAACCGAACAGTTGTCCCACTCTGTGGAATCTTTAAAACTACTTATATTTATTAAAACAATTCTGAAGATATTTCATCTATATATGGGGGGGGGGGGGAGGGGGCAGGGGAAGAGACTGAGAAGAAAAAACACTTGGTTCTTCTGATTCTTTACCCAATAGAGTACACTGTGTGATGACATCATCAGACTTTAGAATTCAAATGGCTCTTAGACAAAGATCCTGTCCAAAAATTGTCAAAAAATATGTTCCCCCACTGTATATTGTGAAACTATGATAGATGAAAACTCACTGTGATTTTTTTTTAATTACACTGAATTTTGTCATTCCTACAAATCTTTGCAAAGTTCAAACAAAAAGACCTTTTACTGTTTTTTAAATTAACACTCTAGAATTATCCAAATATAACTCTATGATTCAAGCTGACAGGACTAATAAAAATTTCAAGGGGTTACTACCATACCACTACCTTCACCATGACTGTTCAGTTTTTCTCTTTTCTCTGTTTTGTTCTTCTTCCAGCATTATATTCTCAGAAGCTGAATTTTGCTGTTACCATGGAAAATAAAACTGTTTTCAGCACTTTATTTACCTACCCACTCCTTTTATTAGTTTAAGTCTAACTAACTGTGCCCTTAACCTCACATATCTTTAATAGTGTAGAATCTACTTTGAGAATGTGGCTACTTTAGTTCATTTTGTTGACCATCTCCTTTCCATCAAAGGAAGGTGAAGATGAGAATTTGTTGTTGGAGTTCAAATGTATGAAGTTGACTCACTGAAGATAAAGCTAGCACAAATCATTGCCTAAGTGATAGAGTCTGTATAGATCTTTTTCAGCTGTGGCAGGACTGACTGAGAATCTAAACTCAAAAGCTGATAGTTATACAGAGTTTTCCAACAGTAGCACCTGAAGATGCTCATCATATCTCAAAATAGAGTGTACTCTTCAGTGCATATACATAACAGCCTTTCTGCCAAATGTAGCCTTGTCCTTCTTTCTTTAAGCAACATTCATCTTTATGCAATCTTTCTGGATTTCAGAAACAGTGGAATAGCATTTGAAGTTTGCTTCTGCTTTAGTAACCTTAGAAGGATTCTTTTTTAATTTATCATTGTCTTGGTTAAATACTGCAATGATTTAAAAATTACTATGAAAAGTATGCCCCCATAGATAAAATAAGATATTCTATTGCAATATTTACAAGCTAAACTTTGAATTTCCCTTACCAGGTAAAACTGCATTTCTAAAGTGTAGCTGACAAAATTAGCATACTATCTCTGCATCTTGTTTATAGCATAAAAGTTGACTACCTACAGAGATAAATAATACCTTTCATCTCTGTCTCTACAAAAATCTGAATATCTGGTTAAGGCATTTTTAAAAGTATTTGCTTTCAGAGATTGACATTTCAATCCTTGAAAATAAAGGTTGGGGATTTGACTAAAAATCAAAGGAATGAATTTCAATTGTCAAGATTTTTGAGGTAGGAGCTTTTCATTTGTTTTTCCAAGCTAATAAAAATAAATTAATATGAATAAAGACTTGGCCATGCTGCAAATAGCATATGCTCAAAGATTTACAATGGCCGCATACTTCATGCATATCCTTATGTTGCACAGGGAATATGAGAAATTCCTTCATATGTATTTACCCTGAAGACCAAAATTTGTTTAATGCACTTCATGGCACAATATGCTACTCTCAATATCTTATGCAAAAACCAATAAGAACAGAAATTTCTAAATTTGCATCACTGACTACTGCATACACCCAGATCATGCAAATAAGTGGCTTCATTTCTTATTCATATTCATATCATACATTCTATCTTCAGTGATAATAAAGCATAAAGACAAACAGTAATAAAAAGTTCAAATCCAATGTTTCATAAGGCACACCAGCAAGGCAGGTTAAAGGCAAAACAATCTTAACTGGGGTAGTGGTATAACTCCTTAAGAATATGCCTCATACACACTTACTCAAGAGGGTTTCTGTTGCACTTGTAATGAGTTGCTTGCAATTAATCCATGAAATAACAATGTGGTTAAAGACATGACCAAAACAGGCACCAGGCTGAATACTAAAAAATTCTGAGAAACTTCATATACAAGACAGATGGGAGACTCTTCCCTTCTTTCCAATATTTCTGGTAAGTGAAAGCTCTTTGTGAAAGATCTGTGGCACACCAGTCCAGAAAACACTATGGCATAGAACTTTGATGTGTTCTTCAAATTGTATATGTGCAGTCATGTATATGAATTTAAACATCCAGTGTTTGAGACACACAAACTGGACTACAGCTTGAAGCAAAGAAATGCCAGAGTGTTACTGAATGTATAATTTTGCCTATCAACTGTGAAGATTGATTTGTATGCCTCCCCCTTTTTTCTCCTCCTTTTTGCCCATTCCTCACTTTAAATGTGAACAAAAGGTATCAAGGCTTTTTTTCACTGAAGCAAAGATACCTCTCTTCAGAGCACTGGGAAGGAAAACAACAAGTGCTATGAGTCAGTCTAAAGTCTACCTCTTTGACACATGGAAAAAAAAGAGGGTTTAGAAGAAGTTCACACATCTCCAGGGCCTGTTTCAAGCTTTTCTGACTTTAACACCAAGGTCAGCATTGTATTTTTCATTCCGTAAATCCCATTCCTAGCCTGAATGAACACTGAATGGTTTTGTATGCTGCAGTATCACCATGATTTATCCACCACAGGCTTCTTTTCTCACTTATCTGGACTCAACCTGGCAACATGACTAGGCACTGTCTTTACAAATTTGCATACATACTCAAGGCTTTTTGTCCCTGGGGCTTGTGGTGAGTGTCCATGAAGGTACTGAGGCTGTTGACAGCCAAGGTCTGATGATTTAGTCAGGTTTGAGACTGAGGATGTACAGCAGAGCTCCAGCTGATGCTGTCTTGCTTGCTGCCATTCTGGCTTTGCTGATCAATTTGGAGTCTGTACTGTTAGTTAGAGGTTGATTTAGCACAGTATCATATGATCAGTATATTCTGAATGGCAAAGGCTTGTAGAAATTATACCGGTTCAAATTATGGCATGAGCAGGGGTAAAGTAATTTATACTGTGTTTATTTTTCACAGGGATTAGAGTCTGAAACCTGCAGATTTTGAATTTACCCCAAAGTAGCTAAAACGAGCTTGCTGTACTGTATGAGATTCATTAGCAGCTTTTCATTCAGGTTAATAGAAGGTATGAAGAAAGGAGATAGGTTTATACACAGGATATAAGAAAAGAAGTTTTGAAAACGAGTAAAATTATCCAACTCTAAAATTTTGGTTTGATAGTTTTGCTAGAATAATCCCTTTTCATTATTGAGGTAGATGGGGATATGAAAAAAATGTTGAACCTCTTTGTGGGATAAGTACAAATCAGGTCCAAAGCTGCTCTTGAAAGGAAATATCAAAGCCACATAAATAGTAATTTGAAACTCCCAAGACTTGAGCCAAAACTGAAACAAAGTCAGACTTGATATTGTGCTGGGTCCGTTTTCCAGAAATCAGCTTGTGGCAAGTATGACACAAGGCAAAGAAATCTACAAGCAAATTAAAACCTCCAAATATTAATTTGAAAGGCAGAGAACTACTAGTAGATTTATTTTGCATTATTATCAAAGCATCCACTCTCCCTTTTATAATCATATTTCCAAAACTAAAAAGACATTGCTGCCATAGTCACAGAATCACAGAATCACAGAATGGGTCAGGTTGGAAGGGACCACAGTGGGTCATATGGCCCAACCTCTCTGCTGAAACAGGGTCATCCAAGAGCATATGGAACAGGATTGTGTCCAGACAGTTCTTTAATATCTCCAGCGAGGGAGACTCCACAACCTCTCTGGATAATCTGCTCCAGTGTGCAGTCCTCTACACAGTTAGTTCTTCCTCATGTTCAGGTGGAACTTCCTGAGAATCACTTTCTGCTCGCTGTCTCTTTTCTTATCGTTCAGCACCATGGAGAAGAGCCTGACTGCATCCCCTTGACATCGGCCCTTCAAATACTTACATGACTCTCACTCATCTTTTCTTGAGTTTGAACAGGCAAAACCTTCCCAGCTTGTCTTCTTAAAAGAGATGCTCCAATTCCTTGACTGTTTTTGTCACCTTCTGCTGAATATTCAACCTTTACATGGCTAGAAACAAGAACTAGCAAGGGAGAGGAGAGGGGCAAATCTGACAGAGGGACAAATTCTGCCTCAAAACTTCTAAGCCTTGAGGCTGGATGATCAATAATGACCTAAAAACATCAGCTGATACCAAATCACCCTTCATTCATTAGAATAATTTACTCACATTTGTGACCATCAAGAAAATACAACATACATATATTTTCACTGGGTGTTCATCAGGAGAGGAAAGTGGTATTACAAAAAAATGAGTTGCACAATTTCCAGATGTCTTTTTCTTTTTCTTTATGTTATTTGTACACTCTTTTCTTATTTGCTGTCCTGGACAACCTACTAATTTACTTCCCAGGAAGTTTCATCAGTGATTTCTAAGTACAAATGCTCTCACTAATGCTGGGCACACATCTTTTCATTCCCTGAAGAATTTTATGCCCAACTTCAAATTTATGCTTCCAACCCAACAGCATTGTTTAGTTATGACCAGAAATGCAGTAACTTATTTTACATTAAATGAAGGTCCTGCACAGCCAGGTAAGAAAAGATGGAGGATCAGGTGAAAGGAATAAAGGGAAAACACCTGGATGGCCAGCAGCTGCTAATTATTAAAAGAAGTAACATATATAGCAATAAATGTGCATACATTGCTTTTCTAAGTAACATGGATGCCAGGAAAGACAAAGTTGCTGGAACCTTCATAGCCAGCAAGATACAGGCCAAGCACCTTTTAATGTATCAGCCCAGCACATTCATTTATAGCAAGTTTGACACTGCACTGTTTGAATAGGCTCTTATGTCATAGATAAATATTCCATGTTTGTAATACGAGGTACCCTATAAAGAGAGACTTATTTCCTCTTTCAGTGAAAAATGAGTAAGTAAGACCTATTATTCACCACCTAAATGGCCACCAGCCAGTGACTAACAGCTAGCCTATTTGATCATGAAGTTGTAGCTTACTGATATGAAGTCATATTTCATGGCAGCTCTTGACTGAGAAAGGGAAAGAAAATGCAGGGCTCACAGGAGGGCTTTTGACAGTTGCTGCCATGAAATGTTTTCATTTGTCACTATGACAGTGAACAACAAGATGCTGACTGAAAGAGAGGGCAGGAGGACAAAGCTGTCTTCAGCCAACTTTCACTGAGCCTTGACACACAGACACATAAACACACTTGGGGTTACTTAAATTTTCCTGATTTTGCTCAATAACCTTATTAGCCATTTGTATTTTAGGCAAAATATACAACTGCATGTTACTGATGCTGCAAACATGAATAAAAACAGTTGGTGCAGTCAAAATGTCATTAAAAACTGTCTAAATTTAAAGCATTGGGATCTTTAATAACAACTTTTATTATGATTCCAGGCTTGTTTCCCATGATCAACAAAGTTTTCCACAATCTTTCCCTTACCATTCTTTCCCTTGCTATGATCAACATCATCATTCTTATACATCTCAAAAGCTGTTGCTTTTTTTGACTAAAAAAGAGGAAGTTAATTTTGCATTTCTACAGAACCATCTTTCCCATTCGAGTTTATCAATCCTTGTTTTCTGTCATCTGAAGTAATTTTTAACAGTTTATTGTCCAGATAATGTTTAAATTAATGAAATAATAAAGAAAGCAGTAATCTTAACCAGATATAAAAATACCATGAACTTCAACATGAAAAAAACAGACCTATTATCTCTTGAATATCATCAGCATCATGACAAGATAAGCACAATATTTAAAAGTTGTCTTACATGTTCCTTCCACTATACTTTGCATTATGCAAAACATAAAGCTAATATAACCCCAACATTTCAGTAATATTTTCTTCTCAAAAAATCAGTTAAGGTAGCAAAAAAGTGAAGCATTTGATAAGCAATTCTTGTGCTGTAAAATTGCAAAGAATTCATTTTAATTCCATAAGGACAAAAGCCAGTGTCTGATGTCATTTTTTTTCAGCCTTATTTCTAAAATATCTTTTGTGCTCATCAAACTACTTCTAAAAGCAATCCCTCGCCTATCTCCATATTTTTTGTTATTCTTTTTCACCAATTGGATATGATCCTGTTCTAAAAATGATTACATCTTATAAACATTCAGTGCCACATCACTAGTCTTCTTAAAAGCTAGAAACAACCTTAATTGTTTTCCTGAAGACTTTCAAAAATGCAATTTATAAGCTTGTTAACAGAGGCCTAGGAGAGTAAAAGAAGTCCTGTACAGAGTCACAAAGAAAATCAATTGAGGTGTTCATCTCATGAAAGGGAAAGGAATGACTAATGAGCATATCTGAAACCTGTAATTAAAGCTTTGTTTACAGAGATTGGGGGAATTTCAGTTCTAACACCTTAAATTAAAAGGAAATTGTCACTAACCTTTGAAATTGTAAAGCTACATGAACATCTGAGCCAATTAAGTATGCCCAAATAAGCCTAGGATTAATATTTGCCCTAATCTGCAATATATGCTGCAGACACGGAAGACAGAAGATCAAAATGAAAGCAGACTGCTTAAGAGACATAATTTGGAGGAGCTGGGTCTTCTTTCAGACAGGATTTTCTTTGGTACAGGCATATTATTTTGATCTTGTACATTACAGTGTTACAAAAACTGGATAACAGAAGAGCAGGGCTGTGAAGGCTGTCCAAGCAGGTAGCTGGGTTTGGGCACAGCTAGATGGTGACAAACAGAGCTTTAAGAGAGAAGCAAGATGAGCACAAGTGACCAGCTCTCTCTTGGTACAAGTGATACCTGGGATAAAACACTGGGCCAGTCAGAGGACATGGAGCATGACAGACAAAGTTTGACTGCTTGCCTTGCAGATGAGTTACAGAGAAGAATTTTAGATATACTTTGGAAGCAGAATATTCACTAGATCCTTTATCTTCCTGCTAAATGTACTGGAAAGAAAATAAAAGGTGGGGGGTGGGGGGAAGTAGATGTCAATTGAGTTATTTGATTTTCCTTTTGGAGGTGGAGATGAGGAAGATTATCTCACTAGTGTCTCACAATGTTCCAGTTTTCCCAAGATGATGAATAGGAGTGCAAAACAGTGTTTATTTTGAGAGTTTCCCTTAATAAAGAAGATATCTGAAAATGTGAGAGATCTCAAAATGTTCCATTAATAATATGTTGTTTATAAATTCTCCTGAACTCACCCAGCAGAATTTAAGTCTCATTCCACTACCACCATGCTTGGCAAGAAGTGGAGGAGCCTGATTCCCTTTCCAAGAAGTTGATCCACAAAAGGGTCAATGTAAAAGTACCTAAAACGTGGTGTGGCATGGCACTTGCCCCAATAACTTTCAGATTGTCATCATTACTCTGCCAATGAAAAATGTGGTCATCACCATCTCTTCATACAGTTTCACTTCATGTTCCTATTTCCTCAAATGATTTTACTGTCTGCTTCCTGAGCCTGTCTCTCCCACACTTTCATCAAAAACTCTTTTGCTCTGCACTCTTCATTTCCTTGGATCATTCATTGTATTAGAGTAGCTTTCCATTCCAAATGGATAGAATATGGGGAATAATTTCTCCATTTCAATAAACACTTCAGAGGAAGTCATTTTAGAATAGCAAATTGCTCCCAGGAGCGCAGACCACTTCTCCTTCAAATAAAATCTGATTTAGTAAAGGGGCTGGAATTATCTTAAATAACTTTATTTAGAAGCTAATATGGAGGGGGGAAATGGAAAAAAATTCTATATGATCAAATAAATATATCTCTACCTTGATTTTCATTTATCTTACCTCCATAAAGAAACTGGGCTTGGTGCCAGCATTACTGTGTGGAATGGCTTTTCTTCACATTCACATTCAGCAAAATCTCTCTTGATACAGAATCTCAGAGGAATATAATATGGATTCAGTCTTCCTCATCCGTGTTACTCATAACCTGCAGACATTTTCTTTTCAATAGTGCCAAAAATCCAACAATGCTAATAAAAGGAATAAATTCCTGGTACAAGGTGATGTGAAGTCTAAAACACATGTACACAAAACCAGCCCACAACACTATAGTGTAATTTATGATTCCTTACCCTGGGTCTGTGATTAGCCAATATCTGCATGTGATTATGGTGGTGTCCTTAGTTATTGCTACTTGATCAAAAGCACACTTTGAGATTTCTCATCCTCAGATTAAATGCAGGTCAGTTTCAAAAGAGGATTGAGACCCACCTTACTGAATTATCCACGTTGGGAAAAAAACTCAAAATTAAAAATCAAAGGGCTTGACCCCGCTAAAGCTACTGAACAACCCCTAAATCTACTGAACAGATGATGTCTTCATGCAGAAGCTGCACTCCTGGTGAGCAGCTTGAACTTCCTAGTCAAGGGCGCACATGTGCTAGCAAAGGCTTACCCTACGCTTCACAGAGCCAAGACACTGCAGGGTCTGTGGCTCCCTGGGACTAGGAATGCCACAGACTCACCAGGGTGGGTCATGACAGGGTCTGGAAGCCAGGATTTTAAACCTACTGGGTTGTTTTAAATGTTTATAATTCATTGATGCACTTCCAGTTTCTCAGAAAGAGAAACTTTGTCAAAGTTGAATGAAACAAAAATGTAAGGTAGCAAGCTACCTTTTGCTCCACAGAGCCATTGAAAATCCTTTAAATGTTCCATCAATAAGCATGATTCCAAAACAGATTCAAGATCTTCTGTCATGAAAAAGCTGGATATCTGGATCACAGTGCCATGGCACATGCTATCTCAGCACAGAGCCCTATACTTGGACGCTGTGAATGGCAGCTTCTGTTTGAGGCCAAGCAAGGGTCAAGTTTCTTGCTGTTAACACACCACAAGTCAAACTTCTTGAACTTTGCCCTCAGAATTTTAAGCAATAGTCATTATCCATGTATATCTGCCTGGTTTCAGTTTATACTCTTGCTTTGTTTGCCATTTTAAACATTTGCCTCATTATTAGTATCAATATCAGTGGTGGTAAAAAATTCAAGCAAATTCTTCATCCTCAGAAGCTACCTACATTGGTGTAAGCAATGGTCATTCAGATAACATCAGATTGGAACTTCTTCACTAGATTTAGCTCTCTAACATAGTATTTATCCAGTCAACATGCTCTGTGTGTTGGATACATGTTCTAAGATGCCCATATCTGCATATGAATAAAAGCATTTTCACAAAAGACAGTAAGACTTTAGTGCTAACACAACTGCAAGAAATACTGAAAAGCACAGACCTTTTTCCTTACCTATTTATTGCTAGCTACATATATTTAAAATATTTATTACTGCCCATTTCTTTTCTGTTTAACTCTAATATTTGGGTTTTATTTTCAAATACATATGCTTCATTTTTAGGGTTACATGAGAAGTGCCAAGAGTCAGTATGTCATTTTTTAAAAGGTCTAGCTAAACATATACTCTGAGAGAATGAAAGCATTTTGCTTAAGCCTCAGCTAAAGCTACTTTTCTTCTGCAACAGTGTGTAGAAGCAATACAAGAGGATTATCTCCAACACATTCAAAAGTGTCACACCCTTAATACTGACAGAAGTATTTTTCTTTAGCTTCTACAATACAGCCAAATGACAGAGGCAGATTTTTTGAACTTCTGATTGAAAGATAGGCTATTTAAAGCAGCCTGGGTGTTCTGGATGTGTGAACATGCACCTGTGCTACAAGCAGAAATGTTAAATCAGGAGCTTAATGCTTATAAAGGGATTTCACCCACTTAGATTGGCTTGTTGAACTAGATATATGTAAGCTCAGAGGTTAATGAATCTTGAAATGGAGCTCCCCATGACTCAGCAGACAATGCTGTGCCTGTTAAAGCCGTGTAAGCAATTTCTTCAATACATAGCATGCTTTTCCTTTTTACTGTGTTTTATTACTACTGAATGAAGATGCTCCTTCTTAATTGTTGGTTCCTCTTCCCAAACTTAGCTGGCTGTGTCTCTGTCCATCTGAAGAAATGGGGCAGCTCTCAGAACCATGTGAACCTCCATACTTTTTCTCTAAATCTGCATAGCATAAATCATCAGAAATTCAGTCCCCTGCCCTTCTTCTGGGGTAACAACAGGAGTCACTGGTGACACTCAAGCACATATAAACCATACACATATAGGAAATATAAAAACTCCTTCTGGATGCAGTAAGCTTGCAAAGTATGCTTGCTTCTCTTCTTCTGAATATCTATCATGCAACTATTTCTGTCTTAGAAATAAATATAAACCATCTGTTTTTACTCCAGTCATGTTGGTTTCTTCATAATATACTGATGTTGAAAAGAAAAAAAATCAAATCTTGCAAAATAAAAGTAAATACAGGCCAGTTCTGATGAAATCAAAGCATCAATATGTGAGGAAGAGCATTAGGCTACTGAAAACATTGAAAAATTCAACTTCCAAGGACTATTTCCTCACACTATGCCTTGATTTAAAGTGCACACAATTTTCAGTCTTTCATTTACCCTTCACTTGCTTTCTTCTGCATTAGAGAAATGTTAGCAATATTAAGCCTTTTCAGTTTTTGCTGTGGTTTAAATAAAGGTTTTCCTGTGATAGGTCTACAAGAAAATGGCGTGTTTTCACTCACCTTGTAATAAAAAAGGAATTTGTTGTAACTATTTCCAATTTTTTAATACAACCACTTGCTTAGCTTCTCACATACATGGCACCTAGTTAACAACTGCATTTGATACTCAAACACAGCAATAATCACTAGCTTTTTTAAATCCCTATCTCTCTCCTGATGTAATAATTAGTGATGTTCATGATAACTTATGCACATGTTATTCAAAGTATGTAAGACACATGTTATAAAGAGCAATGTAATTATACCAAACCTTCCCTTCCTCCTTGTGGCAGTTGAGGCCATCATTACAAATAAGCACTCAGCATCAGTATCAGTGTTCAGTGGCACAAACACCAAGAGGCATTATGTCGGCAGCATCTGATTTTCGTTACTGCATGCACCATTACTCACTTAGCTTGTTGCTCTTGCATCTAAGCCTTTAAATTTGCAAACTTGCCTATTCCACTGTGCATTCCTTGCCTTTTGCTGTCACTTCAGCCTTGTTTGGTAAGCCCCAGCACTAGATAATTGATTACTCTCTTCACTATCTCTTTGTGCAAAGAGTTATACCAAATCGAAACTGCCACCTTTAAATTATTGTGCAGCCTTCACACTTAGGTATTAGTATGTTAAAGTGCTATCTCCAATCTATACTACAGTTTATAGTTTTAATTAAAATGCTCCCCATGCTCTCCAAAGGAGATGATCCTTGCTTTCCCTTTGCTGCTCTTTTATGAGTCATAAAATTTTCTAATTATCCCATATGATTTTTTGAATTAATTCACCTAATTTGACTCACTCAGTGCTACAGTGGCTTCATGTATGTACAAGTGTACAGATGGTTCTATTTCATCATTGAAACATTGGCCCTGTCTAACCCAAGGCAGCAGCCACTGGCCCACTCCTCCGCCAGCAGGATCAGGAAGAGAATTGAGAGGGTAAAAGATAGAAAAGCCAGGAGTTTAGATAAAGACAAATTAATGAGAAAAGCAAAACCTATGCACAAAAGTAAAGCAAAACAAGGAATTAATTCACTAATTCCCACAACCAGACTGGCATTCAGCCATCTCCATGAGAGAAGAGGTGCATCAAATTTAATGGTGACTTGGGAAAACTAATGCCATCACTCCAAAAAGATATCATATAGTCATATGTGTCTCCTCCCATGCACCTCCAGCCCCCTCACCAGCAGGGCAGTATAGAAAGTATAAAAGGCCTTGGGTCTCTGTAAGCCCTCCCTGCTCAGCAATAACAAAAACTTCTCTATTACCAACACTGCATTTGGCACAAATCCAAAACACTGGCCAACATTAACTACTCTGAAGAAAATTGGCTGTACCCCAGCCCAAATCAGTAAAAATTTTATTTAGTGGGACATGCCATAATTTCCTTTTCCAGGTGGGACATCAACAGAATTTGTCACCAGTATGTGCTAACATTACAGTGACTATGATTTTTCACCTTGCCTTTTGGTTTGGTGCTGAGATTTGACTCTTCCTGGAACTCACTGGCTGAACAGGTTAAGTGAAGAAAATAATTTTGTTTTTGAAATTTGAAACATACAAGCATTTTTAAAAGTAAAATTTAAAAAATTATTATCCCATTCTTCATTATATTTAATAGCAGCACTAGTGTAAAACCTAGAAATTTGCTGCTGTTAATGTGCAGACACCAACCTCTTTCTACAGTGTTGGGTAGTAAGAAGCATCTAGAAACTGCTGCCTTTTACAAGTGCTTCAAGATATTTTTTCTCCCTTAAGAGCACTTAACAGTGCTGAACAAGCGTTCCAGCCCTCAAGAACAACGGAAGTGAATTTTAGCAGAGACATTCAAAGGTGGAAGAGCAGTCAGTTACAGCACTGAAAAATTTACAGTAGAAAAGATAATAGAGCCAAAATTTAGAGCAAAAGGAATTTTTACCCCTATATGTAGAATCCTGCTCAAAATGAAGCCTTCTTGAGGAATAGTTTTGCTTGTTTTCTTCGTGCTGGCTTTTCCCCCCAGCAGTTTGCCATACCAAACCAGACTTGTATGTAATCTGTGTTCCACACAATGAAATGCAAGAGCACACTTTCATAACTTCAGAAATCACTTATTTGAGACAGTTACACACACAGACCTTACAGTTTCCACTCTTCCTAGTGTTATGCTCACCTTTGCACTGCTTCTCTGGGTTCTAAATTTGGACACTTCAGTCTGGTGGAGGTTGGGGGCTGTATGGCAAGGTGTCAATATCTGGTACACTTCACAGATGGTAATATCATTTTGATCTCCTAAATGTGATTACTTCTTCCTTACCTAGAATCCATTTAGAGTCACTTCTCTGTGTTTATTAAGACTTTTTACATCATTTCCTTTACTGATTTGCAATTCCATGTTACATACATTTTACATTTTTTTAGATTCCAGTTCTTTGTTCTCTCAGTCACCCTTGAGAGATGTTTTGTCCCATCATAAGCCTGAATTGTTTCAGCTGACCACTGGTGACTTGGCTGTAGCCATAAGCAGTTCCAGACTATGCCCCATGTCTTATCACCACTGAACCTGGTTGCTTCCCTTCTTACGATCTCTGCTATCATGTCAGGCCTATATATTTCTAAACTATAACCATTATTTCAAACACAAATGTCTCATTCTAAAGTTATTGTTACTATCTCTGTAACATTTTAAAGTGTAATTTTTTAGTTTTTTTAGCTGGTCTGTTTCTGTTTTGCAATAAATGTCCAAAATATATGGCCAAGAGATTACTGTTAAGATAGGGAACCCTGTGAAGTGTTTTTATCATGCATGTGGTTGATAGCAGCAAGATATGGAGACAGGAATCACTGCCTGTGCTGGAGAAGCTTTTGAATCCAGCCTTATTGGAGAAACAAGACAATGCTCAACCTCTTACTTTCTTTTCCCAAGCTGTGAAACCTTTGACTGGGTGAAGTAAGCCATCCTGCTTATTATGACTCTGTAAGGAATTGCTTTTTTTGTGCAACATGCAATCATCACAACACACTCCAATTAAACCCTTTCTAGATATTATCAGCATCACAGTTCTGATTAAAACCTTGTGCTTTGAAACACTGTACTGTTTCAGCCAGTATTTGTTTACTAAATCAGAAAGAGAAGCCCTCAAGTGAGATGAATTACTTATTTACAGATAATCTAAACAATGCACCAGTAGGATCCAAAGTTGTTATTACCTAATCAATCTGAAAATACTCAGTGATGAATTAATAGAGCAACTTCATGTTTTTCAAGGACAAGTGGAAATGAAAAAGAATCAGCATCAGCCTGAAATTTATCAGTTTAGAGAACTTTTTTTTCAAATTGCTTTCATATTCATCAAATTTTAATCTTCTCTACTATTGTTGAAATATATCTTTTTCAAGCACAGTTATGTTTAGCATTTTTTTGATAATGGAAATATTTTCTAAAGAAAAGGATAATAATTAATTCCCTTCCACAGAAAACATTGTTTGAATGGATTTATGAAGCATCATATCTGTGTTAACTAAATGATAGGATATTTTTCTCCAGTTAAATAAGCACTTTGTTTGAATAAAGGAAAAAAGTTATATTATGGAAGTAGTACACAAGCTATTCTAACTTTGAGCTTGACATTCTTGTCTATTCCTCTTGAGGATAGTTTCTTCTGAATGACTACTTCTGCATATTTCAATTTAGTTAATAAAAAGTCAAAGGTCCTTAAACTTCAGATAATACTTCTTAAAGTCTGCTTTATTTGCTCCTTTCCTCTATGCTCTCAACTGTCACTTACTGCAAGAGGAATTATTTGGGTAAGAAACAGCTCTAAACACCAAAATCTTTTACTCCACAGTCTCTGCAGGTTCTTTATTTGCTTAGTACTCCAGCTTGCTTTAAAAACTTCTGTCTCCCACAGTTTTCTCTCATAGCTCAAAATGCTTCTGCTAGGCCATTTGATGAAACAGGGCTGTTATTAACATCCCAATAACAGGGATAAATCTTGTCATTTCTCACTACTTTCCCTTCCAGAGCCTCAAATATGCCTGATTTGAAATCTGTCAGACTACTTATGTTTCCTCTTGACCACTCACAGTGGGCATTTTGTTGGTTCATTCAATGTAGATCATTCTGCTTGATTAGAACTTGGAATGATTTTTCCTGCAGCACATCTCAAGATATGCAGCAAAGAACATTTAGGGTTTGTGTCCAAATCTTTTCCCCTCTACTTCCATTGCTATAATTAATGTGCCAGTACCTCCTCTCTGCATTTCATACTGGTTTGAAAGAGCTCAAACAATGCAGAAAATTGTATATATTTGTAATATAAATATATATATAAAGACAGACAAATACAAACATCTTTTTTTTCAAATAAGCAGTAGTAAACCACTTTACCTGGTAAAACTGTAGCCACCATGACTTTGCTCTGTAGTTTAAGTATACTGCATGGTGACTCAGATCTTGGATCATACACCATGCTAAACATGCTTCTACTGCAGAGACAGAGGTATGCCATCTTCAGAGATCCCTTGTCTGCCTGTATTTCGTACTAATGTTTTATTACTTCACATAGGCTTTGGAAGGATAAAGACAGTGACCAAGAAGACATTTCTGGTGCAAAAGAAGCAGCTTTTAATATGTAACATGCTTTTCATATATTCTGGCACAGACATAGGGAAGTAACATCTACTTCCTAAAATACTGACTCTTTTCCCATAGCCAAACTATTTATGCATGCACATGACATAACATTATCCAAAACTTACGGGAGAGAGGAACAGCAACAGCTAAAGCTGAAAGAGTGCTATTTCCAGGCTCTTGTCCTCACACATTATGCCACAACCTGATTATGTCATTTTATATTCTTTTGGCACAGGTTCTGTGCATCTGTCAGCAGAGGATTAGGGCTTGCAAGTCAACAGCACATTGTCAAGGAGGCTGAGAAAATGGAGTGACAGAGTATTGCATTCTCTTGCTGCTGCGTAGATTGAACACAAAAGATATACAACACCCTTTTTCCAGAAAGCTCCTCAGAAGATGGAGGACATGTTTAATGTCTGGTGGCCAACAAAGGAATTTCTTGAAACTGTTAAATACATAGTCCACTGAAGGAGGAATGGAAGCTCTAGAAATTTAAATAGATTGAATGACTAGTGACACAATAAATTTTCTTCACTCCAGTGTTAGACTTGGCCACAGGCCACATGCAAAGTTTTTAGTCTGATAACTAACCAGCATATCCCAATTCAAACTGAATTTGGGCACCAGAGCACAAATTTAAAAATACTACAAGATAACACTGCCTGCAGCCCTCACACAGAAGAACTTCACCAGACACTGCGACCTGATCCTCACCCCCTTTTCCCCGACAATGCTCAGTGCTGGTTCACTGTTCATGGCAGACTAGGCACTGCCATTTTCAATGCTGCATTTTCCCAGACTAAGCACAAAACATCCACATACAAGTTTCTGACAGCCCAGCACCTAGAAAGTTAAGGTACACATCACTGTATACACTAACTATATATATACATAATATATACATAAGGTACTTATCACTATATACACTAACACTTCTGCACTTCCCACATAATCCTGGAAAATCAAACCCAGCAGCTAATATTCAAAGAATATACTCTAAGAAATGTTACCCTAAGTAAGTCACAAACCACCAAAATCTTACCATAAAGGAGAGTATCTTTTAGCAAAGGCTATAGTGTGTAGAGAGATTGAATATTGCAGTTCACCATAAAGTAAATCCCTGTGTACAGATTTTGTCAAAGCAAGCTTAGTTTTAAATTTACAGTTGTATCCATATTTTGCTTTATACGATCAGAGGTTACCTGAAAAACAACAAAAATTTACCTCAGATTTACTGATTTCTCTGCATGACTTTCCATGGCCAGATTATTTACCTTTTAGAATGAAACAAACAAGGAAAAAAACAAGCAAAAGAAATCTCAATCCTACAACTCATATTTTAAGGTATTTATGAAAACTGTGTTGGTAAGCATTATTTTCATTATCAATGTAAAAAAAGAGATTCTCAATTATATTTGACTTGGTCAGTAAGTATACATAAATTTTTAATCTATACCTTCAGTAAAAACTTGTTTTTCTCTTGGAATTGTTAGATAAAACACATTCAAGTAGAATAGAAGCTGTCCTTATTGTTTTTCCTTCCTCACCCTTGTCCAACGCATATATTGTCTATAAATATTCATTGCATTGCTTTCCATCAATACAAAAATATCTAAAGAATGAGTGAATTTCTAAACTGTTGAAAACAAACCTGAAGACTGATGAAAAATATGGTTGTTATGGCTTTACAGGATGTTAGCACAGTTCAGGACAACTCCATAATACTTTCACCAGCCCCTTCAGAAAATAAGCAAAAGTAATTTACTACCTGTCAAAGCTGTCATATGTCATGGTCATGTAATTAGCTTTTGTGACTCATTAGAGTAACCAGAGGCAATTCCATTTCCATGTCATAAAAGCTGACTGGGATTCCAAGTCAAATAGATCCAGACATATTTGATCTCTGTTGATGTTGCAGGAAGTTTCCCAATGTTTCAATTCCTGCTACCATATTCAAGACAGTGGGACATCTTCTAAGAGACAAGCATATTTGTCTCCAGAGGTTTCAAATGGCTCCACAAATTATAAGCAAAATAAAAGAGAAAAGAACATTACTCCCTCTCTGTAAGGGAGGATCACAGAACAGTGATTGTTGAAAACCTTTGCATGGAACATCAATACTATAAACCTACAGCCCCTCTGGCTGTCAGTGCAACCATCACACTTTCTCCATCTTCCAGATGGCTAGGGATGGGAAGAATGCTGGGGAGGGATGTATTTCTTAGCTGCAAAGTAATATTACAGCTAGGATACGTGGATAGGGAACCAACAGATATTTTCTTTCACATTCATTTCTGAAGTTTCAGAAAGTTAAAAATTGCCGTATTATCCCTAGTCCTTGCTAAAAAAGGCTACATCGCCTACAATGGAACAGAAATGCTAATATACCTTAAGTACTGTGAATGGGAAAAAATGATACTAAAAATCATCTGGTGTGCTTTAAGAAAGAATTCATGCTTTTTTCACACTGTTACATTTCCAAAATATAAACTTGTTGATGGGGAAAAATCCACCAGCTGTACTTTTCAAATATCCTAAAAGAATTGAAGAGAGATAGGGAGGAATGTTGTACAGTGATAGTTTCAGTAACATTAATGTTCTAATGCTAAGGTGCAGCATTAGATCATTAGCTTTTCCCACACACTTCATTCATTGTGACATTTTAAGGCATAAAGAATATAATGTACACACAATGTCTTTATTGTCTTTAAGACTAACTGCATACCTCTTGCCTTCAAATTTGCACAAGGGCTTCATAAAGAAAAGTTTTCAGGAGCATAAGACAATGTGTTTCTGATTCCACAGGCACAGCTTCTGTCTGTTAAATCTTTCTAATGTAAATTTAAAAAAAATTATGTTACCTGAGACTGTGTAGTTTCAGAAGCAGATTGACATTATGTACCTTTTGCTCTGTCTCTCTTGCTTTCTATTTCAGTGAGACAGGTTAAAAAAGAGAACATCCATAAACTTGCAGGATCAGTTGAAATTAAAACTTCCTTTGCTTGCAGCCTTAGCACTCAGGTCTCTTTCTAGTCATTAGGAATATGTGCATCTTAGCTCAGATAAGAGGATGTACTAGTCACATGTTTACCCAAAAACTGAATTCACAGCTTCCCTCCTTGCTGTCATTTCTTAGCCATAACCCCATTTCTGCCACAGTTTTCTTGTCAAAATATGCCTTCAACCTGTTTTCATTACAAAGATCTTCACAAGACAATATATTTGTCTTGTTCTGATGCTGACCACAGAGCAAAACTATATGAATATTTAAATATTTTTAGCTTTAAATAATTTGTTCTAGCTTAATCTTCAGCTGCTATAATTTTAGCTCTGTAAAACCTAGGTAAGGGCAGACTCAAGTGATATTTATTTTAAGAAATATTTGCTACCAAGCATTGTCCCTGCCAACATTTTAGGAGTTCTTCATGTTTCTTAAGGTTAAAGATGGAGTTGAAGTAATAGTATGACCATGTTGAATCTTCAGCTCACAGCAGGTCCTTTACTTCTCTGTCTCTCAACTCAAAGGCCACAATTGCACTGATCCAAATGAATCCACTCATCACCTAATTTTAATCTTTCTTTGTCCAGCAGCTTTTTATCATTCATCAGCTTACCATGAAATATCATCAGTGATGTCTTTGATGATATTTACAAAGTAAGGATGCATCACCAAAAAGACTAAATGTCTGTGAAAGTGAAATTTGGTGCTAATTTTCTTTCCCTTAAAAACTGCTTCTAATGATCCCTTCATGCCAGGTTCTTTCCCCAATTTCTCCTTCTATTTTCCATTCAAAAGAGAAATTTTAATGAAGACAAGAGTTTCTACCAGTGTTCAGGTGATCTCAGAAATCTATTTGCATTAGGTGGACATGAATTATCCATACTTCACAGAGGAGAAGCAGGAGTAGTATCCCATCAGCAGGCAAGGACACAGTGAGCATGAAATAACATGTAGCAAGTGAAGTCAAGCATTATTATGCCTAGTCACATTTTGGGGGGAAATAGAGCAAAAACCCCATGTTCAGTACAAAATCAGTAACAGTGATATTGCCAGCAAAATGTATTACTAAAATAAGCTCTACTGAAGACAGTATCAGGAGCCAGGCTTATGAAGGCTGGCTATCCTAATCATGAGCAGAGACATTGTGCAAAGCAAATAACCTTTTTGTCATCAAGGACAGCATGTGAGTCTCCATTTTAATTTCCATCATTCTGAATAAAGATACATCAATCTGCCATTTTCACTCTTACCAGGACTCTGCTGCTTCCAAAAGGTTACATTACAAGTAACAGTAGGAGGCTTTTGCTGGCCTAACTGTATTTTTCGTGTTGTCAGTTCAGAATTCCTTTCATGGCTTGTGAATTTCTATTCTTTTCAAGTATTTTCTGAAGCCCACTTCATCAAAGAATGATTGAGCCTAGACAGTGGTTTCAGTTTTTCTGATTAATGCTGAGGTGCCTTCATGGTTGTTGTACATATTTCTTTTCCCAGTGTGTCCCATTATTCCTGTTATAATATATGATGAGGGTCTCACTTCAAAAAGAATTTCAGTTAAGCTGTGCCTTCACAGATTTTTTCTAACTTTCTAAACAAGTATCTGTCATCTCTTGGTTTATGAGAGCTAGGAACACTGTGTGTTAACTGGATCTGTAAAACTACAGCACATTCCTAAACCTACTTTTGGCAACTCATTTTTTAACATGCATCATAACAAGCTTGTCCACATTACAGTTTCTTCCAAGCACAGAACTCATTTGAGAAAAACCATCAAAATATTGGAGCTATGTAGCAAATTATACCTCTCAAAATTCTAAAGGTCACATTGTAGCTTTTTAATGAGCTTCTAAGCCTAAAGCAAATGGCATATAATAAACAGTGGATAGAGAGTATTCACAGTTTAATAAGGAACTTCAGATGCCCATGATCTTGGTACTATGTGGCCACTGTATTGCCAGAAGTTCATTATACATTTGGCACAGGATGGCACACTGGCAAGGCTGGCAGTGAGCATTTGTTTCAGCTCCTTTGCTGATATTCCTCAGCCCTGTTATTCCTAGTCATGCACAGTTATTTCTATTGTAAAACTTTGGCTTTGTGCAAACAGCTGATCTTTGGTCCTGCTGTATAACTAAAACAATCTAGGCTACAAACACTCTTCTCAGACATGCTTTCAAAGCTGTTTCCTGCACTGAGGTACTAAGTTTGTATGTCTTCTCTTCAGAGAAGGGGATCTCTAGTAATGCAGAGGCAAATCTGTATATCCAGAAGCCTTCATTAAAATGAACACTGGAGGTGTGAATTTTTTATGCTGGCAGGACATTCTTGGCATCCATGAGGTTTCATTGAGCTGAAACTGTGCTGTGCAGGGGTCAGAATTCAGTCACAATGGCACTTGGTGGTGCAAATCAACTCCTCTCATCTCTGAGCTTCATCTCTATGCTACATTCTGTCTTGGTTGCATTAAGAATTTTCTGGAAGCCTTTTCTCCATCAACAAGATATTTGAGATGACGAAATTCAGTTTTGTGTTGAAGCACATTCTAAACTGCAAAGCTGTGGGATCTGATTGACTAGGAGATTCTGCAGGCTGTGAATAAAAAAAAAACCAAGAAAGACAATTTTGCTGTTTCGTTAGTTTATAAATTACATTCAACATTCCTCAGAAAAAATAAAAGGCAACACATGCGGCCAAAATTCAAATCTAACACAGAAAGTGGGACAAGAAGATATAACATGCCAGTTTTCACTGGCGGTGCATTCTTCATTTCTATTTCTCTCACATCTTTGAAAAACAGCCCATTAACTGTTAAAATTTTCATTACTCAAAACACTTCCCAAAAGCTTGCTGTCAGGCATCTGCATGCCTTTTAGGTGAAAGTGCATCCATCTGAGTGCACCCGTGAGAACACAGACTGAAAGGCAGTTCTTTTCATCAAGTTTAGTGAGCTATGGCAGGAAGCTACTTAACCTGTCTGACTGTATAATATCGATTAAAATAATTAAAGGATCACTGTTCCATTGCGCCAGAGACTTTAGATTGATATGCATAGGTGCACACTTAGCAGCAAGGTTCAGGACATCACCATACCAAATATTGTTTAGATTTACCTCCATTCATTTTTTCATTGGACTTTCTTTGCCAATATAAGGTTGTTACCTGATCACAATTAACCGTGGCTTGTTTAGCTAATTACTCATGATTATGCCATTGCTAGGGAAATTTAAATATTATAGGGATTTTTCTGTCTCTTTAGAAATCTGTTTCTAAAATACCTTCTCTAATCAAGAAGCAATTATGTTACTCCCCACTAAAACCATGAGCATGTTGACCCAGCTAGTCATGTTCTGGCAAACACAAAGAGAAAAAATACATAGCAACAGTGACTATTCCATAGAAACAACAGGAACAAAAGGAAATCCACAGAAACATTTTAAATGCCAGCATTTGGTCATTTCACTGCCAGGGGTTTTATTACTTCAGCAAAAGAGATTCTAGAGGAAAAAAAAACAAACAGTTCAGTTCTGACTGAAAGAATAAATACATTGTTCGTATGAAAATGTTTAAAACTATCTCTTTTTTTAAAAAGCTTAACACTAAAAAGCTTAACACTGATAACAGATTGGGAAACTGGCCCGGGATAGGTTGTCTGAAAGAAACAAAGAAGCACAGAGCTCATTACTAGCTCCCAATTGAGACTACAGAACAGCAGCAAACACTTCAGGGTAATTAACTGCCCAGAAATTATCTTCAGGGACTTCCACAGTAATGCAAACATATGGGGGAATACACTTATGACTGCTAAGTTTCATTTCCACTCTACTTCCAATAAATTCCTATAAAGATACAAGACTCATTAGAGCAAAGTCATGCCTTGCAAAGGCAACCTACAGTTGCAAAAGGCTATTCTAGTTTCTAGGCTGATTCCTCTGCTGATTTTGTTACCTCTTTTCTCCTCTTGATTCATCTCTTAGTTATCTTTCTCTTTTCAAGTCTTAAACTTTTATGTTCCCCAATCAGCTCATATCTCTTCCTTCTTCCTCTACTATCACCTGCTTTTAACCATATCTGGGTTTTCCTTTTGGTGTCCCCAATCTCTTCCATATACTAATGTTAGCTTTACTCTCCAGTCCCCAAGAAGTCACAAGAAACTCTTTATATGGTGAATAAAGAGTCTCCAGTCAGCACAGTGGAAAAGTCAGATGAAACCTGAGGACTAAATTATCTGCAAATGCTAATAATAGCCCTGACAACTCTGCACAGCATTTGTAAACCACAATTATATCTCAACAGTAAAAACTTTGCCAAGATATCTGCAATTGCAAAAGTTGTAATCTGCATGAAGTATCAAATAAATTTCACTATCAACTATGACTCATGTTGCCCTTATAAGTGGAACCAGCTGGAAAGAAATGTGTTTAATTACTATATTGCTTTCTCAGTCAAGGTAGTTCCAAGATCTTCTATCAAGCCTAATACCTGCTGTGCAGCTTGCATACACTCAAACAACCACTTTCTCTTAAACATTCCTCTTGTCTTGTGTGGTCAGCTGTATTCAATTTCTGTACTCCCTTCCAATGTGCTATCATCTTATGCAGTGCTTCTTAAGGAACCCATACATCTTCTTTTAATAAAATACAAATTTCCTGCTGTTAATTGCAGTTTTCACACATAATATTCAGCACATTATGGCTTAAACCATAAAGCTTCCAACTCGTGTCCATTTCAGATAAAATATTTTTAAGTACTGCACCAACTGCATTACTCTGCTTTTAATTTTCATAAAAATACTAAAGGAATAATTCTGTCTTGCAAGTTTTCCATAGTTAAACTGCCAGTGTCTATAAAATTTCCTATCTGTCAGTACAATAGCATTATATGCCTCTCAAAGATAAGCTGAAGCTAAGCTGTAGTGGACTGATTTGAAAACCATATATTTCTTATTTATTCAAGTACATATCGCTTGATTAGAGACTACCCAAGACAGGGGTTGGACTTGTTTTTATGTATCCCCAGATAATACAAAATGTATTCCATACTATCTTACTGTAAAAATTACTATTTTTCAAGCAGATCAAAATTAAGTACTTTCATTTTTATCAACACTTCAGCATGTGCCCATAAGAACACATTCAAGAGAGGTTACATCAAGGGGGTTGTCCTTTTTCTTTTTACACAGATGTCATAAAAACATTCAGATGTTCTCTGTTTCTGTTACTATATTTTTTTGTCACCCTCTTGCCATTAAGGAGAGGAAAATGATAGAAACATGGAACTTTGACACTTTGCTTTAAAACTTAGATTTCATTCTCAAAGGAATATTCAGTTTGGCAATGATACCAAGCTCGGAGCAGGTGTTGACTTTCTCAAAGGCAGAGAGGCCCCACAGAGAGACCTAAACAAAACAGAGATGGGCAGTCAGCAGCTGTACAAAGGGCAGCAAGGGAAAGTGCTGGATTCTGCACCTGAAACAGGGCAGCCCTGGATGTGTGCACAGACTGGGGAATGAGATGCTGGAGAGCAGCACTGTGGAAAGGGCCCTGGGGGTCCTGGTCAGTGGCAAGCTGAACATGAGCCAGCAGTGCCCTGGCAGCCAGGAGGGACAACCCTGTCCTGGGGGGCATCAGGCACAGCATCACCAGCTGGGCAAGGGAGGGGATTGTCCTGCTCTCCTCTGCTCTGCACTGGGGCAGCCTCACCTCCAGTGCTGGGGGCAGGCTTGGGTGCCACAAAATAAAAAAGACTTTAAGCTCTTAAAGAGCAAACAAAGGAGGGCAACAAAGATGGTGAAGGGCATTGAGGGGAAGCTGCATGAGGGGCAGCTGAGGTGACTTGATCAACTCAGACTGGAGAAGAGGAGACTGAGGGAAGATCTCAGTCAGGAGGAGAAGAGGAGGGGCAGGCACTGATCTCTTCTCTGTGGTGACCGATGACAGGACCTGAGGGAATGCCCTGAAGTTGTGTCAGGAGAGATTTAGGCTGGATATTAGGAAAAGCTTCTTCACCCAGAGGGTGGTTGGACACTGGAGCAGACTCTCCAAGGAAATGTTCACAGCACCAAGCAGGACAGAGTTCAAGTGTTTGGACAATGCTCCCAAGACATGGTGTGACTCTTGGGATGTTCTGTGTAGGGCCAGGGGTTGGACTTCAATGACCCTTGTGGATCCCTTCCAACTCAGGATACTAAACAAAATGCAAAAAACATGCATAATATGAAAAAATAACAACATACCCAAAGGTTTTTAAAAACCAATAGTTTTAAAATGAAACCTTTCAAGCCAATATCTCTGCAGAAAGTTCTGCTGTATTCAAAGGTGTGCATGATTCTTCTGAATTCTTCTGTTTTGTTTTCATTTTTGGCTCAGGGGAGTGTCTATAAAAATTACATCAATAACTTTTATTATTCCAAAGAATCAATCTGCAATGTTAAGACACTTCTGCATTAATTATCTAGTTTATTTTTACAAAACGTTTTCACTTTCTTTTCTTCAGAACTCTTACAAAAAATTGTAAAAAATAGCAGCAGAAGCTTGAGCCATGCTCTTAAATCACCTCAATAAATGCTCTTATGAGTAGAAGTAGACTTAGAACTCAAACCCCAAGATTTTATTCTACTATTGAAGTTCTCCATTATGACTAACTATAGCAGCAAAATCAATTTGAAGAGCTCAGGAAGTGAGAATATGCAGCATTTAAGACATATTTTGCATACAAAATTACAGTTGAACCAGTTAAAGAAATCAAAGTTATTTAAAACAAGTCAAAACTTAATGACTTTATTGCAGTCAGTCTATCTGCTGTGAGATTTTTCCTTCTTTTTTCAAAGCCCACCTGCTACAAAGTTACACTCATGAAACCATTACAGGGTACCTATGGAAGCACAAAATCCCTGAAAGATGAGGAAAAGCTTGTCACCTTAAAAAAAAAAAAAAACAAACCAGAAAACATTTTCTATAGGATGTCCCTCTGCTCATCATATTCCTGAAACTAGACGGATGCTTCACAGAATGTGTGTGGCAACGAACTGAACCTGTGGGTCCCCAGAAACCTCCCTAGCTCGGTATGCCTGATCTCAGTGACAGCTGTTCTCTTGCTCAGGACCTCCTGCACCTTCTCTATAATTAATGACATTAACTCTGACACCACAGTGTTTCTACACATCGCCAGCCAAATGGGCATCACACAGCTATCATGATACACCTGCAATCTGTCGGGGTTGTTTTTTCCATTTGCCAGCAAAATCGATTTCAGACTTCTACAATAAGCCCTAGAACATTTCTTACAATATTAGAAAGTATTTCATATGGTGTTCCATATGAACATTTGGTGTTCCAAAGCTAACTATGGAACGATAAAACAATTGCACTGTCACTGCTATTATTCAGGGCGCTTGCATCAATGCTGGACTTAAAATAATCCCTTTGTTATAAAATAACCAGTGTTAACATGATTTGAAATCTAATACTGCCAAACCCTACTACAGGCCACAAGAAACACTGTGCTGTGCACAGCACCTGACACATTTGCAAACAAGACTGTTAGTGATGTTTATCCCTAGCGCAACTCATTAAAAATCTCATGGAGAATAATTTGAGGGATTCTGATGGTGTTTATTGTATTGATTTGCATGCTGTGCAGGAAACACTCAGAATGTAACATGCTACATGAAGCTACTTGATCTTACTCATTAAATTTAAAGTAAGGAGTGGCCATATACTGATGCCCAATCTGAGAAAAAAATTAACTTTATCAAAAGTTAGCATAGCATGAAAATATACCTCTTAGCACAAGCTTCTGAAAAAGCAAGTAAAGATGCAGTCAGTTATAGTGGCTTTCAGGATATTTAAATAAGATTCTTAAAAACATTATCTTCCACCTATAGGAAGATTATCTTAATATTGTTATTGTTGTTTTTATCATTATTATTATTACCACTATTATTCCTGTATTGTTATGCATGTCATTTTAAAAGAATTGTGACAGTCCTTTCACATGCACTTATCAATTCACAGTTTAAGATGCAGAAGATTCCTCTCTTGTACTATTGACAGTGATGCTCACACCATTTTTCACATTCTGAAAAATCACCTTCACTAATTTTTATACTATGTCAGTTATTTATAGCACAGATATTATTTTTGCTTAAAGAAATAATAAGCTTTTTTTCTCAAGTTAAAAAAATGAAAAACAGTTTAAATCATTATAGAAACAAAAGGAAAACTCATACTGCTTCTTTACTGAATTACCATTGGAATAATTTTGCGGTCTTGGGTTTCTTTTATTTCTGGACAAATATTCCAGATATGGCAAAGGCAAAAGACATTTGTTCTCTGTCTTATGTACTTTATTCCACTATTAAAATTCAATGTGACCCATAGCTAAGATCCACAGGGCTCTTCCCCCAACAGAGAAGTTAAACGCTGCAGTGGTCTTGTTGAGCACTATCTTTAAAGCCATAATTTAAATGAAACATATAAAGGTAAAAATAATTATGTTCAGTGTTTTATTTCTTTAGAGGATACATACTCATGAAAAATTGCAGTAGCTAAATATTAGCTAGCAGTTTCACACATTTAATACTGCATAGCCTTAGATCCGGCCAACTCATTTTTATTGATATTTTTCCTTGAGCCTCAGAGGCCATGATTTCTTGCCTTGTAGCATCACTCATCTCTAACTCAACAAATTTCATCAGACACCGAGGATGAACTTTTCAGCCTCCTCAATAAGCCAATACCTATGCTTTCCTGCTTAGAGGCTGAATCAGATCCATAAATAAATACAGAAATAAGCCTCACTTCCCACAGACAGTTAGTTGCCTAAGTCACTTAGCAATTGCTTCCACATGGATACCAAGCATCCCATTGTCTAAAATAAAGAAAAAAGCTATTCAAGGGAGCATCATACACCAAGTATTTTAGAAACTTATATTTCATATCTGTATAAATGTATAAATGTATATTTCATATCCATATAAATGTGTATATATTGAATTGTATAAAATAATGCACCCTATGTGTGGATCGTATCAGTTACATTTTGTTGTATATCATGTAGTAGAAGCTGCTTGTTCCTCAGGAGCAAACTATGGCTAGTGTTTGAGAAGTTCCAGATAGAGCTAATTTTTGATTATAAAAAGGCTTTTCTGAGCTGTTTGGTTCCCCACTGTTTGAGAGGCAAGGCAAGCCTTTGCCAACCACTCGAAGAGAAAGCCGAAATGTTTAAAAGGCAGTAGGAAAGGAAATCAAGGTTCTGAGAAGTTGATCTATCAGCTAGGGCTTGTAAAACAATAAAATAAAGACCCACTGTTGAGCCCAGCATTTGCCAGAATGAAGCATGCCAGTGGAAGATGACATCTGAATGGCTGGCAAGCATAACTCCCTTGAGTGTGAAAGCAGATGCTATCTTCTGTGTCAGACCTAGCTGAAAGCCAGAGAAAATACATAAATTTTTTATCAATTAGTAGAATAAAGCATAAAAATACAAATTTAAAAAGGCAGAATTTCTGCATGCCTTCAGAAAAAGCAATAAAGCAGGGTAACACACAGGAAATTGAAGAGAAAGATATTGATGAGAGTCTGCAGACCTCATGTCTGAGCAGGTTGGATATTTTGAAAAGTTCACTGAGTGATCATTTTTCTCGCTTACAGCCTTTCTCTTTTAGTGCCTGAAATGCAGCACGCAGTCACTATTCCCTAGACACACAATGAGACTCTGTACATATGAAGAGAAGCTTGACAATGAGATAAAAACAGAGCTGATGGCATGGGAAGCACAACAACACTGGTTTTCTAGGTCAGGTTAACATGGACTAAACCAACCACCTAATATCTGATATAGATATTAGGTGGTTGGTATATCTGCTACATGCATGAACTTTTAACTGTTACCTGCAACTTCCTTTATGAATTCTCAGGGGAAAGAAGGCTTCTTTTTCTGGACTACTCTGCTGACACCTAGTGTGCAGAGCCTCGGTGACAACAGCTTCAGAAAAAGAGAAGTGGCATCAGAGCAGCTGTTCTTTTCATTCCACTGGCAGTAAAATGTTTTATATGGCCATGTCTGTGATTCAGCAGAATGCTGAATCATATATCAACTCGGAGAACACTGTAATAGTAATGAGAGGAAAATGTAGAAAGATGGTAAAGAGGAGAAAAGGAAAAGAAGTGTAAAGAAAAGTGGTAGGTGAAGTCTTTCCCTAACAGAATAAACACTTTTAACAAGGGCAAATAAAATTTGTCATAGTTGTGACTTTCATCTTTTGCATTCTGTGTTTAACATCATTTACTAGGATATCTCAGTGTCTGTAACTTCAAGTTAATGACTACTTTGTTGTTTGGTTTTATTATAAAACATAAACAACCAGCAACTCCTTATTATTGTCTTAAAGTTAATTGCAATATAATCCTCCATTACAATAGCATAAACGTGTCATTTTATCCTTGGATTTGTTTGGGAGAGTGGCAATTTCACAAGAGATTCTCAGCTTTACTAAAGTGGCTTAAATTGCCTGGGAAACAGGCATCAGTTAGATGAGATGGCATTTTTTTACATCAAGGAATTCTGCAACTTACAATAGACACAAAAGCAATTCAAAAATAAAAATCAAACTTCCTCTTTTCAAAAGAAATTGAAAAAATGAATGTAAGTGGTGGCCTCTGATAACAAAGGTGAATAAGATCACATTTAACTTCCCTGAAAAATGGCTCCAAGAGGTCACAGTCATTACTCCTGCATAAAAAATGTGAGAACACATACTGCCACCAACTGTCATTAAGTTGGTCTCTTGAGTGCTGCTGGTCAGGAATTTTTAGGTTTGCCTAAGAGAATTTCCTATCTGTCTTTCTGAAATGGTTTATCTAACTAAAATCTTACAAAATGCACAGGAGCTTGGATGCTTAAAAACACCTAAACAGAGAGATTTAAGCTTCTCCAAGCTTACAGTGTAACAAATTTAGGGTAATTAAACTTCACTTCAGCAATATGAAAGAAGCCACCAAAACACTGTCGAGTTCTTTGCATCAGAAGCACAACCAAGATACTAAAGATTGCATAAGCTGAAAATGACCACGAAACAAGAGAGAATATAGAATTCTGTTTGTGAAAGAAATTAGTGCCTGATTGAGTGTACTTTTCTCATAATGCTGCTCATGACAGCAACTGGGCTCCTCCTCAAAGACACTGCTCAAGCTCTTCACTGTGGTACCAAAAGTCACTGCAACTTTCCTTCCTCTTCAACCTGTTTTCTTGGCTGAGACACTTCAGTCAGGCAGAACTTAATCCTGCATTTAAATGGGAAGTTCGGTCACTTTTTTTCTTTTTCCACAGCATAATAACCAAAATTAATATTTCCAGATAGACCAGAGGATATCTCACTTGAGCATGCACTGGGATTATCATTTTAACTTTCACATTCTAGGCGCTGAATCTCTTGAGACTAAAAGCTGATTATGTCCAAAATACTTATATATCTATATTTTTCATTTTATGTAATGTAAGGTGCATGTAAGATTACAAGTTATCAGGGGAAGATAAAATTGTTCAGATGAAACATCAGGGATTTATATATTTTTGCCTTTCCATTTGATTAGGAGTAGTGTAATTAAGCATTCAGACACAGACCTTAATCAAAATCTCAGTCTTTAAACAGCTTTCTGATAACTGCAATTAGCTGTCTATAAGTGTAAGAGACATTTTATTATATAACTACATGTAAGTGTGATTAACTGAACTTTTTGATATATAGGTCAGAGACTGCCACTTGATATATTTTAACTCTGTGAGAAATTTCAGACTCAATGTATTACACAACTTAAAAACTTTACCTTAAAGTTCTTAAGTGGTTTTTTTTGCTGCTTAAGTTCAAATAAGTTCTCTGTCATCAACAAGTAAATTAAAATTTTCATCTTGTAAAAAGATTATTCTTATTACTAAAATAATGCTTTTACCCTATAATAATTTAGTATTTTTCATAACTTCTTTGATTTGGCCTGAGATACTAAAGATTATTGTTATTAGTTTATAAAAAAAGTCAATAATTTACTATATCTTTTACTAGACTTGTAGGAATTGTAATTGATATATCCAAAATTATTACTTCTACATTTATAATTTACAACAATAACTATGGAGTTTAAATAATAATCGAGGAAATAATATATTCCCAAAAAAAAAAAAAAAAGTGAGAAAAACAAATCAGGCAAGATCATTTTACCCAAAAAGTTCAGGTGCACTGCTACTTTTCTTTCTAAAGCTTTCACTCCTTAGCCTTAACCTTGTTTAGATGAACGGCAGAAACTTCTTTGTTCCCATTTCAATTGTCTTGATCCCTCCTCAGATCTCTCTTATCTCCACTTAATACAGGGAACAATTTCTTCTTGAGAAAAAGCAGGAAGGTAGTTTTAATCATCTGTCTCATTGCCATAGCTTGGCTTGTGAATCCATCAGGTACAAGATACAGTAGCTGCAGCAAAGCACTGAGCTGCTAAAAATTAAAACATTTGTAGTGTTTTGATGCTTTTAACTGTCAGAGCCTTTTACAAATACCACCAATATAATCCTTGGAACATACCTGATTTCCATCTCTCCAATGCACTGATACAAGGAGAAGGAAAGAACCTGATGTGACTTCATTTGCTGACACCATCCAAATTCCAGACTGGACCAATTCCTGAACACAAACTGTCAGGTACTGCTGCTTTCAGTCATGGGCAATGTGAAACTAACACACAATCAAGCTGTTAGGACAATTTGGAATGGTAACAGAATTCTCAAAGCTTTGGTTCAGTAATTGGAACCACAGTAAGTGTACTCCTGAAATTTTCATATCTGGTGTGAGAAAAATACAATATAGATTATACATGTCTAACTTCCCACACCTGCATAACATATTGCAAGTCTCAGTAACTGTCTTGTAGTTCAATACCCAGGTGGCATTACAGACAAATTTTATATCAAATTTAATTTTATATCAAAGGAAGTCATTTAAACAATTACCAGTCTTCATTACAGTGCAACCAACCAACAGCACATTAACCAGACTAAAGAGGCAGGCACAGGACCTCTTTACAGACACTTTATACATACAAAAAATTCACTTTTTTAAATTCACTTGAATAAATGCTTCTGGTAAAAGCACAACAGTATGAAACAGGGAATAGGAAAACCAGTTGTCCTATTGTACTTATAACACCTGCTCCTATAACATATGCATTGTTAAGAACCAGATATATGCCAACCGTTGTAAAAGAAATCTGTCATAATATCAACAGCAATACTTGGCAGACCCCAGCTGAAGGTCACTACTATAATAAAGAGACTGGAGTGTCTCTCCCAACAAGATACACCTGAGAGAGTAAGACTGTTCAGCCTGGAGAAGAGAATGCTCAAGGGGAACCTTATTAAAGTATGTAAGTACATGAAGGGATGATGTAAAGAGCACAGAGCCAAGTTCTTTTCAGTGGCACCCAGTGACAGGACAAGAAGCAAAGAGCACAAACTGAAACACAGGAGGTACTGCGTGAAGACCATTTTCACTAAGAGGATGACTCATTTTCACTAAGAGGATGACTGAGCACTGGCAGAGATTGTCCAGAGCAGCTGTGGAGTTTCCACCCTTTGAGAAATTAAAAATCTACCAGGACACAAACCTAGGCAGCCAGCTCTAGGAGACCGTGCTTGAGCAGGGGATTGAACAAAATGACCTCCAGAGCTCCCTGCCAACCTCAAGAATTCTGTGATACCACAACGTCCCTTACAAGTAATAAACTGACAGAGCATTTTCCTTAAACTTATTTTAATAAGTAGACAATTCAGTAAAATATTGAAGTGATTCTGATCCATCCCAGCTTTCACACATGGTCCTCCCTCTTCTCTTTTGCCCCAGGTTTTTCCTTCTTTTCAAAGTCAAGGACTCATTCGACACAGTGCAAAAGAATTTCCTATTAGTGAAGTAACATTCTGAGATCTCTGTATAAAACTTGGTTCACCAAACACATGGGTTGGATATTTACAGAGCCTGGCTTCCCATCTGACCAGTTTAGTGAAATGAAGACCAGAAACTACTGCTCATCCAGCAAATACAGCTAGCTCCAGTAGCATTATTATTGCCTCTTAAATTTTTAAAAGGACAAAACAAGAAGAGATTCACTGAAATCTGCCTAAAAACAAAGCTCAATTCAGTATTAAATTTCTCACTTAGTATGATGGGATCAAGTAGAACTTTTATTGTGCTGACATGACACAGTCTAACACTAATACAAATTGATCAGATTTTTGTGATCCAAAGATCACCAATCAGCATGTCTCTTCATAAGGATTTCACTCCCATTATGTTCTGACATACTTCGCCCCATTGTGAAATGTCTTCTATTTTGCATAGATCATGTGTTTCTTAATTGGTTTCTTCTTTTATTCAAGTAACAAACTCATTGTTTGTCAAACATAACTCACCTGAAACAACTTTGAAAGAATAAAGAACAGTTTTATTTGAGAAGTAAGGATTACTATGTAGAAGTTGGAGACCAAATTGCAAAAACGAAATCATACTGCAAGCATTTTTGAGATTTATTACACAACAATGCAGTGTCAAGAAAAATGCAAAGCAACTTATTTCATGCATAAAATGAAGTAAATATTTTGTCTTGGAAGGCACCGTCATTCGAGCTTTGGCTGCAATAATTATTATTTTGACTCATCTGCACATTTTACACAAAGTATTTTAAATGAAACGATACTGATCTATGCAAGTAATAAAATTATAGAATGGCGGGGGTTGGAAAGGACTTTTAAAGGTCATTTAGTCCAACCTCTCTGCAGTATTAAACTAGATGAAGTTGCCCAGAGCCCCATCCAATCCAGCCTTGAATGTTTACAGGGATGAGGCATCTATCACCTACCTGAGCAATCTGCTTTAGCGTTTCACACTTTTATTATAAAAATATTTCTTCCTTGTATCTAGTCTAAGTCTACTCTCTCCTAGTTTAAAACCATTATTCCTTGTCTCACTACAACAAGCCCTACTAATGTTTTTCCCCATCTTTCTTATAAGCCCATTTTAAGTACTGAAAGTTAACACAAAGGAATTGATTTGTGAAAATGATGGCCTGCGGAAAGGACTTTTATTGAGCACATCTTACTTCACAAAGCATTTCTTCTAAGTGTGCACACGCTCTTGTCACAATCTTCTACAGTGTTTATGAGCTTTATAATCAGTTAGAATTTCCTTTCCAAGTATATATTAATCAGATTAGAAAATATACTGAAAGATAAGATGAACTACTCACAGTGCCCTTCCCAAACTAAGCTACTACTATTTTGCTGGGAAAACAAATTCAGCTTAAAGAGAGGAGAGCATAATGTGGTATTTAGTATAGTAAGTTAAATAGGTCAGTTAAGAAGAGATTCCAGGTTACATTTTTCTGCAAAAATTACACCTTTTATACTCAAGAAATGGGAGGTGGTGGGGGAGACACATTGCAGGAGGAGCTATATATATTGGCTGCCATTCTTGTACTTTAACAGGGAAACTGAAAACTTTGTTATTTGCAGGCAACTCATGTAAAAAAAGTGTCTTAACAAGTTACTCTGCCTTCTGTTCAATCGCGTTAACCTCTTTTCACAGACGGTTCACAGAGTTTCCTAACTCTTCTTTTTCTGTGTGTAGATTTTCTTGTTCTAAGATAACACCTTTGGAGAAAAAACCCATGTTTTTACATCAGCAAACATCTGTTGTTTTTCTTACCAAAATAGGATAGCTCATACCCTCTGACAGCAAAAGCTAAAATAACTTCTTCCATTCTCCAAGCAATTGCAATGCAAATAACTCTACTAAAAAGCTAAAGGCCAGTATACATTTTAAATACCATCTCTATCTAAAGAATATTTTAACTATGCCTTTCTTCCCTCTTTTTCTTCTGCCAACTTATCCCGTGTTGATTCAATCCTCTTTGTTTTGGATATTTGTTTAAAAGATTGAATGTGCAAGCAAATACCAATAAATTTCTAATTTTATGTGTAGACTTCAAGGGCAAAGTGAGATTGATATCATATTTGGTTTTTTAGTTTTAAAAGCTCAGATTTTAATTAGATTTTCCTGTATTAAGATACAGACTCATAATATATGATCACTTACACTGGATGTTTTAATTTTATTATAAGAACAAAAGCTGTAGAGTAGCATAGCCCTTGGAAAAGCTGCATAGTGCAAATTAAATGCCAGAAGCTCCAGTAAATGGTACATCTTGGGATCCACAAACACTTGAAGAATACCTACAGTGTTGGTTTTCTAAGTGTTGTCTTCCAAAAGCCTTTAGATATTTGTATATGCCTATAATATCTGTGTAATATGAATGTGAAAGCTAAAAATTAAAATGTGGTAATATTAATACAAGTCAAGCTTTATTTCAGAATTCATCAGGAAACCACTTAGTACATCCAGCTCTGGTACTTAAAATAGGATAACTGTCCAAGCAAGGAATGAAGAAAAGAAACCCACATAATAAGGAAACACTGGATTTTCTCCAATTTTGATTTAAATATGAAAATAATTTAATGAAGTATATTTCAGAGTAAGATGCAGTTTCTTATTAAGCCAATTTTGTACATATAACACAGCAATGTACTTCTGATAAAAAAAATCCTTTTCAGTGATGACAGCCACACTTACTGCTAGTTTGGAATTGCATTGCCTACTGTGTTTGAAACTTGAATTTTTCTTTTTCTTTATAACATCAAAAGTGCAACAAACAGCTGTGAGAAAAGTGACCTAGGAGCTAAGAGAAATGAGTGTAGGCATAGAGTTTAAATAAAAAACCTTTTCTGAAGAGAAGCTCCTATAGTAGTACTATACCCTACACAGCACAGTACATATTTGAAAGATTAAGTTGCTTATTTTAAATACTCTAAAATTTATTAGTGATTTCAAAGCTCTGTGATGAAATTCTATCTGCAGCTGGTTCAGAACATTGTTTTACTAATAATTTACAAGAGAAAATTGCATACTGTTTGGTTTTAAATATTCTCCAAAATACACGTATTTATCATGCCCAATAGCAGAAATTCATATAGGGAATACCTTCTGTAATCCTGAACTCCTCCAGACCCTTAAATTTATAGTCCTGCATGCTTAATAGCAGCATAATTAAAGTCTGTGAGTGGTATTTCTTGACTAATCTGTTCAGTACCAATAGCAGAGCCAAAGAGTCCTAGACATCCAATTCTACAATACACAAGGTTTGGTTATTTTATTGATATTCCTTTCCACTGAAGGATTTAATTACCCATTTCTACTATGAAGATGAACAAGAAACAGCTAATTTTTCCCCCTGTTTAAGGCATATGTCAGGGCACAGTAAAGGCAGGCTGCTTGGACTGGACAGTGGAGCTGGAAGCCAAGAGCCACAGGAGGGTGAGCAGGGCAAAGCTCTCTCTGACAAGGACACAGTCCCATGGCACCTGAACAAGAAAGAGAGCAACCAGGGCCAGCTAATGTATCAATGATTGCCAGATGGGGCTCTAATAACAGGGCAGATCTGAGGTCAAGCCAGAAAGATGGGTCAGCAAAGCAGGGCCTGAAGAGATGATGATAACCAGACAGTGCTGCACAGAACAAGGCAGGCGTGATTTGAGCTGCACCAAGTGTTGTCCCAGCCCAGGCAGTAGACCTCTGGGAGAGCAGGGAATGCACTCTGGCCCTTGACATAATACTACATTTCAATTGCTCATTGAACTTTCCCCTGCTTCATTTTTCCATCCCTCATGGTGATTTTGCAGACACCAAAAGAGACTATGCCAAACCTTTTACAAAAAGATAGCTAAAACAACAGAAATAACAGGCCAGTATCAATTGTTTCACTGACCTAACAGCCTTTGGAATAACTAGAATCACCAGAGTGGGAACTATTCCTTGCCTTACTATTCCCGTAGAAAATCACACTCCAAAAAAAAAAACGTGCACAGTCCCCTCACTGAATTACTATTGGGTTTGATGAATCCATTGTATCTTCAGCAATGATAGTACAAAAAAATGCCCATTTGAAAAGTGGTATTTGAAGTGCATATGGCTTGTAAATTCTTAGTATGAATGACTTACACAAGGATGAAATATATTCATCTTCTTCAGAGAGGAAGGTCTTGGTGAAAGACAGGAGTCCATGACAACTCTGAACTCCAGTGAATACCTGGATATCTCCTGGAAATTGGAACATGGTGCTTCGAGGTTCAATAAAGAACATTTCAACCCTTCTAACTTAATTTATTGCCATGCCTAAATTAAAAGTATTTCCTAAAAATTATTTTCACATATTTCATTTGTATCATTGAGAGTTATTTAAAAGAAAAAAAAATACAAATTCCAACAGGGAAGGACCTCTACAATCAGAATTTGTTTGACAGAATCATATTCCACCTAAGTTTTATAAGTGATTTGACTGTGGAAATGAATGTTGAAGTCTTCTGTACTGATTTGACATAAAATTGAAAACAGTTTCTCCACTGTAGCCTTTATGAATGACAGATGCAGCAGGAATACTCATTGTCTCTGCTTCCTCTTCTGAACAAGCAAACTTTGGGAATGGTTAGAGGGCCACTAAGACAGATGACCTCCTGAACTCAGCAACAAAAATACTTTTTTTTTTTTTTTTTTGATGACTAAATAAGTGTGCTTGAAGTGTGAGGCCCATAGTGTCCAATGAAATGGAGCTGATAATATTTCTCTTTTAAGATTAATTCCTCCATGAAAGGTTTTCTATGTGACACATCAAAAAAGCTGCAGCACATAAGCAAAAAAAGGGGGATTTAAAAGAAAGAGGAAGAAGGGGAAGGGGAAGGAGAGACCCCCATCCGCTAATAACTCTGATGACAACAGACTCAACTCTCATATAGTTGCACACAAAGTATCCATTCATTCTTATGTATTGCTTCTTAACCATTATATATTTATAAGTCCTGAGCCAGATAGTAAGGAATTTTGGCAGCTGTCAGATGCTTGTTTTCCTATGCAGCACAATGAATTTGTTGTCCAAGTAGTGAAAAAAGCATGATATTTTTTCAGCCTTACCTTCTTCATTTAGACAGCAAGCAAACTATCAACTAGGAAATAAATCTTGGAACATAATCTTGAGGAATTTTAACTAATTTGAATGAGCTTAGTTTTCTATAGATACACACACACACAAATGCCCACACACATATTAAAAAAAAACCCACTAGCTTTGCATTTAGCCTCTTGAATGTAAGTCCTGACATAAGAATATTTACTTATTTATTACCAAAATGTAACAATGTTCAAATCAATTAATCTTTATTCAAGGTAAAATTAAGCACACAAGAGGAGTGCTTATGCACAGTGATAAGTGATAACTGATTGGAGCACTAAATATTTGTCATGATTTTTCAAAGACACCAAAGTTAATGTCACTATAAGATGTAGCATTGATAACCATAACCATAATGGAGTCCATGATTTAGAAATAATATTTTTTGAAGTGTTCCACTGTGTATCTAACTACACAATAATGTTTGCATTTGCATTTGAAATCAGAAAAGAACTCCTGGAAACCTTTTTTCCTTTTTTTTTTTAGCATTACTTGACGTCACACAGAAGTGCTACTCCACGCAGTACCCAGTGCTCTGGAGGCTGGCGGGTTTTAAGATCCATAGCAGCAATGTAATTAAGGTCTGTTCGACTGCTCTTTTTGTAGACTGGACATGAATACAGACGTGGATCTTTTGCAGCTGAACAGACAGAAGAGACATAAAGAGCAATTAAACTAAGTTGAAAAAACGGGACCCTAAGGGAATGATCATAAGGCAAATGAAAAACTGAATCTGAGTTCAATAGTACTCTGCTCTCTATTTGCTATTGCCAGCTGAAGAGCATACATGGTTTAAAATGTCTTTAGGTTTAACATGAGCACCTAGGAACTGATACAAACCAATAAATAAAAAAGGACACTCTAGAGTTATTAGTGTTCTTATTGGTTCAATCTGCCCACTGAACATTACTTCTTATCAATGTATTATGCCAAAATAAAATTTCCCTACTTTTGACCTGGTAACTTTCAAACTTGGTTTGAAACGCATTTAGTATTTGAGAGTACAAGTCATCAACTATTTCATTGCAGAATTAGAACAGTAGTCTAATCATGCTCAGTACTTCAGTATTCATTATTTAGTATCTTAGCTGCTGATCATGCCTTTTATAAAACATTAGCCATGCAAAATAGCATGTTAGCAAGATTTGCTTTTAGAGGTGGAATGCTTTTCAACAAAGTTTTCCAATTTTATGTTCTTCAATGGATTATTCTATTCTGTTTTATAACCCTATTCAATGGCATGTCCTATTCTATATGCAAAACCCCATCACATTAAGACAAATCACACATTTTCACAGCACTCTCCTTAAGCCCCATAAGTTTTCTTTCCATTACTTCATTCCTTTACTGCCTCAAAAACAAAACATCTCCTGTGACCTCACTCCACCTCTTGCTTGCTTCCATGAGCTCAAAATCAGACCAGGGAAAAAAAAAATTATAAATATACACATTATATATATGTATGCATATATATAAACATATATCTATAAACACAATATGTATATGTATATATAGATGTGTGTGTGTATATAATCCATGAGTATCTTGTATTCTTGTATATACACACATCCATATATATATATATATATACATATAGCATTTATTTTTGCATGAGTGAAAGAGACTATTTAGATTTAGGTTATGGGGGCTACAGAGATCACAAAGTTTAAGTATAAGAAAAATGGCATTTTAAGTCTGGGACACATATTGTCACAATGTACAGTTTACCTGTTATAAAGTTCTTAACACTGTTAAGACCACATATAGAGACCTATCTAAATATTAGGAAAAGTGCCTATTATCAATTATGAAGCAAGTCTGAAACACATTTTCAATGGAAGCCTAGGAAGCCTTGCCCATTGAGAGAGATTTCCTATGCATACAACGATTAACAACAGCCTCAAGAAATCCCTACAAGCCCAAAAGATTTCAATGCAGTTAAATAAAATACTACGTTGAATTCAATGGAAATAACATCCTTTACAATACTGTTACTTACTGTTATTCTCTGCATATATCCTTAAAACTGGCATCAGCTCGAAGAGCACCTTAGCCTTGGATTCTGTCAGTCTCATGTTTCTTCTGTCCCAACCAGCTCCTTCTAAATACAGCCCATACACGTAGACACCTTCTGAAGGAGGGCTTGTGATATCATCCTTCATCCATTTAGTGACTTCATTGCACAGCACTACACTGTCAAGAGCCCATCCTTTGTTAGCTCTCGTTATTTCCTGCCCAAACCAGACAAAAGTTAGGTGGTTACATTTTCACATAAGCTCAGAACCCTTTTTCACAGCAGTTATTAGAAATAAATTTTTATGGTCATAAAATATCCTCTTCAGTACAAAAAAACCCACCAATCCTTTATGATATCCATGTTCACAAAAGTCTGACTATTCTCTAAGGGAATGATGGCATGGCACTACAAGAAAGCTTTCAGTACTTTTTCCACTATATTTGATTTTAATTTTTTTCTATTATATAAAGTATCTAACAACCAAACCAAGTAACATAACCACTGAATGCCAATGGTAGCCAGCTCTTGTGAACACAAAAGCTTCACATATTTGATGAGATGAGAAAACATTACCTGCATGTGGTAAGTGAAACATATTTTCGGGGTTACCTTCCTTTTTCTGCACCTCTACTCTTCAGTAACTGTATTCTTAATGAGTAAGAACTCACTCAGCTATAAAGCTATGTAAAGAGACTGCAAAAAAACCTGTCAGTTAATGCAGTGGACAACACTCAACTCTCAGTTGCCCAGTTCTTTACTATGCCATGCAAATAAGTTGTGGCAAACCCAAGTTTTATCCTGGTCTTCCAATGGCTTCAAAAATCTTTCTTTGAAGAAATTGGAATCAATGCTTGCTCCGTACTGCAGTTACATGGATGATCTAAAAGAACTCAAGATTTATAGCTCAGAGATCATTAAGGGTCTTGCTCTTTCTCATTTCTATTTGTTTTACCACACATCAAAGCCCAGAATCTCACTTTGGTATTTACTTGGCATATTAGGTTGTTACATACCCACAGCTCCTTTTTATGGAACCAGAAAATTCTGTAGTTTCCAACTGTTTTGGATCTTGTTAGTAAACCTTTTCCACAAGCTTGGATGCAAAAGATAGTCCCAGTTTAGGACTGTTCACTCAAAAGAAATATTTTGTTACGTAATTCCAAGGCTACATGCCTGAAATTTTAGAATCCACTACCCAGACCTCAGAGTAAGAGGGGATATTTTTCCTACATCAAAAATCTTCATTCTCTTCTCCAAAAGTTTGGGCTTTTATTTTCCTGAGGTCCCATTGTATTTTCACCTGAGTATTCCTTTATAATTTTACACATTCCAGACGCTTACTGTCTCCAATATGTCCCTTTGTGATGATCAACACAGGCATTTATTATTTCTTTTTAAAGTAAAAAAGTTGCTGAGCAGCCAACACAATCACCAAGTCAACATACATACATTAGCAAACACATCAAATATCATACTTCTATGCATTAATAAAGGATAGTCTTTCCCACTTCCTGAAGAAAGACTTAATCAGCTGCTGAACAGCAGCAGTGAAACATAAGGCTAATTCTGAAGAGCTTTTCAGCCCAGTCTGCAGTCAGGTAAGTACTGAACACAGAACAAAAGAGAGGGGGAAAAATGCAAATTCATGGGCTTAATGGCCATTCTCAGAGATATTGCAATGGAAACATGAGACTTAATATTTTTCTAGTCTACCTTAATAATGTTGTGGGGTAGCCTCTACTTATTTGGGCCTTGGTCAACACAGGAAACATAATTTAGCACATTAGTGGTTGTTATACTAAAAAAGTATGTGTGAAGGAAGAGCAGTTCACTCAGGAAATGTTAGACAGTCACACATCTTCCTTTGTTTTTAAACTCATCCTTCATCAGACAATACACTTTATTTTTTAAAGTACGTGAAAAAATAAGCAGAGGAAGACTTCAAAAACAATTTACCTGTCTCACTGCAGTTAAAAATCCTTGAGGATTAAAAAACCCTGTCATCCAGAAACAGTTGGGTCGACTTTCAAAAATCCACTTGTAAAACTGGTGGTTTCTTTCTAGAAGCTCAGTAAACCAGAAACCAAGTGTACTGGAAGGCCAAGATGCCTAAAAACAGTAAACATGTTTTAAAATAGCTGTCAAGAAAAGCTACATTCTCCCATAGTAATAAACAATATAATATTAGCAAAGCATATATGAAGACCATCTATCATATCTTAACTTTAATCTGATGCTTAAACTTTGCATCCCACTGAAATCTGAAGGAAATTCTTTCTCTGTTTAAATTCATGTCTGCTACTGGATTTACATCTTTAATACTCTCTGTGGAATAGTCCATTTTATGACATTTTTGCAAGGTTAGACAGATGTATAAGCTAAAAATAAAAATTGCATACATGTCTTTACAATTCTAAGGTCAATATATCAAGCCAACGTGATTTGTGTAAGACTATTCTGCATTTTTATTCTTTTGAATAAAACCTAAGGAAAACTGAAGTTGGACTATGGGGAGATATAGCTGTGTTGTGAAGCATCTGGTTTACATCTAGGTTTTCTACCATGAAAACACTTTGTCAGTTGAAATAAAACAAGCAAACAACAACAACAAAAACCCCAACTTTTTCTTTAAAAAAAAATTAACATTTTTCTTTCCTGCAGTTGTTGTTAACAGGTCTAATTATCCCTGAAAACAATTTCTATGGGGGGAGGCTGAGAGCTGGGATTGTTTAGCTTGGAGAAGAGAAGGCTTAAAGGAGGCTTAAATATGTTTATATCTCATGTGGAGGACAGAAGAAGATGGAGCCTGATCCTTTTCAGCAATTGGAGAGAAGGCAATGGGAACAAGATGAAATGTCAGAAATTGGGTTTCAACTTAAGGAGTTTTTTGTTTGTTTGGCTGGTGGTTGGTTGATTGGTTGGTTTTTACTGGGAAGGTGATCAAACAGTAAAATGGGTTGCCCCTCCCTGATTCTGAAGACTCCTGGGAACTCTGATTTAACTGAGCCTGCTTTAGAAAGCGTGATTAAACTACACAGTCTCCATAGGTCCTTTCCAGCCTCTTCTATTCTGTAATTATGTGGCTATTACTCCAACTCCAAGTGCACTGATTTTGTCCAAGATGGACAGGCCACCTTTACTTAACCCAGAAAAGGATGCCCAATAATTATATATGTCCAATAAATTATACCATCTTAGTCACTAATGTGGGTGGTAATTTTTAAAATCCATCATCACATTTTAAATTTCTTTCCTCTCTCTGGGTTTTCATACTGCCAATATGTAACAGGTTCTTAAAATGGCACATATCTGCATCCTTCACATTCATTTCAATTTTCATAAATGAAAGAAGGCTTGTTTTGGGTATGTTTATTTTAGCACAAAATCTATTCCAGCAGTTGCACAGATCTTGTTAACACTTCTGAAACATAGTTTGAATAAAAATGTTTACTCTAAGTCTAGCAGTTTAATCTAGTCTTCAGAAATAGCTTTTTTATTTCTTTCCAGAACAAGTGCTGTACGCCTACCTTTTTCCAGCTAGCAGGAATCCTTCCATCATACATGCAGTCTAAAGCATCCCTCAGATTTTCACTCATAACTATTGTCCCTTCAATGGCAAGTTTTAGATCAGTCAGAGTGCTTCTCACTAAAGAAATAACTCTCTGCATTTGTTCAATCTCCTGTCGCAAAAATATGTGCATAGGCTGAAAAGGTCCCATGTTCTTTAGTTTTTCTTTTACCTGTTGGTAGAAAGCCAAAGATCCTTCAATAGAAGTGAAAAAAACAAAATTGGATTTATGTCAATATTAGGCCCCAGTATGATCTTTGAGACGTAACATAATTTATTTATGAGCTTAAATGGTCAGTTTGGCACCTCTCTTGAATTATCTACAAGAGAGAAACATTTGTTCCAAGAGAAATCTGTGATGCTAAGACTGGCTATGTTTTCAGTCCAAGTCATGATTTAGTCTTTGAGCTAATGCCACTTAAAGAGCTTGTAGGCTGACTACCTTAGTTCAAAGAATTCAGCTTTAGTTCCAACAAGCAGTTCCAAGGTTCTTCTTGAACAAACCAATCAAGTAATTGCCCCAGCTACTTTGCTTCAACATAGCAGCAATGCCTGGGAACTATCACAATTCCAGGCAGTCGTGTATTCTAACTAAACTCACTGATACATCTTTAATCAAAAGTGTTAAATTAGCAAATAAACAGCTGCATGAACATAACTAGAAATTTTATTATTAAAAATATTAAAAGCTGATGATCATACCTCCCTCATAGTGAAAATGACAACTTCAGCATTAACAGGTTTAATATTTCTAAAAAAGATCTTACAAAAGCACTTCAGCACAGACTTCATTATGAAGATTAATAGCTTGGCCACACTTCTTTAAAAAACAAAGTATCTCCTGCATGAATTATTTCAAACAGGCTTTTAGAAAAGTTTTTGGGGTTTTGGGTTTGTTTTGTTGGTTTTTTTTTTAATCCACAAAAGGCAAGATGGAGCAAATGTTTTTGCCAGAATGTCATTAACTCACTTCAAATGGTACATAGTCAGCAGGAAGTTTTTCCAGCATATCATCAGCCAGTCTGGCTACAACTGCCTCTCGAGTTTCACCTCCTCCACCAGAGCTATCTTTAGGCTGAATACTGAGGATGGTGTCCAATACATCTCTGGAAACTTTACTTTGGTAGGTGATATCTGCATTGGGGTGCAAACCAAACACCTCTGGTGTGTCATAAGCAGGAAGGCTCTATATAATAAAATATAAAAAAAAGTTCAACTGGAGATTTAGAAACTAATCATTAAAAAAAAAAATCCCCCCTGAAAAAATCCCTCTCCAAAAAAAAAACAAAAACAAAAACAAACAAACAAAAAAACCCCAACACACAACCAAACCAAATAAAAAACAGTATTAAGTAACAAGCTAGGTTTAAGTAACAAGCTAGGTTTCTCCAAATAGTCTTAAGCCAAATAACTTGCTGTGGTCTGTTTGTCATGCCACAGTCCAAATCACACCAAACAAATGGTGTTTTAACAACTATACACTATTTTAATAAAAAAAAATTCACTTTCATATATCTAGACCTTTTATTTCAAAGAGGTTATACCCAATGTCTGGACTTCATTTGTGCCTTTAGGTATGTCCCTCAAGAAAATCACATGAAGAAGAAAATATATATTACTGTCATGAAGATTATAACATAGATAACAATAATTAGTAGTCAATAATAGATGTGCAAACTGCTAGAAATCATTTTAAAAATCTGTGAATGAAAGACAAAATACAGGTACTCAGAAAAAAGAGAAAAATTCTAGGGAATCGGGAACTTGAGAAACAAGTGATTAGCTGTCATTTACCAACCTGTATGTACTGAAGGTATTGATCCACCGCAGTGCATTTTGGTATGCTGTATCCTTTGTAGAAGCTGAATTCCTGACTGAATGTGTTTTCACTGAACCAAATCTTTACAAAGGTGTTCATGAGTCTTTTGTCAAAGTCATCTGTCACACGACCACCATACTGGATCTCACCTATCATGTAACAAACAGTACTCCAAGAAATCCCCTAAAACCAAGCAGAAAGCACTGACTTCAGCTAATTCCCTTCTTATTTACTTAGACCTGCCTTAGTAAAAACAGCTGATGTACCATGTCTGTCCCATTTGGAAGAAAGTTACTTTCCTATTACTCTTTTTTTCATTATAGTCTTGCATTCCCAGAACACCTGCAAGGATTTCTCAAAATAGAATTCACCGACAAATTCAAGAGCATTTTGAAGATAGCAAGAAGGTTACAGATATATTTGAATACTCCTTTTACTTAAAATTCGAACTGCAAATTGCTCTGCCACAGACCTCTCTGTATGACAAATGACCATATGAAAGTGAGAAACATAGGAGACATTCTTGTATAATCATTAAAAAATTTTTTTGATTTCTTCATGCTGCAAAGTCAGGTGTGGGGGGCAAAGGTTATTTTTACTCGAAATAGATTTAAACAAAAGACTATTTGAAATATCCCTTTTTAATTTATTGACTTAATTAGAATTGAAAAGAAGGTTGATACTGCTAAGGTTTATATTTCTGATTTGGATGGAAAGGCTTTTTTTTTTTAATGTAGAGGTTAATACAGAAATTAAACATGCACTGGATTAGAAGTCTAAGTCTGCTGCTGTAGAGACAGATACACTTGAAATATTGAATATTTGTGGAAAAAACAAAAAGTTAAAATCACTCTTGTAGTTCAGTTATTAGGAAGCATTTACATACATTCCACTACTAGAAAGATCCATGTTCTTAATCCACCTTTCCCACAAAATCATTCATTACCTTCTTGGTATCCATGCGATTCAAGTGGTTTCGAACGAACTGCACCGTAGCATTGAAATCAGCTTGATTAAACTCATAGGGAATATTCCAACCCAGAGAGCCAAACTTGCGTCTTTCCTGAACGGTGGAGTGCAGAAAGGCTACAGCATACAACAGTGGTTTCCATTGCACCACTTTACTGGCATCTAATAAATCCTGGCTGACACCTATTGATTCAAATGGGCTTTATGAGAATCACTGTAATTGTCTTTTTCAAAATTACTTCAAAGCACTGCTAAAATATCAGTCTAGAAATATTCACTTGGCTCTCTGCCCCTCCCAAGGGTAAATTATTGTCCCACAAAGTGTTCTGTGCTGGAGACAATTTATAGCATGTTATTAAATTGCTCAAATTAAAAGAGTAAACTTCAGGGAAAAAAAAACCCCACAATTTACTAATAGCTGGATTCACATCTAGTTGCTTTCTGCACAGACTCTTTGTCCTTTATTTTATGTAGTGTAAAGAGCACTTGACAGCCATCCATATCATTTTTCTGCCAAAAGACAGAATATCAAAAATTCAAACACTTTGAATTGAGATACTAGACACCAACGTGTGAGAAAAGAAAAGGCATTGCCTGTTTTGCTATTCAATTAGTTCTGACCACAGAACATCAGCAAATCTTCTTAATTTTCAAAACAAAAACTAAGATGTGCCCTGGCATCATTGTGAACAGTTCCTCATACTAGCTTACACTTCCTACCAGTTTAACATGACCGCACAATAGCATCACAGCCCAAAATGTAATTTTAAGTCATTACCATTCTAGTACTCACCACTGTATGTTCTCTTTAGTCCAGCTCTGAGCCCTTGTGGTGGTTCATTGGTAAACTTAATTGACATTTGAAGAAGGGTGATGGGGAATTGTTTGTGAATGTCAGTTGTCATCCACAGTCTAAAGCTTTCATGAACAGTCTCTGTCTCTATTACAGTGTCCATTAACTCATCCAGAAAGTCAAGTCCAAGGTGGCAGTTTTGCAGAAGTGCCCAACCTCCCTAGTGTCAAAAAATAGAATTTTAAAAGTTATCAACCTTGTTCAAAAACTGAAATCACTCCTTGAGGGGACCTAAGCTGTGGGCTGTTTCTTCTGAAGATGGTGTTAGCTTATTTGGTTTTTTTTACCTGAACAAGTGGCTCCTTCTTGTCTCATTTGGTCTTTTCAAATAGTCTCTACCTTTTCCATTTCAATACATTTAAAACACACCTTGTCATGACTACAGTGCTGATAGAAACTGATAAATTTTGACTTACATAAGGGAGCTCAGGAGTAGCTGGATAGAGCAACCTGCTAAACCTTGATCCGCACAAGGGTCCCAGGGTTAGAAAATAACCAAATGAGCATACATAACTAATCTATTGCTATTAATCAATAGATGTCAAACTTTCTTATATGAATTACCATATTTCTTACATAGGCATCTCATATACCTCTTCACTAAAAGGGCTTGTAAGACAGTGAGGGAGTGTAACTGCATTTCTCTAAACTAAACAAAAGGTGCTCCTTTCCTGTTTTTGAATGGTTTTCTTCCAATTTGATTGGTCAATTAGTTCCTTATGAGAAGTTATCAAACAAGAATCTGAAGCAGAACTAAAACAGGTTATAAAAAGAAGCTCATAGCACAGGAGAGTAAAATCAGTATTTTTACATCAGCAGGCATAGCAGTAGTATCACCTGATGTGCAAAGCATGCCAAATTGGAACATCTCACCTTTCTCTTATAGATAGTTTTGTTCTTTAATTCCTCTTCCTGTAAAATGCCTGTGCTACTAGGCTGTCCCTCAGAAGTACAAATTCAGACTACACCAATATGAAATAGCTTGCTATACTACCTTGTTTTTTTCAAGTTTATGTAACTATCAATAGCACATTTGGAATTCATTTTCTTCATTTAACAAAATACATCCATATTACTAAAAATAAAAAACTGAAAATATAATCTGAAATGCCTACAGAAGAATATTTACTGGTAATATAACCAAAAAACAACCAAAAAAAAAATTTAGCTATGTATCATCAGTCTGCAATCAACTATAAAAACTCCATTTTATATGAAAAGCACTCCATTTTCAATGAAAAGCATCTGCAGAGTATCAAGAAGCTTGTTATGGCAAATTGAAGGAGCGTGAAAATACAGTTCTCTTGCTTAGGACTCTTATATAAATAAATGTAGTGGTTTGTATCAGCATTAAGTACCCACCAAACAACATTATCTCATGGCAGGATTTTTATTTCTAAGTGTTTAGTACAGAGAGAAAAACATTCAGATTTTTGTTGCTTACATGAGCCATTGTCTGCTGTAGAAGTTTACGAGCGTGGATTCCTTGCCCCTGGCCCATGGAAACACAACACGTTTCTGTCTTCAGTCTTCTTCCCAAAGCAATAATTGAGTCCGTAGGATCAGAGCCCATGGAAAGGAAGCATATGAGGGGAGTACGTGGATCTGACTCTTCCCATGTTTTCTCCAAGTCCAAGATGACTCCCTCTGCATATTTTTCCCCCATAGTGTCAGTGATATATTTTCTTGCCTATATTAAAAAGGGTAAATTTAATTGGTGACCTAACCATTTTAGACTGTTTTCTTCACAGTGTAAATCCTTCCAAAAAGTCAACTGAAGACCAAAGGCTGCTAAAAATTTATATCTAAGATATACATACACAAGTTATTTTTACATGTCAACACATCATACTGTCTTTGAAGATGGTATTTCTTATAGCCTATTACAACCAGCTATTTTTAAAAAAATATATTACATTACATATATGTAATATATGTAATATAATAAATGTATGTATTTTTATATAATAACTATAATTATATATATAATAACTATAATTAGAGTATAATAAAAATAATCACTTCTCTAAAACTTTAGAAGATTTTTAATGATTTAAGGATATCTCCATTAGATAGTGTAACTTTTAGCATCAAAATCTAGAAAAATTGGAGAAAAAGACTACAGAAGGGCTTCAAAGTGCTTAGGCCTTTCTCACTTCCACAGTCAAATAAGCAATGAATTAACAGTAGTAATGATTAAAATAATTATTACTAAGTAGACGATCCTAGGGAACAGGTGAAAACCATCTCTTATCCCTTCTTTATTTATCTTTAAAAAATCTAGATTATTGTTCTTTTTCACAAAGAAATAGAAAAGGCTCTTTCAAACAGTCTGAGATTATCTTTCTTGTACTCTTTCCCCCCCCCCACAGCTCTTGTCTTAGATAAATCTTTCCCTTAATAACTCTGGCTTACCTCTCAGAGACAAAAGACATTCAGCAATAAACATTTGATAAACTATCAGTTTTCATAAAACCGTCGAAATATGAAAGTTTACCTTTCCCCATTAACAGTAGGGAGGAGCTAATCTTGTGCAATCTGTTTCAGACACATAGCAGACATCACAGAGATTCTTTATACAGTACTGCTTAACCTATTGACTGCAGTTACACCAATAACTGGTAGATTTTCTCTATCACAATGTCTAAAGATATGCATCAATAAAATTAATACCACATTTCAAGTGATGCATTCCAATTTCAGTAAATCACCATTATTTCTCTGAATTGCCTGTAATTTTATATTTTTTGTTCTTTTGTACTGGAGAAGAACATAAAAGTTAAAAATAGGCTCCTAGAAGATTATTTGTCTTTAAAAAAGGTCTATTTAATAAACTTCACTTCAGTCATTTTTAATAGATGTCTTTAATTTGAGACTTTATAAAAGATTTTTCTAAAGTGGCTCTAATTCTTCCATGCAATAAATAGTTTCTCAATTAAATAGTTTTCAATGTTCCCTCAGCCATTCAAGTTCATTAAAATATTTTACTTCACTCTAACATGGGGACACTTCTAAAATTCTAGTGAGTAAGCAAGGACAGCCAAAAGTATCTTCTGAGCTAATAAAGCAGATCTGGATAAACACATATTTCCAGCAGAAATCACCACAGTGGATAATATTTGTTCAATATATTGGAATAATTTTTTATCACTGCCCTTGTAACAAATACATAATGGTCTGAAAAAATTTTAGAAAATACAACATAAAGGTCCATTACAAAAAGGTGTTTAGCATTATATAAGATAGCACGAACTTGCAATCTGAAAACTATTACTCTAGTGATGCCTGAATAGACCATGTAGGCTATATAAATATACCTGAGCTATGGTCCTGTCAGGACACCAAGATCTGATAAGAAGAAGATGTCTGAAGGAATCCAGAGATTGACCATAGCCACTAGGAACCAATTCTTCTTCAGGATTCTTACTATCAAACCAGACTTTCCACTGTTTCTCTTCTCTGGAAATCTGCAATTATACCATCAAAGAAGCAAATATTACTAAATAGACAAGTCCTATTTACAGTGCCACTGGGTTACAAACTTTTAATGAGAGTCAGAGATATGAAATCTACACCCAGGCATTTGTCTAGAGACATTCTTCCACAGATTTAATAAGGCTATTGAAAATTATAGGTTAAAATTTCAGATTATAAGTACGCTATTGTAGAATGCAGCACCCTGGAGTATTCATATTCTGAAAACAGAAGCTACTAATCAGTATGTCATATTCTGATCTAATAGCATAGCTATGTCAGAATAAGGATAGCTAGGCACAGACATAGCTTTGAGAACAGCAAGTACATAACTGCTCTCCACATTAATGTACCTACTCCCTAATATTTCCTCCATGTAGCCAGAGACACACTGGGAGGAGCATCATAAAACACAGTGTAAGAAAGCACAACAGGGATGCAAGATAACGTAATAACCAGAATAAAAATAAATTTGTAAAGTATTAATTGGTTAATGGCAAGTTGAATCCCAATTGAAAAATATAATTTTATAAAGTGTGAACACTCTACACTCTTATTTTCCTGGGGGTGGTTGAGTTTTTATAACAACATAGGTTGCTAAGCAGTCAGGGCCATAACTGTGGCTATCTGCTGTCACTTTTGTTTCTCTTCCATAAAATAAACCAGTTACCACCATATGGGCTTGATTACTACCAGACAATTACTTCTTAAACAAGAGATCAGCTTTCAAAAGCCCTTACGTACTTGATCAAGAATATCTGAAAACTCTTCAAGCTTGCTGAGCTCCACCAAGTTCAACCAAGTCATATCCAGAATCCATTTAGCTGGCTTAGGAGGACAAGCTTTAAGGTCTAGGGATGCACCACCTGCGAGAGATTGAAATTAGTTACTAGTACTGTTGGAGAGACAAAGAAAAATAAACAAAATAAGAGGGGAAAAAACAAATACAGTAATCCAGTTTTTAAATCATGATGTTACAGGAGTTTTCTACCATACAAAACCATGCCATATTTGACTGAGCTGAGTTTGCAGTTTGGTTAGTTTGTCTTATTTTTTCAATATTATGTAGCTTAAACAGAAGTATTCCCAACTTATATTTTGAGGCTTTACTAGTTTTTTGTGCAATGTGGCTGGAAACAAAGGCTTTTTGGGAAAAGATACTCCAAAGATTCAACATGGAAAAATTCACACATATAATCCATAAATAAAATGCTGCCTGGAAAACTAAGTCTCTTGAAAAAGCAATAAAAAACTGATCCAAACCTTCAAGCGAACTCAGTGCTTGTATGTAGTAGCTAAAACCAAACCCATGACCTTGTCACATGCAGCTGAGACTATTATGTTCTTTTAAAATGTTAGCATCATTTTCTGCTCCTATTTGCTGCAGTTACCCTAACATGTTAATACAATAATGGTTTTTCTAAGTTAAACACATACCTGATGGTATTTGAGCAGCAGACAACAATATTCCTTTCAAATTCTCATGATTACAAAGATATTCAATATTCAGTGTGCTGCTATAAATTAGAATTGCCATACAATGTTGTCTGTCACCAGATCAGAATGATAAACATGCATTCTTACAATTGACTGTTTTCTCATATGAGAAAGGAAGGAGCATGCTGGCTAGGAGATACAAATACATAACTTTTCTATAACAATAATGTGCTCTTGTTATAATTTATTCACAGTTCCCACCTTTAATAAGTGTCAGAAATTCTTCATGCCTCACTCTGTTTCTTTGTATATCAATCTTCAAAGTAAGCAATAATGTGAAAAGAAATTTATGCTCCTCATAGAGCCCTCGGGCAGTATATTTGAATACTTCATATGTCATATGTTCAATAATATTGGTAACCCTCTTGCTGGTTATAGGGCTCTTGGTAGACCTGTTAGAAGAAACATGTGCAGTTGAAAGATTATTTTCTTGGGCTTTATAAAAGGGAAAACTATGCAAAAGGAAAAAGGCCATAGTTCAGTATTTTCAAAACATGAAAAATAATAGATCACAAACAGAATATCAGCCAGCAAGCTGACAACAACTTTCAGATTGAAGGAACAGCAACAACAGAGAAATCCTTTCTAATCCAGTCTTTTTGCCCAGCTGAAAATCAATGCATTATAATGGTTTTTAATTATCTAATTAAAACTTTGAAGGACTGTAAGTACATTAGAAGGGTTTTTACCTTGCTAACTGACAAAGTTTTATGGGTATTTAAGGTGACAATTCCTGGTCAAGATTGTAAGAAGCAAGAGTCTTCTTTCTGATATTAGTTTACAATAAATCTTTACTGTGCTACAGGCACCTGCAGGACTGGGTAAATACAAATTGTAGTTATTGCTAACTAAATTACCTGGCTAGGGAGAGGTCAAAAAGCCCCAAAAACTGTCGAAGTGATGTCTGATACATGACATTGACCATGCTCATCTCAGTGATAAGGAAGTACAAGATGCTGCCTCGAGTTGCAACTAAAGAGCAGGAAAGAAAAATTTGTTCAAAGCAGAAATGCAGAGCAGAAAACTTTAACTCTCCAAAACATATACACTGATTTTAACACTAATGATAACTGAAGATCCTCGAGTTTCTCCATTCTTTACTGCCAGAATAATAATAAAATCATTCATTTTATCCTCATGTATACATTAGGGGAAAAAAATCCTTTCTGTAATTAGTACAAACTATGTAAAGTCCAGTTTTTAAATACAAGTATGTCTGGAAATCTGCAATATTGAGATCATCAGCAGAACACATAAAAGTTATGGCTGTTTAAAATGCTGTTTAAGTGTCCAAACAAATTTCTTTTACAGACTTTTACAAGATTCATATAAAAGTCAAATGAGCTATATTGATTTAACTTACCCAGCACTGATTTAACTTCTTTTCAGTAGTCATTCAGTTTTAAATGCAAAGGTTTTACAAAATCTGCACTGTTTCTCATACCCTAACTGTACCATCTTATGCATTTCATAGAATGAAGACCATTACAGAGAGCTATTTTTTCCCCTGTTTTTTTTCACATTATTACCTGTCAGTTAAAAGACTCATGAAACTTGTTGACTATAATAACCAAAGGATAAATGCTGAAGCATTCATCAGAACAGATATAGAGAGTACTTAATGTTATATAAGGTCTGTAAAAGAATGTCAACATGTTGAACTCAAACATATATTTACCTGAACACCCTAATGACTGATATGCTTGTTTATGGAGCAATGAGAAGTCTGCAGAGAAAGCAATTCACTCAATTTTGTAAATTCCACATGAGGCATAGCATTGAATATTTTCTCCTTTATAGCTCAATATGACATCTCTGGATACATTTTACTTACAGGAAAACACAGGCTTCTCCCACCAGTTTTGGTCTTCTTAATCTCATCCTACAATTTCTCTTACTCTAAGTATTGATGTTTTAAATATATGGTCTAGCTGTTTGTCTTCTCTGACTACTTTCACTCACCAGGTCTGTACTCTTCGCGGGCTGAATTGATCTGTACTTCAGTTTCAGCAGAAGTTTGCAGTTTCTGTGTTACTTCTTCAGCAGTCTTCTTAGTGTTGCTCAATACAATTAGTAGAGTCTCATCATCTGCCAGAGAACTCTTAGTGCTTGTAAGTCGAAATAGAAGGTTATCTTCTAGGTCTTTAATCCTCCTTTTGTTCATAGTCACATCTTCAATAAGGTCAGTTCTTTCTTTCTCTAATTCCTATTGGATTACATGGTAATATTTGGGAAACAGAAGAGCAATCAAAAATAATAAGAAAAAAATTTAGCTTAAAAAATACTGATCCTACTAAAACAGTGCAGGTCAAGACTAACTGAATTAATTTGGGGAAAGAATTCCAGTGGTATTTCTAACACAAGATATATTGCCAGAATCTTAACCTGTTACTTAAGTAGGCATTAACAAATCATTTCTACAAACATTGAGGAAGATGCATGTATAATGCTCTAAAAGAATAACAAGTTCACAACTGTTTGTCTTCTGTTTCAGAAAAGACAAATGCAAACACCATTCCAGACATGGGATTTTATTCCCCTCCATGTAATCTTATCCTCATTTATGATTTGCTTTACAATTGCTATATTGAAAACTTAGTCTCAACAGCCATGCTTAGTCATCAAATCAAGCATCATATATTTTAAGAAGTGCCAATACTCCTCCATCAAACAGGGATAATTTCAGCCACTCACTAAAATGCTTCCATTATTAAGTATGTAGAACTTGAGTTACTTCACTAAAATTATTTATTTTATACATTTATTAATATAATCTGGATGGTTTATGTACCTAGATTTTTTCCCAGTTCCCAAATATAGAAGATGGATAACTGTTAATCAAGAGTTTTACTTTAAAAAAACAGCTATTTGAAATCTCTAGAAAAATATTTTTCAGCTATAACAGTCTTTCAGTTCCTTCTTAAAATTAACCTTTAAAAACTTAATATAAATTAGTCCCTCAGAGATAAAAATCCTTAATTGAAATATAACTAAATGTTTCAGTACAGTGAAGTAAAAGAAAGAAAAGAGAGGGAATAGGTTAAGCGTTTTTCATAAGATAAGGTTAATATGAATCTTATAAATTAACAGTAAGTGAGTCAGTTGGTAGAAATATTTGCTCTTTAGATAAATACTTCACAAAGTTTACAAAGGTCAGCTAAATAATTTTAACAATGTCTCTCCAAACTTGGAAGTTCTGTGTTCACTCTGTCACTGCCAGGTCCATTTCCTGGCTGCTAATATTCCAAAGAAATAGGGACAGCACTAAGAAATACATGACCTCTCATATGGCACTGGAGACATAATGGACCTGAGCCCCTATCAAGGCTTGAGGAAAGGCTTTACTCCCCCATTGGAGTAGCCTTCATTTACACAGCTTTGAAAAACTATTAGAACTTCTGAAATTGTTTTTTATTTTTCCACATTCTAAACTTCCGGTATTCTCAACCTACATTCTCCTCCTTCATTCCTAATTCAAGCACTTATTTGTTTTAAAGAATGACCTTTCACCTTAAAAAATAAATTAAGAAGAATCATCTTATTATCAGATTTAGAGTTTTTTCTTGGTATATTGAAATATCATAATCATCATCATGTAGAAAATATTTAGTGGGACAATCCTTTTGGAAAAACGCAACTACAACATAACTTATTAAATAGATTCTGACAAAACCTGATGAAAATAGACAAGAAAATACAGTTAGCTGCATTTCATTCAACTGCTGCTTCATGGAACTGAAGAAAAACGGGTAACAGTTTCATGAAGCATTTTTTTCATGCAAGTTAGATGAAGCAGAAACTTTTTTTTAAATAGCATAGGAAGAAAGTCATCATCCAATTAAATATAATAATTAACACGCTGCGCCAAATTATCCTTCATGTTTTGCTGAACTCAGTTCAAAAATTTAAACATACTTTAGAATTCAATGCTTCATAAAAACAGAAAGTAATTCTCCTCACAAGAAGAGCCTGAGAAATAAGCTGGAAACAGAGTTACCAAGCTAAAGGAAAGTAACCCTAGATGAAAACCTTAATGAAAAAAAATCCATTTATTAAGCTCTTACAATGCTTTTTGCAGATCAGAAAGTGTAAACAGTTGAAAGCTTTCTTCATATCTTCAAAAATTTCCAGTCATAGCACCAAGGATGCAGAAAAAATAAGCCGAGTTACCATATACATAAATTCAAGGAACTTGCACCAGAGGCTATTTCAAATCCAGTTTTATGAAGTTCCTTTCAAAAGCAGATGACATTTTACCAACTGTACCAAAGAATGCTATTTCTTGTTAATATTCATAAAATATGAAAGCTGCTACATAGCTTATATCATCCTGTCACAAAATGATTCACAAGTAAAGGAATTTGCATCAACTATTCCTTACAAAACTTGAGCCTTTTTCCAGCAAAAATCTTGATATACGAATGCAAAAATTCAAAAAGCTGTAGAGTTCTTGCATATTATAACTCTACTGCTAATCTGATTTACCTATGACACTAAATCAACAAGATTTTTTGTCAAATTAAATAACAGCCAATCTATCAAAATAACGATATCATTAAAATATCATAACTTATACAACCTTCAGACATATATCAAATCTCTCAAATCCTATTATTCCAAGAAATATAGTAGAATCAAATTTAAAGAGATATTCCAGCTGCCCTTGACCTTATGCTTCACTTTTATCTTGCAATTGGCATCTTGCAATTCTGGTGGAAAACAAGAAATCAGTACCAGTGTTGCTATCAGTAAACAATTAATTCTGTGAGATATATGTGACAAAGATTATTTTAATGGGCATAGTAGACAACAGAGAGTCAGACTTGGCAGAAACTTTAAGTACCATGCTGTAAACACTTCTTTTTCTCATTGGAGGTCTAAACCTCATTCAGTCTAAGACCAGAACCATATAAGAGATGGTAGAATGGGAAGAAGGATAGAAATGTGCATAAAAGTCTTGAAGAACTCTCATTTCAAATAAATAATCTCTTCTTTTTCTGGGACAGAAATTCCACACGTGCATTGTAACACTGGATATCAACAAGCAGTCATACTTCTCCATCTACTTCTTCACTCCTCTGAGAAAAGTCAAGCTCCTCCCTTTTCTGTGTCCTCCAAGCAAGCACACAGCAAGAGCAATGACTGGAAGAATTTGATAAACTATCTCCTGGAGGAATGTACTGTATTTCATGGCCCAGGAAGTGAAGTTTGGCATAAGGCTTTGTGAATATACACATCACAGTGTGTTTTAGATAGACAGTGATAATTTCATTACATAGTGGGTTGACAAGCTGTCAGTGGTTGAAGAGAAGCTGATGGTGCAATGAAGCTGTCTGACAAAAAGCAGACCTTAACAGATTGAGTGTGATTTCTCTCACGAGGTCCACGCACTGTTTGGGAATGAAATGCAACTACTCAGTGTGAGCAAGACGACTGAGTCTATTAACAAGAAAAATCTTACACTGGCGGGGAAGAGGAAGGTGTTGGAAGGACGGGAGAACCTCAACAGATGCCACAATAAGAAAACAAAGATATTCCTGTCATTCCTCTCTAGTGAAGGTAAACTGGAACTATCGTCAAATACACCAGTCAATACACAGTCACAGCTGCATAGCGTTTCTTATGATAGGATCATTGCCTGACCTTATAGCTACAGGAATTAGCTGTTCCAGAGTCAAAAAAGTACCAATCAGCCTCCCTCCAGAACCGCATGTTGATTGGGACTGGCATTTTGAACCTGGACTTCCTCAACTAATATATCTGCTATGTCAAAAGGTATGTCACTAGGTAGCCCATTTTCCCTTGGAGCAAGGAAGTAACTAAATCTGAATTCTTTGTATTAGATTATGTTGCCATGAGCTCCAGGGTTTGTAGACAGAAGAACATCAGTTTTTATTTCAGGCCCTTTTGCTTTTCACAGGCCATTTTCATGAGGTTGTAACTCATTGAGGCAGGAAAAATAAGGTTAATACAGTAAAGTTGCAACAATAAAGAGACAGAGAAACTTCCACATGAATGAGTCAATTGCTTCTGTGCCACTTTTTAAACCATTACAAATAGGTTATATTAAGAATAATCACAATAGAGAGAGACAGAAAGTTACCTTGCAATATGGGAATAGAGAGTAATAAATTAAAGCAAAACATTCTACAGGTAATATAAAAACTACAGACAGGAAAAGAGATACAATCAATTCTTTTACCTGCTTCTCTGTGAGAATGACTCTGCCTAAGAGTTGATTTTCAAGACCTTTCATTGTTACAGTAAAGTCAATGATGGAGGTCTGAGCACTAATTTCAGGAGAGTAACATGGATTTGGCAGTTTTGTAGTAATGTAAAGTCTGAAGCCATTCATAACATTCACTTCCTTGTCACCAACTTTGACCTCAAGAAAAATGTTAAAAACAAGTCTTGAAATATTAAGAGCCAATACACACTTTTTCAGATACTGTATATAGGAAAAAAGGTTACATTTTTCTGCTTAAAGGCATAAAAATCCAGTGTTAATCATACATCTGATGCAAGCAATTTGTTGAGAACAGTCAAGGACCACCTTAAATGGCCCATTCAAAAATTATTTCAACTTCTAAAAATTGTCATAAGCAAAGGAATAAGGAACTCTATGCATTAAATATATTAACCATTTGTGACCTTAAACCCCACCTTATTTTTTCTTTCATTGGTATTAATCAAGTTTAAATGAGTTTATTTTTTTACAGTCCTATATTTATTAGGAGTTATTTTGCTAAGGAGAGGTTGTGGGAAGGGGAAAGGAGGAAAGGGGAATTTCCAAATGTTTGCTCACTCATTTTATTTTTACCTTGTTGGCTGAACCTGTTTTAATGATGTTTCTTTCCAAAACATTGTCAAGTGCTGGGTCTAGCTCTTCTCCAACATCTTCTACTAAAAGAGGTCTTCCCAAAGAAAGGCTGTCTTCTAAGTGGTTTCTAAAATACTTGTGATTCAAAGAAGTGATCTGAAAACATAGATGCAATACCTTATGCCCTTTTACCAATCTTTTTCTTAGTTTTATATTTATAATTTATTTCATTTTCTTTAGAGTACTGCCAAAAGCAATGATCCTGTGAGTAGACTAGCATTAATGCAGATTGTGAGCTCGAGGAAAGGTAACATCAGCATAGCCTATTGCCAGATCTCACGGAATGCAAAGTTCTATTTTTCAGCTGCAAAGGTAGAAGCAAAGCAGCCCTGAGCACTTCCAATTCTGATATCCTATGAGTGCAACTACTCAAGAATTTCGCAGGAAAAATTCACAGGAACCTTTTAGCACCTTCAATTTTATCTTGGATAACATCTCCAAGTCAAACTGCATCAGGGTCAATTCCAAGATAAGTATTTTTCTGTGGTTTTTTTCACCCTTGAAAAGTAGAGGTTTATATGGAACAGGACCTTAATAAGTCTTTGCTTTAAATAGTCCCCAGTTTTTATCACAACTAAACCACAACCATTTGTATCATAACAAAGCAACCATTAAAGGTTTCCGCATCTAGGTAGCAATCAGCATGAAAGTGGTAGTTATATTCACAGAGCCACTCTATTATCACACCTCAAACTACTTTTATGGATTTCAGGTTGTGGGTTTTTTTTAAAGCTGGTTTATTGGTGTAATCATAATTGCAGGAATTTATCATATTTTCTTGTCTGAATTGAATTTGTGTATCTTGCCTCAGACTGTACGTTGTAGCACTACATCTTCCCTGTATATTTGCAAAGCACTTAGCAACTGACATCCATACTAAGACAACAAAAATTAATAATAATTTCTGATTAAAAGATGAAAAAATATCTTGCCGTGATTTTTCATTTATAAACACTGACATGAAATTGTGTTAATCAACTAGTTGGTGTTTTTCTCCTAACACATTATTCTGTAAACATGTTTATTACCAAACATTGCCCATCCAGCCTATTTTACAAAGTTTATGTTCCATTAAAATAAATTCATTAAACAAATGGAGTCACTGCCACTAAAGGATACACTTCCACTTCTAGTCTAATCTCAAATCCACTAAAATATATCTGAGATATTCTTTATGTTCAAAACCAGAATTTTGTATAAATATCATTTCCTAATTTAGGCAAATCAATGAATTGTAATGCTTGTATGCTAAGAATTTTCAGGGATTATGAAAGCACAAGCATTTCTGTTACCTGAAGGTCATTTCTTCCTTCCTTATTTTTAATCCAAATTTTACCCTGTGTTTGCGGATCAATTAATAAAGGATAACGAGATGCTTTAGTGACAATGATTCCATTCTGTATGGATAAGTCGTCATTTGGCAATCCTTGCAGGTTCCATTCACTGATAGTTGGAGCATCAGTCAACATTTCTATGAGGTTCAAGTTGTTACAGAAAGGAATTCTTCTGCTTTTCATTTCCTTTTGCCAGTCATTTAACAGCAGACTGCGGAACTCTTGGTTAAAAGGACCAGAATAGGACAGAAAAGCTGTAGCCAAGAGTACATCACCTCAAAGAGAAAAGGGAAGAAAAAAAAAACAAAACAAACCAAAGCATTACAACCTTGCCAATTCTATTAATGAACAAGCTGTTTCCTTCACTAGTTGCTACACGTTTTGGCTGGCAACTGAAGAACACACTTTGACCCATAAAGAAGACAAATCAATCTTTTTTACCAAGGCTCACTGCATGGCATGGCAATGGTACATTTCAGTGGATGCTGCATTTACTTTGTTCTTACTATACAATTGCAGGAATCAAGAGATCAGCATCTGGCAGCTTTTTAAGCATGTGTCAACTCAGCACACATGTAAGGCTACTCCAAACAACAGATCCTGCACAAGCAAGGCATGGCAGAGAGGAATTAGTCAAGAACTTATAGTTCCATCATTTCCTTGTGCATTCATAAAAACAGGCTTAAACAATTGGGAGTGCATGTGTTGGGGAGGGTCCTGGGTGGGGTGGAAGCCCTTATAAGTACTAATTCAATTAAATTGCTGTAAATCAATTACAGTGATGGGTACTGGTAATAAAAACTGTAAGAGACATCATTATGGAGGTATTAGGTGTGACAACATTTAGTCTTCTGTTCAGTTTCAAAATTTTCCCCCTGAATTTCACAACACCATAATTTGAGGGGGTTTTGTACCTCTGAGGTAAGAATGCAAAATTTAAACCGGAGAAGATATCATACTTTTATACTGAGCCATAGTATTTTTTAGAAACTTTCAAGTTATCTATAAAAGAAATAGGATGAATCTGAGGGGAAGCTATCCCAGATTTTTAATAAGTTAATACACATGTATGTATTATAGCAGCAAATAAAACACCACCTAGTTACTATAATACAACCCATACAACAAGGCTGCTTTTTTGCAGCCTTTCAAAGTAAAAAGCAGAGAAGAAAGTTCAGCCCACAGTAAATGATGAGATAAATTTCATTTATTGATCTAACTAATGAACCAATTATTTATTACAAAAGTAGTTTAGTTTACAAGTGCAAATTTAAAAAATAATAATGACCTTCTAAGAAGCAAATTCTTATGAACATAAGTAACCACAATTAAAAATATTGATTTCTACATATAAATGCCAGTTCCTGAGTATCAGTCTTCCTCACCTCAATATATATTCTCAGTTATACACATTTTATTGGCGCTAACACATCACTCTCTTTGGACTGTTACCTACAAATATCAGTCAAGTTAAAATTTTAGTGCCACCACATTCACAGTGTCCATTATCTTTTCTTTTTTTGATATGAACTTTAGCCTTATATTTATTTTTCACCTAACAGGGCTTTAGCAAGGAAATTAAAACAATTACCTTCATTTTTGAGACAGGGATCTAAGATACAAAGGAAAAGTTTGACACTTCAAATGTTTTCAGTTTCACTATTCATAATTAAAAAAACTTGCTTCCAAATTTAAAGGTTGGGATAAAAACTTACCAACCAACCTCTTGGTTTGCATGGCAAATTCTTTACTCTGTTCTGTCCACCTCTCTTTTTCACCTGCTAAACCACTTATAAGACTCGAGGCAGTTTTCATTTTATGTCGGCAACGCTCAGCATCTTCCAGCAAAGTCTAGAGAAAACCATGCACCAAGAGAAATTGTTTACAGTCATATTTCTGATAGGCCAGAAAAAATCTCTACACCTCATTAAACCAGCACATAAACAACAGGTTAGAAATGTATTCTTAAACATCTCTATCACCATGCAGAGGAGGGAAGGTGAGATGGAAAAAATATATCAGGACAAACTATCAACATCTCCCAGAAACATGATTCAATATTTCTTTTTAATATTTCTGTTCTCAACTTTTATTTTGGTGCAGTTGTTGAATAGTATGTAGAATTCTTGATACTTGTTCATTCTGGGGAATTCTGCTCAGAATTTCAAATACATCATACAAATATAGCATACATGGAACTTGAAGTTACAGTAGTAGGCACTGAATTAAGAATACAAATAGATTTTGAGAGGGTGGGAGGGAAGAGGGGAGAGGATCAGAAGCAAAGGAGAGAGGTAGAAAGCAAAGAAGTAGTATTCAAATACTATCTATCTCATATCTGCTGTCCATCAACAGGGAATAATAGTGAAATTGAAAGCACACATTAAGTGCTCCTTAAAGCAAGAGTAGAAACTTCTTTTCTGTGAAGGGCAGTTCACCTGTTTTTCTCTCATTGCATTTTCATACTCTGCCTGCACTATATCTAATTCTTCTTGCTTGGCTCCCAGTTCTTCTTGAGCTTTCTGCAAATCCAGCATAGCACTGGTTAGGCGTTTCTCCTGAATTGCTAAATTAGCCTACAGAGAATAAAAACATAGAAATGTATTCATACATAGAGAATTTCAAAGTGTTTGCTATATTTCTGAAAGTTTTTCTCTTCTACATTTCCAAATCAAAGTCTTCAGTAGAGATTTAATAACTCAGCAAAACCTTTTATTTGAATATTACAACAAACTAAATTCTTATTTCAGATAGCTGTACTTGAACAGTTGGCTTAATGTCAATTAGAAAAAAAAATTAAAAATACTTCTGGAATTGCCAGTCATTCTTCATGTGACACAAAAGTTAGTCTGGCATGGCTTGCAGAAGAGAATGATGCCTCTAGAAGTCTATTTGATTTGTCCATCCAACATGCTAGGCTGAAATACAAATCCTGCTCCCTTCTCAGTCATTCGCATTATAATACAAGCTATTCTCTGTTACCATGTTCTTCCTGACTTTCATTCTAACCACTTAGGCCTGGTTTTTTTCTCTACATAACACTGATGAAGAGTATCTGTACAATCTTCTTATGAACTGAGATCTGGAACATTAAAAGGACCAAATTTCAAGGGTTTTTTCTACTTAATTCAAAATTAATGTAGAGCAACTGCAGTAGTGTATTTAACTGGATGACAGACGCTTTAATCCCATCCAGAGGCACAAACCCACACCATCTCTTTCATAATTTTGACAACTCATATGTATGAGTGGAAGTACATTTGAAATACATTTTACTTTTAGAAGTACAGTGTTCAAGGTAATAAATTTCGAGAGAGGGAACCACCAATTAAAATAAGGCAAATGAAGTTTCCCACAGATTAAATCCTCAAGTGCAAACAGGTGAGGATGAGAAGGAGCAGAGGATATCTTTGACTGACAAACAGACATACCTTCAAAGGTAATACTTCTTTGTTGATGGAAAAAAATACCGCCATAGCTTTCGTCCATGAGCAAAGGCCAGCAACATTCCCACATACTCTCTTAGCTGTCTCAATGTTGTAGTCCACCATTTCAAAATAAGGGCTCAAAAGTTCTACCACTTCTTCATTAATTGTATCCTTCTGAAATTGCTGAAAAAAAATTTTGAAAGTGCAAGATACAAAATGTATGCAGTAAGTGTAAATGATATATACATGTATTTCACAACACATAGAACACTAGAAAGATCACAAGTGTTACTTACAAACAACTTGTATGAAATTATTTGTCACATGTATCTTTGAGACCTTTACAAAGTTATTCCACTGTTATATATACTTACAATAAGGAAAAAAATTTGCTTTCATTTATGATCTTTGCTACCTCACACTCACCATTCCTGTTACACAGCTAATCATTGTTTCAAAACATCACTGGTGGTCCTGCTAAAAATTTCATTTTGTTTAATACAAAAAAGTTTTAACAATCTTCAAAAAGAAAATGAAGAGCTAAACTCTAGTTCCAAAACATACATTCTGCAAGACAGTCCTTTCAAAAGTCAAGCCATCTATCTTACCTTTAAATCACCTTGTCTAATTACTGGAATGTATTTCATTTTTAAAGAATTTATTTTTACTCTTTTCTTGAAAAAGCATATTTTTCCTCTTTCCTCCTGAAAATCTCTCAATTTTCTCCCCCAAATTTATTTGCAATGTATAATGAAACCCAATCCCAGACAAACTTGAAAAAGAGCTGTTCTCTGAAGCACAAATAGGTTTAATTAAGCAGAAACAAAATGAAATGTCGAAGTCCATTATAAAATAAAAACCTTTACAAGTAGATGCAATGTGAATACTGCATAAATAAAATCCATGCCAACCAACCATACAATGCTGGTCAAGCTTCCTACTAGACCAGTGACAAATTAAGTAAATTCAAAATGCAGAAATCAGAGATTATAACACTCAGTGGAGCAGGAAAACATACAATTTATTCTAACTAGATAAATCATAATATTATTAGTTTTAGTTATGAAAAGGGATTTATTTATCAGTTAGTTAGTCTTTCCATTTCCCTAGACAAATCCTGTGAACCAAAAAATTCCCAAATTTTAAAAAGTCCTGGTTGTGTTCATCCTAATAACCATCTATGCTTTTCCAAACCAGCACACAAGCTAAAATGTTGAAAATTAATGAAAAGCTAAATACCAGACAAAAAGATGTTTGTTATCAGCTTTAATGAAACAGGCAAGTAACGGCTATCCAAACCAAATGCTTCAAGCTTTGAGTCATTTGTCAAATAAAACAATTTCATTGCCTTACTTCGGAAAAATTATAGTTGATTTGCAAGTAGGATTAAAGTTTATGTCATTCTGACTTATTTATTCTTAAGCCCTTAACATTTCAGATCTATTGTTTGATTCCCCTTGCACATTTGTTCTCCTATGAACATCAGAGAAAACATTGTCCCTTATTTTCTTGCATTATAAAAATTTAAAAAAATAGAAAAAGGGTCCACAAGCACCTGTAGGCTCTGTAAGAAGTTCCCTGTTGTCATCAGCTTCTGTGATTCTTGCCACGATGGGACAGTACAGCATTTTTCCTGATCAATTTTCACGTGGTTGACTCTGCGCTGGAAGAGCAGCAGCACGCAGTCCATGATGCGCATGATGAGGTGAGGAGGCCGGCCCAGGGTGCGCACGGTGGCAATGTCTGCAGGCTTTATTGTCTAGCAATTGAAAACACAGGGCAAAGCAAGTACTTCTTCTGTTTAGTTAATAAAACACAGAGCATAAGCTCACCAACGGTATTAATCAATGGGAGAAAAAAATAAAAATATATATGCTCTTTTTGCCTCTAAAAAGCATCAAGCTAGAAGAACCCCCCATCAGATTTTCACTACTAACTCCTATCAACTCCTAGGAAACATCAGCACAGCATCTCTACAGCAGCACCTTAAAACTCAAAACTACCATGAACTCTTTTGACAATAAAAAAGAGCAAACCAGAAATAAATTGAAATTTTACTTGTTCTTTAAGTGCAAACATATTGACCAGAAACTGTGCTTAGAAAGAAAATACTTTTTGTTGACATCCAGCAAACGAAGGTGAATTAAGGAAACCAGTGAGAAGGCCTGGTATATGCATATGTTTGTACCTTCTAATACATCTTACCAGGAATATTCCTGGCATAGAAGCAGGCCTACAAGAAAAATATATTATAGTAAGGTATGAAAACCCAGGTCTTAATAAGTAGGGCTAAATAAGTCTAGAGTGTAAGTCTAACACTGTAACTCACAACTCTACATCAAGAATCGGAAAAGACACCAGAAATATCTGCTGAAGATGTCTCCTTAGAGAAGAATTGATTTGAGCAGCAGTGCTTACTGCACCCCATACAAAGCAACAAAACCACTGAACAATGGGAACAGCTGATGGGCAGACCTGCTTCTACAACACATACAACTCTGAGCAGAAGCTTTGCTTATTTACAGGCAGTTTAATCAGTCTGAGTACACAACAGTTCAAACAGTAAGCAACAGATTACTTAGTAATCTGAGTACTCAGAGTACTGTGAGCATCGTGACATCTTGCCTCTAGCCTAGCACATGCCTCACTGGGAATTCATGAAGGCAGATTTTAATTACTTGCGTCTATACTTCAATAAAGGGACTTCAAAGCACTGCAGACTACCCAGGTCACCTTCCCTCTGCCAGCCCTTTATTTCCCTTCAATATTTTGCTGCTTGTTGGGTTCTGTGTGCACCAAAAAATTCACCAGAGATCTTACAGATATCTGCGTGAAAACTTTAGCCAGTGATTCTTAGCAACTGTTAGGAAATTCAGCTCAGCCTTATTTTTGCTAACATACAAATTGTGGCAAAATTGTTACATTTCAATTTTATTTATTTCTTTACTTGTCTATAGTTATGCATTTAATGTGCTATTTTTATTACAGGGCAAAGTGTAACAAGGTTTTACTGAACTCTGACAATTCTTACTCAAGAATTGATTCTTACTTTAAAAATCTAATCTCACTATATGTTTAGAAATGCTTATAAGATGTTGTGTACCAACCTTTCTCCTAATGTAGCATTTATCATTCTTAAAATACATTAAAAATTGACTAAAATAGCTAATAAAGATTTTTTTTTCATCTGGTAATGACCTTTCTGTTTATCAAATATTTTAATAGGCATTTATCTACTCTACAAGCAGAATTCTACTATAGGAATCCCTAGCTCAAATTTGCAAATCTGTAATGATTATGAGATTCATTTTTTGAAAGATACAGACACATACAGAGAAGATTCTTGCTTAAGGGAGTGAATGAATGAATGAATGAATGAATGAATGAATGAATGAATGAATGAATGAATGAATGAATGAATGAATGAATGAATGAATGCTGAGAGTAAATAGACACATTCTGCTAGGTGTCTTTTTATGATAGTTTGCCTTTCCCCTTTAGACATAGGCAAAGCAATTTATTATAGAAAATGCAAGAAATTCAAGATTAAGCCCAAATGCTTTTTCCCATTGAGAAGTTTTACAATAATGCCAGCATCACTTTTTCTTGAAGTCAGGTTTTTATTTATTAGCACCCTACATTTCAAGAAGAGCAGTATTTTATTGGTTCAACCATTTTAGTCAAAAGCAATCTTTAATAAGATACAGATCCAGACACACAATACTGGTGCCCTCTTTATATTGCAGATGCTGACTAAATAACATTGCTTATTTTTTTCACCTGTCAGAATGCTTGCCCACTACCAGGTTTGCTGTTTTGTTGTTGCTAGCTCTTTAACCTTTTTCCTGTGGTTATATATCAGGGTCTTATAATACAAACCTTCTCCCATATTTCACTCTTCCCAGTTGTCAGGTCATCAACCTTCCTTTTAACTTTTGCACTCTGTCCTTTAAGCATCATGGCAGAGGCTGTTAAACATCTTTCACTCAAAGTGAAGTCCTACATCCAGAAGATCCATAAAAATTCTTCTACACTAGATTTCAAAGCTAATCATGCCATTTCTTCAAATCTGTCTTTAACCATCACAACTGCTGGCAGCCTCTCAAATGGAAAGGTGTCATTTCCAGCAAATCTACATAAAACCCTTTGAGGTTTGTCTATCCTTCAGGTTTTTTCTTCATCCTTTTCTGTTTCTTGAGATGTGAGCTCCCTGCTAGCATCTAACATGCATATTTCAGATTCCATTAGTACTGCTCACAGCAAAATGTCTTGAGGCACATCCTCCTATAAGTTCAGCTGAGCAGACAAAGACAAATATATTCAAATTACAGTTTCAAAGAAAGTTAAAATTTGCCCTTTTCTAAAAACTGACTAATTAGGGTTGGTACTCATGTGAAAAAAAAAAACAAAACAAAACAGAACCTAAAAAGCCTCAAAACACATATATTTATTTTCTGTCAAGTGAAGAGTTTTGCAATGCACCTGCAATTTTGTGTTTCAAAGACATCCACCTTCTTAGTGGTAATGTTGTACATGGTCCAAGTACTAACCTGTAAGGCTGCCTCTGCCTCTTCCAAAGCAGGCTTGGCAGCCTCCAACTTCTCTTCAGCAATGGCTTTGTCAACTGTGATACTGTCTACAATAGCTTGGGCTTTGTCTTTCACTTTCTGAACATCACCCTTCACATTCTCAGCTGCCTGTGCTTTCACAGTAACTTCTTTCAATACCTAGAACGTGAGAAAACCCGCATGCCATAGTTAAAAGAGGGTTTTTTTATAAAATCATATCATTTCAATTCCAGAAAACTCAAATAACATAAATTTTCCCCAAGACCCTTTCTCTTCAACACCTAATTTCATTTTAATTGATTAATCTTCTCAAAATAGAAGGAATAAAAGGAGAAAAAAAATCAAACAGCAATACACTTTGAAGGCTGTACATACCATGTCAGCTTTTTCATTGGCAATTTGAAGCTCCTTTTCTTTTACCTCCAGTTCTCTGCTTAGAGCAGCCACTGACTCAGAGGCCTCTTTCAATTTCTCCAGACCAGTATTTATTCTGAAGTTAAAAAGCAAAATAAAATGCATCTCATTCACTATGTCATTTACTCTCTACTTTCCATCTATAGAATAAATCACATCAATCAGAATGAATAATTGCAAATGATATTTTACACCAAAAATAAGACTTGGGCAACTTTTACCTTTCTGATATCTTCAGAATCAATAAAGTGGACAATAAAGTACAATAATAAAGTTTGTGGCTGGAAATTTTACCCACTTCTGATCAAACAGTATGCAAGGCATACTGTTTGATCAGAAGTGGGTAAAATTTGTATCATTGCATAAAAATCCTACATGTTGTTCTATAAATGTCACTGTCTCTCTTGAGCCAATAACCAAAGAACTGAGTTTTGTACAGCACAAAGCATTTCCTGATAATCAAAATTCTGAAAATTATAACCAATCAATATTTCTTATTTGAAGTGGAAACTGAAAACAAAACGAGACCAAACAAAAGAAAAGAAAAATAGTGTTGAGATAAGACTTCTCTGACTCAGCATTAAAATGCTACTTAAATAGTGCTTTTTATTCTATCAAAAATTCTTCACTTGGGACTTTTCAGACAAGTTTAAAAGGCCTCTACAGAGACTAGTATTGCAAAGACTATGCAGTACTTGGACAGCTGAACAAATGCAGGAGAACAGACAAAGTGTAACCCCCAACAAGTTCAGACAGAGGGACTAAGTTTAAGTGGAAGAAATGGGACTTCATGAACTGACTTGGTAAATCCGAAGGTAAAAACAGGGCAACACCCCTCTGTTTTACAAGCCTTCACCGCTAATATAACTACAGGTTTCAAATTCAATTTGACTTTGAAGACAAAGAATGTTTCAAAGCCAAATAAACAAGTTAAAGCCTTTCTTTAAGGTTTCCAGCTCTTTTTAACAATCTTTCAAAACTGAGAAGGCAATTTTTCTTAAGGGTGATACCAACTGATACACTGTGTTAATTTTACATTATAGTTGCATGCTCCTGACATGAACATGTATCTGCAAATAGATATCATTAGTTTAATAAAGCATCTGAAAATAGGAACAAGTGTATCAAAACCACCCTAATAATGTACAAGTAAAAAGCTCAGGAGTCTAAGTGAGACTCTGTGTTCACAAAACCACTTAGGATATTCCTTACATGTTCATAACAGGAGGTTACAAGTGTTCAGCAAGAAAACAAAAGCTGGCAACTGGCAAATTAAATGTTATTATTAATGTATTATGAAACTACATGTAGATGTCTTCTTTTACTCTTTGAAAACACATGGCTACAACTTATATTCACCTCGTATTCCCTCTACGTCTATTTTTCATGCACCACTACTCTTCCCCCCCACCAAATATATATAGTCTTTATCTTATATGACAAGAGTAACTATAATATTTGAATGAGTTACACCTTCACATAATTTTAGGAATTAAAAATACATTTTTTTGCTGTGTGAGGAGACAAGCCCTGCATTGAAATGAAGCATATCAGAATATACCTACCTGGGGAAGAAAACTGTGGAAAAACAGAAGTAACCTGACTAGTTTACCTGTTTGATAATATTTGCACTTCAGCATGCTTTTCTTTGTATGTCGTTTTATATCCCTGAATAAAGGTCAGGTAGGATTTGGGAGTCACATGTGTAGAACGTCTGTATCTTTGAAAGTAATCAGAACACTTTTCTGCCACTCCATCCTGGAATGAGCCCATACACTGCACAATTTCCCTCTTTGTATCAGCAGTGCAGTCCATATCAAATGAGGACAGAAAGTGTTCAGACACTTAGGAAAGAAAGAAAGCCTAAATGTTAGTAAATATTTATAAAAACATCTTAGCTAATAAACAAGTCACTATAAAACAAATCAGCATGTAGTATCTTGGCCTTCACCCAGCTTCTGGAAACCCATTCTTCTTTACTCTTCACCATCAGATTCTGAATATTATTCCACACCTGTCAGTAAAAAGTATAGCCAAGGATCTGTCATTCTTCATCTCCAAAGTGTGCAACTGCTTTTTCACTCCGAACCTAGCTGCTACCTACCAGGGACTGGGTAATCACAGCCTTCCTTTGTATGTCCTATCAGATACATTCACAAATAATCCCATTCTTTACTAGCATCTTTGCCTTCTTTACAAATACTTTTAAGACATCTTCATGGGAAATTTTTCTTTAAACTGTGTTCAAAACCATTCCTCTGTAGAAATATTTCGACAGCTTAATAAAACAGGCTTTAAAGAAAAAAATATCTATATCAAATTTTAGAATCAAGTAAGTTTCTTCTGGCAAAATTCAACACAATTAAAACAGCTACATGACCACTGATCAGAAAATTATGTCTCTGCAAAGGTAAAACCTACACGTACCTGCCACCAGGGCATCCTTAGGCCATCGGCTGAACCAATCTATAGTGCATCCAGAAATGAGAGCAGGGAACTTCAGGGCCCTATTTCGGAATTTTTCACCAACTGGTGAAAAGCAAAGAACTACATGGAGGTTCTGACGTACTCTGGCCATGAAATATTCATACAGAGCTTCATTGGTTGGAGGTCTTCGCGGATGTTCCTTTTTGAGGAAGGGAATGAGGTCACTAATGATCTCATCTATCTCATCACGTGCAAATAAGTTTGAAACCTTTGGGAAGAAGGAAGATTTTTCATGCTTTTTGAGATGATCCAAAACAGAGGATATAGCAGAAGGTTCTTTTAATACACAGCATTGTAGGAAGGGGCATAGATCTCAGACACTGAAGTTATTAGCACCCCCCAACTCCTTTCTTTAAACAAGAAGTTTTAATGAAGTGATTCCATTAAATAGACTGAAATCTAACTTGCTGTAAATTTTAAATCCCACCCCCCAATAGCTTTCATTCCTTCTCTTTATATTCTAATAACTAGCAGCAAATACTCTGAAACATAACCCTAAAATAACAAATAAGTAAATAAAATCAATAAAATCCGTCAATTCTGGACATGAATTTACCATACAAAAACTAACTGTACACTAATAGTTAATTTAACAGGCAACTTTTCAGAACATCAGTAATAGTTCTCAAGCCTAAATTTTATTTTTTTAAAGCTGTTCTCATTTCCCTTGAGATAGCTTTGCTCAGTCTAACCTAGGATTCTGTAGTAGACTGCATTCATTTTTAAGAATACTTTAATGACAAAAAGCACTTGAGTTCTAGTTTTTGGAAGTGTACTCTTTGACTTATAACAAAATATTCAAATAATTTCTGTTATTTTACCTCAGAATTATGAATTTTAAAAAGCAGAAAATTGATAATCTTACCTCTCCTGATGACAAAACATTGTTCAAGTACTCCAAGAAAGACTCATCTTTGATCTCATTGTCTGTAAAAAGAAAACAGGTGCCTTTGCCTTGCAGTCCTGCTGTTCTGTATAAGAGTTTCAGATCTTCCATCAAGTTTAAAGTGCTGTATGATCTACAAAAATAAAAATGTTAGTTGAACAAATACTCATCTCTTTTAAAAAAAGTCTTCCAACCAAAATGGTAAAAAAAACCAAAAAAATTTAAGTTAGAAACAATGTCTTGGAACTTAAGACAAAAAGGTACCTATTTCAGATAGGTCCTCTGATGAGACCCACAATAAGGGACATTCCCACATGTGAACATACAACTTCTTCTGCAGCCAACACACTTGCAAAAGATTTTAAATCATTTCCCTTCTCTAAAATCACATTTGAGTACCAAAACTGACTTTTCCTACAGACAGCTGGGATGGTATTCATTCTGAGACATTCAGAGAAGTATTTATAATTTTTTTAATATTTATTTCTAAAGAAACCACACTGGGTTGAACAATGTGAAATAAAGCAAAAATGTACTTGGAAAAGGTTGTCAAAATACTGATAGATACCTAAGATCTACCAAATTAGAGGACAGGGATAAAGATTCAACATCCTCAGATGACAGTATTTCAAATATTACAATAATAATTCATAAAGGACTTTTGGATAGATAACCACTTGAAAATATTTTCAGTACCATTTAATGTACTGTGCAAAGATGAAAAGATAGAATACTGGTAGTGTCAAGTTTTCTCTTTCTGTGAAGGAAATAAAATAATTTCCTACTCCAAAGATAGAAAAAAATTCACAATCATTGTAGAAAATCAAGCAAATCTAGTAAGTTTCAAAGGATTGTCATGTCCTTCCACTCTATGTGATGGTGATCAGACTACGTTAAGCAGAGAATGTGAGCCTGTTTTATTTATAGGAAGACATAAAACACAAAGTACTTATTTAGCTAAATTTCAAGTAATGCTCACCTTGTCAGCATTATCTGGAATGTGTCATAGCCAGCTATGAAGGATGCCAGTCTTGTCAAGCTCTGCTTTCCGGATCCACCAACTCCAACTAAGAGAGCATTTCCACGAGGAGTGCGAATCACACGGGAAATCTGTGTAATATACTAGTCATTTATTGCTACAATGTGTAAGAGTCACACATTTAAAATTCTATGCTACAGCATTGAAGAAGTTATATTAGAAATTAAGAACAAATTACAATTTTAAGGTTTAATTAAAGGAGTCTATATGACTATTAATATATTCTGTGGACATTTGTACTTTGCAATATTTCCTGTTGACCTGTCAAATAGTATAGCAACCATTTGATTCTATCACAATGTATGTTCAGTTATCAGTAGAATTATATGTCCCACAAAGTACAAGTAAATCTCAGCTGTGATTTCTTAGTGATGTGCTATCACAGCATGAGGGATTATGAAAATTGGGAAGGAAATAATTTCCCCAATACCATGACCTCTGGATAACTTTGTTAAGACTCATCTAACCACATCCTCTCATTGTGACCTCAAGGACAGGATGTCCCAGGCATGTTAAATGCAGGACAGAGTCTTGAGTATTCTCTGCCTTTATAAAAAAACTGCCTTTATGTTACTCTTCTCATTTACTTGACTGTAAAAATGCACAGTACCAAGTATGAATATTTGATCACAGTGAAACATCTCCCAGTTAGATCAACATTTCTTTCCCTCTTCATTATTTATCTTTTAAATCAAAAGGCAGTAGCTTCTTACTGCTCCACACTTCCCTTCAATTCAGGACTGTGCAAGATAAACAAACAAAGCCTTTAGAATTCAGAGCCAAAAAAATTTCAGCAGTAACGGTGAACTGCATACAGCACTTGTCCTACTGCCCACAGCCAAAAACAATGCCATGAAACACGGCAGCCCATCAGGTGCAAGTCGACAGACCCTCAATGTACCCAGAAGAGCATACATTAACATCCAGAGCAGCACAGAGCCAATTCCCTCTCAAAGACACAACAATACCAGCCAGCTGGTTAACAGCTGGTCTCCTCCGTACAAGCAATGATGCACGGGATTGGCTTCTGTTCTTTTTATTATCTTGATCAGTTCTTTGATGACTCCGAATTCCATCATGTCAGTAAACAACCTGGGACACTTATTTACTTACCCTTCCTCTGAGTTACCTCTTTCCAAGCTCTTAAAGATAGTCATGCCAATTTCCCCTAATTTGAAAAGCATTTCTTTCACATATTGAATGAAATGTATTTGTTGTTTTCCATCAGGTAATGTTTCATAAGAAAAATAAAATCAAGTATGAAGGCTTAGTCTAAGCTTTATTATTTAAGCAAAGAAAATTTAATTTGCACAAAACCCTTGCAATATCAATGATCATTTCAATAATGGCTATTAGATCTGTTCCAGGCACACAATTGGAAACTTTGCTCTCTATTTAAGATATCCCTCAGCTTTGACTCATTCAAGTCATATTATGTCAGCTCAGATTAGGCATTACCTCAACTGTGCCTAGCTTCTAAGAGAAAGTTAGATGTCTCAGGTCTACACAGTTGTTCCTGTTTTCAAGAATTTAGAATCATAGAAACACTTTTTATCCAAGCAAAGCATTTTTCATAAAGCATAAAATTATCAGTTTATCCAAGAAAATACTAATAAATTTTTTCAGGTATTTACCATCTAGCTACCCAAAGATATTTTAGATGACAGATGGATGTTCAGTGAAAAAAAAAATTATTATATCCTAAACTTATATAGTTTTTTCCTAGAAATAAATGAGAAACTTATTGGTAAGTGTGACGGTTATTCACAATTGTCCTAAAGAAATCCAGAGCAGAACATTACTAATTTTGCAGTGAAGCTTAGAATGAAAGAGACTAATTTTGTGAAACAATAAGAATTCACCCAAAAATTTTGAAAACCGTACATGTAATGTGTTTGTCAAATATAATTAAATTAAAATTGTTTTGATATTTGATGTTGTATTTGGGGGGATGATGCAATTACACATACAGTTCTTAACAATTTTTAAAAATACCGAAAACCTCAGTATTCAACTTAGACAATAGGGGTTCTAGTGTTAAAAAAAAAAAATTAAAAAGGCTCTCCTTTGTATGAGGCCTATTCTGTGTGAACAATCATATCAAGCTGTGCTGCGTTGAAAGTTATGGTCAGCTCCAATCCATATTCAAAAGAACTTTAGAAGTAGTGAGCATACTGTGGATCTACAAAGGAATTTTGGACTACATTAATTCCTACTCTGCTGTGCATACTCCTTCAGAAGCAACCAATTATGTCTTAACCTGAATTTCATTTGACTCTCCAGAGAGAGGAAGGGCTCCCAGAAGAATTAAGGAGGAAGGTTGAAATAGAATTAGAATAGCTAGCACCATGACCCCACCAAACATGAAAGATAGGTATAAAAGAATAGTTCCCTCTGGTGTATTTTCTAAAAATTTTTTAATAGGTTTTAATACCTAGTCACAGTGTGATAGATCAAATATTTGATAGCAATAAATTAGTTGCTGCAGTTTCAGAAGTAATTTACCTTGATTCATGCATATCTCTACTCAAAGGAGATGCAGGCAAGTGAACAACAACAAATGGCAATCCAGCAAGACTGTACCTTGACTAAATGAACCATAGCATCCTCAAAGAAAACCAGGTCCATTCCAGCACCACGAACATTCTCATTGTAAGCTTGCAAAAACTTATTTAAACGATCCCGTAGCTGATGAAATGAGGAGATTGGTTCATAGATTTTGGGAATATCTAAATTAGCTTCCTCTGGTTTCTCATCTAGAACAAAAAGCAAGTAATAAAACCTTAGCAGTTTAAATAATTGACAAAGGTTCAATGAGGGGATAAGTAAGTGAAGATAACTAGAAGTTTCACCACCCAGAAACAGGTTTATTATACACATTATTATATATTATATGTACATTTGAGAGTGCTGAGTACACCCTGCCTGCAAGAAATGGTAATTTCAGCAATGTAATTTTTAAAGACAAAAGAAGAAAAAAACATAAATAGCCATCTTTATTGGAAACTTGAAAGATGAAAAATGATATTTTTTTAGGTGCTTGGAAAAAAAGAATCACCAGAGAATGAAGGTAAATAAATACTGCAGTTAAAAATTGCAAATAATCTGTTCTGTAAAAGAAAAACAGTCAAAACTGATCAAATAATTGCACGAGAAAAAACATACTCTTGAAATTAATAACTGCCACAACAAAAAAATTCATTCAAATGAATTAGAATACATTTGCTTCCTTAGGTGATATAAAAGGCACAATTTAACTCTCAAAGAAAGGAGGTAACAGTGCTGCTGCCTCATTTTTCTATTCATACCTTTAATCATGCTGAAAGGTGACATGCTTTCATTCATAAGAATTCTTACACCAAATAAAATTACAGAAAAGTTGAGATCAGGGACCTCTGAAGGTCGTCTGGTCCAACCTCTTGTTCAAGATGGGCCACCCAGAGCTGGTTCACCAAGACCATGCTCAGTTGGCCTATGAATACCTCCAAAGACAAACTCCACAATATCTCTGGACAGACTGCCACAGTGAGGGGGAAAAAAAAAAAAAAAAAAAAAGTAAAAGTCTGATAACTGATGTTCAAGTTCTTCACTAGATTTTATCCAGTATATCTACATCTTTCCTGTATTGGGGAGCCCAGACTCGGACACAGCACTCCAGGTGTGGCCTTACTAGTGCTGAAAAAGGCAAAGGACAACCTCCCTTGGCCTGCTGGCTGCATTTCTTCTAATGCAGCTTAGGATGTCACTAGTTTTTATTTCCTGCAAGGGTACACTGCTGGCTCATGTTCAGGCTGGTGCCAACGAGCACCTCCAGGTCCATTTCTGCAAAGCCGACTTGCAGATGGGTGACCACCAGTGTGTATTGGTGCATGGGACCTCTCCTGCCCAGGTCCAGGAGTTTGCACTTCCCTTTGTTGAACCTTATGGAGTTCCAGCAGTTTAGTTATCTGGGAGCCAGCACAACCTCTGGCATCTCAACCATGCCTCCTAGTTTTGTGTCAGCTGGGAATTGGCTTGAGGGTGCACTCTGCCCCATCACCCAGACCACTAATGACAGTGCTGAGGATGGCTGGACCCTGTGCTGACCCCTGGGATACATCATTAGCTACTGGTCTCCGATTAGACTTTGAGGCACTGATCACCACTGTCCGGGCTTGACCATTCAGCAATTTTCAATCTATCTCACTTCTCATCTTTTTTTCATTAAAAAATACCTGACAAATCTCATTGAAACAGTGCCAGCAGGCAGATATCAGGGGGGTTTTGGTTGGTGGTTTGGATTTCCTCAAAAATAATACTAGTACAGTAAATTTTGCTCTATTTACATACATTTAGCTCAATTAGTTTCAGGATTTCATGATCTATATATACTACAGGATGTATTTTTCCAGTTATCCTAAATCAGGCATTTTGCAAAGCCTCTTCTAACTTCCTGAAGAAATATATAATTCAGAACATTATCTCTAATAGGTATAATTAAAATCAATTAAATAAATCATCCCAGTAAAATAAGTATTTCCCTAAGGCTTAGTAAAGCACTAGAAGCCTGTGTGAAGGTAAGGGACCTTCTAGATTTTGGAAAAGAAATCCAACCCCCATCCAAACTCTACTGTACTTAGAATACTGTCTGTAACTTCTTTCTTGTTTCAAATTTTTTCTCCATTTCCTTTCCATTGTACCTTTCTAATGCTCATGCAGTTTCAAAGGAAAAAACAACAACAGAAAAGAAATTACAAAACTAAAACTCAAAAATACATATTTAAAAACATCTTTTAGGAAAAACATATTTTACCACAGAACCTCTTTCAAAATACACAAATTATTCATTATCTTTCAGCTGTCCTTTATATTGCATTTTTTGTTATCTTAATTTCTGAATTTTAGCTCAATATTGCTTCTGCATATGAATACTCCTCTAGATTAAAATCTAATTAAATCAATTGACTTATTTTAACCTGTAAAAGCACTGGTTAAACTAAAGGAGTATTCCAGGTGGAAATCAATTTCTTACAAGCTGAATAAGATATTTAAACAAATTACCAGCTGATAAGAAACTAATAAGAAATATATCAAGGACTTAAGGTGCAGCGATACTTTTAAAATTTGGAAACATTTAAAATAATTATATCATCTTAATTCTGTTCCTGCAGTTTTATTATTAATGTCCAAGGACAGTACAATCAAGTACAAAATCTAAGAAAGGGCAGACTTTTCCATTATTTAGAGAGGCAGCCAGAAAAAAGTATTATTTTAAAGTCTTGCTCAGTCTCAAGATTCATAATCACAAGTACTAAACAATGTCAAAATCAACCAATAAAAACACCTTTGAATAGGTGGAGGGTCTTGAGATCACTAGCACCACCAACAATTCCTTTGAAGCTAAGATCTAAAAGTTGACTAAGATCTAAGTCATTGTGTATTTCTCTCAGGGACAAACATATTGTGCTTTTGCAATCCAGAGACAAAAAGATCAAGTAGTAACAGCAAACATATTACTAATCAAACATATTACTAATCTGAGGGCTCTTTGAAGTCAATGCCAGATGCCATTTTTAATATTTCAGAGCTTAGAAATCTCTAAAATCAAGGTCCTGCTCTTACACTTCCACGATTATGGGAAATTCTAAATGCCATTATAGGGACAAATAAAACAAAATTTCGCTTGTTATTCTTTTCATTAAAGCCAAAAACAGAAAGGGGGTTCTCAAGGCTCAGGATTTAGGTTAGGTCCTGAAATCTATTGAGGGCAAAAAAAAGCCTTTCTATATGAGAGTCTCCTGCTTTGTATTTAGATGAAGTTCCATGCTAAAAGGCACAGGAACGTTTAATCTGTCAGGACAGGTACGTTTAATCTGTCACCAAAAAGGCAAATAATTTTGAGAAAGACATTTATTATTTACCAAATGTTGAGAAATACATTTAATTTTCAGTTCAATATGATGGTTTCTAGTACGGACTTAAATTTTCACATTAAAGATCACTCCTCACCCTCTCAGTATGCATTCTGACTTACATTTCAGTTTTCTCTACACTGATGAAATTTAGCAAGTTATTTAAGACTGTAATTATTTTCTTTCTTACACCAGTTTACTTTTACTTCTATTTTATTCCTTCCAATGAAATAGGTCCTATCCTTTATTCTCCTTTTGTCACTTCCTTCTGTCTACTTCAATTATTCAAGAAAAGCTTCAAATAGCCTTGGCCATTCATGCCAGTCTCTTACTGCTCCACTCTCCACCATTGCAGTGATACCAACACAGATAACTGAATCATCTCATGATCTTCCCCTAACCACAAACAAATATATTCTGGTTTTTTGCAACAATTGATAAATATCCCCACGTCATTTAGTGAGATCAGTGACACCACGTTTTTGTTTGAAAGACCTAAAGGTATTGCAATAAGTCATATGGGTTTTTAAAGAGGTTTAACTAGCATTCAGGAAAATTTGAATTAAAATTCATTTGTAACAAAAACATGTAACAGTTATTTCCTAAAGAGTATTGGATTAGCCCAGAGACAGAATTTTTTAAATCAGATTTCTAGGGCATGTTACCTACATTGCAGTCCTTTATCTGCTACTGCAACCCCACCATTTCAAGTCATTGATAACAAATTTCCTTCATCATTTTGAAATTAAAAAGACTCATGCTCACTATCTGGCAGTTCTGTCTGTCTGCCACACCAATTTAAATGAAAGCAAGACTCTCCTAGACAGACAACTGGATGTCAATACAGACTTAGAAATCCCATTAAGGTAAAAAATTTGCCACAGCTGGTAACATAGATTACCTTCAAAGCCACTGGACAAAACAAACACTTTTGATACATAAACTTACTATGAATTTTTACAACATATTCTTCTTAGTATCTATGATTATCATATCCCCTTGCCTATTCTTGTCATTTCTGTGATTATTAAAGTAAATCTTTACCAGTTTTTGCAGGTGCATCCCTTAAGAAGTCAACAAAGAATGCATCTGTTTCACGATTCAGCAAAGCTTTTGGATCTTCAAATTCCTCCTCAATGAGTTTTGCCACAGCTGTGTGAAACCAATCAACATCTTCTGAGGTTGTGAAACGATCAGCAATAACACACTTGCATTCATGCTTCCACAGTTTTATCAGCACCTACATACAAAAAGAAAAAAAAACAAAAAACAGGCATTTCACAGAATCACAGAAGGACAGAAGGAGAGTGGGCCAGTTTGGAAGGGACCACAGTGGATCATCCTCCCTGCTTAGGCAGGGTCACCCTAGAGCACATGGCAGAATCACATCCAGATGGTTCCTGAGTATCTCCAGCAAAGGAGACTCCACAACCTCTCTGGACAACCTGTTCCAGGGCTCCATCACCCCCCGAGTAAAGAAGTTCTTCCTCATGTTCAGGAGGAACTTCCTGTGGATCAGTTTCTGCCTGTTGTTGCCCCATTCCTTGGCACTGCCGAGCAGAGCCGTGGCCTGTCCTCCTGACACTCTCTCTTCAGATACTGGCAGACATTGATGAAGTCTCTCCTCAGTCTTCTCATTCTGAGACTGAACAAGCCCAGCTCCCTCAATCTCTCCTCTTAAAAGAGTCCCTTAACTGTCTTTGTAGCTCTCTGCCAGACACGCTCCAGGAGCTCTGTGTCTTTCTTGTACTGAGGAACTAATTTGGCTTGCAAAAAAATTATACCAACTTTAAAGCTTTGCCTTAATTTCTTAACTTAAAAATTACATTAACATTAGAAAAGAAATAGTATTTGGGTTTTTTTTTTCAGAAGAGATACCTTGAGCTTCTTATTCTGCCCAATAGCAATTTAAAAATATATTCAGTTAACTATGGAAAAAGCTTTAATCTAGTGTTCCAAAGTGAGGTGTATGAAGATTTTATTTCCTCAGCCCTAAAACCATATCCATACCAATACATTACCAATGTATTGATAAACCACTTTTCTAACTGGTCATTAAGTTGAAGATACATGAAAATATAAGGGTCATGACACGAATTATTTCATGCCAAACACAGATAGCAGTCCCAATGCTACAGCCAAAGTAGTTAGAGAATAACAGCAAAAGAAAATGTTTAAGTGTTTATATTATCCCTTCTCCAAATTCAATATACCTTTAAAGTCCCCCCATTTTGTCACAGGATGAAAAAGGAGAACCTGTCAGGCTGTTGATACCAGCAGCACTCGTTTTAATCCTATGCTATTACCATACAGTAGTAGAAAAAAACCCAGGTACTCCTTGAAGACCTTTTGTCCAGCCTACAGAACTTCGTACAATTGACGCATACTATGTCAAGTCTCAGAACTAAAATGTAAATTTATATAATAGTATTTGGCCAATTGGTTTTTACACTTCAAAAGACATTAATTGTGTATCTACATATATACATAATCTAAGTGATCCATGATTTTGCTGCAGAAATTAAAATCCATTCTGAAGTTTAAATTTTAGATGCCGTAGATTTCAGGAGCTTATTCAACAGAGATGCACATTTTACATGAAGTGATTATATAACCCAAATATTTAATAAATTTTCCATGTTTACCATAAACACTGCTTTTCCAGCACTACATGTTTCACAGCTTAAAACTCTAAATGACTTTTCCTTAAAATACTTAAAAGAGAAATGATATTTTACTGGAAGAAAGATGGATTATAGAAAAAAAATATCACTAATCCTTGTTATTACTTCTTCCTATTAAACCATAAGCCAGGAACCAATTGTTAGACAGAAATTAGGCAGTGACTGAAAGTCTCAAGACAGTAATGGAGAGGAGGAACTATTCAATTTTTTAATCAATAGTTGAGCATTTTCATTGGGTTAAAGTAAGTTCATTGCCTCTCGCTTATTTTCTCACTTCTTTTAAATAAACTAGCATTTGTCAGTAATAAGAAAAGCAGATGGAAGCAAACTGTTGTGACAAAAGAAGTGGGTTTTGTCATCATTTTGAAACAAAGTTGACATTTCAGTTTATATACTATAAAAGACTAAAACAACTAAAACACCTTTTGCCTCAAAAAACCCACTAAGGTTGCATTTTTTTAAAGCAAATTCAAATGCCGAGATAGACTCTCATCCCCTTTCCTACACAAATAATAACAAGGTCACTGATGTGCTGCACTTACCTGTGGTTCCTTGATCACTTCCGATGAAGTGTTCAGCATTCCTTGCCAAATCCTCGAGAGGTCTCGAAGGTTGAAGACATAATGAAACTTGGCTGGCGTGGGCAACATCTTTAGCTTGGTAATCTGCCACAGCCTGCGTGTCAATGGAACCAGTTTGGCTACTGCTTTCTTCACATCATCTGAAAATCCCCGCTCACTACAGTAGTGTCCTTCTCCAATTACACCTGTGGAAAGAAAAATTGCCAAATCAAAGACGTCAGCGCAACACCAAGAGCAATGATTATCTGAAGCTTCTGTTTCTTTTCTTTTTCCAATCCCAAAGACCTTATCAAATTTGTTAAAATGGCTTTCCAGTGTACATTCAAATTTTTATTCAGCCATTCTTAATGCCATTCTGCCATCGGCTCAGTGGTCATTTAGCTTTTCATTAACAGCACATTAAAATGTTCTTTTCCTCATAAAATAGTTTCCACTGGCCTTGAATAACTAATTTCCTGCTGAAATCAGTATGATCCCATTCTTGGTGAAAGTCTAGTCTTTAGTCACTTAGCAGCAGTGGCAACTGAGCAACTGTCCAGCACTATCACTAAAACAATACCTTCATGTCATCTTATTAAATCTGAGCATACCAAGAGTTTCAGAGATGTGACTGGAACCAAAAAATTTACAAATTGATGACATTGCAGGTGGGGAGTGATTACTGAAGAAAAATGTGCTTGTAAATAAATCAGAGGGGTATTAGGCCTCAATTTTAACAACAATGTGTACAAAGAGAATGATAAGGAAAAATCAACTAATATTTTAAAAAATGAGATGGATACAAAGCTAATTTCCCTTTACCAAAAATTTTGTCAATGGAAGAATTGGAAGGCAGAGTACAGTTGAACACCGAAAATTGTCTCTTCAGCCTCTGTGGAATATCATTGCGACCTCCCCCAGGGTGGATCATAGCAGCCAAAAACTGAATGTCCACAATGTTGGTAAATTCACCAGGTTTTTCCAGGTTATACAGTCCTTTCTGTTCCATCAGTTGCCTAACTATCTCATTAGTCACCTGTAAAGTAACCAGATTTTATATAAGACATTATTATACATACAACTGAATGAAATACAGAACATACTTAAATGTTTGAAATACCTAACAAAGATTATAACACTATCTTGTCCCCTAACCCTCTGCTTATTTACTTCAGGATAAAACTGCACTGCAAGGAATAAGCACTTTTGGTAAAATCTAAGGATAAAAATTGTGGGAGTAGAGGGGTACCCTCGTTTAGAACTAATCATTCATATGAAAATTCACTCTCACTTGAATGCTGCATGATTTCCATTTCTGTTGGAAATACTTCTGCCTTTCAAAAAAACTTTCCAGTTTTTCTAATCAAGCCCAAACTAACGCAACCATGCGTCTTTTTTCAATCAAACCCAAACTAATGTATCATGTTGCAAATGATACAAAATATTTGTATTAAGTTTCATATGCAACAAACACAAACATGGTTTTCAAGCTGAAATAAAAGAACTACTTCCATACAAAAACATGCAAGACCCTTTTCTTTAGCCATAAAGGGATACCCTACATTTCTGTTTCAAAAGCTGAAAAAACTCCACAGAGAGTACATCTTATAGCTTTACTCCTATAGAAATTCTAACATTAATTTCCAAAGCAATGTCCTTCAGAAGAACTTTGTCAATATACATAAAGATTACTTCCATTTTGTCTGAAGCAGAGAAGACACTTCTTACCTCTCAGATTTCACAGTATTTTAATTATTGCCCACAATGTCAGTTTGGTACCACAATTTGTGTACCAAAGACTTATTTTTAATTATAAACTGAGTGTTGTTAAAAAACACTACTAAAATTATACAGGCATGTTCTAAGGAACACTCAAACTGCTTCTTGCTGTCAGCATATTTATTTTCAATTAATTCCTAACAAATTAATGTAGATGGCTTCTTTTAAAAGACTGTTTAAAATTAAAGTATTACATATCAATTTTACCCTATTCTGCATGACTGAGAAGCCAATTTTACACTGTAGCATAAAAACAAAGAAAACCTTTTGTCTTTTTTTCTTCTTTCACAAACTGACCTGATCTCCCCATTCATTGATTATGGGCATGTTCACATCATCAATGAAGACAGTCATCTTTTTGCCTGCAGGTGGACCATAAGTCGGGCCCATGCGCTTATCCACATAGCTTTCTACTGTACGCTGGTAAAAAGGCACATAGGAGCACAGTCACAAAGAGCACTTCATTTCATACATGATTCAATTTCTTAACATCTCTTGATGTTCCTGTTACGTAGAATTTTACTAAGTGAGGTTTAGACAAGGCATTTGCTGGAGATAAATTGCACTAGTTCAACTAGAATGTCTAAAATCTCAAGGTATACAGCACTAGGATGGTGTCTACAGTAGAAAAATATGCCTAACACTTCTATAAATCTGAATAGGTTTCAAATTTTCCTTCATTTTATTCATTTATCAGCAAAATGATAAATTGATGATTGCTAGCAATAAAGATTAAATTGAAGATTAATTCTGGAACACCTTTCCAGCAGGTATCAATGTACTTCAAAAGTATACACCAATAACTAAATTATTCTGGAACACCTTCCAGCAGGTATCAATGTACTTCATAAAAGTATACACCAATAATTAAACTCACATATATAAATACATTTGATTAGAAAATTTTGCCTAATGGTGGACTTGCCTCTACTATTCTTATCATCTTTTCATTTCTCTGTTCTTCTTAAGTTCCAGTTTTTATTTACTCTATCCTAAGTGAAAGTTCACTTAACCATACATAATTATTCTTCAGTATAAACCTAAATATCTGCATTCTTACACTATGCCTAGGCTCCAATCTTGCACAAGTGGCATCAGGTAGACCAAGATTATAAGAAGCTAGAGTAATTTTAAAGCACGGGTCATGTTTTGATCTAGATTGTTAACAGAGAATTGACTTGGTCTTGCACATCTGTTTCAGATGTCCTGATGATCAGAATCTCACCTATCACCAATTAAATCTACACTTATTTTATAAAAGCATTTTACTTTTTGTTCATAGCCCAATAAATACAAGAAAAAATCCTAAGGAAATTAAGACCAAAATTACATGTTTGTATATTATATAAAATGCTAGTAGTTTCTACTATACTATACAGGCAGATGATAGGTAATTCATTAAGCCTATACACAGCACTTACAGTCGAGACAGTGCTTTGGCCTGGCATACTGTATTAAAAAAAAGTCCCCAAATATATTGCCAGGAGATTAAAGACACTTGAAATAATTCAAATTAGATTGGTAGAAATTTGGACAGGCAGTACAGTTCAGGATTTAAGCATTCTAATTGCATGTAGAGCAGCTGCACTGAATGTATTACTTTTTTAATGAGTTACCGTAATGACTGAAACTTAAATTGCAGACAGCACACTTTTAATGACAGATTGTTGTGGGTAGCACTTATTTTACCCATGGTGTTTAGTGAAATCTAACAGCTCTTCCCAGTTAGTGAGAATGGATATACTTGACACAAAAACATAATAAGATGAAAACAATAATAGGCATGTTATTGTAGAAGTCCAAGAACAACTCAATAGCTACTGAAGGAGATGAAAGGAACAATTTTTTTACAGAAGTCTTAAATCATGTGTTAGAACACTTGGACTATTTGAACAGGTGCTTTTTTATTGTTCAGAATCACTTTCAGAAGCATCCTCCTGGCAAATTATCAGAATATTCTGTGAATCCAACTATCTTGTATGAGAAGATTAATCACTACTATACCTGAAAAATTAATGGGGTTGTTGCAGATGAAAAATTCAAACTCTTAGTTATGTGCCTTTCAGGGTTATATTTTGACATAAAACCTTTGATTATAACAGTCTTTGCAGTTCCTTGCTCACCAATTAGCAGGACAGCCTAGACAAAGACAATATCGAAATAAGATGAAACACAAGAGCTGAGAGTCTTGGCAAAGGCTCAACAGTCCCATTTAGCTTTTAAACAGAAAAGAAACTAGAAAAGTTATGTAAAGTGAACTTTTCACAGGAGACATGTGGAAGTGAAATAGCTAATGTCTCATAGATTATTGCAGGCCTGACAAGTTAAAAATATTTGCAGTTAATGGTCATGTCATCCAGCACAATCACACTAACAAGGAAAGGAGTCAATTATTTGAAAAAGGGTTTAATCATCTAGAGACTCAGTATCTGTAGAATTTCAATTGCTTATGTGACACAGTTTTGGTGAAGAATAGCCTAAAGCTACATAAATTCTGTAACTGCCCCATGCTGGCAGAGTTCAATCAGCAGTCAGATATGAGCCTCCTGACCTTCTCCCTCTCCCATCAGTACATGAAAATACTGGTTCCATTCTGACTGATCTCAGCTGTAATTACAGTTATTTCCACTACAGAACAAAGGAGTGAAGGGAAGACAAAGTCTCAAAGTCTGGAAACAGTGGCTATTCAAGAGTTCAAGCATATTTGCATGAAAGTAGTTTCTGGAAACGCCATCTTATATCTAAAAAAAAAAAAAAAAAAAAAAGTTCTTCCTTTTCAATAACTTATTTCACTGCTACTCCAAGACTTTTGTTATGTGTTCTGTTGGCAGTGCTTTGATATGAACTATAGAAAAAGTACCTTGCCCTGTTTTGCTATGGTTTCAATAAGGAAATCCATTCTCACATTGTCAACATTAGGCACAAGAATTGAGTCATACTCTGGGGTGCCACTGCTGGGATATACATATTCTTCAACGTGTGTATTCCAGTGCATCCAAGTACCTAATAAGAAAGAAATTAATTCAATGTTTTAGAAATACTAGGCATCATCACTTCCTTTATTTTCCATTCAGTTCCCTGATCTGTCTATGCTTCTGTCTCACGTATACAGCAATCCCTCTCTGTGTATTCAGACTAAAATTTACAGAATCATTTAATCATAGAATCCCTCAAGTTTTATCTAAGAGGCTTACTCCTCTTTCCTACATAAATTTTGGCAACAACAAGGATTATGTTCACTTGACAGTTCATCACCACCAAGTCCATGCAGCTTTTGTATCAATATATCCACATTCTGACTTTTCACTGAAAACAGGGAAAAAGCTAAACCACCACCAGTAAAGTATAGCCATAAAACAAAATTTTCTAAGGGACACAAAAGAAGGTAAGCTATAAAGGACTTCTGAATTACTTCTCTGAAAAAAGCACAATTATAAAATAAATTATAAATTTTACCCCATATCACCCTGCTGAGTTACTAACCATCAGATGCCACATAATAATCAAACATTGTATCTTCACTGCCTTCTGGGATGCAGGGAAGATCAAGCTTTACTGTTGCATGTTTTCGAAGCCAGTATTCCATTTTGCATCTGTCCTCCAGCTCCAGCAATGCTCCTACACTCCACATGAGAGAGAAGATGTACAGCCTTTCCAAGTATTTTGGAGTCAGTTCCCCACCTTGCTCCTGAAGGATTGAGTTAGGTTTTAATTTTCAACAGCCTGAAAACTCTACTTGATAATCATTAGTAACATGAGGTTAGAAGTCTTTGGTCATATATAAATTTAGAGATGTCTTCAACATTCAGACAGAATCAATATAAACTGATAACAAATCACCCAAAAATAAAAAAAGGAAATCTGACAATGCATGCTTCATGTGCTTAATGTAAACCAGTGCTTAACATCAAATCCAAATGAGAGATTGTGAAAGAGGTCACATCCCAGCTATTACTTTCTAAAGAAATAGAAAGCATTCCTTACTAACCTGCATCTTCTTTGACATCCCAAGTCATCAAAGAATCCCTCCCCACAAAACTCTCTTACTTAAAATCATCTACAACACGTTAATTACATGTAAAAACATGAACACTACCTACCTTAGGTGGGAGAAGGCCCTGCAGCATATTAATGCTCTGCATAATGACAAAGGCTTCCAGCATCTCAGTCTTGCAATGCAGAGACTGAATGCTGAAGCGGTACAAGTCTGGGAACGATGAAGAATACAGCTGACGTAGAATTTCTGCCTCTTGGAAGGAACATTTTTTCAAAAATCCCTGTTGGAAAGTATAAATTTAGGTCCTAATGCAAGTCTCAGTGAATTAAAGTACAATGAATTCAAAAGGTTCAGGAAGCATGGAATGTTGATTTCTGGGGGGCAGAATGGGAGAAGGAAGTGTGGGGGGGGTGAGAGTCAAGTTTCCCTGCCCATTGGGAAGGGTTTAATTAACAAAAGGTGAAATTTTACCCAAGTGTGCATAATTCCTACAAGATGTTAAAGATGAAGAGATGTGAAAAGTAAAAACTGTGTTCAACAGCACAAAAATCATTCTTTTCAAACATTTTTAATCACAACAGCTGTGAAAGGGATCCAAAAACTCTGAAAAGAAACCAAACAATCTGTACTGAACACAGATTTTATTTATTCTACACGTTATTTCAAATGGGAATAGAGGACAACCTGAAAGATCTGGCAAGTGTACAAAAAAAATGAGGCTATCAGAGGGGAGGTGTGCTGGCGCGTGAAGTGTTCTTATTGTGTATCACGGTTATCTGTAATGATGAATAAACAAAACCTAAGTAAACTACCCTTTTCTTAAGATCACATAATAGGATTTGTTCTTTGACGCCTTTAATTCAAAGTAGAAACATGATTCTTGGAGTTACCTTGAAGTTTTCTCTCATCTGCTGAGTAGAATACTTCTCACTGACATCCCACAAATTTATTTCCTACATAAAACACAATCACCAGCAGAAACACTTGCAGACTCTTCCCCAAACCTCAAAACAAAATTTGGAACAAATTGAAATCAAATGAATTTGCTTTAAACATAGGATGCTTTTCTCTTGTGGGAGTAGTTAAAGCTGGAACAGGCTTCTCAGTGAGCTCCTGGACTCTCCATCTCAGAACTCAACAGGACAGAGACTTCACCAACCTCCTCTAGGTTCACTTGACTAATGTACTCAATATTATCTCTAGAGGTTTTTTCCAAACTCAACTACGTTGTGCTACTATTATTCTTTCTTCTACCCAAAGCAAATAAACTTTGAGACTTATTACAAATAAGGATATATATGAAAAACCTTTCTAGAAATGGGCAGATGGAAGACAAAGTGATAGAAATTAAATGGCAGTAGGACTTAAAATAGATATCCAAAATTCACTGATTGTTTCAAAAATATTAGGGGTTAGTAGAAAATCTGATAAGATGCTTTTTCTTTGGAGAAGGTTGATGAGTCATGGATCATACCTCTGATCTCTTTGCAAAAACTGCTTAGGAAGCATATTTCATGAGATTAGCAACATGAACAGCACATGAGAACAGCCAGATGAACTTGAGAACTATATCACTAAACTTGGAAGGTGCATATGTCATAACAATGCATCCAAGTAGGCAGCTATATTTATTTGTTTGCAAATGGTAAGGATTGAAAATAAAAATATATACAGCAAATTCCTGAATTACCCATATTTGCCTTTGATCATGTTTTAAAATTCTTCTGAAATATCAACAAATACTACATTTCATTCAGCATCTGATAATTAGCAAGGTTAACATCTACCCTGACCTGATGGAATATGAAGTGTATTGCATTACAAAATAGATTTAAAGGGAGGTATACTGAAAACCCCATCAAGATATTTTATTTATGATGTAAGACCAAACCAAAAAACAAAGAAATGCTATTGGATCAAATTGTAAATAACAATAGGCTGCAATTTTACACCAAATTTTATAATGTGGAAAGAAAGGGAAGTTGGAAAGGTTACTTCACAGTGAAATGAACATAATTTTCTTTATGTAATCCAATTTTTTTTAAAAAAAGTTTCTTTTCTTTAGTCTGTTTCTATCACTGAAATATAATAAAACCATATGGTTATGGATTAAGGAAAAGTCGTTTCATACAACTCTTTAACACAGCTAATTTTAGCCTGCATCTCACTTTAAAGTGAGGAGGTAAATCATGAGTGACAATGCAAAATAAAATTCTTTTCTCTGCAGCTGAATCTTTAGCACAATTTTAACATCCAAGAAGTGGCTGTCTGCAAACTAAGCAGTGCAAGGAGGCAGAGCTGTGAGAAACTAACATCAGTAGGCCCTACATAGTGTTGTAAGCACAGAAAGGAACAAGTGGAATCTCAGGGGAGCCACTGCCCTAGATGCATAATTTACAGTTACACTTGCCTGAGTATCCATATTAGTTTAAAAAATAAAAAAATATAGTAAAACTTGGCAGTAACATACATAAGGCACTTGTGTTGACTGCATTTATTTGCATTAGTAAAACTGAAGTTTTACCAGCCAATTTTTTTAGGAAACTTTTTAAAGACTTTTTTCATAACAAGACTAAAAATATTTTCGACTTGGCAAAGTAACTCAAACAAATTCATGATGATTCTCAAGTGTGGCAGAGACCTGTGACCAAACAGAAAATTCTACGTGATTTAATATCATTCTAAATGAAAAAAACTTCAGACACAACTAGAAAAATATAGTATCAGCCCTCTGCAGCAACCCTTAGTTCTTCACAAGCAGCAAACCTCCAAGTTTGCAACAAGTCAAAGGACACGAGTGTTTCCAAGACAGGAAGGAATATCTGACAACAATCCCATTCCTTTTCCTCCTAATGGGTTAAGGCCAAACAGGATTCTGGTGACTTCCCTAGAAGGTCTTGCTGCTCCTCACCTAATTCCAGGGCATTATACCCTACCTGCCATTTCAGATCTCCAGGTGGAAAAGAAACCTTGTGTCTGTTGCAAGAATTCACAAGTTTACAGCCTTCCTCCCCTTGGTAATTTCTGCTCCCCAAAACACCTCCCCTGGCTTCACATTTCCCAGAGGAGCTCCACTGCCTCCAGTCCCAAAGAGAGGCAGCAGGCACTGCCTGGCACTCAGGGCTTGGACCACAGCATACTGTCTCTTTTGAGTTCTGTGTGGGCTGAAGCCTCTGATTTGCTAAGGACACCAGTTCTAGACAGTGCCACAAGCCAATTTTCCTCTCTTGCCAGACAAATCCTTGATTTAGGGACAAGGAATCTGGTTATAAACAGCAAGCTATATAAAACTTACAAGCATGAGAACTTTACAGGTTAAAGAAATAAGAAATCTGAGAATAACATAATCACTATGAAAGGCTGACATCTGAAAGTTAATGTGAGGCCAGCCGTATTTTCATAGGACTAGTTAAGCAACACTAACTAGGTGAGGATTAGTTGCATTTTCTGCTGGTATACTATTTGATTTGGAAAATGAAATGACTGAATGAGACTGTGAGACATTAATTTTAAGGAAAATTTTTAAAAACTTGTTCATGAGATGCATACTAGAAAGGAAGACAGTAAAATTTAGTCTGTTAGTTCATAGTAACCTATAAATTCTTGTCTTTTCGAGTCTGAAAAACAGGGAAACAAATACACAACAAAATCCTGGATGGTGATCCAATTTCCCAAACAGGAAATAATTCCTATCTTAAAATTAAAGTTTAAAGCCCATATAAAGTAATTTAATTTGGGATCATAGTGAAATATACCAGATATTACTTGGGATTCAGAGGAAAGTAATTATCTGTATGATCACAGCAATCAGTATCTTAGCCATGAAGGAGAAAGTTTTCATTTTTGATATTCAAGAGACATGATCATGTTTATCAAAGCAAAATACTGTTGACCAAGCATTCTCAACAAGATGGCCTAGACAAGAAAAAAAGTAGAGAAAAAATTAATATTTATTTTAATTTATTTTTTAAAGTGTTAATCCTGAGTAGTGTACTTCACTGATAAATTTTTAAAGGCAATATAGGGCTTAAGGGAAGAAAATGAGAAACAAATTTTTTTAACTGCTATTGTCTCTTTTGTTTTCTTAACAGAAAAGAAAACTGGAATAAAGTGCTGAAAGCTTTGTTTAAATATATTACTATGGAACATTAGGTAGATTCTTGGGAACTCTCATGTTTCATCTTTACCAAGATTCTTGCAACATGAAAAAAAAACAGTATGCTCAAGTCTCAGAATTTGTCATTCACTATATTGTTACAAGCATTCTGTCAAGATTAGGAATTATTTTTACTGGGTTTTGGAGGATGAAAGACGACATAGAAAAGAAAAAAAAATACTTTAAAAATCACTTTGATACATTTCAATATGTTATATGCTGGGGTTTGACTCTAAAACACACCTGAAACATGTTCTGCTTTTCTGAATTATTCATTCCATGCCAGAGAGACAGTAACTACTGCCTGGTTCTTCAGATATTTTGGAATGTTAACAGACAACCAAGTAACAACACCAATTTTAAAATTACATGTTTTGATGCTGTATTGGCTTTATTTCTGGTTCTAAATCTCAAGTGCAATTAATTTTAAGAAAAATCAAGAGAATTTCTATTTTCTTGAGGATTTCAAGTTCCCTGAATCAACTTTGCTCTTTTCTCCTCCTTGGTCTGAAGCTGTACTATGGGCTACCAGGTAATTAGTGTTTTAAAAACTGAGTTGTCCTTCAACTGTATAAAATACTTCTAATTACAAATTTGTCCCAAAGTAAAATTACCATGTTCTTAAAAGTGTTAAAAAAGTGTTCTTAAACATGTTAACTATGTTCCTTTAAAAAATCATTCATTCTTGTACAAACTACCGGAAACATTGCTATTTTAAGTACTGACCTAGAAGTTTATGCAGTGGAAAAGGGATTTCATAGCAAAAGGCACAAAAAGAGGGCCTGCAGTAATAAGAGTGAAGTGTTGAAGAAGCATGCAGTAAAACTTTCAATGCATATACAGATACTTAGCTGTTCTACCTCAAGGATAGGACTCCAGGTGAGAACTGATGAGCTCATGAACACCATGCCATTTCTTGAAACTGTTGCTGGAGAAGCATTATCAATATTATGAGGCTCAAAGACTATTTTGCAATTTGGCGCCATAGGTATCCGATCACCGTTCGCTAGTGTTAGAGTTCTGTTGTCATCCAGGACAGAATTAAGGTTCTCAATCCAAATAGCATCAACTGGACCATCAAGAACTAGCCAGATGTGGTCACCTATAATGCAACATAACAGATGAAAGCACCTATGCAGGAAGTGCTAGTTTCTTTCAAGGACCAGTTTCTTATTTCTGCAAACAAATTTTTAACTAGTTCTGAATTCATGCCCACAGCTACAATCTCAGCTTTTTAATACAATTACCATTTCCATCACTCAATTTCACTTGGGTACTTCATTTTGTCACCTAATCATAATAATTATCCATTCTTCAGTATATAAAGTGCCATCAGCATAAGTCACCAGTTTTTAATACTCTGAAAATGTTTTATGGATCCAGTCTTCAAGACAGTAACAAATTAGGTTTATCTCAAGTTACATGAAACAACATAAAGAAGATAACGACTATAGATATATTTAAACACCATTCATTTGTTTTCAATGAGTCTTATAAATGCAGAGAAAATAAATGAAAGGAAGACTTGAAAAATCACCCTTTCAAATAGCATGCACACTATCATAAGTAAAAGAGGCCCATTAGGGGAAGATTCTTGTCATTTGTTCTGTTCTTAAACTTGATCCAGCTTCCTTTTAAGTTTTTCCATTGCTTTCCATTTTCTAATAGAAAGGTATTTTAAAGCCTGCTTCTGTTTCCTAGGAGGGTCTGTGTCTGTTTTGCTTGCCTCACTTGGGTACAGAGCAACAGATCCTGGCTGGAAAGAGATCCCACCTTGGCTCCTGGCTGCCCACCCCTTAGGGAGCAGACAGTCCCAGCGCGCATTGTTGGACAGCTCTTTAGCCAGAGATGATCCTTCTGCCTCCAGAGTCAGTGTTTATTATGAAGGCCTAGGTGGCTTGGAGCTTTGCTAGCGTTGAACCAAGGAGATATGAAACAGATGATAAACTTTTTATATGAGGGTTTTTATAGCTACAGTTCAGGCATCTCAAGCATGAGATGCTTGAGTCTGACTCATAAAGTGATATTACAGAACTCTTACAGATTAAATCTGAGGAAGTCATATGAGTGTGCTAATACATATTTCATCTTGAAGGAAAAGATAAAAAAAATCAATAGTTAATGCCATGTTACAGTCTCAAGGGTGTTCCATTTCTAGATTTGAAACAAGCCTACCAAAATTAAATTGAAAAGTATTTTCTTTTTTAAAAGTATCTGTATTTCTGAAGACTAAGAATTTTTATATTAAATAGTGCAACAAATGTGAGGATTTTCTTTCTTTTTTTTCTTTAAAGGCATAATGATAAGATGACATACTAATTTTCAGACAAAAAAAAGGAAGCTACAGTCTAGCATCAAACTCTCAAGGACATTCATTTAATTAAAATAACAGTCTAAGAATATATGTCAGCATAATTTTAGGCAGAAATTGGCTGCTTAAATAGAATTATCTAGTGCCATTTGAGATGGACTAGGATATGTGAAGGGCTAGCTGTTATGACACAACTGGTTCCTTTTAATATGAGATAGAGAACAGGTAGAAATCCTGACAGCATCAAAATTTTTATAGGACAACACTACTGGGGCAACTGACTTTTACCTTCCACTTTCCTTCCATCTGAGGGCCTGATATACAAAAAAAAGAATTCAGTAAATGCAGTGAAGTAGTATTTGTTACACTACACTGTTTGAACACAACACATTTAGAATAGAGACTGTAAAAGGGACAGAAGTTCTTCCAGCAATTTTCCAGTGCTTCCGTGTAAGAAAACCAAAAAAAATCTGTTACTGTGCTTTACAAAGTTTTCCTGAAGCTTCTTTTTTTCTTGTTTTATTTTGAATGGAAGCTTTTTTCATTATAACTGTATTAGGTCTGGCAAAGCTGGAGTTCCTTTCCCCATAGCAGCCCTAAACAGTGCTGTGCTCTGCATTGGTGGCTGGAAAGGTGTTGATAACACACCAGTGTTTTGAGCACTGCTGAGCAGCACTAGCAAGATCCCAGAAGGGGACACAACCAGGCCAGCTGACCCAAAATATCCAATGGGATATTCCATGCCATATGACATCTGCTCAGATATAAAAACTAAGGAAAGGAGGAGGGTGGGGCTTCTATTGTTTACAATGTTTGCTTTCTGGAGCAACCTTTATGTGTGATGAAGCCCTGCTACCTGGGAAGTGGCTGAACATTACTTGCTGATGCAAAATAGAGAACAAACCTTTTTTTTTCTCTTTGCAGATTTTTGCTTTTATTTTAGTAAACTGCCTTATCTCAACCTATGAATTGTTTTCCATTTATTTTCTCTCCCCTATCCAGCTGGGCAAAGGAGTTGCAGTGCAACTTGGTGGGCACCTGGAGTTCAGACAAGGTCAACCCACCACAATACCTTTCTTTGCTCTTAAAGTTTTTCTCCAGAGGGCTGAAAATATTCCATCTGTCCAATCATTTGTTGCCACATCAAGGCGTCCAAACATTTGTGGAGCAGTTATAGCTTTAGGATTCATTCTCATTTCACGATGAGGCTGTCCACAATCTATGAAGGCAGGCCACCAGTTAGCTTTTACATTTCTTATCAGCAGAAAGAGAGCTTTGACAAACTCAAACTCATTACACCCAAATATATGCTTTAATATGCATTCATGATTATAAGAACATGGGGATTTACTTGAAAAACTTCTCTTGCTTTACAAAATTCATTAATTGGAGACATCAAAAAAAGTAAAACAAAGTTCTGAAACTTTTGAATATTCAGTTCACATTTCATACCTTCATTGGGAACAGAAAAGCAACAAGATGAAATTTATTCAAGGTTTAGTTTAATATTTTGAAGGCTTATCAATAAATAGAGCTTTAAAACATTTGGTGTGGATGCACATTTTTAAAACCCAATGGATAAATACCAGACAGATGATTGATTATTTTGCCCTTCTGTGCACTTGCCTACATCTTAGAACAGGTAAAATATACAATATTGGCATATTCTTGTGAATTCTCTTAGACAGACAAATTCTAACTAGCCATTCCATAACCATATAACCTTTATTTTTTATCTCATTAGCAACACTTTAAAAACTACAATCCTGGACATATTTAAAAAATCCAATATTAAAATGTAAACTGGAGCCAGTAGTAAGATGTTGAAAGAAAGAACTGAAAAAAATTACTTATTTTAAAATACCTTCATTATAATCAGATTTCACTAATATGTAAGATAGAAGCCTGACAGATTAGTTTAACATTTCAAGAGTTTGTGTGAGAAGATCAGCTTTGAAAAAAGTAATGAAGCAACTTTATCTTGGTAGTAGTTCACATCTCAGTGCAAGAAAAAAGGATAGGAAAACTGTGCAATGCAACTTTGTTTTTATGGTTTTTTTTTTTTTCTTAATGGAACAATGGAACTGCAATGCAGAGCTTACAGTGTTTCTTAAGCACAGCACATTACTGCATGTATGAGACTTGCTCAACTATTTTTTGCAGTAAATATTCACTTCCTGAAAATCATATAAGCAACTTGTGAAATGAAGTAACACATGCTTACCTCAAAAGAGATGTTTTTCTCCCCAAGCTATGACCTTCTATTTTAATAAGATCAAGCCGACATTCTTCAACTAATATTTTTGTTTAGAAATACAGATGACAAAAAAAAAAAAACCAAAAAAACCCACCAAAAAGAAACCAGTCTTCAAGCCTCCAGCCAGGACACAAAATTAACACCCTTGAAGACTTTTTAAAGTCTAAACCAGGAATTTATGGTTATAAAACCAATTATTTTACATTGCAAAGACCCTGTCTTATGCATTATGTTCAAAAAGACATAAATACTTCTGATCAGCAAAAGGTTCCAGCATTACCTCAGCAAAACCAAGGAGATGCTTTAATCACTTGTCTGAGTTGCCTGCCTAGACTGTATTCCTCTTTCTTAATCCATCTAGAATAAGAACTTCTGATAAAAGTATGATAATCTGGACAAAAGGACATGAAGCACATGGTTTTGAATGTCAGATATTTTTAACCTACTAGAATAATTAGTATCTCAACATACAAACTCATTCTTCCAGTAGTATATTCTCACAGTGAAGCAATTGAAGCTTTCTGAGAAGAAACAATGGGGCTTAAAATTTACAGTGTAACAGTTCAGTAACAGTTTACAATATAAGTACTAACATTACCTGTCATGGCTTTCATTAAGGTGTGGATGCAGGTAGTTTTTCCTGCACCACTAGGTCCTAGGGTCATCAATCCATGCCTTACTCTCTGGGTTTCAAAAAGCTGGATAACTTTCAGTTTCCAAGGAGGATGACAAACAAGGCCAGATTCCTCCACCTAAGAGACAGTGACAGAAAACCAAATTATTATTACTTGAGAGCACAAAATATATTTTGATGCCTTTAGATAGGGATAGATAAATAGACAGATAGATATAGATATCAACAGATTACTACACTCTTTGTAAAGGCTTTGTGTATATTAAAAAAAATTGTTGGAAAAAGGAGATATATTTGGTATTCAAATACGTATTTAGAAAAATAAGGTAAACCAGCCTCTATGTACATTATAATCTATCTATTAGATATACCTATAATATATCTCTAACATATATACACATTGTATTCTTAAGTTGGCCCTACTGAAGTATTACAAACACCTAATGGGCAATTAAAGATATGCAATTTTAAGTAAATCTTTTCTTAAGTTTATATTCTAATTGTCAAGATTTTAGATAAATAATAAATCCTGGGTCATATAAGGCAAGCTCATATAAATGGATTTTTCAAATAGGGCCCCAGTAACCATGACTCAAGAAAACTCCAGGACACTATAATACCAATTCAGTGACCTGAAGAATAAACTTAATAATACTGTGCCAGTGGTAAAGATTTATGGAAAAGTTTAAATAGTAAAATATAATATTGCCAGCTGGATAGACTCCACAACAAGAATTTTCTTAGATTTCACTTCATGAAAATTATACCAGAGTGCCACAAATCATAAGAAACATCACCTGTTTGTCAATGGCTGCTTCAAGCTCAGGATAGCCTGCTTTATCAAGCTGGATATCCGGAAACAGATCTTCAATTAAACTCAGAAATAAGGGTTCGTCTTCGTCAATCTAGTGAAAATCAGGGAAAACAAAAATCCACACAGATTAAAACCAGTTCTATTTAAAACCAGTTCTATTTATTTTATCAGCTTTAGAAAGAACAATCCCCAAGTCCTGAAGACCTAAAGAAATGCTTGAGAACCTAAGAAACCAGCTATATAATCTTCTAGGTGCTAAACATTAGAAGGACACAGCAGAAAGAGATCATGTGATGCTTCTATTTGTCAGAATGAATCACTAACATGCAGACTGAATTTCCTATAGTAGATTTTAGCAATACCATTTAGAAAATTGTCTATTTTATTTGGTGTAAAAAAAAAAAATGTATCACAGAAACAGAAGAGGGTTGTCAGCTATTTATACTCATTACAATGAATACCAGATTCTTTCAAAAGAGTGACTAAAGCACAAAGCTTCTAAAGAAGTTACTGCATAGACATCTACTTTGCTACTTACTTCTAACAGTAACAGGGACAATATGTAAAAAAATTCTTAACAATTCAAGGTTAAACCTAGGTAGAAAATCAAGCAACAGAAAGCTCACTCCCTCCTCAGTCCCACACAAGGTACTACGAGAAATTTATCTCCCTTCCAGCTAAAACATTCCACTCAGAGAATGAAACATTTCCAAGCTAGCTTCCGTGTAAAGGTCACACACAATCTTCTAGAGATAACGTAGCTCCAAAGAGCAGTTTAAATTATTTATCAGGTTCTCAGAACCTACCAGTTTAGACAGGTTCATATCTCTCAGAACACGCATGACGATGGTAGATTCAGTATCTTTGGGATTTGCTCTTTTTGCTGCTCCCAGCGTACGCAGCACCGACAATATATTCCGCAAGCCAAAATCATAATGCACCTAGAAGATATGTGAAGTTTGGGAAGATTTTCCCCAAGTGAATAGGGATAAAACAGTTCTTATTTACTATTTAAGACATGGATGAATATGTAGGAGAAGCGGTACATGCGTTTCAAATACCTCCAAACACTCATCAACTATTCTTTTGCTGTATGACTATGGGCAAATTCACTTTCCAAATCTGCTACCATCCATTAAAATCTAAGATGTGATAGAAAAAAACATTTAATCATAAGTCATTGAATCAAGACAGGGTTCCCAAGGACTATTGAGAAATACTTTATCAGTATTATTTTGAATTCTCTGTGGCCTTTGGAAACTGAGAAATATCTGTAAAGCACAGGCAGCACAAACCAAATACATCTTACCCACTCTATAAGATCAACAAAGGCTATAATAAAGCTTTCATTTGTCTCAGCCATCACCATTCACTAAAGCTAAATCTTAATAATAAGGAGTGCTCTGCATGAAAGCCTCATCCTTGCAGTGACAACCTGCAGCAGGAGTTAATCCAGGACAGCAGAGGGCTGCATTACTAAACTGCAAGTGTCTCTTAGCTTACTTCATGAGCATGAACCTTTCCTTATTCTTCACACAAATCTTTTGTGACTTCACAGATAGTTTTTCCCTAAAATAATCAGGTTGCATCATATGAATATAATCACCTGCTTTGACAGCTGCTCTTCACACAGCTTGTACAGTGTAAAGAATTTCCTTGCCAACACAACATTATCAATGAAACCACAACTAGCCAATTTAACACGAATTATGATCTGACGATCAGGAACCATCATAGCCACTGAACGGAAATTGATCTTCAAGTTTTCAGGAAGTTCTTGCCGTCCAGCATATCCTGGATTCTGGAAAGGAAAAGCAGGTTGAGTGTACCTTGCATAAACAGAAACATCAGCAAAGGAATATGCCATCTTGGTAGGTAAAAATAGTTCATTGGCTTTAAGTCACTTGTCAGAATTAATCGCCATGCAAACTTATTACCATATCTCTACAGAATTTTTGCCTCTTTTATAACCATGAGATATGAAAAATGTTCCAGCTAAGCATTTCAAATCTGAGTTTGTTTTATAGGTCCTATTTTAACTGGCTATTCCTACCTATATCTCTATAGCAATTTTTCTGTAATTGTAGCAAAAAGCCTCCTTTGGGAGCCAGAATTTGGGATGTAGAAGGAATCTGAAATTGAGATAACTTGTATTTATGGTGCTGCCTGCATTTGTTAGTTGCATGTGCTTGATGTTCTCAAAACAAGACACTGTAAACTGTTTTTGCAGCAATGCTCCACGTTCTCAAATTATCAGTGAGTTATTTCTAAGTACTGAAAGACATAAGAGTTAGCAAGTACCAAGTTAGACTCAATTATTGTACAGTCATCACTGGTATATTAGAAACTTACTGAATACTTACCATAGTAAGAAAGATGCCAAATTCTGGGTTCATTTCTACATTGTCCCCATCAGTAAAAATAAATCTTTTTTTACGGTTCTTCTTACATGTCAACACAATTGCTATTTGTTGTGCAGCTACTGATAGCACTGGTAAATCAATACGATTGAATTCATCAAAGCAACCCCAGGAGCCAGACTGAGCCAGACCTGCAAAGAGAAAAGTAACTAAGCATATAACCACTTTGTTTTTAAACCTTTTCTGGTGCAATTAATAAGCCAAAAATTATGTTAATATATCTCAGGGTGGGGGCAGGGAGGGGGGGAAGTGTTTCATTTGGAGGGTTGGGAAAGGAAGAAAGAGAAGAATTTTAATGCCTTTTCAAGTAAGAAAACACAAATTCACAAAGTCCTTAAGATTTTCCAGCATACTATGTTCCTTTTTCTCTTTTTTTTATATCTTGAATGTTTTCCTGTCCCTCTTTACCCCCAAAGAAAAATTCCTGCAGGAATTCTATGAAAATGTGACAGGTTGTGAACAGCCTATTGAACATATTAAAATGAACAATACAGTTGCATAAAGAAGGTGGAGGTCAGTCTATTCAAAAACTCTATTTTTCCTTGGATTTTTGAGAAAAACAAAACAAAATCACAGATACAGTCACTTGCAGCAATAGTCAAGAACCAAGCAATAGCCAAGAACCTCCATTTGATCTCTAATTTCATATCTGCCATGACTGACAGGTATAAATTTCAGATGCCTAAAAAATGTCATCTGCATTTAACTTTAGTGAGCTCTGCCAATTGTTTTTAACATATCTAGAACTACCCATGCATTTCCTTTTACTGATAGAAACTTGAATATTTGACTGAGACAAAATACTGAAATCAAAATTCAGCACATCCCACCAGTTCAACAATAAATTTCATAGTATTTTCTCTTCATGGAAGCAGTTCTCCTTCTGACTTTAGGTCATTTTAAGTGACTTTATCTATCCTTTCATAAACTGTTCATAAAATGTTTTCAGACATTTATATTTCCTGAAGACAGTGTTGCAACTGTATTTTATAGGTATAAAAAGATATTAATTACTTGCATTTATGCATTTATAAAAAGGCTGAAACCATCTGCCAGTTATGTGTAAACCTTGATTCATGGAGATGTCCTCTTATCCTTTGAAACTTTTATGTAGTCCCTAAAATATCTCAGAATATAAAGGACTGACTTATAAAGGACTCATGAGGATCAACAAGTAGAACTGCTGACTCCACAGAGGTGTATCTAAAAGTTAAACCATATATATAAGATAGTTGCCTCAGCACTATTTGGACACTAAGAGGCTTGAGACCCCAGTGATGACTTTGGAGAGTTTCTTCCAGTGCTTGACCACACTCTCAGTGAATATCTAGCTTGAATTTCACCCCACATAGCTTCAAGCCATTCCCCCATATCCTGTTATCAGACACCAGAGAGATCAGCACCTCCATCTCTGCTCCCCTTCATGAGGAAGTCATAAACAGCAATAAGGGTATGCCTCAGTCTCTCAAAGCAAAACAAACATAGTATATTCAGCTGTTCCTCTTAAGTCATGTCCTCTAACTCTTTCACCATCTCTTTTGCTGTCATTTGGATACATTCCAATATTTTTTTATGTTGTTGTATTGTTGACTCCAGAACTGCAGAGTACTTGAGATGAGGCCACTCCAAAGCTGAGTACAGCGGAACAATCACTTTCGCTGCCCAGTTAGATTTACTGCGCTTTGTGCACCCCAGAAAACAACTGACTGTTTGGCCAACAGCTTACCTTTGGTCCACATCTTACCTTTGAAGATCCTTCCAAGTCCTCGGAAATCCATCTGGTCTGAACAGTTGAAGACCACTACATATTTTCCAAGGCACCGTCCCATATCTTTCACAGTTTCGGTTTTTCCAGTTCCTGCAGGTCCCACAGGTGCTCCACCCATGTTCATGCCCAAAGCTTGAGCCAAAGTGATGTAACACCTAAAAGGCAATAATCAATCAGACTGCAGCACCAGGATTTCTGCATAGTGCTAGAGGAACTTACACAAGGTCTGATTTAAGGAGAAAAGGGAAGAGCTGAAATTATATTCCACTAATTACAATTTAGATCAGTAAGGACAAAACTCCCTCACTCGGTCTCTGATGCAGGGAGTATTAAGGTTCATTTCATTATACATAAAGTGAAAGAACAGATAATCCTCAATTATCAGCAGCCTGGAAGATCACAAGAAGGGAAGAAAGCAAATACAGAGATGCTGCCTAATCTTAGTTTTAATAGCTTGGATACTGAGTTATTTTATCTGGAGTAGCTTTGAAACACATTATACTGTGGAGTACAATAATGAAAGACATCTAGCCTTTCCTTTTTTCCATCTTTGAAATTTGATCACACAGTGCATTCCATTTTCATAAATGAAACATCTATGCATAATGCAGAAAAACATTATTATAATATATCAAGACTAGTTCTAGATTTTTTTGTACGGAATAGTTTAAAAAACCAAACAAAACAATGCCTTTATTTTGCCAATGATAGGTTATAAAGCATTCTTTATGCTATTTGAGTTAGACAGGTAGATCTCTCTGTTAATAGGATTGGAATTCTTTCAACACCCTTTTTGATCAAAGATCTCCAAACTACTGCAGCTGAATAAAAATTGCTTTTTCTGTCTATTCTTTCTTAGCTCTTTTCAATAGCTTGTCTGTAAACACCTACTTTTGTCCTGTATCTCTACATATTTTATCTGTTGGATATATCAGATCCTCAGGTATGTTGGCTTCATGTACATAAGAATGAAGGTCACTTACATTATGTATGTGGGGACCAGTGCGAGTATGTGGGAGAAAATATGTTGGAAATTATTCACATAATAGAGTACAGAAACAAAAATATTTCAGCATTCCATATGAAAGTACTGACTTTGACAAGACTGTGAAGGATAAACTCTGCAGAGATCAATGTGCATCCAACAGGAATGACGAAATTGCTCTTGTAAAAGCCGAGGTTTGGCAGCAAAGAATAAAGGAATAAAATTAGTCTTTTTCACCTGTCTGTAAGAGGTGTTATGACAAGCCTGTCAGTACAGCCCAAGAATTCGTTCTGGTATGTGAAGCTCACATCAGTGATCTTAATCACCATTTTATCAGAGTCTTCATTAAAATAAAATCTACATTGTTTCAGCCACTCAAAGTCCGTAGGGCTCTTGATATGCATGCAGCACTAAGAAGAGAGGGAAGACAAGGCTGTGGCATCCATGGTTAACATTTACTTTCACATTTATATTATGCCATCTAAGTAGTAGATTCAAAGGCAGCATTGCAAACATAGCTAAATATAGTGGATAGTGGAGAATCTATCTGGATTTTTACCACAAAAATTGTAATGTATTATTGTTCAATCTCAGGCAGAGAACTTCAGACAAGTGTGTCAAAAGTCTAAATACAAATTAACAGTCCGTAAGCTTCAAACAAGAGTCATTTGAGTTTAACCTTAAAATTGCCATTCCTTTTAGTTCTCTCTACCACTTCACTTTTACATGAGTCAGAAGCACATAATGTGATATTTGATTCTATAAGCTGCTATTAGAATTATATGAAAGCATATGCATATTGGGAAAAATGATACTTCATGGCAGTGTCATGGTGCTGATACTATCTAAGGAATTCAATGGAACTGAGAACAAGTCACAGTTGCTCTATTGAATATTAAAAAAGGATTTTAAAAAAATCATTTAGTTTGTATCTAAAAATTGCACTTTACATAAAATGATTGTACTAGAAACAAATGATTCTACAATTAAAAGACAAATGCCTGACTATTAATAATGGGCCAAAACTCAATAATTCTTTTCTTGAACAGCTTAATTTCAGAATCAGGTCCAGGACTTCCCATAGGTAAAAGGGTATGCTAGTTTAAAGTTTGATCAAACTAAATGCTTTCATTTTCCTTATTTTAGCATCCTGTGTCAGCATGAGAATGTGTAAAGTGAATTAAAAAATCCCTAAGTAATAATTAGGTATGCTATTTAAACTAGAACAGAGAGAATACCAGCTTCAACCTTTTTCCTGTACTATAACTTGATATTCATTTTATTTACTTGTAGAAATTCATTATGCAGTACATAAAAAGGAATATTACTTGCAACAAAACGTATAAGGAAAAAGAAGTCCCAAACACATCATGCTACAGAGGCACTATTAACTTTAGCAGACCAACATGAAACATGACTAAATTCTACTGCTTGGGGAGAGGAAAACCCACTGAATTACTTGAAAGGAAATAAAGACTTGGTTGAAGCAACATCAGCACTTTTATAATATTCCATGATACATAATCATTAGAGTCGTGAAATTAAATGTTTATCTTATAAGGCAGGAGTTCATAGATATAATATTTTCTTATCACTTCCCATTGTATTATGTGGAAAACCCCTCATAATTAATTTTTATTTTTTTAATACTTACAAGACCATCAAAAATGTCCCTCTGATGCACATGAATAGTGATTAATGTCTCATATTTAACTCGCTCAAATGGACTAAGGTCTTTTGCTGTCATATCTATCAACACGTTCAGAAGATCCAGGAAAAACTGGTTTGTCTTACGCATAACTTTTTTATCCTGCTTGGCGAGAGTCAAAGCTTCTTCTGAGTCTCTTGTCCAAATCATTTGGATCCCCAATAACCCAACCTTAGGAAACATAGAAGTGTATGCTTCATAACCTTTTCTCTTTCACCTAAAATCTACGTTCACAGACACAGAAAAACTAAAGAAATTTTTCTCCTACTATACATATAAAATTACTTTCCACGCATTCATAGAGGTCATGTTTGTGTGTCCAGCTGCATTCATAAATGCAGTCTCGTAGATACTGCCTACAGTGCATTGCTTATACAACTGCTCAGTATAATTTACAGTATATATAAAAATACTATATGTAACAAATATACTTTATATAAATAATAACTAGCCAGTGAATAATTACTGCTTCAATTTGAAATATTTTTATAGTAATTCACAAAGTCAGTATTCTGTTTCCAACATTCCTGGTCACAAGTGAAGCTTCTGCTAAAAAATAATTTTCCCTCAACACCACCATCAGTTTCAAATCTTTAGCAATACATAGCATTATCCTGAATATATGAACAAACAATTTTACTACTTTTCCTCCAGTAGTCAAGTATTAAGCTTGTAAAGACATAGTGTTAACTTCATTATGTTAACTTATTGCATTCAGCTTCCTTTTTATACAGGAGCTTAAGGGTAAGTTATCCTCTTTTGGGTTCAGCTATGTGAAGCCAAAACTTAAGACTGAGATGATTCAAATAAAATTAAATGCTAGTTTTATATTTAACACTGGCTGCAACTTTGAATGCAAAGACAAGAAAAAAAACCGATACATATCTGTGAATAAATCTTCATTCATTTAACAATGTTATTACCTGGGCTGGATAAGTAGAAAGAAATTCAGTAATCTCAAAACTCGTTTCCTGGATGTCCATAGCTGCCTGGCGAATTACTTGATGCAGGGATAGCTGGGATTCCTTCAACAGAGAGCTGAGCCAAACTTCCACATTACCTTCAGCCATTACAGGTCTAGTCAGCTCTATAGTCTCACCCTCTCGGGAACTAATTGACAATATACGATCATATATCTAAGTAAAAGAAAAAATATCTTGTGTTTATAGATACATTATTCATCTTTACAATAAAGATTTCCCCCATTATTGGTGGGTTAACAGCCTATCAAAATTTACAGCCTTAGAATCAAAAATAATGAAAACAGAAAAGTTAAGGAACATGGACTATCAACAGAATCTCAAAAGCATGGGGAGTAATTCGTTTCTAAGAAAATGCACACATAAGGAGAAAATGTTGCTACCTGTTCTCGTAAAAGGTATGAGAAAAGTGTTCTTAAAACACTGTGTGTGAAGGTACAGTAAGGGCAGGTCAGAAACAGGAGAGACAATATATACGCTTTTTCTTACAATCAAAACATGAATGGAAAAATACAAATACAGCCAATATAAAGATACAAATAAGTTTGTAAAGACTCAAAAGCTTATTTGAGAGGAAGGCACAGAATAAAGTTTCAGTACTTTTGAATGGGTGGATTTTTCTGAAATTTAAGCACTGGTGCAAATTTTTGTTTTGTTTTTCTACATGAAGTTTTACCACGTCATAAATGAGGATATGAAACAAATCTTAAATGAAGTAAGCTTACTCAGCATCAAATAGTTGGCGAATAAAGTAAAACAGTAGAGTGCTTTATGCAACCAAGTAGCTCTCTAATTTAGCAAGTATGACACAGTGCTAATGTGAAGGAATGTAACACTGAGGTGTGGGCAGTACATACCCTTTCATGGAACCCAACAGTTTTAATGTTGTCAAACACGTTCAGCAGATGCGCCTGTATATTGTGAGAGTTGGATGCCTGACCAAGAATTTCTAAGAGAGCAGGATCTGACACAAAGAAGAATCGTGGAAATAGCAGGCGTTTTTTCTCCAGGTACCTGTATTTTTAAAAAATTGGTAGAGAAGTCAGGAGGGGGTAGATGGTAAGTGATTTGGGTTGATTTCTACATCATTTCGTCATTAAAAGTGGTATTTCTCACAATTTATTATACAATTTTTAGCTGCAGCAATAACAATTTTTATCCATCATACACTCATGTTAAGCATCTGCTTTAAAGCTACTCTCTTATTATCAGAAATCATTTCATGAAAAACTTTTACTATTGCTAAAATCTAAATACCAGTAAAAAGAAAAGAAACTAAACTGAAATAAAATATTTTTATATTAACTCTTTTACTTGCTATTAATATATCTCAAGCTGAATGTCTCCCAGGTCAGTGAAAGGTGTGAATGGGACACACAAATCTAGAGTGTCTTCTGGATTGAAACTAGGCTGAAACCAGCTTTGGTTTCAACAGATATAGACAGTGAGTGACACCTTAGCCACAAATCAAATACTTATCCATGAGTTGGTTTCTTTGGAGGTGTTGTATTACCCTGCTAACTTGTTTGGTCAGTTCAACTGCATTCATAGTTGAATAAGAACATGATCTTTTCAAAGTTCATGGGACAGTACTTGAGCAATTGGTCTTTCCCCAGTTACACAACCTACAACCATCTGGCCAAGAACATGGTCTCATAGCAGTCTTACCCTGTGAGCGATTTCTGACAGATTTCAAGCTGTTCCAGTAAATGTGGCAGTAACTGTCCCATCATTTCATCTCCAACACAGCACTGAACAACACTGGGTGTTTCATGAGCTCGGGTCATGATCCTCACCCAGGATTTATCAATGTTAGAGAAACGCTTTGCTTCCTGTTGAAACATGACAGTGAATGTGGAATGGAAGAAATGAAGGAAGAAAGAGAGAAAAGGGAAAAGGCACCTGCTTCCAGAACCAGCACCCAGAAATCTCAACAGCAATCTTCTCACTAGTAATCACATGTCTTCTAGAAATATTTCAGCTTAGACACAATTCTTTATGCTTACACAATAGAGCTTATTTTATACTTGGCTGTCAAGCCTGCCATGTACTTTCTCTTACTTTGCTAGAGAAAAAGACAGAAAACTCATTATACTTGAATTGGAGCTTCAAAGCTAAAGATATTTTTTTCTAAAATTAAAGTTCATTTTTAATTTTGAAAAGCCATGAAAAGCCATGCAGGAAAGTTTAAGATAAGGATTCCTAGGTACTACTATGCTGGTGGCAGGTAGTACTACACAAGGCTACTACGAGGAACAATGTTTAAATACATGTTAGTTAACAGCATTACAATCTAGAAATCAAAAGATCAAACAGATCTTATGATTTTATTATTCTTTCTCACTACATGTCTTTGACACTGCTTACCTAATTTCCTAGCAAGACCAGTTTTGTTAAATACTAAAAGAAATTAAATTTAAGTTACTGCATCAATTATGACATCACAGTACAGTTTTTTTCTTAAAATGTTGATAAGAAAACTGAACAAAGACATGTCTAGAAACCTTTGGAAGCTGCCTTGCTATATCACCACCAACAAAAACAGCTTCTAAATAAATCCACAAGTTCTGCACAGTCAGCCAGTTCTCAATTATATCCATTGTGTTGGAAAGATAGTGCACCCATTTCTGAATCTGTGTCTTGAATGGTGCATTGTATCTACAATTAAAAAAAAAAAAAAAAAGGCATTTCTTTATTTTGAGAAGAAAACCAGACTCTTGAAAAGCAGCATATAAGTCACAGGATGAGGACTAGTTTTTATGGCTACCATTTTTGAAGTGAAAGTATAAAAACATAATTCAGCTAGTTGGCAGCTATAAATCCAATCAGCTCTAAACTGCTGCTGTGTACACAAGGTGCATAGCACAGCTCTGATCCAACAGAAGAAGGGTGGGAGCAAGATTTCAATTTCACTCTCAGGTAAAGGGACTACTCAACATCCTGAAAGGTGTAAACTCAGAGTTCCTGAACTCTCCTAAACTCCTGCTTTTGAGCATCTGCTTGATGATCAGGTTCTGTGTTCCTTATTTACCTGTGCCTTTTGGCATGTGAAACCAGACAAACTGAAGCTCACTTCAATTGGGATTTTCAGCACCTTTGGCATGAGGCAATGATCTATCACAGGGACAGAGTAGCAGTGCCTGTCATGCCCTTAGTATGCCTGCCATATCCAGGCAGTGTTCTCTCTTATGTCCCCGTTTTTTGCATCAATGAAAGCTTTTTAGTTGTTTATTCTGAAAATCCAAGCTTCAGCTACATGAACATGAACAGTTCAAGGACAAACAAGCTCTTAGGCTTTATCTAGATGTTTATTTACCTGCATTTCTGTGATAGATTTGTCCACTAAAACAAAGTCTTTCACTAACATTTTTAATTTCTCCCCCCATTCCCGTTACCTGTTACTCATGAGAGAACCAAGAATCATCAAGCTGTCCTCCAGGGTAGCAATTGTTTCTGATGTGCTGTCACCTCTTAAAAGAAGCTCCCCACGAGTTTTAAAGTTTGCAAAGTTAAACATCTTGTTATCCCATTCAGCTATCACTTGTTTTAACTTCTGCTCAATGTCTCTTTCCTTCACAGCACAGATGCAGATATCCTTGTAAATAAACAGGATGTCAAAACAAGATATGAATCCTTCAAGTCCCTGGAATATGGATCTAGCTCTTATTTCCTTTAATATTAGGTAATTAGGCTCATGAGCAACTATTTAGTGGAAAGGTCTACAGATACACAAACACCATAGCTAATAATCTGTATACCACATCACAGTTTAATCAACTCTGGGCAGGGGGCGGTGGGGGGGAATAAAATAATGATATAGTGATTAGTTTTTGTAAGTTTAATGTCACAAAGCAAGGTACCCTCACAAATGGCATGACTTTAAAAAAACGAAGCTGACACCATGATATATTTGTGTTATTTATACAAAAATCTGAAGTGATAGTCCATGTCTCCATCCTTTCTACAGAAATGTTTTGATTTCCTTCTTGCTAATGATACTTCTATACTATACAAGCAGCTTTTGGTTTCATGTTTCCATATTTCTTCCTTCACAATACCTCTATTTCCTCTTTATATCTTAATAGTGGAGCTTCCATTATATTCCTCAGTTTGAACGTTTCACTCTCCACGTCAAATCTGTGTTCAGTGAGATCCATAATCTGCTTCCAGTGCCGAGGCATCATTGCTTTACTTGACATTTGCTCAAGCAATGGGCAGCATTCACTGAAGTCTTCTATGGTCTTCTTTAGGTCAAGGAAAGGCTGCCATTCCTTTACAGCCCGAGGGAGTTTACGGCACCTACACGGAGATAAAGCAAGTCTTTTCAAAAAGTTTCAAATACTCTTTCTTTAAAGCCACAGTATATGGTTTTAACAGGAGAACACCTACCTTCCAAATTCAGGTTACCTTTAGTTTGAAGTTTATGTGCTTCTCCATGTGGGATAATCTGTTTCCAGTCTATTTCAATAACTGATACCTAGGTAGACAACTACAGCCTCTCCTTAAGGAGTGTAGCTGCATAATTTTAATAACTCTGCTCAAGCGATCTTCAAAACCAGTTGAAATGTTCTACATCGTGGTTTCATCTTTTGTTGAGACAGATGATATGCACTGCTCTGAGCTCTAGAAAGACCCTGTTTCCCAGGGTTTAATCCTTTATTTTTTGATTCCTGGTTTGATGAAAAGTTCATCATGCGTGCGATATAACCCATTTTGTAGAAAAAACTATTCAGCAATTCACTAACTTGCCTTTGACATCTAGTATAAATCTATCTCTCATGAACAACAATACAACAACAAAAAGGGGAAACTTTCCTTCCTACAAAATAAATAATTTTAACATATATTCCAAGCTTATCAAAAAAGGTAGCCAAGAATCTGTCTAAGGAATAATAATGCTCAGCATTTAGAATCTAAATTTTCCTTGATTTTGTGACATTGCTAATGGATATATTTTTCAATTTAAATTCACACTATTCATGCCTCAATACATAAATACATGTTTGTTTATGATTATTGGTGTTAACCAATTATAATCATATTCAAGAAAGACTTTAGGCAACTTTAACACAGCAGCAGTTTCTCACCTGTTCTGAAATTCCACAAGTTCACTGTTAATTTTTTCAATGTCTAATTCTGACCAAAGCATATCATAGTAGCCACTGATTGTGTCCATGACACTGTTATATAGATTATAGAGTTTCTGCAGCAGATTCAGCTGCTTCTTTATTTCAAGCAGTTGAGGACACCGAGTAACTGGCAAACCAAAAAGATCTTCTCCACCTGCACAAGTAATATATTTCCTAAAGAGATTCTCACATCGACTCTAAGAAAGAAAAAGAAAAAAAGTTAAATAAAAAAACTAAATAATGATAAATAAATAAAAAGTTAATAAAAATTACTAAATATTCAAGATCCAAAATGATGATTAGAGCTGAATTTGGCTAAAATCTTGGAAATAATAGAAAGATAGAGAGAGTTAGTAACAGCTTACACTGTCAACAGTTTTGTCAACAATTTTCTTGAGAAAAGTAACTTTCAGCTTGCTTGGAGGCACATCTTTAGAAGCTGACAGGAAAACCATTTACTCCATGTGACACAGTGACAGAACAATAAATGGTAAGACTGCACTTGAAAGAGGTGAAGCATGACACACAAAGAAATAAAAAGATAGATACAGCAAATTCTACCTCTGCAAGTATTCTGTGCAAATCTTATTGACTGTTGAAGGAAGAATTACTACCATTAAAGAAACAAAGAAAAACATAATTTAATTGTCAATGGCAATATAACTCAGGGAACATAGTAGGAAGTCGAATGAATAGCAGTATGGGAAAAGCAGAAGCATTAAAAGTTGTTATTGCAGGAATAGATGTTAATAATGATACAAAAAAAATTAACACAGTAATGAACACAAGAATATATATATATATATATATATATATATATATATATATATATAGCCAAATACACTAAACTTGTGGGAAGGCTCTCATCAGAATATTGTATCTAGCAATCATTACTCATTATCTATGCAGCCTTTAGGTTGACTCCTAAAATATTTAGATTTTAACAGTATTCCTTGCAAATGCATAGAAAAATTCCAACATAGCTTTCACTAAGAGAAAACAGACTTTGCCAAATCAGTAACTCTATCTATCAATGAAAGATCATTCAACTACTGAGATTCCTTTTCAGAGCCTTTATGTGTTAGCTCCCTTGTAGTAAGTTTTAATTAATGTCTTAAAATTAACAGCACCTGGAATATGGTAAGCCTGTCATTGGCTTCCTGAGGTGTTAAGCCAACCACCATTGGCCCATTCTAAAAGGAAAAAGAAAAAAAAAAAAGACGTCAATTTAGAGGGTGAGAATAACCACAACTTATTTCTCATCACCACTTTCTAAATGCTAACCTCAAACATTTTACAGCCTCCAGATCCCCTCCCCAGATCAGATATCAACTGAACCAAGAGATGACAGTTAACCTTCTAGAACAAACACTTTTTTAAAACAGATTTTAAAAAAATCAAATAAGGCAACTACTTGTATTTTTAATGGAGAAATTTTTCATTACATTGCAAAAGCTAGGAAATCATAGCTCATTTTATGAGTAAAAGTCAGCATTACTTAAAAGATGATGCAAGATTAGTTCACCATCATTTGTTCTAATGAAAAAGAATGTGAGAGCTTAAGTCACTTGTACATATATCAGAAAGAAAGGTTTCCTGATGCTAACACAGTTTATCATTAATCCTAGTCTTCACATTTTTCATGATAATTAGATGCTTTTAAAAAACTTTAAATATCTCAATTCTTAATTTTTAGGAACTGATTACCAGCATTACTTACATCAGTCATGTACAAAACATTAAACAAACCTGCCCTGAACTGAAATCCAAACACCATCTTAACAAGAATAAACCTAGTCAACAGTAGAGGCCCATCCAATTAATTAGTCAAATCCAAAAACCTTTCCAAGTTCCCATCGCTCTTAAAGTATTTCTATAATACAATAAAACAGAAACACTTGCCTGATCATAATCTGAGTAGAACTGTGCACAGTCTTCAGTAAAAGTCTTCACAGCACTAATAAGCTCTCCTCTGAAGTTTGGCTGCAAAGCAACGAGCTCATCCTGCACTTCATTTGCACGGATTAGCAGTTTTTCCCAAGTGTAGTGCAACGTGTCCACCTTCTCTGTCTCTTCCTTGGCAACAAGTAGATCATATTTGCTCAGCATAGCATACGATTCCTGCCAGAAATTTGGATCAAGATGCATAAAATGGTAACTTCAATTAACTTTGTAAACACATATGGAAAACATATATTTTAAATCCTAGCATTTAAATTTTTTAAGAACGGAGAAGGACTGGTTAGAAAAATAAATTCTGCTCTTCTTGCATAGCCATTATCAAAATTGGGCAAATCAATACCAAACTGGAAGAAACATCTGCATTTTTTTCTCAGAGCACTGATTTCAGCTTGCACCACCAATGTATGAACATTCTACATAATGAAAACTCTAAGTGAATTTTCACTAAAACACAACTGACATTCACTTTCTATAAAATAGCACAGGGTAGGGTAGCAATAAACCTGTGGCAGTTTCATTTGAAAATCTTTGTATGAAGTGGAATTATTTCCATTCATGCTTTCCAGTTTGATCAAATGGTAGCCAAATTGCAAAAAGAGAAACGTAATTATCTGTCTACTACAAGACTGTGTGGAAAATATGCCAACCTCCTTTTCAAAACTGAAGCATCACTTCTTGTGCCTCGGGACTTGAGGCTCCTGCCTGCAGAGTTGGAAGCTTATGGGCAATCAGGATCATGAACATGTCAGGAATCATGAACATGTCTTAGGAAAAAGAATTCTACTCAAAAATCAAAGGTGCATTTTGCCATACTATAGCATTCTTAAATAAATACTCTAGTCAGGGATGCAGAGAAACAGTTACCATCTGTTTTTAAGCCTGCCATTTGTCAGATGTTCAGTAAATGCATTCTATCACATTAACTTTTTTTTAGGAAGTCAGCTGCTTTTGTTTATTTTAACTTATACAGCTGATAAAACCAATCAATCTTGTGTAGTCTGCCTAATATTAGCTTTTTATTCCTCTTGAGGCTTAGCTTAAAAAAAAATGGAATATCATTCCTTTTCATACACAGACTTCTTCCACAAAGTATGAAAAGATTTCTTGCAATAAATACCTATATTCTCATCTTCCTCTGACCTACATCACTCAATTTCTACACTGTTCACTAAACCACATCTTACCTCAGCAAGTTTACATTTGCCCAAATCAGAATTTCACAAAAAGTTTTACAGGAACACAACAAGCCTGTCACTCAACCCTCAACACATATTAAATCATACATTTTCAAAGTTCACTGTTAACCTTTAACCCAGAAAATAACTGCTCTCTTGAAACAGTACCCGTACATGCAACATTCCCACTAGCTACCTCAATGGGGCCAATTTGAGAGTCAATAGAGATCTGTAGTTCCCTGATCTCTTTTAAAGCTGACATGGCAATTCTGATATCATCCAGGTCCGCGATGCTGCGATTTAGCTTCTTGCCAGTTTCCTCTATAAAAGTCAAAATTGCTTCCATCTGTGTTCTGTACTTCTTATTGCAATGACACCCCAGCAAAGTCATCCAGGCTTTGGTTTCTGATCTCAGTGCTAGCTTCAGATCAGCTAAAAATATTGAACAATTAATAGATATTAGATATTATAAATATTTGTTAAGATGCAATTTCAATCTTTTTAATTACATTAGTTCTCTTCAGTGCCAGTTCTGGCTTTTCAGTCTAACCCTTCAAACAGAGATGATGAAATCACATGGACACCTTGAAGTGGATTATAAAATTGCTTGCAATTCATGATTGCTTTCCTCCTATTCTTCTCAGAATTTATCATCTTTTCTACTGGAAAGATCATCTAAAAATGTTGAAAAATTAATAGATGTTAGATATCATAGATTTTTTTTCAGGATGCACCTACTGGAAAGATGAGGCTGGTCTCCATACTCTTTGTCTTGCTCATCTACCATTATACAAACTTCAGTCCTATACATCACTTACAAATTGATTAATATTCTCATCTAAGCCTAAAATCTTTACAAAAATTAATCTTTTAAAAAAAATATGTGGGGAGGAAATTAGGAGTCTAATTATGAAAGCTGAAGAAACAAAGTTTGATCATAGCATTGGTGAAATTGTTAGATAGAAGGGGATTCAGCTGCCTCACTGCTTGCAGCTGGGCAAGGAGAAAAGTAACATAAACTTATAATCTTACTCCCATGAAATATGTACCCCTGGGAATCAGTGACAGAAGGATGGGCAAACATCTACTATCCACCCCATAAGTAAGCAGACATCTCCAGGTGAGGTAATAAACTCCAGCTAAGCCCCACAGATATTCTTGTGTTAGTGTTTTGTTTGCAGCATTTACGGATAAAAAAGCAAACAGCCCTTCTCTCTCCCTTTCCCCTTTCCATTTTAATCTAGTTCACCCATCCAAAACTGTCACATCTCTCCTGCCTACTGGAGTCAGAAAGTACATGTCTCTGGAGAGAAGCTGAACTCTACCAGTGTACAGTGCAATAGCTCCCACGCAGATGTATTCAGGCTCAGAATTGATTTTCAGGTCCAGGTCTTGGAAATGCAGAATTTCAGATTCAAACTCATAGAGTAATGGGTTTCCCACCACTAATTTATTAATGGTTTCCTCCTTGTCCCTCTGCCATACATGATGGTAACAACTAAAACTCTCCAAAGCTGTAAGAACTTCCTGAAAGACATTGACAAGTTCAAAGACAGATTCTCAGCCTCATGTATATAGCATGCATATAATTTCTTAGCAGCTGCTCATTACACTACAAACTCCATAGTGGAGCAGGTTGAATCATCTCACTAAACCAAAGGTTGCTGGTAAATTTATGCTAAAGCAAGTTCCATTACTGATCACACAGTGTGCCAGAAACCCTATGTTGATCACATCCAATTTGTCAGATTAGTTTAAACACTTGCCAATTAAGTGAATCTTCAGTCAATTAAATCATTTGAATCAGTGGGAAGTAAAGTTTAAAACTAGGATAGAGTACACTTGTCCTTCCCTGCCATTTCTTGGGCTAGAAACTGAAACCTGAGCTCCAGGGACCAACATAACAAGAAAAATTCATTCTGAAATAATGAAGCTATGAGACAATTTTTTTAACATTAATTTCTACACTCAATTCAGGTTTCTTTGATTTGAATATCATTTAATGAGTGTGAAAGAGAATCATTCTTTTAGTTCTCAGGAGTTCAGAAAAATGTGAGAAAGCTAAAGTTAAATCATCACTGCATCTAATTAAACAAGTAAATGAGAGATGAATGCTATGAGAGATAATCCACATCATGACTTACGATAAATATAGTACATGCAGGCATTTAAAGCTGGCTAAATCATAAAAGTTCACAAAATTACAAAATACCAAATACCAAAACACTATGATAACTGTCCACCATTATCAACCATTCAGAACCACTCTGGTGGTTATGTTTTAGTAGCACTGAAGTTACAAAGTCAAAGATTTTCACATGGCAAGACTCTTAAAAGATTGGACCAGCCCCAGAAGAAACTGATGCAGAGCTCCCTAAAGAAATACAATTTACTAAAGAGTGCATAGAATAAGAACAAGGCAAAGAAATTATGCATATCTTTTAAAATATATCCTAACCTAAACTAGCAAACCCTATGCAGCACTTTATAAATGCCAATCTGACAGACAGTTTTCCTCTAAAAACCTTCCTATCCTCTTTGTAATTTGGCAGAAATCATGCTGGCTTCATTAGCTACACACAACACAGCTACAATTAGGGGTTTTTATGATGTTTTAATTTATGCAGTATTAAAAACCTCATATCTTGGGACAGAGCACACTTAATCCATGTTACACTTTTAAAGCATATTTGCAAATTTTCAGCCACATGTTTTCTATCCACCATACTAAACTTTTTCATTATTATATTTAATCACAGCTTTAATTGCCTACCCTTATTACCCAAGGATAATAAAAGTAATACATTAATATCCCTCGGATAGTTATATTAAATTAACATCTCAATTGTCTTACCCCTTTTGTAGAATTGATGGCACTGCTGAGTAAAGACACTAATTTAGTAATTTCTTTGTTCTCTGAAACGTACTTGAAGTAGTTCTGGCTTTGTGCTGTATCAGATGAACTGAGTGATGCTGCATCTGATAAGCTATCTATAAAAGAAGATTCAAATATAGAAGTAGGCTTAGGACAGACATGCTGGTTAGGAGAAGTTAATTCTAATAGACAAAACCGAATGACATATTCTTTCAACAAGCATGCATTTTAAAGTTGAGTGTTCTTAAAGGCAACTAGTGTCAAGGAGGCCAAAACAAATTCATAAATATCTCAATTTTAGTAAAATTGCTCCATCCAGGTACCCTGTCAAATTTGGAACAAGTTCCACACCAATCTTACAAACAAAACCTTTCCTCTTCTCCTTCAAGGTTTATTCTGAATGCTCCACTTAAGTGATTCATTTATATATCAGCATTTGCTTACTTAATATATCAGCACTAAGCATTTCTATTTTCTGAAATACCCCACAACTGACAATTTGAACTACAAATTAACATTACCTCTGAGAAGATGACCATAACCAGTCCCCAAAAAGGAATAAAGTTTTAAAAAGTCCATTGCTTAGCAAATATCCACAGGTTTGACTTTATCATCATTTTTTATTTAATCTCTTGCAAGCCAAATTCTTAGTTTTGAAAGACTAATTCAACTTCTTAACCAGTTCTAGTATTACTGTCCTACGTTTTAGGTGCATAAGAGAGAGCTAACATAAAAGGACTCATACGTATTTTTAAGTATCTCAGTTACAATGTAGAACAAATAACTCGGCTTAATTTTAAACCATTTCAGAGAAGAAAAACCCAAGGAAAGGTACCATATTAAATTTTCTTGAACTAATGACTTCAATAACTTAATGTCTGGTCACAAAACAGAACAACAAAAATCCTTTTAGAAATTCTAGTCTATTCAATCTTTTACACAATCCTCTTTACACCAATATTGCAATTTACATAGGCATTTTTATTCAATACCAGGCATTGTGAAAGTTCAACTTACCCTTCTTAAAGGGTAAGCACAAGTTCTAAGATGCCATTTGAACTGGCCAAATTACAAACCACACTGGCAAATAATGAGAGATTATTCTGGAGCAAAATGACTAGAATTGTAACCAATATATATGTTATACCCCAAGGCATTAAAACTCTTCAAGAAATCCAAAAAAATCCTCTTACTCAAATCCACAGAAGGACAAGTGGCAAACCTGCTTTCTAATAAGAAAGAGATTTCTTCTCTGAGGCAATTTTAAATCTATGAGGTTGTTTAAAATCTATCAAGTCTACTAGTTTGGATGTATTTTGTAATTAATATCTTCCAATACATTCTGTATGAATCACATTTACATAACATTCAAAGTTAGTGATGTCAGAGTTTATCATTACCATGGATGTTTTTCTTTCCAGTCTCTTTCAGTCCATCATCAGAATCACTGTCTTTGCTCCCACTCTGCAACAGAAAAACTTTTCTCTCTAACGCTTTCTCCTGAAGAGAGAATAACATTTATTTTTTATTTGCAGCAGTTTTGCACGATTAGTTCTAAGTAAGGCTGTTAAAGACACCAACCTTGGATATTCTCTCCTTACTCCAATGTCGAACTCCTTTCATTACTTTCACAATACTATCTACAGCTTTATTAAGTGTCTGCTGTACCTCATCCAAAGAGGGTGTCATGATGATATTAGGGATAGATAGGTTAATATTAGTCCTAATTATAGGATAAGCACCTTTTTTCTTCTTAGACACACTGTGATTTTCTAAATAAAATATAAAAACAGAAGACAAACACAAAACAAAAAGGCTGATCATATTTTTTTCAGGACATCAAACTAGGCATTGTTTTGATATAAACCAATAAATATCTCTCTTATTGTAGAGTATTGAGTGTAATTCCTGAAGGGAAAAAGAACTCCTGAGTAATTTATAGGATGTACTGCTAAACTCTACAGCAGCACAAGTGAAAAGTAAGCGCAAAGCCATTTTTCTCCATGAAGCTCCTCTTCAACTTGCTCTGTGAAGCTAAATTCTCTTTAGCACACAATTTTGTGATCTGGTTGGTATTCCCAGTAAGCATATTAAATTGGGCCCAGAACCTCCTTAGAGTCTCATGGTATTGTATGCCTTACAAAACTATAGAGACCAAAGACAACTGCCCTTACTTTCATTTCTTAAAGGCATGTGACAATAATGCCTTCAGGTATTTCCATGCATGGTGATGGAAACTTCAAAAGTGTTCCATCACCATGCATGGAAATACCTGAAGGCAATTAGTAAGAGAAAAAAGACACCTGTATTGGTTTGTTTATACAGTTTTATGTAAAAGGCAAAGTCAAAAAGATCTTGTCAAATTATCAAGGTCTTAATTCATCAAGTTAATAATTGATAAATTTTAAGTGATAATTTATCGAGTTATCAAGGTCTTATAGAAACTTATCTATCAAGTCTAGCTCCAAATAGAATATTGGCTTCAGAACAGTATGGTGAGTCCTAAGAGAAACAGCATTGTAATGACACTTTTTTACTGTCACAAGAAAAAAAAACCTTTGGATATACACAATGTGACCAATTGTAACTTAACAAGATACCTAATCAAAATTCCTTTGTTTTCCCCTCTTTTACACTTGAGAGTCTTATTTATACAGTTATGGGGTATTACAGTTACATTTTTTTTAGATAGCCTAAAAGAGCAATGTACTACAATGCAGCCACCTAAGAAGTTGAGGGTGGAAGATGCATGAATGCGCTTGCGGATGGTCTCCAGAGTGTGTCGAGTGACTTTCAAAAGGGCATCAATATTACGATCATTGAAGTAGGAAAGCAGTTCATTGGCTTCTTCCTCTAACTTTTCTAAATCCATTCTCTTCCTCTTTGCTGTAGGAGACAGGCCAACCCACATCTCACTGGAATTTTGTGAGGAAGTCAAGCTTTTTGATCTTCTTTCCTCTTCTGTTGCTAAAACATAATAAATACATTTAGTTAAATACACATAAGGGACTTGAAAATACCATAATTCAACACCTCCACAAGTGTCAGAAATAATTTTTAGGAAGGGCAGAATTACTCACTTTTAATCTGCACCCCAGAGTAACAGCCCTATTCCTATCTGCCTTCTTATTCAGTACAAACTGGTAGATTATCATCAAAATTTAAATATTATTTCTTATTCTCTTTCTCCAGGAAGTCCAGCAATTAACCAAGGCTACTAAGTAGTTCTATGGCATGATAGATAAATAATACTGACCTATTCTGTAGATGATAAATGATTGTTAGATTATTCATTATCCAGGCAAATTCAAAGAAAAGTCTTTAGACATTGAATAGATGCTATTCAATACTTCAGTCACCTACGCTACAATGTCCCCCAACACAAATTATCAGCATGAAAAAGAAACAAACATCAAGGAATACAATGCCATCTTTTTACCTGTATTTTTGTTCCTTTTTTCATCACTGGGTAAAATTGACTTCTCGTCTTCTTTACTGACCTGTTCCTCAGAGTCAAGTAACATGTTTATCAGATCATTAGCAGCAGCTTCCACCAGTGAGCTTTTTAAGTGTAAAGTACGAGAACCTTTCATACAGAGCTCCTGGTATCGAACCAAAACAATATGCACTTATTGTCACAATTGTCATGTCAATTTCACAGTCACAGCAGCCTTTATTGACACAAATGTCAAGGCCTAAGATTTGTGGAAATCCAGATCTATATACAACATTAATTTTAAATTGGTTTGCTCCAAAACGCAAGATCAACAATAGAACAACAAGGTATCATAAATGTCTTTTAGCATTGTTTTGGCTTCTTTCTCAAATCACATGATTCATTACTTAACATTGTGAATCAATGTTTATAATGCCTAGTTTTACTAAAAGGCTCCCAAAAGCAAGGGCTTCCTGATTTTCTTAACTTTCTAATGAAGACATGGGAGATTCAACACATCTTTTAATCATTGCCACCTTATTCTAATTGGCTTGCCATATTGAGTATTAGCCAATCATATTTCCCATTTACAGCTAAAAAGAAGATAAAATCTACACAAGGTGTACTTATTATTAAAATAAACACTAAAATTATCAGCTGGAGAGAGAAGAAATCCAAGAATGAGATTCAATAAAGTTCACAAATTTATTACAGTACTGTGCATGCTTTTTCTCCAATACTTATAATGAAATCAATGAAGTATGCTTCAGCTAACTATAATTTTTGTCAGCAATGGCCTTTTAATTTTTTACTTCTTTAGTATCTCATATTTAACTCAATTCAAACAAACATTACTACCTTTGTTTAATTAAAAATCAATAATTGGAAATATTCAGCCATTTCCAAGTTTTAAGATAATCTTTGGCCTTCCTAAAAGTTCTTTTCAGTTGAGAGAAAAGGCAGATGTGACTTGTAATATCACAGCAAAACTAAACAAAGTACTCTGGGATTTTTCCACTGGGTAATTATTTTTGTTGCAGCAATTTCTTTAGAAACTTAAAAACACCTGTTATGTGACAGAAGTTATTTCTAGTCCCCTCTAATTAAAAATTACAGTAAGCTTACAAACTGCTACTCTTTTCATTGTACCAATAACTGGAGTTCTTACACCGCTTACTCTGCTAACTCAACTCAATTGGCCATTGTAATTGCAGTGTGTGTAATTGCTGTGTAGCAGTTCAAGTTTCCAAGTTACCATAGTGTGCAGAGAAGATTTTGTGCTCACTCTCACGTATTTTTACCTTAGTGAATATTCATTTTAGTACCTGCCCAATCAGGAAGGTAGCAGCAGGATCAAAAAAACAACATGATGGGTCACAATTGTGATTCACATGGATGTGAATTCACAAATTCATTTTTTAAAATAGTCATACTAATTTCATATAATATTTTTTTAAATTTTACTCTGTATTTAAAAACAAGGTGAGTTGTTACAATGGCCAAAAAAGAAAAGGCCAAAGAATTAAAAGAACTAAGATAATAAAAACTTTCATTTTTAATAGTTATTCCTACAAGAGAAAATGAATGGGGATTATCTGCTTGATTTTCTACAGTCTCTATCAAACCAAATTTATTTCAGGAGAAAACACATTAGACATTACCTAAAATGCAATACCTTACTATTGCCTCACAAAATTATTCTGACATAATTATGACCTCAATCAGCTTTCTAACTAACAATTTACATGTTTATAGTTAATTACCCTCAACATAAGAGTATTTGGATGGGGTGAAGGATGTTTTCCCAGAACACCTTCACCCAGATACCCCTGCATATGTTTTCCACATCCCATTACCAACTCAGGAGAGTTTGGGATACTCATTACAGAATCTTTTCCATAGTATTTACTCTCCTCAGGCAATTGCTGGAGAATTCCCTTATTTAAACAGGAATAATGACAAAAAAAAAAAAAGATACTATCATAGAGGTAAAATTTTTGAGTGATATGAAAGCATAAAAGAAATATCATACACTCTCTGGCTTGACATTAATAATGAATAGAATAGAACACCTCAGCTCAGATCTCTTTGCATTTGGTACTTTTGTTCCTTTTTAAGATCCCAGCCAAGCTAGTGGGGATTTCTGTTGTATCCCATGTATGCTTCATTAATTCTTCATTCAGAATTTTTTATCTCATAAAAAAGAAAAATATCTAAACTCAAAATCATCAATCTATTCTTCATGAAACTTTTATCTACTAACCTTAGTCTTTTGAAGAAATTCCTCACAGCTCTGTGGTTCATCTTCTGGCAACATACAGAGTGGCACTCTATTCATTTCTTGAAGGACAGCATCAATACGAAATTCAACCAAGTCATTCACTTGATCAAGCAATAACTCCAGCCCAGCTTTTGAAGAAAACAGAAGATTCAAGACAAGATTAAAGGTTTGAATTAATCGCCTTTGCAGAGTCCTTCAGTGTTGTGTTACCTCAACAAAAAAGAGTGTTACCAAACAATCCAGGGTCATTTTACCTCAACAAACTGTTATATTCCACTGTATATGAATTCTGCATCTTAACCAATTTAGTCCAAACATCTAAACTTTTATGGCAAGCTTCACCACAAGAACCATAATTAACTTTTGGCATAACAGATACTTACCTAGCATATGCTATCAATATGTTAAAAGATAACTATATTGTTGTATAAATATAAACTATTGTACAAATATATAACTTATAGCTTTTAATATAAAATACAGTATATATTATAAATATACATAAGATTAACTTACAGGATATGTATTTCAAACATGAAGACATTAACATTTAATTGAGTGCCAACAATGTTTCATCTTCTCCTATAGCTTGAACAAGTTACAACTTAGAGAATCTACTACAAACAGTAACTTTCAGCAAATAAAATCTCTATGCTTCAAACAAATGTTAGAGGCCAAACAATAGTTAACAGAAAACAATCACTAGAATTTAAAAACTTTAATAGCAATCTACTCTCAATGCTGAAGCTGAAATAGCAGCAAGGTGCCTGATCCAGACTCAAATTACTTTTGTTATACAAAATTAAATTAAGCATAATGTCAGGCTAGCATCCAAAATGCACTTTAATCTGCCATTTCAACTGAAGAAAATTTCTACTATAAATACTTATGCAATTTCAAGAAACAAAATCTGTTTGCTGCATAAATTAAGCTGAAGAAAAAGGAATTGGCTATTTTCAGAAAAAAAATATATCTCAGTATAACATTGTGATAATCTTTTGAAAACACTACAAGCTCATCTGTTTCCTAAAGCTGTTGTCCAAGATGTGTGTGCATCAGTTTTAAAGAGATAGATGTTTAAAAAAAAATTATTATGAAATGCTATTGAGCAATGACAGTGCCAGCTGATTCAGTGTTTTCTTCCTTGAGAAGGTGTTTTGTACATTATAGAAACAAAAAAGCAGGACTAGAAAAAGTCCAAAACTTAGGAGTTCTTTTAAAAAGTAGCCATCATTCTTTAAATTCAGAATACACTGGGCCTTGTGCACCATACTTTATGTTTGGTGTAATCCCAACTGCTAACATATACATTAGTAAAAATTGGATGAACATACAAGATAAAAAGAAGGTGGTGTTATAAAACAAATGTTTCATTAAATGCAGGACAGGTGAAAATTCTGATATCTTTTATATAAAAATCAATAAGAGCAAATCATGTAAAGAACTGTAATCTCATAATATAACTTGCATACATATAGAACAAATAACCAGAAGTTAATGGCAGCAGGCAAGTAACCTACCTAGCTTAGAAAAAACTGTATTAATGTATTTCTCAATATTCAAGGATGTCCAGTTCAGTAACATTAGACCTGGCTGGATAGCATCATCTACATTTACTAATCGAGGGGCCAGCAGTTGTTCAAAAGGGTGCTGTATTTTCAGTTTAATTCTTTTGTATTCTGCCAACATCAGCTGAAATAAATAATGAAAATATTAGTTAATATATACTAATTTGAACCTCTTCATGTACACACATTTATTACTAAACTAAGAAAATTCATCTATATGCACATTGCTGAAATTCTTAAGAAGTTATAATTAATTGCTTGGAAAAGGTTCTCATTATTTTTGGCAGAAGTTCACTAAGTGTTGCTCTTTATATCTCTATACACATTATTTGTTCTGTGTGAAGCACTACTTCACACAGAAATGAATCTTTGCTTGCACTGGTGCTGTGATGGAGTTAATTTCCTTCTCAATGGCTCACATGATGCCATGTTTCAGATTTGTGACCACAACTGTGTTACTAACACACTGATATTTTGGGTACTGCTAAACAGCACTCGTACAGCATTGAGTCCTTTTCTGCTTCTCACACTACTCTGCTGGTGACTGGGGACACACAAGACACTGGGAAGGAAAGTAGCCAAGACCTCAACTGATTAATGGGATCCCATACCTCTGACATCATGCTTAAATTTCAAATTGGGAGAAGAAGGAGGGAAGGGGACACTCAGAGCTATGGTGTTTGCCTTCCCAAGTAGCTGTGGTACTGCCTAGTTTTACCAGATTAATTCCTTATTTTTTTCCCTTGTGCATGCACCTCTTGCCCTCCCTATTAAATTGTCTTTATCTCAACTCACATGATTTATATTTTAACCTTCAGATTCTGTCCCCCATTCCAAGGAAGGGAGTAAGGAAGCAGCTGTGTGACATGTGGTTTCCTACTGGGTTTAAACCACATAACAGAAAAATCTTGCAATCTTCAGTTGGTAAATGAGTGTTAAAGAAGATAAAAAGCCCAAGGAAGCCCATCTAGGTGAACTTTCCAGCAATTCTAATAAGATCAGCCTTACCAGAACTATATTATACTATTTTCTTCCTAAGGCCTCTTTAACCCTCTGATCTAGTTTCACATGTTTGGCAATAACATTACGACTTAAAGTCATAAAGACTTTATTATTTATGGGGTTTATTTATTTCAAAGTAGTCCTTTGACTACTATAAAGTCATTTGACTACTATAAACCTATAAAGCTATAGGTTTCTGTACATCTATTTTTGAATTCCCATCTTGAGTCACCGACAATCTTGTCTGTTCATAGGCAGATAAAGTTATCCAAAGGACTTAAAAGACAAGAGAAAGGGAAGTTTCACCTCTTTTTAAACTGTTCCACAGACATCTGTGTAAAACACCAGTGCCAGAAAAACACAAAAAAGGCTGCTGCTTGCAGCATGCTTTACACTTATTAAAAGCAGACCAGTTGTTCCTCCCTCCCAAGTATCCCCTCAAAACAAATGCTGACCAATGTTGACTTCATTATTGGATAAGAGATAAATTGCTTATCATTTAGGAAGCAAGCAACAGCACAAGGCATTTTGCAAGCCCCCTTTCCTCCCCATTCTCATCTCTGCCCCAGGCTCTGCAGAGCTTCCCCAAACCCAGGTATCTGCAAAGTAACTTCACAGAAAACATAAAGCCAAGAACATTTTTTAAGTGCCTCAAGACAATCATACAAATAAGAAAATAGATTTGCAGATGTTTTCGTAGTGCATAAGGATCTATCTGCATTTATCCTCTTCCATATGTACTGAACCCAGGCATCTTAATGTACAGCACTCATACATAAAATAATTAATGTAAACCCACACGCAAATTGTTGGCAATCTTCTTGTACCAGTCTCTCTGCTGTTGAATAACACTTGCAAATGGTGGAATTTCAAGGCACATGCGAGCCATGCAATCTGTTTCTCTGATTAAAGTTAATATTTGAGGGTCAAAATTCACAAATAATTCTCCTGTTTCTGGAGCTTTTACCAAGAGAGTTGCTTGAAGTCCTCTTTTAGTTAATTCAATCTGCAGGAAATAAAGTCATCATTCTGATCACACCAGCCACTACAACAAAATACTTTGCTTTGCATATAAATATAACTTTTGAAGACACTAAAATCAAGTACTGTTGACAAAGATTGATACATTATACAAATCCAAAGCAAAAATTTATTAACACAATATCTATGGACTCAAATGCCTAATAATCAAACTGGTGTTTATCTAACAGATATTCTTATGTTGAGTCTTGGATGTTATGAAGCTGCATTCCACAGTCCAAAATCAAATCAAAGCCTTAGATTTTCTTGCTTCAACCATCTTAAATCTTAACCCTCATCTCCTCAGAACTTATTCTGCAATAAGGCTGCCCATAACTTCCTCAATGAATTGAAGTATTCTTGGATAACCTCTTCACATATCATTTGAATAAACTTATCCCCATTTCTCCTTTCGATTGTTTTCCAATAGCTAATAGATATAGCAATCTTAATGATATTCATAATTATAACCAACACCAGGGCAAATCTTTAAAAATACTAAAATCAATGCCTATTATAGATTTTTTTTAATTCTTAAAAGCAAAGCATGATCACACAATTGGTTTAACTGCCTTATTTAAATATTAGAATACCATTTGTTCTCTGTGTGATCACAAAGGACAGCATTCCTTAGACCACCACACACTGAAAATTTGGCTGACACCAAAAAGCAATACTGCCTTAGGTAGGCAAACTTTTCCTACATTAAAAACTTTGCTGCTATTCTTATTTTCCAGTTGTACTTGGTTGGTGTAACTTTCTTGTTCTTTATTCACTCCTCAAATTTCATGTTTCACATTACATTGAGATGGAGCTTATTTCTGGGCCATAGTTCCAGAATCACTGGTACCTTTCAGTGCACTTTTTTCTATTTCTATGGAACACAGAAAATTTGCACGCCCTTTCAATGTCTAAAATATAGGGGAGCATACTGCTTGCTTCAGCAATATTATGTACTATCAAGACATTTTACACAGCATTTTTCAAGAAATAATCTAATCAATTTTCGTGAATGAAGATGTCATCTTCTATCCACTATCATCAGTCTTCTAAGGGAAAAAAAAAAGCTCAATGGCTTTAAAGAGAAGCTGGTTTTTGTTTTTCTGTAAAGTTCAACAGCAAATCTTACTGTACTCATTTTTGAGCTTCATAATTATTATTCCCACTCTCAAGTGTTCCTCTCCTGTTTATGTTTTCTTCTCATGCAGTTTTCATTGTTAAGGTAACAGAAAAAGGCAGTGGAAATAAGGGGTATATTGAAGGCACAAATCTTACACTGCTAAATAATTATAATTAACTTTTACACTTCCAGGTAATTTATTATTTTAATATGTCCAAATTGAACATCATTTGCCATAGCAAAAAAAAAAAAAAATCTTTTCTTATTATAAAAAAAACCCAAACCTGGATTAATAACCATCCAGTAACAAGTAGAAAAAATAGGGGCAAAAATGTTTGGAATACTCAGAAAGTGACACTAAGCTTAACATTTACATTGTACAGAATTCGTCTTCCTATTGCATTCCCCACTTGCCACTCTAGTGGGTGGTTTTTTTTTTGCTCAGGAGTAGAGCAGGAGCTCCACCTTGTGTTCTGTGACCCTCATCTCCACACCCGTGTGCACTCTTCTTGCCTCGAGGGAAGAGACTGCAGAGCAGCAGTCACATTTTTTTGCCGTGCCTGGTAGACTAGTGCATGTATGTTAAAGTGAATATACATTTCACGTCTTTTCAATTCATGTGTGTATGTTCCAAACTTGACATTTTGTTCAAATCCAGCTCTCTTTGTTCCCACCTAACGAGTATAAAGTTGGAGCGGGCCCTGGAAGTTTATAAAGCTGACAAGTGTGATTTGACTGCTACAGGAGAAAACAGACAGGTAACAAAAGATCAGTACAGATTAGAATCAGAACTCAGATGATTTGGACCTCATAAAGGAAGGCACACTTCAGGGGAGATGCCTGGGATGTGAGAGTTATTTCAGAAAAGATGAAATGTACTTGACTGCTCCATGAAGGCACGGTACATGTCAGAAAATCTAATCACTAGATCATCTAGCCAAAGATGCAGCCCCACAAGAATCATACATTCTCCTCAGTCTATAGATGAGACAAGTCAGTGAAAACTATCATCAGTATACTTTGAATGATTCCAGCTCAGTTCTGGAATCAAAAAAGAATCTGAGTCCAAGACAGAAATACTAACCAAATGCAGCAGATTTCCTGGAGCATTACAATTCATTCCATAAAATGTGAGGGATATGCACCAGCTCTCTGCGAAGAGCACATGAAAACATATGAACTTCCTATGCTAGCAGAATAAGCATTACAGACCTTTCTAAGTACAACAGAAGTTTTCATTACTGCCTGGAAGCAGGACCAACTGTATGCAGGTTAATGGTGCCAATTTAGGATGTGGTGTTCCTGAGCCATATTGTAGGATGAAACAACAATTGAGGTACTACTGTTCAGGTTCCTTGAGCCCCAACTTGCACTCAACTCCAGATTAATCATCAATAATATATATTCAGCACTAAGTCTCAATGCAGCATATTTTATGTACTCTAATATTGCAGTCATTTCTCCTGGCTTACTAAACCAAATTGACACCAAAAATTCCCACCTACAGTATCAGACAATCAAATCTGGTGACTCTTCAAACTACGTTTCACACTGCATGTCAAATGCAAGTGTGGCAAAGGAAGGATCAGGAAAACCTTATATATTCAGACTGGAGAAAAAGCAGCTGGTACCTCTGGTCCCAGATCTGGTCCTAGACTACCTTTGAGAGACTGATGTTTATCAGCACCAGAGACTTCCATTGGTGTACAAAAGCTGGGCCTGAGCTCCAAAAACAACAGGCAAATGCATTGACAGGTGTCACACAACCTTTAAAACCACAGTCTGGAGATTCTGATCCTTCTTTTTCAGCTTTGCAAGGCTGACACCAATTTTTCTATAAGGTGCTCTTTGACAAGGCAACAAAGAAACTGGAAGTGAAAATTATGCCAAAACAATAGTAGAAACTTGCAGGGATTTTGAGGCTTTAAAGCAGCCCCTGCAGAAGCCATCTGATAATGTAAAGGTAGTCAGAGGTTCTATGTACAAAACCCAAGAGGGCAAAATGAGTCAAATGAAATTTAGAATTTAAGATAAACCATGCTCTCTGAAGAATATTCAGGCTATCAAGTGTTCTGCCTGTAAGGCCCCAAACAACTTGCTCAATGAGACACATAAAAAGGACTTATGGTTGTTCATGTACTCAGAGTTGCATGCACCGGAGAAACACCAACAAGATATTCTCAAGAGAGATAAAAAGACTTTACTGGCAACTTTAGAAAATCACAGAACTTTGGCAAAAGGTTTAGTACCATATTCAGTCAACATAAAACACTTATCAAAGCATTAACTTGGCCCATCCAACTTTGCAAACTCTAAGCCCACTTGATTTTAAATTACTCCAGAAATTCCAAGAAGAGAGAATTAGAAGAAGATAAAGAAAGACTGAAAATATATAGAATAGCACACATATTGCTGTCAATTCCTGGGTTCCAGCAGTTCAGATAGAAATTCCAAGAGAATGTAGAGTCAAGACATCAGATAGCTTCATATTCAGCTTTAAATACCCTTTGGCTTTCCTAGGCCCTTCCCCTGGGTGGGACTTCCAGTCATTTGGCCACTCAGGAGCTGGGTTAGGGGCCGCAGAGGAGGATGTGGATCAGTGCCTCGGGTGTGCCAGGGATTGGCAGCCACTGCAGGGCTGGGATGCAGGGTCTGGGGGGGGATGGACAGTGCACTGCCTCACCAGGGCAAGGTTCCACTTGCCCCTTCCCCCACACACATGCATCCTAAAATTGTCAACAGGAAATGAAATTACTTTGTACTGGTTCTGATTGTGTTAATTTTCGCTGTCGGCATTTAATTTCCTTCCTAGCAGCTTGTGTGGTGTCATCGGGTTTGTTATCAGAGCAAAGCTGATAACACAGGGATGTTCCAGCTGAGCAGCGCTTGCACAGCATCAGGGCCTCTCATGCTCTCACTCTGTCCACACAGTGACTCGATTGGGGGTTGGGAGTGGGGATGAAGGGTGCAAAAGAGGCTGTGAGGGGACAAAACCAGGCAGATGCCATGAAAGAACAAAAGGATGTTACAAAATAAGCAAAGGGTTATTCCTTGCCATTTAACATCATGCTCAGCAATGCAAAGGGAAAGGCAGGGGCTGAAGGGGTTAACCACCCTCTGCTCTGGAATTGGTTAGACATTGACTGGAAGATGGTGAGAAATTTCCTCTGCAGCCCTTTTTTTCCCCTTTCTTTCTCCATTTCTCCTTCACTAAGCAAACAATTTACCTCAACCTATAAGTTTTCTTGCTTTTGCTTTTCCTTTCCTCTTCCCTGTCTCACTGGGGGTGCATGGAGGGGAAGTGAATGAGCATTCTGTGGTGCTTAGCTGCCCATTAGGTTTAAATCACAACTGGCTCAAAGCTCACTTGTGCACTGAGTATCTGTTCAGACTGGATGCTTTTTACATGTGTATTTACAGAGTGTACCCATGGATTATCACTCAAAATTTGTTTTATCCAGAGCAGAGGAAACCTCTTTGTCTGCTTTCACTTTTGGCCAACCAGCTGATAAAACTCATCTCCCCACACATGATGATCTTGCACCAGTCAGAAGAATGTAGTAGAGACAGAGGGGCAGCTAAGCCTACCACTGGATAGTCATTATATGGTTTTTTTCCTAACTTCTTAGTTATGAAAGGTCTTTCAGTTGTTCCTAAAATCAACTACAGGTACTACAGGCCCTATTTTTTTAACAGGAACACTTTCTTGTGAAATAACTTTTCTTATTCCATCCCTCACTTGAGAGTCATCATAAGTCAGGTTAAGCATACCTGACTACTGCTACTAACCAGGGATAACGCCATTTTTAATTTTTTTTCTCTAAGGAATATCTTAATCAAAATCAGCAGTCTTACCTGCTGAAGCCATTCCCTGTGGTAGATCACCTCAAATTTCATAAGAACTTTTGCTACTTTGTTGTAATTGCGGATTATGCTCTTGCCATCTGGTGTTTGTAGAACTGCTGGATGTCTCTGGAAGGTCTCCATGGGCTCCTTGATCCTATGGAATAGGTGACGTGCCCACAAGATCTTGCCAGCTATTGGAGGCAGATTGCGAGCCAGTGGAGGGTCCCTCTTGTGCCTAGTGTAGATCTTACAGACACTTTCTATGTCATGGCCATAGTTTTGAAATATTTTCTGATACTTTTCATCAATGCCAAGATTTGGGATTTGCAATCTGCTTGGAAAAATAATGAGAAAACTCCTTCAACACTTCTGAAATATACTTCGAATGCATTGTTGGAAAACAGTTGTTCCAGATTCCCTTGCACGCTTTAGAAAATAGCTACTTTGGCAGCAGAGTTTTCAGCTTGAACAAATGCTGTCACAACCTGATTCCAAGCAACAAAGATTTAGACCAGATGATAAAAGTTTCCAAGTAAGCCTACACATTTTCTGTTTTGTCACTGTTTTCAAACACTGGGCTGAAATTATGTGCAGCAAACTGTAACCAATTCACCACTAGCTGTCTATTCTATTAAACAGATTATAATACAAAAACTGACAGAATAAAGAGTGAGGCTGTTTTGCAGCAATGTTAAATTATAAAGACAAATTTCACTGTTTCTTACTAAAAGCACTTTGCTCTCTTCTAACTGCATTGTGGCAACAAATTAATGTCATTGTTCTAGTACAAAGCTAAGGCAAATATGCTAACAGACAAAGTTTTCCTGTACTTAGGCTGATTTTGAAAGATGAAGTTCAAAGTCCACTTATATTTTGCAGTTTCTTATACAAATAATATGGCTTTTATTCATTCAAACTGCTAAGACAAGTCTTAATGGGGCTGAACAGCTGAGAGTAAAGAGGTTGTGTTGGCTTTGTTTGTATTTAAGAAAATGCCTCCTGCTCTCCTCTCCCTCCCTCCTCCCTGCCCTTTCCACCATCCTCAACGTTTTATTTCCATTGCCTGGCAGAGTTTTAGCAATCTAAGTAGGGCATGTTACCTTTCAAATTTCTGCAACGTACTCAGTGCCCTTTCAGTGTTCAGAATAGTTTCAAAGGTGATGTCCATGAACCTCCTTAATTGATCCTGGAGAAGAGTAAATAATTCTACATCAGATAAGTCCCTAAAACACACATCAAATATGCCAAGTTTTATTTGACAGGGTTTAACATGCAATATATTAGAAGATAATTTGTTTATGTGAAACTAATCACAAGAAGTATTATTTCTTCCCTTGTTTTCTTCCCACAATAATTAAACAAATCACAGCCAACTTTCAAGGCATTTTCTTTCCAAGTTCCCTCTGTAGATTTGCAACCAGCAAAACTTCTATACTCTCCAAATGTTTCACCTTGTTGAGAGGGCTCAAAGATGCTTGCTTACCTCTCTAGCAACCAAAGCAAGACAAGCTTTTTTTTTTTTCTGCAGATACCCTTTCCTTTCCCCAGCTTGTGATTTCAGAACTATTGGAAAGTTAATTATCTGACTTATTTGTACTACACTCCTATTCACTCAATGAAATCACCAGTTTTTGTTATTCTTGCCAGCACACAGTAATGAAAAATCCTTTTGTTGGAGGACCCCTATGGCCCATTCCATTAGTCTGAAAGATAGTAAATAGAAGCTTCAAAGTGGAAATATATTGGAATAATTTTTCAATTTCAGAATACAAACTTTGACATTTGCATATATTTTGTGGTAACTCAGAGAGGATAATAAGGATTCCTCAATAAATTAAATTATATTGTATAATTGTATCATAAAACCTACATGAAGATCATTTATGTCTCTGCAAAACTCTTCATAGTCTTGGTCAAAATCAGTCTTCCGCTGATCCAAGAAATCATAATCCTTATTCTTCATGTTGTCAACAATGCTCTAAACAATTTCACAGAAATAGAAAACTATTACCAAAAAATGTCTTATGAAAAAGACTTACCACACCAAACATTTAGCGCAACAGGCCGTGAATGTTCACATGTTACCTTTGCTAATAGTTCCCAGTACTTACTGAGTAATATAAGCAAACCCCTTAAAAGAAATATTTGCAGGAATCAAGTTGGTGTAATGTCCATTAAAATTTCATTTGTATTATTTATTTCTACTTTATGTCAATTGGAACTGACAGAAAATTGAAAATTTAGACTTGCTTTTCATCAAAGACATTTTTTACTCATTAAACATTCTGTCATGCAGAAGTACATTTCTATTAAAAACTTAAAGTTCAACAGAGAAAAATATCTTCACATCATTATTTTCCATGTCCTTTAAACAACTGATTCCATATATAAATAGACTATTCAAAAAGCACAGTGAGAGGCAGCACATCACCAGCCCACAACTTAGTATTCCTGGCTTCTGTTACACAGCTGCTGTCTACACACATGAAAGTATATTTAATCAGCATCTCCCTCGAGGTGCACACACAGATTAAGGATTTCTAATGATAGACTACTGTTTAACATCCTAGTAGATTACCACAGTGTAACTATGAAACTCAACATATTTCCAGCTAAGCTGACTTCCATCATTTTATAGTAAGTCAACTGAAATTCTGTTTCATTGCATTGCTGTGAATAAAAATTCCGTCTTTTCCTTGAACAACAAGCAAATCCTAGATAGGGACTAAGTGTTAAGGCATAAAGAAAAGCAAAATAGTTAATTCCTATTGTAAAAAATTTTAAGATGTTTAATCAGTCACATACTAACTATAGCTATGGCTCATGTCAAATACTTTTGTCACTTTAAAAAGAAGTGTGATCACTTTCGTGCCCTTTGTACAACCTATGCAGAACCTTCCACATAGCATTTTTTACCTAAGCATCCTTCATCCTGAAACACAATTGACTTGAGCTGGGTCGCACACAAAGTTCTTGTTTAAAGACTTGGGTGCTGCAATGGATAATGAGGTGTAGCTGTACAAAGTTTGCATTGCAGCCTGGGCTGATGGTCACTGATGGCAGCTTTTCAGACATAAATGCCCCAAATAAATTAGATTCCTGTGTTCCAGCCTACCAAAAGACTACCTTTATTGGCATGATCTGAAAATTCTCAGCAACCTGGGCTGCTGAGAAGCCTGGTGTTACAGCTTTGAAGAGCAGCTCTTGGAAAAAAAATTTAGAGCAGTCCACACCTGTCCTGCCCACATGGAACAGTCTTGGACTAAGCTATCCTTACAGCTGTGCCCTGGCTTACTCTCAGAAGACTGTAGAACAGAACAAAGTGGAAAACTGGCTACTGTGAAAGATGTATTAAAGGAATAAAAGCCCCAGTCTACAGAGGGAGTAAACCAAACAAGGAAAGACCACAGAATGGCCACATTTTACACTACAGTTATTTCACTACAGCAAACTGATTGACTCCTGACCATAACAAAAAAGCAAAGGACAAAGTAAAGCAAACTAGAATGACATATTTTCCTGTACAGCCACTGACTCATATGTGATCTCAAACATCTGTCCACAAAGTCCACACATTGAAACCTTTTGATTTATTTCAATATTTACAGGCACCATAATTATGATACAGCACTAATAAAGTTACACAAAAAAGTAAGCTAACTCAGGCTCAGTAAAAGCAGGAAAGACTTCATTTGGTAGAAAAGAAAGCTATCTGAGAAAGAAGGAAGGAAAAGAACACAGCATATTTATATTCTCAAAAGATCTCCTTGTTGCTCAAGTCATACTTCTCTTAAAAAAAAAAAAAAAGAAAGAAAACTGCTTAGTAATACTAATAAGCCAAGGGGCACTCACAGCGAGCCCAACATTTGTAGGGATGGAAATGTAGCGCATCTCACTTTTTCTCATGATCATAGCACAAAACCATGCTCCCATTACTCCTGTTACAGTCACCCCACTTTGTTGCTTTTTTCCATCAGCTTTGATTTTAGCATAATTCTTTCACATGTCCACTGTCACCTTTTCTTTCATCTTGTCTGCTCATTTCCCCAGTAATCACACATTTACATTGCTATTACCCAGTAATTTAGCACAATTAAAGAGTTAATTTTTCTCTCAATAAACACTTCCCTAATTTTCATCATTTTCTCATAAAGGTTCAAGTTAGACTAAACCAAGGTATAAAATCTAATGTGTACCTGGAATTTGGTGATCATTCCTTCCAATCCCTCTATCTTAGATTCCTGTAGAACTGAGTAGGTTCTCATAGTATTGAAAACATCTATTATCTTTACCAGACGACGATGAAAAGCTTCAAATTTTCCAAATATATACATCTCACTAAAATCAAATTGTCTTTCAGCTGGATTTTGTTCCAAATTTTTTTTTATCTTGTGGAAGCAATTTTGATACTCCTTAAAACAGAGAATTTAAAAGAATGTCAAGCGCATAACAAAGGCACCCTTTTTAGCTAGAACAAAATTTACACAGATAGGTATTATCCTCACCTGACTGCAAGTAGAAGTTTCATCAATAAACAATCAAGAACACTATAAAGAGAGTAACAGAATTTGCCTCTGAAAACTAACCCATCAATGCCATTACAAGATTACACACTTCATCAAATGACCGAACTACACGTGTATGTATTTGTACATATCCTTAGCTAGCGTGAAATTCTGTTCCCTCCATGTAATAGCAGGTTTGATGTGTTTACTGAATAACCAAGATGACAACCCAGTTTCCAGAGACTGAAAATGTTTGCATGCTGAGCAGTTTTACTGAATCAAGGTTCAAAAATCACTTTCAAGAACAAATAACTTCCTGAAGTTTTAATGCTGCTCCATAGCAGCGTCCACTTTTCATTCTGAATTCATAACAAGGCACAAACCTTACTCCAAACTTGCTAAATTCTTCCCAAAGTCAAAGCACATAGTCAACAGATTTGCTTGAAAGGGTTTGTTTCAATAGTGGCTCTCTTTATTGTAAAATGTTCATTCTTTTTATAACATTTATATATATACAACCTCACTTGGAGATATCAATACAAGGGGTCCAGGATTTCCTGACCCCACTCGGAGATATCAATATAAAGGGTCTAGATTTTGCTATGTTGTTCATGATTCATATTTTAAGTTTTAATCTATTGAATTTATGAAAGTTGCTGGAACTAATAAGACTCAAATGAATACCTAATTTTCCTACATATTTTCATGCAGCAACAGAACAATTTGATAGAAGAAGACAAGTTTAGCGCTTATTGCTGATGGTAAGATGTCATACAAATTGACGTGAATTTATGCTAGAACTACACAAGGTTTTTTCCTTCAGGAGGTATTAGGATAAAGCTCTAGTCATGCCAGCACATATTGGGAATGAAAAAAAAATCATGCAGAAAGCCTGTATGAAGCTCCCAATATGTACAGGGATATTATAAAAGAGAGAATCAGGCTCTTCTTCACAGTAACACATGGACAGAAAGCCAAGAAGCAAAAGGCATAAATTGAAATGGATGAGGTTCTGACTGCATATAAGGAGAGAATCTTTCATCCCAAGGACAGTCAAACAGCGAAAGAGGATGCCCAAAAAGGCTGTGCAATCTCTCCATCCTTGGAGAACTTTAAGACACAACTGGATAAAGGATTGGGAAATCAAGTTTGGTCTCATGCTGCCCCTGCTTTGGCTTTGAACAGCAGGTTGAACTAGATACCTGCTGAGGACCCTTCCAAGCCGAATTATCCTATAATACTATGCTTTAAGGGGAAAAAAAGAACAAAGAAAAATAAAATTTAAAAAAATCACAGAAGTGTATTAAAAAAAACAAAGGCTATCTTCCTAACAAGTCAAGGTCAACTGAACAGCTGGATTCTTCTCAGTTCACTAAATTGCTCTTTCTAACTGTATAGCTTGTCCACACATCTTTGGAATATTTTCAGTTCAGTAACTCTCCTTGTTTTAATTTTTATTTCATAACTCTCCACATCAAGTAAGAAGAGACTCCCTAGAGAAACACAGGCACGAAAATCCAAGCAATTCTCTTATAAGAATAGTTAAGATAGACTAAGCATCAAAATTCTGTTTCCAGAACATCAACGACAACAGACTAAATTCCTTGTTAGCTCTAACATAAACATTCCAGTTCCAGTGGATATTTTTCAGTTAACTCATTTTTCTTCACTATAACAGTGCTTTCTCACATAAAATTTTCCTGTTCCTGCCCTCCTAAATATCACCTTATAATCTGTTTTCTATATGTTCTTCCCACCTACCTGCTTAAGTCTAATAGCTGCTTGTAGCTTTTCCAGAACTCTCTCCTGTGGTTGATTCCAGATGGTGGCTGTGCCTCTGTTTGCTATGTAAGATTTACATGCTGTGATCATCTGATTGGTCACCTAAAAGCAGTTTTAACTTTGTGAAAAAAACAGCATTTCAAGACAAAGCAGGTCTTGCCAGTCTCTCTCCCGTACCTCTGACTCCACTGACCTAAAGCCTGACAAATAGCAATACCAAATACCAGCCACATTGATGGATTGTCTTCCATGCAACATTCAGCCTCCAGAACGTGACATAACAAAAATGTTGTTGGTTAACTATGCTCCTCCTAAACCTACACATCTTGTACCAACCTTGAAATAGCATTGAAGGCTATGAAGTCATAAGACTTTGTCTTGTTTGAAAGCAAAGATAAAATCAAGAGCCCATGACAGTATAAATAGTAAAGAATAGGTTGTCCTTCCAATCTATTTCCTTCTTTATGCAAACATGTGGAGGTTTAAGGGCAATATGAATTTAAAGTATTTAGTTCTACAAAAAAAACCAAAATTCATAACAGGCAAAACTTGTAACAAAAAATTCCTCTCTGTACATCAGAGATGAGATTTAAGTCTGAAAATGTTCCTGTAACTCTAAATTACAGGCAGTAAAATAAGTCCTAAATTTGAAGTAGTTTATCACTATTTCTAATTCTTAAATGTTCAAAAAGCAGCATTACAGCATTAAAGTGACTGAAGTGCTGCCTCCTCAATTGCTTGGTTCCTTTGTGTTTTCTCTTGCACGCAAGCAATGACACAGAAAACAATCTGGGAATATTTCTTTTCCTGCTGAGAACCAACCTTCACAAACAGCGAGGAGATCTTTTCGGAAGTGTTATAATACTGAGAGATGCTCTGAATCATTTTAATTGCATTTATGAGTCCTGGAATAGTATCTAGCATGGACACCTGCAAAGAAACACACAGTTTGAACTCTGCTCAGTACCTCTATTACCCCCCGTTATCATAACCCCTAATTAGTGAATGCAGGAGGATTATGAACATGGTCTTTGGAATGGTTCTGTCCCTATCTACCTAGGCCACTCCTGAAGAGCTGCCCGTCCTACAAAATTCCCCAAGCTCTACAATTTAATTTTGGGGGAAATTTTCACTGGAGTCTTGGCTGGAAAAATCAAGATCAGCAAGTGAGATTTGGTAGAAGTAAAGGCCTCTTCAAAAGAACTTTTTTTCACAAAAAAAAATGTTTATATGCTCAGTTGCTAAACCTGATGTAAGCTTGCATGTAAAGGTAACCCCTTCACCAAGCTTTTACTCTGTTTTTATGGGCATCATAACCAAATAACCTTTCAACAGAGAAACTCAAATAGCAGACTGCAAGCACTGAAAGGACACACTGTTCAAATATCACTCAGTAAACAGAAACAAACATGGTTGCCCAGAGCACTCTTTGGAAACAATTTGGTTTTGGGAGAAGTTTCAGAGGAGAGAGAAGAAGCTAGGACAGGTCAAAGTTTTGAGTCTTCATGGCTACCAGTCAGGTTTCTTTGACTAGCAAGATACACACAGTCAGTTTCAAAACCAGTTTTAATAAAAGCATTATTTGCCACCTATTTTAGCGGATAATGGGACAGGAAGACTCATCCAGTCCTGTACTTTAGGGTGGCTGGTTTTGTTTATTGCATGTTGTGCTTGCATCATCCTACGCATTCTCATACTAGAGCATGAGAAGGTGATTTATAATTTTGTCTTAATATTTACATAATCCTATTTATCTTTTCCCAAACCAAGAAGCTGAAAATTGCCCTATTAATGTTAGTCTAACCATTACTTGGCCACCAACACAAAGCAAAAGATCAAACTTTGTCTTTAGCATAGCATTAGGTTTACTTTTCTTTATTTTTCATCTTAAGGAATTCACTTTCTCCCACAGCACAGAATCCAGTCTGTTCATCAGACCTTAAGCTTTACAGATACTATGGTGTGAAAATAACAAGCACTTTATTTTGTAGCCAGAAATTCCCATTAATCCACTTTTACCACAACTGCACAAAATCTCAGAGTGGAGTTGCATATGTAAAATTTCTTGTTTTATTTCCAAACCCATCCTACAGAATATATTCATGTTGCTTGTCTCAATACGTTTATGTTGAGAATTTAAAAGTTCTGCTTACAGGATCACTATTGTATAATGGGTCATAATATTTTTCCAGAGAATACAGATACTTCACGTTATCTCTGGCTTCATTTGCTGCGTCTGTGATGCGAATATCCAATGCTCGCCACTTCTAAGAACAGAAAGTTGAAAAGAAACCAAATAAAAGTATGCATTTCAGAAAAAAATGTTATGAGATCATTTTGGTTTGCCATTAGCTTCTAAACACATTTGAAAGCACAGATCTTTTACTTCAGAATTATACTTGTTCACCCAAGATGGGGTCCTTGTCTTTTTTCAGTAACTTGACTGTAATCAGACAGTTGGTTTAGACCACTGAGCTAAATAGTCAGTGGTAGTGTGCAGTCAAGCTGCTGTAAAATATATGAGTTATGGATGTATAATTATGTATTTGTTCCCCAGCTCATTTTGATGAGACAAGATTTTTTGTTTTATTTACTTATTTTCTGTTGGTGATGAGATTTTAAATTTATGTCAATGCAAGAAGTTATGATTCCACAAACAATTTTGACAAGAACTATAACAACAGGGGGAGATTCATTTTTTTGTCATTAAATATCCAGTTCATTAGTTCAATATTCTGATTCAATAATCAACTTTTCAAATATTTTAAATTATTTATTTCTGCTGAGCCGTGTGGATGAAGTACATTATCAGCCTTTATACTGAGGGGATTCCCAGTCTTTTTCAATAAATTGAACTAGATTTAAACTTTATCTACTCAAGCTAAGGAAAAGAGAAAGAAAATAAAAGCCAGAAATGTTTCAATGTTTTCCCCACCAGCATTGTTACATACATTATCAAAATGAGCTAGGGTATAAAGAGTATTTCTAGTATTTATATCTGTCATAATTTAAAATAAAAACCTTCAGCAGTTTGGATTTAGCAGCAGTGAGTACTCCAAGCACTGCCTTCACATCTGGGCTCTTCAGCTGCTCCATAAGGTAGTGGAATTTTGATAATTTCTTTTTCCAATAATCAAGCTCTGCTCGTGGTCCAAGGTCGTCTGCTTCTTTTCTCAACTGGTCATTTTCTGCAAGAACCTTTTATCATAAAGTAATGTGAGTGATGCTCATATATTTTATCTGCAGATGTACCATGGATTGATTCGTCTTTTAACAAGTGGTATTAACCTCGCCTGATAAATTACTTAACTTAGCCTCCACCTCATATAAGAAACTTGATTTTGCTTGGTCCTTTCATTTCCAAGTAAAAGAGATTCTGTTCCTTCTGTTCCAAGAGCACTGTTACAGACAGAATCATTTTCTGCAAATAACCTGTAAAGCATATTTCAAAGTACAAATGTGACCACTGAGAACAGTGTTCACTCAATTACTGAGTTCTTTTTGTTTTCATTAAATCCACTGGGAACTACTAACTGTTTTGCAGTTTAATAACGGGTAATTATCAAAGACAGGGGAATAAGCTTCCCAAACTGTGTATCCCATATTAACAAGCAGATGGAAAAAGCTCTCTATAATATTTCCATTGAGAAGTAAAAGCACAAAAAATATACCAACAATACTTAAAAAAAAAGAGATTGAACTCATCCAAATTTATAGAAAGGCAGCTGTAACACCAACAGAATTAAACTCATCTGCCAAGATGCAGATGTTATATTTCACATTTGTCCCATGTATCACCTGTTCAATCTGTTTGGTCCATTCTCTCATGCAGACTTCTATTTTTTCAAGAGCCTCTAAGCTGTCAGCAACCATCAAGTAATCTGAAGGTCCTCTTAAAGTTTTAAGGTCAAATGTTTCACATTTTTTCAGGCTGACCTAAAATATAAGTTTAAAAAAAATTAAATGCTGAATGTTCATGAAAAAAATCTAGGAACTTTAACTCATTGTCCTACTTGGGGTATCTCACTTCTTATTCTATATTAAGCTGGCTTGAGCCAGAAGTGGAAAATTCTAGAATTCAGAATCTGAAGAATTCACCAACCAGTCAGCTGTGCTCTCAAGCCCTTTCCTTCACAAAAGCTGAGTAGAAACTAACAACAGTTTGTCATACATTAATTATTCAACATTTAAGAGCGACCAGAGTCATTGGAGAGTCAAGAGGTTAATAGCTCTAAAGAACTGACCCCAGAATAAACAAGTACAGAAGCACCTACAGAACTATTAAAACCACAGATCAAAGTATAATGAGTTACTGATGACAATAAACAGAAGTGTTGGGTTTTTCTCCAATTTAAAAGAAGCAAATTTATGAGTAATCTACCACAGCAGCTAATTCTAAAGGTCCAGAGCCAGAGATATTCTGCAGCTAGCTCACTTTCTATTTCCCACATGAACATACTACCTTTTCCAAGAGACTTTGCTGAGTTCCTGACAGGACACTAACAAATGCTTCAAGGGCACAAAGGAAGTCCTGCTTAACATTGGGAACTTGCCGAGGTTCAACCCAGACACGGTCCGTAGTCTGTAAGGCTGGAATGAATATTTCTGATATCAACTGCTCAACACTTTTTAATAAGCCATCTCGACCTATATCCATCATATTAAAATTTACTTCCTGTAAAAGAGATACAATACAAGGAATCTTCCACCAGTAAAAACTTCATTATATACAATTTACATATGTACTCTCAAAAGTAAAATATTTTTTGTTTTTCAAATTAATTTGCTAGATTTTTTTTTTTAATTTAACACCTTAGTATTTAGGTATTGACTAATTACTCTGTCTTTATGGATTGTCTTAAATTTCCTTCTCAATATTGTTTTTTCATGTCAATGATATAGATTAAGTTGCTGCCACAAGATAATATCTTTCTTTCCATCACCCTCCCTTTTTTTCCTATTTCATTTAACCCATCTGTGTCCTTTTACTCATTCCTCCATGTCAAGAGCTGCCAAGTTATATGCTGAGAGCAAACACCTCATAGTAAAAACAAATTTTAAACAAGATTATGTAGGGAGATGAGCAGTCACTGACTTACTTGATAGATATTCTCAGTTGTGACTGGTTTAGAAAAACTAGATCTAATGAAGAAAATGCATACACCAGTTAAAGCAACTTCTTTTCCCTCTGTCACAAAAACTTTCCGTTTCTTCTTCTTGGTCAAATGAGAGTTCATTCCTATTCCTGGAAGGCCAAAGTACTCTACAGATTCAAACAAATAAACAATTAAGACCCATTGATCATTTATTCAAAGAAAAGTTTTCCACACAAATAATTCAGTCATTATTTATGTCTCTCTGAGTCCCAGTCTCCTGGAGTCATCTCATGGAACCATCCACAGAAAGTATGCATCATTCAGAGTCTTCATGGCACAGTAAGAAATATTTCATCTAGTTTCTTGCATCAAGAGCCTTTCATTTCTATTCATTCATTTGTTTTTTCTGTTCTTTCTAAATAATGGTTTTAGCTCAAGGTCCTTTAATAGCCTCTATCATGCAGTTGTAGATAATGTTCTCTTGCTTGAAAAAGAAAAATTAAAAATCAGAAAATGTAGTGATGTATTTTACCTCAGAGAAGCTATTATCAACCTTCCTTAAAAATATGTAAACATAAGGAAAAAATAAAAGAAAGAGGATGTTTCTGAAAATAAGGAGAAAGAGGCCATAGCAGATTCTTTGGGGCAAAAGCAAACAAACAAAAACCAATAAGGGAGCTACAAGGGACTTCCTTGTCCTTTCTGCTTCCCACAACATGAATATACTGCTCCCATGTTCAGGCTGCTGGCAAGACCTGTAAAGGGTCACTAAAAGGAAGCAGTGTTTTGGGGGGTAAAATATTTCTCATATGTTTTTGGCCACAATACCTCATTCCACCTTGTTACTAGCTTTTCAGTATTACCTCAGAGTAAAGTTGCATGCATACACATCTCAGTGAGGCACTATTACAATAAGAAGATGAAAAAAGAAGTTGTTGCTACCAGCAGTTAAAGGACAACATCCAAAAAGTGATAGACCCTTCTGCACATTTTTTTTCTTTCAGGTACATGACCATCTGCACCAGGGATCCCTATTTTGGATCAGGTGGCCACCATAAGTTTCCTCCCCATCCTGTTAGCATCATCTTTCTCTCTCCCTTTTTCCACCACAGCTCTGAATAAGTCTCATTTTCATATACCTCAGAATTACACCAAGGGCTCTGTCCCAGCAAAAGACCTGACTCTGTAAATGTTATTAATTTGATGTATTGCCTGCTAATAAACTTGTGCTATCTTTATACTGCAGTAATATTTCTGTTTTGCATGGTTCTTGGCAGTGAGGGGGCCACAGAGGTGCTTCTGTGAGAAGCTGCTGGAAGCTTCCACCATGTCTGGCAGAGCCAATTCCTGATGGAGATGCTGCTGGCCAAGGCTGGGCCAGTTAGAGATGGTGGCAATGCCTCTGTGATAACATATTTGAGAGAAAAGCAAAACAAAGTTTGGGGCACAGTTCTATATCCAGCCAGTGAAAAGAAGGAGGTGAGAACATGGGGAGGTGCCCCTGCTGGAGTGGGTGGATGCCTGGAGGAGGCTGTGATCCAGTAAGGTGGAGAGAGGGATCACTTGCTTCCAGGCTGGAGCAGCCTGTCCTTGGAGGACTGCTCCCTGTGGAAGAGACACTCACACCACAGCAGTTTTGGGAGGACTGTGTGCCTGTGGGAGGGACTCAAGTTGCAGCAGTTTTGGAAGGAGTGCTGCTCATGAGATTGGAACCGTATTGGAGAAATTCACTGAGAACTGTCTCCAATGGGAGAGACCCCATGGTGCAGCAGGGGAAGGACTCCTCTCCCTGAGATGTGAAAAGTAAACCTTGGGTGATGAACAGACCAAAACCCCACGTCCTGTCTTCCTGCACTGTCAGTGGGAAGGAGGGAGGGGTTGGGGGAAGAAAAGGTATTTTTAAGGGCTTATTTTACTTCTCATTATCCTGCTCTGATTTAGCTGGTCATAAATTCACTTTGTACATTTAAGTCAAACCTGTTTTGCCCTTGGACTGTTTTCTCCCAGTCCTTATCTCAATTCATGAAACCTTCAATAATTTCTCTCTCCTCTGTCCAGCTGTAGCAGGGGAAGGTAAGTGAGCAGCTTTTGTGGGTGCCTGGCATCCAGCCAGGGTCAAAGTGCCACAAGTAATTACAGAGGAAAGACCAGCAAAAGGCATCAGAGTTTTCCCACAATCTGTGGAGGTGAAGTAGGTAGTAAAACCTGCAGTCTCTTTGGAAAAGATGTACTCTTACTGAAACGGGTACTAGAAGTTTTTAAAATTCCCATGAATAGTGATCTTCAAAAAACACTGCAAGAAATCAAACTTTTAAATGACACCTTAAGACTCTGAAGTAGACCTTCCTGAACTCAGAGATACAGTCTCCTGCTCTGCAGAAACACAGAATTCCTTGTACACTCCCTTCATAGGATCATCTTCTGCCTTCACACAAAGGTTGGTTGATCCACATCAGGGTCAGAAAACCACCTTGTGTATGAGGTGGCCATAGCAAGTGCCCTTGCCAAGAAGGTCTATGTAATGCCATAAAAATTACTGCCACCAGTTAGTAGCTACCACCACGACTGAGATTTTTGCTTTGACAGTCTGTGAACTACAGCCCTAAACAATCAACACGGATAATTCTTTTACAAACTTTGCTCCACCTACAAAGGGAAAATGTACAGCAGAAGTTTTACTGTCTGACAGTATTACAAGTGGATGCACTCACAGCTGTGGGCAAAGTCAGTCTCCAGCCCACTCACTTAATCCCCTCTGTCTTCTCCATCACTACCTTTTGTTTCTCAACTTTTTTTTCCCTCCTGTGCATGATGTTCTAGGGACTTTTGGTTATTCACCCAATGCACGCCTTGCTGTGAATTCATTTGGGTTTGGCTTACGTGGTTTTTTTCTACTGTTTTCCATATTATCTATTTAGCACCAAACCCCAAAAGGTTACCAAAATCATACCATACTGTAGTGTGATCTGATTGGTTTGTTGGTGGGCATGGGCAACACTCATTACATTCCTAGGCTTTGACCCTTGCCTCACACTCTCTTTGTCATACTTTCACCACTTCATCTCAGGCATGCTAAAACTTACTCCTCGGATTTCTAAATTAGTGGTTGGGTTTGTGTTTTCATTTAACTGTATTTCTATGTGCATTGAAACTTTTTTTATTAAAGTTGCTTGTATCATATTAAATAGTCTTTTCATCCCTTTTAGGTATATACAGATATACTGAAGAAAATGGATACGTACATATATACTGAAAATGCATGATTTTTAAATCCATATTTGTACATCCATCTAGATATATGTTTACCTGTGTATAAACACATTTATACTGCTAAGCATAGATATGTTTACAGGGCTGTTCATGTACATCCAGGGTAGCCAAGTGGCGTGAGCTCCCACCAGCCGGTCACAGGTTCTGAGAGGTCACAGAGCACCTGGCTGGTCCCAACAGCAGCAGCACTGGAGGCTATGGGAGAGGAGCCATGGGCAAAAGGAGGATGTTCTTGTCACAGGGGTCCTGAGCTACCTCCAGGGTGAGGGAGAAGGAGGTTTCCCCAGAAGTGTGGAACATGGGGGCACTCAGTAAAGGGGTACGTGCAGAAGGGACTTCTGGGGTAACACCCTTCTACCCATAATGTGAGCCTCATGAAGGATTTGTCATGAAACAGGACCATCTAGATGGATGGTCATGTGCCAAGAAATGTGGATGGCTTCTAGGGCCTGCGGGTGGCATGACTGAAGAGGAGAGGAAAGGCATCTATCACTTCTCATCTTGTGTGAAAGTCACCTTTTAATAATCAAAAACAAATTGCCACTGGCAAGAGCTGCTGAGCTCACAAGGAAGTACTTTGCTGCTTCATAGCAGCAACATGCAGAAGTGCACTAATAAGCTTTGGTAATTTCATCAATCATTTCATGAGCAGAGATCGATGTCTTGGTGTGACCGAACTTGTCTTGCTTTAAGTCCCAGTTTATAAGAACTTGACTATTTTCTTTTTCCTTGCCCATTTGCTTGGCACAACTGTAACACAAGATGCTTTACCTGTATCCATTACTTCCACATCTTGGTAGTAGAACATCAAATGACGCAGACCTCCAGGGGCCAGGAACCTGTTCATGCGCTCTATCTGTTTGAAATCATGTTGAGATCATAATGTGTCATTCATTTGGTTGATATCACAGCAACAGAGGAAGACTTTGCTTATTTACGTATTTATAAGCATCAAGACAATTTCACAGTTCTTCATCAATTCAAGGCTGCCATCAAGCATCACTGAAGCATGTATTGGTAGTGCAGTCCACAAATCTCATGTATAGGCCATACAGGCTGAGGAAGAAATTGAGTTGCTTTGTGCTAATATGCTGATCCATGTCTCAGCACTTGAAAGTCTGGCCCCACCCACTGTTTTTCTAGATCTGAGTCACTCTTCTATATGTAGTCCCTAACTACATAGCTATCTTTAGCAGAAAAGGCTCCTTCAAGTTCATCTTCAGAAACATTAGGTGGTACCATTTATGCTTCCTAGTGCAGAAAAAGGCTAAAAGAAGCTGGAAGAAAGCCATAATTATCCCTCTTCCATTAATAACAAGCCTCAGTTACACCAAGATAATGAACTGCTATTCCAGAAAATCTTGGCTAAGCCCTCCAAGATAAGGTCAAAACAACTATTTCTCTTCTCTCTTTCCAAGCATAGAAACTGCCAATATTTTCCTCATCTGACAGCTATTCTCAGGCACTATAGTTTGCCAGGAAACCCTTTCAGAGATAGAATGCACAGAGGCTGAAACAAATTCTGCTTTTTAATGTGCGTGACAGTGTTCTGCACTGCTCATTTGCTATCTCATGAACTCACAGAAATGTTGGAAGGGACCTCTGGGAGGTCTTGAGGCCAACATCCTGTGTCACCAACAACAGCTCAGATCGTCTAGAGCTTTTCCTAGCCTGAGTCTCAAAAACCCCAAGGACAGAAATTCCACAAGTGACTTGAAGTGACCTATTCCCATGCCGCATTACCCTCCTGGTGAAGACGGGTCTGGGTCTCTTGGTGTCCATTTTGCAAGATGTGGCTTTATCTTTGAAGTTATCATCTGCTCCCACTGAGAATAGTTCAGATCTGTCATCTTTGCAACCACTCTTTAAGCAGCTGCAGGCTACTATTTGACTGCCACTCAACCTCTTCTTCTCCCTCATCTCATACTTCATGTGCCCTGTGTCCCCCTCTTTCTTACTGGTCTTACACTGGACTTTCTTCAGTTTCTCAACAGTATTAGCACTGAAATGGGAACACATAAATGGAAGGCATGCAGATGGAAAGAGAATACAAGAGAAAAAAAAAACATAAAAACCCAAACCATGGCCATGTTTACTTTAGTGTCAGGAAGTAAAATATCTACTTCCATCTACCTAGCTTTTTAAAAAAGTGATATTTTTCAATGTCTCAATGTATGAATTTGTATTAGCCCTCATGCAGTCACAGTCAGATCACATAAGCCATTCTATTTTGTCAAGTAGCTTCTACCTATTTTAATTTGCTGATCTAGATTTAAATAGAGTCTTACAAATGCTGGCAGCCTTATGGAAACAACAACATGCAACCTTCTGTGGACAGGACTCTTGAACATCTCTGTCTCTGTACTCAAGGACTGGGAGACTTCACTCTGTGGTTTCACTATGAAATACAGTCACAAGTTTTAGCATATTAACTATAACCACTGGAAAGGAAAAATTCTAATCGATTTAAAAATTAGTATTGTTACAATAGGTGCCAGAATTAAGGACAGTTTTGTTCAAATTAATTAAAAATGCTGAAAAAATATTTTTTCAAGGAGAAGACTTGAGTGACCTCAGGCGTGAAGTCTGAAAACTATCTCACCAAGAACTGAATGGTAATATTAGTTCCAAAGTATATTATGAGCTTCACTTTCAAATTCATCAGATTACCTGGTTTCCATCCAGAATAGCATCTTCCACTTCTGCTTTGTCCAGATTGACACAAGAGGCAACAATATCCAGTAAGTAATCATGTCTGCCGTCCAGGAGAGCACGTTTAGCCTCCCTCTCCTCCTTGAGATTTTGCTGTTATTAAATACAAAGTGGTCAATGAAAAATTCACTATCTAATTTGAAGATAAAAATAAAGAAAGCTTTAAATTTTGTTTTTAAAAGTAAAGGCTATTACATTCAAGCAACACTTGTGATTTATGTTTCTATGGCACTCAAGTGAAAATTTTAGAAGCAGCCTTAGTTACAATTTTCCAGTTTGTTTCTGGTGTTCCATATTCAGATTTATCACAACATTTCTATCATAAATAATGTTGTACAGAAAGCTAATTTGTTGAAAGGCTTTGTAGGAAAAAAAAAAGTATTTTATATGTATAGCTCCATTATTCTGCAAGTTACCTTCAACACCCTAAGTCCTCTGTCTCAGCTTTTCAGTCTAGTCACGTATGACCATCAAGTCAAGACAGGATTCTGACTGATCTTTGTTATTCGTGGAAGATATTGTAAGCACTCTCTAATAAAGATAGATGCTGCTGGAGGAAGCTAGGGTTTTATACATTATCTCTTTAATATAATGAGAAGTAAAATAAACCACAAGCCTCAAGGTACACAAGTGTTTACAAATGTGCTTAACTATAGCTATTATACCATTCTTCAAGCAGTAAGCCTACTCTTCTAATTAAATTGAAATCCCATATGTAACACACCTCATTACATTATAGACAAAATAGCCTTCTGGAATAGTTACTGGTATTATTGTGCTTGTGGGTTACAAGATTCAATATAATTTCATTTTCAAAAGAAATTTAGAATGATGTTTCATTGGTGGTAAATTCAATCCTTATTTCCCTGGTGATTAGGAGAAAACTAGTAACTTTACAAAGTATGCATAAGTGATTTATCCACAAGCTTTTGCACAGCCAAAAGGACCTGCATAATATACTTTATACCCTTATGTTTATATCTTTCCTACTTTCTGAAGGCATTTTCAAATACCTGGTAAACTTGTAACTACTACCACGCCTTCATAAATGCAGAATGCATTTGAAATATTTTTCCATATAAAAGGCAAACATACAAATCCTGTTCTTTACACAGATGTGGCTGAAGAACACAGTAGCAGAATAATTCGTACATGTACTTTGTGCTATTTTACCCCTCTCATGCCCTAACATTGTCTTCAGTTTCCTGAAAGAGAAGTGTCATCACAGGATTGGCTTCTCCTGAATGTTTTTAAACATCAGCAGACTTTTTCCTCCTCATCAGACATGCAAAAAGCAACCATTTTATCCGAATAAGCTTCATTCACATTAGATGATAACAACAGAATACTCAAAACTATTGTTCCAGTAACTTGAACACAACTGATAGGGCATCTTTAAAAAATAATAATAATAATAATACAACCCAATACTCTATCAATTAGTTTCTATTTAATGCAGAAAGAAGCCTTTTGTTTTACCTAAACAACATAGAGACTACTCTTGTACTCTGCTTGTGTTTCCAATAGAGAGCTCCAGATATATTACTATACAAGACTACATCTTACACTGGTTTTTAAGTCACCAGCTCCACCTATACAGATGCTCTTGACTTGTTCATAACCTCCATTTATTCTACAAGTTGCTATTTGTATAGGCTGAAATCATGAGCACCTTCATCTCAAACTGAACAATCATGTCCCAGTGTTTGTTTCTGGTTTTTAAATTTTTTTAAATTGCTGTGTCTCAAGCCCTATAACAAATATACAAGCTATTGTGCCTAGCTGTTCATACAGCTCTGGGCAATATTTTTTGCCTAAGTCCAGCAACAAGAATATTCATCATGATATCACCAAACTTTAAAAGTCTAATTAACTTAAATTACTTAATGAACCATGCCTAGAGAAACAGGAAACTATTAACTAAATGGTAAAGCTATAGTTTTATGAAGAATAATACAATATGAAGATAAATACAAGACTTTGACTTTATCTACTGGAAGGCATTTGTTTTGATATGTTGGATATTTCTATTACTAATGCAAGTTCCACACATTTTTTCCTGAGAGTTGCTACAATGCAGTGCAAGAACACCCAATACAATTCAAGCTGTCATGCTTCTATATTTTGAAGAGTTATCATTTCTGCAAACTTCCTTCCCAAATGAAGTGTTGCTTAATCACAAACTTGCACATTAGCTGTTGCAGGCATTAGAAGAGACTTCTGCCTCACTTTTAGGATTTGGTTGTACACAGAAAAGTAGAGGAAACGTAACTTCAGTGATTTCAATAGCAAGTCACTAATTATGTATTTAAAACACTAAGAGGCGATGCTGGAAACTATCTATCTCCCAGTCTATCTTCTGAGCTTCCATTTGCATACTACTAAAAGAACGAATTTTTAAGATATTCTTTACTTAGGATTAGGAATCTCAGAGAACTAATTAGAAGAAAATGCTGAGGTTTCTACCTCTCATTCTTCCTTTTCTCCTTTAGCTACCCTCACATCTCACTTCAAATCAGCATTGTGGTCATGGCCTAAGAGTTTGGGTAGTTTTATACCCTGCAGTATTCACTACAGAAGTACATAGGCCTAAATAGAATCTATACCAAAAAATATTACCCAAGAATAGGCAGTTCTATGTAATTCAGAATTTCATAGAACACTGAAAGACTAAGATTTGAAGATGGAAGGATCCTGAAACACATACAGGATCATTTATGTGTAGAGATCATGAGATCATTTTCTCATTAAAAGAGAAATTGCTGTTACATGCAGTAACACCATCATGCAAACCCTGAAAAGTATCAGCAGCAACTCTGATCGGGATCATACATCAACACCTTTTCCTAATGTCCCATGATGAAGGAGGATGCAGTATTTACAAGAGATAAACACTGTCTCACTTAGATATCTGGAAAGATTGCCCAAGTTTTTTATGGTACAGCTTCAGCTCCGTTTTTCACGTAAAGAACAACACAGGTAATATAGCCAAGTTTAGTTTTGGGTTTCTTTGACCACTTTTGGTTATGAAGGTAAAAAGGGTTTTATGATACAGACCCATAACAGATGAAGGTCCAAAGCTAAACTCATTAACTGAAAAGTCCTTTTCTGATGATTAGTTCAGTTACCATACATAGCTTGATTTCTGTTACATAAAACCTTAAAATTCCTAATACCTAAATACTAAACATTTGGCACAGGAAACTAATTTCAATAGACATTTTTTCCTGAAGCAAGAAAAGGGAGAGATTCCTAAATCTATCTTTCATATACCTAAACCCATAAACATCTCACCATCAATCTGAAGAAATAATTTGAGATTAAATTAAAATTTTCAAAAAGTTTCATAGCTGCTAAAAAAGTATATATATTTAAGCAGCAGGTACTAAAAGAGCACAAGTCAGAGATCCAAGGGGTTCATTTTTTAAAACAAGAAGCCTAGAAACCAGCTATTGACTATTGCCAGCTTCTCTATTGCAGACTGTAGCTGCTGATGCAGACAGACTGAATAGAGTTAGCAAGAATGTTGTTTAGTATGCATGTCACATGCACACAAGATAAAACTTGTTCTGAACACTCTTTATCCAGCAAATAATGCATTTTGTTGTCAGAATAGTGTGCATCACTGAATTTAGACATGCTGAAATCAAAGTCTTATGGATGAGCAAGACTTTACTTGAAGAGTCAAAAAGTAACAATGTTTTATTGTTAATTTAGTGACTTATCCAAAATTTATTTAACCAGCGTGGAATTCCTTCGTCTCTCCTTTAACTTGCTAAGATGTTTTATATTACATAAGCCCTTGCTCATGAATTTCCCTTCAAAAGTAAACTGCACACCATTTCACATATTTTCAAGCACCTTGAGTTTTCAATTTTCAAGTTTCAATGTTTTTATTGCCTCTTTCCAAGAAAATACAAACCTTAAAGAATTAGGGCAGTTCTCTTATCTAACTCTTAAATCTCAAAATCAGAGCTCTGCACGTGTTATCACATTGCATTAACTCAGGAACAGTTTGCTTAAATAACCAGCTTTTAAAATGAGTCTAAGTATCTTAATGACTTCTATAGTCTGTTCCTCAATGCTAAATATTGCCTTCAAAATTCTGTTCCCATCTTAGAAGTATGGGGAAAGTGAAGTTACATTTCTATTTTCCATCATGGCAGAGTCAACCTGTGTTTTGTTGCCACATCTAACATCAAACTCTTGAGTATAATAATATAGCATTTGTGAAATTATACCATTACCAGACTATTGCAATGATCTGGGCAAGATGCAAGCACCACTAGCCAAATGCATAAACACCTCCCAGTGCAAATTTGCCTTTCAAAACAAATTGTGCAACTAACATCATCCACTTACACCTATTTTAAAACATTTTTTTCTATGCCCTCCCCCCTCAGTACACACTTCTTATACAAATTACATATTTTTTAGTCTAAACCTAGTTCAAAATTCAGTTTTCCTTACCTGTATCACTCTGCCAATGCTTCGTTTCCAAAGTTGCTTTCTTCCAGCTCTAAACATTGTACTATTCAATATAAGCATCAAGCACTGTTTTTCAGGAACAATCCCTAATCCATGGGGAAAGCTTCTACATTCATCACTTTGTTCTCCCCCCAACGTTTTGTTCCCACTTGTTTCTTTCCTTTCAGTAGGAATGCCAAAATAACTCTGAAAAATATAGTAAGGACATAAAAGCCCCAGCACCTATTAACCTTATCCCTGTATTTAAAATTCAGTTCTAGTGTGCATACAAATAGCTAGAAAATTAAATTGCACTACCACAGAAAAAAAAGAGGTCTCTAGCCACCAGAATTTACTGCCTATAGATTAGGCCTTGAAAGTTACTGCTACCAACCACAGTGTTGTTAAGGTGATACTGTTTACACACAAACACGGCTGGATACAATTCATCATACTCAAGGGCACCATAAGTATTTGCAGAAGTCAATTTTATAACTGCTTCTCTGATTTGTGTTTAGCCTTCTGAAGCAATCCTTGTGTCAACAGGCATCTTTGTTTCCTTGTCACAGGTGACTGCTTAAATATACAGCAACAGTCAAGCAACTTTCAAATATCTTTTACCTACAGACTTGTAAATTACTGAGCTTTCTATTCATGCTTTTATAGAAGTATGTTCAGTTACACTTATTTTTTGGTTGTACAATGGTTGCTTAATACAGAAATTTTTCTTCAGCAATAAATGTTAGGTTTTTTTCTTCCTAAAAGAGCTTTAATTTTTTTCCACTTCAGTGACTGAACATAATCCAATGTCCTCTTGAAAATACCAAGAAAAACAATCCAATTATCCAGTATTAGTAACAAGAAAACCGACATTTTACAGCTATTTCTGGCTTAAAATGTCCCTAAATATTTCTGCTTCCACTCATATCAATGTGAGTAATGTCTAAAAGCACTTGACAACCTTAGCATTGACAAAAATCACATGAGTAAAAACCATTTTCCTTGCATTATCTAAATTTTTCCACCTACTGTAGTCAAATCCATTTGTGCGTACATGTTTGAAAGAGAAAGACTGAAAAATTGCATTTAGGGTAAAAGTAAACAACCATAGATTTCTCTGAACCCTTTACAGAGTTATCGTTTAAAATTAAACACGCTATTAAATATTACATATAAAGTTAATTCCTATGGATATATTCCAGCCACTGAGGAATTAATTATTTACATTCTGTTGGAAGGAGTCCAGAGGAGAACCACTAAGCTGATCACAGGACTGGAGCAGCTCTCTTGTGAGGGCAGGCTGAGAGGGCCAGAGCTGTTCCTCCTGGACAAGAGCAGGCACTGGGGAGACCTTCCAGCACCAACCATTTCCCAAAGGGGGCCTGAAAGAAGGCTGGAGGGACTTTTCACAACGGCATAGTAGTGATAGGACAAGAGGGAATGGCCTTAAACTGCAGGACAGCAGGCTCTTCACTGTGAGGGTGGTGAGGAACTGGCACAGGGTGCCCAGGGAAGCTGTGGATGCCCCAAAGCTGGGATGGATGGGGCTCTGAACAATCTGCTCTAGTGGAAGGAGCCCCTGTCCTTGGAAGAGGGCTTGGAATCAGTTGATCTTTGTTGATCCTTCCAACCAAAACCATTCTCTGATTCTATACTTATTTGCATGATATATGTGATTTCTAAAGTAAAAGCTCAGCCCAACAGACTCAATAAAAGCACTTTTAAAAAAAAATAAGTAGGAAAAAAACTCCTTACTTAAATCTCTTGAAAAACCAGCTAAAAATCATGGATCTTTCTCCTAAAATGCTATAAAGTCATAGCAAATAACTTACAGAATCTCAAAATTATAAAACTTTTTAAAAATCTCCAAAAGTTATCTAGACAGTCTTTTGCTCAGAGCAGGTCCAGTTACAGTGGGTTGTTCAGAGATGCTTGCAGATTTTACATATCTAAAGCTGGAAATTCTGCACCCTCTGGGGCTATATAACTGTGCCCAACATAACTTGACCATCCAGCATAAAGACTGTTCCCATCCAGCTGAAATCTGCCACCTTCCAGTTTGTGTTCGTTGGCTCTTATTATCACAAACCTTAATGAAGCACTAATCAAGGGCTCAGCTCTGTTGTCTCTCTACCCTCTCATTAGACAATTATAGGCTGCAAGAAGATCTCCCCTTAGCCCTCTCTTCCTGTGGCTAAATGAGCAGAGCTCCCTCAGTACCCACCATTGCTGCTTCCCACTTTTCTGCACAGACATCCATCTCACCACAGAGGGCAATCAGGCTGATCATGAGCAATGTGACACTGGTAAATCTGTGATGGCTGCTCACAATCAGCTTCTTGGTGCTTCGTGTGCCCTGAAATGCCTTCCAGAACAGCTTGCCCCACAACCTTACCAGGAGCAGCTCTTTGGTGTGTCATGCCCAGTATCCTCCCCTTTCTCTTCTTTATAGACAAAAGGACATGGCCTTAAGCTGTGCTAGTGGAGGTTTAGGTTGGACATTGGGAAGACTTTCTTCACAGAAAGGATGGCTAGACATTGGGAGAGGCTGCTCAGGGAGGTGATGGAGTCACTGTCCCTGGAGGTGTTTAAGTGGGGGTGGCACTCAGTGCCATGATCTAGTTGACACAGTGGTGTTCATTCACAGGTTGGACTTGATGTTCTCAAAATTCTTTTCCAATCCAATTGATTCTGTGACAGGTTAACATTTGTCTTTTTCTAGTTATCAGGAACCTCCCCAGATCATTATAGCCTTTTGAAGAGAGATGGGCCTCAAAATGACATTGGTTTCCTCTCTCAGGACCCTCAGGTGTATCTTATCTGCCCTCATGGACTTCTATACAACCAATCAGCTTTAGTGCTCCCTAACACTTCCTTTGTGTGGAACACAGATAATCCCTTGTTTTTGTTCACCTTGCAAGGAGGCTTGAAGGTCTAAAAGAGCCAGAGGGCAAAGCCAGCTCATGAAAACTGATTTCAAAAGTCACTGAAAACTTCAGCCTTCCCATGTTCTTTGCTCCTTACTCTCCTGTTCCCATGAACACTCAGCCTACATTTTCTTGCACTGTCAGTGTACTTAAAAACAATATTGTCATTTCCCTTTGACCTCTTCAAAAGTTTGAACTCCAGCTGAGCTTCTTAACTCTATCTCTCTATTGTGTCTATATCCTTCATGGGTGGCCTTGATCCTATTTCATCCCTAGCTTCTAAGGAAGCCTGTATGTTTGCATTCATACCCTCTGTGTTCATCCGTGCTGGCCTCCTACAAGGTCTCCTTTTCCTTCTGCACATTGAATGGCCTGTCTGTGTGTTCCAATGATGTTACACTTGAGGGTCACAAACCTTTCTTCAGCCCTGTTTCCTACTAGGGAAGTCCTTCATGGGTTCCTGCCAAGAAGATGACCACAAGAAGTCAAAAATCTGATGTTCTAAAGTCTAAGGTTCTTTAAGGGTTTTTAGCTTCACAATCTCATGATCCCTGCAGTTAAATCTTCTCTTAACTTGCCCATCTTCAATTAGTTTTCTTGTTTGTAAATGGCAAACCTAACGGAGCAACTCTGTCAGCTCATTTATCATTTGCAAAAAGAAATAGCCTTCAAACTCCAGAAATCTCAGTCATTTAAGTAACTTGGAATGCGACATTTTTAGAATTGAAATGGCTGTCGATCATGACAAGGATTGATCTAACCCATGAAGAGAACCCTTATATGTGTTGATATCAAATAATCACAAATCATTACCTTACACGGGAAGGTAAGGTAAGCTGCTCTCCTTGCAGCTGTAATGTGGCCTCAGAGCCCTTGGGGCAGCCTGCATTTACAGTACTAGATTATACACTGGTATTTGTTAGAGTCACTCAAAGATCATTGATGTGTATGGAATTTAACTTCCTGTGATCTGCCATCTCATTAAGTTAAAAAAAAGAAGACAGAAAATAATGAAGTGGTTGAGACAGTGCTTAACTGCCATCATCAGGTCATTGCTGTGCTCAGGTCAAAAGTCAGACTTCCAGCAGAGCCAGTTTAATTAATGCAACCAGAAGGCTGAGAAGAAACCTTTTGGTCAACAGTTACATGCCAGACTCTTATAACCTCTACCTCTTCTTTGGTTTATAAGCCACAAAAACAAATAATGTTCAGCCTTAAATATAGTTTAGCTGATTTTGGCTTAAACTGCTATAAAATTACTGCTTTAGGAATTTGCTTTACATCCACTAGAGCATTAGATTGGATAGTGTATAATGGCTATGTAAATGGGTCAAATAATCTAGGTCAATTTTTTTCAGATTTTTGACCAGAACAGTTCTTGCTGAGGCAGAGCTTAACAAAGACTCCTTGTTCTATCCAAGTACCAGATTTGACTTATAATCATTTTTATAATTTAGGGGAAAAAAAAGTTTTCTTGCAGATTTTAACCAACTTAAAAAAAAATTTCTCTTTTACTTTTCTTTTATTGGTGATATACCATCAGATCTGTAATTTGAAGAACACATTTCCTCTCCAGATGCTTCAAGAGTGCCAGATCCATGGTGAAGTTGGATTATTTTTAATAATTTAGTTTATAAATTAATGAGGATCTTGTATTATAACTGAGAACTCTAAGAATAATTTTAGTCTGTCAAATGTCCCTGGCTAGCCTTGGCTCTGCTCTGCACCTAGCAAAGCATTTTAAGTCAGATTTGGGGTAAATTACTGCTGTGCAGATGAGTAAAAAACCTATGAAGTGCACAATCAACTGTGTCAGAGAAACACTTTTTAAACTAAAATATTGAGTTGTTGTACTATTTTAGGAATTATGAAAGTTCATTTCACAATGTCAAGAGATTTTGTTCATGTTCCACTATCAGATTTAGTACATGGGGTAACATCAGGCCAGAGATCAGTCACCAGTGGAGTTCTGCAGGGCTCCATCCCCACAGTGTGATGGCAAAAGGAATGGCAGACACTGCTCTCTCTTCTCTATGGTGGCAAGTGACAGGACCCAAGGGAATTGCCTGAAGCTGAGAAGGAGGAAGAATAGGTTGGATATCAGGAAAAGGTTTTTCACCCAGAGGGTGACTAAACACTGCAACAGTCTCCCCAGGGCAGTGGTTACAGAACCAGCCTGACAAAGTTCAAGAAGCATTTGGACAAGGCTCTAAAGCACATGGTGTGACTCCTGAGGTGTTCTGAGTAAGGCCAGGAGTTGGATTCTATTATCCTGATGGGCCCCTTCCAACTCAGTGTATTCTATGATTCCATGGGGTTTTTTTGTGAGTGTTACATTGCACACTTATGGCAACGAGGGTTCTTTTACTGTGGGCAATTAGGAGTAGTAGACAGTAGTTAGCTACCATCTAGTGGTTAAAAGCTGAAAGTGTAAATGACTTTCATGTTTTTTTCACAAAACAGTCTACATAAAATTTGGCAATTGAAATATTCTTTACAGAGATGATTACTGACAAATCACAGATGAATGTACACTGAATGTAACTGGAGGAACTTAAAGAAAAGGATATTTGACTCTGCTGCATTCTCTCAATACAACTACAATGCAAATAACCAGAGCTAAAGGCAGACATTACCTTGAGCTCCTTCCAAAGTCAAATAACACTGAGGCTTTAATACCTTGAAGGCAAGGATTTTTAACTGCTTTGCTAAGAAAAATTAAACTTCAACATCTTTAGTGATTTTCTGCACTAGTAGGCATAGGCATCCCTTGTCATTCCAAAAACTGCTTTTCGTCTTAAAATATCTAACAAGTGTACAATTTGTCAGCCACCTAATATCTTCAGATCAAATATATTGAAAAGAAAAGAGGAAAAAAAAAAAGAGAAAAATAAAAGCTATCATAGATGAAAACTACACTTCTTACTTGCTTGATGAGGTAACAGATATGACTAAGACTTTAGCCATGTTACATTGCTATTTGACAAGGATTTTATGTGAAAGATAGTACTGCTTAAAGAACTAGCCTACCATGTAGGAAGTCCTAGTGTAATTCCCTCTTCTCTTTAGGCAAAACATTTGTTCTTCAGGCTGTGCTCGCCTATTAGATCCACCACTAATAAAATAAAATTTAAAGATAAAACACTTAATTATATAGTTGACAGATAAATAATTAGCCTTCTGTTTACCAGGACAAACAGGATGTGTGGATCTTACCAAATGACGAGACATTATTGTGAGGAGAGAAAATTGCTGTTCACGTAACCGTGGAAGTGATACATTTTACCATTTTTTAAGGAGCTACAAAACCTCACACCTCAAACCTACACACACTCTTTCTTATTTCAAATTACGTGGACATTATGTCCATCAACTTAGCCCAGCACAAGGATCAAAGGCAAAAATATCCTACCTTTGGATCTTAAAGCATCCCTAGCACCACTCAGATATTCCAATATCCCTAGAAATGCAGACTAAAGAGAATGATAAATTCTCAGCATGCAACTGAAGACCAGGAAAGAAACAAGGCCCAGATTCACCAGAAGATGAGAACACTCCTTAAATTAAAAGAATGGTTTTGGAAGAAACAATTTAGATCAACTTTGTGGCTTTTACTCTTATATATTAGTGAGGAGGTTTTAAAGCTATCCTGAGGAAATGTTATCAGGCCCTAAAGATCATTTGTTCTCAAAATACATATCCACTTGAGTGAAGTACAGGGAGCTAATGATGTGATAAAGCAGAGGGTTCCACCTGTCACACTGCAAGCCATAGCAAAAGGCTGGACAGCAAAAGGTTGCCCTTTTGAAAAAGGTGTGAGAAAGCAGAAAACTAAAACAAATACATAACTGCTTTTACCTAAGCAGGAAAAGTCCTAGAAACAAAGTTGGATGATGTGGGATACTATTTTCAAACTAAAAAATGGCTGTAACAATAGCACTAGAAACCACCAGAATAGCATAAGGAGGGTATCCATTGGTATCCTGTGCCATACATCAAGGTATTTACTACATAGGAAATGTGGGAAAATGCACACAGACTTAAAAGAGTTCAGTGCTCAAACAAGCTAGAGAGTCAACCAGAGTCCAACAGCATAAAATTTCAGTCACAAACAAGATAGACACAGCATATGATATTACTGTCTGCCTAATCAGCCTGGAAGTATTGACTGTGACATGCTGACAGTGACAAGGATGGGGGGGTCCCATGGCAGGCAACAGAATCAGTAAGTAACTTCAGCTGTATTCTTATACACCTGAGAAATACCATTTCAGATTGCCATGCTGATACTAATTTTTTTAGACATCAATAATAGAAGATTCATCATTCAAAAACACATGAGGCCTCAGTGCCTAAAAAGGCACAGTATCAGGTTCAAAATATTAGAGTTCAAATAAAACACTAAATTTAACAACCTCAAGCTCTAGAGGCCCAGAGAACCTGACTGGTGACAAGATGGCTTGTGGTGATGCATCCCCACACTCCACCCAGGCCACACAACAACCTGAGTGGTGCCAGCACATCATGAGAAGGAGCAAGACTTTTCTGGAGAAGAAGGGCCAGGCTGGAGACAGAGCAGCACTTTTCCCTGGGAGGAAACCACACACAGCACAAGTGCAGGAATGTGTGTCAGGAAGTGAGCATGAACTATAACATGGGATTGAGGTATCAATGACCCCCCCAAGGCACTCCAATGTCTTTCCAGAAAGGCCTGCCCATGATAACTAACTTACAGAGAAAGAGAGAAATCTGTCCATCAAAAAGGTGCTTTCCCAAGCCTGGGCAGTGCACCACAGGACCCTGGATGTCTCACTGGCAGACTGACACAGCTAGACCATTTCTTATCCGTTGGATCGATGCTGGAACCAGAAGTAATGATCATTTTCTCTCTTTTTCTCTGTTGCTTTCTTTCTCTAATTCATCTCTTACTCTTTAATTTCTCTTGCTTTTCCTCTTTCTTTTCCTTTACTTTGTCATTTTTTTCTTTAATTAATCTCTCCCTCTTTAAATTTTTCTGTCCCTTCCGCCACACTCTTTCATCCAAGCCCCTTTTGGGTGTTAATATAGTAGGTCAGAGACTTATACACCAATTTCCATCCAAGTGTGTAATTTTTGGGGTTTTTTTTTTTTTTTTTTTTTTTTTTTTTTTTTTTTTTTTTTTGTTCCTGTTGACCAAAGAGCATTTACAAATCTTAGGTGCTTCCTTCCCCTTAAGGGTGGGTCATCACAACAGCACTAACAAAAGCTTTAGAAAAGCCAATGCATCTTTGCATCTTCAAACTGGGGAGCCAATAAAAGTAAGAAGATAGAAATAACCATTCATAATAATTAAATCTTTGCAGACAACATGCAAACTATTTAAAAACACTGTACTGAAAACAGAGTGCAATTGCACAGATTCTACCATGGAAAAACTAGAGAAAAAGCATAAGCCAGTCAGCATAACTAAAAAGTAGAGCAAAAGCCAGCAGGTATCCTCCAAAAAGCTGGAACAACAAAGACATGGAAAAAATCCAGACAAATTAAAACCTGACAGCTTAGACAATGATGCAATAAGGCAAGATGAAGCAGACTGAATAACAGCTGATAAGAAACACAAAGTGGTGATAATGAGGTCCCTGCCATGGTGCACCACAATAATAGGAAATGTCCCACAGTGTCTTCAAAAAAAACATGGCATTGCAAGACTTGGGAGTGCTGGTGGGTGAGAGGCTGGAAGTGACCCAGCAGTGCACTCTTGCAGCCCAGAAAGTCAAATGTGCCCCTGACTGCATCCAAAGCAGTGTGGCCAGCAGGGGAGGGAGGGAATTCTGCCCCCCTGCTCTTCTCTGCTTAGACCCCCACCTGCAGTGCTGCAACCAGCCTAGGAAAGACATGGACCTGTTGGAGTGAGTCCAGAGGAGAGCCAGCAAGATTATTAGAGGGATGGAACACTTGTCCTAAGGCTCCTAAGGCAAAAGGCTGAGAAAATTGTGTTTGGTCAGCCTGGAAGAGAAAATGCTTTGGGGTGACTTAACTGTGGCCTTCCAGGACCTGAAGGGAGTTCACAAGAAAGACAAAGAGGGACTTTTTACATGAGCACATAGGGACAGAACAAGGGGAAATCGAGTCAAACTGAAAGAGGTTAGATTTATATTAGATATTAGGAAGAAAATCTTTACTGTGAAGAAGGTGAGACAACAGAACAGATTGCCCAGAGAGGCTGTGAGTTCCCCATCCCTGGAGGTGTTCAAGGTCAGGCTGGATGGGGCTTTGAACAACCTATTCTACTGGATGGTGTCCCTGCCCATGGCAGGGGGGTTGGAATAGATGTTGTTTAAGATCCATTCCAATCCAAACCATTCTATTATTCTATAAGAAAGCAATAGAAGAGTACTAAATTTGTATAAATTTTTGCTGCAGAATTCAATATTTTCTTCACAGAAACCTCTCATTAAGGAGGCAATATATTGGGGCCAGATGATGAGTTTATAAGCTAAATAAGAAAAAAAAAAGAAAACAAACTTGTAGGTTTTTTCCTAAGTGAATAGAAAGTAATGCCTCAGATGGCTAGATGCCCAGAAATTGCAAAGGAACTCAAAGACAAAAGAGTAAAACTTCTTAATGTGACATGTACTCTGCATCGGTATCAGAGGACTGGGCACTGGCTAATAAAATAAATGCACACCTTCAGGGCTAGTTGAATGAGAAACACCTGATAAGGAAGCCTTGGCAGGTAAAGTAACAGACATTATATTAAAGCATAGAATTAAGAGGCAGCTCAAATTATTTAATATCCAAAGAAAAGCCCAAAAATATTTTAGTGAAAGAAAGGAACACTCATCATGAACTGCTGAGGTTCACTAAAGAGGTTAATAAGCATTAGTGTAAAGAAGATTGAGCTAAATTATATGGATTTGCAAATAAAGCTTTCAAAAAGATCAATTGTCGAGTGCTTTTAGGAAAAGCACAAGGGAAATGACCTTCAAAGATAGAGACTTGATTAAATGTTGGAATGGAGAGGATAGGAAAAATATGAACAGTTAAATTTTACAGTAACAGCTGTAAGGTATAAGTGGAACCCTCCATGCATCTGCACAGTCAGGTGAAAAAAGGAAAAGCTACAAGAGTGACATCTGCAGACAAAAATATGTTATTCCAAGTAATGAGGAGGAGCACAATGAATTACAGGAACTTCCAAGACTGAGCAACTATGATGTGTTAGAATGGCAAATGAAAATTCAGTGTAAGCAAATGGGAAAATAACAAATCTAAACCAAAAATCACATCAAAATGATGGTCTCTGAACTGATCATTACTACCATGAAGCCTATTTCTACCTTTGTGAGCAACTGGCTAATGTACATAAATTAGTAATCATCCTAATTTAAGGGGTCATGATCACTACTAGATAAAATTTCCCTTTTTCATTAAGCCTAAGACAAGTGCACAGCCTAAAACATACAAAAGATTACTGAGACAAGTTTTTACCAACATTTCCATTTTAGGCATATTAGATGATGAAACAGAAATTAGTGCAAAATGCAACTTCTTCTATCACTATAAAGGTCAAAAAATTTATTTGTACTTTTTCTGGATCAGCATGGGAGGCTGAGCAAACTCATTATTTATGTCATTCATCACTTTTTAAGGTAGTAAATACTTTTACAGATATTAACTACTTTCCACAAGCTGTTTTGTTATCCTTTTAAGTGAAGGTAGTGATGCTTTTTTTTTCTGTTCCACTGCCCTTTATCTGCTTTAGTTGGAAGGGGATTCAGCTGTGCAAGCCTTAAAGACAAATGCCTGATTTTTTATTTTTCTGCTATGCATACCACATAAGTAAATCAATAAACTAAAAGCTTGGTGTACCTGAGATGTGTCTGGGTAGCTTAGCACTAATAACAAAATGTCCATTTGGATATTTTTTTTTCCACGGAATAACCAAAAAAAAAATTAGTCAATTAGAAGCTCAAGTTTTTTTCTGGTTAGATATCAGACAAGTCCTTTGATTCAGGCCTTGCAAGTTGTTCCATGTCCCAAAACTATCCTAAACTTAGTTGCCAGCACCAAAAGAACACCTGGATCCACATAGAAGCAACTAAACAGATATTAAATCTTTTTTTTCCCCTTTTAGTAATATTAACATTTGAAGGGGTCTGTTGCTGTGCTGAATTTAGGCTTTTTCACCACACTCATTTGCATTTTCTTAGAGTTGTTCAGGCACAGCTGAACTAAACTGCTCTACATCTTTCTAAATCTCCATTCACAGGTGCACTGAGCTCACAGGAGTAACTCCTCTGACCTGCAGGTCACCAGAAAAGCACTTCCTATGCTCCAGAGACAGAAGCCAGCTCTGCAGCTGAACATGATGGACTCATACTAAGTGACAGAATCATTTAGGGTGAAAAAAAACTTCAAGATACAGTCCAATCATAAAAGTTTGACCACATAGCAAACAGGAGGCAAGAAACCTGTTCACTACATATCTATGTCATTACAGATTTTTAAAAAAAGATATTTCCACAGCACTGTACTACCCTGTTATGCACAATATATTCATTAAAACAGTTCAGCAGCTATGCTGAGCTGGTTTTTTTCCAGTCCCTTAGAAGCTGTTTAAACCTCCAGCTGTCCTTTGGGCCGCTCCTACCAGTCTTAGTTTGAGGTGTGCCTCCCAGATCATCTTTGGAAAGAGCTGGATGCATTAGCTAAAAACAAAAGTTGCATGGCACTTCTTCCACAGTAACTCAGGAAGAGATATTTGTCCAGCTGTGTTACTAGCTCATACAAGAAGCCTTCAGTTTGAAAAAATTGACAGTAAAATGTCTTCTTTGTTTTCTTTCCCTCCTCTAATTTACTAATATATGCACAACTAAAGGAAATTAAATTCTTCCACACATAGATTTCAAAATGTAGAAAGTGATGGAGGAAGTGTTTTTATTTTGCAAGGTTACAACATTTTAAATTAGTATTTACTTCCAAGTAGTCTTTAAGGATGCCTTACTCATTTTTCAGTCTATTGGGCTTATTTACCACCAAACAAGATTCCATTTAATGAATTTCTACTTACTCATTTCCTTAAAATTTCAGTTTGATAAAAATTTAATTAAACAGAGCTGCAACAATCAAGTACATTTAATTCATGATACCAAATCCTTTGACTAATAACAAAAAACACCCACTTGGCAATTTTTAATAGTAGCATGAAAAGCATACTGTTTGCCAACCAGCCAATGTAGTAGTGTTGGCTTTCATACCAGTTCTCTTTCTCTGGAGAAATAAAAAGGCAATAAGCAAAGCTATAGATTTCTATTTCTTTTCCACACTGTAATCTTTTTTCTCCTCTCTTCTTAGTCTTTCATTCTTTCTCAAACCAGTCATCCTCTAACAAGGCACTTCCCTATGCTCTAAGCATTTAGAGATTTTTTTATTTATTGATTAACCTAAGATTTAGATTACTACCTTTAATGGACCTCTGGAGGCTCTCCCCTAACAAACCATTGTATCGAGACTTCTCTTTCACTCACTACTTCCAGTGCCTTTGTCCCCAACCATGATCCCATGACTGCAATATAGCAAGTTGGGGCAGGGGGAAGGTAATATCCAAACACTTTTTTTCACTTTTTTTTTAAGATTTAAGATTATTTGTAATTGAATACTATTGTAACAGTGCTCCTGAGAAAACAAAGTAAGATTTCAAAAGCTTTTCCCGAAAGTTACTGCATTGTCTGCGTGTGGCTAAATCACCACTCTTAAAAAGTCTGCTTCTCAGCTTTTAGCAGGAATTCCCTCTTCACTACAGTTAAATAACTGTCCAGAGGCCTGCTCATATCATCTGGGGGGGATATAAAATAACCTCACCACAGGTGAAGGTTAAGCTCACTGTTTTGTTGAGACTGTTACAGTCCCTTCATGTATTTCAGTAGATTTGAACTTCAGCTTTTAAATTCCAACAAATCTGAAAACATCTTGTGGCATGGTACTTTCAGGTGCTTTCACCTCAATAACACCAAAGGCTTACAGTTCTGTAGTCTGCCACCCAAGCTGTTTTCCAGAGCCTCTGTGGGTAGGGTTTTTTCCCCTTTGCTGCCCTGGTGCTAATACTCTTATGTTGTTATTCCCTATGGCCTGCACCTGCAAACCCCTAAAGTGCTGCTGCCATGTTCATAGGAAGTCATTCCCTCTGGCAAAAGGATCACCCTTCCTCACTTCCTCCTTTCTTTGCTTTTTATCTTTGAAGATTTTAGTTTATATTAGAAAAAAACAAAGATAATGCAAAAGAGAGTAAAAAATGGTCATAGAGATGCTTGATAACTATTACTGGATAACATGGGTGCACAGAGATTTAAAACCAGTGAGCAACATTGACATTTGATTGGCATACTCCAATAAGAAGTAATAACAGGGAGTTTGCACAAGTCCCAAGGAAAAGACAGTGCCTAGTATCATTCCTAATCCTGATCACTGCCACATGCTGCACTGGAGGCAGAGACAGATCAGCCTAAGAGGAGGCTCAGCAGGCACCCATCACCTGGCCACACTGGGGAAGAGCACTCTCACTCTCTCCCTCACCATTCTGCTGGGTTTTATATTTCCCTCAAAAAATAAATGTTCCATCTGTACAGCCAACGAATGCCATCGGCTAAAAATCCTGCTAATAATTCCTCTTTCTTACTTATATATCCTTTATACACACACAATATTTCATAGAAAACCAAGAGTAAAAGAAATTATTTCATACAAAGGAGTTCTGTGCTTCTTGACCTGATTTATATCAATAAACAGTTCACCACATACCATAAGCGTTCTTCTTGAAAAGGTCAAAAACTTTGAAAAGAGAAAACAATCCAGAGCTAGAAGAAGGGAAGTTTAATTCCTTATTAAACTAAAGATCATTAGAAATAGATTTGAGAAATCTCAATTTCCACATTTTACATTTTTTCACCTTAAAACATGCCAAATTCAGTTCATGAAAGGTGGAATGCATGTTATGTTCTCCATGCTAGACATTTAAAATGCTTTTGGTATATAAATTTTTAGGAATAAAATGGTAAAGCAGGAGAAACTACTGACTCAATCTTCTGGCACCTGATCACACATCCAAGTCATGATCTCATAATCCCTTAGCAGTTGGAGCTTGAATACTCCACCTTCTATTATCTGCTAAACAAAACACTTCTGTAGTAAAAATCTGATTTTTCTTTACATTTTTAGTGGTCATGGAACACCATATGTTCCATGCTGTGGAAAAAACTGGTATATTTTCCTTTGTAAACTCTTATCTAAAATACAAAGACTTGAGTCACATATTGCAGTCAAAAAATCCCAGCTTCTTCTTCATTCTGATAATAGAAGTGAAGTCATTTAAGTTAGTCTAAAATTTGCAATTTAGACCATTCTTCAACCTGCTGTAACAACAATTACATTCATAGGTGCTAGCAACAGCAACAATACAGGAAACACAAATGGAATATGAAAATATGATTTGGTGCACAGATTAGAAGACACAGCTCCAAAATCAGCAACATGAAGGATTTATTTCTGCAAGAATCTGAAGTTTTCAGTATACTTTTCATAAAGCATACTAATATTTCTCTTTTTTTTTTTTTTTTGTCATAATACTTTAGCAGTGTCTTCAGCTTTTCCAGGAGCTCTGAATGCATCCAACATGCTCACAGAGGGCACCTCCTTTCTGTTTCCTCAGCTGAGCAGAAAGACACCTGATTTGAGTACAAATAGAATGGATACATGAAGGCAAACTGTACTCAAAATAGTAAATTAAGAGGGTTGAGGTTTTTTGTCCTGCAATAGTCTCCAAAAAGTCTTCTGTAACTCAGCCTGCCCTTCCTTAATCTTGGACAATATGAGGAATGTCAAGTGCCTCTCTCTGCACTTTGCCTTTCTGTTCACTTTTAATCCAGCTCCCCTAATACCCTGTGTACTGGGTTTGAATGAGGTTAACTTCTCCCTAGTAACTGGTATGGGGCCATGTTTTGGAATTGTGCAGGAAGCAGTGCTGCTATTTCAGGGATGTTCCAGTCACTGCTGAGCAGTGCTTAGCCAGTACCAAGGCTTTTTTACCCCACCAACAAAAGGCTCGGGAAGCACAAGAAGTTGTGAGGCAGCACAGCCTCAACAG